>NC_136068.1:937456687-938656687 GCF_964261635.1 Lissotriton helveticus
CCTCCACCTTCCCCTCATCCTTTCCCTCTCCCTTCCCTCCTCCATCACCAATCACCCTTCCCCTCTCCTTCCCCTCACACCCTCCCTTTCCCTTTCTCTTCCCCCCCTTCCCCTCTCCCTTCCCCTCTCTTTACCCTCTCCCTCTCTGTTTCGCTCACCCACTCCCCTACACTCACCCTTTCCTCTCACCTTTTCTTTCCCTTTCCCTTTCCATTTCCCTCTCCCTTCCTCTCTCCCTTTCTCCTCACAGTTCCCCTATACCGCTCCCTTCCCCTCACCCTCTCCCTTCCACTCACCCTTTCCCTCACCCTTACTCTTTCCTTTCCCTCTCCTTCCCCGTACCCACTGCCTGTCCCACCCCCTCTCCCTCTTCCCCCTGCCCCTCTTCCCCTCTCCCTTCCCCTCTTTCCCCCTTCCCCTTCCCCCTCTCCCACCCTTTCCTTCTCCTTATCACTCCCCCTTCTCCCTTTTCCTTACCCTCTCCCTCTCCCTTTCCCTCCCCCTAACCTCATCTTTTTCACTTCCCCTCTACCATTCCCCTCTCCCTTCCCCTCTCTTCACCCTGCCCCTCTCTTCACCCTGCCCCTCTCTTCACCCTTCCCCTATTCCTCTCTCTTCTCCTCCCATTCACCTCTCCTTCGCTCCCTTCCCTCTACCATGCCATTCCCCTTCCCTCACCCTTTCCCCTACCCCTTTCCCTCTCCCTTCCCCTCACCCTCACTCTCACCCTCCCCCTTTCCCTCACCACTCCACTCTCACCCTTTCCCTTTCTCTTTCCCTCTACCATTCCCCCTCTCTCACCCTCACCCTTCCCCTCATCCACACCCTCTCCCTCCCTGAACCACTCCCCTCACCCTCACCCATTCCCCTTCACCTCTCCTTACCCTTCCCCTTACCCCCTCCCTTCCTCTCTCCCTTTCCCTTCCTCTCACCCTAGCTCTCTCCCTTTCCCTCTCCCTTACCCTCTCCCTCTTCCTTCCCTGTCCCTCACCCTCATCCTTCCCCTCTACCCCCTTCCCCTCCCCTTTCCCCCCTCTCCCTCTCCCTTTCCTTCTCCCCCTCCGTCTCCCTTTTCCTCTCCCCCTCCCTTTCCCTCACCCTCTCACTTTTCCCCACCCCTCTCCTCCACCTCTCTCTCCACTTACCCTCTTCCTCCTCCTCACCCTTTTCTTTCCCTTTCTCTCTCCCTTTCCCTCTCCCTTCCTCTCTCCCTTCCCCTCTCTTCGCCAATCCCTCTCCCTCCCATCCCTCTTCCTTTCCTTTCCATTCTCCTCTCCCTCTCCCTTTTCCTCACCCTTATCCTCCCCTTACCCTCACCCTCTCCCTCAACCTCATCTTTTCACTTTCCCTTTCCCTTCCCCTCTTTTCTCTTCTCCCATTCCCCTCTCCCTTCCCCTCTCTTCACCCTGTCCCTCTCTTCACCCTTCCCCTCTTCCTTTCCCTCACCCACACTCTTCCTTTCCCTCACCCTCTGCCCTTCCCTACCCCTCTTCCCCTCTCCCTCTCCTACTTTCCTCTCCCTTTCCACATCCCCTCTCCCTTTCTCACCCCCTCTCTTCCTTCCCCTTCTCCTCTGCCTTTCCCCTTCCACTTTCCCCTCTCCCTTCTCCCTTTCCCTCTCCCTTCCATCTCACACCACCCCTCCCTCCCCCTGCCCCATCTCCCCACTCTCTGTTCCTCCTCTCCGTCCCTTCCCCTCCTTCCCATCTCCTTTCCCCTCTCCAATCCCCTTATCCTCACCCTTACCCTCACCCTCTCCCTCAACCTCATCTTTTTCACTTTCCCTTTCCCTCTCCCTTTCTCCTCTTTTCTCTTCTCCATTCCCCTCTCCCTTCCCCTCTCTTCACCCTGTCCCTCTCTTCACCCTTCCCCTCTTCCTTTCCCTCACCCACACTCTCCCTTTCCCTCACCCTCTGCCCTTCCCTACCCCTCTTCCCCTCTCCCTCTCCTACTTTCCTCTCCCTTTCCACATTCCTCTCCCTTTCTCACCCCTCCTCTTCCTTCCCCTTCCCCTTCTCCCTCTGCCTTTCCTCTTCCACTTTCCCCTCTCCCTTCTCCCTTTCCCTCTCCCTTCCCTCTCACACCACCTCTCCCTCCCCCTGCCCATCTCCCCACTCTCTGTCCCCCCTCCCTTTCCCTTCCCCTCACCCGTACTCTCCCTTTCCCTCTATTTCCCTCCCCATCACCCTCCCCTTCCCTTCCCTCTCTCTCCCTTTCCCTTTCCCTTTCTCTCTTCACCCTTCTCCTATTGCCCCTTCCTTCCCCACTCCCTTCCTTTCTTCCCCGCCCTCTCCTCTCCCCTCTCCCCTTCCCCTCACCCTATCCCATCCTCTCTCCCTTCCCCGCTCCCTCACCCTTTCCCTGTTCCTCTCCCTTCTTCTCCCTTTCCCTCACCATCTCCATTCTCACTCTTTTTTTCTCACCCTCTCCCTTCCCTCATCCTCTCCCTTTCTCTCACCCTCTCGTCCCCTCTCCCTTCTCCTCTCCCTTCTCCTCTCCCTTCCCCTCTCCCTTGCACTCTTCCCCTCTACCTTGACCTTCCCCTTACCCTCTCTCCGTTTCCCCCATTCTCTCCCTTTCCCTCCCCCTATCCCCTTCCCTCCCCCTCTTTCCCACTCCCTCACCCTCTTTCTCTCCCTTCCCCTTCCCCTCTCCCCTCTCCCCTCTCCTGTTCTCCTCACCTTTCCCCTCAACTTCTTCCTTTCCCTCACCCTCTCCCATCCTCTCTCCCTTTCCCTTCCTCTTACCCTTGCTCTCTCCCTTTCCCTCTCCCTCACCCTCTGCCTTCCCCTCTTCCTTTACCTCTCCTTCTCCCTTCCCCTCTCCTTCCCTATTCCCCTACCCTAACATTCCCCTTCCTCTACCTCTACATCTCCCTTTCACTCTCTCATTCCCCCTCCCTTTCCCTCACCCTCTCACTTTCCCTCACCTGCACCCTTTCCCCTCTCCACCTCTCCCACCATCTCTCCCTTTTCCTTCCCACTCCCCTTTCCCCTCTTCCTCTCCCTTCCCCTCTACCCTTTTCCCTTCCATCTAGCTCCACCTCTCCCTCCCCTCCCCATCTCCCCCCCTGTTTCACCCTTCTCGCTTTCCCCTTTCCCTCTCCCTTCCCCTCTCCTTTCCCATCTCCCCTGCCCTCTCCAATCCCCTCTACCTCTCCCTTCCCCTAACCCTCTTCCTTCCTCTCTCGCTTCCCCTCCCTTCCCCTCTCCCTTCTTTTCTCCCTTCCCCGCTCCCTCACCCTTTCCCTCTTCCTCCTCCCTTTCCCTCACCATCTCCCTTCCCCTAACTTTTTCCCTGTTTTCTCACCCTCACCCTCTCCCTTTCCCTCATCCTCTCCCTCTTCCCTCACACTCCTCCTTTCCCTCTCATTGCCCCTCTCCCTCCCCCTCCTCCTTTTCTTTCCCTTTCCCTCTCTTCCCCTCTCCCTCTCTCCCTTCCTCTCTCTTCACCCTTCCCCCTCCCACTCCCTTCACCTCTCCCTTTTCCTCTCCCTTCCCCTCTCCCTTCCCCTCTCCCTCGCACCCTTCCCCTCTACCTTTCCCTTCCTCTCATCCTCTCTCCCTTTCCCTCACCCTCATGCTCTCCCCTTCCCTCCCACTGTTCCCTTGGCACCCCAAACCCACCCTGAATACAAAACTTATCCTTAGCACCGAAAACCCAAACTCATCCTGAACCCTAAATTTACCCTGGGAACCCCAAACACACCCTGAACCCTAAAATTACCCCTACTCCCCAAAACCCAAACTCACCCTGAATCCTAAAATTACTCTTGGCACCCCAAAACACAAACCCACCCTGAAACCTAAAATTACCCTTGGCACCACAGAACCCAAACCAACCCTCCACCCTAAAATTACAATGAACATCCCAAAACACTAACTAAACCTGAACCCTAAAATTACCCTAGGCAACCCAAAACCCATACCCGCCCTGAACCATAAAATGACTCCTTGCACCCCAAACCCCATACCCACCCTGAACCCTAAAATTACACTGAACACCCCATAAGCCAAACCCACCCACAACCCTAAAATTACCCTTAGCAACCCAAAACCACTGTGAAACCTAAAATTACCCTGGGCACCCCAAAACCCAATCCCACCCTGAACCTTAAAGTTACCCCTACACCCCAAAACCCAAACCCACCCTGAACTCTAAAATTATCCCAGGCACGCCCAAACCCAAACCCACCCTTAACCCTAAAATTACTCTTAGCACCCGAAATCCCATACCCACTCAGAACCCTAAAGTTTCAATTGGTAACCAAAACCCAATCCAACCCTCAACCCCAAAATTACCCTGGGCATCCCAAAACCCATACATTCCCTGAACGCTAAAATAACTCTTACATCCCAAAACCCATACCCAGCCTAAACACTAAAATTACCCGTGGCACCTGAAACCCCATACCCACCCTGAACCCTAGAATTATTCTTAGCACCCCCAAATCCACACTGAACCATAAAATTACTCTTACTACCCCAAAACCCATACCCACCCTAAAAGTAAAAATTACCCCTGGCACCCCAATACCTAAACCAACCCTGAACCCTAAAATTACCTTGAGCACTCAAAACCCATAACCACCCTGAACGCTGAAATTAACCTTGACCCCAAACCCATACCCACCCTGGACCCTAAATTACTCTTAGCACTCCAAAACTCAACCCCTTGCTGAACCCTAAAATTACCCTTGGTACCCCAAAACACATACCCACACTAAAACTTAACATTTCTCTTGGCACCCCAAAACCCAAATCTTTCTTTAACCCCAAAATTACCCTTAGCACCTCAAAATCCGAACACACCATGAACCCTCAAATTACTTTTACTGCCCGTCCCCAAAACCCATACCCACCCTAAAAGTTAAAATTACCCTTTCACCCCAAAACCCAAACCCACCCTAAACCCTATACTTACCTTATACTTACATGTAAAACACATATGCGTTTACCATTCAAGCCTTTAAAACAAAATTCGTTGGAAAGGCATGCGTGGTAAAGGCATGTGCATTGTAATGCCATGTGTTGTAATGGCATTGCGATGTAACGGTAGTTGCATTGTGTTGGCATGCGTTTCAATGACGTGTTGTAAATAATTTGTTGTAATGGCTGTTTTCCTCCCTTCTCCATTCACCTCTCTGCCCAACTCCCACTCCCCCTCCCACTCGCACTGCACTCCTCCTCCCTCACCCTCTCTCTTCCCCTCTCCCTTTCCCCTCCCTTTCCCTCACCCTCTCCCTTTTCCTCACCCTAACCATTTCCCCTCTCCTTCCACCTCTCCCTCCCCCTCTCCCTTTCCCCTCCCCTCTCCTCTTTCACTCTCCCCTCCCCTCACCCTCTCCCTTCCCCTCACCCTCTCCCTTCCCCTCCCTCTCCCTCTCCCTTCCCCTCACCCTCTCCCTTCCCCTCTTCACCCTTCCCCTCTCTTCACTCTTCCCCTCTCCCTCTCCCTTTCCTTTCTACTCTCACTTATGCTCTTCACCCTCACCCTTCCCCCTCTAACCCACACTTCCCCTCACCCTCACCCTCTCCACCTTCCCCATCCCCTCACACTCTCCCTCAGGAAACAGCTATTACAACAAATGTATTACACAATGCATGCCACTACAACGCATACAACACAACGTAACTACCATTACAACGCAACGCCATTACAACTCATGGCATTACAGCACATATTGCTTTACAACGCAAACCTTTACAACAAATTTCGTTGTAAAGGCATGAATGGTAAAGGCACATGTGTTTTACATGTAAGTATAGAGTTTAGGTGGGGTTTGGGTTTTGAGTTTTGGGGTGTAATTGTATAGTTTTGGGGTGCCAAAGTTAATTTTAGGCTTCAGGGTGGATTTTGTTTTTAGGGTGTCAAGGGTAATTTCAAGTTTTAGAATGTGTATGCGTTTTGGGGTAGTAAGGGTAATTTTAGGGTTCAGGGTGGGTTTGGGTTTTGTGGTGTAGGGGTAATTTTAGGGTTTAGGATGGGTTTAGGTTTTTGGGGTGCTCAGGGCAATTTTAGGGTTCAGGGTGGGTTTGGGTTTTGGGAAGCTAAGGGTAGTTATAAGTTTTAGGTGGGTATGTGTTTTGCGGTAGCAAGGGTGTTTTTAGGGTTTAGCAAGGGTTTGGGTTTTGGGGTGCTCTTTGTTATTTTAGAGTTCAGGGTAGGTTTGGATTTTGGGGTTCCAATGGTTACTTTAGGGTTCAGGGTGGGTATGAGTGTTGGGAAGGCCCAATGTTGCAGGACTATTGGAGAAGAGTGATACGCTGCATGCGGGAAGTGTGGGGGTAGAGCTGCGTCCTGAGGCGAAAAGATGCCTATTAAACATTTGGGAGCCAACAGACCTACCAGCGAAGGAGAGGCTATGGGTTACGCTTGGACAGACGGTTGCAAAGTGCAAAATTGCAAGACTTTGGGGAGCAGCCACGCCTCCAACACTCACCGCGTGGAAAAAGGACATGGATTGGTGCATGCTCCAAGAAAAAACTGTGTACACGGCACGGGGGTGCCCCAAAAAATGGGGGGCATTGTGGTCTAACTGGAATGACTACAGAGGAAACATCTGTGAGCCCCCTCAGCCCAGACATACAGTAAGTGAGGTAGAAGTGTAAATTGTTAACTGCTGTACTGACTATGTGCCCTGACACCAATGGCATGCTGTGAACTCTGTGTTGTTTCTGATGCATCAAAGTGACTCTCAGTAAGCCTTTAATAAAAAGATTTTATAAATTAATAAATAAACACACCTAGATCCGTCTGCTCCCACCACCATTGCTCCCCGATGGGCAGTGCATGGAAGTTTTGCTGCTTATTCTACGTATGCCAGGGGGACGGCAATAATCATCAAGAAAAACATCTCATAAGTAGCTCTGGGGTCCATGCAGGATTCACCAGGCCGATATAATCTCATGTTGGGCCGGCTGGCTTCGCAGTCCATCACATTGGTGTGCGGCTATGGCACCAATACTGATGACCCTGACTTTTTTGCTAACTTGTGCGGAAAGATAACAGACATAGGCTCCACTCACATTGTGTGGGGGGAAGATTTCAACATTACGATTGACCCACGATTGGATAGATCACACCCTCAGACCCACCAGCATGCTAATGCCTGACACCGAGCCCGGGATACTATCACTGTGCACCAGCTGTTGGATGCTTGGTGGACCTTGCATCCCTTGAGAAAAGGAAGGCACCGCACACTCTTCATAGTCGCGCATAGATAATTGGCTGATCGGTAGAGGGCGTCCCATTTGGCGCGCACGTACTCCGATCACTCACCTGTTGCAATGGTGCTGACTCCCCGTGCGATCCCTTACCAGTCCAGGCGGCTTCCCCCCATTCTCTCCAGGGCACCCCATTCAGGATGGAAGTTGAAAAAGAGATACAAGATTTCTTTAGACGAAACATAGACTTTGTGCCCCTGATGACTACGATGTGCGAGGCCTTTAAGGTTACTATACGTGGGGTGTGCATGGCGAAGGGGGGAGGGATACTTTGGGATATTCGATATTTGCACCACTCTTTGTAACCTTGAGATTGACATTAGTCAGATGGAGGCAGAGCTGCAACATGTCTCTTGTGGGAATTTGAGGGGGAAGATTAGAGGCATAATGACTGAATATCAAAACACAACGGAAAGAGAATGCTTGTTTTGCGGGAGGTATAATCAGGCTTGCATATATGGGGAGGGAGAAAGACCCCGCAGGGCATTAGCTGAATTAATACAGAAACCACGATTTTCTAATACCATCCTGGAGATAAAAGAAACAGATGGGAAAGTATATATGTTTATGTTTATGTGCTTGTATAGCGCTCGATTGCAGAGGCGTCTTGACACTGTGGCGTGTGGGCAGGAAGGTGCACTGTAGTTAAAGGCCTATGTGGCTGTAAACAGCCAGGTTTTAAGACTCTTCCTGAAAAGCTGAAGGTTAGATTGAAGCTTCATAGGAAGTGGCAGTTTGTTCCAGAGCTTAGCCGCACAGTGTGTTATTCTCTGCCCCCCATATCGCGCGTCTTATCTTTGTGGTTTTAATGAGACCTAGACTAGCCGATCTAAGAACGCGTGAAGGAACATACAGTGAAAATTGTTTTTGAAAGTCCTTAGCAACGCCACCCTGGATTGCCTTATGTACAAGGCTTAAGGTTTTAAATTATATACGCTGTTTAATGGGCAGTCAGTGAAGTGATTTAATTCCAGCCGAGGTTGGCTGTCCTCTGGGAATGCCCAGTAGGAGTCTCGCTGCAGCATTTTGTAGGGATTGCAATTTTTGCAGCTGGTATTATCAATACCCAAGAATAGAGCTTTACAATAGTCCAGTTTGGATAGAAAAAGAGCTACCATCACTGTCTTTTGTAGCTCTTGAGAGATGTATGGAAACATTTTTCTCGGAATTTTTAGGAGAAAAAAACACGATGAGGTAAGACTGTTTACTTGGGAACCGAAATTCAATTTATCATCAAAGATGATCCCTAAGTTTCTGACCTTCTCTACTGGGCGGGGACATTCTCCGGCTTCAGTTGGCCACCAGGATCGATTCCACAGGGGCTGGACCGGCCCAAACTCCATCACCTCTGTCTTGTCTGTATTTATTTTCAGATAACTCTCACTCATCCAGGCCATAATCTCAGTGAGACAAGCATAGAACCTGGCTGCTGTGGTCTCCGGCTGATTGGTAACAGAGATGACAAGTACGAGACCAGAGCAAAGCCGTGCCTCCTAATGAGATTGGCCAGAGGGGTGACGTATAGATTGAACATGGTCGGGGAAAGGGCGGACCCCTGTGGGACGCCGCATGGAAGATGGAAACTGTCCGACTTCATGCTGTCCCAGAACAGCCTCTGCTCTCTTGCCTCCCAGAAGGTGGACAGGAGGGCCAGGGCAGCCCCTCTACCCCTATGTCCCACAGCAGCTGCACCAGAATAGTATGATTCACAATGTTGAACGGGGCTGATAGATCAAGGAGCATGAGGATCACCCTCCCTCCCTCATCCACCACCCTGCGGATCTCTTCAGCTGCAAGGATTAAGGCAGATTCGAATTCAATTCAAATGATCTTTATTCGGAGTTTAGTACATCCATAAAAGTACATACAGAATGAAAATGCATTTTAAAAACAGATTAAAAACACAAAATTAAAAGCAAATTATCCAATGGGGTTTAGGCAGCATGTATAACGTAAAGTGCAATGTGCATAATATATGAAGTGCAAACAGCATAATAGAGGAAGAGTATTAATCTATTTGTAAGCATAATCACAAAATTCAATTTATATTCTCCCACAGCGATTATTTAATTCAGAGCACGTATACAAATAAATCTGTAGTCAATTTATAGTAGAGTGATAAAGTGCTCAAAATACATGAGATGGCATAGAACTATTATCCATTAGCCATATTCCATACTTGCCCTCGATCTCACGCAAGCTTTTATGAAGCAACTTACAGAAAAAATGACTTCATCTGTGTGCAACATTTGCAAGAATTTTAAAGCATGAATGGAATCTCGAATGTTATATTTACGAAGAGTCGGCCTTAAATATTGACAGGTATACAATTTGTAGTGGCCACAAAAGAAGAGGTAGTGCAATAAACTTTGTTTACCGCCTTGGGAACAAGGACAGTCCAACTCTTCTAATTTTTTGTTATAGCCAATGGGGAAACTGAGCAAATTAACTATGCTTCCATCCCGAAACCTGAATAAAAGGCTCCGATTCCATCTACCTATAGAGATTGACAAGTATCTTAAAGGATTGTTCAAATTTTCAATACCCGGGTCAGTAATGCACAAATATCTAGTGACAACTGGTTTGGAGGATTCTGATCTCGTCCGATCCTCATTATATAAGTCCAGCAATGCCCGTTTAATACTATTCTTATGAGCGGGGACAATAGAATCAGGGGAGCTAAATAAAGATCCTTGGCCCACGCTCAGCAGACTATTTTTGACTGCATTTAACCAGGGTATGTGATGAGATCTATCACTTAACAAACAGTCTGATATTATACTGCGCGTTAAGGATGCTGCTGGATTTAGCCATATTTTAATCCAAAAAAGCGCAGGCCTTGACTTAATAAAATCGACAATATATGGCAGCCTTAGTTCATTGTGACAAATAAATGTAGGTGCACAAGGAACTCCCCCCAGCACCCTCCTACAAAATCTATTTTCCTCCAACTGGAGGGCCATGCTGTTACAATAACCCCACACTTCAGCTCCATAAGTCCCAGTTGGCCGGCATTGGGTGCGATAGATGTTGAGGAGGGGAGTAACAACATCAGCCTGTTTTGGTTGACGGAGGGATAAAATTGAATTAATTGACTTGCCAATCTTATTTCTCGCATGGGCAGCATGTGGCTGCCATGAGCCTGAGTTAGAGAATAACAACCCTAGGTAAGGAAAAGTGCTGGTGCATTTTAAGGTGTTGTTACCAGATTTAATGGATGTAATATTATACTTTTTTGGTCCGCAATTCATAATAAAAGATTTTTTTAAATTGGTGTTTAGACCAAGATCGGACATAAAAGCGACAAACCCAGAGATTAAAATGCGTAAAGCATTCGGTGTACGCCCCATTAATACTGCGTCATCCGCATAAAGTAGGGTAGTAATGGGGGAACCATTTATAATTGGAACGTCCTTAGTGATCTTACTCAAAGTGCTACTCAACCCATTGATATATAAAATAAAAAGCAGTGGGGCGAGTACGCAGCCCTGTCTAACTCCTCTGCTAATAGGGACGTCATTGGATAAAGCACCGTCATTATTAATTCGTACTCTAGCTTTTAAATCCCTATGTAAATAAGAAAGAAAATACACCAGTGAGTCGTCCAAACCATAATCAAGCAAAAGCGACCACAACCTAGAACGATTAACAAAATCAAACGCAGAACTCAAATCCATGAACCCTAAATAAAGAGGGGATTTTTTAACAATGATGTATTTAGCCATGATCAGATTTAAGTTTAAGCATTGTTCAATGGTGCCTACTTGGCTTCTAAAGCCAAGTTGACTACAATGAAGAACATTGTTGTCCTCAGCCCAATCCCTTATCCGTTTAAAAAGTACCCTTCCAAGTACTTTTAGCGTGTTATCGATCAGTGAGATCGGGCGGTAACAGGCGGCATCCGACCTGTCACCTTTTTTAAATATGGGTACGATGACACTGTTCGACCAGGATTCGGGAATTGAGCTATCATTCAGGTTATTAAATAAGTTGCATAATAGAGGGGCCCAAAAATTAATTTCTGATTTAATCTGATCAATTGACAGGCCGTCCGGGCCAGGGGCTTTATTGCTGGCGCTATCAATAATAGCATCCTCGACCTCTGATAATAAAAAGGTCAGAGGTTCAGCGCTATTAGATAGAGGGACAGTGTCTAAGGGAGTGGCTCATATGGCGTAAATTTGGGAGAAATGCTCTACCCACCCTTCACCCGTTATATTGCTATTGATTGGATTGATGTTAGAACCAAAAGATCTTAAGGACTTGACTTCTCTCCAGAAACCTGTTGTGTCCTTTAGTGTGGCAGTACGCGTGAGAGATTCCCAGTGATTAATCACTAGGGCCTCGGATCTAGTTCGTAAGGCAAATTTATATTTTGATCTTAATTCTCTCACGAGTGGAGTATCCCTTGGGTTAGTATTTAAGGCTGCCCTCAAGTTCCTATTGGCCCTCGAACAAGAGGAATCGAACCAGCGGGGACCATGAGATATATTCTGCCTAACGGGTTTGGAAGATTCTGTTTTGATGGCCCGACATAAATCACCAAAGGCGCCAACCACCTCATTACTAGGACTTGTGTATGACAGGCAAATCTCTACAGTCTCAGGGTGTTTATTAATTACTCTGGATAGAATCTCTTTGTTGTCAACTCCCTTCCATACTAGTCTCAATCTATCTGTTGATAAAGCCAGATTTTGAGGCCCAGCCTCTGACTTTGCTGCAACCTTTGAGGTCTGTGGATTGTGCAAATATATTCTAAGCGGATAGTGGTCACTGTAAGCGGAACAGATGACTTCTGCTTTTAAAATTATATCACTTAGAGTTGGGCATGTAAATATGTAATCTATCGTAGAGGCACAGCCCTGACCTATGAAAGTGGGGGTTGTTATATCATTTGCACTAGTACCTGCAATTTCCATTACATTTACTAGTTCACGGGAAGCTATATGGTTTTTCAATTCCTCACCGTTTTTGCATAGTGGGCTGTTACGATACATATGGGCATTGAAGTCCCCTCCAATGCAAATACCATCAAAGGACCCATACTTTTGCCCTCCCATAATTTCATCTATAAAATTAAACAATAACATAAAATTACCATTAGGACGGCTAACAAAGTCATTGTTATAAAAATTAATAATACATAAATTCAATCTGTTAATGTACTTCATAGCCATAAAACAACAAATACCCGGTGTAGGGATCAATTTAGTTTGCACCCCGGATTTTATTTTGGACCAGATAGATAAACCCCCACTGGGTCGTCCCATGTGAGAAGGGGAAGCTTTATGATTAAAACAACAGAAACCCTCCATTGTTGGTGACGTTGTACTCCAAGTTTCTTGCAGCATCAATATATCGCAGTTATTATCAACCCAATTAAGCCATTCTGTAATTTTCAATTTGGATTTTAAGCCTGCTATATTCCAGCTAACAAGAGATAATTCTGAATCCAAAGACAGTTGGTTATGTGTCGGAGGTATTTGACTCAGAGCAGTTCGAGGCAAAGATTGTGGAACAGTCTGGAGTTCAGGTGTTGGTGTCAAGGATAATTCGACAGAAGTAGTCACAGATGGTCAATCTTGCATATCCAGATCCGAAAGAGGTGCAAATCTATTGTGCATTTGGAATGGATAAGGGGGGGTTGAAATTGCATAGGCGATGGCCGGAAATGCATAGATGGTGGTTGGAAATGCATTAATGACGGTTGAAATTGCACAAAAGGAGGACGAGATTGTGTTGCCATTTGTCTATAGAAATAGCTCAAGGGTAGCATAGTTGCAACAGTAGAAATGGTAGAATAGTTGCTATTTCTGTTAAGGAGGTTTCTTACGGTCCCTGGGTTTTTGAAATTAAGAACTATACAGTCACCTTCCTTATCCTTGAGTGAAGGCCCGACCCACGATACCCTGCGGGCCGATATAATCTCTCTTGAAATGTCAAATCCAGCGCCTTTGTGCTTATTCAGCCAGTCTATGCACTTATTCCGCAATTGCACCCATGATTCCCCCTGGTCCACCCTCAACGGCGGTACTCCTGCTAGGACCAAAACAAAAGGACAAGCCTCAGGTGGCAAATATAAGGCAGGCCCTTGGTGTTTGAAAGGTTTACTTGTCCCTTGTGGGCCAGTACCCACGTTGTTATCGACAGCAGTTGATCTTGATACTGTTGTGGATTTGTTTGGCCCATTATTGCGGTTGGAAACAGGGATATTAGAAATTGATGCAATAGTAGTTTTTCTAGGATCAGGTATGGGAGTCGGTTTTATGGGTAAATTGGGTATGTTCAAAGTTGACCCTCTATTAGTGGATCGGGGTTGAATTATAGGTGGTGCAATAGACGGAGGTAATGATGCAGGATTGCTCGAAACCCCACCCAAAGAGCTGGTGATCTCCTGTATTTTTAATGACAATGTGTTGTTTGCAGTTTCCAATTCCTTTAAGAAGCGATCAGCTCTGATTTGGTCCAGGGTGACAGACCCCTTCCTTTTTATTTCTCCATTCTTGACCAGGTTATCTAATCTGTCCAGTCTTTTAAAAACGTTATTAAACTGATTGATCATTTGCATTTCTAGACGATTAAAAATAGTATCCACTATGGGTTCTAAGAGGTTCCCATTCTGTCTTGAGAGATTATAATTATCTCCCATTAGTGCTGTTTGAGTCCATATGGTCTTAGAATTCCCACTAGAGTGAGTGGTAGTTGCAGTAGAAATACTGTCCCTGCCAGAAGAGTCTTTGTCTTCCGTAAGGACAATTTGTTCCTCCGAAGGTTTATTTTTGTTCCACAGACTTTGAGGTGTGGGCTGATTCTTGTGGATTAAAGGCTGTTTCCTTTTATTAGCACCTTGCTTGGTTATGGCTCTTTTACGTTTTTCCCCTCCCAGTTTATTACTACTTGAATCAATACTGTCCAGGGTAATAACATCATCCTGGGAATCTGTTATAATGATAGAGGCACTTTCTGTCAGCAGGGGTACTGGAGATGTTGATATCAGTACCGGCTTAGGGATTACTGCCGCTAGTGTTGAAGAGGCGGGGTCAGGTGCTATGTAAGTGACGGTATTTTCATCATCCAAAATTGTTGGCACATTAACAGAAGGGTGTAACGGTTTTACCACAATTACTTCAGGGGTTATGTGTATATCTCCATTAATACAACTTGTACCACTTGTTATGCTCGATTTGTTATTAATAGTAAGGGAACCCATCGAGAACCTCCTTTCAGTCTCCACAATTTCGTTAAAAGCAGTTTCTATCAGTGTCTCAAAGGATGTGATGAGGGAGACAGAGGTGTCTACACCCTGGGTTAGTACGTCAATGTTATTACTATCACCCATTTTATAGTCCTAGTTCAATGCTCACCTTTGAGTAGATTGTTAGAGGGGTGGCCCGCCCGTCCACTGCAGTCCACTGACGGCCACAGACGGCCCGCCCTCTGCCCGGGCTCCGCCCGGCGCCGTCCGCGCGCGTCCGCGACGCGGAGGGAGCTGTTCCCTTTTGTGCGCCTCCTGGCGCCCACGGCAGGAAGAGGAAGCGGTGTGGATGCAGGGCGCAGGGCGCGCTGGGAGCTGTAGTCCGATCACAGCGTCAGGAGCCCAGCGGCGCTGCGAGGTTGAGCCCGTGCAGGTCAGTGTAACAAGCCAGCAAACAGCGGAGCGCTGTGACCCCTCCTCGGGCCGATATGCGCTTAGTGATGGTCCCCGCTCCTCAGTGGGAGCTGTTCCCTTTTGTGCGCCTCCTGGCGCCCACGGCAGGAAGAGGAATCGGTGTGGATGCAGGGCGCAGGGCGCGCTGGGAGCTGTAGTCCGATCACAGCGTCAGGAGCCCAGCGGCGCTGCGAGGTTGAGCCTGTGCAGGTCAGTGTAACAAGCCAGCAAACAGCGGAGCGCTGTGACCCCTCCTCGGGCCGATATGCGCTTAGTGATGGTCCCCGCTCCTCAGTGGGAGCTGTTCCCTTTTGTGCGCCTCCTGGCGCCCACGGCAGGAAGAGGAAGCGGTGTGGATGCAGGGCGCAGGGCGCGCTGGGAGCTGTAGTCCGATCACAGCGTCAGGAGCCCAGCGGCGCTGCGAGGTTGAGCCCGTGCAGGTCAATGTAACAAGCCAGCAAACAGCGGAGCGCTGTGACCCCTCCTCGGGCCGATATGCGCTTAGTGATGGTCCCCGCTCCTCAGTGGGAGCTGTTCCCTTTTGTGCGCCTTCTGGCGCCCACGGCAGGAAGAGGAAGCGGTGTGGATGCAGGGCGCTGGGAGCTGTAGTCCGATCACAGCGTCAGGAGCCCAGCGGCGCTGCGAGGTTGAGCCCGTGCAGGTCAGTGTAACAAGCCAGCAAACAGCGGAGCGCTGTGACCCCTCCTCGGGCCGATATGCGCTTAGTGATGGTCCCGAAGGCAGATTCGGTGGAATGGCATGAGCGGATGCCATGTTGAGAGGAATCCAGCAGGTTATTTACATCCAGGCATTCAGTCAACACTGTGTTCAGTTGTTTCTCTAGAACTTTGGCCACAATTGGTAGGCCAGCAATAGGACAGTAGTTTTTAGGATCATTGGGGTCTAGGCTTTGTTTCTTTAGGAGGGGAGTGATTGATGCCATTTTCCAGGGGACACTTTGCCAAACGGAGCATTTCCACACTGCCAGCGCGTCATTTGCCAGAGAGCAACAGCGGCTCATTTGAATACAACTCGGCGCACCCGCTTCGCGGGTGCCCCTTCGCCCTTCACCCGTCCCTGTGCTGAGGCGGGCATCTCACCTGACATTCCTGAGGAGCACCGAGGCGGCAAGGAGGTAAGCGGTACCGGGCGTGTGGCTGCAGCGGGGCTGCGAGCGTGCAGGGACTTCAATTCCCAGAAGTCCCTGCCAGACCGACGGAGAGCTTCCGGTCCGCTCTCCCTGCTGGCCCGCCCCCCGCCCTCCTGAGGCCTCAAAACACCAGCTTGTTCTCCAAACTAGTGGGACACTTTGCCAAACGGAGCATTTCCACACTGCCAGCGCGTCATTTGCCAGAGAGCAACAGCGGCTCATTTGAATACAACTCGGCGCACCCGCTTCGCGGGTGCCCCTTCGCCCTTCACCCGTCCCTGTGCTGAGGCGGGCATCTCACCTGACATTCCTGAGGAGCACCGAGGCGGCAAGGAGGTAAGCGGTACCGGGCGTGTGGCTGCAGCGGGGCTGCGAGCGTGCAGGGACTTCAATTCCCAGAAGTCCCTGCCAGACCGACGGAGAGCTTCCGGTCCGCTCTCCCTGCTGGCCCGCCCCCCGCCCTCCTGAGGCCTCAAAACATCACCCTACTCCCGCAGCGCGAGACGCAGCCCGGGCGAAGACAGGGCAAAGACCGGGCCGTTTGAGGCCGTTCGAGGTCTGAGTGGTCTGGTCTGGGCCCCTCCTCTGTCACCCTTTTCCCACCATCTGGTTGTTCTTGGTATCTGTGGCTGTTCTTTAGCGTGGTCCTGGCTGCTAGTCACTGTTAGCCTACATGTGTACTCGTGTAACTCGCAACAGGGCGGCCAAGGGGGGGCCGGCCCCGAATGGACCAATGGATGACTTTATTACACGGACGAACATTGCCATAGACCAAGAAATCACCAAATTGCAAACTAGAGTGTCTCTTGACCTAGAAGCTGCTAGAAAGCTGTCACTCGATTTTGCTACCCATAAGAAATCTTCTCTTGGGCATATTGCATCTGCTATTACTCCTACTCGTGCTCATAACATAGAGGGAGCCCAAATTAAGGTTGATGTCCATAACATCCCAGCTTCACCTACCCCCCTCATACCTTTGTGCCCATTTGTTTTGCCTGAGGGTCAATTAACTGATGTGGGTAGTCTTCCTGTTGCCCCTATCTCCATTCTAAACTCGTCAGATTCTTCTTTTGCCTCCACTACTTATGGAGGACTAGACAGCATCCCTGGCAACCCAAATAAAAGAAAACGCTCACCCAGCATATCCTCCCCACACAAAAAGATCTTAAATAGGGGTGGTAATTTGTCTATTATTGGTAGCACAACAGCTGATGGTAGTACAGGGACGCCTTTCACCGCCCGACAGGCCTCTTGGTGTGCTAACAATGAGGGGATTGCTTCTGGGGCATCTGGTAGTTTTTCACCAAGCAGGAGATTAGACTCTGCCCCAAATGACCAAGAAGGGAGGGAAAGAGAATTTATAGGAGTGGTTTGGGACACTCTAAAAAGCTTATTGTCTCCCCTGGATTTAAGGCTCTCTCGAATTGAGAACAACCTCCTAGAGATGGAGAAAAGCATTATTGCTTTGGCCACTCTTGGCCTGAGAGGCCTTGAACACCAGGGTCTGATAGACAACAATAGAGTTGCCCAGGCTGCTACCACCCCCCCCACGGTCATCCCAGGTTTGCAGCCTAATCCTACCGTGCCTTGTTCCACCCAGCCCATCCCCAAACCACGGACCAAGAGAGTTGACATTGCAATCCCGGCTCTCCAGCCCAGGGCCAACACCTCAAGCGCCCCTACTACTCAACCACATATTCGTGTCAACCCGGCCGACGCGAGAACGCAGAATCCCACTAGGTCTAGTTCTCGTTCTGCTCATACCTCCCAAAACAAATTTAACACCCGTTCTTTGGGGGGTCCTAGTTTTAAGAGCAACTTCCGAGGGGGATATATCGATCTTCCACCTGAAGCCAACGATTATGTGGCAGTATTGACGGGTGTGCCGGAAATAGAGAATGGCTTTTATGAACACCAGCAATCCCTCCATAATAAAGTTATGCATTGGCTCAATACCTATAGACCTATCTCTAATGGTAGGAGGAGCAGAGTTACAATGGTTCGCAGAGTCCCGTGGGTGGGAACAACTAGGAAATCAATCCCAGGGGACTGCATAGTCGTAACTTTTGATGATGTTTTTACGGCCAACCACATCTGCTCCTGGGTGAGCCAGAATGGGGGCTCTTCTATTGCCCCGAGGCCTTTGTCATTCTTCTATCCACCCCGGATTGTGCATCCTCAGGGGGGTAATTGGACTCTGGTTCCCCAGCAGTTCAGCTGGGGGTTTGCCCCTAAGGAGCACAATCCAATTAGTGGCTGGCCTGGTATTACAACCTTTAATAGGTTTGCCAGCCTTGAAGATGTGGATTGACTTGTAACATCCCCTGCGCCGGTACCATTACTCAAACCTAACACCACGCAGGTGGAGGTTGAGTCTGTACCACTGTTGACTACCATGGACATGGGGAGCATTGTTCCCCTGATCCAGGTTATGCCCCAGGCCACCCCTGTTCAGGGCTTGCTGTACTCTCCCCTGCCCGATGGCAATGCCAGTACTTTCTCAGCAGCGATCTTGTTAGCCCAGGACTCGCTGACAACTGTGGTCCATCCTCAGCATCCTCGGCTTGACGGTATCCATGTTGTTTACCCAGCTACTGCCGCCCAACCTGGTAAAACCTCGGTAGGCAGTTCCTCGTTTAAGATTCTAAGTTGGAACGTGGCAGGGCTTGTGCGTAACCTAAATAAACCCGACTGGAATTCCTTTGTGGAGCCTTTTGGGATCTGTCTCCTACAGGAAACCTGGTGTCTGGAGCCCGTGCATAGGGTTGGTTTTGCGACGTACCACGTGCCGGCCTCCAAGTCTAAAGGCAGCAAAGGCCGCCCTTCTGGTGGCCTCCTTGTCTGGGTCAGTATCTCTCTGGGGCTTACCATAAAACACATAAATACTCAATCGCCAGATCTCCTGAGACTTACCATTCGGTGCCCGGGGGGTAGGATTATGGAATTGTTTAATCTGTATTTTAGGGGGGGTCGGGGGGGGAACTCTTCTCCTCTATCCTCCTCTGGAGTTGAAGAAGAGCTTCGGGGTTGCGATATTGATTCCTTTATTGTTTTGGCTGGTGATTTTAATTGTTGCTTCGAACCGCTGGCCTGTGAAGACATTTTGGATACCTGGGAGGACGATGCCAAGAGAGGTATCCCCTTGCTTGCTCTAGACCCCATCAAAAAATGGTCACAGAATGCTATCGATATCAATTCTCTCTGTTTGGAATATGCCCTAAGAGCCACAAACGGCCGTTCCAAATCAGACACAAGGGGTGCGCACACCTACAATAGGGTGGGCCACACCTCTAGAATAGATTATATATTGCTGAACCACAATTTGTGGGAGCATTTTCTTGATATGGAGGTCCAACAAACATCGGACAGTGATCACAATCCCTTGGTTTTATCACTTGCTCTCCCATGGGAGGCAGGGGTTCTAGCATCGCCCCGGTCCACCTGGAAATCATCTAACGAAGTTGTCCCCTCCAACTGTGGGAGACGTTTGAAATGGGCCAAAGTTGCTTTAGATGAATCAAGAATGGCCCAAGCAAGAATCATAATGTTGGAAGCCAAGGGCACCTTGGGTACGTTGGACTCCGATGAAGCCGTTCTAACAACTTTCACGGAGACCATCGCATCACTTGGCAACCTGTTCTTAGTTCCCCAGGGAGGGGGTGGGGCCAAGAGGAGAACTGCATTAAGGGGCAGAGATCAATGGTACTCATCTGCCTGTCGTCTGGCCAAAAGTAACCTTATCCGAGCAGTAGGCCTCAAAGATCCTGGTTTGATTTCCTCCGCTAGGAAGGAATACAGAAAAGCCCAAGAGGTGGCAAGGGCTACCCACGAAACTAATTTCTGGAGTGAATTAATGGATGCTGGGTCCAGGAAGGACTCAAGGGCCTTCTGGGCCTTGTTTAGAGGCAGGGATAGGCCAGTCGACTCACTGTTGACTTGCAACATCACAGGGGATGCTTGGCTGGCCCATTTTTCAAAACTCTATTCCAATTCTCTGGGGGCTAGGGGTCAGTGTAGGGGCGATAGCTACATAATACCGGATAACAGCTTACACTTTGACTCTACCTTTTCACCCAAGGAGGTAGAAGTAGCAATTAGGTGTATCGTGCCCAATAAGGCAGCGGGCCCAGATGGAGTCCCTGGCGACCTGCTACGGACTAATATAGAAGAGTGGAGCCTATTTATTGCTAAACTCCTAAATGAGGCCTTGGAGGGCGGTGGATTTCCGGATTCCTGGAGGGGCGCGGAAGTTGTCCCTATTTTCAAAAAAGGGTGTAGGGACGATCCTGCCAACTACCGACCCATAAGTCTGCTTGATTCCACCCAGAAGGTAGCAGGGAAGGTGGTTTTAGGGAGGATTCTCCAATGGGCTGACGAAGCGCAGGTTTTATCTGACTTTCAGGCCGGCTTCAGATCCGGTACCGGCACAATTGAGCAGACCTTCCGCTTTCTTATGCTGTATTGGAAAGTGGTTAAACTGGGCAAGGGCAGTCTGTATCTTGCCTTTATAGATCTGCGGACTGCCTTTGACCTAGTCCCACGCAACCAATTGTGGGCTGTCCTTGAGGGTCTGGGTATGCCCGTTTACTTGCTGGCATTAATTATTAAATTCCACGAGAAAAATTTTGCCCGTATCAGATGGGGTGCGCAGGGCGAAAAAACACCTCGCATCTCTGTAGACAGGGGGGTCCGCCAGGGGTGTGTGCTAGCCCCCACTCTGTTTTCACTATATCTAAACGGAGTGGTGGAGCATCTGCTCCAGCTACCAGCAGACGCCCCTTCCCTGGCGGGCAGGAAGATACCAACACTCCTGTTTGCAGATGATACCCTGCTGATCTCGAAATCCCCGGTGGGCCTTCAAACCTTGCTAACTAGGTTCCAGGGCTTCTGTGCCACCAGGGGCTTGGTTATCAACATCAGTAAAACCAAGTTCCTGGTGTTGAATCCCCCTAGGAAGACAGTCCACCCTCCATCTTTGGACTCAGTTCCCTTAGAGAGGGTAAGGGAATTTGATTATTTAGGAATTCGCCTCTGTGACTCTATGAGCTGGAAGGCGCACCATCAAAAGATCATTCTGGCTCATAGGAGGGTCACGGGCGCCCTATTAAAAGAACATCGTGCCTCTTCCCTTAAGCCTATCGGGGTGATATTAGACATTTATAGGGCAAAAGCTGTGAGTGCGGCACTGTATGGGGCGGAGTTGTGGGGTACTCAGAAATTTGACACTCTATTCCATCTTGAGAACAAATTCCACAAAGATTTAATGAGGCTTCCTCATAGCTCCCCAACTCTCCCTCTCCTATTTGACACTGGTAAACGTTCCATAGCTGAGCAGGCGAAGTTACGCCCCCTTCTCTTGTGGGCCCGTATATGGAATGTTCCTGAACTCTCGAGTTATGCAGATGCTCTCCGTGAGCTCCTCTCCACCTCGAGTTGGTATAAGATCGGTTGGCTCTCGGAAGTAAAGCGTCTGCTTTGTGAACTCGGTCTGGATGACGCCTGGGCCAACAGATCTTCGCCACCCAAACAATTACTAAAGAAATTATTTTGGGCGTGGGTGGATAATGAGAGAGCTAAACAAACCAACTCATGTAGATCTGCGGTGGAGTTTTTGTCGATTAAAGGCCGCCCCTATAGAGAACGTTATTTAGATGTGATTTCTAACCCAACAGATAGGGCGCTGTATTTTAAATTCAGGGTTGGAGTTCTGCCCCTGGGATCATGGACAGCAAACTGGAAACCCCCCTGGCAAACTGTATCAACTTGCCCTTTCTGTACGAACAGTGTTGAATCCATTTTCCATCTAATGTTTGTATGTCCCGCATATACTAATCCCCGCCGTAGATGGTTGAAACCGCTTTGTCTGAGGCTGGGCACACGGTCATATGCGGAGGCACTATATCTGTTAAGATCAGACCCCCAACCCTTGTTTGCTTGTGGCTTGGCGAAATACCTGGGGTGGGCCTGGAGGATAAGATCCGCAAGGATGATGATCCTCCAGTAATGGCTCCAATTTATAATCCATCGGCCCACTTACCTACTGTTGTGTCCCATTCCATCCCCTAAGGTTGATCAAGTATGTGTCCGTATAATTGTCCCAAGATGGACGTTTTTTAGCATTGTTGTATATTTTATTTTTCAAATGATTTCTTCTCTTGATTTTAAACTGTATAACTGTTTTTATCTTGTACTTGTTTTTATTGCAATGCTTTTATGAAATGAAATATTTCGAAATAAAGCTATACAACAACAACAATTTTCCAGGTTTTTGGATAACAACCAGAAGCCAAGACTTGGTTCGGGATTGGGGTGAGATTCTTGCAGATCTTATGGGCAGCTTGATGCATAGTGGAAGGGGGGCAGGGATTGGTAGGTGCACCCTATTTTATAGAAAGTAGAATATTTTGTACTTCCCCACTGTTTTTTGGCTGAAAGCAGGTTAGTCTACTATGGGAGCGTGCCGCAGGTGTTATCGTATCCTGAGGTCCTGGGGTACTTAGGAAGTCATTATAGATTCCTTGCACCTTCTGTTGAAAATATTCAGCTAGTCTGTTGCATAGGGTTTGATCAGGCTTAAAAACGTTGTCGCGTTGAGGTTTGGATAGCATATTAACAGATTTGAACAGTTGCTTTGTGGAGTTTCCTGCCTCCTTTATTTTTGTTGTACACGGCCGATAGTGTTTGAGCCATATTTCGAAGACATGACATTGGGGTAGCTGGGAGATGACCAGAGATAATTCCTCTCTGCTGCGATAGAGGAAGAGGAGATTCGATCAGCAATCATGCAGCTTCGATTTGGATGAGCCCCAGGCCCCGACGGCCTTCAAACTGATTTCTATAAAACATGCATCAGTTGCCTGGTCCCTGTCCCTAAAGCTTTATACGATAAAGCCCAGAAATCTGGCATTCTCCCGTAGATGATGCAGGAGGCGTTCATTATCTCCATACTGAAGCTTGGGAAACCGAATCGTACAGAACTCTCTCACTGATAAATTGCGATACGAAGATACTAGCAAAGGTGCTCGCTAACCTCCTGAGTCTCCTCATGAATGGTTTAGTATTGCCCGAAAAGTCGGGCTTTGTCCCTGGGCGAGCAATGTCACATAACCTTTGCACCCTCTTCGCCCTAATGCAGGACATAGACCCCTATCAAGCTGCGGTGGCGATCTTTCTGGATGCCACCAAGGCCTTTAATTCCCTTAAATGGGATTACCTTCTGGGCATACTACGTCGGATGGGACTTCCACCTCCTTTCTGTCCTTGATAAAACTACTATATAACCAACCGCAGGCTAAAGTGCTGATTGATGGGATATGATCTCCCCATTTCCAAATTACGTGTGGTACACAGGAAAGAAAGATGCCGCCTCTTACCCCTGCTATTCACGCTGGTTATAGAGCCACTAGCTGTCAAACTCTGGCAGCACCATAGGGATTATGCAATCCGCTACCCCATGAAACATCTGCTGGTATCCCTCTATGCAGAATATATTACACTATATATTTGAGTCCCTGAATTCAGCCTTAACCCAAGACTGAGAGAGTTTATCAACTTTGGAGCAAGATCTGGGATAAATGTCAATTAGGGAAAGTCCCAGATATTCCCCCTCACCCCTGCGGTCTGACGCTACGACCCAGGCTACCCTCTGACCTGGTGCGGTTCTGTGATTAAATATTTGGGGATCAATTTTATGAGAGACAGAACAGAACTAATGAGAGATAACTATGGACAAGTGGTAGAGGCCCTAATGGGCTCAATAACGAGGTGGATCTCTATGCCCCTTTCGCTAGCGGGCCGGATCTCATTGATTAAGATGGTAGTACTGCCAAAATTACCTTATATTTTCATAAATATTCCCTACTACCCAGGCGCACACTTTTGTAAAGCATTAAAGCCTTTTAAAACTCCAGCTTGTCCGGATGACATGGGGAGGGAAGCAACTCAGACTTAAATGGGAGGTAATGACGAAACTATTTTTGGAAGGGGGATTTGAAGATCCCGATAAGGAACTCTGGGACATATTAGCAAGAACCTTGTTAAAATTATTGCAGTTTTAGTGTCAGGAAACTGCAGCTAAAACGGCGATAATGGGCTTGCTAATATGCGTCATAGAATTCCAATAGAAGCCCAGGTTAGATGTGCAGGACATCCAACCCGGGCTTCTATTGGAATTCTATAATGCATATTAGCAAGCCCAATATCGCCGTTTTAGCGGCAGTTTCCTGCCGCTAAAACAGCGATAATTTTAACGAGGTTCTTGATAATTAGCCCCTTTATTTTTTATGTGCCCAGGCTCACTATGAGGCATATTGGTTCAGACCCCCTGCGTATATGCCACACTTAGCTATCAAGCAGGGGTACGTGTCTCCTGTCCTGGTTACGGCATTCTTTGGAACGCCATCGCGATCCAGAGACGCTGACCCTACGACGGTCGCATGTACAAATGCAGCTGGCGAAACATAGGCAAACGCCTCCAGGCACCCATCTTTACTCCCCGGACTC
Source organism: Lissotriton helveticus (assembly GCF_964261635.1). Classification (NCBI taxonomy): domain Eukaryota; kingdom Metazoa; phylum Chordata; class Amphibia; order Caudata; family Salamandridae; genus Lissotriton; species Lissotriton helveticus. The sequence goes on from NC_136068.1 coordinate 937,481,214, forward strand.
ATTTTCATCCGGATCTTCCGGTTACGCACCAAGCTAGTTGCTGCCGGATGCTCCTAAAAATTGGGGTAACAACAGGGGGGAGATTTATGTGAACTTGGAGTATTTCGCAATAGAGAGACTCTCTTCTGAGATTTACAGCCCACCCCTGTGGATCTGTTTCTATATCTAAGGCTGAGACAGGATGTTAAAACTGCCACTCCTGACTTCCCCTGTGAACCTCCAGTGCTGTCCCCTTTACACACCCTACTCCAAAGCACCACACCCACACACGTTGTTTCAATGCTCTATTACAGTACCCAAACAGCTAGTACTGAACCGCAACAAAATTTGCGACTATATTGGATGAGGAATTAGAAACCCCTCTTAGCGATGAACAATGGCAGTAGTGCGGTGTCCTTTCATTTGGTACTCAAGGGATTATAATTGGTAAAATAGCTTGCTTTACGTGCTCTCTGAAGTTTTAGCCTAAGACTGCTGGTCCATGCTACCACTAGGATAGCTTGTCTATAAGGTTGACTTTACAACCACCATCAATAAGGGTCATTTAGACTGGTGCAAGAAGCCCACTAGAATAGTGGACATCATATGCCAGGCTAACTTCTCACATTGGTGACAGCGAAGGGATAAGAGCTTTCTGTTGTTTTACCATATAATCTTGAGATATCATTTGAAAGATCACATTAAGGTACCTAGAGGTACATATAAATCAAGGGGCATATTACCAACGTTAAGCGATATTTATCGCTAACGATGCTTAGCAACGAATTTTTTAACGCTAAGCATCGTCAGAAATTATCGCAGATAAACCTTGCTATTATCAAGGTTTATCGCAAATGCGATAAAAAACTGCCGCAATGCATGAATATCGCTGAAAAGTCAGCGATATTCATGCATTACTGAGCTAATGCTCTTAGCCATGTTATCCACCTCCCATTGGATAACATGGCTAAGAACTGCTCAGGGCTTAGCGCGAATATCTCCAAAAGTTCGTAATAGGAGATAGCGATGTTAGAGACTGTTTCCAGTCGCTAACATCTTGGCACACCCACTTTGCATGTCATTAGTGATAAATATCACTGACATGCAAAGTGGGGCCCAAGATGGTCGCTATCTCCTACTAGCTGTCGCTAACTGGTGTTAGCGACAGCTAGGTAATAGGGAGATAATTTTATCTCCGCTTTCTTGGCTTTTAAAGCCAAAAAAGCGGAGATAAACCCCCTTGATAATATGCCCCCAAGTTCTTATAATACTTTAAGTTCTACTGAACTTAGCAGTTGTAGAGGAAAGGGCTTAGCACACCCTGACTACAACTCCTAGAGAGGTTATAGTAGGAAAACATTTAGTGTAGGTAGGTGCACACACCACACCTCACTAGAAAATGTCCTTGACTGCAGGGTCTAATGTGCCTCTGCAAGAAGTGGACCCTCCCAGGATCCCTTCTAAATATGACACATTCACTTTTCATGAGCTGAGAAGTTTGTGTACCGCCAGAAGGCTGAGACAAGGACAAAGTCCAACCTTTAACCACCTGGTAGATATTTTAGTGGAGTATGATGTAGAAAAGGCATCCAACCCAGATCAAACAGGTAGTACAGGGGGGGGGGGCATCCCTCAACAGAAGACCCCACTGATAAAAATCAAGGGGGCACTGATGATGAAGTGGATGAGAACCAGGTAGAAGTCAGGGAACTGAATCTGGTTAACCTAGGACTACATGGAACTGGAGAAGGAAGGATCCACTCCAGACCCCCAAGTAGGCCTAACAATGAGCACAGAAGAGGAAGGTCACTATCCAGTGGGTCCAACCATTCTGATGACTCATTAGGGTCCAATGCCTCAGCTCTAAGGAGAATGACTTCCCCTCAGAGAAGAGAGCATAAAGCTAGGATGAAGGAAGTAAATCTTAGGATCAAGAGGCAAGAGATTGCCCTTGCAAAAGAGACCCTGGCTCTTGAAAGAGAGAAAAAGTTAAGTGGGTTAGAACCCACTGGTGGCAGCAATTTTCCTAGAGATAAGGAAAGGTCGTATGACCATAGAAACCTAAGTAAGATTGTCCCTCCCTACCAGATTGGGGATGACATCCACAAGTGGATAACTGCTTTGGAAAGGGCCTGCAAAGTACAGCAGGTCCCCCAGAGTCAATGGGCAGCAATCTTATGGCTCTCCTTTTCAGTTAAAGGCAGAGATAAGCTCCTCACAGTTAGTGATAAGGATGCTGACAACTACACTGTCCTGAAGAGTGCTCTAATAGATGGGTTTGGCTTAACCACTGAGCAGCATAGGTTGCTGTTCAGAGACACCCAGAAGAGACAGACTCAGGACTGGACTGATTTTGTAGATTGTGCTACTAAGGCTCTGGAGGGCTGGTTACTGGGCAGCAAAGTACATGACTATACAGGATTGTATAATTTGATTATGAGGGAGCAGATCCTTAATAATTGTCAAAACCAGCTTCTACACCAGCACCTGGTGGACTCTGATCTGACCTATCCCCAAGGAAGGGTAAGAAGGCAGACAAATGGGTCAGAACCAGGGTTAGGTCTAAAAATCAGGGTGGTGACCAGAAGAAAGATTCTACCAAACCTCAAGATAAAGGTGGGGATAAATCTAAGGACAAATCCACTACAGGGACCCAAAAATCTTCTGAGGGGGGTGGGTCCCAAACTCCTTCCTCTAATGTTAAGAAACCTTATTGTCATATACATAAGCAACCTGGCCATTGGAAAACTGACAGCAGTTGCCCAAAAGCCAACAATAAGGAAAATACGCCACTCAACTCTCTCCTTGGGTTTCTATCATGATAGGATGTCCAGAATCATCACAGTTTCTTCCTCACTACCTAGTTTCTCTAATTGGGTTTTAACAAACCCTACCGAGATTTCGCTTTCCTTGTTTCGGGAGCCCTCCACCCTCTTTCCAAATACAGAGACCTCAATTGATCTGAGGACAAAGTGGCATGGTCTACTCCCACCACCAGGGCAGGTAATGATGTGTTTAAACTGAGTGTACTGTTTCATTAAAGACAGTCAGAAATAGAATGTGCAGATCCTACAACTGCTATCAATTGTCAGACCCTGTTCGAGGGGCCACAGTACTAACCCAAACCAACTGTGCTGGTTGAGGTAGTTTGGCACTGGTGTATTGCAGTCCATCTTGCTATGACTCTGCAAAATGAACCAAGTACAACCTTTTCTGCACTTTGCTCTCAGGTTAGAGAGGGTGAGCAATCGCAGGCTTTTCAGGGACAAGAGCTAGGAAATTAACAGTCAACCAACAGACGCAAAAAAGTATCGTGCAGCCCAGTGCTTATATTTTTTTGTAAAAGAAAGTACTTCAATCTCACAGTAAATAAAATACCACACAATTCAATAGGAATTGCAATTACATGATTGCAATCTCAGTTATGATCTTCAATAAGTTGCTACATCCCCTCTCGGTACTCTCTCCCATTCTAGTAGGTCTCTAATGTGTACCGTCCATCAGCATGATGTAGGCAAAGGCATTAAATAGGCACAGGCGCAAATCACTCCTATTGAACCCACTGGATAAATGTGCAACTCAGTCCAATAGTCTCACCCCCGATATTCACTCCGAAAAATAGTCCAAAATAAATGCTATCAATTTTCTATGCAGTAGAGTACTGAGAGGTAAATGCTGGTTTACCATGCAGGGCCCCTTACCTCCAGGAGTTCAACATGAAGCTACTAAAACTGGTGCAATATTGTGTATTGTGTATATTTTTGCATCAAATTACCTTCAGATTCTCTATGATGCACGTTACCATCGGATGGCTGTTAGCTTAGGAAGGCAAAATGTGGGCACATTTCCCTCCCAGTGAAGGGTTCTGCCACGTGTGAGCAACCCTGGGTAAGAGCTCAAAGGCCGTGGCCACTGAGAGGCCAGACTAACCCTTGATAACACCTCAAACCCACATCAACTCTTTCTACACACACTTGTATGTACAGGTATCGCACCATATAATGGAGCATCACAGTTATTCTTTAGTCTTTACGCTGTACCCCAACTAATATTCATTTTTCTCCCACTGCTTAGCAAGCATTGGCAAAGTGAATAGGGCTCGACTATGTGAGATTGAGATTATTTTTTAGACATATTGCATAGCATCGCGGGCTGCTGGGCAACATAGCTTAAAGTAAATGAAAACAAGTAGCTAGGACGCAGCTAGAGTTGCCCGCATCAAAGAGCTTTTTTTGTTTGTGCTAACGCGGGATTACTGGTTACTAATTATCTTACCAAATCCCAAACTATGTCGACTGAATCGTTGGTACCTGTCGTTGAGTAAAAGGTAATCTCACAATAAGTCAATCAATTTAAGAACTTACACCACTCTAAATGACCACTGACCAAATTTAAGTTTTAAAGATTTAATATAAAGTCAAAGATAACTGAAGATACAAACTTCTCAAAATGAGATTCAAAAGGTAAATTGGTATCACTATAAACATGAACTTCTTGAATAATCTAAGTCTGAAAAACAAAATAATAAGTACAAGCTCAAAAACCATAAGGGTTGTCAAAATAGATATAAGTTGCAATCTCAAAGTCATTACAGAAAAGAAAATTAAGGTTAGTCTGTCCCTACACTATACTAAGTGACATCCCTACTTAGCAAGATCTTAACCCTCTAGGTGTCAGCCGTGGTGACTTCCTAAGAAGATCACGCACTTCTCTTTGTCTCTTCTCTGATAATGGGTCTCTCCTGATCAGCCTATCTGCCTACCCATCCGCTTCCTTAGGCTCCCAAAATCATCTGCTCTGCTCTCCTCCCGGGTCTCTTTCCCTAATACCAAATCACATTTCCAATAGAAACGCCCCTTGGGACGCCCCTCACGTGGTACATCTTTGCGCGGCAAACTCCATGATGGTACTCTTGAAGACCCTCGTTATAGTTGACCTTGGTTCCCAGGCTTCTTCTCCAGTGCGCTGATACCCCCTGAAATTCCTGGAAACTCCTACAGGCCTGCGCAAGGCGCCACTGAACAAAGTCCCTTTCATTCGAGCTGATTAGGACCCTCGCACCTGCATACAGCTCGTCCTGCAGTGGGCCTCAAATTCCAGACTCCACCATATCTTTAGTCGTAAAACACTCTCAAAGCTCTGTGCTGGACACCTCGCGACCTCTTCTCTAACGAGCACATGACGATTTAAACGACATGACATTATCTCCTCTGGCCTACTTGATTTACATGCAGCAGGTCCCTGCACTCTTAAAACGTTAACTTGATTTAAACAGCAAACATTCTTAACTAGCATACGTTTCTAAAATAACACATCTATAAAGCATATACTTTTAACCCTAAGTTCAATAGTACATTTGGAAGAACCATGTCAACCTTATCTCACATTAATTTAGCAGCACTTTCAGGTTTGCTGTGAATTGCCCTAAGGCCTACACATTATACTGGATTTCAAAGTTACATTTAATTCGGACATGATTCTTTTAACATGAGAACATGAGGTTTTCACATATATTCCAACATTTCTACATTATCTCACACCGTTATAATTATAGTTACTCTACTTAACATTCTATACATTTCGCTACTGAATATAAAACACTCTGTATATTTCACTCCTGGATATAAAACACTCGTGTGCAAAACATGTTTAAACTAACTACGTGCTTGTAAATATGGCGTACTTATACATTTTTTTCAAACTTGTGCTCTCTCAGTCCCCCCTTTGATGACCTTCAGGGGTCATCATCACCAAGACACCAAAAAAATGTAGAACCCTTCAAAGTGAAGACAGGGCAGTTCCACCTCTTTTCATACTCTCTAATGCTTTCAGACTCTTATATTGAGTGTCCTGCATCGCTGTCAACTCTTCTTCCTGTTTCTTCATAGCTCTCTGTAACCTATTTGCTCTATAACATTGATACAAACGCACCAATCCCCACAAAGTGATTACACAAATCACTATTATGATGATGGGTTTCAGTATGTACCAAACGATACCCTTTCCTAAGTTGGCAAACCAACTTCCAACTTTACCCATTCCATGACCTACTTTTTCCCACACATTTACCTTTGCTAGATCCTCAATTTCGTAGTGTATGGCAGTGATGTTTCGTATATACTTCTCTAGAGGTTTTGAATTGTCTGGAATGTAAGTGCAGCATTCCTGGACCTTCAAAGCCTTACAGACTCCTCCCTCTTTAGCTAACAGAACGTCTAAAGCAAGTCGGTTCTGAAGAACCATTGCCCTAATCGATTGCATCTCCCCTTCTATCAGCATCAATGATCTTGCAGTACTGGCAGATAGCCTATCTACGACTGTAGCTAACCTCCTGATCTTAATGTCATTCAGTATCAGTCCTAAGAAAGGGAATGCAGCACCGAGTACATCTCCAACTACTTCTGCTGCACCCAGCCCTCGCTTCCATCTAGTTGATATTTCTTTCTTAGGCGTGTCTAAATTCTCAACATGATATATTTTAGGGAAGACAACAGCCAGATAGCATGATCCGTACCAATTATCTGGTAACTTCACATAGGCATTTCTTCCACATACAAAATATACATTTGGTATGGCTTGCATCCCTTTCAAAAAGTTCTTAGAGTAATACTCCAATTGAAAGGCATGTTCACAATGGACTTGACCTACATAAAAGTTTTCATAATAAGAGTAACTCCTGTGTATGCACAGTTTTCCCCGTTTATCCTTATCCAAAGCAATTGGACCAATACTACCTTTTCTTTGATGTGCCCTTTCCTCCTTGGTCCAATCTGTTTCCCATTGTCCTGATGCTTTCAAAATCTTCTGCCTCCTGTATCTAGTATCTACCTGTGCTATAAACTTTTTCTCAACTTCTGATATTTGACAAGTCAGATTGTTTCTCCGAGCATGTGAAGTATCTAATGTTTTCCATGGAATAAACCATTTGTGTAATCTGTCTTCGCTTTTGTAATAGTCCCATTTGTTCAAATGCTTGAAATTCGGGACCTCTGGCAATGTCGAGTCGAAATTCGAGAAATAATACTCAAATCCATCTCGTCCATAAAATATGCTCAACAACAAACTACATGTAATTCCATATGTCAATGGAAGATGATGGTACCTGATACCCTCCTCCACAGAAGCTGGTAATTGCATACAAACGTAACAATCCTTCACTTCCATGGCATCAACATATTCATAAAGCAATTTAGCATAAGCATTTGACTTGTAATTTCCCTGTGACTCATCTGTATGTAGCCTTTTTATTTCTGCATCTAACAACGCTTTGTCTTTATCATTAATGTTTCCCTTTTCCTTAATAATGGTAGTTTTCGGTGTTGACACTCCCTTGACCTCCTTGACTGCAGTTTCATCCCTCTCGTGTCCCACTAGGAATGAAACAGTTACCACTAAAATTATAAGAGAAACCATTACTCCTAAAAATGTAACAACTATACATTTTGCCCTGCGGTTCGGGTTGCCAGCCTCCATGTTCTCAAACAGTGTAGTTCTTGACTTTCTTCCAGCATTCACTTCTTCTCTTTCCTGAGCCAAAAGTCTTTCTTTCTCGCAATGTCTTTCTTTTGAACACTTGGAAGCTTGACAATTTATTTCCGCAAAACAGTTCAAAGTCCCGTAGAAATTAGACAACCCTAGCCCTTCTCCATCCACTAAAAGGAAACCCCTATCACTTTGCTTCTTCCACTCGGCGCTAGGTTATCTTGCAACAAGTTTACAATTTCTTTTCAAAAGTCTTATTTTCATCTAAAGTTATGTATGGCTCAAGGAGGGACACTACGTCTTCATAAATGTCCATCCGAAGTATCATTCCCTCAGGTTCTGGGCAGTTCGTACCACAACATGGAAAGTCAACTGTTTCTAGGATTATTCTCCTTATTTCTCTCTGGACAAGTGGACGGACGAAATTGAGAGTTAACGTTTTTTCAATTTCTACTCCTGGTACTATCAGTTCTACATCCACAATCACAAAGGGGTCCGTTCTAATCAGGATCACTTTCTTCACCTTTCCAGTTCTGCGCCCCCTTGAAGACATTCGCAATATCGTATTAATCCACAACTATGAGCGCTCCTAGGATTTCTACTACTCGCTCAAGCATTTCCAAACGAAGAAGAGTTCCCTCCAATATTGGATATCGTGAACAGCAAACTGGAAACTCAACTGTCTCTAAAATCAATTTTCTTATTCCGCTCAGGAGAGCAGGATGAACGATGTTGAGTGTCAGCAACCTTTCGGTCTCCGCTCCTGGCAGTAGAAACCTTATTTGCACTGTGATGATCGGGTTAGTTCTGACCAGTTCCACTTCCCGGATCCTCCCGGTTCTGTGCCCCCCAGACATCTGCAACGAGGTAGGTCCAGTCGGGAGTAGAGTATCTTCTACTAGGCACTCGCACCCTCCTTGATCTTCTAAGGCCCTCCTCGGCTTGATCCTGGATATCTTCTTCTGGATCTGAGTCTTCGGATATAGGAGTAAGCGTTTCTTCCTGGGCCGACCTCAAACTTAGCCTTCTTCTCCTTGCTGGCCAAGTGGCAGCTCCAAGCCTTATTCTCCTATTCCTTGTCCTCTCACTTGGTTCTTGGTCGCTCTGATACGGATCTGAGTCTGAGTCGTATTCACTTCTGCTCTCTCCTTCAGTTGCGTCTTCCGTCTCACTGCCGTCCTGCCTTCGCTCTTCTTCTGAATCCGTTGCGTTCCCAACTTCTTCCGACACCTCCTCAGCTGCTGCAATCCCTTCTTGCGACCCTTCTTCCACTTCCGGGCTTTCGTCTGGGATAGGAGCTGTTCCTTCTAGAGGTGCTGGAACTCTTCGAGTATGGGATGCATGGATCCAATTTGGCAGCCCCCCGCACTTCACCGCGGTGTTCGTTATCAGGATTACCTGAAAGGGCCCACGCCAGCGAACATCTAGGCAGTTCTTCCGGACGTGTTTTTTAACCAACACCCAGTCCCCTGGGTTCAGGTCATGACACAGGTTCCTCGATGCTGGAACTTCAGCCGCATGCACCTGAAGGGACACAGAATGGATGGCGTCAGACAGTCCTTTACAATAATCCAAGATCAGATCATCTGTAATATTCAATAGGGCAGTAGTTGGAACTGTGGGAAGTCTCATGGCCCTCCCCATCAGGATCTCGTGGGGAGAGAGACCTGTCCTCCTGTCAGGTGTGCTGCGCATGCTCATGAGCACTAAAGGAAGAGCATCTGGCCAACTCAAAGATGTGGATGCCACTACTTTAGCCAATCTATTCTTCAATGTGCCATTCACTTGTTCCACAATTCCTGAAGCTTCTGGTCGATAACTACAATGCAGCTTTTGATCGATATTCAGTGTGGAGCACAACATCTTCACTATTTCGCTGTTAAAATGTTTTCCTCTGTCAGATTCCAAAGAGGCAGGCACCCCGAAGCGCGGTATCAACTCCCTGAGCAACAATTTAGCCACTGTGAGTGTATCGCACCTACGTGTAGGGTACGCTTCAACCCATCTGGAAAATACACATACAATCACCAACACATACCGAAGGCGATTAACTCTTGGCATTTCGATGAAATCTAGTTGCATTCTATTGAAAGGCCCCCCCGACCTCCCAATGTGACTCAGTGTGACTGGTGTTCGCATGCCTACGTTCAGTTGTTGGCAGGTAACACATCGCTTACATACTGATTCTGCTGCTATTCTAAATTTAGGGCAATACCAAGTTTGCCTAAACACTCTCATCATAGCATCCCTTCCTAGATGTACTGGACCATGTATTTCTCTCGCCATGGGATTAGCTAATTCTTCAGGTAACACAGCCCTCCCATCTGCTGAAACCCAAAAATCCATTTCGCTTCGCACACAACCTGCTATTTCCCATGCCTTTTTCTCTGTTTCAGGTGCGTTCTCCTGCATTATTCTTAAATCCTCCCAAGTGTCTACAGTTTCTAACATCATACTTAATTCAGTCTTTTCTTCTGCACCTTCTATTTCCACCTTTGAGAAAGAATAATTTTGTTCCGCACAATAGCGTGCGACTTCATCAGCGTACCTGTTGCCTTGTGACACAAAATCTGTATTTTTAGTATGTGCTACACACTTTACTATTGCGATGTCAACTGGACCTTGTAATGCTTCTAACAACAGCCGCACAAATTCTCCATTTCGAATGGGCGAACCAGAGGAGGTCATGTAACCCCTCTGAGACCACAACTGCCCGAAATCATGAACCACACCGAAACCATATTGGCTGTCAGTGTATATGGTGACTCTCTTTCCGTTTCCTGCTATGCAGGCACGAGTTAGGGCAATAATTTCTGCTACCTGTGCGGAATGTACTCCTTCCAGGCAAGCGGCTTCCACAACTCCAGTAATGGTACAAACAGCATAAGCTGCTCTCAACCGACCAGTATCGTCTCTTAAACATGAGCCATCAACAAAATAAATTTCATCGGGGTCAGACAATGGCTCATCCACAATATCTGGTCTGGGTTTCGTGCATAGTTCAGTCACATCAAGGCAATCGTGGTCTTCACATCCTTCGCCTTCTATCACAGTAGGTAATGGCATCAAAGTAGCAGGATTCAAGACAGAGCATCTCCTGAGGGTCACGTTCTCTGCGGCAAGAATAACTTGCTCGTAGCGCGTGAGCCTACTATTGGTCAGATGCTGCGTCTTCGTCCTGGTCATTAGCAATTCAACTGAATGTGGTACATACACCACCACTGGATGTCCCATCACAATACTCTCGCTCCTTTCAATGCTGACACCCGTTGCAGCAATGGATTTGAGACATCCGGGCAACGCTGCGGCTACTGGATCTAATGTAGCCGAAAAATATGCAACTGGTCTACGGGCATTTCCGTGGGTCTGTGCCAAGACTGACAAAGCACATCCCTCTCTCTCACAGCAATAGAGTGAAAATGACTTTTCGTAATCTGGCATTCCCAGAGCCGGAGCACGACACAAATCGTCTCTCAGCTGTAAAAACGCCACCAGACATTCTTCATCCCATGGTACCGGATCACTCACCTCCTTGTGCGTCAGTTTCTGTAAGGGCTTTGCTTTCAGTGAGAAGTTAACTATCCACTGTCGGCAGTAACCCACCATTCCTAGGAACATTCTAACTTCTCTCTGTGTTGTAGGCGCATTCATCTTCATTATCGCCTCAATCCTCTCCGGGGACACCTTACGTTTCCCTTTCTCTAACCGGTGCCCTAAATACTGTACTTCCGTCAGACAGTACTGCAACTTGCTCGGAGATACCTTATGTCCATTTTCAGCTAAATGGTTCAGTAAGGCAATTGAATCTGCTTTACAGGCTTCCTCTGTCTCTGACGCAACAAGTAGGTCATCTATGTACTGTACCAGAACCGAGTTCTGTGGCAGTACTAGATTCTCAAGATTCTTCTTCAACAACTGATTAAAGATGGATGGGCTGTCTGTGAATCCTTGTGGGATTCGACACCATGTTAAAACGCGATCTTCCATTTTAAAAGCAAAAAGATACCTGCTCTCTTCATCCAATGGGATTGAAAAGAAAGCCTGACAAAGATCTATCACTGTGAACCATTCTGCTTGACATGGTATTTGAAACAGTATCACTGATGGATTCGGTACCACGGGACAACATGAAACAACTATGTTGTTAATCTTTCGTAAATCCTGAACTATCCTAAACTTCCCGCTAGGTTTCTGCAAACCCATAATCGGGGAGTTACAAGGACTACCCACGATTTCTTTCAGTATTCCCTGTTGTATCATTGACTCGATCACAGGTTTTATTCCCGCAATCGTTTCCTGGGACAACTTGTATTGAGGCGTTCTTGGAAACTCAACATTTGGTTTTACCAGAATTTTTACCGGCTCTACCCCCTTAATCAATCCTATTTCTTCTCCTGTGAAATCCCATACCTCTGACGCTACTGCATCTCTTAAATCTTGGGGAAGATCTTCTATTGTCAGAGTAGGATATAGTTCTACACAAGATTTTGAATTGGCCACCTTAAAAGTAGCATCTTCGTCGGTAGTCTGTACCTCCACTCCTTGCGGGGTGCAGTATATGGTGCAGTTCAATTTGCACAACAAATCCCTTCCTAACAGACATACCGGACTTGAGTCACAAACCACAAACTGATGTTCGTTCATGTGGTTTCCAATTTTCACAGACACTGGTTCTGTCAAAGGACTAGTCATTCTTTTATTTGCGACTCCTACCACCTGAATAGTTTCCCCTGACATTGGCAAGTCTGGAACCACCGCTGACCTCAGAGTCGAACGAGTAGCCCCAGTGTCCACTAAGAACGTAGTGGGACATCCTGCCACTTCTGCCTCAACAAATGGCCCTCTCTGATCCACTTCTAGGACTGCCCCAAGGGTACAGTCCTCTTCACTGCTCACCCGTTGTCCTGTCAATGGATCAATGTAATAACACTTTTCTTCCTCGATAAACAGAGGCATCTGTTTAAAGACCTTTCCCCCTGTCGCTACCTTCGGTGGCTGTGGGAACTGGGCCCGTGGGGCCGAAGTCCCCCCTTTGGCCACCTTGCCTCCTGGAACTGTCACCTTTGGAGTTGGGACTTCTTGAACCTGCTCTTCTACTTCTAGCTCTCCATTTTCAGGGTTAAAGGGACACTCGCGTCGCCAATGCCCCACCTGGTGACACTGATGACACTTTGTCGTTTTCTTTAAAGTGGCAAAGTCTATCCTAGGTCTCTGCCCTTCTTCATTATCTTTGTTCTGACCGTTTGGTTTTCGTCCCATCCCCTGCTTCTGCTGGCCACCCTTCCCGGCGGACTGCATTTGCACCACCATCAATTTCTCCTTTAGATTCTTGGCTTTAGAATCTATCTCGTCACTGCAGTACCTCGCATAACGTAAAATCTCATCTAGTGGTTTGTTCTGCCAACAGATTAAATGTTGCTGTATCATCAAACAAATATCAGGTCTCAACCCCAAGACAAACTTTGACACAAACTGCCCTATGTCTTTGGGATCCATTACATCTAGTCCACTATATTGCTTGAATGTTTTCAATAATCTTTCATAAAACTCATGAACTGTCTCCTTGGGTTCCTGCCTCGTTCGGTCTATTTTCACCCAATCTATATCCTGCGGTGGTACCTTATCTTTCAACCAAGCTATTACCCTTTCATACTTTCGCATGACAATCTCGGACGGTCCATTAGTCCGAGCATCCCTCACTGGTTCAGTATTTGGCCATTCAACACTAGTCTTGCACGGGGTCCACAAATCAGATGGGACCACGATGTCAAACAACGTGTTCAAATCTATCCACAGTACTTTCGAGATTTTGACAAACCTCTCTACCTGTTTATACCATTCTACTGGATTGTCCCTCAACTTCGGAAATGAGTTGGTAAATGCAGCTAAGTCTCCTCTACTCCAGGGCACATGTACATAATTTCCGTTTGATATTTCTCGCAAAGGGAATGCCTCCATATGCATTACCCTTCCCTCGGGGGTCATCACATTTGCACTTCGTCTAACCGTGCCCTTTTTCGACCACCTTTCTTCCCATTTATCCAGTTCTCTCCACACTCTTATCCCAGATATCAACTCCCTTATGTGAGTTTTCAATCCAGTAGTCCTCTTCTCATCTAGGTCTTGGTCTGCGTACTGTAATCTGTGGTTACTCTGCAATGCCCTTGTCCTAGATAAATCCACGGCATACCTATCTGCCAAATCAGTCAGTTTCTCATGAAACGCTCTAGCTTTCCTAGTAATATCCTTTGCCATGAACAATAACTCATCCTGTTCATACAATTCTATCCTTTCCAAAGGCAAGGTTCCATCTATTATCTCATCAACATCTGATTTTAAACTAGTAACATCAAGCCTTTTTGCCTTAATTTCAGCTTTCAAGACACTCAATTTAGCTCCTCCATCCGTATCTCTCCCATCCCAGCTCCGAGATCTACGTTTAAGTATTGGTGAGTTATAGGGAGTCTTCCCCTGTTCCCATCTCTCTAGGTCCCATGCCTTTCCATCTTCTCGGGGTGGGTGGTGAAACACTCCTTCATGCCTCATAGCCTCTCTCTCCCCATCCTGACTAGTTTCACGGGATGCAGGGTGAGATGTTCCATTGCTCCCTCTTTCTTCCTCATGCATCTGTGACCTCCGATCACTCGATGTATGACGTGACCTTTCACTGTTCCCTCTTTGCCAGTGCTGTACATTTTGCCCAGGTGCGTGTGAGTGATGAGTGCACCTAAACCTATCTCTGTACTCTTGCGTTCTTTGGTCTCCCTCTGTTTGCGTGAGGCGAGACACTTCCTCACACTCCATACTCCTCGTATTCTGTTCCTGCTGTTCTCTCTGATTTGTAGGACATGCATCCCCTCTATTCTCGGGACTTCGGCCTTCCCGACCCTGACTGCTTTCGCTGGCCCCACAGTGAGATACAGTCCCGTTACCCCTGCTTTCCCACTCTGGTTCCGTTCTTGTCCTGTTACTCAGGGATACTGTGGACCCGTCCCATTCCCTCAAATCAGCTCTTAATTCTGAATAGGGTCTTGGCCGCGGTCCCCTTAGATCCATTGGTCCTCTCGGACCTCCCTGTTCTGAATTGGGACCGACAGTTGTGTCTAATGGGGTATTCCATGTTACCGATCCTGGCAATTGCTTCCATGCATTTGTCACGTTATTCCTCCTTTCCATCTCGATCCTTTCTCTATCCAATTGCCTCTGTTGTTCCTCTCTATCTCTCTCAGGGTTATAGATCGAAACTATGGGTCCTATGGTAACAGGCACTTGAAGAGCATCTGGCAATCCAAAGGACTCAACCCTTTCGCTGGCTGGCGTTTTCTGTACCACAAACCTTCCCACTACACTCTGTGCTGTACTAGGTTGAGGTGTCTCCCCACCTTTGATAGGTGTCCATTCCGATATAGGGAGTGGTGTATACCCCTCTATGGCATACCCATCTTCCCTTGCAAGCCCTCTATCTTCAATTTCCTCAACTCTCGGAGGTGGTCTATCCATTAACAATCTATTTATCAGATTGTCTTCCGACTCGCTTTCCTCGTCTTCTTCCATGAGGTTTCCTCCTCCTGCCACCTCCCTCATCGGATACATTTTTTCCACCTCAATAACCTGTACCCTCCACCGCTTTGCTTCCTCATCCCATTTAGAATCTCGCACTGCTCTTACCGATCGCGTCAGTCTTTGTTGACGCCTGTTCAAATTTCTGTCGTGTGCCGCCCTAATCCATGCATTAAGGGCCTCAAACTGTGTAGATCTAGGTGAGGGTTTCAATGAGGACATAGTTGCTTTTAGCCAATGTAACACCTCTAACTTAAACGTCCCGTACTTCGGGAACTGCATTTCCTCATTCCCTTCCGTAAGCTTATTCCAAGCCCCAATCCATAATATGGTATGCAGCCCAACATTCGTTGCCATATAATGAGCTGGTGTACCCTCCGGCGGAGCCTCTTCCCCGTAATAATGTTCACTTCGTTTACGTTTAAAAATCCCTTTCAAACACTTAAAACACTTCATGATTTCGCTCTTTCTCCGCGTTTATTTACTTCCTGATGACAATCCACCAATCTCAGCCCCGTTCACACTAACTGGCCTATCCGTACGCGACTTTCCTCCGACGTCACTCTAGCCGCCCAACCAGAGCGCGGCTCTAGCTAACGTCTCCTCGGTCATGCACGCGTCCCATTCATACTCTGAAAAATGATTACTTCCGTCCAAGCGATCACCTTTCTTGACTGTACACCCACAGTCTTTCTGTAGTTGTCACCTTAACTTGGCGAAATGTCTTTCCGTTTACTTCCAGACAATCGCCTTCTCCGATAGGTTACTCACACACAGTAACTTTCGACCAGCGTCCGTTACTCATACACTCACTCTTACACTCCCCCTATCTTGGATCCACGGCGGTCAATGGTACCTCGTGACCTCCGTACTATGGTCGACAACTACCCTGGATGTTCGATACACCCAAAACCACTTAAGCTCTGGCCTGAACTTAAGATTTCACCAGTTCACCCGTTTACCAGGTAACCAGCTTACCAGGTTGCGCGCGCTCACAACATTCTCTCATTCACACTACAGGCATTCAACTCCGCAAGACATTACAATACAAATACAACACAAAACACCGCAATCTGTTCACGCATGACCCTTTGTTATACTCACTCTCTTCCGATACTGCTGCTTTTCTCGCACCGTCTACACCTTTCGGCACACGATTTTTCCGCTGCTCGTCTCTCGACGTCTCGGGCCTTGGGGTAAAACTAACCTCTCTAGATTACCTTCCTCAAGAAGATAACCATCCTCACTCTGCTACCAACTGCTAACGCGGGATTACTGGTTACTAATTATCTTACCAAATCCCAAACTATGTCGACTGAATCGTTGGTACCTGTCGTTGAGTAAAAGGTAATCTCACAATAAGTCAATCAATTTAAGAACTTACACCACTCTAAATGACCACTGACCAAATTTAAGTTTTAAAGATTTAATATAAAGTCAAAGATAACTGAAGATACAAACTTCTCAAAATGAGATTCAAAAGGTAAATTGGTATCACTATAAACATGAACTTCTTGAATAATCTAAGTCTGAAAAACAAAATAATAAGTACAAGCTCAAAAACCATAAGGGTTGTCAAAATAGATATAAGTTGCAATCTCAAAGTCATTACAGAAAAGAAAATTAAGGTTAGTCTGTCCCTACACTATACTAAGTGACATCCCTACTTAGCAAGATCTTAACCCTCTAGGTGTCAGCCGTGGTGACTTCCTAAGAAGATCACGCACTTCTCTTTGTCTCTTCTCTGATAATGGGTCTCTCCTGATCAGCCTATCTGCCTACCCATCCGCTTCCTTAGGCTCCCAAAATCATCTGCTCTGCTCTCCTCCCGGGTCTCTTTCCCTAATACCAAATCACATTTCCAATAGAAACGCCCCTTGGGACGCCCCTCACGTGGTACATCTTTGCGCGGCAAACTCCATGATGGTACTCTTGAAGACCCTCGTTATAGTTGACCTTGGTTCCCAGGCTTCTTCTCCAGTGCGCTGATACCCCCTGAAATTCCTGGAAACTCCTACAGGCCTGCGCAAGGCGCCACTGAACAAAGTCCCTTTCATTCGAGCTGATTAGGACCCTCGCACCTGCATACAGCTCGTCCTGCAGTGGGCCTCAAATTCCAGACTCCACCATATCTTTAGTCGTAAAACACTCTCAAAGCTCTGTGCTGGACACCTCGCGACCTCTTCTCTAACGAGCACATGACGATTTAAACGACATGACATTATCTCCTCTGGCCTACTTGATTTACATGCAGCAGCTCCCTGCACTCTTAAAACGTTAACTTGATTTAAACAGCAAACATTCTTAACTAGCATACGTTTCTAAAATAACACATCTATAAAGCATATACTTTTAACCCTAAGTTCAATAGTACATTTGGAAGAACCATGTCAACCTTATCTCACATTAATTTAGCAGCACTTTCAGGTTTGCTGTGAATTGCCCTAAGGCCTACACATTATACTGGATTTCAAAGTTACATTTAATTCGGACATGATTCTTTTAACATGAGAACATGAGGTTTTCACATATATTCCAACATTTCTACATTATCTCACACCGTTATAATTATAGTTACTCTACTTAACATTCTATACATTTCGCTACTGAATATAAAACACTCTGTATATTTCACTCCTGGATATAAAACACTCGTGTGCAAAACATGTTTAAACTAACTACGTGCTTGTAAATATGGCGTACTTATACATTTTTTTCAAACTTGTGCTCTCTCAGTCCCCCCTTTGATGACCTTCAGGGGTCATCATCACCAAGACACCAAAAAAATGTAGAACCCTTCAAAGTGAAGACAGGGCAGTTCCACCTCTTTTCATACTCTCTAATGCTTGTGCTCTCTCATTTGCTTTAGGCCATGTTTTACTGCACTATTAGCCAGGTTTGGGGAAGGCCACAGAGAGTGGAGTGAGGAAAAGCACAGGCAGCGGGGTGGGCGGAGATGGCATGTAGATACATGCACTCTTAGGGGCAGATTTATGATAACTGGCGCATCCCCAGGGATGCGCCAGTTATTTTGCGCCGCTGCTCCGCCACCCATGGTGCGCCGCATTTACAATACGGCGCACCATGGGGCAAAAACGGCACAGATGCGTGACGCATCTGTGCCATAAAGGTGGCGCATTGCTGGAGTTGCGTCGCAAGCGTGACGCAGCTCCAGCAAGGCTCGGGGGTGCCCCATCTTTACAATGCTGCGTCAAGACCTACGCCTGCTTCAAGCAGGCGCAGGGTTTTGACGCAGCATTGGCCTGAAAGTGACTGAGTGAAATCTTATAGATTTCACTCAGCCACTTTTGCGAGGCGCACCTGCCCCGAAACGCCCACCCTGCGCCGGAACGCCCACAAGTGGCGCAGGGCTTTACAACGTGACGCATCTGCCTAGATGCGTCACGTTGTAAATGGGTCATAGGGATGTACCACGTTTACGCCGCAGTTGCGTGACGCAAACGTGGCGCATTCCCAACATAAATCTGCCCCTTAGTCTGGAAGTAAAAAAGAAATACCTCAGGAAGCACGCAGCCAGTGGAAGGACACTGGTCGCAGACAGGAAACTATAGTTGGTCAATGCTCCACTGCAAGAACAGAAACTCGAAGCCCAGGAGGAAGCAGGGATCCCCTGGTAAATAATAAGCAAGGAAACAAGAGCAGCATTCAAGCCAACCAATAGTAAGTAATGGGCAGGCTCTAAGTACCTTTAAGCTTTTAGTCTATAAGAGAATTCCCCTTCGTACAGAGAAAGCACTTTCTGCAGGAAAAGCTTGAAAATGAGTGCCTGGGCTGTTGGATTATTTCTGCTTCTCATTGCAGCTGAAGGAGGGCAGAAACAAAGAGGACAACCCTAGGGTTGCCATGGCTCAAAAACTGATTACACATACAGAAGCTTTAGGAAAACCTTGGCAACAAGACCCACCTGCTAACACCTGTGGAGGTCTCTTCTCCCAGATTTCTGCTCAGGAATTAAATAACGACTCATAGATCTAGAGGTATGGTGGAAGTTCAACAGCTCAGGTGCTATGATGGCCCACCCTAGAACACCAGCCCCTCGTAATGATGAAGGGGCTTTATCTTTAACCATAATGTCAGCCCCACAGTATACTCTTGGTACAAAGCTATCCTTCACCTTTCGTTCTCCCTCTCCAGCATGGGAGCAAATAAGTTACGCCTTCCGGGCTTATTTATTCACAACACCTTCGTGCACAGGCTCACCTGATGCGGTTCATATGCCTCTTCCAAGCAACTATGCCAAGAGAGAAGATATGCAATACCCCTGGAAGATGCAAAAAAGGACACCAAACAACCACAAGAACAAACTGGTCGAACAACTATAAAGAGCTGCAATGAGCATCCACTCCAATCCTGTGCTCAGGATTCTGGTCTTGAAGCACTTTGTTGTCAGCCTAAAATTTCGATGTTTATTCCAAAATAGACTTGGTTTTCCCAGTGCCTGTGCTTCAAAGTGCTTGGAGAACTCGTTAACGGGAGACTGTACCAGTTTTCAAAAGAATATAATTTCTATTGCATGAGTTATAATAGCCAAAATGATGCATGCAAAAAACCACGCAATAGTCTTAGAACTTGAGCTTCTTTTGATTATTTCACTCACTAAAAACATGTATTTCACCCTTCCTAATACCACATATCCAAATCACTTAGTGGAGTTGCTCTACACAGAGCTCTCCTTGCTAAAATGTGTCAGCGCTTGAGATTAAAGTGTTTTGGCTCCAAATACCACATGAAAGCCCAGGCTCCTTCAATTCATGGCTTCTTAAAGCCAATGTCAGTCACTATTTCCTCGAGAGACTCCACGGCCCTGATAAGGGATTACCACACATGCAGCCATATCCACGTTGACCCACAACTTGTGTGGTTCATGCCCCCAGTGAGATTTATCCTAGCAGGTTGCCAGTGGTGAGTAGCAAGAACCATTGATTGCACAGATCATAGCATCTCTGGGCCACATAAATCTCAGAGGCATAATGGCACACATTTCATCCATTCCAGGGTCACTTCCGACTACAGACTCAATTCAATCAGCTTTATTCGATTAAAAGAAATAATCATAAAAGCACATTACAATTATGGACACAATATATGCAAATATTAACTTATAAAATTCATAAAATAACTGTGCGAATCAGTTCCAATAAAGATTAAGAAAAGTGGATTACATCATGATTGAATTTCTACATTTTAAGACAAGCTTTAGAAATATTAAAATTGATACAGTCAACTGTTCTTCTCCTAATGTTTGTAAAAACAGAAAAGCAGGACGACATTGTCTTTTAAAATTGGCAAAATACACCTATGCCTATTATGAGAGTAAAATTTACAAAAGAATAAAACATGAATAGTCGATTGAAAAGACACATCATCACATGGACATTTACATAGCTCTTTCGACCAATTGTTTTCAGTGGGAAAAGTGACGAGCCTGTGAAAAATGCCCAATCTCAAACGGGTCAACAAAAATCTGTCATGCTCTCTTGTAAACAAACTCAGATAGGGCTGGAGTCTATCGGCGGCCATTATTAACTGATGCGCCTGTACCAAAACTTTTTTGGATTCTGTATCTCTTCTCTTATTATCCAAATAGGATAGCCAGCTAGTTTTTAGTTTTTTCCTATTTACATCTAGTAGACTAAGCTGGTCCGAAAAATATTCGGGGTGGCTCCAAATACCACATGAAAGCCCAGGCTCCTTCAATTCATGGCTTCTTAAAGCCACTGTCAGTCAATATTTCCTCGAGAGACTCCACGGCCCTGATAAGGGATTACCACACATGCAGCCATATCCATGTTGAAACACAACTTGCATGGTTCATGCCCCCAGTGAGAATTATCCAAGCAGGTTGCCACCGGTGAGTGGCAAGAACCATTGATTGCACAGATCACAGCATCTCTGGGCCATAGAAATCTCAGAGGCATAATGGCACAAATTTCATCCATTCCAGGGTACTCAAATGTATACAGACCTTACTATAACCTCAGAGCATTAAGTTTAATTGTCTTGTCTGCTAATCTGGGGGGTGAACTGTAGAGAAGATGGCCGCTTTGAAACGACACTGGAGCTCTCCTATCCGGAGTCATAAGTTTTGCCGTATGGAAGGGAGATATGGAGAGCTGAAATTGATTTAAATTCTATGGGGCAGTTTACAAGCCCCTTGCAACACTTTTGAGCTGCTGTTGCAACACTTTTTGAGACACAGGGGCAGCATAAACAATGCGCCACGTTGCGTCCCATTTACAATGTGACGCACCGATGAAGCTGCGTCATGTTTTTAAAGCCCTGCGCCATATTACACCTGGGTCAGGTATAATATATGCAGGGTGGGCATTCCCACTCAAAAAGCCCTGTAGAACTGACGCTGTGAAATTTACAACATTTCACTGTGCCACTGTGTCAAGGGAAGAGGTGTGGCGCAGCGGGCAGGGCGACTGACACCGGATGCTGGGGATCACGGTTCGATTCCTGGGTCTGGCAGCAGGGGTCTGCCCAGCACCATGTGACTCTGGGTAATAGCTCGCTTAATCTTCCCAATGGCCCCCAGCGCCGGGATGCCTCCGGTTAGCTGTGCGCTTTACAAATACTGGATTTACATTTACATTTACTCTATGCCTTCACTGCGTCAAAATCCCTATGCTTGCTAAGACCAGTCGTAAGGAGTGACACAGGGTTTTTTGAATGGGACAGACCTATCTGTTGTGGCGCAGTGCTGGAGTAGCGTCACTTTCATGAGCAACTCCAGTATTGCGTCACTTTTGTGTCAACAGATGCATCAGAATTTCTGACGCATCTGTTAATCCTTGTGCCATGGAGCAATAACTTGTAAATACAGCCTATCCGTGGTGGCGCAAGGACATTTGGTGCTGGTGCAAGGAAAGGGACCATCTATGCAGATGCTTAAGTTCCTTGTAAATAAGGCCCTACATTTCTTTCAACTTCCTCTATGTTGACAATGGCCTGATTTAAGGACTGGAAAATGGTACTCCACCTATCAGGGTGGCAGAGGACTAACATCCACCACCCAGATGGACTTCCATCCACCTAATTTAGAGATGACCGCCAGCTCAGCAGTCACCTCTGTACAATGAAAGGAGTCACTTTGACAGCAGTTCCTTTCAATATATAAGAAGTATGGTGTAGGGCTGTTCATGTCTTTGACTGTTATTCACCAAACTCCTCAAAGTTTTAATATTTCAGAATTAAAAAAAGAATGATCCCCATACTCTAGGAGTTTTCTGTCAGGAGGTGGGGGTCATAATTGTTTTCTGTCCCTCATCATA
Organism: Lissotriton helveticus; assembly: GCF_964261635.1. Classification (NCBI taxonomy): domain Eukaryota; kingdom Metazoa; phylum Chordata; class Amphibia; order Caudata; family Salamandridae; genus Lissotriton; species Lissotriton helveticus. The sequence goes on from NC_136068.1 coordinate 937,503,533, forward strand.
AGGTTTATCCTGGCAGCAGCAGCACAATAGAAATAGACATTGCACTGGTCACGCTAAATAGGGCACGAAGTGGGATGTCCTTGCTCTGACGGCCCCTAGCTACTCCACCAGGCTGTTGGAGGAAGCTTTCTGTTGACAACCACAATGGGGGCTTTGTGAACGGGAAATGTAAAGTTTACCCATCTCTAAATGAGGTAAGGGAACCAGGAGTTAGACGGAGAGGGTACTCCCTCACGGTAGAGTACCCTGTCTGTCAAACTCTAAATCAGGCCCAAAGTACTTTACCCATGAGCTCATTATAGCTGGGCTTGAAATATTGTTATAATTTCTCACCTGTAAGTCTATTGCAACTTACATCATATAATACTTCTATCATATAATGCTTCAAACCATACTTAGGGCCTCATTTACAATGAGGCTGCGCCACCGGAACATCACTTTTTGCAGCACTCCGATGGCGCAGGGGTCTGGTCCATATTTACCAGACAGCACTAAGCCACATTCCGTGGCTTAATGCGGCCTTGTAAATATAATTTCCTTTAGCACGGTTTTCTGTGTTACAGGGACGAGCATTGGGTGTTGCTGTGGGCGTTTCCAGCATAATCCATGGCTTTTTGACACTGCCCCAGAATTATGAGAAATCGTGAGTCTAAGGCAGCGCCAAAAATGTATGTCTCCCCACGGGAGGTGTAAGGGTGGCGCAACGAGGAGAAATACCTTTTTTTCTACTCGTTTTTCCTTTTTTATGTGTGCACACATAGAAAGAGGAAAACCCTTCTTGTCATTGTTTTTGTGCAGGAAGTTTACCTGCACTAGGTTTCCTTTCCTGCCGTTCCTGCACAAAAACAATCATCCCTGCAACACAGACACCCTTGCACCATGGTGCAAAGGTGCCTGGGTTGGCACATGACAGCCCGTTGTGCCCCAGTGCAGGGGAAAAGGACAGGAATGCTCTGCCTCTGATAGATGTGGCACAGTCCTGTCCTTTTCTTTTGCTATTGAGCAGCACAGCAGTAAGGCTTGTGGTACTGCCCTACGGCAACATCTTGTAAATAAGGCCCATAGTATTTTACTTATCACAGGTGATATTAACTTCAAATTAGAAAATGCCTATGGATCCTATGTGACAGCCACGTATCTGTTCTGGGAAATCTCTCTTTTAAGCACAAAAAGTATCAGGTGCTGATGTGACAAACTCACAGTGATCTGAATGATGCATATGAGTTTTAGCAACAGATGTATTAGCCCACTCAGCATAAAAATGTGGCTGCTCTGATGTCTTCCTGTTAGGGAAGAGGAGCTGGAATGTGAAGGAAGGGAGGGCAGGAAAAGAAAATGACAACTTTGCACGTGTATTTTTATGCTTTACATGTCACTTGATAATAGAATACATCGAGTGCTGCAGTGACATATGAAGTTATGCTTTAAGTGGACAGGAGGGGTGCAATATTTTTAACGGAGAGTACCGGCACTGCTCGGTAGCAAACATTTGTATTTCTCCTTTTCAAGCACAGAGGAAGGGACAGAAACGCTGTGAAAGAAATGCTATTTTACCTTATTCTTTTTTGAGGCGTTCAGTGTCATTTACGTTTATGAACACAGATGTTGTTGCCGCAAAACAGTTCTAACTGCCGGCAAAAAATGTAGCAAAATAGCTTAACCTTAGTTCTCAAGAGCAGCGTGGTATCAGAATACCATCGTCAGAATACTGTCTGACATAACTATTGTGTTCTAAATATCATCTACAAAAATATCACTCCTTTATAGGTAATAATAGTTGGGTGATATTTTTGGAAACGACATTTAGGACAAGATATTTATTTATGTCTGACGATATTTCTAACTACAATGTTCTGACACATAACTCTAAAGCGCGCCTTGGTGCAAGTTACAGTAATGCAGGTGGCATTGTGCTGGCGGTGTGAGGGACTGCAAATATCTCTCTGCTGCCCCTCAGAATCCTCCAGCCTCCTCAGAAGTGCACATCAATCACCTGCGCTCCCTGCCCGCAGGGATGTCCATTAGACAGACCATTTATTGCAAAAACAGCAAATCTAAGCTCCTGTATTTCAAGGACCCAGCATTAGATTGTGCCTGGGCCAAGTTGTTCGTTTATATTTTATTCTGAAAGGAATGACGCTAAGTGACAGGGCCTTAAAAGACTCTTAAAAGGAATGCACTCTTTCTCTCCTCAGCATGGGTCTCGACTCCTTCTTAATCCTCTGCAGACACAAGGCCAATTTCGGTCTGAGTAACAGCGTTAGCGCCTTCAGAACTTCTAATGGCATCCATGTCAGAACATGGACTCCTGAATTTATCGTTTCACACAGCAGGAAATGTTCGGATGTAGCACCCCATTCTGCCCTGTTTACAAGTTGGGTGATTAATTCTGGCCCTTGCGTAAACTCTGTTTCGGAATTACGAGTTTGGTTTTATGTAACACATTGATGATTATCGGATGGGTTAACTAACCCAACACATCCGTTAAATTTCTGCGGGTCAAACCTGTCAAAATCTAACTTGAGAAATGTGTAATGTGTTTACCGTACCATGCGGTGTTCAACACCAAAATCCACTTCTAATTCCTCAATAACTCGCAATAAGTGCTACTTATTGCACCAGATAAATAATGAACCTCAGGGTGTCGTTATTTACCAGGTGTGAAAAATAGCATCTCTGAAGATTTGGATGTATTATGTGATATGGCTGTGGGGCCTTGTCGTGTAATACGCTTGCAAAAACTGTCTTGGGTCCACTCAGGCTCTTTTGTATCACCCTTGCTCACCCCTGGGTAGCTGTGGCTTCGAGCAGCAAAGCTTGACAAACGAACTGAGGGGGCTATTTACATGAAAATGTTGCAGCGCAGTACAGCAAGCAACTTTGCTGCGCCGAGCTGCGTCATTATCAAAATGCAGAGATGCACCATATTAACAAGAATACGGCAAATCCCTGTGCTCACCCTTGTACCGGTGCTAAAAAGCTGCCCAGCGCCAATACAGGGATGATTGTGTTTGTGCAGGAAGGGACACCTTTCTGCACAAAAAAGAATCATTAATGGCATTTTGCTGTGCAAAAAATTCGGAGAAATAAAATCATTTCTGCTCGTTGAGCCACATTAACGCCTCCTTTTGAAAGGCGTTTTTGGTGCTGCCTCAGATTTACAGTTTTTGGTAAAGAGTGTCAAAAAGCCATGTGTGATGCTGGAACACCCATTGTACTCCCCTCTGCTTCACAAGGCTGTGTATGCCACGCAAAGTGGCTTAGCATGGCCTTGTAAAAATAGGCTAGCATAGAGTGGCGCTAGGGGCTTATAAATTTGCCCCACAGTGTAAATCATTGAACAGCTCTTATCAAAATGAGAGGGTTATCCTACTTTATATGTCCCGAAAGGGTGGTTAAATGTGGGACCCTAGGAATCATTTAGATTTTTTATAAGGATCCTCACCCACAGGTACCACCCATGGCATGCTTCATCATGGAGTTCTCACCCACTGTGGGCGGGTGGGCTCAGCACACTTTGTAAGTAGAGCACTTGTTCTAAAGGGATCTACAGCTAAAATTGTTTGCAGGTTTCACTGATTTATTCTTTATTGTGTGTACCTTTGGCAGATTAAAAACAGGTTTTAAAGGTAACGTTGTAGGGTGTCTTATGACCTAAATGTCCCAGGTCTACATGTTTCAGCCCTACTCACTGCCCACCTGGGCTTTCTTCAGGACCACTATTATGTATAATCCCTTATTATTAATGGTAATTAGCCAATCTACCATGGAGTACAATGGAGTGAAAACATCACACATCAGAAACATGCTCATTTGTACAAACCATAAACGGGAATTTTCCTATGCTTGCCTGAAATGAACAAAAAGGGAAACATTCATCATTTTTTTGCGTTATTGTGTTCCATATTTCACATTGTAATCGTACACTATGTATGTGTCAATTCATTAACACTTATGAATTAGTTTCTCTCCACCACTCATTATTGTAAACACACTCGATTGAGAATCATTTTCATGTGATAAAAAATTTACACATGGTGCATTGTGAGGAGTAAATACACTCGCATGCAAGATGACTAAGTATCAAGACCTACAATACCCAATTATTTGTTAGGGCTCCATAAGGTCTCAGAGCAGGGCAGACCCTGTAGTCACACAATGTAAAGGGATAAAAAAAGGTTTTTTTTTCACTAATTTCATAATGCAACAAATGGAAGATCTCCCCCCCTGATATATGCCCCTGAGACTTACTTCAGCTGTTTCCAAGTCTAGGGAGACAGGACCAGTTCCCGATTATCATCAATGGCAGTAAACGACAACTTTAAGGGTTTTTCTACTAAAACATATATACACCTATATGTCTGGTTAACAATATACAGCTCCCTACTATAGGACTTGATAGACCTTCCTTACCGGAGACTTACATATATTATATGGGGAAGGGATGGTTTTGCCATTAATGGTAATGGCAAAGTCGAACTAGCAGTGTACACGCTGCTCTTCCAGTCCACAGTGCCAGGTTGGTAACCATTTTGTACTTTTTCCCACTCAGGGCAGCACAAACAGTGCTGCAGCCCTCGGTGGACACTCTGCCTTACATGCCCTTGGTACTCTGTGTACCATATAGGGACTAATAAGTAAGTCAGTACTTGCCAATTGGGGACATCCAATTTGTCATATCTTTTGTAATTGGTCGGAACACTGGCAATGGGGTCTGGTTAGCAGGCCTCAGTGCACTCTCAGAGTCGTAAAACCAGCAGCTAGTAGTCCAAATGGGGGGAAAAGTGTTGAGTGGACCCTGCAAAAAGCCTGTTTCCTTACAGCACCGTTACTTGTAATTAGGCCTCCCTAAGCACTTAATCCAGACAGACCAGTATTAGCTGTCTGCCTGAGTGACTGCACTTTTATAGTAACTGCAACGAAGAAACAAGTTATGCAAAAGGGTGACTAAATTAATTTGCAGAAATGCAATTTTACAATGGAAGTGACCGAGCATGGCGTTAGCCTTTTTGGCTTAATGCCGCCCTCTGCCACTTCTGAAACGCAAGGCTGCAACATATTTACAACTATATGGTGCAGCTCTGCATTACCCCCTGCGCTGGCGCTAAATTTAGCTGCCTAGCGCCAATGCAGGCACCCTTGCACCATAGTGCAAGGGTGTGCACCATAGTGCAAGGGTGTCTTCATTGCAGGGGAAGATTGTTTATGTGCAGGAATGTGTCCCTACTTGAATATAAACAATCTTTAAATGGTGTTTTGTAACTTCTATGTGTGTTGCTTAATGCACATAAAAAATTAATGGTGTTTTGCTGTTTCCATGTGTGCTCCTTTGTGCATTGTGCAGCACACATGAAAACAGCAGAAACAAGGAGAAATTAAACATTTCTCCTCATTTCACCAGGGTAACACCAGGTTTTTCCTAGTCTTAATTTTGATGCTGCCCCATATTTATGCCACCCATGTAAATATGGGGCAGTGTCAAAATCAATGGGTGTTGCGGTGGAACACCGACCTCAATACCAATTGCCCACCTCTTTCACGCTATGTATAGCGCGGAAGGATGCTTTATTCACAAGGCAGGGTTAAGCCACGTGTAAATAAGGTGAAGCCCCTATCGCCACCACAGCGTCCAAAAAAGTGAAGTTGTGGTGGTGATAGGGGCTTGTAAATATGCCAGAGAAGCATAACTTAGCACAACCTGTGGCAGTATTACGGTCATTTAAACTAACGTTAATACTGTCTGAGAAAACGTTTCACCTCAGTGGTACCAGTAAGACACCAAACTGCAGCAGTCAACAGCTGACCACCAACATGTCCTTTACAGATGTTTTTTCTTCTACTCCAGCCATCTTCCCAGGTGCAAGAATGAGGTTTCCAACACCAATGGGGTACCATGTTCCCGTTCTGAAGTAATCACTGGGGGCTAGGTATTACATATGCTGACAGAGGTTGCCCTATTACTACTGAATTGTGGAGAAGTGTGGCTCAATGGTTAGAGTGGCAGACCCTGCTGCAGAGGTCTGGCCCGGGACCAGGGTTCAATTCCCGCCTCGGCGGGTCTTGGGCTCAATTTCCTCGGACCTGAGAATTCTCGCCTCGGTGCCTATTCTAATCATGGGTCCCACTCTGCAACTCTGGGCAATAAGTTACTTAATCTCCACAATGGCCCAAACAGCGCTGGGATGCCTGGCTTCACCTTGGGGGTGCCCAGGAGTGGACATTTCACAGGGAAAAGCCAGGAAGGGTTCCACAGCGGTATGTGTTACAGCGCCAGGACACCCATGGGTATTAGTGTGCTGTACAATTACAAATTACATTACTGCTGATGTTCGTTCCACACCTCTGTACAACCACTGGGCCACCCAGAGCCAGTATTTTGTCCACCTCAGATTTGAACTTCAAAGCACAAATTCCTCAACAATATCGAATGCAGAGGCATGCAGACTGACACACCGCCAGTGCAATACACTCCCACAGCTTCTAGGTCAGCGTCTATGCCCACAACAGAACCAGGGTCTGGTTGCCACTGCCCGAGACCCTGGAAGAGCAGGTGGTTCCCACAGATGCTAGTGCACCAAAAGAAGGGGATGTGCCCCATACCCTGCATTTATGTAGAGGCTTAAGCCTCATGTAGATAAATCTTCCTCAAAAGCCAAGTAGGCAGTTCACGCCCCTTCACCCACCAACCGCTTGCCTTCACCAGTAGAAAACTCCAGAATCTCTGTAAGGTCTGGGACACCAGGGCTGATCTCCCCAAGTGTTGATGCTTCAAAGGTTCACTTACCACACCTAGGGGACGTGGGCAGTCTGACTGTGCCTTGCGCTAGAAATATTTAACAACAAGGGGTGGTGATGGACAGAGTTTCTGAATTAAGCAGATTACTCTCACCCAGTCAAGAGATCAGGGCTAGATCCAACAGCGTTTTTTAGCTCACTGCACCATCCCAGTTCAGGCTATATTCAAATTAGTCTGTTCCTGTCCCAGTGCATGATGGGAACAGGGCAAACCAAACTACCAAGCCAATTCTTACACGGGGAAGGAAACAAGCTTCCGGGGACCGGTTTCTGGCATTTCAGCCGTCGTCGGCCCGGCTTGCTTGAATCCTGATGGTGCAATGAGCAAGGGACTCACATCTGAGTATACCCTTCCACGCTTAGGGTGGACAAAATATTTAACAACAAGGGGTGGTGATGGACAGAGTTTCTGAATTAGGCAGAATACTCTCACCCAGTCAAGAGATCAGGGCTAGATCCAACACCGTTTTTTAGCTCACTGCACCATCCCAGTTCAGAACCTGGCTATATGCAAATTAGTCTGTTCCTGTCCCAGTGCATGATGGGAACAGGGCAAACCAAACTACCAAGCCAATTCTTACACTGGGAAGGAAACAAGCTTCCGGGGACCGGTTTCTGGCATTTCAGCCGTCGTCGGCCCGGCTTGCTTGAATCCTGATGGTGCAATGAGCAAGGGATTCACATCTGAGTATACCCTTCCACGCTTAGGGTGGACAAAATATTTAACAACAAGGGGTGGTGATGGACAGAGTTTCTGAATTAAGCAGAATACTCTCACCCAGTCAAGAGATCAGGGCTAGATCCAACACCGTTTTTTAGCTCACTGCACCATCCCAGTTCAGAACCTGGCTATATGCAAATTAGTCTGTTCCTGTCCCAGTGCATGATGGGAACAGGGCAAACCAAACTACCAAGCCAATTCTTACACTGGGAAGGAAACAAGATTCCGGGGACCGGTTTCTGGCATTTCAGCCGTCGTCGGCTCGGCTTGCTTGAATCCTGATGGTGCAATGAGCAAGGGACTCACATCTGAGTATACCCTTCCACGCTTAGGGTGGACAAAATATTTAACAACAAGGGGTGGTGATGGACAGAGTTTCTGAATTAAGCAGAATACTCTCACCCAGTCAAGAGATCAGGGCTAGATCCAACACCGTTTTTTAGCTCACTGCACCATCCCAGTTCAGAACCTGGCTATATGCAAATTAGTCTGTTCCTGTCCCAGTGCATGATGGGAACAGGGCAAACCAAACTACCAAGCCAATTCTTACACTGGGAAGGAAACAAGCTTCCGGGGACAGGTTTCTGGCATTTCAGCCGTCATCGGCCCGGCTTGCTTGAATCCTGATGGCGCAATGAGCAAGGGACTCACATCTGAGTATACCCTTCCACGCTTAGGGTGGACAAAATATTTAACAACAAGGGGTGGTGATGGACAGAGTTTCTGAATTAAGCAGAATACTCTCACCCAGTCAAGAGATCAGGGCTAGATCCAACACCGTTTTTTAGCTCACTGCACCATCCCAGTTCAGAACCTGGCTATATGCAAATTAGTCTGTTCCTGTCCCAGTGCATGATGGGAACAGGGCAAACCAAACTACCAAGCCAATTCTCACACTGGGAAGGAAACAAGCTTCCGGGGACCGGTTTCTGGCATTTCAGCCGTCGTCGGCCCGGCTTGCTTGAATCCTGATGGTTCAATGAGCAAGGGACTCACATCTGAGTATACCCTTCCACGCTTAGGGTGGACAAAATATTTAGCAACAAGGGGTGGTGATGGACAGAGTTTCTGAATTAAGCAGAATACTCTCACCCAGTCAAGAGATCAGGGCTAGATCCAACACCGTTTTTTAGCTCACTGCACCATCCCAGTTCAGAACCTGGCTATATGCACCCCTGCAGGATTTCCAGCTACCAGTGCCACTAGAATTTCCATTTTCTTCTCACCACCACGAGTCATTGTGTGCACAGAATTCAAAGTGTCTACAGGTATGGGTCTGAGGCTCAGCACTGCTCGCCTCCAGGACTCACTGTGGGAAGCCAGTCTGTGGCGACAACAACCCCGTTATGTCATGAAACCCTGACGCACTGCTTTTCTAGGCTCAGGGGCAATTAAAATAACTATAGAAGGAGATAGAGTAGAGAGAGCCCAATGCATGTCGACTCCATACCTGTTAGGTCTCAGGGTCAGCGTAAGACTCAAAATGGGACATTGGGGACTTCATCACACCTCCCCAAGCACCAAAAGGCATGCCACTCTCCCTATTCAGTCCACTCAACACCACATAATACCTGCATAGCCGCTAAGACCAACAGGGCAGCAATATAGACATTGGGAAATGGGTCTGTGGCGGCTGGCCCATCACAGTACTAGGGGTGGGACCATTGTTGGGGGTTCACTTGTTGGGCAAAGTAGTCAGAGTTAGCACACAATGGGAAGATTCTGTAGTACACCTTTACCTGGCAACCCTCGTGAGTTGCACTCAGCATTTTACTCATGTATAGTTTGTCCGCTGGTTCTGCATACCTACACCTTTGTTGTATTCCTCCATGTTGGTTCAGTCAGGTTCTTGCTCCCTAGTCAGTCATGGTGTCTGTGCTGTTCTGTTTTGTTTAGAGTCCTCTGCTTGCCTCCTTCATTAAAGGCATTCTAATCTCTGCAGTCACTGGGGTTCCATACTGGTATCCTGGTCAGGTTTAGAGCTTGGTAGTGCACACTATCATCGAGAGGAGTTTGCTATAATTTTCGACGCCAACTATTATACAATCTATTCTATTCAGTATAATTTCTAACATATTGTTTCTTTTCATCTGCCTTAAAGCACTGTGTGCCTGGTGTCCCCTAATGTGCTCTGTCCCCGCAAGATCACCTGGGGCACCCTGAAACATCGTAGTCATACACAACACAAGGGGGTTGTGTCACCGCCAGTAGGGGCTGTTAGCCACACAGTAGTCACAAATGTAGCTCGAGCCACACACAGTGGTTGGACATCTGGTAGCGTTTAAGTTATTAACTGTTTAAATGGCCCTCTGCCCACAGAATTCACCATCAATTTGATTTGGCCCATTTGCAATAGGTTTCTACCTCGAGAACCCTCTGGTACCTTCTCAATAACCATTTTGAATCCAGAGCCTATAAAAGACGTGCCTGCCTGGCTGCCACATCCTGCTTGGCAATTGGAAATGCAGCAGAAGCAGGATCCTGTTCCGTGTCAGACCTACCTGAATAATCTCGTCCAGCTTCTTGGAACATCTTCGGTCTTCCTCCTGATTGTCCAGTCTTCCCAATGGACAGCATTCCAGCACCTCTCTTGACTAATTCTGGCCGTATAAAATCTGCAAAAGAATCAGAGGAGTACAATTTGTCCTGAAACCACTGTGCGCAAGCTAAACCTAGCTAGAAATAGGAGAGACTAATCTTCGATTTAAGAGAACATTTGTGAGACATTGTGTGAAGCTAAGCATGATGTTTGTTTGAGGAGGTCACTCTGATAGGAACAGGACCTTACAACCAGGTAGAGCTAACAACTTGTTCTCAACTGCGCTGTCAGTCTGGAGGCAAAAAGATCTACACTGAACACCCCCAAACTCTCTGCAATTGCCCGAAAAACAGTCCATCTACCCTCAATGCACTGCTGTAGTAAAGGCTCCGCAAATGCAGGTTATACCGTCTATGTGAAGCCATTTTGCAAATTTTCTTCTACCTTTTGCTAAAGTTCGAATCACAAGGGAGCCTGCAGAAAGCTCCAAACAATTTATGTACATTAAGGACCCCTCTGACTATCCTCCCAAGTCAAAAAGATAACACACTTAGCACCCCATCCCACGTGACTGGCATCTGGTTCTAAGACTAGAGCTGGGAATACAAGGAAGAGTGTGCAACTGTTCTAAGCATCTATGTGACATAACGACCATTTAACTTTTTCTTTCACTTCTTCGTCCAGAGGCTTCATCTGAGAATAAGTCAGTCCCCTTTGTATATATTTAATCTTTAATCTTTGCAGCGTCCTGTAATGGAGCGGACCTGGAAATATTGCCTTGATTGAAGATGATAGTAGGCCTACCACCATTGCCAAGGTGCCTGTGGGAAAACACAGCAACTCCTGCTTGATAACCTTTAGTTTTTAATATGAGAGCATCAACATCCTTTTATCTTAGTCCACTTAAAATCCTAAGAAACCATGTTCTTTGATGACACCAAATCCAACTTTTCCACAGTTGGTATGAAGCCTAGTTTATGAATTAATTACACTTCCTCCTCAACCTGTGCCACTGGAAGCTGCTTCTCTTCTCCTAAATCATTTAATCATCCAGATAGACCACCATCCTCATACCCCTGGATCTGAGGAATGCCATACCACCAACTTTAACAGCATGGAGAAGTGTGGCTCAGTGGTTAGAGGCGGCAGACCTGGAAGCTGAGAACGGCCGTGGACCAGGGTTCGATTCCCCACCTCGGCGGGTCTCGGGCTCTAAAATTCCACGGACTCGATAATTCTCACTCCGATGCCTACTCGACTCACGGGGTCACACTCTGCGACTCTGGGCAATAGCTTGCTTAATCTCCACTATGGCCCCTCGCGGCGGGATGCCTGGCTTTCACCTTGTGGATACCCTGCTGGGGTATCTCACAGGGGAATACCAGGACGGGTTCCCTAAGCAAGCGCTTAGATACCGTGTCGGTGATTTGCACTATATAAATACATGTACAAACACCAAAGCACTGAAGAGTAGGGAACTAAAACTTTACATATGACCATGGCAGAGGAACTGGAGTGACCCTGACAAATGGGAACAGTTAGTTATGCGTCCTTTAATTCGAGCCTCATCATCTAAACCCCTGGAAGAAGACTGTCCCACAGACAGAATATTGTTTCCATCTTGAAGTTCCTTGTATGACACAAATTGATTGAGATTTCTCAAGTTTATGATGGGGCTGAACTTTTACCTCTTCTTCTGTGCCAGAAATACATTGCTGATAAAGCCCTCCAGATATATGTGGCACACCTTTATTGCCCCTTTACACCACCAAAGATATCAGATCTAGTACTCCCTGGGAGAACTGCCTCCGTACTGGAATCCTGTCCTGAAAAAGAGGAGCATACAAAATGTATCTAAAACCCCCTTAATGTCTGCAGAACTTTGGGTCTTGAGAAATGTTGCCACTCTTGTACAAAAAGGGCCAAACCTGCCCCCATCTTTTGTGAGAGCTATGGAAAGAACTCTTACTTTGGGTTCCCATTCCCCTTGCTTGTCCTACATATGAGCCAAATCATCCTCCCCTCCTTTCTCTGCAGGAAGAACAGCGGCCTGGGGAAACTGAGCTGGCAGTTGTAGTAGGGTCTGTAGTAATTTGCCCAGCAAGCAAAATGACCCATGAATCCACCAGAACTGGGGGAAACACGACCGAAAACTGTTCATCAGTTATGCATATGCCTTATCCAGAGAAAAAAATGCCTCTACACACCTCTTTCATGTAGTCTTCTCCGAAGAGAACAGCTCACCCAACTTCTGATTCTGCCACATTCCCCAACTTACGATCTATCATGAGCAATAGACTCTTTCTTCTTTCAAATGATAGTTCAACATTAGAATGTCTCAGCAAACAGATGGCTCTTTGGGCCCATTTTGAAACCATTTTTGAATGCAACACAACAGAATATTCTAGCTAGGGGTCCCACAACATCCAAAACATTATTGTGACCCATCAGCCAGGCCCCATGTACCCCTTTAATGGGGTCCTTGAGCCCTCGACTCAAAAAACAACTATTTTTTAAAATCTAAAACTTGTGTTATAGCTGCTTTTTCAGAGATCATTGATCTAGGACATTCTGCTTTCATTTTTTGCCCTACTATCCCTTTCCATAGAGTTCCTTAGCCAGGCTTTTGTGGGATCATCTATATAAGATGTTGGAAACCATTCCGCTGAATTAGATAGTTGAATCAACTCCATATCAAACCTAGCATTGCCTTCAGCACCCAAGATTACATAGTGTGATTGTCCATTTTTGCTTAATTTGTTTCCCTTGAAACAATTAGCATTGTGAAGGTACATGTCATTATAAATATCATAAATATGCATATCTTGTGTGACTTCAAAAGGTATTTTAAGTAGCTTCCCACTTGGATTCATAAAATAATTTCTTTGAACATCCTCTTAATTAATTCAGAAACATCATGTTGTGCTGAAAAAAGGAATATCTCCAACTTTATTTTCTGCCTGGTTGCTCCCTGGGTTAGGTTTTATTTTCTTACATCGATTTTATTACTTTCTGTTAGTGATAACAACATTCAACTACAAACACCCGATTGTTGACCTAAGAATGCCCCCATTTCCAATTGCCATACATGTTTATACAATTTCAGGCAGAAAGATTGGAGGGTGGGGGGGGGGGGGGGGGGGGGGAATATTCGATCATATATAGCCAGAAGATGGACAGTAATTTACATTTTCCTAAGCAAATGTTTGACCTCGTAGTGGTGTCAGGGATTGGGCACACAGATTGCCCAACCCTTTACTGGTCTTTCCTGGCCCGTCAGTCATTGTTCCTGAAGTCTCTCCATGCACCCCAGATCTTCTCATATTTCTGGGTGCAGACACAAGCTTGTTAAGAGTGTTTTCTCAGCCTGCATACACCAGTCCATATTACACATGCATTGCTGTACCAGTCGCACTACCCCATTGTCGGACTACATCTCAGCAGGCCACCATCAATGCAACATTACAAAGCAGCAGCTTCTGTATTTTGGTAGTGTCTACTCTCCCCATATTCCCAAGCAAATTAACTGGGCATTAAGAAACAAGGGGCATATCAGCAAGGCGGCTCTATAAAATTATTGCCGCTTTTGCATCCGTTTTCGGACGAAAAGCGGCGATAATTGTATTGCTTTATCAGCAAGGTCACGCTATCGCGTGAATCCTTGCCTTAGTGCCCTTTCCTGTAACACCCACCTTTGCATCTCTAATGAGATGCAAAGTGGGCGTTCCATCCCAAAATAACTGTAAAAATGTCTCTAACCGACATTTCACCAATTATCAAGGGATTCGCTAACCTGCTTAGCGATAGGATAAGAAGCGCTAACCACGCTTAACGCAGGTTTCTTTACGCCTGCCGCCAATCTGACTTAGCCATGTAATCCAATGGGAGGTGGATTAAATGGCTAAGTCCACCCTGCCCTATCAGCAAGGTATCGCCTGTTACAGTGCGATTATCGCTGGATTTCCAGAGATAATCGCACTGTTTTGTGGCTAACACATGGATTTCTATTGCTTAGGAGATAAGCGTTGCTGATAGGACGCCATCTCTGCGATAGAATCCAGCATTAGCCTGCGATAAATATCCTCGCGCTAAGAACATTGAGCGATAATTATCGCAGGCCCTTGCTGATATGCCCTCAATTCGGTGTCCAGAGCCTTTGAGAGATGGCGCTTAATGTCGGATCTGAACTCCTGCATGCACGGGTATGACCACAACGTGTGGAAAAGCGTACCTTCCTGGTGGCATCCCCGCAGTTTCTCCTCCTCTCGGTTTCACCATATAGTATAGTCGGGTCTGTGTATAGCATGCACGATATAGGATTTTGAACTGTATCATTTGGAAGCCCGCCCTAATGGCTACCTAACATGGGAATTTATATGCCAAGACCCAGATTTAATTCTTCCATACAGACCAGGTCTTGCTCTCACTTTTCTCTAAAGTTACTCATGGGGCTCCTGCAGTGCCAAAGGAGGGTATGATATATTTGTGATATTGCCTGGGGGTGGGGGGTCAAGACACCAGCACTCTGTATTCTTGTGGGGACACATCTGGCAGATCCTGCAATTGGCTGGATTGTTTACGCCGTGCAAGACTAAGCTGTAAATATTCATATATTTGTGAGTTCATACTGTTTCTGGAGGCCTGGGGAATGGGACCATTCCCTGTGTCCTCAAAATGTTGCCCAAGCAGCTGATCCCGATCAGATTCCACTTCTTAAAACTGTCTAGGATTCTAAGATCTGCGAGGAAGTCTGCATCCTATATTGGAGTTTCCATGGTCAGCCTTCCATGCCACCCCATTTCCCTTGTTGCCTTCTTCCATATTTTGATGACCACGTTCGCAGGCCATGTGTTCCCCCTGTCTGTCCTGTTTTATATAGCTCTCTCATGTAGCCTCCGCTGATCGTCACCCTCCTGTCAGTTAGGATGGTTCAGATTGGTTGCAAATGTCCAGTCATTCGCCACCTGCAGCTGTGTCTCTCCATAGTAAAGTCTCAGGTCCAACAGCGTGATACCCCCTTCATACTGTCCCCTAGTGAGTGGTACCAGTGCAATTCTTGGTGCGTACCATTCCACAGTAGAGAGCGGGTGTCTGCATTAACTACTGTGAAAAAGGAGCCCAAAGCCTTGAATAATGTATTCTGCAGCATATACTGGAATTTGGGTGGGGCTATCATTTTAAGAGTGCTGTCCACTTCAGTAGTGATAGAGGGAGTGTCCTCCAGTGTCCCACATTCTATTTATATTTATTGAGGACACGCCTTAGGTTGCAGCACATGAATTCTTTGGGCTCTTTTGTTATATATAAATCCCCAAGTATTTGAACCCCTGCATTATGCAAGGTGCATTTCCAGGTCTGTGGGGTCTCCACTCTGAGTGGGGGTTGGGGGGGGAGGGGGGTATCCCACTGATTTGTGCCAACTGATATGCAATCCAGCAAATTTGCAGTATGTCAAATATTCATTTAAGAGAATTTCCCAGCTCTGCCAGACACAAACAGCAATTCCCTCAATTTAGGGAAATTCTCTCCCCCCAGCCTGGATCCCATCAGAGGCCCCATACCAGAGTATCCCTCCTCACCCATTCCACCAGTGGTTCCCTCTCAAGGGCAAAGAGGAGGGGAGGAAGAAGACATTCCTGTCTTGTTCCTTGTCCCAGCCTTATTTCCTGTGAGACTGTGCCATTAATTTGTACATTTGCTGGAGGACAAGTATGGAGCGCCTGCCTCCATGCCCAGAATTACCTTCTGTTAGATTTGGGGGTCTCTAGTTCGCACGGGTAGGTACTTATGACAAATGTGGAGCAGCTGCCTCCATGCCCAGAATTACCTTCTGTTAGATTTGGGGGTCTCTAGTTCGCACGGGTAGGTACTTATGACAAATGGGGACCCTTGCCTCTAGTCAGGATAAGGGGATTACACTCCTAAAATAACCCCTGCTCACTCCCTTTGTCGCTTGGCACGAGCAGATAGGCTTATCTCAGAGGCAGTGTGTAAACCATTTGTGACCAAATACAGTAACCAAGTTACAACACTACAAATGGACACCACACAGGTTTTATATAAAAAAATAAGGATACTTTATATAGCGTTACCACAAGACCATAAACGACAAAAATACACAATACTGTTACTTTAAGATGGTAGATTTAGCTTAGTTCAGTTCAGTTCTTGAGATGCGACACTTTGCGCCAATGTACCTTACGATGCGTTGCGCTTCCACAACAAGCAGTGTTGCAGCGATGGAAATGCGGTGAAGTTCAGGTGTAAAGAAATAAAGATGATGCTCTTTCCTTGGTACGACACACTTCCCGGTGATGTGGCGGCGTCTGCGGCGATGTCGGTTCTCTTCTCCGGCGATGCGAGATACTTTACAAGATGCGAGCCACGACTGGCCCTGCGACAAGCTTCCCAGCAATGCGGCGGCATCTGCGGCGACGTCGATCCTCTCTACTGGCAATGCGAGTTGCTTCCACAACGATGCGAGCCGCGACAGGCCCTGCGACACCCTTCCCGATGATGCGCCGGCGTCTGCGGCGACGTCGGTCCTTCTCTCTTGCAACACGCTTCCCGGTGATGCGTCGGCATCTGCGGCGACGTCGATTCTCTTCTCCGGTGATGCGGGGTGCTTCGTGTTGTGCAGCGGCGGTTATGCGACACGGTTATCCATCTTGAGTCCCGCTTCCAGCTCCTTGCGACAGGCAAATCCCACACAAAGTCTAGCACAGCTTCAGGCACTTCAGGAAGACTTTTAGGAGGCTGGGTGGTGAAGTCTGTTGTCCCTGAGACTTCAGCAGGAGGCAAGCTCTATTCCAAGCCCTTGGAGATCCTTCACAAGTTGAAAGTAAAGCACACAAAGTTATTTCTCCTTTCTTTGGCAGTCAGGCAACCACTGCAGGCCAATCCCCCAAGCAGCACTTCAGCTTGGGGATAGTCTCTCCTCAGTTTCTTCAGGTTCCTCTCCTCAGCAAAGGTTTCTTCTTGCAGTCCAAAGTGATCTAATTTCATGGGATCAGGGTCCCAATATTTATACCCCAAAATCCTTTGTTCTCTAAGGGGAGAGGGGCCTTTACCCAGTCCAAACAAGTTCTGAAGCACTCTGTTTACCAGACTTCTCCTTTCCTTTCACAGTGCAGGGCTGGCACATCAGATGCCCCACAGTAGGTGGAGCCAGCATTGTAGAAGGCAAGTACAGTCCTGGAGCACTTTGTTTACAGGACTCCTTCTCTTCTTTCAGTGTGCAGGGCAGAGACATCAGACGCTCCCCAGGGGGTGGAGCCAGCATTGTGGAAGGCAGGCACAGCCCTATTCAAGGTCCAGGTGCAGCTCCTCCCTCCCATCTAGATGCAGATCTCTCTATTCACCAGTGGGATGACTCATCCTGTCTCTTGGAATCCCCCTGCCCTGTCACTCACAAAACCAGACAAAGGAATACACAAACTAGCAGAGGCAGGCTTGAAAGGTTAGCCAAGCAAATACCTACTTTCTAAAAGTGGTATCTGCAAACACAGAATGTTAAAACCAACTTCACTAAAATATGTAGTTTATCATTCAGGCATACTAAACTCGAATTTCTACCATGTTCTCTGAGACAGTTAGGATTATAAACATGTAATAATCTAACAGCCCATTCTGGCCTATAGAGAACAGGTAGCCTTGCAATAGTGAAAAACGAAAATGGCTGTAATTCACTATTAGGATATGCCACACACATCAGGGCTTCTCCTACCTTATACTTACAATGCACCCTGCCCTTGGGCCTACCATAGGGGTGACTGATATGAAGAAAATGGAAGGTTTAAGGACTGGCAAGTGGGTGCACTTGCCCAGTCAGCATGACAGTAACCAGACTGCACGCAGGCTCTGGAATGGCAGACCTCAGACACATTTTACAAGGCTGCTTCTGTGGGTGGCACAACCAGTGCTGCAGGCCCACTAGCAGCATTTGGACTTACACGCCCTGGGCACACTCAGTGCACTAGACTAGGGTCTGACAAGTAAAACCAAATAGCCAAACATGGAACCACTGATTAATACATCAATTTACAATAGGGAGCACTTGAACTTAGGATAGCAGTGGCACAGTGCCCAAAGCATCTAACATCAACAACAATACACGAGGCAACAGCAAAATGGAAGGGGGACCCACGCCAATGGTGCCAGGTCTAACACCTTCCAAATCAGATTTTCCCACGTTTCATTCCACCAATGGACTCCCCTATTTTGTGTGCCTCTAGTGGTCTGTCCAGGCAAGTCCTGTCATCCAGACAGGGCGTCGAGATGTTGATTATGAAGCTTTCGAGGTCCTCCCCTACACAGCACAGCTCCAGTTGGTATACCCCCTCTAGGCATGCAATTAAGGAGTTTGCTATGTTTGGCGTTTCATCTCTGTTTTCACCTGTCGCACCCATCGCTGTCCATCACAAGCCAGGCCAGAAACGTCCCCACTTATTGCCCTCTTCATAAAGTCGTTGCTGCTTTGCTTCCATTAGTGCTCTGGCCTCCTCTTCTAGTATTTATCTGTATTCTTCCCCACTCAATGTCATCTTGTGGGCTAGTGTACATCCTAATCCAGCACGTAGTCCCCCTCCCATTGTGCCGGATTTCTCTCAAACCCGTGGATTGCCCTTAGTTTGTCCCTGCGCATGCCTTCTAATTTTTGCTTTCACATGCCCTCACACAACTTGTTTGTAGCACTTCTCATAGTGTAACCTTCAGTAAGTAAAGTACTGTTCTGTCACCTGGAAAAGGAATAGAGTGTCTGTTCCAATCTCAGATTTTACAGGGGTCTAGTTGCCACCATGTCCTGGAGGTACGCATTGTCATGCATAGTTGAATATTCCCTGTGGGAGGAAATGCGTACCCCCAAATCTACCCCCATGAATATGTAGCACCAGGAAGTAGTCTAGTTGGGACATAGCCCTCATCTGTGGTCATATCACTGTGTAGTGAACTGGCAGCTACGAGCCCTGGACAAAGTAGTGCGTACATCTGTGAATCAATTGGCTTCAGGGAGCTCCTGTCATAAAATTCAGCTGACAGAATTACATTTTACACTTATGTCCTTATCCCCTCAACATGCCAATAATGTGGAGAAGAGAGTGAAAAACATTTCTAACTGGATAAGCTCCATCATAGATGTTATGGCTCCAGTTAAACAAAATTCAAAATTTCAAAAGAGGTATCCCAGTCATGGTACGATGAGACTTAAAGTATCTAGACAAAAATGTCGTAGGCGAGAATAGAAGTAGCGAAAAAACTATGGGGCAATTATCAAGGACGGCGTTAAAATTATGGCCGGTTTAGCGGCAGAAAACTGCCGCTAAAGCGGCGATAATGGGCTTGATAATATGCCCCATGTTCTTCACACCAGAACATGGACTTCTATTGGAATTCTCATAGGCATATTATCATGCCCATTATCGCCACTTTCGCTGCAGTTTTCTGCCGGTAAACCGGCAATTATTTTTAACGCAGTTCTTGATAATATGCCCCTATGAGTCTGAACAGAAGGCGAACTACAAGATAAAACTAGCTGAACATAAAAAAACGTATAATAGCTGCAAAGTCAGCTATCTATTTGGAGCAAATTAAATCAGCTTGTGACGCCAACAAAACCCTTTTCCAAGTTATAAAAAAACTGGTAGTGCCTACCAATCATAATTCTGCAGCTAATAGCCTGGATTTTTGTGACTCCCTATCCTGTTTCTTTCAAGAGAAGGTCGCAAATATTTTAAATACATTTACTACTAGCAAGGCGACTGTGGAATCAGTGATGAAGCCTCCTAAGTTAAATTCAGGTCACACTAAGCTCAGGAGCTTTGAGGCCCCCACAGTAGATCAATTGAGGAAGCCCATTCCTGTGGTGAAGTCTGGTGCCTCTCAAGACCCATGCCCACCTAAGATAATACATTACGGCTCCAGAACAGATAGCAACACATCTAGCTGATTTTGTCTCTACTATGTTTAAAGAGAGAATGGTCCCTTTGCTTTGAAAATCAGCCTCAGTTCCTCCTCTTTTAAAAAAGCTAAATTCAATGCCACAGATTTGAACAACTGTTGCCCTATCTCTAGGCTTTGTTTCTCCACCAAGTTGGTGGAGAAAGTGATAAATGAACAGTTAGCTTCCTTTTTTGACAACAGCCATCTCTTGGACGACACTGAGGGGCCCATTAGGATGGCGGGTGGATCGCCCCCGCCCGGCCGGCAGTGGTAACCACCAACCCGGCGGGGGCGATCCGCCCTCCATCCACAATGCAAAGATCCCCCGCCATATTATGATGGCTGGGGGGTCCGCGGCGGACGGAAAGACCGTCCTTTGCTTTTCCGCTCCTCAACCGGCGGAAAACAAGGTTAATATGATGGTGGTGTCTGAAAGACACCGCCATCCATATTACGATGCATGCGGAGATATGCCTTTCCATGGCGGCATGTGGTTCTTGCCTTTGGGGGCCTGTAGCGGCCCCAGGATGTGGTGGGGTGGGGGGTGCACACCGCACTGTGCCTGTCACGTTGTGCCTGCAAATGTACAACTTGCATTCCCAGCATGTGAGCACCGCCCACTACAATGCTGGAAATAGGGTTTGCCACCGCCACCGTGGCGGTGGCATCCTAATTTCAGGTTATCCCGCACCTGAAATTAGGATGTCACGTGGCAGTGGCAAACCCTATTCCCAGCATTGTGGCGGGCGGTGCTCACGGATCCGCCCGCCGCAATGCTGGAAATGCACGTCATGCATTTGCATGCCCAAAATGACAGGCACCGTGCGGTGCCTGCTACCTTGTGCATGCAAATGCAGGGGGGTACCATAGGTACCCACCATGTGCACCCCCGCCCCCCCCAACATCCTGGGGACCCGCTATGTGACTACCGCCGATCCGGCGAGGCGATCCGCCCACCATCCTAATGGGCCCCATAGTACCGTATCCGTGCTAGCAGTGGCAACAGAGGAAATCCGAGATACTCTGGATAGAGGAGGGAATGCGGCATTGGTCCTATTGGACCTTTCTGCTGCTTTGATATGATCAACCATGTTATATTGGTTGACCATATGCAGAGGTTTGGGATAGCTTGTCCTGCACTTGCTCTCCTTCAGTCCTTCCTTGCTAACAGGCAGTAAGTGGTGGTTTAGGAAAGTTTACTTTTAAGTATTATTTCCTGCCCTTTGGAGTACCATAAGGATCTTAATTGAGCCCAACGATGTTCAATCTATATTTTACGCCATTAGCCAGGCTAATAATATCGTTTGGCCTGTCTCTAGCATCCTACGCACATGACATGTAAATTGTTTTGTCACTGTCGAAGGATGAGATTAATTCTGGCGAAACTTTTAGGAAGTGCAGGAGTGAGGTGAGCATTTGGATGGATGACAGTTGCCTGAATTTAAATTAATCAAAGGCAGAGGTCATCCTATTTGGTAATAATCCATAATTTTGGAAAAGAGGATGGTGACCATCTGAACTAGGCTCTTTCTCCAACCCAGTGTCTAAAGTAAAAAACCTGGGAAATATGCTGTACATTGAGCTGAAGCCGAAGGAACAAGTTAACCTCATGGGTGCGGCGCATTTTCCCTCTGTGCGCTGAAGTTTTTAAAAACCCGCGGTTCATGACGAGCTCAGCTCGTCATGAGCATACGAGAGGTGTACCTCATGACGAGCTGAGCTCGTCATGAGCGTCGAAGGGGTTAATAAGGTTACTTCCACCTCCTTCTGCAGATTTCAGTGGCACGTTTCCTCCTTAATATTCCCAAATTTGAATCAGTTAGAGGTGCTATCATGAAACTTCACTGGCTGCTGGGTAGGCAGCACATTATTTTCTAAGCCCTTTGTGTGGCCAACAATATGTTGCAGGGCCAAGGCCTATCACTTTTTAAGGACAATTTGAGGACCCTTGGATCAGGCTCAGCTAAGAACATAGGGCCAGATGTACGACCTTTTTTAGCGGTCGCAATCAGAAAATCGGCCCATTTGTGACCGTTAAAAAGGATTGTATTTACAAGCCCTATTTTGTGAGTCAGTAAACAATTACCGACTCACAAAATTGGGTTTGTGAGTCGCTATTAGGAAAGGGCGTGCCGAGGGCATCCCTTCCTAATAGCAAGTCGCAGAAGTATGTACGATTGTTTTGAGACCGCATTTGTGGTCGCAAAACAATCACAGTAACCACTTACTTCAAGTAGGTGGTAAGCCAGTCGCAAAGAGGAAGGGGTACACAGGGCAGCAAAAATATTTTTTAAGAGCAGGCAGTGGTCCCATGGACCACTGACTACTCTTAAAAAAGTGAAGCAGAAACGTTTCATTTTTCTTTATTAAATGCATCCCGTTTTCCTTTAAGGAAAACAGGCTGCATTTTTTTAAAACTGCTTTATTTAAAAAGCAGTCACAGGCATGGTGGTCTGATGACCCTATCAGGCCACCATCCCTGTGAGTGCAGGCCATTCCCATTGGGTTGCAAATTGTGACCTGCCTCATGAATATTAATGAAGCAGGTCATTGTGACTCTGAGACACATTAGTACATTCCATTTTGTGAGTTGCAGATTGCGAGCTGCAATAAATAGCAATTTGCGACTCGCAAAGCAGAGTGGTCGTACATCAGGCCCCTAGTAGTTTCCCCTTTCAGAAGGACCACCTGGGGGGGGGAGTTTCTTTTGGTCCACTTCCCTACCCTGGAACAGCTTACAGTTTGAACTTAAAATAGCTCCCTCCCTATCAGTATTCTGAAAAACCCTGAAAACCTAACTCTTTGCCCAGTAAGAGGAGACCTGACAAGTAAGAGGAGGCTCTTTGTCCAGTAGGAGGAGACCAGAACTCTCACTTTCCTGTCTCTCTCAGCGCCAAGACACCTTCGGGCATTAGTTTGCGCTTAATAAATACATTTCATTTCATCCCCTTGGCTGCATATTAGTATTGTTGTTCCCCTGGCTGAGACCCCAACCACAGGTCCAGCAGATCCTTTGCTTGTGTGAAGTCTAACAGTCTTGTATCAATGCATCCTAGCTATTGTTTTTATTTATTTACTAGCTTTCACGTCGCGCGTTGCTGCAATCTCAAAAGAAAGGAAATTTAAGGAAACTTGCTATGATAACATTCAATTTACATTGTGTCATTTTTATTGAAACATATTCATTTTAATATGGAAAACATTTTAAAGTGTTGTTTTAATTCTGTTTATTTATTCGAGTGCTTGTGGATATATGTTATTTTTTGTTTTTCCGTCTGGTGCGTACACAAATAAATCAGAAGGTTTTCCGACGCGTGAGCTGGCCACATGCAGTTGTCCATGTGAGAAGCACAGATTCTCCAAATCTAGTACACACACTTGCAGCGATTGTCCTTGTGCTTTGTTGATGGTCATTGCAAAAGCGAGTCGCCCGCCGTAAACTGTAAACGTTCAGTATTGGAAAGATTATGAGGGCCCTGTGTGGCCGGGGGCCAATATTTAACAATGTTTTCTTTTTTTTTGCCAGAAACCTTCGCAGGAGTGTACTCAACAACTTCCCAAAGTTTCATGCCGATCGGATGAATGGTGTAGTAATGCATAAAGGACAAACGGACATACTTTGTTTTTTATATATATATATATATATAGATTTAAAGCATTTTTATATAGCACGGACTTTACCCGAAGGTGTCAGAGCACTGTACAATAGAACCTGTTATGTTATATAAGAGAAATATTACAAAATAGAACGTTACAAAAATAAAGAGGAGACTAGAAGAGGTAAGGTAAAACCATAGAAGGCAAGAACACAATATCAAACACAGCAAGCAAGGGTGAGCAATGTACAAGAACATTTTTAAAAAATTTACAATGATGAACGAACTTCCTAGAGGGGTCTGAGAATGAAGGTATTAGTTCTGAAAGTGTCTTTGGAAGAGAAGAGATTTGAGGTCAGTTTTGAAGATCCGGGTAGAGGTGGTGGCACGGAGCAATGGAGGAAGCGAGTTCCAGATTCTCACCGCATTACCTGAGAACGATTGAGCCATCGATCTTTCCCTTCTGAAGGAGGGGGGCTCAAGCAGAAACTTTTCCGCATTCCGAAAAGGTCTCAAGCCTCCAGACATTTTCAGTTTATTCGCCAGGTAGCAAAGGGAGGAAGTGTGCAAGGCTTTATGGGTGATGCAGGTAGTTTTGTAAATAGATCTTGCCTCGATGGGAAGCCATCGAAGAGAAGACAGAATAGGAGTGATGTGGTCACTTTATTTGGTCCCTGAAATAAAGTGAGCTGCTGAATGGAGGACAGATTTGAGAGGGGAGAGGTGGGATTTGGGTAGGCCAGTCAGAAGAGAATTGCAATAATCCAGTCTAGAGAGAACCAGCGATTGGACCAAGGTGTTTAGGTCTTTCTCCGGGAAGAACCAACGAATCCCCCACAGAAGGCGCAGCTGGTAACGTGCGTTCTTAGCAATGGAGTTGATGTGGGAGATTAGGTTGAGTCTTTTGTCAAGTATAACAACTAGGGATTTAGCGCTGTCAACAATGATGGGTTTATTGTTGAGTAAATTTAGCTGATCCATCCAGGATTGAACAGGAGTAGGGGAGAGAGAGATAGATAGGAGGAGGAATTCAGTTTTGTAGGCATTGAGAATGAGTTGGTGAACTAACATCCAGTTGTGAATAGAGTTGAGAGTAGAGTTGAGTAGTGAGAGATTGTGTGCAGAAGACACCTTGAGGTAGATTTGAGTGTCATCCGCACAGAGATGGTAGTGGATCCCAGATTTACTTACGAGGTTCCCTAATGGTTCCAGACAGAGATTAAACAAAGTGGGTGCAAGGATAGGACCTTGAGGGATGCCTTGACCTACCGGCAATGGAGCCGAAAGACTGTTCGCTATCTTGATCATTTGGGATCTGTCCGAGAGGAATGAGGCAAACCATTTAAGCACTGTGTCTTCCAAGCCCATTCTCTGTTGAAGAGTGTTAAGGTGGGCGTTGGGATTAACAGTGTCAAAGGCTGCAGAGAGGTCAAGAAGAGTCAGAAGGCACAATTTCCCAGAATCGAGTATATGCAGCGCATCATCAATCACTTGCAGCAGGGCTGTTTCAGTGCTGCAATTTTGAATGAAGCCAGACCAGAACACGTCAAGGAGATTATTGTCCATAATATGTAGGGAAAGTTGTTTTGCAACACATGTTTCTGCGATTTTCGAAAGAAAAGGGAGGTTGGTGATGGGGCGGAAGTTGTTTCTTTGTTTTTTTTTATCATCATCTCACCTTTTAAGCCTCTGCGGATCTTATAAAGCCGTTATTACTAACTGTGGGCCTCTCGGCTTACTGCACACGCTTGGGTCACCTGACCCATCCTCTTTTGCACGGGACTTGGTGTAATCATAGCACCAGCTAGATCAATCTGAGGCCTCGCCCCCAGCTCATTAGAGGATGCCAAATGTTTATCAACTTATCCTCCACACCTTCATATTCTAGCTGGGCCATGGCAAACGAGGCTTTGAGCCAGTCCTCTCGATTTGGTGGGAGGGGATCTTTCCATTTCTTACAGATCTCTCTCCGCGCCAACAGAATCATATATAATAGGAGACCTCTATCTTGCTGTGAGGCTTTCTGACAAAAATCACAATCATCTCCAAATAGGACTAAAGAAAGATTCACATCGACCTGGTTTTAAAAATGTCCCGAAGTGAGACGCCCACCTCTTTCCAAAAGGATTTCAATTCAGAACACTCAAAAAAGACGTGGAGATCATTAGCTAAGACTGTTTGTCATCTTGGACACTTGGGTGGTGGTACTGGGGCAAACTTTGCTATCTTAGCTCGGGAATATTAGAGTCTATTTATAACAAAGAAATGATTATTTTTCAGACAGGCAGGTTTTACAAACTTATATAGTGTCTTTAATGACGGCTCAAAGAGGGACTCTACTGAGGATTCTATAGGGGTTCGGTTTCGTACCGCCTCTGGGGAGGGAATTGCTAGATCTTCAGCTTCTAATAGGTGTTTATACCATATCGAGATTTCCTTTTTAATTGGTAGAGCGGATTCACACAACCTCTCAATCTCTTAATTTCCCCTTAGCTCCTCCCTATCTGCATCATACCAGGACACTAGCTGTAAATATTTAAATCCAGACAGACCAATGCCTATCTTGACTCTCAGATGTTCCCAAGGATGTACCCATCAGTGTCCACCAGCTCTTTCCAGATGTTAATTCCTGCCCTCTTTATTGGCAACGCCAGACTGTCTTTCAAGCACTCCGGGG
Organism: Lissotriton helveticus; assembly: GCF_964261635.1. Classification (NCBI taxonomy): domain Eukaryota; kingdom Metazoa; phylum Chordata; class Amphibia; order Caudata; family Salamandridae; genus Lissotriton; species Lissotriton helveticus. The sequence continues at coordinate 937,529,800 of NC_136068.1, forward strand.
TTCCAGGCGATTCCCAGACTGGTGACAGGTCTGAACAATAACCTATCCCCCAACTAAGTCTCACCCTGTGCCACAACTCCAGAGCTGCCCTCAAGACCTTCAGACGTACCCGCTTATTTTTTATTTTTTTTATTTTAAAGGTTTTATATAGCGCTGGCTAGACCCGGAGGTATCAGAGCGCTTTACATGAGCATCAGATCACAGTTACAGGTTCCATCGTTACAAAGGTTACACAGTTATTAGAGCATGGCAAAATAGTTACTTGTAAGGTCAAGATAAACAATAAGCACAAATACGTAAGGGGAAAAGCAGGCAAGGGGGGAAGGAGCTGGGAAAGTAGACAGGTAAAGAAGGCGGGAAAGAGGAGGTTGAGGGTGAAGGACATCGCATGGAAAGAGGAGGGGAAGGGCAACAGGACACAAACCGGTAGACGAGTCAAAGCAACGTCCAAAGTCCAGTAAGCTGTGATCCCAGGGGAAGTGGTATTGCTTCCCTATCTCTGTTGCAGGAGGCTCCCTTTATGCAGTGGACTCTCTCAGAGGGGTCTCTGAGACTCCAAGGCCTACATACTGGATCCTTCCCCAAAAAGGGGAGAGGGAGTGCTTTGGCAAAGGGTGCCATACAATACCTCAGCTGTGAGTGGCTCCCTAGGCACAGTGGACTCTCTCAGCGGGTACGCTGAGACTCCAGAGCATAAATATTGGATCTTTCTCCAACAAGGGGAGAAGGAGTGCTTAGTTAAAGGGCACAAAGGACAGGGGGCTAGGCAGACTAGCAGGCAAGGTGAGAGATTCAGAGGAGAGTGGATAGGAGCTAGAAGCTGGGGGACCCAAACTTGTACAAAAAGGCCTCACCTCCTCCTCCTCCTTCGGCTCTCACCATCTCTCCCAGCAGTCTACCCCAAGCTGACTCATCGGGTTTCACAAGTAACATCCGGATGCTCTTAAACTGGAATGCTACTGCATAGAGACCGATGTCGGGAAGAGCCATCCCTCCTTTAATTAATCTGCGTCTGAGTTTTTTTCCAGGTCAAGCGGACCCCCTTGTCCCCCCAAACAAAACTCACACTCTTACTCTGTACCTTACTAATGCTTTCTTTTAAAAAGGTTAGTGGTATGGTGGAGAATAAGTAAGAAAGTTTAGGGAGTATGACCATCTTTACCAGATTGATTTTCCCGTAAATGGTTAGAGGTAGATTTCTCCATCTCCGAAAAGACGGTCTATTTCTTTAGTCACTCTGCTTAGATTAATCTGAGGGATTTTTTCCAAATCTTTCACAATATAGATCCCCAGATATCTAAACTCGGTGCTCACTGGTCCCCTCCACTGCTCAAAATTCCAGCTCATAACCTCTGTTTTTGATCTGTTCACCGCATAGCCTGACATGGATCCAAATTCAACTAATAACTCCTCAACCCGGGGAATCGCCGCCTCCGGGTCGCTTGTATATAATATCAGGTCATCTGCATAAAGGGCTAATTTGGAGCTGTAAAGTTCAGATCTATAAGGGGGATTCATTTGTTCAACCTTATAGCTTGTGCCAAGGGCTCAATGTAAATATTGAATAATGGGGGGAGATGGGGCACCCCTATCTAGTTCCTCGCTGAATATTAATACTTGCTGTTAACAGTCCATTTAGAAGGATCCGCGCCGAGGCTCCCTGATAACAATTCTGTAGAGTTTGAATAAAAATGGGACCAAACCCCATTACCTCCAAAACCTCCCGTAGGTATACCCAGCAGACTCTATTGAATGCATTGGCCGCGTCTAATGAAACTGCGGCCAAGGGATCAGATCTTTGAATGGCTAGATCTATGTTGCCTATCAGTAGATGAGTCTGCTCCTGGATTTGCCTTCCAGCCACAAACCCCTTCTGGTCTATATGTATCAACTTGGGTACCAGTTTTGCAATCTCCCTGCCAAAACGCCCACAAAGATCTTATAATTGGCATTTAGCAGGGAGATTGGCTGATATGAGTCAGCCCTCAGGGGGTCCCTGCCTGGCTTTAGGATTAGGACTATTATTGCCTCCTTTCACGAGCTGGGTACTCTACCAGCTGGGCAGTATACCCAGTTAAAAATAGTGCCCAAAATGGGAGACAACTCCTCTGCAAGATGCTTATATACTTCACTTGGAAGTGAGTCCGAGCCGGCGGCTTTTTTGTTCTTTGATTTCTTAATCTGCTCTGCGATTTCCTCCACCATGATAGGAGCATCTAAACTGTTCCTACCCTCCTCGGACAATATGGGCAATAGTTTATTACTCAGACATGAGCGAATGGAACAAGGGGATGGAGCCTGATTCTCTTTATAGAGGTCTGAAAACATCAAAAGGAAGCAGAATTGCATGTCTTCGTTTTTACTTGATGTCTCCCCGTTACCATTGATAATCAGTTCTTTAATATAATTTCTGGTACGGTCAACTCTGGCTTTCCATGCCAGTAATATATTGTAATTCTTTGGTCAACATTTAATGGCTACAGAGGAAACTCATGAAAAGCAAATAATAACTTTCAAGATAGGCATTAGTTAAAAAAGAATTTAAGAAATTGTTTTTGTCAATAGTTCAACATTTATTAATTAAAAAATACAAACATCTAAAATCATAATAACCTGTACATATATATGATGTCATGCCACTTAGTTTGAGATGTTTAGTAACACTTAATTGTTTGAGTTTTTAATATAACATGATTTATGAAACATAACTTTTTCTTAGCTGTGTGTCTATACATATATATTAAGTTTTTCTTGTGAATAGTGTCTTTTTATATTATTGTGTATGAACTGTGTTTTATTTAATGAAACATAACTTTTTCTTAGCTGTGTGTCTATACATATATATTAAGTTTTTCTTGTGAATAGTGTCTTTTTATATTATTGTGTATGAACTGTGTTTTATTTAATTGTCCTTGTGTACAGGTTATTATGATTTTAGATGTTTGTATTTTTTAATTAATAAATGTTGAACTATTGACAAAAACAATTTCTTAAATTCTTTTTTAACTAATGCCTATCTTGAAAGTTATTATTTGCTTTTCATGAGTTTCCTCTGTAGCCATTAAATGTTGACCGAAGAATTACAATATATCTATTGTCCCTGTCGTTGGAGTTGACAACGCCAAATCAGGGGGTCCTTGTTTGTAGCCACCTGCTTTATCCCCATAGTCCCATTGCGCTCTACATCTAGCATCCAGTTTCCCTCTATATTCCTGTCGAGCCTCGTCTAGATCCTGCAAAACTCGCAAAAGATGCTCTGGGTCCCCTTTATTTAAGCAATTTCTCTCCTTCTCTAACTGGCTTATTCTTTTCTCAATATTTTTCAATACCCCGGCCTCTGCCCTATTCTTAGAACATATAATACCGTGTAATCTCCCCCTTAAACACGCCTTGTATGCATTCCAAATAAAATCCATTGTTGAAGAGCAGTTATTCAGCGGAAAAAATTCTAGAGAAAAGGACTTCATAGTTTCAATAACTTCATGGTCAAGGAGCATGGCCCTCTTTAGCGTCCATCTAGACTGTACCTGCAACCCTTTACTCTGAAATATAAACTGCAAGGGTGCATGGTCTGAGAGGTGGTTTGGCATAACGGTTATCTCCTTTACATAATTCAAAACCTGTCTATCTATAAAAACATAGTCTATCCTAGAGGAGTGATCGTATTTCCTACTATAAAACGTGAAGCCCTGTTGAATGCCCTTCATAGCTCTCCACACATCAGTCAGATCTAAATCTTTGATCAGATTTAATAATGCACGGCGTATCTTTGGAGCACCTTTATTCTGACTCAGATTAGACCTATCTTTTATAGGGTCCAATGGGACATTAAAATCTCCACCTAAAATATAAAAAGGTGGTACCAGCATCAAAATTGATTCCAACTTAAGAATATAGGTCGAGTCATCGATATTAGGACCATAAAACGAGGCACACACTATGTCCATATCATTTAAAGTAATTTGGGCTACTAACCATCTCCCTGAGGAGTCTGTTTGCTTTCTTTTAATAGTACATAAAGTGCCATGTTTCACCAGTATTGCTACACCTCTACAATGAGATGTCTGGTTAGACACACTAAAACATTTTATCCATGGGACTTTAGAAAACATTTAATAACTTTCTGCTAAACTCAAATGTGTCTCTTGTAATAAACAGACATGGGCAGTGGATAATTCCAAATATTTGAGGACTAATCTGTCGACGCAGGCACCTCAATCCATTACATTCCAAGAGATGAAGATGGTCCTTCTATCCCTCAAACCTTGGTTTCCTGCCATCTTTCCAAACTACATGAATAGCATGTATGGCTAACTCCTTGGCTCGACGTGGTGTGTTGTCTTTTAATGTGAGATGAGAATGTTTTTTTTGTTTTTTTACCCAATGCTCCCCACCCAAGTGCCCCCCTTACCCCTCCCCAAACCCCCAGTACCTGTGCCCCTTCTTCCCATGAGGAACCCTCCCTTCCAAAAGGCAGAGCCTATTTAGCTCCTCCTCCCCCCTAGTTCCTGCTAGAATTCACATTGAGCAATCCGAAGTATTTACTTATCTTTTACTTATCTCTTTAATCCTCACCTCCCTACTTTTTGACCCCTTGTTCCTCCTTAATCTTTACAATGAGGGTGTCTGCCTCCTCCCCTGATTTTATCTGGTACATGCGATTGTTCCACATCACACGAAGCAATGCTGCAAACATCAACTGTGCCTTAGCCCCCATTCTATTGAGCTCCTCCAACCTTTTCCCCAACTCCCACTGTCTAGTAGCAGTTACATGCGAGATGTCTGACCTTATTTGAAAGGAGAAAGGATTAGAGCTATCAAAAGAGATGGAGCCTACTTTTAGGGCGGAGGATAGAATCTGCTTCTTGACTGTGTATGGCAGGAGGCTATTAACGCAGTACTACAAGACATGACTTTATAGAAAGTTTCAAGGGAGGGAGTAACTTTTATCTTTGGAGGTGATCCTTTCTTTCCCTTCACTTTCCTTTTACCAGCAATATCGGCTTTTATAGTTTTAGCTCCAACACCTTCATCGGAGTTGCACCCTTTCCCTTTCCCTTTACCCCGGCTGGCGTGTACCCCTACTTCAGATATAGGAGGGGAAACGCGGGGGAGGTAAACTGGTTTCTCATTTAGAGGGTCAAATACTGATCTGGCATGGAGGGCGTACCTATTAACTTTTAGGGTCTGAACCACCTCTGGTAATGCCACTACTGTGTTTCCAAAGTCTTTCTGCCCGGCGGAACTATCCACGCTGAGCTTGCCCTCTTTATCCATCCATCTAACCGGAGCCCCCCGAGCTTACACCTCCATTTCCTTGGACAGGGTAAGTCTCTCTAGGGACCACACTCTCTTCCGGGTCCTCCCCACACTGTAGCCTCTGAGAATATGAGAATTCCCTACCTTGGTTCTGGCAATGGCAACGGCTCCCAAATTAATCAAATCAAGCTCCAAGCCTGACTTCTCCTCTCCCACCACAGCGCACAAATCCGCCGTGAACGAGAAGGAACCTGAACCGCCTCCTCCGCCGCTTCCCAAGCCTCCCGTGACCCGGAACAGAAAGATAGCCGAGTCGCGTCTCTTTCGCGCATGGGCCGCCTCCGCCCACCGCGAACACCAGCCGCGTCTGCCGCGCCTCTCTCTGCCCGAGCTTTCCTCACCATGCGGGAGTCCAGCACAACACTCTCTGTACTCCGACAGCATACACAGTAACTCAAAGGGGGTTACAGATGATTTTTTTTGTGTTTTCAGGGGAGATAATCATAATTTCACCTACAAAGCTAGCAGGAACATTATGGCAATCTATAAAACAGCATCTCTGGAGCAAGCCGAGCTGCGGCCGCTCAGGAGGGAGCCTTGACTGAGGAAGAGATTAACTAGCCTGGTCCAGTAAGAGAGAGTATGGGTGTAGAAATCAATGGCAATCACATTAGGGATGGGGTCAGAAGAATGGTTTGAGGGTTTGGTTTCGAGGATGCATTTGAGGAGGTCATCTTCAGAGATGGTGGCAAAGTTCTGCCAAGTGACTAAGGATTTTCGCTCCTCAGTGGGGGTGGGGTGGTTGACCTAATCCACCAGGGATTTGACCTTTTCATCAAAGAATATAGTGAATTCTTCTGCTTTCTTTGAAGAATCCTCAGGCTTGAAGGTTTGGGGAGAGCAGTTTGGGTTTTTGATGAGGTCAAAAGGTTTTTTGGGTCTGTTTTTGGCTGAGTCGAGGAGGGATCTGAAATGTGATGCTTTTCCATGGAAGATTTGCTTGTGGCATTTGGATCTTGCTGAACGTATTTGAGAGAGATTGGAGGTGAATGGAGATTTGTCTCCAATGTTTCTCCAAGATTCTAAGGTTCTTCCTTTCATCATAGAGAGCTTTATTGAACCAAGGTGCCAAGGGGGTGGATCTTTTCCTTTTGCTTTAGAGTGGAGCAACATTATCGATTTCGACTGCTAGGACTGAGAGGTGAGATTGTTGACATCCATGTTAGGGTCTAGTCTAGGAAGTGAACGCCTAGCAGAATCACACAGTGTGTCAAGATCAATGTGCGATAGGTGAAAACGGAATGGAATGAGGAAGTGGTCTGACCAGTCTACCCGAATGATGGGAGAAATAGTAAGCAGGTCTGCTTTAGATATAAAAATATCCAGAATTGAGCACTTAGAGTGTATAATTTCCGAGCAGTGTTGGAAAAGATCATTGACTGAGAGAAAAGTGGCAAGCTTGTTGGCAGCCGAGTCTTCCAAAGAGCCCGAGTGGAGATAGACGTCACCCAGGAAGATCTGTCTGTCACTTTGAGAATATTGGTCACTGATGGAGTCAGTGAGTCTCCCCAAAAAGGAAGAGCAGTTACCGGGCGGGTGGTAGATGGCATGAAACCTGAAGGTTGAGCCATGATGTACTTGAAGTTTTAGGGATAGGCATTCGAATGTACGGAAGAAGGTGGTAGGAAAGGCTTTAATTTGCAGGGACTTTCTGAAGATGATAGCGACACCTCCCCCATTTTTGTCTGTTCTGTCATTTCTGAGGGTAGAGTAGTCGGAAGGCATCAGCAGATCAAACAAAGTATGAGAGGAGTTGTTAAACCAGGTCTCAGTGAGGAAAAGCATGTCAAGATTGTAGTAGGTGATAGTGTCAGAAATTTCCAGTTTGTGTTTGATTGCAGATCTGCAGTTGTGAAGCAAACAGTGCAGCTCTGACGCAACTGTTTTGGTGTTGGGGTGTTTGGGCTGTTAAGGGAGATAGGGATAAGATTCTTTTATGAGGGTGCAAGGGAAGAAGAAGAAGGCTGGTTAGTTCTGACAGAAGGTAGTCTTGTAGCTAGCAAGTAAGTTGGCGATGTCTGCGGAGGACAGACTCTGGTTGGCTTTATTGGGGTGCGGGAGCAAAGAACTCCTCGGGAGGTTGGTAGGGAAGGGGTATATTTTGGCACTTAAAAAAAAAGATAGACGCTTAAAGCTGGGAAATGGAAGAGATGAGAGAACCAAGTTTATTTTCCACAGAGAGAAGGGCGGAGCACAGAGTTTTGGGTGGCTCGATGGTTAAGGGAGGGAGTGCCAATGCCATTCTGTCCATATCTACATTCCTTGTCAGGTTCAGGTCTCCCTTATAACAATCAATGTGTCTGGTGTTTGAAACAGCCACATGCCCATTCTCGCTAGTATCACTGTCTGAAAACCCAGAGGGACATACCAAGATATCACTGTCACCTGTTTGCCCTGCCACATGACCCTAACAGCCACATTGCACACCTCAGTATCAGCGTATGTCTTGTAGGAGAGAAGGGACGTGACTTTTGGGCCAGTATGGCCATTCCTGACAAGCCTGAGGTGAACCCTGGGTATGCCAGGACTCTATATCTACTCCTACCCAGGAAGCCATCTAGTGTCCACAGAGAGTGTCTCCTGCAGCAGTATCACCTCTGGTTCTTGTCGACAGAGGTGTTTCTGCATCAAACCCCTTTTAATTTTGTGGCCTAGCCCATTAATGTTCCATGATAGGATTTTAAGAGTCAGGTTGTTTGGTACACTGGCCATCTCAGTTGTGCTGGGTTGTTTTTGTCCGCTATGCCTCCCCCATGCCTGTCCATCATTTATCAAGCACTCACCTAGCCACCATGTCTTGGGACAACCATCCCCCTCCCACGCACTCCCTACAGCCTAATGCTGTGAGCTTCGAACTGTCCCCCAACCCAATGCCTGAGGCGGCAATCACACACCAGAAATATTTAACTTACAAAACCAATACTCTGTTTTGGCTTTGATGAGAAGATGGAAACCTCTTAATATTCCCAATCTCTTGGTAAAAACCTCACAGTATTGATCCAATATGTGTTATTTAATCCGGACCTTGTACCACAGTTATTCTTGGGACTACACTTGGGTGAGATTTCATCTTGAGGGCCTTTAAATTACTTCTCCCTACAGTGTTATCACCATCCTGAGCCACATGGACTTCCCAGAAGTGTTTCTCCATTGAAAATTTATTATGGCCCAAAAGTACCCATCCAATTTGATGGCCTGTTTTGATAGCCACCAGGCTTTATGCCTTACTCCCTTAAATTGAAACCAGGTCATTAATTTCCAAACACCTCCGGACCAATGATATAGACAGATGATCCAGAATCAACCAGGCACTACAATGACACAATTCTTAATGGTTAATTAGTGGTATATCACTTAATTCATGATTACCCATCAAGATCAAATTATCTATATTAACCACTTCGACGCTAATGACAAAGCCAGCTCGTCATGGGTTTTACCTGCCCTGCGCTCATGACGAGCTGGCTTTGTCACAAACAAGCCATTTATACTTCTTCAGCGCACAGCAGGTAAACGCGGTAGCGCTGAAGCAGTTAACTTCAAGGCCATCAATGGAATGAATAAATACTTTGTTTGCTTTCGGGTCTACCTACTTTAGCAAAGCATCCCTTTTGACCACATTTGCTGCAGACTTTTCTATCAGCAGGACACGATTATGGATTGGCCAACGCTTGTCAGTGACTGTATTCACACTGGCTCATAAGATGAACTGTTATTCTTACCTTCACATCTGGGGCTAACATTGTCCACTGCATCTACACAAATACAAACACACCCATTAAGATTGGATTGGATCCCTCAATGACTGCGTGGAGTCTACTATACCCTTAGCAATGGACACAGGTTCCTCCAAACTCAAGCCAACAAACACTTGTTCACTTTCTTGGTAAAACAGTGGCAAACTGCTTGGTCTCTAATCATCTGGATGACAAAATTATCATAGTCACAGCAGACCAAGAAGAGAGCCTCGTCATACTGGTTTATTGTTTCACATGCTTGCTGATAGCACATCAAACATGTCCGACTTTCGAAATCAATGCTATCTTCGGATACAAAGTCATCTTTTAAATGAAAAACTGCATCTTCATATACATCAAAAACTACAGACTCATCTTCATGATGATATTCAGAAAGGTGATCAAATATATTCTACCCTTCACTCTCCAAACAATGAAATAATATCATATATTTCCTTTTGGGGAATATTTTTCTCCATCCATAACATAATACATAACATGCACATGTTCAGCACAAACAATATCTTGGCTCTGAATAATAGATGTTTATCCATAGCATTTTTATAGTTACTGAAAGCTCTAAATTATTGTTTTCATTTCTTTCTAAGTTCTCCTGGCGACTCCAGAAACATTGGAGGACTGATAAACCCTTGGATTTTATGCATGATTTTCTTGCATTTATAAATAAACTTAAAGTGATTTGATCACTGATGTGAAACCTTTACTTAAGATACCTGCGTCCCGTGGGTCAGCTTCTGCCTCGTGGTACAACGCATCTTAAATAACCCTGGAAAACATTTGGAAACTAATATGCATGTGGTCACCAGAAACACATTAAACTGCTTCACAGTTGTTGTATAGAATAAAGATACATTTGGATAGAATGAGCAAATTTAACTTTTACTTGCATGCACATCATGAGCAGTCCATGACTTCAAATTCCTTTCCATTTAATTCTATATTGTTCATTGAAAACGTCACATTTTTAGTGATGCCTAAATGATTTTTAATCCATTGCTGTTTCATTTATGCTTGTGCATCGCAGATGATGCACCATATCAAAAACATAACTTCTATGTCACATACATATTCTTAATACTGAAGGACCATGGCAGAATACATACTTGTTTTCTTGATAATGCCTGTGCATAGCAAACTAGGCTCACTGATAGAATATCGATGCTAAAAACATCAATGTAAAAAATATTGGGAAAAAATATAGAATGCAAATATATTGACTCCATATACTTAAACAGCTAAGTACCAAAATATTGAATCAAAAATATCGAAGTAAAAAATATATATGTAAAAAATATTGATTTAAAAATAGAAATAAAATAATATATATTAAATATATAAAATATGAATATTACCTTTAACAAAATAAATTACAGTTAACATACATTTTAACTAAATATAAAAAATAAACTTAATTTAAAAGAATATAATCAAGCAAACATAATAATTTATACATATACATATATTTACTTTAAAATAATTTATTAACTATTATCTTTATTTAATTTTTAAACATTTAAATTATATACAAATAAAATATATACATATATCAATAATTTAAAATGAACAGAACATTCTATAATTAATTAAAACATTAAACTATTAAAACAAAATGAAAATATACATTTCGCAATACCATAAATACAACAGTAGGGAAAATGTTTGGTAGTGAAATAATTTAATTTACTATTCCAACTCCAGTGAGTGCAACAGTAGGGAAAGTGTTGGATAGTGTAGGGGTAAAATATACTATTCCCACTCCAACGAGTGCAACAGTAGGGAAAGTATTGGATAGCGGAGGGGTAAACATTACTATTCCCACTCCAGTGAGTGCAAACAGTAGGGAAAATGCTGGATAACAGAGGGGTAAAAAATATTATTCACACTCCAATGAGTGCAACTGTAGGGAAAGTGCTGGATAGCGAAGGGGTAAAATCAATATACCAACTCCAGTGAGTGCAACAGTAGGGAAAGTGCTGGATAGCGGAGGGGTAACATTTACTATTCCTACTCCAGTGAATGCAAAAGTAGGGAAAGTGCTGGATAGCGGAGGGGTAAAAATTACTATTCACACTCCAATGAGTGCAACATTAGGGAAAGTATTGCATAGCGGAGGGGTACAGATTACTATTCCCACTCCAGTGAGTGCAAATAGTAGGGAGAATGCTGGATAATAGAGGGGTAAAAAATATTATTCACACTCCAATGAGTGCAACTGTAGGGAAAGTGCTGGATAGCAAAGGGATAAAAATCACTATACCAACTCCAGTGAGTGCAACAGTAAGGAAAGTGCTGGATAGCGGAGGGGTAACATTTACTATTCCTACTCCAGTGAATGCAAAAGTAGGGTAAATGTTGAATAGCAGAAGAATTAAATTTACTATTCCAACTACAGTGAGTACAACAGTAGGGAAAGTGTTGGATAGTGGAGGGGTAACAATTACTATTCCCACTCCAGTGAGTGCAACAGTAGGGAAAGTATTGGATAGCGGAGGGGTAAAAATTACTATTCCCACTCAAGTGAGTGCAAACAGTAGGGAAAATGCTGGATAACAGAGGGGTAAAAATTATTATTCACACTCCAATGAGTGCAACTGTAGGGAAAGTGCTGAATAGAAGAGGGGTAAAAATTACTATTCCTACTCCAGTGAATGCAAAAGTAGGGTAAATGTTGGATAGCGGAAGAAATAAATGTACGATTCCAACTACAGTGTTGGATAGTGGAGGGGTAAAAATTACTATTCCTACTCCGGTGAGTGCAACAGTAGGAAAAGTATTGGATAGTGGAGGGGTAAAAATTAATATTCCCACTCCAGTGAGTGCAAACAGTAGGGTAAATGCTGGATAACAGAGGGGTAAAAATGATTATTCACACTCCAATGAGTGCAACTGTAGGGAAAGTGCTGGATAGAAGAGGGGTAAAAATCACTATACCAACTCCGGTGAGTGCAACCGTAGTGAAAGTGCTGGATAGCGGAGAGGTAAAAATTACTATTCCCACTCCAATGAGTGCAACATTAGGGAAAGTGCTCGGTAGCGGATTGGTAAAAATTATTATTCCCACTCCAGTGAGTGCAACAGTAGGGAAAGTGTTGGATAGCGAAGAGCTAAAAATGATTATTCCCACTCCAATGAGTGCAACAGGAGGGAAAATGCTGGATAACGGAGGGATAAAAATTACTCTTCCTAACCCAGTGAGTGCAACAGATGGGAAACGTGTTGGATATGAGAGAAACAAAAATTACTAATAACATTTAAGCAATAGAATTTTTTTTAATAATCTTAAAAATAAATAAACAATATTAAAAAAATATATGGTTAAATATATTAAACATATAAAAAGAACACATATATTGTTAATTACATATAAAAAAAGGTACAAATATTATATAAAATAAATTATTAAATACATTTATAAACAATATTTATTTAAAAGGAGCAAATATTAACACACAAATTATTTAAAACATAAATGTATTTATTTTATTTCCTACCCTATATCACCACACCAATAAAAAAATACTTCAACATTTGTATTTAATTGTATTTCCATAATTAACATAATTATTAATGAATTAAAAAAATATTATTAATAAAGAAGATATTAAACATTCATTGAGTACACATCCGTAACACTATAATATCCACAACACACACCTAACATTAATTGCACAGTTACCATAATTAATTACTGTATAATTAATTTAATTTAATTAACAACAAATTAATAATTCATCTATAAAAAATAAATTACTTCCCACCCTTCTTACCATTTACACCTACAAACACCACAACACACAACTAAAATTATTTACACAATTACCATAATTTATTACTGATTAATTAATTTAAATTAACAACTATTTAATAATTCATCAATAAAAATAAATTAATTCCCACATTCTCACCATTTCCACCTATACACACCACAACGCATACCTAAAATGAATCACACAATTACCATAATTAATTAATAATTACTTAATTTAAAATAATTAACAACTAATTAATAATTTATCAATAAAAAATGAATTCCTTCCCACCCTTCCCACCATTTACACCTATAAACACCATGACACACACCTAAAATTAATGCACAATTACCATCATTAATTACTAATTAATTAATTTAAATTAACTAATTATTAAATAATTAATAAAAAATTAATTTACACATTTAGCTCTATAACATCATAATTAAACAAATATTAATAAATAAAAAGTATTCAATACATTTTATATAATTGAATTACTTCCCACCCTATTCCTCCATAACCCCACATCCCGCTACAGAACTAAAAACGCAAATTTCAAATAGTTTTTTAATAACTTCTAAAAATAATCAATACATTTTACATAATTAAATTACTTCCCACCCTTTTCCCCTATAAACCCACAACCCGCTACCAAACTCAAAATGCAAACTTCAAATAAAAATAAATTAATAACTACTAAAGTTTTAACACATATAATAAAAATACAAACAATTCTTATACAAAAAACAAACATCACACAAGTATAAAATATATACTAAAATACATAACCTTAATAAAAAAAATCGATATTTTTAACAACTATATTGTTGCAAACAATATTAAACACTTCAATATTTTTTACATCGATATTACTTAACTAAAATCAATATTCTTGACTACGAGAATGCGTCTGTTGATATTCCTGACCCACAATATTTTTGCCACAATATTTGTGCAATTCGATATTTTTCACTCGATATTCTGTCCCTGCACCAGCTTACTCCTCACACACTCCAGTCAAGTGTGCACTTCTGATCCGTTAGTTTATACAGTGTGCAGGTTTTCGGGAGTGGGGGGTCTACTTCTTACACTACAAGCCACCAGTGCTACTCCCTAATTAGCCATCATCTTGAAATCTAGACTGGGCCCGCTATCTTGCTTGTTTTTTCTCCTGCAGACAGGACAGCAAGGAAATGCATGTCAAAGCCTATCATGCGCAGTGTGTTCATCTTAGGAAAGTGTAGTAGTCTAGGATGATCTGTCTTCTATGTCTATATAATTACAGAAGGGAGGACGGTGGCAGAGTCTCCCCGACCCGCTTTTACTATCGTGCTGTGAGTGCTACAGCGCTCTGCGCTCCCTACTATCTGATACCTGTTTGCTGTGCTTCTGCACATTTTAATTTTTAATAGTGACTACTACTTTTAAAAATATTGTGTGATATTTACTGTCTGTACTGTGTTGGTGCACCGGGGCTCATTGGGGCTTCCTGCATCAAAGAGGGCCTGCGCTCGTTTCTTCCCCTGCCCCGCCCCGTTCCGACGCGGCAACTAGTGCCGTTTGAGCGGAGGGCGGGACAGGAAGAGCCAGTGACCCCACCCAGCCTCTCGCGCTGTTAGCGCTCTAGCTTTTGCAGCAGGCAGGGCATTTAAGGCAGCGAGGAGCAGCGGGAGCGCGCGGAAGGGAGGACGGTGGCAGAGTCTCCCCGACCCGCTTTTACTATCGTGCTGTGAGTGCTACAGCGCTCTGCGCTCCCTACTATCTGATACCTGTTTGCTGTGCTTCTGCACATTTTAATTTTTAATAGTGACTACTACTTTTAAAAATATTGTGTGATATTTACTGTCTGTACTGTGTTGGTGCACCGGGGCTCATTGCGGCTTCCTGCATCAAAGAGGGCCTGCGCTCGTTTCTTCCCCTGCCCCGCCCCGTTCCGACGCGGCAACTAGTGCCGTTTGAGCGGAGGGCGGGACAGGAAGAGCCAGTGACCCCACCCAGCCTCTCGCGCTGTTAGCGCTCTAGCTTTTGCAGCAGGCAGGGCATTTAAGCCCTCTCGTCACCCAAGCGCACAGCGGTTGCGCGCAGGGGGCGCCTTAGTCGCGCCTGAGACGAGCCAGAGAGGAGCCCGTCTGTGCCCGTCCGTGACCGACCGGGGCTAGGGGCCATGACCCCTACTCCCGCTGTCTCCTCCGGTAGCGGAGTGGACAGACTAAGGTATTCCTCCAATGACCTACGCAATCTGTGGCTTCCTCCGCTCAAAGGCTGCGCACAGGACTCTGGGCCATGTCCTGGAGGCCCGTTTTCATGTAAACTCTGCCATTTTCAGTCATACCCCTGTGAACCCCCTTCTGACATATTGTCTCTTGAGGACCTTAGTCTCAGGTCCCCCAGGGGAAACAGTATATTGTGCAACATAAGATCTCTCCCGAAGCACCACTCTGAGGTTTGGGATTTGATTCACTCTGCCCGCCCGGACTACTGTTTCTGTACGGAGACCTGGCTTAAACCCCATCTGGTTCCTGCTATCACATTGGGGATCCCTTTGGGGTATAAGATACTTAGGCTGGATCGCCCTGTTAAGACCGGCAGTGGGGTCGCCATTATTTACAGGGACACTCTCACCGTTACCATTCTTGATCAATGCTGTACTAGGGATATAGAAATCTTGGTTTTCAAAATTGGTTCCAATCTACAAGCCAGCTGGAAGGGGGCATTGGTGTATCGTCCCCCGGGCCCTTGTGCCGATGCTTCAACTCTCCTTTTGGAGACACTGGCCCCACACATCAGTATAGGGACTAATTTTATACTCCTTGGGGATTTTAATATCCACAGCGAATTGCCAGACAATGCAGAAGCCCATAACCTGCTGGCCGATTTATCTGCTCTGGGCTTCAAACAGTGTAACCAGGGCCCGACCCATCGCGCCGGTCACACTCTTGACATAATCTTCTCTAACTCGCACTCTCTGACCTGTTACCCCCCTACACAGGTGGAGTGGACCGACCATTTTGTGATTAATTTCTCCCTTCCCACCCTCACTGAGGAACACCCCCAACCTGCTCCCCTCTCGTTATGGCGCAGGCAGTGGCACAAGGTGTCCGCAGATTCTTTTAAAACCACTTTTTTCCCTCCGTTTTTTTTTCCCTCTGACACCCCTGACATGGCCCTTTCCAAATATAATGCTGCCTTGAACACTGCGGTCAACCTCATTGCCCCTCTAAGACTCTGCAACCAGCGGTCTAACCGCAGGCAGGAACCATGGTACTCTGACTCACTGCGTGCTGAAAAGAAGGCATGCAGGAAGTTGGAGAAGACCTGGAGAAGCTCGCAGAATGGAGCTGACAAAGCTCGCTACCACTTGGCCTTGAGACTCTATCATAGGAATATCAAAGCTGCCCGTAAAATCCATATTGTCTCCCAACTGTCTGAGGCAGGTAATGACTCCAAATTACTGTACCAGGTTCTCTGTACCTTTACTAAGCCCGTCGCGTGCGACAGCCCAGAGACGTTGTCCCAAAAACTGTGTGAGGACACTGCTGGGTTTTTTGCCAATAAGATCGATGCAATCTATCAAAAGATCGCTCAATCCATCACTGTGGTTGATATTAAGGATCCCTCTCCCAGCCTTCAGCTCGGAACAGTTGGACCTGGCCCTTCTGTACTGTCCTCTATCCCTGAGATCAGTCTGGATCAAGTCAACTCCCTGATTGGGACAATTAAATCAGGCAGCCCGGTGGACCCTGTACCCGCCCGTGTCATGCATCTTATTGGGACTGTTCTCAGTCCCACCATTCAGACGGTGGTTAATCGCTCCCTTTCTGAAGGATTGGTCCCTTTGGAGTGGAAAAAGGCCATGGTCAAGCCCATTAGAAAAAACACCTCCATCCCTTGGTCGGACATGACCAACTTAAGGCCTATCTCCCTTTTGCCGTTTGTCGGCAAACTGACGGAGAAGCATGTCAACCACCACCTTTCCAGCTTCATTGAGCAGACCGGCTGTCTGGACCATTCTCAGTCGGGGTTCAGACCTAGGTATAGTACCGAGACGGCTCTTCTCTCCGTCACGGATGCTATACGCATGTCTCTGGACAGGGGTTTGTCTGTGGTGTTGGTGCTGTTGGACCTGTCCGCAGCATTCGACACCATATCCCATGCCACTCTCCTAACTAGACTAAAGGAGATCGGCATAGACAAATCTGCCCTTGCTTGGTTCACCAGCTTTCTTGCAGAGCGTACCCAGAAGGTTAATATGGGTCCCTTCAGTTCCACCTCTACCAACATTACCAGAGGAGTTCCGCAGGGCTCCTGTCTCAGCCCTACGCTGTTTAATGTATATGTCTCCTCCCTGGCCGACATCATGAGGTCTTTCGGGTTTCTACCCATCTCTTACGCTGACGATACGCAGCTGCTGTTTACCTTTAAAAACTTTACTCCGGAGATAAGGCAAGCTTTCTCTAACGGCATGACTGCGATCGCCAGCTGGATGGCCAGGAACTTTCTCCAGTGCAATGTGGGAAAGTCGGAAGCCATGCTGTTTGGAGAGGCAAAAATTCTGTGGACCCCTGACTGGTGGCCCACAAGTCTGGGACAGGCCCCTTCCCCTAAACAGGTGGTGAAAAATCTGGGGGTCCGTCTGGACCAAGACCTCACTCTTGCTCACCATGCCAACTCCACGGCGGGATCCTGCTTTCACATTATCAGCCTCCTTCGGAAAGTGTTTCCTCTTCTCCCTGACAGCACTAGGAAGACCTTGGTCCAGGCCCTCGTATTGAGTCGCCTGGACTATTGCAATGGCCTACTTTTAGCAGCCAACGAAGGAGTGCTCAACAAACTTCAGGTTGTACAGAATACCGCGGCACGCTTGGTGATCAATGCCCCCCCCCAGAACACCATCCTTGCCCCTTCTTAAAGGGCTCCACTGGCTCCCCATCCGGAAACGGGTGGAATTTAAGATCTGTTGTGTGGTGCACAAAAGTCTCCACAACCTAGGGCCGCACTATCTTGCCGAAAATTTTTTCCACCATCGCCCTTCCCGTAACTTGAGGTCCAGCAATCAGCTGTTACTTCAGATTCCCCGACATAATAAGACCAGACAGGGAGGTCGTGCCCTTTCTGTTATGGGCCCTCGTTTGTGGAACAACCTCCCCCTTTCCCTTAGACAGTGCTCGAGCCATCAAGCCTTCAGGAAACTTCTAAAGACCACTCTGTTTTAGAATTTGCGCCAGTTTTGACCTGTTCACTCTACAGCACCGCGCGGAGATACACCTTCGGGTGTGATGCCGGCGCGTTACAAGCCCATAAATAAAAAATAAAAATAACAGTCTTACAGTATGTCATGGTCATCTCTATAGAAACAGAATGTTGAGCTTTGAATATACTGTCTCTGCTCTAGGCTGTCAGTTTCCTGGGAGCAGTTGTGACTAATGGTTAATAAATACCATCTGACCCATCATTTGTGTGTGTGTGGGCATACTTCAAATTGGCGACGAGGACTGGCCATTAGTCACTTTACCCACGTGTGTTTAAGCTTCTGGATTACCATTGGAGTGAAATTTGGAGAAAAATATATTTTTTTCAAGGTCTAACGCTGATCGGATTGGGAATCTCAGCGTATATCGGAAGCTGTGTGGAACTCAATTCTTGGTTACATCAAAGATTTAATTTTGTAGAGAATTGGTGAATTGTTTTTACTCTACGAATTGGAATTTGCTTTTTGCTTGAAGCTGTCTATGTGAAAGTATTCAGAGGAAGTTGGAAGCACGATCTAATTTGCTGACACGACGGAATTGGTGAAGAGACATTTTCTTTATAAAAAAAATAATCTCACCACTATTCAGTCGTCAGAGTATCGTCGTATGATTGTTAGCTTTTACAAGGAACTTGAGGTCGTCGTATGATCGTTTGCTTTTACATTAAATCTGAGGTACTGCATCATTTTAAGTATTGGAATTTGATCTCACCTTGGTTCTGAAATTGTTTTGGATTCGCTATTTTCTTCATGCGAGCTTTATGGGGCATGACTGTCTCTAACTGCCATAAGTAACCGTTAAGGATTTTCTGGTGCGAGAGCTCTGTTCCGTGCTGCTTCAGACAACAAGTGGTGACGTTGTCGAATCCGGAGGAGGTGTAGGCGATTGATTGCTCACACGTCAGAAGGGAACGTCATAAGTACAGCGCTGAAAGAACATTACTCCCAGTGTGCTAAAGAACGTCAGCACGTAATTTGGAGCTATTCTTTCACGCACGTCAGCACGTAACCTGGAAGTGGAAGCTTTATTCTTTTACGCATGCGTGCTGTGTAATATCTATGGCTAAAAGTTCTTCACAACGGAAGACGTATTACGCGCATAAGAAAGAGACACTTGCATGAGGAATATTTCTGAGTCACAGTAAGTCGGGTGTATCGCACTATTTAAAAGTAAGGTGCGCTGTTACTGACTGCAATTGCTTTGCATTCGAATGATTAACTGACATCTCGATTTGATACATCGCTATTCAGCCTTGAATGGCGTTTTCATCGTCAGTGGAAGGAATCATTACTATCTACATCGTGCAACTGAGGAACATTGATCCATTACTTGTTGGACTTATTATTTTTTTGGGGGGGTTCAAAAGAAAGCATCTCTATGTCATTGGTCTTTGTTATAATACAGTAACAGTCAACATATATTTTAAAATATATGAATAACTTATACAGGTGTTCATTAGAGGAAAGGCTGTTGATAATTAAGTATACACTAGGTATAAATTTACATATTTAGGGGCTCATTAGGATGACGGACGGACTCGCGTCCGTCCGCCACCCTAGAGGAGGAGGGACCGTCCGCAGGGGCTGCGGCGGTCCCTCCAGTGCAATTAGGATGTGACCGCCAGGGTGGCGGTCACATCCTCTATCTTTAACATTGCGGCGGGTGCAGCTTCAAGCTGCACCCGCCGCAATGTTAAAAATGCATGCACCGCATTTGCGTGCACAAAGCGGCAGGCACCGCACGGTGCCTGCTGCTTTGTTCACGCAAATGCAGGGGGGTACCATAGGTACCCCCCATGTGCACCCCCCACCCCCCCTTCACCCAGGGGGCCCGCAACGGGCCCCCGAAGTGAAGGTCCGTATGCTTTTCCACGGCGGAAAAGCCGCCGCGGAAAAGCATACATTTTACACCATCCTAATATGGCTGGCGGTGTCTGATAGACACCGCCAGCCATGTTAGAGCTTTTCCGCCGCGGTTGTAAGCCAGCTGCGGCGGAAAAGCGGCGGACTGAAACCAGGACCCACCAGCCATCCTAATTTGGCGGTGGGTCTTTGGTGGGTCCGCAGAGGATTTTCCGCATCTGCCGGGCCGGCGGTGGCTTCCGCCGGCCCGGAGGATGCGGAAAATCCTCCATCCTAATGAGCCCCATAGTGTAGTGAAAGAGAGTGTTTCAATCCACACTGCTATTCATAATATCTGTTTCTTGTTTTTTTTCTGTAAAATGCAAAATGTACAAGCTCCTCCTCCATTTTTGCAGCTCCCAGGTGATCCACCAGTGAAATGGAAGGTGTGGATTAGGGCTTTTGAAAAATATTTAGGAGCAATTGGTGGTAGTAGATTTAGTGCTCAGAGGAAATGTTTTATACTTGAGCATAACTTAGGCTTCGAAGGACAAGCAGTGTTAGAACATCTTCCTATGACACAGTTAGGGGAAGAGGTGGAGGAATTAGATGAGTTTCAAAAGGTAGTTATGAGTTTGCAAAAACAGTTTGATGTCGAAAGTTGTTTAGTAGTGGCCAGACATAAGTTTTTTACTAGGAAACAAGAAGAAAGTGAAAGCATCATTTCTTATGTTGCAGCTCTACGTATACTTGCATCTGAATGTGAGTTTGAACAGTTCACGTTACAATTGATTCGTGATCAGATTGTGGTTCATGCAAATAATGGGAAAGTTCAGGAAAAGTTGTTAACACTTAAAAATCCTACATTAGATGAGACCATATCGATTGTAAAGAGTATTGAACTTTCACAGAAATCTAAAAAAGAACTTAAACCAGAGAAGAACATGGTTAGTGTAGTGAAAGAGACTGAAGTTGTGAAAAATGCAAAAATTCAGGTTAAAGTTCCACATCGAGTTGAGTATAAAGGTGCAAATAGTACTGAATCTAAAGGTTTAAAATATGTACCCAATAAGTTGGTTCCAAAAAATGTGTGTACAAAGTGTGGGTTTGCAGCTCATTTCCCTAATTCGAAAATTTGTCCAGCAAAGAATGCTGCATGTCATAAGTGTGGTAAACGAGGACATTTTGTGAAAGTCTGTAATTCGAAAAATAGTGTGAATATAGTCTATGTAGAAAAGGAATGTGAAAGTGACTGTAAAGTGGTAAGTTCACTATCTGTTGTGGTTGTGAAAGATGAATGTGAGGATTGTGTGGATCTGGCTATGGAATTCAAGAAAATGTGTGAGACAGGAGCTATTGAACCTATTGAATCGTCACTTTGGTTGTCTCCCTTGGTTGTCAGACGCAAACAGAATGGTAGTCTTAGAGTCTGCATTGACCTTTGCAGCGTTAACAGCGAAATTTGGGTAGATTCTCATCCCCTTCCGCGTATTGATGATATTCTTTCTAAATTTGCGGGTGCTAAGTATTTTTCAAAAATTGATTTGGCATCCGCTTATCATCAAGTTCAATTGGATCCTTCATGCAAACATGTTACAGCATTTGTGTCACCAATAGGGACATTTCAATTTAGGAAGATGCCCTTTGGACTGGCCTCTGCGGCTTCAGTTTTTCAGCGCATAATGGAAAAGGTTTTGGGAGGAGTTGAAAATACAGTGGTATATCAAGATGATATTTTGGTGGCAGGCAACACAAAAAATGTACATGATTACAATTTATCTAAGGTTCTAGAAAGACTGGAAGGAAATGGAATTGTAGCAAACAACCTTAAATGTATTTTTGGTGTGCAATCTATTGAATATTTAGGACATCAAATTTCAGGTGCAGGAATAATACCTAGGGAAGGTCTTATTCAGGCGATAGTAGATGCTCCCAGTCCAACATCAAAGGAAATGGTATCTTCATTTTGGGGGATGTGTGAATTTTATTCAAAATTCATTTCAAATTTTTCAATCAAAACGGTGCATATGGGAGAGTTACTTAAAAAAAGAGCTATTTTTAAGTGGGATGAGACATGTCAAAATGAATTCATGAGTTTAAAAAAAAGAGTTGGGATCTTGTGGCATTCTTACGCCATTTGATCCAAATATCAAATGTACAGTGCCAGTTGACGCTAGTTTATATGGCTTGGGCGGCATGATATCTCAAGTGAAAGAAGGGAAGGAATTTACGGTGGGGTTTGCATCACGTGCGTTAAGGCCTAGTGAGAAAAATTACTCTGTAATTGAGCATGAGCTACGAGCATGTTGCTGGCCCATTGAAAGGTTTAAATGGTTTTTGTGGGGAAGGAACTTTAACTTACTCACAGATCATAAACCTTTAATTGCAATTCTTCAAGGGAAAGTGGTGAAAGATCATACACCACGAATTGCAAGGCTTAGTTCTAAACTATACAATATAGTTTTCAAGTTGCACATATATCAGGTTGTAAGAACACTCGGGCTGATTTCCTATCAAGATTTCCAGTTCCTATGACTAAGAATGATTTTAAAGAAAACATTGATGAGGATTGTTTGATTGCGGCAGTAGATGCTTGTTCAGTGGGGTGTTTCACTGAAAGTGAATGGTTTTCAGCTATGGAGTCTGATTTAACACTTAAGAAAATTAAGCATTATATTGTCACAGGGTGGCATAAAGAAAAACATCTTGATAAATTTTTTCATCCCTTTGCTAAAATTGCTGATGAACTTACTGTGGAGGAGGGTGGTATGATTATGAGAGGGGAGAAGTTTATTCCACCTGAATCTTTGAGAAATTGTATTATTGACATGAGGAACACCTTGGGCAAACCAATACTAAAAAAAGGATTCACAATTTTTACTGGTGGCCCTCTATGGATCGTCAAATTAATTCAGTGGTGGAAGATTGCGTGATTTGTAATACCAGTGACAAAGTTATAAAGATAGTTTCACCTCCTGTACAACAAGTGGAGTTGCCGGATGGGCCTTGGTTAAAATTGGCGGTGGACTTTGTAGGACCTTTTAACATTTTACCTAATAAATACAAATTTGCTCTGGTCGTAGCTGACTATTTTAGTAAACGGTGGGAGGTTCATTTCATGACTGATCCAAATTCATTAGAGGTTATTAAACTTTTTCAGAGTTTATTTGCAAGAGAAGGATTTCCAAAAGAGATTGTTTCAGACAATGGGGTGCAGTTCACTTCGAAAGAAATGTCTGACTTCTTATCCCAATCAGGTATTGTTCACAAGAGAGTAGCTTTATATCACCCACGGGCAAATGGTTTTATTGAGAGGAATAATCGTATTTTAGTGGAGTACATTCAGTGGGCGGTTTCATCTAAATTTAATATCAAAGAGGCAGTGCAAAGTATGCTCATCGCACTACACCAAGTGCTACCACTGGTTTAAGCCCATTTAAGATGTTAAGAGGAAGAGAAGCATCATTTCTATTGTGTCCGACTTAGATGAAAAAGTGGGGTTCTTTTACTCAGAGGATGGTTACACAGGGAAGTGGTTCTTTGAATGATCAATCTGAGTCTGTTGTTAAGAAAATACGTTCATTGAAAGAAAAGGATTCTGTAAAACAACAAAAGGTAATTCATCAGAAAGTCTTTGATTCTAAGAATAAAATGGGTGATTGGGTCAAAATTAAATCACCACATAATGTACCTAAAGGTTTATCTAAATTTGGTCCGCCAGTGAAAGTTGATGCCATTACTCGAAATGCTGTCAGGATTATTGGGAAAAACTGGTGGAATCTTTCACGTGTGTATAAACTTCCTCAGAAAGTGATGTTTCAATTAGGTCTTGAACAGAACAATGATGGAACGGATATAATATCTAATTGTGAAAGAGGTATGAGCAGTGATCTCAAAGTGATATATGTTCCTCCAAGGACGGGCAGTAGGATCCGGGTTATGCCAAAACTTATGGATCTTTAAATTGTCTTTGTTTCATCTTTTAGTATTTATGATTTTTATATTATTACTTTTATATGTATGTTCTCCTTCATGTTTTTTTTAGGATTCTTTAGTTGTTTTCTATTTTATTATTAAATGTATAGTACTTGGTTCATGCAAAACTTAAGTTGTTAACTTATAAAAGAAGGGAGAAATTGTAGTAGTCTAGGATGATCTGCCTTCTATGTCTATATAATTACAGTCTTACAGTATGTCATGGTCATCTCTATAGAAACAGAATGTTGACAGGGCCGGACTGGCTACCGGGCAGTTGTGTGTGCTGCCAAGCAGGGGGAGGATTTCTCCGTGGTGTGAGCTAATTTCGTTGATGGGGACCTGCGTGCGCTTTGAAATAAAAAAAGTAAAACGAATTTCGTTTTGCACACACAGGTCCCCATCAACTAAATGACCCCCCTGCTCGGCAACACACACAACTGCCCGGTAGCCAGTCCGGCCCTGAATGTTGAGCTTTGAATATCCTGTCTCTGCTCTAGGCTGTCAGTTTCCTGAGAGCAGTTGTGACTAATGGTTAATAAATACCATCTGACCCATCATTTGTTTATGTGTGGGCTTACTTCAGAAAGTTTCTTAAATAGACTACAAGAAGCCTATTGTTCTCTCCAGGGTAGAGGCCATTTCTGCCTGGTGCAGCCGTGGTCTTACTAGTCTGTGCCTTTGCTAGCACATTTCTGTAACGCTGGGCAAGGTCAGTCAGTCAAAATCACTTTATTCAGGTAATTTAAAACCATAAAAGTATACTTCATAAAATCTGCCATTTAAAACATATGCATATTTTTTAGGAACATGATCTTGTGTACCAAAGAACACAGAATAAAAATCATTTACCATCATTACAAAGGGTTTGGTGTATACATAATTCTTTTAAAACAATCTTATGTGCCTGAGCTCCAAGATAAAACTATTTACCATCATTTCTGTAGAGGAACCAGAGGGAAACCACAAAACCTTTTTTTCCTTTCCCTTACTGCCACAACTAAAAAGCTGGCAATATTAAAACGTTCCCATGGGTTATTCAACATCTGTAAATATATTAATGCAGGCCTAACCAGTATAAAGCCTTTATTTATCAGTATAGGTATAAAACAAAATGTGAATATGATTATAATAGTTGCAAAACATTATAAAGTGCAAAGTGTCTTGAATAGAAAAATGATCACATGAGCAAGGGTAAGGTCACTTGTCATGTGTGTGCTGGTTCATATCTCTGCTCGTCACCAGTGAAAGTTTACAGTAAATGCTGAACGTAGTAGTAGCCAGGGGACCTCCTTCAAAAGCTGCAAACTTCCCCCGAAGTTCCGTAATAAATATTTGCCTTGTACACAGAACAAAGGAATGTGTGTGAGCAGAATGCATCATAATAGCAGGCAAATATGCTCAAGGATATACACTAGCATGCATGTAAATGCATTTACGAAAGAGCATGTAAACTTAATCACAAGAACCTCCACATATTTGACATCACAGCGTCTACCCTGTCACACAGAAGCACATCTTAACACAATTATGGCCTGACATATCCAGTGCAGCCTTGCGAGCGCAAGAACAACCAGCATGTTGCAGTTATGTACTTAAATTATTATTATAATTATCAAACGTTTTCGAACAAACCTAACCCTGCAAGGTGTACAGCCAGGATTTTTAATGTTGGCAACTATTTAGCACAAGAGAATTTTAGCAGCAGCTAGTCTGTGCCTCATTTTTGGTATAGACTATGGGGGTGATTAGGATGGTGTAACAATCGCCACCGCCGTGCCGGCAGGGGCGACTGTCTCGCCATCGTAACCTGATTTACCCACTGCCAGATTACAATGGCGGTGGGTAACACGGCAGACGGAGAGTCCGTCCGCAGATTTTCTGTCGGTGGGCAATCGTTACAATTGCCGGCCGGGCGGAGCTGGGGCACATATATGGTGGCGGTGCCTAGTAGGCACCGCCATCCATATTATGATGTGTGGTGTTCAAGGCCTTTCCATGGCGGCGATGCTGCAGTGGAAAGACTGGCGGGGTTTGCTTTGGGGGCCTGTTGTGGGCCCCCGTGGGGTGCGGGGTGGTGGCTGCATTTGGAGATACCTATGGTACCCCCCTACTTTGCCATGCACAAGGTGGCAGGCACCGTGCGGTGCATGGCAATGCACAACATGATATTTTACCATTGCGGCCACCCGCCGCAATGTTAAAGTGCCTGATGTGACGGCCGCGGTCGCATCATAATTGGGATGGCGGGACTGCCGCATGGCAGGCGGGCAGTCCCGTTACCGCTAGGGTGGCGGGCAAACTTAAATCTGCCAGCCATCCTAATGTAAATGTAAATGTAAATGTAAATGTAGTATACTTGTAAAGCGCACAGCTGCCCCAGCAACGGGGCGTCCCGGCGCTGTATAACTCTGGGGAACCCGTCCTGGCTTTCCCTGTGGGATGGTCCCTTGCTGGGAGTCCCCAAGGTGGAGCCAGGCATCCCCGGAATTGGTGGGGCCGTTGTGGAGATTAGGCAAGCTAATGCCCAGAGTTGCCGAGTGGAACCCCTGATTAGAGTAAGCACCGAAGCGAGAATTATCGAGTCCGCTGACCAAGGTCCACGACCCTGCCGCGTCCCTGCCTAATCACCCCCTATATTTTGAGTCAGATTTCTGATTGTTTTGCTTTCATGTGGGTTTGTTTGAATGTTGTCTGTGTTTTCGCCAAGGGAGCATCCTAGGTCCAGTAGGAGCTGCTAAGAGACTGATGATATCCATCTATCGAGGCTTTAAGTGGGCCGAGTCCTGCTGGTACTCAGAACGAGCAGTTCTTAAAAGCAGGCCCCGAGACAGGTCCCTATTGGGCTGATTTTCGTCCTCACTGTCAGAATGGGGAAAAAATCTAAACTCTACAGCAGTTCACTGTTTTTGATGCCACTTTTATTTTTTTGCATTTCTATATTGGAAAACTCGCAGTGCTTTCTTTACATGAGCACCAACAAGGACATATTCATTTAGTTTTTGGAAGGCATGGGCGATTAAGTGATTTGCCGAGCACACAGAATGTTGAGCAGACGCCGAGACTCGAACCTGCTTCCTCAGCTCCAGATTTGGCAGCTGCAGCCATTACACCACAACCTCTCGCTGCAAGAACTAAATCATTTTCAACATTAAATATAACGAAACCATAGTTGGATGTATGCATGTAGTATATTTGTCTTTTCCAACTAACACACTTTAACAAAGACAATGGTTCTGGCTTGTTGTAGGTGTAATGTTACTTGTATTATATATGTGTAGGCAATAACAGAAGCTGCAAAATACCAGTCGGGCGGTACATTATGCTGAGCACAGATTTTTACTACAAAAGCAACACAACTGCCAATACTGAATTGACTTAATTTTTTCTTTTAACAAGGATCTGCTATGAATAAAACATGGCAGTCTATTATCACTATCGTCACTAGTTTATTATAGCCATTTTTTTCTGTCAAAGAAGTTTTTTCATTTTTTTCTCAAAAACATTTCTTGTGCATAAACAACTATACAAAAATATATACAAATTTATACAAAATTTACAAACACAATCTCATAATTCCTCAACAACACAGCCATACCAAGCCTTTCTCACTACAAATAAACAAATAACATTCACACACATAAACAAACAATACCTCTGAGGTATAGGTCAGTGTCAACAAAAAAGACTTATTTTGCAGAAGTTTAGGAAAATTGTGATGTATCCTAAATGTATCATTCGAACAGTCTGAACAGTTAAAAATATATTATGTCCTAATCCAGTCTTTCTAATCTATTTATATTGTTGACAATTGACTACAAAAGATCGACGCGTTTTGAACACCCTGATTGCGGGGTTCTCCTCAGGATCAACACGATTTCTTAAGGCTCCTATGGAGGGTGTCTCTTGGGACTGGTGTGGGTGTTGTTATCTAAACACTCACAAGCTTATTAATTTGCTTGGAGTGCCCGGTGTAGGCGTTGAAATTGCTTCACCGGGCTCGCTGTGAGGCGTGGCGTATATTTCAATGGGCCGCCGTATAGCTCAAGAGTTGCAACCAATGCACTAAATGTTATCAGACGCTAACAGTGTAGCGTGTAGACGGTGTTGCCAGTCGGTCCTTCCGTTCGAGCACAGATTTTTAGCATAAATGTGTTAAGCCACGCCCTTAATTATATCGGCCACGCCCATTTGAGAGACACCCCCACCCCCAGTTTTTTATCCCACTTAAAGCCCTGCATCTATCACTTTACTGTTGCCAACTCCTGACCATATCGCCTTGTCTGGACCTTTCTCTGCATCAAGGTATATTGACCAAATGCCTCTGAAAGCTACAATTAGGAGAACCTCAGAGGCCCAAACAGGTGGAGCACTGTCTACATAGTTATTTAAATTCAAAAACGGATATAGCATTAATCTCTGGGAATTACCCTTTACTATAATGTGATAGTCAGTCCCACCTACAGCACTAGGGCACGCTGCTGGCTCCTCTTAACCTACAGCCTTTTCTGCACTGGGGCTGTTTTGTAAGCAAGGATCTCAGTTAGTTCACTCAGTGGCACTGATGGGCACTGCGCAGGCTTCCCTTCTGCTAATGTCCGGGCTAGTTTTAACTGCAGTCATGTCTTCTTACTCTCCACCAGGACTGCCCCTTTTTAACCTCCATAGTCTTTGCAACTTACCAATAGGCCACTTAGCCCAGCTCCTAGGATCTCCCTACAGAACCGTGTCCTCTGTTGGTAACACGGGGGCCAAAGACTGCGCTACCAAGGATGCAGGACTGCAACCAACGAGGAGCAGTTACAAGAGGGAGCAGATCACTAGCACGTAGGAAGGCAACGACCCCACGTAATTGTCTACCTACAGGTACCGATGGGCGGGAATTCTAACACGCTAGTAGCACGTCATCAGTCGGCTTTCGAAAACTTACCAGCGTCATGAGGTAATTGAAAAAGGTGCATTGTGCGTAGTATAAATATAACAGAACAGAACTTCAAGCGTCCCTCGCTGACATAACGCCTCAATTAATAATAGTAAAACTGTTACTTGAATGATGTTAACCTCTTAGTTATTCGTCACTTCCCATTTGTATGCAATACAACGGTAACAACGCTGCACTGTCAGTTCGCCACAACCGGGCTACTCACTCCATTTGCACAGAGGAGTGTATGTAAACGTGTTCTGTTATGACAAGCTCGGCGAAAATGCACCATAGGCAGTAATTCATGTCGCAATTCACATGCCACATTGAATGGCCTGGGAATAATGTTTTTTCGAAGTTTGATTTGTAATCCAAATGTGTTAACCCTCTTTTCTTTAATATGCATGCATAGGAAACTCAATTTAGAGCAAGTCCCAGGTTTGCAGGTTAACAGTTTTACGAAAAAGCAGATAGAAGAATAGATTAATCAATGCCAAGGATACCTTTTTTTTTACCGGTCCAGCAATTACACCGGAATTGCCTCCCTTGAATGCGGGGCACGAAATTTGGAGTTCAAAAATATAAACTGTTCTGTTTTGTAAGATACATTTACAGACAGTAAATGTGTACCTACCCATGTAGTATTATAGGTACAATACTGCCATCTACAGGCAATATTCGGTACACATGGTAAATGTGTGACCTTAGTGTTGTTAACGCAGAACTACTCTGCAGAAAAAAGCACTGGCAACGCCAATACGTTTCTTCTACTCGAGATCTATAGACTTTGTCAATGTTTATTTTTTAAGGTTGCACTCCGGCGCGAGCTGCTGTGCTGCATAGCTTAAATAAAGATTTAAAAAAGCAATATGACATGGCCAGACTGCGTCATAGCGTTTTTATTTATTTTACATATACAGTTTATATTCCTAAACAAATGCCCACTGCAGTTACCAACGTATCAAAGTGTAGCTAGCTGTAACACTTAGCATGGAGAGCACTGGCGTAACTAATCATGAGAGGGCCACTCTGCATGGTGCGTGGAGGGGCCCCGCAGGAGCTTGGGGCCCCCTGCACCGCAGGGGCTGCCGGGGCCTGTGTTACGCCACTGATGGAGAGGCTGTAACTTTATGCAGGGCTTTAAGTGGGATGAAAAAAACTGGGGGGTGTCTCAAAGGTCATGGCCGATGTAATTAAGGATGTGGCTTAAAAACACGAAGTTAAAAATCTGTGTTGAGCATACTGTGCCGCCCGACTTGTAGTTTGCTATTTCTGTCATTGCATCCAGATATATGACACAACAAGTAACATCATACCTACAACAAGTCAGGACTATCGGCTTTGTCAATGGTTGTTAGTTGCATAGGATAAATAAGCAGCAACTATGGCTTGTTATAAATAATATTGAAAAGCTTCCACTTAAAGCCCTGGTGACACCACGATGATGTCGCTGCCCCCGAATTTAAAAAAGAGAAGGGAAACTTTCCCCTATAACGCACACTAGGCACGATGTAATGATGTAACTTCTCCACTACTGGGAAGTGGGCAGTGTGAACATGCACACATCAATGTGCGTGCTGTACACAAACAATCATTGGCTTTTTGCTCTTTTAATGTGTGCTGCACAACACAGAACACATGAAAACAGCAAAAACGAGGAACATTTCTCCTTGTTTCACCAGGATAACACCAGGTTTTCCCTGGTCTTAAATCGGGTGCTGCCTGCTATTTACACCCCCCTTGTTAATAGGTGTCAGCATCAGAATCAATGGGTGTTGAGGTGAAATGCCCACAGCAACGCTTACTGCCCTCCCCTTTCACTCTAAGCATAGTGTGAAAGGGGGCCTTATTTACAAGGCAGAATTAAGCCACATTAAGTGGTTTAATGCTGCCTTTTAAATAAGGCGAAGCCCCTATCGCCACCAGAACATCCTAAAAAGTGACGTTCCCGCACTAACTCCTGAATCTGAATCTCTCTTCTCTGTCCTCAATAATCACCTCTCCTCTAAACTAATCCTCTTACATCTCAACACGAAGCACCAAGAGACTCTGCTTTTAAACAGACTAGTGCAATATATCAGTGCCTGGCTGACTGCTTCAAGTTCTGACTGAGAGTCAGGCAGCCGGGCACTGGCATGCCCGTTCTGTAATTGTGTGCACGTAAAGAGTGATGGTTTCATTATGCAGCGCTGTATCCTCACACAGAGACGTGGCGCAGGTGTACTGGAGTCTGAACGGGCACTACTGGCTTAAGCCCAACATGATGGACCCCAATGTCACTAGTTCTCCTTTTAATGTTCAGCAGATACTGCTCCCTCATAGTGCAATGTTTATTAGAAGAAAGACTGCACAAAAGTTACTGTGCTGCCATATTAAAATCAGTCAGAGATGGGCAGTGCCTTTCAATAAAAACAGCTGCACCACAAGGGGAAGAAAGCGAGCCTGATGGATGCAATTTCTACTATATTATCTGGCTGTTGTACAGTCTTATAGTTTGGCACCACCCGCTCAAAAATTGCTGTGCTAGTTAAAACATTCAGAGTTTAAGAGAGGCTTAGGGTTTTAATGCCACTGTAAAAATAAATAATGCTTACTTTCGACACGTTTCTCCAGTACACATTTGTCTAATGGATTGATTTTGCAGATGCTGATAAACCACAAATAGTGCAGTTCAGCAACTCCTAGAATTCAAATGGATATTCCAAGAATTAGCATGCTTTCAAAGGTTCATCCTTTCCTCCTCCTCTGCAGTGGAGCAGATGGGAAACAGTTTTGTATGTGCAGAAAAGTTCATATTCTCAACACCCCATACCTTGTGAATTTGAGCTCCTTTGTGACCACCCCTCATTTTAGGAGAGCTGGATTTGATTGCTTAGTTTGAAACGTGGCAATAGTTTGTGCCCCACCTGCTTAAAATGTCGCCACTCACCACTGCTAGTGGGTCAGGGAAGCAATTGGCTTCTCTGCAAGAGCTTGGAAACCCCTCCTATGCCATGCAAACCAAGCAGCAGATCAGCCCTTGCTACCAATCCCTGCATTGCCTAGGAATACCCTTGCCGCTATCCCACTACATTAGGCCACTTGCCCTTCACTACCACCTAAATGGCTAGTGATGAGCATGGAATCTCCTAATGTACACACACACATATGCTTGTGCCCTGACACGCGATACATTCTGCCATCTTTTGCAATTCACCCAGTAAGATCATCGTTAGACTTGATAGATAAGTAAAAAAAGGGGGAGGCATTGCATGCATCTACCGCTCAGACTTCCTTGTCACAGAACTCCATGCAGAATCCACGGACTCCTGCGAATATCTTGCCCTTTCCATTAGTAACAACTCTACTCAGTTAATCAAATTGCACATATTCTACCACCCCAGGCAAGAACAACACATTCATGGATCTCCTCATGGAAATCATTACTGCTAAGGTCTCCCCCATTCCAATGACATTTTCCTCAGTGAATTTAATCTGCATTGGAATGACTCCCAGGTCAAGGCTGTCAAAGCCTTCCTCGCTGACCAATCACTCACCCATGCCTGCACCCTGCCAACCCACTCAAAAGGTGCCACATTGGATTGGATCATCGCCAGGCTGAATTCAATTGATCCATGCGACTGGTCAGACCACCATGCCATCACCTTCCTAATTCCTGACTACCACATGAAAAGACCTGGGCAACCGGTGAAACCGAAACGTTGGCTCAGAAACACTAAGAACCTTGACCTCGAGAAGCTGACTGCTCGCTGCGAAAATGACCTACACCCCCCTTACTCTAGCTAAGGTCAATAACCGCACAGAGCACTACAACTCGACTATGTCCAACAAATTGGATGATCTGGCCCTGTTTAAGCTCAAAAGGTCCCAAATCAATGTCAAAACCCCATGTTCAGTGGACCCCTCAACAACTAAAGGAGATCTCTCCGACACAAAGAAAGAAACTGGAGACAGCACCCCTCAGCCTCCCTACTTAAATTTCTCTGTCAGGCCAGAAATACCTACAACAAGAACATCCTCATATCCAAAAAAGTTTTTCTGATCAGAGCTGGATAACGCCAAGAACAGACCCGCAAGCTCTTTGAAATAGTCAAACTTCAAACAAACTAGCATCCAAAGAAACTACAAAATCCCTAATAACCTGTGATGGCTTCTCCTCCTTCTTTACAACCAACATTTTTTTGCTAGGAAACAAACTTAGGGGCGATTAGGATCGCGGTTTTCCCGCATCCTCCGGGCCGGCGGAAGACACCGCCGGCCCGGAGGATGCGGGGAAAACCGCTGCGGAGCCTCCAAAGACACACCGCCAAATTAGGATGGCTGGTGGGTCTTGAATTCCGTCTGCAGCTTTTCCGCCACGGTCACCTTCCGACCGCAGCGGAAAAGCACTAACATGGCTGGCGGTGTCTATCAGACACCGCCAGCCATATTAGGATGGAGGGAATCACATGCTTTTCCGCCATGAAAAAGCATACGGACATTCACTTCGGGGGCCCGTTGCGGGCCCCCTGGGTGAAGGGGGGGGGGGTGGGGGGTGCACATGGGGGGTACCTATGGTACCCCCCTGCATTTACATTCAGAAAGCAGCAGGCACCGCGCGGTGCCTGCTGCTTTGTGCATGTAAATGCAATGCATGCGTTTTTAACATTGCGGCGGGTGCAGCTTGAAGCCGCACCCGCCGCAATGTTAAAAATTAGAGGTCACATCCTAATTGCACAGGAGGGAACGCCGCAGCACATGCGGACGTTCCCTCCTACTCAGGGCTCGCGGACGGACTTGCGTCGTAATGTGCCCCTCAATGCCACTTCAAACTTCCTTCCTCCTCTTACCGGGTCTCATCTCTCCTCTCCTTCCCCCCACGCAACACCCAAAAACAAAGCTCACTGGTCCAACTTCAAACTATATGATGACCATTCCATCTTGAAAATTCTATCCTCCTTAAAACCAAATACCCACTTCAATGACCCTCTCCCTGCTCATTGCTCATATTTGTATTACAATTATCAACACTTCCCTTCTCCAAGGATCCATACCTGACTCCCTGAAAACTGGGCAAGTCATCCCCTTCCTAAAAAACCCACTCTGAAACCAGCAATTCCAGACAGCTTCAGGTCAATTTCTAATATTCCTTTTCAGGCAAAAGTGCTGGAGAAATGTGTGCAGTTACAACTAAGCCAACATATAGCTAATTTCAAATTGCTTGATGATTTCGAATCTGGGTTCAGGCCTGGGCACAGCACTGAAACTACTATTCTTCACATCGTTGATGATGCTCTCCAAGCCCTTGACCAAGGCGAAACCTGTCTCTTGATCCTTCTGGATCTTTCTTCAGCATTCAACATTCGACACAGTCAACCACAAGAAACTTCTTGAATGCCTAGGAGTCTAGGAGGTACCATCATCAAATGGTTTAGTTCCTTCCTCCAGAACCGCACCTAGAGATTCCCAGTCAACAGCACCCGATCTGCTCCTTCCCCGATATCAATCAGTGTCTCTCAAGGCTCTACTCTGTCCCCTACCCTCTTCAATCTATACCTTGAACCATTAGCCGAAATTCTTCGCATGGCCAACATCTCCTTCTATTACACAAAAAGGAGGTCCCAGGGGAGGTTTAATGACCACAACTGCTACGCCCCCTAACTCATCAATTACACCAACAAAAAATAGCAGTAAGTCAAAGGACTAACTAAATTATGTATCTAACCACCAGAAACCATGTGTTCGCTAAGCAAATATTAAATCAAGTGAACGGAAACCACTCATCGTGAACGAGTTCGCATCAGTCCACCCTCGAGACCACCCTTCATCATCTGGGATCTCTTGCACACTAAGAGTGATGGTGTCCACAAAGCCCAGCCGATGTTACAAGCTAATTCTTGGGTGTACCAGAAAAATCTCAGATGTGAACAAAGTGTGTTTTGAAGGGAACTGAAAAGCAGTGCTAGATAAAGTGAAAGTGATAAAGTGAAACATCCAAAAATTGTTCTAAAATTGGATAGTGATAGGGAAAAAACTTTAATATGCACCCTTTCACTCCCAAATCAATAAAAACAGTGCAAGTAGTAGTATAACAAATGACTACCACCGAGATTGTAAGGTCGACATGTTTCTGCAGTCACTCGGAGCTAAACAGTCTCCAGCTGCTTCCTCAGGACCATTAGTGCTACTGCTATATACAAACATTAAAAAGATATCACCTGAAAAGTGCGATATGTACTCGTCCACCTGATTTGGGATCACAGTATTCAGCAGGGCAATATTATAGATACATAAAAAGAAAGACCAGAAAAAAGCACAGTTAATGATCGTCACAACGTGCTTAAATCATGACACAATTATACCATGAACAACAAGCCGGCTAATTAAATGCCAGCCCTCTGTGGGCAGTAATTGGCTGCCATTTATCATGCACTCACCCATTAACTGGAAGGGAACAGCCCCACCTCACCTGGCACCAGCTCAGGTACTGGGTGCACCGCTCTGTAGCAAAAAGGAAAAGGTACTGATTTGGTATTGTGGAGAAGTGTGGCTCACTGGTTAGAGCGGCAGACTCTGAAGCAGAGATCAGGCCCGGGACCAGGGTTCAAGTCCCGACGCGGCAGGGTCTTGGGCTCAAAGTCCGCAGACTTGATAATTCTCGCATCGGCGCCTACTCTATTCATGGGTCCCATGCTGCAACTCTGGGCAATAGCTTGCTTAATCTCCACAACGGCCCCTACAACACTGGGATGCCTGGCTTCACCTTGGGGGTGCCCAGGAGAGGCATCTCACAGGGAGAGCCAGGAAGGGTTCCACAGCGTTATACAGCGCCGGAACGCCCCGTTGGGGCAGCTGTGCGATTTACAAAATACACTACATCTACATTGGGGATTTCACCCTCAAGTTCCCATACATGTCCGGCTCTCCGCGCTACACATAGGTGCCGTTTGCACTCTCATATAGAAACCTCTCTCATATAGACAACATCCACCACCTTATCTCCAGCCTAGATTGTGGAATTAATGCTGGGCGGCCGTTTGAAATCGGACCAGAGAAGCCCGGTGTGGCTTGCATCACTTCTATTTCCCAGCGGGACCCTGCCACCTGTCTCCCCCGCCGCCGCAGCCCCTGACATCGTGCTGCGGCCGCCGAGTGGGGGAGACTACAATCCCCAGCCTGCCTTGCGGCAGGAAGCCGCGAGACCTAACTTCCGCGCCAGGAGGCGCTACTAAGTCCCTCAGCAGTCCCAGGGGAGCGGGCGGCCGTTTGAAATCGGACCAGAGAAGCCCGGTGTGGCTTGCATCACTTCTATTTCCCAGCGGGACCCTGCCACCTGTCTCCCCCCGCCGCCGCAGCCCCTGACATCGTGCTGCGGCCGCCGAGCGGGGGAGACTACAATCCCCAGCCTGCCTTGCGGCAGGAAGCCGCGAGACCTAACTTCCGCGCCAGGAGGCGCTACTAAGTCCCTCAGCAGTCCCGCGTCGCGGGAGCGCGCGGGAGCACCGGGCTAAGCCCGGGCAAAGGGCGGGCCCTCAGAGGACCGATTAGGACGGGACGGGCCTCCCCCCTTGTATCTTCTGCTAAAGGAGGTATAGTGTACACACACTATTTTGATTTTCATCTGTAAAATTACTATCTCCACTCTGATCATGCCCTGCACGGGGGAACAAGCTCTGCTGCGCAAATGCACCAAACGATTACCACAAGCTCTCTGCCTATTGCTCTTGTGATAGACATAAACTGTCCTTGTTACTCTCCATCTAGTACGTTATCTCCTCCATTAAACTCCCCTGGAGTGCATATTCTGTCCCTGTGGGATGAACTAAACAGTCTATGCAAAACAAAGTATGTCAGTTTGGATGCACCCTCTCTTGCCAAAGGCACCTGTACTATAAATACTAAAGGCAGTACACAGGAATCCCCCTTTTTATTGAACAAAGTTAATACACAAGCCTCTCTACTTCCATGGCTATTACCCGTCAAAAGAAAGCATGATGAGGACAATGCCGAAAGGACTCAATCCAAATTCCATAAACCATCGGTAAGTCCCGCACGGTCTGGTCATAATCTCCCTATCACCATGGAGACTGATGTCAAACTGGATGTATCAATATCTTATTCCCAGATCCCTCTACTGACTCAGATTGAACAGCTTGTTAAAACCATCATTTCCCCACTAACAGAAAAAATCAACGCCATAGGAGAAAGGCTCTTGGGTCTAGAGAATAAAATCACAGCTATCTTGAAACCCATCGATAATTCAGTAACATCGAACCGACCCCAGCCATCTACCACTCTCCTATCACCTAAGCCAACTGCCATCCACAAAAGCATGCAAGTCACTCTACATTCCCCTAAAATCCCTGATTCAACTACTTCCAAAGCTCCTTTCAAATCTGTTATACCAAGGCCCTCAGAGGTCAAGACAGTACGCAAAGTACCACACATACATCTCCCACCAGAAGCCGCGCCATATGTGTCCGTCCTCTCAGGAGTACCAGCACTTGCGATGGGAAAAGCTGAAAGACAGCAGGACCTATTGAACAAAGTTATATTCTGGATGGGAAGAAATAGACCCCTACCACCGGACAAAGACGGCGGAATCCTGAGTGTGAGAAGGGTGGGCTGGTTGGGTCCACTAACAAAAAACATTTCAGGGGACTTGGTACTGGTTAGATTCAGGAAGCGGAACATCGCACCATACTTAAGATCTTGTCCGCCCCAAGAAGGGGATGGCCCAATACATATCTGGGATCTATTTGATTTTTATCCCTGTATGCCAAATATCCCCCGGTTAGGACCAACAATAGCCTACCACCACGCGTTGGGGGGGGGGAGTCCAGGTACCCAGTGGTATTAGTCTTTCTGTTTCCAACAGATTTGATCCATTGTACAACTGTCGTAACTTTTGAGTCTACTCATCTTAAAGGTCAAACCCGTGTATCTTTACTCCAGATAGGGACAAACCCCTTGAATAATATGTTACACTACTGAATTCTGAGGTTGGGGTCATGTCCTCTTTGAAATTGAAGTTATGTTAGTCTTGAATGTACATATTTATTTTCAATGATTGTCTTTTTTTGTACACTTTTATGATTTTAAAAAACAAAATAGAATAAAGCATTTCATAAAGATGCTGGTTTCTAGGGGCTGAGCGACAAAAATTATTTGAAAGGATTAAATAGTTATTCTCAGGTATCGAGTCTGCTGTTCCAGCCTCTTGATACCTTACAGGGCACTACGATTCAATCATTCAGCAAAATTACGATTTAAATGAGCGTCCAATTTGTTGTTGCTTGTTACCCCTTTCCGTGTACTTGTCTCAACCACGGGTTGCCTCAATCTAGCAAAAACACACCCTGCAAAATACTATGTGCGCGATGTCTCCAGCGCGTCTAACCACTCTTACCTATCCGTCGGTGCACTGGTCGTCCCTCTGTGCTGTTTCGTGTGGGGATGTCGACGCGGCGGATCACCGACGATTACTTAATGGTTACCGCCCATGACGTGAAACGTGCTACGTCATCACTTCACGCCGCATTGCGGCGCTTGGGAAATGTAGTTCTCAGGCCCCCAAGATTCTTTTATTGGTTCCTGGTGCTCTCTCAAAAAGCCCAATATAAACGTGGGACTCATTGTACTGTAACAGGTAGAATTACCATTGACACTAGCAGTCACAGCTCAAACAAAATGCCAGTTTATGTATTATTCTCCACCCTTCTCTCGCAGCGCTGTAACAGGACATCGATGTCATAAGGGCAATAACCCCACTCCTCATATTTCGAGTGATTATGTCAATCCACCCTTGATGGCTCACTTCTCAGGGTATAAGCTCAACCTACACAACCTCGTGTTGATGATCAAACCGAGCCGTGTTATGACCAAGCTTAACTCATTGTGTCACACTGCGGGAGGTTCCTTAACACATTGGTTCTCAGAGCGACAGTGATGTTCCCAGGTTTATCAATTTTGTATTTCACTACGGGAAGTTCTCACTACGGGATGTTCAATAGGTTTTCAGAGCGACATCCAGGGAATTTCCTCATTTAACCCGGATTTATCTGTCTTAAGTCGGAAAACCCATTTTTGTTCCAGTTTGAACAGAAAATTGGCGATGTCTGTAACCTCTACTGGAATCCAAGGTTGGTCCAGTACTGTCCAGTGTAGATCCGTGGGTTGATGGCCTACTTCTAGGAAGTGGTTTGTCAACTTTGTCGCCTGTCTGGAACATCTAATGGAGCTCTTATGTTCTGAGATTCGTACCTTAATCTTCCTAGTAGTCATCTCTACATAGTTCAACTTGCAAGGACAAGGTATCAAATAGATAAGATTAGTGCTGTTGCAATTTGTGAATCTCCTGAGCTGCCAGGGTCGGTCCGTACCGATGTCCATGCTTAGTGTTCTAGTTGTTTGCGGACATGCAGCACAACTCCCACATGGGTGATGTCCCCTGACAGCGGGCAAGTCCCACAGAGTCCCCACTGCTCGTGGAATGTTTGTTTTAGGTCTTGTGTGTACAAGCTGGTCTCTCAAACTTTGTCCTCTCTTGAAGGCAAACAAAGGAGATGGTAACCCATCGGTCCCTGTATTTAGAATCTTCCAGTGTTTCCTTACTATCTTCTGGATCCTGTTGGAATATGTACAGAAGGTATTCACACAGGTGATTCTATCCTGTCTTGGTTTCGGAGGTGCCAGCTCTAAAAGGCCCTCCCTGTTGTTATTGGAGGCCCTCTTCTTTGCGTTCCGAATAAGGTGTTTAGGGTAATTTTTGGCAGTCAGATTCTGTACTAGTGTTTTAGAGTGGAATTCAAAAGCAGGTTTCGTCGAGCAGTTCCTCTGAATGCGGAGAAACTGCCCGAAGGGCAGGTTGTCCCTCAGAGCTTTAGGGTGACAACTTTCATAGTTCAGTAAGGAGTTCCTTGCCATGGGCTTTCGAAACAGTTCCGACTGTAACCCTGTTCCTGAAGATCTAATCAGCAGATCCAAAAACGGCAACTGATGTTTATCAAATTCAATAGTGAATTTAAGGAATTGATTCCTTTTATTTAACCATAAATGGAACTGCTGGAGCTCCTCAACTGTCCCACGCCACACTACTAGGATGTCGTCTATATACCTCTTCCACACCCGCAGACACTGACGATGTGGATTAGTGTCTACGAGAATGTGGTCCTGCTCAAATTTGTGGACATACAGGTTAGCGAGACTTGGAGCAAAAACGCTGCCCATGCTAGTCCTGCTAACCTGTAAATAGATCGACTCCTCTAACTGAAAAAAAAATTCCGTCATGGCCAAAGTGGCTAATGTCATGATTAGTCTTGGCGGTGTGATGGAATTCAGGTCTCTATTAAACAATAGTTCTTCAATCACCTCAAGCGTTTCAGTTTGTGGAATGGAGGTGTAGAGACTTTCCACATCAAAAGACACCAGGATGTCTAGATCCTCATCATACTCGATATCAGGGAGGATTCTGAGAACATCCTTAGTATCCTTAAGAAAGGTGGGCATTTCACTCACTATTAGTTTCAAAAAGAAAACTACAAAAGTCCAGAGGGGGGTTCGAGCAGGGCACCGATGCCAGATATAATCGGCCTACCAGGCGGCAGCCGTTGGGCCTTATGTACTTTTGGCAGTACATAGAAGTACGGCATTCTAGGGTTCACCATGCACAGGTATTGAGATTCTTTTTGAGTGACCCACTCTTCCGCTAGGGCTTCCTCCACTATGTGACCGATAACCGTGGTCAGTCTATGTGTTGGATCACTAGGCAATTTGCAGTATGCCCTGGTGTTGCTCAGTTGGCGTAGGCATTCATCTCGATAAGCATTCGAGTCCATCAGGACAATTGCACCCCCCTTGTCCGCTGGTTTCACTACCAACGACTCGTTGTTGGCCAATGTTGTCACTGCCTCTTGTTCTTTCTTCGACAGGTTGACAAACGGGTTGCTTTGGCGGTGTGATGGAATTCAGGTCTCTATTAAACAATAGTTCTTCAATCACCTCAAGCGTTTCAGTTTGTGGAATGGAGGTGTAGAGACTTTCCACATCAAAAGACACCAGGATGTCTAGATCCTCATCATACTCGATATCAGGGAGGATTCTGAGAACATCCTTAGTATCCTTAAGAAAGGTGGGCATTTCACTCACTATTAGTTTCAAAAAGAAAACTACAAAAGTCCAGAGGGGGGTTCGAGCAGGGCACCGATGCCAGATATAATCGGCCTACCAGGCGGCAGCCGTTGGGCCTTATGTACTTTTGGCAGTACATAGAAGTACGGCATTCTAGGGTTCACCATGCACAGGTATTGAGATTCTTTTTGAGTGACCCACTCTTCCGCTAGGGCTTCCTCCACTATGTGACCGATAACCGTGGTCAGTCTATGTGTTGGATCACTAGGCAATTTGCAGTATGCCCTGGTGTTGCTCAGTTGGCGTAGGCATTCATCTCGATAAGCATTCGAGTCCATCAGGACAATTGCACCCCCCTTGTCCGCTGGTTTCACTACCAACGACTCGTTGTTGGCCAATGTTGTCACTGCCTCTTGTTCTTTCTTCGACAGGTTGACAAACGGGTTGCTTTGTTGTTGGTAGAGTTCCCTTAGATCGTGATCTACCGCCTCTTCAAAGGCTAGGACTTTGGCTGGGAGACCGACTGTGGTTGGATTAAAAGTAGATGGTCTTTTAAGGCCAGTGTTCTCTCTGCCATCCTCCCCATCCAAAATAGAACTCTGTTTATTGGCAAAAAGGTAATGTAACCTGATCTTCCGGAAAAACTTGCCCATCTCAATTTGGGCGACAAATGGATCACCTTTGTTTGTAGTTACAAACTCAGTCCCTTGTTCAGGACCAGTTCTTCTATGTCTATTAAGACATGTTTACTGAGGTTTATTACAAGGCTTACCCTACTGATGTCCCCGGTTGATCCTGGGGGATTTTCTTCCCGTTCCTCAGATCCATTGTCGCAGGAGGGAGATTCCAACGGACCTGGCCCTGTTGCTGGCCCCTCCGTCGTCCTCTTGACCGTCCCTGGCCCTGTCCTAAAAAAGGCTGTTGGTTGTACTCTGGGTATAGTTGTTGTGGGCCAAATGAACCCCCCAGAGGAGGAAAAGACGGTGGACCCCAAGGTGTTGCTTGCCACCATGGCGGGATGTGAGGATGGCCAAAATATTGATTATAGCCTCTCCAGTTTCTCCTGTTGCTTCCCCTTCCTCTATTGCCACCTCGTGTGTTCCCTTGATTGGAAGAATCCGAGTTAGTGGAAGCTTCATCAGAGCTTGACGTACCGTAAGTCGATCCCCCTTTGCGTCCATTTTTATTAAAGGGCGCTGGTGTATAGGTATCGCTCGTGTACGGATACACCTTTTCAGCGGAAAATTTTACGAAATCTTTTTTGAATTTTTCAAGTTTGCCAAATAAGATGGAATCACGGAACTCTTTACTAGTTTTGTTACCGTCATCCTGTCCTTTTGCAAATGCCTTCCCTGATATTGTGGTCTTAATCTGACCTTCTAGGGTTTGTATCTCAATGAGTATTTTGTCAGCTGTTTTCTTAGCAGTCTTGAAGATTAGCACCAACCAATCACGGGTGCATTTCCATGCTATAAGATACCAATCCCTCAGGAAATCTTTGTCGTCTAAGAATAGGCGGGGAGCGTTGGTTACAACCAGCCCACTAGGGGACAATTCCCTCTCAGGTATTCGGCCATCGATATACCATGAACGCATACTCTAGCCTGATTCTTTTTTAAGACTAAGATCTTGGCCCAACCATCATCATTTGTGACCTGGGCAGATGGCAACATATCTAGAACACTGGGGTTGTCATCCAGAATCGATTGAACCTCAGCCTCATCAAACGCCAGCCCTAAAAGGGTGGCCATAGTTAGTGGGAGAAATAACAGCGCACCAGATGTGCCCGTAGTGAACCAGTGACTTCTGAAGACTTAATTACCTGTCCTTTTTACAGTGCAATTTGAAAACAACGGACCTGCAACCCGAGCTGCACAAATACACTATTACACAAAAAGGAGGTCCCAGGGGAGGTTTAATGACCACAACTGCTAC
This sequence comes from Lissotriton helveticus, assembly GCF_964261635.1. Classification (NCBI taxonomy): domain Eukaryota; kingdom Metazoa; phylum Chordata; class Amphibia; order Caudata; family Salamandridae; genus Lissotriton; species Lissotriton helveticus. The sequence continues at coordinate 937,572,658 of NC_136068.1, forward strand.
GCCCCCTAACTCATCAATTACACCAACAAAAACTAGCAGTAAGTCAAAGGACTAACTAAATTATGTATCTAACCACCAGCAACCATGTGTTCGCTAAGCAAATATGAAATCAAGTGAACGGAAACCACTCATCGGGAACGAGTTCCCATCAGTCCACCCTCGAGACCGCCCTTCATCATCTGGGATCTCTTGCACACTAAGAGTGATGGTGTCCACAAAGAACCAGCCGATGTTACAAGCTAATTCTTGGGTGTACCAGAAAAATCTCAGATGTGAACAAGTGTGTTTTGAAGGGAACTGAAAAGCAGTGCTAGATAAAGTGAAAGTGATAAAGTGAAACATCCAAAAATTGTTCTAAAATTGGATAGTGATAGGGAAAAAACTTTAATATGCACCCTTTCACTCCCAAATCAATAAAACAGTGCAAGTAGTAGTATAACAAATGACTACCACCGAGATTGTAAGGTCGACATGTTTCTACAGTCACTCGGAGCTAAACAGTCTCCAGCTGCTTCCTCAGGACCATTAGTGCTACTGCTATATACAAACATTAAAAAGATATCACCTGAAAAGTGCGATATGTACTCGTCCTCCTGATTTGGGATCACAGTATTCAGCAGGGCAATATTATAGATACATAAAAAGAAAGACCAGAAAAAAGCACAGTTAATGATCATCACAACGTGCTTAAATCATGACACAATTATACCATGAACAACAAGCCGGCTAATTAAATGCCAGCCCTTTGTGGGCAGTAATTGGCTGCCATTTATCATGCACTCACCCATTAACTGGAAGGGAACAGCCCCACCTCACCTGGCACCAGCTCAGGTACTGGGTGCACCGCTCTGTAGCAAAAAGGAAACGGTACTGATTTGGTATTGGGGATTTCACCTCCAAGTTCCCATACATCTCCGGCTCTCCACGCTACACATAGGCGCCGTTTGCACTCTCATATAGAAACCTCTCTCATATAGACAACATCCACCACCTTATCTCCAGCCTAGATTGTGGAATTAATGCTGGTTTCTAGGGGCTGAGCGACAAAAATTATTTGAAAGGATTAAATAGTTATTCTCAGGTATCGAGTCTGCTGTTCCAACCTCTTGATACCTTACAGGGCACTACGATTCAATCATTCAGCAAAATTATGATTTAAATGAGCGTCCAATTTGTTGTTGCTTGTTACCCCTTTCCGTGTACTTGTCTCAACCACGGGTTGCCTCAATCTAGCAAAAACGCACCCTGCAAAATACTATGCGCGCGATGTCTCCAGCGCGTCTAACCACTCTTACCTATCCGTCGGTGCACCGGTCGTCCCTCTGTGCTGTTTCGTGGGGAGGTGTCGATACGGCGCACCGACGATTACTTAATCGTTACCGCCCATGACGTGAAACGTGCTACGTCATCACTTCACGCCGCATTGCGGCGCTTGGGAAATGTAGTTCCCAGGCCCCCAAGATTCTTTTATTGGTTCCTGGTGCTCTCTCAAAAAGCCCAATATAAACGTGGGACTCATTGTACTGTAACAGGTAGAATTACCATTGACACTAGCAGTCACAGCTCAAACAAAATGCCAGTTTATGTATTATTCGCCACCCTTCTCTCACAGCGCTGTAACAGAACATCGATGTCATAAGGGCAATAACCCCACTCCTCATATCTCAAGTGATTATGTCAATCCACCCTTGATGGCTCACTTCTCAGGGTATAAGCTCAACCTACACAACCTCGTGTTGATGATCAAACCGAGCCGTGTTATGACCAAGCTTAACTCATTGTGTCACACTGCGGGAGGTTTCTTAACACATAGGTTCTCAGAGCGACAGTGATGTTCCCAGGTTTATCAATTTTGTATTTCACTACAGGAGGTTCTCACTACGGGAAGTTCAATAGGTTTTCAGAGCGACATCCAGGGAATTTCCTCATTTAACCCGGATTTACCTGTCTTAAGTCGGAAAAACCATTTTTGTTCCCGTTTGAACAGAAAATTGGCAATGTCTGTAACCTCTACTGGAATCCAAGGTTGGTCCAGTACTGTCCAGTGTAGATCCGTGGGTTGATGGCCTACTTCTAGGAAGTGGTTTGTCAACTTTGTCGCCTGTCTGGAACATCTAATGGAGCTCTTATGTTCTGAGATTCGTACCTTAATCTTCCTAGTAGTCATCCCTACATAGTTCAACTTGCAAGGACAAGTAATCAAATAGATAAGATTAGTGCTGTTGCAATTTGTGAATCTCCTGAGCTGCCAGGGTCGGTCCGTACCGATGTCAATGCTTAGTGTTCTAGTTGTTTGCGGACATGCAGCACAACTCCCACATGGGTGATGTCCCCTGACAGCGGGCAAGTCCCACAGAGTCCCCACTGCTCGTGGAATGTTTGTTTTAGGTCTTGTGTGTACAAGCTGGTCTCTCAAACTCTGTCCTCCCTTGAAGACAAACAAAGGAGATGGTAACCCATCGGTCCCTGTATTTAGAATCTTCCAGTGTTTCCTTACGATCTTCTGGATCCTGTTGGAATATGTACAGAAGGTATTCACACAGGTGATTCTATCCTGTCTTGGTTTCGGAGGTGCCAGCTCTAAAAGGCCCTCCCTGTTGTTATTGGAGGCCCTCTTCTTTGCGTTCAGAATAAGGTGTTTAGGGTAACTTTTGGCGGTCAGATTCTGTACCAGTGTTTTAGAGTGGAATTCAAAAGCAGATTTCGTCGAGCAGTTCCTCTGAATGCGGAGAAACTGCCCGAAGGGCAGGTTGTCCCTCAGAGCTTTAGGGTGACAACTTTATTAGTTCAGTAAGGAGTTCCTCGCCATGGGCTTTCGAAACAGTTCCGACTGTAACCCTGTTCCTGAAGATCTAATCAGCAGATCCAAAAACGGCAACTGATGTTTATCAAATTCAATAGTGAATTTAAGGAATTGATTCCTTTCATTTAACCATAAATGGAACTGCTGGAGCTCCTCAACTGTCCCACGCCACACTACTAGGATGTCGTCTATATACTTCTTTCACACCCGCAGACACTGACGATGTGGATTAGTGTCTACGAGAATGTGGTCCTGCTCAAATTTGTGGGCATACAGGTTAGCGAGACTAGGAGCAAAAACGCTGCCCATGCTAGTCCCGCTAACCTGTTAATAGATCGACTCATCGAACTGAAAAAAAAATTCCGTCATGGCCAAAGTGGCTAAGGTCATGATTAGTCTTGGCGGTGTGATGGAATTCAGGTCTCTATTAATCAATAGTTCTTCAATCACCTCAAGCGTTTCAGTTTGTGGAATGGAGGTGTAGAGACTTTCCACATCAAAAGACACCAGGATGTCTAGATCCTCATCATACTCGATATCAGGGAGGATTCTGAGAACATCCTTAGTATCCTTAAGAAAGGTGGGCATTTCCCTCACTATTGGTTTCAAAAAGAAATCTACAAAAGTCGAGAGGGGTTCGAGCAGGGAACCAATGCCAGATATAATCGGCCTACCAGGCGGCGGCCGTTGGGCCTTATGTACTTTTGGCAGTACATAGAAGTACGGCATTCTAGGGTTCACCATGCACAGGTATTGAGATTCTTTTTGAGTGACCCACCCTTCCGCTATGGCTTCCTCCACTATGTGACCGATAACCATGGTCAGTCTATGTGTTGGATCACTAGGCAATTTGCAGTATGCCCTGGTGTTGCTCAGTTGGCGTAGGCATTCATCTCGATAAGCATTCAAGTCCATCAGGACAATTGCACCCCCCCTTGTCCGCTGGTTTCACTACCAACGACTCATTGTTGACCAATGTTGTCACTGCCTCTTGTTCTTTCTTCGACAGGTTGACTAACGGGTTGCTTTGTTGTTGGTAGAGTTCCCTTAGATCGTGATCTACCACCTCTTCAAAGGCAAGGACTTTGGCTGGGAGACCGACTGTGGTTGGATTAAAAGTAGATGGTCTTTTAAGGCCAGTGTTCTCTCTGCCATCCCCCATCCAAAATAGAACTCTGTTTATTGGCAAAAAGGTAATGTAACCTGATCTTCCGGAAAAACTTGCCCATCTCAATTTGGGTGACAAATGGATCACCTTTGTTTGTAGTTACAAACCCCAGTCCCTTGTTCAGGACCAGTTCTTCTATGTCTGTTAAGACATATTTACTGAGGTTTATTACAAGGCTTACCCTACTGATGTCCCCGGTTGATCCTGGGGGATTTTCTTCCCGTTCCTCAGATCCATTGTCGCAGGAGGGAGATTCCAACGGACCTGGCCCTGTTGCTGGCCCCTCCGTCGTCCTCTCGACCATCCCTGGCCCTGTCCTAAAAAAGGCTGTTGGTTGTACTCTGGGTATAGTTGTTGTGGGCCAAATGAACCCCCCGGAGGAGGAAAAGACGGTGGACCCCAAGGTGTTGCTTGCCACCATGGTGGGATGTGAGGATGGCCAAAATATTGATTATAGCCTCTCCAGTTTCTCCTGTTGCTTCCCCTTCCTCTATTGCCACCTCGTGTGTTATCTTGATTGGAAGAATCCGAGTCAGTGGAAGCTTCATCAGAGCTTGACGTACCGTAAGTCGATCCCCCTTTGCATCCGTTTTTATTAAAGGGCGCTGGTGTATAGGTATCGCTCGTGTACGGATATACCTTTTCAGCGGAAAATTTTGCCAAATCTTTTTTGAAATTTTCAAGTTTGCCAAATATGATGGAATCCCGGAACTCTTTACTAGTTTTGTTACCTTCATCCTATCCTTTTGCAAATGCCTTCCCTGATATTGTGGTCTTAATCTGACCTTCTAGGGTTTGTATCTCAATGAGTATTTTGTCAGCTGTTTTCTTAGCAGTCTTGATGATTAGCACCAACCAATCACGGGTGCATTTCCATGCTATAAGATACCAATCCCTCAGGAAATCTTTGTCGTCTAAGAATAGGCGGGGAGCGTTGGTTACAACCAGCCCACTAGGGGCACAATTCCCTCTCAGGTATTCGGCCATCGATATACCATGAACGCATACTCTAGCCTGATTCTTTTTTAAGACTAAGATCTTGGCCCAACCATCATCATTTGTGACCTGGGCAGATGGCAACATATCTAGAACACTGGGGTTGTCATCCAGAATCGATTGAACCTCAGCCTCATCAAACGCCAGCCCTAAACTGGTGGCCATAGTTAGTGAGAGAAATAACAGCGCACCAGATGTGCCCGTAGTGAACCAGTGACTTCTGAAGACTTAATTACCTATCCTTTTTACAGTGCAATTTAAAAACAATGGACCTGCAGCCCGAGCTGCACAAATACACTATTACACAAAAAGGAGGTCCCAGGGGAGGTTTAATGACCACAACTGCTACGCCCCCTAACTCATCAATTACACCAACAAAAAATAGCAGTAAGTCAAAGGACTAACTAAATTATGTATCTAACCACCAGCAACCATATGTTCGCTAAGCAACAACTCCTTCCACATGTACTTTGATGATACTCAGATATACATCAAAATCTCTTCTCTTGAGATTACTCATCTAAATGATGCCCTGAAACTGACTGTACAATATCTCGCCAATAACCAGCTCAAACTGAATGCCCAAAAAACGGAGTTCCTGCTCATCTCCCCCCCTAATAACTCCAACGACATCCTGGAACGGATTAACTTGATCACAGCACTCAACTGCATACCGACCATAGTGGATTCTGCCAAATTTCTCAGTATAACCTTGGACAGCAACTTGAATATGCATGAACTCATCAACTCGATCGCCAAAACGGCCAGGTTCCATTTGAGCTACTTGAGAAAACTAAAACCCTTCCTTGAAACTGCCAACCTAAAAAACACAGTTCAGGCATTAGTTATCCCCAGAATTGAATACGACTGCTCTACCCTATCTGACCTGCCAAAGACTTCCACGGCCCCTCTAAAAGCTTGCCTCAACACAGCTGCTAGACTCTTATCCGGCTCAAAATAATTTGACCACATTTCACCACATCTGAAGGCCTTGAACTGGCTTTCTCTTGACGCCAGAATCCAGCTCAAGCTGGCCTGCATCACACACAAAGACCTGTACACAAACTCCCTGGCATACCTCGCCTAGAAAATTGTGGTATCTGGGAAATTCAGATACTCACGATCTGCCAGAGACCTTGTGCTACAGCCACCCACTTCTGCCAGGAAAAAACATATAACCAAGAGTTCTCTGGGGCTGCATCAAGAATCTGGAACTCGCTACCATCCCCCATCGGAAGAATACCTTCTCTGTCAATCTTCAAAAAGGAACCTATGAGCTTTACTGATGAGCAAATTCCTCCAATAACTCTTTTTTTTTGTGCACACCGCCTTTTATCATGGCATTTGTTTCTGTGCATAATCTCCTGTACTGCTCGACCCTCTCTGTGTACCAAGTTTACTCCTTCAAATGTTCTGCTGGTTCTCTGTGCCTTTTGTTATCATTTGTCCCCTCGTTTACAATTGCTGGTTTTTCCTTTTTATCACTGACATGTTACTCGCTTATTTAGGTACTGCACTGATTATTCCATATATCTCTGCTCTAGTCCTATTGTGTTCAATTCCCTAACACCCATTCCTTGTATTTTGCCTATGCCTAACCTGTATGTAACGGGTTTATCCCTGTTAAGCGCTCTGATACACCAACAGGTCACGTTCGCCCTCTATAAAACGTCAAATATATAAATACATAAATAAGATGGCAGCTTATATGGTGCTGCTCTCAACCTGACAATGTGCTCCCCACAGCTTTCTGCTGCCTGTCACTATGCTCTACAAAACCTGCTTTTGTGCTACAGCCTGTCAGTGCTAGTCCCACATTCTACTACTGTGTTGCTACAGGCTGCCACTGTGCTTTACACAGCCAATCACACTGTTCCATTAGTCCATCACAACGCTCCATGCACTATATTACTGTGCTGCCTGCAGGCTGTGTGGGCTGCTCCTCATTTTGAGAATATTTGGCTGTTTCCAGCTCCACACAAGCTGTCAATAAGTCACACAAAACTTGTCACAATGCAGTGGACTCCCACAGGATGCCGCTTTGCTGCTACACTTACCCCTAAGCCTGCCAGTGTTTCCACTACCTATCATTTCTTTCTTATAGCGCAAAGCTGCAGTGTCTTACCAGGACCTGTGGCTGACTGTCACTCTGGGTAAGCAGCCATTACATTGCATGCCTTAGAACGCATGCGATTACAACGTGGTTGTTACAAGGACTGCATTGTTACTTCACAGTACATTACAACGCAAGTTATTACATTTAATAACCAACAGAACCAAGAGAGGGGACAAAAGAAGAGAGAAGAGGAATGACCGTCCTGTCTTTTGAAACTAAACATGGAACATTCAACGTGCTAAACCATTGCCCATTACTTACAGCTTATTTTGAAAATGCTGTTCCTAATGATTAAGCTCCATCGGTGATAGTGCGGCACCCCCCAAAACTTAGGGTCAAGGCAGTTCTGTATGAGAGAGTCCAAAATACTGCCATTAGAGGATTTGGTAAGTCTAAGGTGTGCCCTTTAATAATCGCTGGCTACTAAAGGGAGTTTCTGACCTTGGCCGCCATGCTTACAATTCGGGGCCGCTGTCTGCTCCGTAATTTATATTGTCCACGTGTGCTGTAAGAAAAGATAGACTATAAGTGTCTCTATCTTATGGTGACGCCCGCATTTTCTAGTAAAGGAGCAAGGAACGGCATTGAATCCCGCATACCTCACCTTGCTGTAGCGCAAATCTCTTCTCTTCTGGGTGTTCTGGCCAATGGATGTGCCTGCAACATCTCGTGTTAGCTCACTTGTTAAAGCAGAGCCGCTTTCGCCATTAGCGCTGGGATTTGTAGCTTCCCTGCGGAATGGCACCACCACCATGACGATGTCATGCCAGTGTTCGAATCTCGGACTGACTACTTCTAAACTCTTTAACCATTATACTTGACATCACTTTACTTCCGAGTGTTCACTAGATGTGCCTCCAACATTCCATGTTCATCATACACTTTTAAAAACGGGGCTGCTCGCGCAAGTCACTCGGGGATTTGTGGCATCTTAACGAAATGCCGTCACCACTCTGATGATGTAAATCCAGTGTTCGAATCTAAGGGCAATGATTTCAAAAATTATTTAAAAAATAAAATCGGTACGGCGTACTACAAGCTTTGCTCTCTATTATCCTAAATTACGTGATGAATGTTTTTTTTTTTTTTTTTTGCTGGTCCATATCTCACGATGTATTATCTTTTCATAAACACCATATGTGAACCACTACATAGGGTCAAGGTTGTTACCTCATGGTGGGTGTCGCCTAATTACTGGAAACATAGCATTATAGTTTGTATAGTTCAGAAATTTCATTTAATCCTGACACTGCTGTGTCAAATTTTACGATCAATAAAGCTTCTCTCTTCGATAGTTTCTGTCTCGATCTCCTCCTCTGGGCTCTGTTTCAACATTTAAAATTATTGTCCAGCGGTGATCTTTTTCCGTATGTAGTTTTTTAACCCAATGATTCACGAGAGGTGCTGTTTCCAAATTTTTTCTAAACTGGGATTTGTGTAGACTAATCCTCTGGCGTATTTCTTGGCTCGTTTTGCCGATATTTAACAGCCCACAGGGGCATGTTATTCCATATACTACAAATTGCAGTTGGAAAAAGTTTTGTGTTTCCAGTGTATTCCTGGGTCTGTAGAACTGGGTCCAGTTCTTGGATTGAAGAGAAAGACCGACTAGAGTACCTACACAATTCATTGTGGATCTGGGCTCATTTGCATTAAAAAAGAATTATTTTTCATTTGGGAATGATTTCTTTTATCAGACAAAAGGTGTGGCAATGGGCTGCCCTTTTGCTCCGGAGCTAGCGGTGCTTTTCATGTCTATGTATGAAGATATCCATCCATAATAATAACCCATTTGCAGTGTATGTGACCACCTAGCTCCATTTTATTGATGATATTTTTTTGGTCTGGTCGGGATGTCAAGAACAACTTTGGTGCTTTTACAATTGGCTCAATTCCAGGACGCCAGATATACAGTTTAGTAAATCTCATTCAGCCCATAGAATAGCTTTTCTAGATGTAGAGGTGTATGCGGATACAGAAGGTTTGGTAACTACTCTTTTCAAAAAACCAACTGACAGAAACAAAGCACTCCTATTTTCCAGCAACCACCCCAGGAGTTTACGAGAAAATCTGCCGTATGGACAGTTTTTAAGAATCCGCTGCAACTGTTCCTATAAAGATGAGTATGTACTACACGCCAATAATTTGATGAGTAAACTGAGAGACCGCGGACATCCGAGAAAATTGGTCAAGGCAGCTATGACGTGTGCCTGGTGGACCCCATGTGAGACTCTCCTGGAAAGAAAGAAAATGTCACCAACACAACACCAAGTTTGTGTAACCATGTTCTGCCCAGATTCCAATAAATTAAAAAAGGGTGATCAATCAAAACTGGCACCTCCTTAAAAAATTGGATAAGGATTTCGCAACGGCTCCACTTTTTGCTTTTAAAAAAGAGAACAGTATAGCAAATTATATTGTAAGAGCGGCAGTGAAAAAGGAACAAAAGCCTACATTGAGACAATTAATGGGACTGGCACCTGTTATGGGCCATCATAAATGTGGCATAAGCGCCTGTTGTGATACAAGAGTTGAAGGCTCATTATTTTCCCACAGAGGAATACACTGGAAACACGAAACTTTTTCCAACTGCAAAACAAAATTTGTAGTATATGGGATAACATGCCCCTGTGGGCTATTATATATCGGAAAAACGAGCAAAGAAATACGCCAGAGGATTAGTCAACACAAATCCTGGATTAGAAAAATGTGGAAACAGCAACTCTCGTGAATCATTGGGTTAAAAAACTACATACAGAAAAAGATCTCCGCTGGACAATAATTTCAAATGTTGAAACAGATCCCCGAGGAGGAGATCGAGAACAGAAACTATCAAAGAGAGAAGCTTTATTGATCGTAAAATTTGACACAGCAGTGTCAGGATTAAATTACATTTCTGAACTATACAAACTATAATGCTATTTTTCCAGTAATTAGGCGACATCCACCATGAGGTAACAACCTTGACCCTATGTAGTGGTTCACATATGGTGTTTATGAAAAGATAATACATCGTGAGATATGGACCAGCAAACCACCCCCCATTCATCACGTATTTTAGGATAATAGAGAGCAAAGCTTGTAGTATGCCATACGATTTTATTTTTTTTATAATTTTTGAAATCATTGCCCTTAGATTCGAACACTGGGTTTACATCATCAGAGTGGTAACGTCATTTCGTTAAGATACCACAAATCCCAGAGTGACTTGCGCAAGCAGCCCCGTTTTTAGAAGTGTATGAACACAGAATGTTGCAGGCACATCTAGAGAACACTCGGAAGTAAAGTGATGTCGAGTATAATGGTTAAAGAGTTTAGAAGTAGTCAGTCTGAGATAATTCGCACACTGGCATGACATTGTCATTGTTGTGGCGCCATTCCGCAGGGAAACTACAAATCCCAGCGCTAATGGCGAAAGCGGCTCCGCTTTAACAAGTGAGCAAACACGAGATGTTGCAGGCACATCCATTGGCCAGAACACCCGGAAGAGAAGAGATACGCGCTACAGCAAGGTGAGGTATTCGGGATTCAATGCCGTTCCTTGCTCCTTCACTACGAAATGCGGGCATCACCATAAGATAGAGACACTTATAGTCTATCTTTTCTTACAGCACTCGTGGACAACATAAATTACGGAGCAGACAGCAGCCCCGAATTGTAAGCACGGCGGCCAAGGTAAGAAACTCCCTTTAGTAGCCAGCGGTTATTAAAGGGCACACCTTAGACTTACCAAACCTCTAATGGCAGTATTTTTGACTCTCTCATACAGAACTGCCTTGACCCTAAGTTTTGAGGGGTGCCGCACTATCACTGATGGAGCTTAATCATTAGGAACAACATTTTCAAAATAAGCTGTAAGAAACGGGCAATGGTTTAGCCCGCTGAATGTTCTATGTTCAGTTTCACAAGACAGGACGGTCATTCCTCTTCTCTCTTCTTTTGTCCCCTCTCTTGGTTCTGTTGGTTATTAGACTCACCGTTTCCAAGTGAATCATTTATGATATTCGATTTGAGCCCATTTAGAGGTAAGCTAATACTGACTGTAAGACTGGTGGGGCAAGGTCAAAGTCAGGTTTTAAGGTTAGTTTTTGATTATTGTTTTTTTGTTTTTTTCAGTGAGGTTTGGTCCTGATGAGAACCCCTAGATCAAGGGGGGTTTGAAACGCGTAGACCATTGGATTAACCAAACATTAAACTGCATTTTCATTGAATCGGATTCATCCAAATCAATTGGTTTATCAAATGTAAACATTTTGTAAAAAATCTGTATAGTTTCTTTTTCAAACAAAAAAAGATTTGTAATTATTAGCAATAATGTTTGGTTTGTGGATTTAGTAGTTTCTGTGTGTAACATTATTTCTTTTATGAGTATGGAAGGTATGAATGTGGAATAAGTGGTATGGCGAGAATGGTGAGAACTGTTTAACATAAGTAGATTTTTCTTTGCTGTATTTTGTCCAATATACATTCTTTGTATAGTATCTGTGTGTACAGTGTTGGTGTATTGTTCATATTGAAAAATTTGAAAAAATCAGTTTGATATATAAATAAAAGCTACTAATGAGCTTAAAGATGAATTGATGGCTGGTCCGCGCATCTTTGTAAACTAAATTAGAATAAGTAGCAGTATTGGCAATTCTTTGTGGTTGTTGGTTTAATAGTGCTCAGCCTTGCTGCTTAAGAGCCATACCCTTTGTTGTTATTGATGCAACAAGAAACAGCACAAAACGCAACGTCGACACACCACATTTCTACAGTGAAAACTGACCCTTTTTTTGCAGAGTGACTGGCTGTAGATTTTGAACCCTAGCTCTGCCGGCACCTAAGTAAACCTAGCAAACATATACATTTTAAAAAACTAGACACCCAGGGAATCCAGGATGAGGTGACATGTCTGGCTCTCACCAGCTTCTCTTACCCAGAGTCCCTTGCAAACCTGAAAGTTTGTAAAATAAAACTCATTTACCTCACATTTCTGTGATGGGAAGTTCTAGAATCTGGATGGATCCACAAAATTCCTCCCACCCTGCATTCCCCAAAGTCTTTCAAGAAAAAAGGTACCTCACTTGTGTGGGTAGGCGCAGTGCCTGCGACAGGAAACGGTGCAAAACGCAACATGGTCACACCACATTTTTCAGCCAAAACTGACCCTTATTTTGCAATGTGCCTAGCTGTAGATTTTGAACCCTAGCTCCGCCGACACATAGGGAAACCTTGCAAACCTAAACATTTTTAAAAACTAGACACCCAGGGGAATCGAGGTTTGCGTGACTTCCCTGGCTCTCACCGGGTTCTCTTTCCCAGAATCCCTTGCAAACCTCAAACTTTGTAAAAGAAAACACATTTTCCTCACATTTCTGTGAGGGAAAGTTCTGGAATCTGCGTGGATCCACAATATTCCTCTCACCCTGCGTTCCCCAAAGTCTTCAGATAAAAATGGTACCCCACTTGTGTGGGCAGGCCTAGTGCCCGCAACAGCGCAAAACGCAACATGGACACACCACATTTTTACAGTGAAAACCGACCCTTATTTTGCAAAGTGCCCAGATGTAGATTTTGAACCGTAGCTCTGCTGGCACCTAGGTAAACCTAGCAAACCTAACATTTTTTTTAAACTAGACACCCAGGGAAATGCACGATGGGGTGAATTGTCTGGCTCTCACCACTTTCACTCACACAGAATCCCTTCCAAACCTCAAACTTTGTAAAATAAAACACATTTTCCTCACATTTCTGTGATGGAAGGTTCTGGAATCTGCGTGAATCCACAATATTCCTCCCACCCTGTAGTCCCCAAAGTCTTCCAAAAAAATGGTATCTTGCTTGTGTGGGTGGGTCAAGTACCCGCGACAGGCAAGGGCCAAAAACATATTTTGGAGACATCAAAATTACCTATCACAAAACAACCTGCTTCTGAAAGGGGGGCACCTGGGTTTTTGGCCCTGGGCCCAGCGACCATCTAGGGAAATCTACCAAACCCACACATTTCTGAAAACTAGACACCCTGGGGAGTCCAGGGAGGTAAATCTTGCGTAGATCCCCAAATGTTTCCCTTCCCATAATCTCCTGCAAACCTCGAATTTTGCTCACTTTTCTGTGTGGGACTGTTGTGGGATCACAGGGCTCAGGCAAATTTCCTATCACCTAGTGTTCCCCCATGTCTCCCAATAAAACTGGTACCTCATTTGTGTGGGTAGGCATAGTGGCTGCAACAAGAAATTGCCCAAATTTTACTGCGGAGACTTCAAAATTACCTATCATAAAACTACCTGGTTTTGCGGGGGGCACCTGTTTTTTTGGCCCCAGGATCAGGGCCATCTACGAAAACCTACCAAACCCACACATTTCTGCAAACCAGACACCCTTGGGAGTGCAATGAGGTATGGCTTGCGTGGATCCACCAACGTTTCTCTACACAGAATCCCCTACAAATCGCAAATTTAGCTGAAAATATCACTTTTTCCATATATTTTTGGGTGGGATTACAGTGCCAGCACAAATGTCCTACCACCCAGCTTTTCCCTTGTTCTCTCGAGTAAAATTATATCTCACTTGTGTGGGCGGGCCAAAGGCCTGTGACTGGGAAGAGCCCAAAACATAGGGAGTAAAGGTATAGCACCGTAAATTCTAAGAACTACTTATACAAATACAAATAAGCTTTATTCGGTTCATTTTGTTTAAACCATAAAAGCAACAAAATAAAAAATACATACATGTATACTTGTCTCAACAGAACATATACAGAATAAAAAAAGTCCAACTATTGAAACAACTAAAAATCAATTTCACAGTGTACGTGCAAAATCAGGAAGGGAAGATGGATGAGTGGGACTAAATACTTTGAAGCCCCTTTCACCAGAATTTGTGGTCCAATGTCAATTGTGTTTTGGGAAGGTTGGATCGGGGGCCAGGATAGAAATCATGCAGATCCCAGATGGAAATGGGGCCATCTCCCTCTTTGGGCAGAGAAAAACGCAAGTAGGGGACAATGTTCACTCTCTTGAATTTAATTAAAATCAAGTCGCCCGGGATGTCTTTGGGTGACGTGCCTAGCCACCCCACCCTCCTAACACTCAAGATTCCACCATCCAATCCAGATGGCAAAGGTCTGTTATGTTGTAGCCAGGAGATGGTTTTGTGTAACAAGTCTTGGTGGGTTTCCAATTTACTCTGCCTGGGTGCTGGGACCCCGGAGAGAACAGCCACATAGGGGGCGGCTTCCGGTGGTAAATTAATCCGGGACGGTCCTGGGAACTCTAAGAGGTACCGGTACAGAGTTAAGGGTTATACTCCGGCTTCTTGGATTGGGTATCGACATTAAAGGTTCGAGAGTTTGCGCTTTCGTACTTATCATACGTGTCATCGGCTTAAGCTTTTCATTTTTACTGGGGAAGATGGGGTGGATGGGTGTAGCATTATTTTCAGTTGGGATGTAGGTCCTTAATACTGTCTTTTCAATAATGGTCAGCCTGACTCCCAGGGCGTCGATTTTTGTGACCAAGGGTGTTAAAGCAGATACTAAAAGTTGCTCTATCTGGGCCAGTAAGGTCAAATGAAGTGGTGATACAAAGTCTGGTATTATGTTCACGGTCTCAGCCGGCAAGTTTAAAGGTGGATTGAAAGGAGATGATAAATGGCCTGTGCACGTTAATTTAGCGTTAGGTGATTTCCCAGTATCATAGTCTTTTTTTGCGTCAGGATCTCTACTCACTATGGGGGGGGTAGAGACATCCTGGGCGTAATTCGTACCACACAAGGCATTCAACTCCTCCCAGATAGACATGTTGAAAGGAAAACAAAAAGAGAGGTCAACGACAAAGATTAATGAAAGACAACCCAATACCTCCACCTTCGTTGGGGCCAAGTGGGGTGGCCCGTCCCGGCCTCTTCGTGCCTCTGAGGGCCACAGAGGGCCCGCCCTTTGCCCGGGCTTAGCCCGGCGCCGATCGGCGCGCGGTCCCGCGACGCGGGTGCTGGTGTCCCTTTTCAAGCGCCTCCTGGCGCGGGCTTCCCGTACGGCGGCGTGTCCCGCCGCTAGGGCGTCTGGGTAGTGTAGTCTTTGCAGGCTTTGCAAGAAGAATGCCCCCCTCGCACTGCGGCCGCTGGTCTGTCTGTGCGGCGGCGGAGGGGAGCGCTGGAGCTGCGCGGTTCCTGGATGTTGGGCAAGGTGAGCCCCCAATTGCGTCTGGACCCCCCGCTCCCCGCTGCTGGTGTCCCTTTTCAAGCGCCTCCTGGCGCGGGCTTCCCGTACGACGGCGTGTCCCGCCGCTAGGGCGTCTGGGTAGTGTAGTCTTTGCAGGCTTTGCAAGAAGAATGCCCCCCTCGCACTGCGGCCGCTGGTCTGTCTGTGCGGCGGCGGAGGGGAGCGCTGGAGCTGCGCGGTTCCTGGATGTTGGGCAAGGTGAGCCCCCAATTGCGTCTGGACCCCCCGCTCCCCGCTGCTGGTGTCCCTTTTCAAGCGCCTCCTGGCGCGGGCTTCCCGTACGGCGGCGTGTCCCGCCCCTAGGGCGTCTGGGTAGTGTAGTCTTTGCAGGCTTTGCAAGAAGAATGCCCCCCTCGCACTGCGGCCGCTGGTCTGTCTGTGCGGCGGCGGAGGGGAGCGCTGGAGCTGCGCGGTTCCTGGATGTTGGGCAAGGTGAGCCCCCAATTGCGTCTGGACCCCCCGCTCCCCGCTGCTGGTGTCCCTTTTCAAGCGCCTCCTGGCGCGGGCTTCCCGTACGGCGGCGTGTCCCGCCGCTAGGGCGTCTGGGTAGTGTAGTCTTTGCAGGCTTTGCAAGAAGAATGCCCCCCTCGCACTGCGGCCGCTGGTCTGTCTGTGCGGCGGCGGAGGGGAGCGCTGGAGCTGCGCGGTTCCTGGATGTTGGGCAAGGTGAGCCCCCAATTGCGTCTGGACCCCCCGCTCCCCGCTGCTGGTGTCCCTTTTCAAGCGCCTCCTGGCGCGGGGTTCCCGTACGGCGGCGTGTCCCGCCGCTAGGGCGTCTGGGTAGTGTAGTCTTTGCAGGCTTTGCAAGAAGAATGCCCCCCTTGCACTGCGGCCGCTGGTCTGTCTGTGCGGCGGCGGAGGGGAGCGCTGGAGCTGCGCGGTTCCTGGATGTTGGGCAAGGTGAGCCCCCAATTGCGTCTGGACCCCCCGCTCCCCTTAAAAAAATATATGTTTTTACCTGATTCTGCATTGGACAGCAAAACAAATGAGGTATTATTTTATGCGGGAGACCAAGGGGAACGCTAGGGGGTAGGACAAGTGTGCCAGCACAGTGATTCCATGCAAAAATGTGTGGAAAAAGTGATTTATTTCAGCTACATTTGAGATTTGCAAGGGAATCTGAGTAGGGAAACTTTGGGGGATCCGCACAACCAATACCTTATTGGACTCCCCAGGGTATCTAGTTTTCAGAATTGTGTGGGTTTGGTAGGTTTTCCTAGATGGCCGCACGCCCAAGGCCAAAAAAACAGGTGCCCCCTTCCCCCTGCAAATCCAGGTCGTTTTGTGATAGGTAATTTTGAAGTCTCCACAGTACGATTTGGGCCATTTCCTGTTGCAGCCACTATGCCTACCCACAAAAATGAGGTACCATTTTTATCGAGAGACCTGGGGGAATGCTGGGAGGTAGGAAATTTGTGTCAGCCCGGTGATCCTACAACTTTCCCATATAGAAATTTGAGAAAATTGATTTTTTCAGCAAAATTTGAGATTTGCAGGAGATTTGGGATAGGGAAAGTTTGGGGGATCCACGCAAGCCATACGTCACTGAACTCCCCAGGGTATCTAGTTTTAAGTGTCCCTAGATGGCTGCTGAGCCCGGGGCCAAAAAACCAGGTGCCCCCACTCTGCAAAACCAGGTAGTTTTATGATAGGTACTTTTTAAGTCACCACAGTACGATTTGGGCCATTTCCTGGTACAGCCACTAAAAAGTGTGGAAAATGTGATTTTTTTCAGCTAAACTTGAGGTTTGCAGGGGATTCTGAGTAGGGGAACGTTGGGGGATCCACGTAAGCCATACCTCACTGAACTCCCCAGGGTGTCTGGTTTCCAGAAATGTGTGGGTTTGGTAGGTTTCCCAAGATGGCCGCTGAGACCAGGGCCAAAAACCCAGGTGCCCTCCCCCTGCAAAACCAGGCCGTTTTATGATAGGTAATTTTTAAGTCTCCACAGTACGATTTGGGCCATTTTCTGTTATTGCCACTATGCCTACCCATGCAAGTGAGGTATCATTTTTGTCGGGGGACCTGGGCGAATTCTAGGTGGTAGGAAATTTGTGTCAGCCCTGTGATCCCACAACATTCCCACACAGAAAAGTGTGGAAAATGTGATTTTCTTCAGTTAAATTTAAGGGGCCTCATTTATGAGGCCGTGCGTCACTTTTACGCCGCAGGAGCGTCACTTTTTGTGACGATCCAGCAGCGTAAAAAATGTGCCTTTTTGCACCATATTTACAAAGTGACGCATCTACCTAGATGCGTCACTTTGTAAACCCCTGCCCTACATCATACCTATGCCAGGTATAATGTATGCAGGGGGGCGTTCTGACGCAAGACAGGGTCATAGAAGTGACGCTGTGAAATCTATAAGATTTCACTGCGCCACTTCTAGGACACAAATGCGTCAATTTCTTACGCCGACGCAGGCCCTTTCACATGGGGCTTGCCCTATGTGAAAGGACACATTGCTAGAGTTGCGTAACTTTTGTGACACACTCCAGCAATGCATCACTTTTGCGCCATACAGATACATCAGAAATACTGACGTATTTGTAACTCCTTGCGCCATGATGCGTCATACTGTAAATATGACGCATCATTGGTCTCGCAAGGAGGGCGCAGTGAAAAGTGACGCATCGCTGTTTTCACGCAGCGATGCGTCACTTTTCATAAATGAGGCCCAAGGTTTGCAGGGGATTCTGAATAGGTAAACGTTGGGGATCCACATAAGCCATACCTCACTGAACCCCCAGGGTGTCTAGTTTTCAGAAATGTGTGGGTTTGGTAGGTTTCCCAAGATGGCCGCTGTGCCTGGGGCCAACAACCCAGGTCCCCCCCCTGCAAAACCAGGCCGTTTTATGATAGGTGGTTTTGAAGTCTCCACAATACGTTTTGGGCCCGTGCCTGTCACGGATACTTGATCCACCTACACGAGTGAGGTGCCATTTTTAGTGGGAGAACCGGGGGAACACTGAGCTATAGGAATTTTGAGCCAGCCCAGTGATCCTACAACTTTCCCACACAAAAGTTTGTGAAAAGTTTAATTTTTTTAGCAAAATTTGAGGTTTGCAGGGTGTAGGGGATTATGGGTAGGGAAACGTTAAGGGATCCACTGAAGCCATACCTCACTGGACTCCATAGGTTGTCTAGTTTTCAGAAATGTATGAGCTTGGGAGGTTTCCCAAGATGGCCAACGAGCCTGGGGCAAAAAACCCAGGTGACCACCCTTGCAAAACCAGGTTGTTTCAAAATAGGAAACTTTGATGTCTCCACAATATGTTTTGGATCATTCCCTGCAGCGGGTACTTGGTCAACCCACACAAGTGAGGTACCATTTTTATCGGGAGACTTGGTGAAATGCTGGGTGGTAGGAAATTTGTTGTTTCTTTCTGAAGCGTGTACATTTTAGCACAGTAATGCAAGGAAAATGTGACAGTCACATGTTGAGGTTTGCAGGACATTGTTGGTACGATGACTTGTGGGGATCCACAAGAGAGACATCACCATGTACTCCCATGGGTTTTAGTTCACGAGAATATCTAGAGTTGGTAGGGTTTTTTAGATGGAATGTAGACCTTGGCAGAGAAAGACAAAAAAGACAATTATTACTGCACAACCATCTATTCCTCAAGCACACACACGTACTGGTTGGATTTGGCATGAGGGCAAGTGATGGTTCAGTATATAACATTTTATTGACAAGAGATTTCACAAAAATGAAATGAACTATCAATAACTGAAAGGACAAAAAACAGAACTAGCGACTCACAGCTCATGAGCTGTAAAGCTGCATCAAGGCCCCAACCGCTTTACAGGCCATTCACATACCTTTTGTACATGATATATAAAAGACCATTCACACCCCCAGGCACGGAACCAACACATTACAACATTCACAAAAAGGGACAAGGTACACCCTGCTTGAGAAAGACAGAAAAGACAAATATTAATGCACAACCAACCTATTCCTCAAGCACACATACAAACCGGTTGGAATTGGCAGGAGGGGGAGTGATGGTTCAGTATATACAATTGTATAAGCTGCTTGGTTGGGGGCTAGTTTCATCCCCTGCAGCACCCTTTTGGGACCCCTGTCCCAGGGTGTACTTCTTGCTGTCATCACTGCTCCTGCCGTGCCTCCACCGACCGGGACTGAGCTGCACTGACCCTGGTGGGACTTCAAGTCCCAGGGTGCCCAGCGATTTCACTGAGTGGACACAGCTGCGGGGGAGGAGCCATCACGTGCTAGAAAAGCGCTGCAACCTTCCCGCGGCACGGGACTCAGGAAGCTGCTTGGATGGGGGCTAGTTTCATCCCCTGCAGCACCCTTTTGGGACCCCTGTCCCAGGGTGTACTTCTTGCTGTCATCACTGCTCCTGCCGTGCCTCCACCGACCGGGACTGAGCCAACATTCACAAAAAGGGACAAGGTACACCCTGCTTGAGAAAGACAGAAAAGACAAATATTAATGCACAACCAACCTATTCCTCAAGCACACATACAAACCGGTTGGAATTGGCAGGAGGGGGAGTGATGGTTCAGTATATACAATTGTATAAGCTGCTTGGTTGGGGGCTAGTTTCATCCCCTGCAGCACCCTTTTGGGACCCCTGTCCCAGGGTGTACTTCTTGCTGTCATCACTGCTCCTGCCGTGCCTCCACCGACCGGGACTGAGCCGCACTGACCCTGGTGGGACTTCAAGTCCCAGGGTGCCCAGCGATTTCACTGAGTGGACACAGCTGCGGGGGAGGAGCCATCACTTGCTAGAAAAGCGCTGCAACCTTCCCGCGGCACGGGACTCAGGAAGCTGCTTGGATGGGGGCTAGTTTCATCCCCTGCAGCACCCTTTTGGGACCCCTGTCCCAGGGTGTACTTCTTGCTGTCATCACTGCTCCTGCCGTGCCTCCACCGACCGTGACTGAGCCGCACTGACCCTGGTGAGACTTCAAGTCCCAGGGTGCCCAGCGATTTCACTGAGTGGACACAGCTGCGGGGGAGGAGCCATCACGCGCTGAAAAGCGCTGCAACCTTCCCGCGGCACGGGACTCATGAAGCTGCTTGGTTGGGGGCTAGTTTCATCACCTGCAGCACCCTGGGGGACCCTTGTCTCAGGGTGTACTTCTTGCTGTCATCACTGCTCCTGCCGTGCCTCCACCGACCGGGACTGAGCCGCGCTGACCCTGGTGGGACTTCAAGTCCCAAGATGCCCAGCGATTTCACTGAGTGAACACAGCTGCGGGGGAGGAGCCATCACGTGCTGAAAAGCACTCCAGCCTTCCCGTGGCGTGGGACACGCGTGGGCTGCGCCCGGGCAAAGCCTGGGCCAAGGACGTGCCCGTCCTTGCCCATCATTGACAGGAAGAGACAGGGCAGGGCCACCCCCTTGAATTTATTCTCCTACATTAGCTTTGCTCCAAGACCAGTGCCAACGAGGACACCATTGAACTCCAACCCTACCGCTCTTTAACGGCAAGTAGACTGATCACCTTTGGTGTTTTCTGGACTTTTATTACCTGTAAATGTTGCCTATCATACTTGAGTGACATTTTTTTGCCTGGCCCTTACGGTGATCTGCCTCAGAGGAACCCTCGCTTAAGAATATATCAAAGTCCTTTGTACCCTTCTTTCGAGCCTTTCCCCATAAGCCCGGTGTGTTTGTTTATTGCCACTTGATTTGCTGATTTCTTTTGATGGTTTAACATAACGGGCTGCTCTTTCATATTTAAATATGTGGAAGCGCACTTGTATTCCCAAAAAAACCTGTGCCCAAGCTAATTCTTCTACCCCGCCCCGCCGACATCAATTGATAAGATGCTGCAAAGGGAAATAGGTGTTGTTACATCAGAAATCGAATGCACTGAAAGGCGGATGTCAATTACCCTTGACCTTTTCCCACCCATAGTGGACTTGCCCAGTCCCAATACTCCTTTTGCAGCGTTGTCATCAACTGGAGATGATCTCCTGCCCCCATACTCCAAATGAATGTCACAACGGCTACACCAAAATTGGTAGGTGAGGGTGTAGGTACACGCAAGAACGGGAAGCGTAAGCAGATAGCTGGGAGGGCAACCACGAGTAAGAAGGCAAGAAGAGGGAGTGACTCAAGGGCAGAAGATCTTGACAATCGAAATCCATCAATAGAACCCGTATCAGCACCTAGTGTAGATCCTAAGTATCCAGTCGGTGCACAGTCGCTACTAGCAGATTTATTGTCCCGACTTAGTGATGTGATTAAGCAAGAGGTTGCCGCTTTAGTTGATCAATTAAAATCTTTGCCATCTATGGTATCTATGAGGCAAATGCAACCTAGTGCCAGTGTACCACTATTTCCAGCAAGGGAGGGAGGCCCAAATCCTGACCCTGATCCTAATTAGAGGGCACCTATAGGCAAAGAGGTGATTCCTAGCTTCCAAGCTTCTAATACCCGGCAGCTCGCTAGTTGAGATCACACCTCTACCCCCCAGCACCCTGCAGCACAGCGAGAGCAAGACCACACTACAAATACAACACTGAGAACAGCTCGCAGTGCGGATGAAAGTACCCACCCAATGGTCAACACGCTGAGCACCCACCAACCCACCAGTACTGTAGCAGGGCCAAGTACAATCAGAGAAGAGCTGAGGAGCAAGGCAAATATGGCCCTGCCAATTATAAACCTTCCCATAGAATCATCGCCCTATGTATTTATTTTTACAGCGGTCCCGCCTCTCAAAGACACTCAGAGGGAGACACAGCCAGACCTCAGGAACAAGAGCTTATTCTGGTTAGCAACACACAGGCAGTTCACCTATGAGAGGGCTGGGGAAATTCTAATGGTGCAGAGATTGGGTCGGACCCAGTAATTAATCTAATCCAGGAGACTGTGTGGTCGTTATTTTTAAAAATCCCCAGACGGTACGTTTGTTAGTAAACCACAAAAACACCCCTGGTGAGCCCCGCACAGATGTGAGAGCTCTTCCGCTGGAATATTTCTATTCCCATTGTCTCAACTCTGGTAGGGCAAAAACTCCTTTGGGGCATCTTAGACAAATGGAGGAGGAACGGAATCTTGGCCACAGATATCCTCCCAGTAGATCTTTGTTTTTTAATCTGCCTGTAAACAATCGACATGGGCCCCAGGAAGATGTAGATTGACCCCTAAGTTTAAATGGTGTGGGCTCTCCAAAGAGTATCCAGGAAACCCAGGGAGGGTTTGTGCAGTTAGATCAGGGGAGCTCCAAGCGGTTACCCTTAGTGGGGATACGTACAGAAATGGGGGCTTGTGTTCAACCCACCTTGGGGAATGGGGTTCCGGTGAGACCATCTTACCCACGTGGGTCTATACCCATTAATCTCTCCATCAATTCTAATGACACCGTAAAGGGGATAAACCGTCCAAATACAATCGAAGCTTCCACCGATTGTTCGGGAGGAGACTCATGCCCAGGTAGTGTGTTGAAGATCCTATCCTGGAACGTAGCTGGCATTAAGGGCAAACTTACTTGCCCTGGGTGGGGATTTTTTGTGGATCAGTTCAACATTTGATTGTTTGTTCCAGGAGACTTGGGTAAGAGACGACTATGCTAGGGTGGGTTTTGTAATATTTAACATCCCAGCTACCACTAGAGAGAGGGGCAGACCGTCTAGAGGTTTATCCATTTGGGTTGCCTCTCATGTGGGCTGTATACCTACTCCCCTGACTGCCCCCTCTAATGACATCCAATGTGTAATGCTTAGCTTTCCTTCTAAACTGAGGCTTGCCATTATTAATATCTATTCTCGGCCTGTAAGTTTGTGCCAGGAATCAAAAACCCTCAATGATTTAAACTCTTTTATCCCCATGGTGCCGTTAAATTTGAGGCTGATAGTTGGGGAGATCTAAATTGTAATGTTGAACCCCTCTCTGGCGCGCATGCAATGATTATCAACGAGGAGGACCTGCAAGATGGACTTGTGGGCTATTCCAGACCCACAAGTCCATCGGACATGGTCCCCCTTGGTACTTCAAATAAATGCCATTTTTAAAACCATTCTCTGAGAGCTTGTAATGGTCGCACATCTTCTAACAGGCCGGGTAAACCAACATTTAATAGAATCGGTTAAGCTTCTCTTATAGATTACATCTTAGTGGAGTGCAGATCATGGCATAGGGTTCTGGATTTTGCTGTCATGCCACGACATGACAGTGACCATAATGCCCTGACATTAACGCTGAAGGTCCCAGATTCAGGTATTGTCCCTGCTAATAATTCTCCTCTGGAGAATAGGCTATCTCTCACCAGTAATAGGAGAAGAATTAGGTGGGTGGCAATAAAACAAACACCCGAGAAGCTGGGAGCTCTTTACGAAATGGTAATACCAGCCTTGCAGGAACTTAGCAGCGTTCCAGCCGATTGGGATAACCCAGCCCATATTAAGCAGGTTGAGGCACCCCACAAGAATCTGACAACTAAACTAGCCGATTTTTTTCATCCGGTAGTACGCCCTAAAAAAACAAAAATGATAACCCATATGTGTTTTAATGACAACTGCTGTAATGCCAAACATGCGCTGTTAGCGGCCATTAAAGAAAAAAAACAAGGCAGCCGCGGAGAGCGAATAAATGGGTGGACATTAAAACCGCCCTACTGAACCGGGACATGAAAGAATTTTGGGCCATAGTTAGAACAGGTAGTAGGGAGGGTAACCCAGCGGTTGAACCAAATATTCCAGCAGAACTATGGGCTGATCATTTTCGGGCATTGTATGCAATAGAAACTGATCCGGACCCACATTCTATTAGCCATAGAGCTCCTCTAGGAGACTCAGGCACAGATAGTGGTCAGGTAGAGGACTCATCTGAATGGCATGCCGATCCCTGATACCTGGGCGGGGGCAGAAATTGTCACAGTTTTTAAAAAGGGCTCTCCCCTACACCCTGCAAACTATAGACCAATCAGTTTGATCGATGTCACCCAAAAATTGTTTGCACGGGTACTATTAGATCGAATCCAGTGCTGGTTGCAAGAGAATGACATCATAAGCCCCTACCAAGCCAGATTCAGGAAGAACACCTCTACCGTGGACCAAATATATAGACTCCAACTTATCGTTTGGAAGATGGTATCAATTGAGGATGGCAGCCTCTACTTGATTTTTGTGGACTTGAAAACGGCTTTTGATCGGGTGCCCAGAACTAAACTTTGGGGGGTGCTAAGAGAACTGGGGATTCCCACCTATTTGCTCAGCATGCTTATCAAGCTGCACGATGCCACCTATGCTCAAGTAAGATTGGCAGGGGTGGAGAATTAAACGACAGACTCCCAGTTGACAGAGGAGTGAGACAGGGTTGTGTGCTTGCACCAACCCTGTTTTGCCTCTTTGTCAACTCTCTCATTGCACAACTTTCAGAGGTTGAGGACAACGATGCCCCTAAGCTAACAAACTCAAAGGTACCAGCATTGATGTTTGCTGGCGACACTCTCTTGCTGTCCAAGTCGCCGATGGGCATCCAGAGGATACTGGACAGATTTGTAATTTTTTGTAATAATAGGGGCCAGGTGATTAACACCATGAAAACTAAGTTCATGGTAGTTAATCCACCCAAGAAAACACGGTCAAATCCCCAACTAAACGGCATAGCACTCGAAAGGGTTTCTGTATTTGACTATTTGGGAGTCGCCCTTACTGAAAATATGGAGTGGGTGCCCCAAATAGCCAAAGCCAAACTAAAATGAGCTCAAACCTCCAGGGGTATAGCTAAATTGGTAAGGGAATCGACTACCAAACCTATTGCCCCTGCCATTGAGATTTACAGGGCGCAAGCGAGGGGAGCCACGCTGTATGGGGCCGAACTCTGGGGACACTGTTCCTCTGCCCTTCTAAGTAAAGTTGAGAACAGTTTCCTTAGACAAATTCTGGGCCTCCCGCCTAGCACCCTGTTAATCCCCTTGCGGCTAGACTTAGGCATAGCCCCGATCGAAGATGAGGCTGCTCTACGGCCCCTAACTTTTTGGCACAGACTGTGGGTGACCCCAGAATTGGCTGAGTACCAAGCAGAAACCAAGAAGCCACTAGCTTACCCAGGGGTATTAAAAAAAGTTCCTTGGTTTGCGCATGTAAGTCATGTATGTGTAAGGATAGGCAAACCAACCCTCTGGACTAATCCTGATGAAACCAGCTCTTTGGTTTCTCGAGCTGAACTGCTGAGAATCTATCGAACTCAAAAGCTTGAGGCCATCCAGGTAAATCCGAAATTAGGTGCTCTAATTACACAGTTCCTCATTGTTAAGGAGGACTGCAAATTAGAACCCTTTCTGGATGACATCCTACCCTTCACAGCAAGGAAATTATATATTCAGTTCAGATACAGTACTTTACCCCTCCGGGCCTTCACTTCTAAATAGGCTGGACTGCCCCTACGTGGGTGTCCTGCTTGTAATAACCAGGAGGAGTCTGAACTGCATGTTCTATTATTTTGTCCCAGGTATCAAGCAGCAAGGCGGTGCTGGCTTATTCAACTGTGTCGGAATTTGGGGTTTGTGCAATGTATGGCGGCGTACAGAGTTTTGAAGTATGACACCTCCAAGCCCATTGTCTTCTCTGTCTCTCGATTTATAAATGCAATTTGGCGGAGGAGATGGGCTTTTTTAGAAAAGGAAAAACAAATAAAAATTGTTAGCCAGACTGCAGTATCAACACAAGTGTCCAATGCATAGACTATCGTATTGTCTATAAATGGGAAACAGCATTTAAAGTTTTTATGTTGAATGTAGTTTTTTTAATTGAATCCTGTAGTTTTAACTATTTATTGTATTACCGCTGCTCTGTCGTATGCATTGGGTTTAATTATTTACACTAAATGAATTCATCTGCTATCTGATATCTCTGCCCATGTACTGTGTTTTTTCCTATCTCTCGTCACCTTAGCACTGTACTCTATTAGTGGAAATGCTTTGTTGTCATGTGTAGGCAAATCATCTCTGATGGAATAGGTCTCATTTGCATGCACTGTTTGGTATGTTTTAAATGTATAATGCTAGTTCCTTTTATCTTTGTATACTTTTATGTCCCAGTGACCGAAATAAAGGTTTTTGAACTGAACTGAACTGTATTAACAAGAGATTTCACATAAATGAAATGCTCTGTTAATAACTTAAAGGATGAGAAACTGAACCACTGACTCACAGCTCATGAGCTGTAAAGCCACGACAAGGCACCAACCTCTTTACAGGCCATTCATACACCTTTCATATGTGTGACACATACAAAACCATTCACATAGCCAGCCGTGGGCCCAACTCATTCCAACACTCACATCAGCAGACAGCGCCATTCCAGGGCCCATCACTTTCAGATGCCCACATGCCTGACATAGTAATCACCGAAGCTGTAGGATTGCGTGGACTGATGTTTGGCTATCAGTGTGTGCAGTGACCAGCAGCAAGTCACTACTCACACACCGCCAGACAAGCGCTACTCCATGCACACCATCAGTCAAGCACCAGTTCACTCACACACTGCCAGCCAAGGACCAGTCCATTCACACCACCAGCTAAGCACCAGTCCACACACACTGCCAGCCAAGCGCCAGTCCACGCATACTGTAAGTCAAGCGCCACTCCACGCACTCTGCCAGCCAAGCGCCAGTCCACACACACCACCAGCCAAGCACCAGCCGACACACAACGCCTTCACATTTAAGGTTTTTGTATTCCAAAAAAGAAAACACGAGCAAACTGTAAATAGATACAAATTTACTAACACAAAATCCGAAACTACATACATTGCACTAATGCCAACACTGAAACTGAACAAAAAATAAAAAACAATACAGACCAGGCAGTTCACTTTACCACTCATGGATGCTCCCAAAAATTATTTTGTGTGTGGTACATTCTAAAACAAAGCAGGCACACACAGCGCAGAGTTAGGACACTCAGGGCTGTACAGATGAGTCTCCTTCCACATACCTCTTCGCCAACAGACTCTACATCTCCTACTGGGAAAGTCGTATGAGGGCGTGGGAGGAATATGATCAGGAAAGTGGCAATCTTTCAATCTAGCCACATCCTCCACCACTTGAGACCTGGCTGTTTATCCAGTAGGCCTTCTTTGTGTGCTGTTTTTTATTTTGGTCCCTCTTTCTCTTTTAATGTGTTATGTTAGTTTACTGCAGCCTTCTTCAATTAAAAGCGCCGGGACACTCTTTTTGAGTAGCCGTGCGCTCTACAAAAACCATTTTAACATAACATAACATAACACTTCAACTCTAGGAACACTTAACTGTTCCACTACAACAAGGCTGCCTATTACAGACCCCTGAAACTTAGCAAAAGACATCTTTGACTCAGGACAACAATCCTTAAATACAACAAAAGTATTAAAGGTTGCCAAGTGGAAAAGATGGATAGACAACTTCTCATACCAAATGTAAGCCTTACGAAGAGCAGTGTAAGGTTCCAACCTCTGAGCTACTCTATCAACACCACCCATGTGCCTATTAAAGTCTAAAATGCGCACAGGTTTACACGCTTCAGCAACCTGACCCCAAACAGTCACAGGTGAAGTGCTTTCATCATGGATGGTAGTCAGCATGTAGACATCTCTCCTGCCACAGCTAGAGTTTTCTCACTACTCAACGCACTGCACTGTCCCCGCACAAGTATTTAACAAACAAGTTATTTTGGGAAATCTTTACGGTTAGAGCAGATTGTGCTACAAGCAACAGTGTCCACTTTGGTCAAGTCCCTGAACAACTGCACAGCAGTGTAGAAGTTATCTACATATAAATAGTGAGCTTTGCTAAAAAGTCCTGTACTAAGCTCCCGCACAATATTCTCAGTCAATCTGAAAGTGGACGGACAACCAGGGAGGTCAATCCTGAAATTCCTACCAGTGTGCACCCTGAAATTAGAGACATATCCAGTCATACTATCACACAGCATATACATCTTGTATTGTATTGTATTGTATTGTATTGTATTGTATTGTATTGTATTGTGATTTGTAAAGCGCGATTGCTGCCCAAATGGGCGTCCAAGCGCTAGAGCATGGATAGCCGAGCTGAGGGTGGCGGAGACTGAGATTTAAGTGGGCCTGGCAAACAGAAAGGTTTTCAATTGTTTGCGGAATGAGAGTAGGTTAGGGTTGGACCGGATTTGTAGTGGGAGTGAGTTCCACATTTTAGCGGCCTTTAAGGAAAACATCCTTCCTCCGGTCCTGGCTCTCCGTACTCTTGGGACTACGGCCAGAAAGGCCTCCGTGGACCGAAGGGGTCTATTAGGGTGGTATTGAGTGACCAGTTTGTTAATGATCGCTGGACCTGACTTCCAGAAAGCTCGGTGGGCAATACATAGTGCCTTGAAAGCCACTCTCTGTCTCACTGGGAGCCAGTGTAGGCTGCTCAGTGCGGGTTTAGCAGACTGTGTCCTTGGAATCTGTAGCAGGGCGCGGGCTGCGCAGTTCTGGACCACCTGTAGCTTTCGCATGGACGTCTCAGGGGCACCCACATACAGGGCGTTGTTTGAATCCAGCCGGGACTGAATCAGGCCCTGAACTGCCACTTGTTTGGCTTCCATTGGGAGGAGGGGGAGGACTTTCCTTAGAGTTCTGAGTAAGCCAAAACAGATGGCGGATAGTTTTGTAGCCTGGGTGGAGAAGGAGAGGTTTTTGTCCAGCCATACTCCTAAGCTTTTTACACTTTCTTTGGGAGTGGGAGGGGTGCCCAGACACCCAGGCCACATGGAGGGAAGTGACGTGGGTGATGCGGGACCTAAGAGCATGAGCTCGGTTTTGTCTCCATTAAGTTTCAAAGAGGAGCATGTCATCCACTTTTTAATGTCCTCTAGACAGTTCGTCAGACTTCCTGAGGTGTGACCGGCGCCTTCCTGAGTCATTGAAACCACTAGCTGGGTATCGTCAGCATATGATACGATTTTTATACCCGAGGGTTCGACGAGTCCAGCCAGTGGTTGCATATAGACATTGAAGAGCGCGGGGCTTAGTGAAGAGCCCTGCGGTACTCCACAGTTCAGGGGTTTTCTGGCTGATATTGTGTCCCCGTCAAAGATCTGGAAGGATCTATTGTGCAAGAATGAATCAAGCCATCTTAGAGCATCGCCTCCGACACCGATGTTGCGCAGACGGTTCAGCAAGGTGGCATGGCTGACCGTGTCGAAGGCTGCGCTTAGATCAAGGAGGATCACTGCCACTGATCCTCCCTGGTCTAGTATCCTTCGGGACTCTTCGGTGACTGTCAGCAAGGCGGTTTCAGTACCGTGAAACCGTAAAACCGTACAGTATCTTAAAAACCAAGTGGCTCTTGAACAAGACCAAAGACTCATCCACTGCTATTTCTTTCCCTGGAGCATAGATCTCAGACAATTAATCTACAAAATGATCAATGACAGGCCTAATCTTAAATAGACGGTCACAATAAGGGTGATCATGTGGCAATGCTAAACCATTATCGGCAAAATGCAGCATCCAAAGCAGAATCAAATACCTATCAAGACTCATGGCTGCCGGAAATATAGCCGTTGCCATCAAGGGACAAGTAGACCAATATGAAGACATCAATGGCTTCCTTAGCAAGCACATCAAAAAAGTTAAACCAAAGAACTTCTTCATCTCTTCCAGGTTTGTGGGAGTCCACCGTGTAGCTCTAGAGTTGAGCCAAAGGCTGGCACTGTTGTCCCTCAAAAACTGTTCAGAATACAAAGTAGTCTGCTCAACAATCTCTGTCAAAAATACATCGTCCATAAACAACTGAAAAAAATGTATAGGCAAAAAGTGTTCAGTATCCACTCTATACCCTGGAACATCAATAAAGTCTGGCAATGTCGGCTGCACCATGCCTGGGGCAATCCAGAGGCCAGCACTTCCAATGGGAGGCTGCATCCCAGATGCCTCTTGCTCCACTATCGGCACCAGTAGCGGTCAGTGGTGGGAGTGCTGCTGGGCGGTGACGTGGAGCGGGGGAGGGGAAGGGTACGGGGAAGTAAACTAAGGAATACAGCCAAATACAGTTAAGTGAACACATAAATAAATAAAACAAATGTTGTTGCTCGCACTGCATCGTATTTGGCAATGCAGAGCGCGCAACGAAATTTGTTTTATTTATTTATATGCTTACTTACCTGTATTTTGGCCGTATTCCATAGTTTACTACCCCTACCCTGCCCCTCCCCGCCCCTCGGCACCGCCCGGCAGCCCTCCCACCATTGACCGCTACTGATCGGCACATCAATGTCCTCCTCTAAGCCAGGTACTTCATCTGCACTAAGAGTGGCTTCATCAGCCGATGATTCCTCCTGGACAGAAATCTCTTTGCCAGAATCTTCCACTGCCTCCTCTGCCTCAGATGCAGAGTCAATCTCTGAAGCATGGTCAGAGGAAGACTCAAAAATCATACCAACAACCTGCTGAGCAGTAATCCTGCGGCTAGCCATAGCCCTTACAAAGAAAGGAGTGTTCACAAACAAGTCAACAGCAACAAACTCTGCGCAAAATAAGTAATAAACAAAGTGTGGCTTTAGCACAAAGATCTATATACTCAAAAAGAATATGACTCATTTGCCAAAGATAGCTACACTCACCAGCACCTACTCTACAGAGACAAAGCAAAAAGCAACGATATTCCACTAGAAAGAAGAAACAAAACCAATTACTCACAAGTCAACAAAATACACATAGAGCATAAATGCAAAAAGATTTTGACACTCAAAAAACAGAAGACAAACATACTGCTATTATTGCACCATTTGAAAAAACACATTCATGCAGGGAAATGAAACTCATTTAGAGTAAACAGTACCAAAAAAAGTCTCTTCCCAAACACATGCAACTACACAAACTGCAGAACTATCAATAACGAAACCGCAACCTGGAATATCAGTCTAAAGAGCAAAAGCCTTGAACTAGAATAAAAAAGAAAAAGAAAATGTTACAATTGCAATTCAGAAGAAATAACGCAATTAACATTATAAAACTCATTAAATGGTCAATCTGCCAGATGGGCCTTCAAATAGGGCCGAGATTATGGGGAGTGATCTTGCCCAAGGGATCTGGTGTGGTGGGGGTTTTCTGCTACGCCGATCTGTCCCCAGGTCGGGCAGAAAACAGCCAGCAGAAATGTGTCCCCTTGCAAAAAAAATAGATCCCTGGTGCCTAGTCGGGTTTTCTGCCCCCTCCCACCTGGGGGCAGAAAGGCCAAAAAAAAGGACTGATCTGTCCCCACGGTGGGGCTGAAAATAAATATCTTAAGCCCCTTGGAAGCAACCCTTGGCCAAGGGGTCCCTTCCATCTGCAATAAAAAAAATCCCTGGTGCCTAATGGGGTTTTCTGCCTCCCCTCCTGGCAGCAGAAAGACCAAATAAACTGGCCAATCTGCACCAGGGGGGTGGAGGGCAGGTAAAACAACAAGCCAAGTTGTCCCCATTAGAAGCGACCGCTGCCCATGGGATCGCTTCCTTACAATAAAAACGCAATCCCTGGTGCCTAGTGGGGTCTTCTGCCAAAAAACGGGCCAATCTGCCCCCATTGGGGACAGACAAAAATCTATTTTTTACCCCCTTTGGAAGCGATCCTTGCCCAAGGTGTCACTTCCGTACAACTTCAAACAAAATCCCTGGTGCCTAGTGGGGTTTTGTGCCCACCCTGGGGGCAGAAAGACCAACCAAATGGGCTGAAAAAATATTGAGCAAATATCTTCCCCCTTGGAAGCGATCCTTGTCCAAGGGGCCGCTTCCATACAATAAATACATTATTCCTGGTGAATAGTAGGGGGCCAGAAAGGACAAAAAAACAGGGCGATCTGCCCCCAGCTAGGAGGGCAGGAAAAATATCCAATACTTAATACCCCCTTTGGAAGTGACAGTTGCCCAAGGGGTCGCTTCCATACAACTTCAAACAAAATCCCTGGTGCCTAGTAGGGTTTTCTGCCCACCCTGGGGGCAGAAAGGCCAAAAAAACTGGCTGATCTGTGCCCGGGGGAGGTCCCAAAAAACATTTAAGCAAATGTATTCCCCTATGAAAGCGACCCTTGCCCAAGGGGTCACTTCCATACAATAAATACATTATCCCTGGAGAATAGTAGGGTTTTCTGCCCCCTCTCCCCCCCCTCCTGGGGCAGAAAGACCAAAATAATGGGGCGATCTACCCCCAGGGGGAGGGCAGAAAAAATATCCAATACTTACCCCTTTTGGAAGCGACCCTTGCCCAAGGGGTCACATCCATACAACTTGATACAAAATCCCTGGTGCCTAGCGGGGTTTTCTGTCTCCCCTGGGGGTACAAAGGCCAAAATAAAGGGCCGATCTTCCCCCAAGGGGGCGGGGGGGGGGAGAGAAAAACATTAAGGACATTTGTGCCCCCTTGGAAGCAACCCTTGCCAAAGGGGTCGCTTCCATACAATACATACATAATCCTTGGTGCCTAGTGGGGTTTTCTACCCCCCTTGGGGCAGAAAGGCCAAAAAAAAGGGCTGATCTGCCCCCTTGGGGAAGGAAAAACATCCAACATTGAAATCCTCCTTTGGAAGTGTCCCTTGCCCAGGTATCGCTTCCATGCCAAAATAAGACATCTCTGGTGCCTAGTGGGGGCATTTCTGCTGCTTGATTGAGACGCTGTGCGTGATCGTGCAGCACAAATGCCCTTCAGAGAGACATCAGGGGAGAGGAAAAACTCTTTCCTCTTCCCTGACGCCTCGATGGCCAAAGAACCCCCCCCCCGATCAGGAACACCTACCTACTCTGTCAGACGCCTTGAGGCAAATGGCTTCCAGCTCTTCCAGGTCTTCCTGATGATGTTGGCGCGTGCTGTGCACGCTGACATCATGGGATTGCCGGGGGGGTCATGGGTGGCAGCGGAAAATCTTCCACTGCAACCCCCTTTGTGGGGGCTAGATGGGCTGCCCATGGAGGGAGCGCCAGCGCTTCCCTCATGGGTGGGTGCCATAACTGAGTGGTTCCGTCATGAGCACACGCACACCGTGGCTCATGACGGGACCGCTCCATCATGAGCATAGAAAGGGTTAATAACCCTAGATTATATGTAGTTCTTTTCAAACTATGTTGTTCTTTTCTAATAGTCCTATTGCTAAAACTGAGTTGAGCACATCCAAGTTTGAACTCGATAGTACACAATTATTTTCACTGAACACATTGTGTTTCAAATAAACTAATCCTCAAGAATAGAAGGTTTAGTTGCACACCTCAACAATGATATATGTTCTTTTGTGTCAAAGTATTTAGATTTAGTTGTGTAGCTTTAAAGATATTCCTTAAAAACGTGCAGCAGATAAACTTCTTACTTAATTAATCCAAAATATATTAAAGTCAGCGCGTTGTGGAGAAGGACTTAATTCAGAATGTTAATTCACTATATCTGAAAAAGAAATGAAACACAACATCGAAAGGGTGAAGGTACTCTGGATGTTCAAAATTCACAAACTATTCTTTTGGCTTATTCTTTTCATTTTAGCGCCGTCCTCGATCGACATATAACCACAGCGTCTCATCCGCGTCTAGTAGCTTTTCCGCGTGAAATCCGGAAATTATTGCTACTGGATTGGGTAGACGATAGCTCAGGTATAAACGTGGTGGCCATTTTGGAATGGGGTCTTAATAATGGATGGTTACCTAATAAGTCACATTGCGTGGTAAAGGTGCCTCCGATATAATTCTATAACCAATATCTTTACATAAATGCATACAAATCTTAGATAACAAACACAAAAATAAATGTTGTGTATGTCTCAGAAAATTTCTTTTAGGTGATTTTAACCACTGTTTATAGAGGTAAATTGGGTAAAGTAGCCCACAGTTTGTCCATCAAATCGGACTAGAAAATATTTTCATTATGTTCTATCTGTAAACAGCATAGATAAAGGAAAAAGTATAGAAAAGGAATGCGTTGTTAGTTCCGTGCATTAGTCAATAGAAGCCCGGTGACTGAAAGAGTATTCAATCATTATTCTTATAATTTGATCATATATCGATCAACATTCTGGGAAAAACAAGATGAGACTCCAAGGAATCGGTTATTGATAGCACATTGAGGCTCATAGTTCTGTATTCCAAGTGCAAGGTTTTAAAATTCAAAGCATAAGCATTTCAATACACGACAATTTTTGAAACATCATCATCTATCACTATTGTATAAAGAAAGCCATTGGTGCATAAAGTTGTTCTGTCACTCGATCATATATATATATATATATATATATATATATATATATATATATATATGTAAACAAGAACTATGGAACAAGTTGTGGAAGCTTTTAAAAATCGAACAAAACAAATGGTGGGAAGCGACAACGCTGCAGAAATATATTGAAGCAAATAGAGTACCGCGCGGCTTGCACATATATACAACACCCACCTTCAGCGAGCCAGACCCAGATCTTGTGGAGGAATGGGCGAATAACAGCGATGATTGTTCAATAATAATGCTTAAACTACTTGTTAAATATGCTTCTAAAGAATGCAATAAACTGGCCCTTGAGATTGAAGAAGTGATAGCCAAATTGAAATCATTATGCGAAAAAAGTGAATTCGACAATAATATGGCCAAAATGGAGACAAAACTTGAAAGAATTGAAAAAGACATCCGGGAGAAAAAATAATTTTTTTTTGCAAGAGACTGAGTCGACTACGAAAGAGGCCAAGTACTGACCTTTGCTAAAAAGTATGACCATTTACGAGGGCAACCGAATATTATGACAGAGAGAAAAACCACAGTATCAAACAGTGATTTGCAGACAGCTGAAACAAGAGCTGGTGAATTGCAAGATGAAGAAATGATTATACCCACTGAGGCTGAACAACAAAGGATCCCTGGTTTGCTAAGCCCAAAAGAGCAAATTTTAAAAGAATTCACATTGGTAGCGCAAGGAAGATTAGCTGCCCAGAACTAATCCAACTCCGGAGGACAAAGAGACGCGGACGAGGCGGCAGAGGCGCAGTAAGACCAAATGTGGCAACAAGAGACGAAGTATCAAGCCCAGTGGGATCGAGAACAAGGGGCCAGAGAAAGGAGAAACGAAGGACTTGAAAACCATTATCAATTTTTCTACACGGAAACTCTGTGAAGCTGAAACTGAGGTACTTTCTTTTGGTCTATCTTTTTGTCCTTCTGCATCATTTGATTACACGCAAAGCAGAATAGACTTGTTCTATTTTACACGAAAACTAAGACTAAAAAAGTGGTTTGCGACTAAGGTTACACAAGGACAAGATGAAACTCAGAGGGAACCCAGTAACATTGCCATTGAAAATGCTGAGATGTTGCATCTTCTACATGACCTAGGTGGCAACCCAAACATTATTGATAACTCTATTTTAAACTTGATAAATGATAATATAAGGCTTGATTTGAATTGTCAGAGTGGTTTCAAACCAAAATCTGTTTTTCTCCCCCAAATCACTAACAAAGCAATTGACATCTTTGAAAAGGGTGTCATGAATGAATTTGAGAAAATGTCTAAGAAATCTAAATATGTCAGAGCTAATCTAACTAAAACACAATTTGATACCATACACAACTTGAGTAAGGATAATTCTATCATTATAAAGAAGTCAGACAAAGGGGGGAATATTGTTGTTTTACCCCGAGAGATGCATATTAATGAATGTCTCTCTCAGCTGGGTGATAAAAATAAATACGAGAAAAGTGATAAACAGACATACAATGCTAATACCACCAAACACCAAGAACAACTATTTGATTGGAAAGAGAGGGGTCTTATTGAAAAAGAAGAGTTGAGTTTCTTAAGTGTAAATATCCCAAAATACCTGCTCTCTATTTACTTCACAAATTGCACGAAAGTATGACCAAGCCACCGGGAAGACCTATTGTCTCTTCAAGGGGTAGCGGCTGGGAAAATACCTCGAGATATGTAGATTTCTTCCTGCAGCCACTGGTATAGGAATTACTATCTTATCTCACAGATTCTGGAGATTTTTTGCGTAAAATTGAGGATGTTGAGTGGAACTCAGGATGGCTACTTATGACACTTGATGTCAATAGCCTATACACATGCATTCCCCACGAACTAGGTATTAATGCATGTAGATACTTTCTCAAAAATAGATCCATATCTCATCTGTTTCATACGGAGATGATATTGGATATGGCATTAATGTGCCTCACACAAAACTTTTTTGTATTTAATGGTAATATCTACCATCAGCTCCTTGGAACTGCGATGGACACCTGCTTCGCCCCCAGCTTTGCAGGGTTGTACCTGGGCCGGTGGGAGGAGCAGGTGGTAAGGCGGTTCCCGCAATACGAGACTCAGGTTATTAAATGGCTTTGCTATATAGATGACATTTTTGTCATCTGGGATGGAACTGTGGATGAGGTTGAAAAGGTTGTGGATGCCATGAATATTAACGTTTTCAATCTCTCTTTCACTAGTCACATTGATGAAACCATGACTGACTTTCTAGATCTTAAAGTTAAAGTTGACGATAAGAGGCTGATCACAACACTGTTCAGGAAAGAGACTGCGGGCAATAGCCTATTGCATGCCCAAAGCTGCCACCCTAGTAACCTGATCAATTCTATTCCTGTGGGCGAATTACTTCGCGCCAAACGTAATTGTACCAAAGAAGATGACTTTAAGAAAGAATCGCTCACCATGGATGAACGGTTTAGACAAAGAGGTTACAGCAAAAAATGTATTGATTCAGCCATGAAGTCAGTCAATTCAAGAGACAGAAAAACACCGGCATGAAACTTCCAGGTTTATAACTGATTACCATCGACAATCCTGGAGTGTCAAGAAAGCCATTGGAAAGTTCTGGGATGTCCTTAAAATTGACAAAGACATAGTGAAGAGAATGAGTGAACATCCACAGCTTACCTATCGCAGACCTAAATCGCTCAAGGACATGATTTGCAAAACCCTTATTCCGACCACAGCTAGAAGAAATCCGGTAAGGGGTTTCTATGTTTGCGGTAAATGTAAAGCATGCAGATATAGCAAAAATGTCAGAGAAGTCAAACTTTCAAAAAACTGCAAACCATTCAAGATTCTCAAATATGTCACATGCCAAACTGATCATGTAGTATATGCACTCAAATGACCGTGCGATTTATACTATATTGGCAGCACAATACATCCAGCCAAAAAGCGAGTCTTGGAACACTTGTGAGCCATAGCCAAGGGCGATAAACAATACCCTGTAGCCAGGCATTTCGCCATACACCATAAAAGTAACACCTGCCTGATGTCATTCTGTGTTCTTGAAACTGTCCCTAGTAGAGAGAGAGGGAGACGGAGTACAGGAACTCAGAAGGTTGGAATGCAAATTAATCATTAAATATCGCACAATGCAACCTGAGGGCCACAATTTTGATGAGGAATTGGCAGTGCACCTGGGTTAAGGATACACCGCCCCCTTCATTCATGCCAGTGGAGTTTCTTTCCCGCTTCTTTCTTGTTTTAAATGCTGTATGTGAGATGTATGTTGTTTATTATGTATTGAAGAATGATGATATAGTCATTTGTTCACACTTTATTTCTTTTTAATTTTTGCAGATCTATGTGAAGCCTGATTAGGAGAGTTTAAAACACACCATCGGCAAATATGAGCTGGAGCACGAATGACAGTTGTGGTATGACTGTTTCACAGTAACAAATAATGGACTTTTTCCCACTTGGGGTATGACTGTTTCACAGTAACAAATAATGAACTTTTGCCCACTTGGGCTTGATCATGCCACGGCCGTGTATGAAGTTTGACAGCACTGGAATGCATCTGAAGTAACATGGCCTCTGAATAACATGTCACATATTTGATTTGTTTACAAGTGAAGCCCACTGGGGCAATGAACTTATGATCAATACTAATGCCAATCTCGCATTGCATTGGATAACAATCTGGCCAGGCAGTGACTAAGGCCCCGATGTAGGTAAATGTAATTTACCGACTCATAAATACCGAATTTTACCGATTCGGTATTTATGAATCAGTAAATTGGAAGGTGGCAGATGTAGGTAATTTTTAATTTACAATTACCGAATCTGTAAGATTCGGTATTTACCGATTCGATAAATACCGAATCGGTATTTCCCATTGATTCCTATGGGCTTTGAAGCCCATAGGAATCAATGGAAAATACCGATTCGGTATTTACCGAATCGGTAAATACCGAATCCTGGCAGGGGGAACGGGGTGTCATTTTGACACCCCGTAGCGCCCAAAATGCAGACTTGTGTGCCATGTGGCACACATACACGCCCTAAGGGCATGTCTGTGTGTCACATGGCATAGGTGTACATGCACAGATGTGCATGTACACTGGAATTCGGTATTTTACCACCCAATAGGATTGGGTGGTAAATACCGACTCCTAAAGGGCCTGTGGCACTCTTTGAAGTGCCACCTACATCTTGATTTACAGAATCGGTAAATTTACCGATTCAGTATTTTGCCGATTCTGTATATTTACCGAATCGGTAAATATACCGATTCTGTAAATGAGATGCCCCCTACATGCCAAATCCCAAATACCGGCCGGTAACGTCCGAAATCGGCCGTTACCGACCGGTAAATGGCGACCTACATCTGGCCCTATATGCCTTATGTTATTTTTTCACATTTCTTTTTGGCATTTAACTAGTTTTTTACGTTTTTTATGAGAAACGTCATTGAAAATATCCCCCATTGTATACATTGTTGATTTACCAGAACCACAATGTTTATCTTTACTTACATGCTGCAAAACTGTTGTTTTCTAGCTCCGTAATATGAAGACTACAGCTAGTCTGCTCTTTATGTTTACACTGTGGTGAAAATCATGTGACTTGTATTTAATTGTGCTACAACCATACCCTTGCACTCGTGAGAAAGAAGGCTTGACCTTCGAAACGCGTCGAGTGGAGCGTTATTGAATAAACGCGCTTTATTGACATCAAGTGGCCTGGACATTGTTTTTGTTTCGTAAAACGAGAAAACAAGTTGTTGGATATATATATATATATGTTCCCAAAAAGAAAAAAACGTTCCACAAGAAATGGAACAACAAGCGCAAGTAACAGCGTATGATTCTCAATCACATCTGTCAGTTATTAATTTAACTGAGGTTGCTCTGAACAAGTCTGACCTTAACATCTTGGCATTGGGACTTTCCTTCAGCCCTTCGTGTAATTTTGATTATCCTAACACGAGAATGGACTTGTTTAAGTTTGTTCGCAAATTAAAGCTTCACAAACATTTTGTGCACAACAGAGCCCCTAAACCTCCAATCATGATATCTACTAATGGCAATACAGCAGAACTTAATATTCATGACATGTGTGCTGTGCATAATTTGGAATAATTAAGATCTGAACAATCTAATTCACAAGATACAGAGGAATTGGTTGGACAAAGTACTGCCGGGATGACAAAATTCAAACCCCGGTCCACCTTTACGCCAGTAATGATTCATGACAACATTGATGTGTTCCATGAAATGACAGCAAGAGAAATCAAGAAACTACATGCCAAAGTCTTAACAACCACTCGCCAACAGGTTAGAAGGAACAATCAATATACTAACCTGGTCAAGAGAATCCAAGGAGATCAGAATATAATTGTCCGCCAAGCGGACAAAGGTGGTAACGTTGTCTTATGGCCTCGAACATTATATTTAGAGGAAGCTCTGGCACAATTAAATGACTCTTTGTGTTATCGACGGTGCGATAAAATCTCTGTTACCAATTCTCAATCTGAATTCTACTCCTTATTGTTGGCTTGGCACAGCATGGGTTTATTGAGTATGGAAGAACTGAAGTTTTTGAAAAATGAACATCCAATTATGCCAGTCTTCTATCTCATTCCAAAAATCCATAAGAATGCTACTACTGGGGGGAGGAGCTTCGCGCGATTCCAAGATGGACGGTGAGCTAAGGGCTCCCGAGACCCTTTCCGCCTCCCGCGATTATCCTGTGAATGATCCTGATTATGACGACGGGTATTTTTTATTGATGCCCTGCTGATGTCCACGTCTTTTTCAAAAATCGTTTTGGCCGCCGGATGTCGGACTTACTGCACTCTGGAATTCGGGGCCTACATCGTGTGCCAACCGGGGGCTTGAGTCTCCGAGGTACCCAGGCGGCAATCGAACAACAACGGCTGATGAGCCACGCCCTCTGCCCCTGGTGTACTTTCGGTTTCGTTTTTGGTCGCTGTTGTGAACGCCCAGTCGCCGATCGGCGATCCAACTCTGTTATCGTTGCCAACCTTCAGCCAGAGCTGTGTCCCTATCCTCTCGCCGCTCCGAGCTTGCCGAGACGGAGATCGTTTTGGCTGCACCCTACAGATCCTGTTGGAGCTCATTGCCCGTCATGGCGGGCAGGGCGGTCACCGAGAGGCGCACCACTAGAGGCCCGTCCCGAGGGGGGATCGCCCAATCTCAGACCATCGATCGATTTACTCAGCCTAGGGGCTCCCCGGGCGGGTCGAGTGGTGCCCTGGAGGAAACTGGTGATGGTACTCCTGAAAGCGAGGAGCCAACTCTAAAGGACATTATGGGCGCTATTGCGAGTGTCCAATCCACCATGGGCCAGCAATATGAAACCTTGGTGGCCAAGATAGATACGGTGGCGATCGATGTCCCCCACATCAGAGCGGACCTGGGGAAAACCAACGAGCGTGTCAAATCCCTTGATATCAAGACTGCTAGTTTGACCACGGATGTCTCGGATCTCCAGACCACAATCCGCAATCTTCGGTCTACTTGTGATCTGTTTGCCAATCGGCTGGAAGATTTCGAGGGCCGGGCCAGACGCAATAACGTCCGCATCGTGGGTGTCCCGGAGAACTCTGCTGATTTGCCTGTTGATCTCCTGGTGGAGGACCTTGTGCTGAAACATTTGGCACCAAAAGGCCTGAGTAAATTCTTTGCTGTGGAGCGAGCTCATCGTGTCCCGGGTGGTAAGCCGAAGTTGGGAGCCGCTCCGCGGCCCATAATTGCCAGGCTCTTCAATTTCCGTGACAGAGACGCTATCCTGCAAGCTTCACGAACGAATGGACCCACGAAATTTGAGAACGTATCGGTCAGTTTTTACCCGGACTTCACACAGGCAGTCCAGAAACAACGAATGGGCTTCACGGGCGTGAAGAGGCGCCTCAGAGAACTGGGACTGAAATATGCTATGCTCTTCCCGGCCCGCCTGAGAATTGAGCATGAAGAGCGTGCGTTCTTCTTTGACCGCCCCGAGGTGGTTAGTGACTGGTTGGACACTTTATCGACGCGCCATGAGGGCCCGGAGAACTCGAGAGGCGCTGAAGGTGGTTTGGAGGACCAGGAGCAGTGAGTCTACATCGGCGAGCCTGATTCTATGGCAGTGGCTCAGAGACTATGTTCTGTTATGGTGTGACTGCCCGGGGGTGGGGGGGGTTTAGGGGATCTACCTCCTCTGGGGACTTTTCTCTCTTTGTGTAGGTTAGTTTAATGGGGCGACAGGCACACTGCAAGTTGGGGTGGCTTTTAGGTCTACCGCAGGGGTGCAGGGAGGGGGGTTTGAGTTTGATGGGTTCACTGGGGGTGGTGGGGGGGCTCTTTTCTCTTTGTTTGTTTCTAGGCTGTGCTATGTTTTACATTTGCTATCATGTGGCTGTTTCGAGGTGGGGAGAGCGGTCCGTTCACTTCTGGGATGGGGGGTAGGGGACTTAGGGTGTTGAGCTGGAATGTTAATGGTCTCGGGGACAGGATAAAACGTGGGATTGTGCTACAATACTTGAAGAGATGTTCCCCGGATGTGGTCTTGCTCCAGGAGACCTACTTGGTGGGCAATACATGTCATGCACTGAACAGGCGAGGTTACCGTCTGGTGGCTCATTCCGGCTTCACCTCTGGATCGAGGGGGGTTGGTATCCTGGTTAGGAACTCCCTCCCCCTGGAGATAGATGACACGGTGTTGGACGATAGAGGCCGTTACGCAGCTATTGTGGGGAGATGGGAAGGGAAGTTGATTTCCATATTGTCTATTTATGTTCCGCCCGGCCTGCAGTCTACTACCTTCACCGATTTGGGTGAGGTAATTCTGGGTTTGCCCGATGGCTTGCTAGTGGTGGGTGGAGACTTTAATTCTGTGGTGAATGGGGAGAGTGATCGTAGCCCCCCCCAGGCTCCTCCCTACATCGCAGCTATGGCTAGGGAAATTCTTGGACGCCTTTGGGTTGGCGGACTGTTGGAGACAACTGCACCCTGGCCGGCTTCAGTATACTTTCCACTCGGGAGCCCATGGTAGTCTCTCGAGACTTGATTATATCCTCGTGCCGATGGTGCAGTTGGTCTCGGTGCGTGAAATCAAGCATTTGGCTAGAGGAATTTCTGATCACTCCCCGCTGTGGCTTCATATTGATATACATCTGGGGGCTGGGGGTCGGCTTGCCCCGATCAATCCATGGCATTTTCAGAACCCCAAAATCAGATCTGAGGTGGTCAAGTGTATGAACTTTTACTTTACTGAAAATGAGGGATCGGTGTCCTCCCCGGTCTCCCTATGGGAGGCTTATAAAACTGTGATCCGTGGTCAAACCCTGTCTTTGGTTGCTGGTGAGAGGAGGCGCAAAAATGAGGAGGTGGTGAACTTGGAGTCTGAGATTGCCGTATTGGAGGAACGGTTGGAAGCAGGGGTTACGCCCGAGAAATTGCATGTCTTGGCTCTTAAGCAATCTGATTACAGGGCCTTGGTGACTGACTCGG
The DNA here is from genome assembly GCF_964261635.1 of Lissotriton helveticus. Taxonomy (NCBI): domain Eukaryota; kingdom Metazoa; phylum Chordata; class Amphibia; order Caudata; family Salamandridae; genus Lissotriton; species Lissotriton helveticus. The sequence continues at coordinate 937,615,608 of NC_136068.1, forward strand.
CTGAGGCAATGCATCGTGTGCAGCAGGGGCGTCTGTATGATGTGGGTGATAAAGCGGGGAAGTTGATTGCTTGGCTGGATAGGCGAGACAGAATGAATCGTGTTGTGCCTGTAGTTGAGAAAGTTGATGGGACGCAAGTCGTGGACCCGGTTGAGATAGTTGAGGTGTTTGCCCAGCACTTTCGGGTTGTATACGCCCCGGTTTCGAGCATGCCGGAGGAGGACTGGCGCTTGCTGCTTCGTGATCTTGAGTTGCCTAGTCTCTCGGAGTCGGACGGGGTGTTCATGGAGGCTGATTTTTCCATTGATGAGGTTGCGCTCGCTATACGCTCCCTTCGCTCAGGGAAGGCCTCTGGTCCCAACGGTATACCGGTTGAGTTATACAAGCTATGCCCGGATAAAATGGCGCCCTATCTGCTTCGTATGTTTGCGGCATCGCGAGACCTTGGATTTCTTCCCAGGGACCAGAGGCTGGCCTCTATTGTGGTTATCCATAAAGATGGCAAACCCCGCGAGCGCTGTTCATCGTATCGCCCGATCTACCTTTTGAATGCTGAACCCAAGATATTGGCAAAACTTTTGGCAAACCGACTGGTCACGGTGATTAGTGAGTTGGTTCACCCTGATCAGTCTGGTTTTATCCCCCACCGCAATACTGCGCTCAATCTTCGTCGTCTTCACGGCGTCATAGCGAGGGCGGGGTCTCTCAGCGAGCCGGCCATCTTGGTTTCTCTCGATGCCTCGATGGCCTTTGATACGGTTGAGTGGCCGTATTTGTGGGCTACTCTTGCCAAATTCGGTTTTGGTCCAAAATTTATTGCATGGGTTAAACTCCTGTATGAGCAGCCGCTGGCGCAGGTTGTGGTTAATGGTAGAGCCTTGGAGCCCTTTGTTCTCGGGCGAGGCACGAGGCAGGGATGTCCTTTGTCACCGCTATTGTTCGCACCTGCGCTCGAGCCCCTTGCTGCCTGGCTCCGTTGGGAGCCTTCATTAAAGGGTATTCGGTGGTCCCCCGACTTCGAAGATCGTATATCATTGTATGCCGATGATATTTTATTGTACCTGACGTCCCCCCGTAAGTCACTAGGAGTACTCTTTGATGTTTTGAGTTCCTTTGGACGTAACTCCGGGTTGGTTATCAATTGGTCCAAGTCGTGTATCTTCCCGCTGACCGGTGATCCTCTTTCTCTGCCCCGAGTATGCCCGATCCCGGTTTCTAGTGCTGGCTTTAAGTATTTAAGGATCTATATTTCTATCTATCTATCTATACTTGACCCTGTGATACGCTATGAGCGTAACTTGTTGCCTCCACTCGCCCGGCTACGGTCGGACGTCGCTGCATGGTGTGGTCTACCCTTGTCCCCCCTGGGACGGGCGGCCCTGTTCAAAATGATGTCTCTCCCCCGTTTTTTGTATGCCGTACAGAACACACTTGATTTAGTGCCGGCTAGCTACTTTCGTGAAATCGAGTGCCTCCAGAGAAAGCTGGTTTGGGCTGGCTGACCCCGTATTGCGTTGGCTAAGCTTACGCTGCCCTGGTACGATGGGGGCATAGCGTTACCTGATATAAGAAGATACTACTGGGCATCTCAATTGAGCGCTGTGAACCATGCCATATACGGTCCAGTCCCGAATCCTGCATTCGAGATGGACCGGTGGTTGTTACCCGGGGGAGATTACTACAGGGCTCTCTACTCTCGGGGCGCTAGGAAGAATTTGACGGGACCCACTGAAGTGGCTGTGCGGGTGTGGGGCAGCGCGACCGCGGCTACTGGATGGGTAGATAAGCTGACCAGGGCGACCCCTCTGTTTGCCGCGGAGAGGCTTGGTGAATTGTGGATGTCAAAGGGTTTCGATAGGTGGGACTTCATCGGAATCAGCAAGGTAGGTGACCTCAGGGTTAAGAATAGAGTCAAGACCTTTGTTGAATTGCAACAGGAATACAGTTTGAATGACTCGGAATATTTTCGATACCTCCGGGTTCGTCATGCCATTGGGTCGGTTTTTCCGGCCGGTTCTGACATTCCGGAGAGCTCCCCCCTGGAAGATAGGGTGCTGGACGGCCATATTTCAGATAGCACTATCTCCCTTATTTATAAAAAACTTATCAATGCTCGATCGGACTTGCTTGTTCAGCTTCGTGGAACCTGGACTAACGATGGGCTGGAACTGGATGATGAGGATTGGCAGGCTGCGATATCCTCTCCCAAAGAGGTCGCGATTCCGGCACGTTTGCGACTCATTCAGCTGAAGATTCTGCACCGCGTCTATGTCACGGGTCCGCGACTGATGCGTATGGGTTTTTCTGAGGATGGACTGTGTCGGCGTGGCTGTGGTATGCTTGCTACCTTCCTCCACATCGTCTGGGAGTGTCCGGACTGGACTAGAGTGCATGCGGTGATGAGTGGGGTGACGAATGTTGAGTTGCTACCTGAAGCCAGGCGCTGTTTATTGAATGTATGGGAACCGAATGATTGCACTGTTGCTCAGACTCAGTGGGTCACGCTGGGAAACATGGTTGCGAAGAGGGACATCGCACAGTTGTGGGGATCTCCGAGGGCACCATCAGTCTCCAAATGGGAAGAAAATATGGACTGGTGCATGTTTAGAGAGAAGATTGTTTATGTCTCCCGTGGCAGGCCCAAAAAATGGGGTAGGATATGGGACCAATGGAATTCATACCGTGGGGAGATATGTGATCCCCCTTTATTGATCCCCCTGACACTCCTTGTTCCCCTTGACTGTACGTTTCGGCTCCCTCCTGTATCACATTATTGATATGTTTCTGCTCTGGATCCCCCTCTCCCCACCCCCTCCTTTATCTCCTGGAGGTTCTCCTGTTTTTCCATATTGCCTCTGATTGCCTCTCCCCGTATCGTATGGAACAGACACAACAGTTTAGGACGCAGCCTCGTTTTCCTCTTTTTCTTAGATGTTTTTGTTTGCTTGTTTTGAAAAATGAAACCTTTCCGTATCTTATCGTTATAGATTTGACCAATATAGTGTACCATTGCTGCCGGACCCTTGGTTGTCGGCTGATGAGCTGTGTAATGCTATACTGCTTTTCTGATATGTCACTGGCCGGCCCAGGGGGTTGTAGGCCTGTCATTGTGTTTTCTTTATTGCTAAATAAAGGTTTAAAAAAAAAAAAGAATGCTACTACTCCTCCCGGGAGGCCAATCATTTCGGCGTGTGGGGGGTTTTTGGAAAACACAACTATCTATATAGACTCTTTTTTACAAGACATTGTGAGTGGTTTACCATCTTTTATTCAAGACTCTGGCGATTTCCTTAGGAAAATTAATGACATCGTTTGGGACAGTGACTGCTGGCTAATTATATTGGATGTTACATCGCTCTATACGAGCATCCATCACCAGGATGGTATTAGAGCAATCCAGTATTTTTGGGACTTTAGACCAGCTATCATGACACATCATAACAAAATGCTCATTGCCATGATTACCCATTGTTTGAACAATAATTTCTTTATGTTCAATAAGCAATATTTTCAACAGGTCAGAGGGGTTGCTATGGGGGCCTGTTTTTCTCCCAGGTATGCCTGTCTACATATGGGCTACTGGGAGAGACAGGTCCTCCATGGTGACTTCAAAGGCATTTGCTGTAATAACATTTTACAATGGTTCAGATATATCGATGATATATTTTTAATATGGTGTGGGTCATTTGAAGAGGCGGAAAGATTTGTTAAAAACATCAATGTTAACATGTTCAACCTTGAGTTTACTGCGAACATTAGCCAAACAACTGCCTATTTCCTTGATGTTGAGATTTCAATTGTGGATGATCAGATCCACACAAAATTATATAGGAAACCGACAGCAGGCAACACTTTGTTGCATGCTACCAGTCACCACCCACCCCATCTTATACGCAGCATCCCCTATGGGGAGATGCTGAGAATAAGACGCATTTGCAGCACAGATCATGAATTTGAATCTGCTCAGCGAGCTAGCCGTGAAAGATTCTTGGCAAGGGGCTACAAGGAAAAAGACATCGATATGGCAATTTGTAAAGCTAATGCACTATCTAGACAGGAGGTATTAACATATAAGAAAAATAAGATCTTGAGTTGTGAGGAGCCCCAACGACAGACCAGACTAAGCTGGTCGTTTAATAAACAACATAGTGCATTAAGAAAAATTGTCAACAAACATTGGAACCTCATCCGTAATGATCCATCTATCGGTGAGTGTATGCCACCTAAGCCCTTAATAACCTTCAGAAAAGCTCGGTCTTTGGGAGATGAGTTGGTTAAATCCAGCCCTGAAATTGTGGCCCCAAACAATTGGCTCAGCACGAGCAGAGGTTTTCGAAAAAGGGGCATCTTGCAAAGCCTGCAAGCATGGAATTAACAAAACTGAAGTGGTCACCCCCTTTTCTGATATTCCTTTTAAAATCAGTAAGCAACTCACGTGCAAAACAGAGTTTGCGATCTATGTGCTGGAGTGTCCCTGTGGCCTGCGATATATTGGGAGTACCAAGTTGCAGGTTCACAAGCGGATACTCCAGCACATCAGGGCCATCAACACCAGTGATGCATCATACCCTGTGGCGCGCCATTTTAAGGTTCATCATGATAACAACAGTGAACTGTTAAAATATTATGTCGTCAATGCCATTGGCCCTTTAAGGAGAGGTGGTGACAGGGAAGCACTTTTGCGACTCACTGAGACCAAATACATCCTGAAATTTGATAGCAAGACCCCAGGTGGTCTTAACGCCACAGAGGATTTTTATACCTGCCTCTAAATTTTCTCAAGATGATTGCGTTGCATCAGTCTCGACGTTTTGAAATATATATGACTCAGCCTGTTGACAGGCCGTCGGGTATGATGATCAGATTGGTTTCCCATATACAATGTTGTCACGTTAATGTATATATATGAAATCTCTTTTTTATCCTCATTGCCTGCTCTCGATCACTTAGTCACTTTATATTCTAAAAAACAATTAGTCATCACTTTGTACATGACTATTTTAAACAACACATTTCATTTGCACAGGCTACACTCTTTTCTTGCACTATAGGGGTCTGCATACAGGCCAATATTAGGTTTACAAGCCCACTTGGGCTATACGTATTGTCATAACTTTGTAGCCATGTTTATATCTTCACAATGCTGTTTTCCCCGCTGCTCCATTTGCACTCTAGGTTACTTTGCATGTTTTGCACATTTATGAAGACGTGTTGGTATTCTATATAAATACGAGCTTTCAATTATTTATTTGTGCGAAACCTATGCAATTTAATGATTGTATCCTTATGAACAATAATTCATCATGTCTACATTTTTAAAAAAAACAAATTGTTGTTTTGATGTAAATAGATGTGAGTATACTATTCTTATGTTTTTAACATTTCATGCAGTCGTGTTAAATTTGCAGCATTGAGAGAGTTAATTTGCATTCATGCAGATATTCTGTTCTCTCTCTATGGCTACTACTATGTGCCTGCTTTGACCAATTGTAACCCCTTTTCTTGCTTGCACTTGCACTTTAAATAGTCCCCCCTCCCATAATGGCATCATGTGACCAAGGCCTCTGTGAAGGCCGAAACGTTATGCTGGCAGGGCGAGCTTCCACTAATAAAATGTAATTCTGCTCACTGCATTTCCTGGGTCAGCTCCTCTTTCCTTGCCTTGAAGCGCTCCGGTGTACGTGGGAGTTCGAGGATTTGTGGATATATATATATATATATATATCCAAACCATAACAGAACCCAATTGGAGGAGAAGCTTCACGAAGGTAACTTTGGCATCCCTCTTTAATAAAAGTAACAGCCTGCCAGCAGGTTTGTTCATGCAACCTTCATACAAAAGATTAAAACGCCAGACGCGTTTCAGGAAATCGTGTTCCCTTCTTCAGTGGCGTGGAAGGCAAGTGTCAGCTGCGGGTGCTTATTGAAGAGCACTTAGTGTAACATCCCCTGCTTAAGTAGGCGTGGCCAAAGGCCTTCTGGGTGATGTAGTCCTCTTCACGTCGTACCACTGTACTAGGTGTTGGCGTGCAGGCGCGCCCACACGGTTGCATGAACAAACCTGCTGGCAGGCTGTTACTTTTATTAAAGAGGGATGCCAAAGTTACCTTCGTGAAGCTTCTCCTCCAATTGGGTTCTGTTATGGTTTGGATATATATATATATATATATATATATATATATAAACTCTTCCCTGATAGCCCGGTTACCTCGGCAAGAAAAGAGCACAGACCACCGTGGCTTCGTCAGCTGAACTTTATTTAGGTTCCATAGTCAGCGCAGCAACAGCCATTACGCGTTTCGTCCCTCACGGGGGACTTGATCACATGACCCTTTGATATATATATATATATATATCAATATGTAATGCAGAACAGAGTACATATTAAGAAGAGAATATAATTCAATAATAATAATAAACCCAATTTTTTAATTTATATTCTTAACGTACAGGGTCTTTTTGAGTGTCAATTTCACTTTCATATCATATATATTATAATCATGTCTTATATAGTGACATAAGAGCCAGATAATAAACAGTTACAGAATAATAATTCATTATGGACAACACTACAGTATGAGTTCAGTGATTATCATTCTACTGCCCAATTATGGCCTTTTGCTACCTTACCCGTTTTGCATATCCTGCGATTTTCTCTGATGGTAAGAATCCTGTCTATATTGGGTGATCTGGCATTGGGTTTAACAACATCTATAACCCACCAAGACATATCGTTTTCTGAATGTTTCAGATGTATATAGTGTTCAAACATAGGGGTATGTTCAACTTTACAGCGTTTCTCGACTGATGTTGTGTTATGCGCTTCTTGATCTGTTGTGTTGTTTTACCTATGTAGTACAGTCCACAGGGACATTCAAAACAATACACAATGTTGCAGGTATTACAATTGGTGAAGTGTTTAACCTCAAACAACTGGCCATTGATGTTAAATCTTTATGTCATTTTGGTTGTATTACATTCAACACACATGTTACATTTAAAGTGGCCAGTGACTGGTGGTAACTGTAATGTATTTTGTATTGCTGGTTTAGATGGTGGCTCATAGGCATGAACTAATCTGTCTTTCAGGTTAGAACTTCTTTTAAAAGCAAACAGGGTTTTTTCTTTAAACTCTGGAAATCCTTTCAAAAGACGACATTGCTTTCCAATTATTTTTTTGATCCTCCTTTTTCGAACAATTCCTTCGGAATCGAAGGAATTGTTAGAAAAAAATTGGATTACTTGCTTGAAGCGCTCATATTGAGCGAAAAAATGAAATCTCGAGGCTATCCCTCTAAACTTCACCAAAAATCTCTTAAACAAGCATGGTACAATGATAGAGAGGCTCTTCTCAAAATGAAGAAAAAACAACAGACTACATTCAAGTAGATAATGATCTCCCAAAGATAGACTTGTTTTGGCCAAGGAGAACGCCCATCTTCCTTGCTTCTGTACAATAACACCATGTCAGGAAGCAAGGAAGGTGGATACTCTTTCTTTTCCCAGATCAGGGTGTCTGGTGTATGCTTTTGCTCCCACCTGGTTAATCTATAGAGTGTTATAAACGATCAAGAAGGATCAAGCAAAAGCAGTGCTTAACTTGAGCCGTGCTTAACTTGAGCCGGTGGTTTCCGGAGCTTGGCACCGGCACTTAATTGTCAACACCAGTGCTTGCCACAGTCAGCCACAAGGGGGTGTTGTCTGGCCAATATAGAGATGACCACAGCCACAGTTAAGTATTAATTCAATTTACATCAGAAATTACTATTACCTGCCTCCCAAGTCATTTTTATAGCTTAGGGGGCCTGTAATAGTCCACATTGTCACGCTTATAGGAGTGTGATGGTTAGTAGTTGTGTTGTTACCATAATTTGCAGCACTGGCAGGGGCAATTTGTTGGTCAAGCTGCAGTAGCCTCCTGACGAGCGCCCTGGCACTTACTTTTTTTTACAAATTAAGCACTGAGCAAAGGTCTCTCCAACCTCTTTGCCCCTTTCTTCAAATTCCATGTCCTGTGAAGCATTAAAGGTGTTTTAGGTATCATTGGCATGACTCCATTTAGGGATCTGGCGCTTGATAGGGTAAATTTGGAAGCAACCGTTTTCTCCCCTGGGGTAGCCTCTTTAATACAACATTCCAGGGGTTCATCCACATTAAAATCATATTCTTCCACTGGATTCCTCAATAGTACCGACAGATCCCATGTGTGTTCTAGGTTTCTTAAAATATGTTTTTCCTGTATCTAGTGGTTTCTACACTCTGCTCCCAGTTGGAGGCGATAACAGTGTTCAGAAAACCGGAATGGCAACTAGAGCTCCTGTAGTAGCTAGGTTTTTGAAGCTGTTCCTGTTGAAAATGTCAGAGACTCACTGCCCAGGTTCCCTCTTGATATTTGCCACCACTCCTTCAGATTTTGTAAGAGAAACATTTTGAACATTCAGATTAAGTGAATCTCAGATTTCTATTTTATAATACCATTTGTTGGTAGCCATTTAATCCCCCGGTTGGGTTCAGAACTTTTCTGAAGATTCTTCCAAGATAAAGTATTTGTGTCCCCAGACCATAGTTTGTTCCTAAAGTCCCACCATCTTTCCACTGTTATGTTATGTGAATGTAACTAGATAAAGTGCACCAAATGCTACCCAAAGGTATATCTCGGCACTCAGCCAGCACATAACCAACACCCAGAGCCTTAAACAATCATGTTTTCAAAATGTTCTTGAATTTGGTGAAATCCACACAGCAACGAAGATGGAGGGGAAGTTGAGAGAGGAAGTTGATTCCAAGCAGGAGGGGCTGTGATGGAGAAGGCTCTGCCCCGTATCTAGAAGTATGAACACGGGGGGCAATCAGTAGCTGCTTATAACTAAATCTTAAAGTGTGTTTTCCTGGTAGAAGATAGCAGCCAAGGAAAAACCCTCCTCAGAAGTCTCATAGGTGCAAAACAAGAACCACACGTTGCAGCAATGTGATTCTGCATGGAAAGTTCCTGATCTAGTTTAACGTCCAGATTTGTTACGGCGTGACTTGGAATAGGATCTGCCCCCAGTTCCGAGAGCCACCAATCAGGGCTCCAGAGGAGCTGAGTTTTTCCAATCAGCAAGATTTAATTTTTTTCGATGTTCAGCTGGAGACAATTAGTGGTCATCCAAGCTGCAATTCCCCTCAGACAGTCGTGAAAACGATGTATTGTGTCATCAGTGTCCTGCCCCAGTGAATTTATCAGCTGGGCATAGTCGGTATATGAGATTATATCAAAGCCACAAGATTTAACAATCCTGGACATGGGGGCCACCTAGATGTTAAACAAAGTTGGTCTCAAAGTTAAGCCCAGGGGCACCCCTTTGTTGATGGAAATCGTGCTTTATTTAAATGAACTCAGCATGAACGTTTGGGTGCGGCTTTCTTAAAAGTCGGTGAGCCACTGAAAAGCCTTGTCCCCGACACCGATCGCATGCAGTCTGCTGGTCAATACTGTATGGGAAACGGTGTTGAAAGCTGCTGAAAGATCTAACAACACAAGCATGACAGGGGAATCAGCATTAAAGTACAACGGATAGTATCTATAACATCCACCAGAGTAGTCTCTGTCCTGTGGCGGCTTTGAATTCCAGTTTGGAGGGGTCTAGAAACTTATGGTCCTTCAAGAATGCCATAAGCCGTTTGTTCACACTGCTTTGAAACATATTCCTCAATAAAGGTAGAAGTGATTCAGGGTGGTAGTTGGACAAACTGTTCGGATTGGCATTCAATTTTTCAAGTACAGAGGAAACCAGAGTTGCATAGTTGTTGAGAGGCTTGGATGTCTGCAATGCAGGCTTGAGGCTAGGTGAACTTGTTGAGCACTTTATAAAGCTCTTTGGCGGAACTACTGTTGCAAGGATTCTGCTCATACGCAGAACTGTGCACAGAGACCCAGGACCTCAGTGAATTGTGATGTGCCAAAAAACTCACCTCAGTGCCTAGAAACCCTAACCAGCTAGCATCAGTGTCACATTAGCTCTTCGTCCTACAGGAAAGGAACCAATGATTAGACAAACTAGAACATGCGACTTCGGGTATACACAGGAATGGTGGGAAGTAAGAACACTCTTTCGTTGTACTCTCATACCAGTCCACAACAGGAGTAAAACAGAGACACAGTTAGGTTAAAATATTTATTTTAACGACGTGCTCTCAGATGCAGTATCTTTGCTAACATAAGCAGACATATGATTAGAAATAATATGATCAGCATTGTTACAACTCCATAAAACACAAAAGGAGAAATCATATTACAATGATGGTAAAAATAGGTCCTATAGCGCCTAATAATTCACCCCCCCTAGGTAGGAACTATGTTTTATAAAATATAGAAGGTCTCTTAGGCTTGTTTGGGGAACCCCATGCCTCTAAGATCAGCAGTAGTGTACCACATCAGGATCTGCAAACGCTCTCTGTCTGTCTGGAAAAATGGGCTTCTTCCAAGTGTGTGAAATCATGTCTACAGAGTGATATTAAAGGCACCAGAATCACGTTGGCTGCAGCTGCATTTGTGTTATGTCTAGACATGTGAGCCGATCATCTTCGAACAACAGCTACCTTGTTATGATGGCCTTGGAGCTTTAGAACTCAATGTGTAGACTAGAGTCTCAAATGCAAGTCTAGGGATGCTGAAAACAAGCCATTCTCAAGTGAAGCATTTCACGTAGCCTAACTTACAACAACAGTTATATGCAGTGTCGTGTGCAAAAGCGGCAAAAAGGTAAAAAGGCGTTTAAACTTCTAATAAGCCTATGCTAACTTAACAGTGTGCGCAACAAGGCCCAGCCCACACTACACCCTCCCTTGATCGGAAAACGAACAACAGCGGGGGCAATTTTGTAGAAAGCAGAGTTCAAGCTCGAATGAAACCGAACCAAGTTCAAAATTTCGCCACAGTGGATAATTGGGAGTACAATCCGAATTAGCAACCAAAACATTTTTTCTTAAAATCCAACAGGGATGTATAGTGTCAAAACACACCACCTTCTCGTTTCTGCCTGATATATTACTTTTCTTGGAGTTACTGATGTGAGCATGATACTGGGATAATGCTCATTTGTATGCAGCTCTATCAGCTAGGATTTTAGTGTGGCACCCACGTCTCTCCAGCCTTTTACAGCCGGCTTTCAAAATAATCAGTTCCATAGAGAACGATTGAGCATGCAGCCTGGGGGAGATGGGCCTTGATTGTTTGAGTGGAGCAGTTTTATCAAAGGTGGATTCAGAGTGTTAAGACAGCTAGATAACACTTAGTTAATATTTAAATTAGGAGTCATAACTCCCAGGCTGAATGCCATAGAAAACCCATTTGGTGAGATGGCATACCAAGCTCTATAGGCCGTAGCCCCAACAGCGGCAGACTGATGTGTAATGTCCACCCTATCAATCTTAAACTTGATCAGATAATGGTCCGCCCATGTGAGAGAGAGAATCATCACTCTTTAAAAGTTAGGAATTGGTAAAAATCATATCTAAGGTGTGGCTAGCCAAGTGTAGGGCCCATAATAATCTGGGGAAGGCCCAGCATCTCTAAGTCCTCAAAAAGGTGGGCAACTTCTGGGTTAGTGACATCTTACCACTGAAAATTAAAGTTACCCAGGAGTAGAAAATTGCTGGAGGACAGTATAAAAGGGGCAATGCATTGAGCCCAAAGATGGCTGATACTCTTGGCGCACCAAGTGGCCCATAGATAGGAGCACCCTTCCAATGGAGACCGTGCGACCACTCAAATCTGAAAATACAAATTTCAGCCCAATCTTCCAGGGAGGATGCAATGATTTAAAGCTTGACCGAGTTCTGATATGCAATGGCAACTCCCCCGCCTGGTCTGACTTCTTTGTCTAGTCTGATTAACTGGTAACTATCAGGTAGTGCAGGAGGAATGCAGGGGAGGGATTAGGTGTTTAACCAGATCTCTGTAAGGAAACAAAAATCTGGGGCAACAGAAGTTCCCAAATTTCATTTGCATGTTTCGGTAATGATCTAATGTTACAGTTAAGGCTAAGAAAAGGAATGGTGAGGCTGGGAAAAGTTTATCTACTGTTCTCAATAAGAGACACTAGAAGGCCTGCTGGGGAGGGCTCTGACAGAGAACCTGGCCCTTCACAACTCTTTGCCGGGGGGCAGGGGGAATAGCATTCTCCAATTCCTCAGCTACTAAAGAAGGAGACAAACAGCAAAATCTGCACACGAGGCAGAAAAATGGACCTTCCAAACATCAAAAAGGAGAGAGCCGCAGAGTAGGTTCAGACTTACCTAGATGAGCAACGTTGTTGGCAATATTGCAAAGGAATGCCACAGAGTAAGTAAGCCTCTTCTTAAATATAGAATAGTTTACTGGAGGGGCAGGGATCCTGGCTCCTGCCGACGTTTAGGTGCAGACAGGCACAGACGGGCTTGCCTTTGTTATGCCTTCAGTGTGCCAGTGGCGCTTCCGCTTTACTATGCAGCTGATATAGGTAAGCAGGGAAAAATGCCTGGACAGCTAACCTACAATGGCCATGCGAGGCAAAACAACCAGGAAGTGTGGCAGCATTTACTAAAAGTACTGGCCAGGCACTCTCAGTGCAAACAGCATGAGCTGCGGCGGACCAAAGAGCTATTCACAAGAAACCAATATGCGGTGCAGAATAAAGTAAGTTTCCACCCACAAACACTATCCCACTAGAATTTAAAATAAGGTGATTTAAAAATACAGGATGTGGGAAAGCTGTGTATGGTGGCACGTCAGCGCTATCATGCAGATGATGTTGGTGGGCCGAGGAGAATTCCTAGACCACTAACCTACAATGGCAATGGAAGGCAAAACAACCAGGAAGTGTGTCAGCAATGATTTAAAATATTGGGTAGGCCTTCGCCACACAAACAGCATGAGCTGCGGCGGCCCAAAGGGCTATGAGGCCAGAAACCAATAAGCGGTGAAAAATAAAGTAAGTACCCACCCATCAATACAATCCTACTAGAATTTTTAAAAAACAGTGTTTTAAAAATACTGGTATACGTTGAACCTGTGTATGGCTGTGGAGTGATTTGAAGCCTGATTCATCAAGCTAAATTGCACTTGCAAAGGGCAAGATTCTCAGAATCTTGCCTTTTGCCAGTGCAATTTTTGCATTTGGGATTCATCATCCCAAATGCAAAATTCGCTATTAAAGAATTCACACATTTGCGAAGAATTGCATTTAAGGAATCTCTAATTGAGATTCCTTAAATGCAATTCATGAATCATTTTAAAATTGCGAAATTGCAATTTTGGGCCGCTATTTACCGAGAGGTCAGACCTCGTGGTAAATAGCAAAAACGTAGAAAAATGCATTTAAATGCATTTTTCTAAGTTGCATGTTACACACACACATGTCCTTTGGACATGTGTGTGCGCAACACCAATGTAGATTACATTTCAGGGGTGCTACAGGGTGTCCTTTGGACACCCCTGCACCCTTGAAATCGCATCCTTATTTGCGATTAGCTAATTGCTAATCGCAAATAAGGAATAACTCCCCATTCATTCCTATGGGCCTATAGGCCCATAGGAATGCATGGGGAGTTATTCCTTATTTGCGATTAGCAATTTGCTAATCGCAAATAAGGAACATGTAGGAATCGCAATATTTTTTGCAATTCCTACATGAATCCCGTTTTGCAAGTCCTTAATAGCGATTCCTTATGAATCGCTATTAGGGGCTCGCAAAACAGGAGATTGATGAATCAGGCTGTAAGTCCTTCTGGTTCATGTACTCTCTCCAGAGAAAGAGTGGTTCCATACTCTGGATGTAGACAGGACACGAAAGATCTATTTAGTGAAAGCAGTGACATTTAGGAAGTTAGACTTTCAGTTTGTAACATGCGGAGTTTCACTGAAAGGTCTGCGACCATCAGTATAGCTCCTCGGGAGATGATTAATACAACACATTGTAATGGGATATGAAAAACCCAGCACTGGAGGAAGTTTAAATGGTTGACATTTGCAATGCAGCAGCACGCTCCCCCCTCCCCCACCCCCTTCCCCCGCACACACATTGAGACATTACAGACTTAATTTGTCCGGAAATGCATTTACTGCTGTTGGTTGGTTCTTATGTGGCAAGTTCAGAAGCATTATTCACATAAACAAATGTATGCCTAGCCTATCGATTGCCTATAGGTAGTATGTGAAAGCAGATCACTCTGCTTGGTTATCAGCTTCAGAAGTAAGGACTGGGACAAGGACGCCGAACAAGGAGGAAATGACCTGGTTACTACTAACCAGAAATCTTCGTTACCCACAAGTTCTGGTCCTCCTCGTAACAGTTCGAGTTTCCCATCCTTTAGTCTATCAGCTTTAAAGAAGTGCAATGGTTTGGGTTTACAAGAAGTTGATGGGTGTGTCCGTTTTATTAGAATCATGGGACAGTAAAGGGCAGCCATATTGGAGGGATGGGAAAATGTTTAATTTGTTTTTTGTGTGTGAATGTTCTGTCCACAGGAGCAGTCACTCCAAAGATAAGGACGCACATGACAGGCTAGAACTCAAAGTAATGATGGTAAGTAACTGTGTCATTTGTGTGGTATGGAATGGTGTTAAATAAATTTCAAAATGAAGCAGAACAAAAATCCCTCTTCTGCTACTGATATATGAGATATACAGCAGGAAATCTAACTGATCTGGAACACAGGGACCCAGGGGGCAGGTGCGAGTCCAGATCAACTCTAAAAAAATGTCAAAGTATTGAAAATCTCATTACAAAACAAACAAAAAATTGAAATCGTTGACATCGTTGTTCCCAATAGTCCCTGACCACTTCTACCCCTGTACACCCGACTAAGATACAATTAACTTGAAGAATAAACCTGGTGGGGTTACGGAGGTTTCCACAAGATTAACATCGGGCGCTGTGGGTTCAAGCTAAACCAACAGCTGTAACCCACGACTGCTCGAAATGCCATGCTATAAGCTTCGTCAGCGCCCGTTTAGCTGTATGTGGAACAAGCGCAGCTCATGTGACTCCGAGGTGGTTTCTCGCTGTCCCAAGTGCGAAACCAGAGTGTGCTGTCTGTGAGGAAGTGAAGACGCTGAATGTTTTCCGACCCAGGTTATAACTCTGCTGCGCGATGCTGCAGAGTCATGACGTGAAGGCCGTGACGTGGGCCTGGCGTGTCTTCCTGGCGGAGTCTATCGAGTGAGAGAAGAGGCTGGTGGTGTTTGCAGATGCGCTCTGTTCGTCTACAAGGTGCTTCCGGCCTGAGAGCCACCAGCTCCGGTTAGTCGCGACCTTGAGTAGTGAGGCAGGAAGAGATGGCATTCCAGGGACCACTCTCCAGTTTCACCACAGCACTCTACACCGCCGTCTACTGGCTGATCGTGCACGGTTGCTGCCAGGTGCACGGCTGTTCACCAGGTACGTACCTCCGGGGAGGCTACTTAACTCTTAAAAAACACCTCTGCCATAGGGAAATAGACAACAAGGGCAAACGTGACAGTAAATTTGTTCTGGCAAACTTGGATACAAAGGCTGCATATGAGGTTAAGGCATCTGCTACAGAGATTTTTGTGCCAGAAACTCGCAGGGAATAATAACGGTAAGTTACTTGAAACTGCAGTCCTTCTAGTATTGGACAGTGAGCTCTGTACTCTGACATCAAGAAGCTGCATGAAAACTGAGAGGTGTAGGTTTAGAACCATATTTCTTCTCAATCAGTTACTATAAGGCTTCGAAACTGTGTTTCTTTGGGCACTAATACAGCCTTATTAGGACAGACAACCCCAAGCCCTGTGTGACGTTTCAAATGCTGACTTTGTGTTTCTTCTTGCCACGCACTCTTAACATATAATGCCACTCATTACGGACGATATGCGACTCCTGCCCCTGGTAAACCTCATTTCCTGTACAATGATTCATACACATGTATGATTTATTGTCAATGTATAATGTATGTGTGTGATGTAAAGAGCTCTGACACCCTTCTTTGGGGGTAAGTAGTGCTATAAATACTGAGCATCAAATAAAAAAACAAATTAGTAAGTGCTATTTAAATTATTATCATTGTAATTAGTCTCATCTGACATTTTTATAGTGCATGCATGTCCCTTATACACTAGCAAAAGCTTGCCTCCAAATCGAAGATTCTCTTAAGTACTTGTGAAGTGCTAACAAGCTCTGTACCTTGGTTTCCTCCCACTGCATTAATATCTAGGTGATGACACCCAGATAGGCCCTTTAAATTCGACAATAAGAAAGCACCTTCACCCCTTGCACATTGATTCTCGGAAAGGAAAGCTGACAATATGCAGGAGCTGCTTAATCAGCATTAGTGCAAGCTTAACTTACATACAAAAAGCTGTTACAGCACAGGCAGTAACAGTAATTGTAATTGTATTTATGTATCGCTTACTATCCCTGATGAGGCGTCTAAACACTTTTTGGCGAGTAGCGTGCTACTCCGGAATGCAAAAAGGATTAGTGGTGGATTAGTATAGGGAAATATGCGTTAATGTGAGTGGTGAACATATGAGTCTGTTAGTTGGATTGAAAAGGATAATGAAGGGTTAGAAAAGGGAAGTGTCTGGAGCATGGGTACTCACAAACATTTTTGCAGGGGCCACAACTTTCGGTCTTTTGGTGTGACCGAGGGGAGGGATGTCTGTAAAGTGGGTGTAGAGGAATGAAGCATGTATAGCTACTGGCTGAACTCAATTGCACAATGTGAAACCAGAAAACCTCGGATGAATCCTGGCTTCTCCACTTGATCAAATTGTGTGACCCTGGGCAACTGTTTTATTTCAATTTCCCTCCTTCTGTCTTTATTATCACATATAAAAGGACCTCAAAATACATGACTTCAGTATGGGTGCTGTACAAAACTATCTCCTGTGCTTAAATGTATTCACTAATGGAATTGTTTTTCAGGGTGGGGCGGGGGGAGAGAGTATGAACGTTTCTAAATTCATGTCTAAAAACCATGCCTTAAAAAAAGACTTCTGAATGCACAATTATAATTGATTTATTAAGGTGAAAGGGTTCTACAGGTCAGTGAAAAACACTTTTTGAATTTTGAAAAGACTATCATATTTTTAAAGGTTTGCTGTCTCTAAAAATAATAGTGTTCTTAAAGTTAACAGCCTAATTACTTACTTTTGTTTACCTGCAATTAACCTTTAAATAAGTGCTTGTTGCATATTTAATTTTTTTTTGTTAGTGCGGAGTCGAGTAGGCAGTGGTCAGGAAATTTGCATGAGGCCCTCGGGCCATACTTTGAGTATCACTGTTCTAGATAGTGTTATTTGGGAGATCATAGTAGTAAGATGAGGTTTGGGATGAGTAAAAAGGTGAGATGGAAGAGGCAAGAGTGTCTAAAAAAGAAATAAGGAGAGCATAGCAGTAAAAAGAGGTTTGGGAGGGATACATGAGGGAAGAATTTAGAAAGGGTTGTTTGCGCCGACGCAGGGGAAAAGGACAGGAATGGGCCGTATCTCATAGATACAGCGCATTCCTCGCCTTTTTTGCCATAGGGCCGCACAACAGGAAGGCCTGCTGTGCGACTCTATGGCAAAAACACATAAATGAGGCCCTGAGGGGGATATTTACAAGAGAAGTGGCGGACTGTGTCATTTGCCTCCTTGTCTTAACGACACACTACACCACTTCTGAAACACAGGGCTGCACCATATTTACAAGAATATTGTGCACCCCTGCGTTTCCCCTTGAGCTGACGCTACACTTAGCAGTGTCCAACACAAACTAATGATGGACCGATTGCTGAATAAATCATACTTTCACCCCCAGTCAAGAGATCTGGGTTAAATCCAATCGTTCTTTTGCTCACCATGCCACCCCAGTTTAGATCCAGCCATATGCAAATCAGTCTTGACCCTGTGCCTCATGGGAACAGACCAGACAGAACTGCCAAGCCAGGTCCTCCCTGGACCAGAAACAAGCATCCTGGGACCAGTTTCTGGGTATTAACCTTCATCAGCCAGGCTAGCTTGATTCTACTTGAATCAACTTAGCAGTGTAGCGCCAACGCAGGCACCCTTGCATCATAGTGTAAGGGTGTCTGTGTGCAGTGGAAGATTGTTTATGTGCAGGAAGGTCTCTCTTCCTGCACATAAACAATCTTGAAATGCCGTTTTGTCACTTCTATGTGTGCTGCCTAATGCAGCACAATTGGAAGTTAAAAAATGTACTTTTTTTAAAGATTGTTTATGTGCAGAATGGGTCACCTTCCTGAACATAAACAATCCAAGGCATTTTGCTTTTTCAATGTGTGCTGCCCTAGGCAGCACACGTGGAAAAAGCAAAAATGAGGAGAAATTAAGTATTTCTCCTCGTTACGTCAAGTTAAGACCAGGTTTTCCCTGGTCTAAATTTTGGCGCTGCCTTCTATTTACGCTGCCCTTGTAAATAGGGAGCAGTGTCAAAATCAATGGGTGTTGCAGTGGAATGCCACTGCAACACCCACTGCCCACCCCTTTCACGCTAACCATAGCGTGAAAGGGGGCCTTATTTATAAGGCAGCGTTAAGCCACATTGTGTGGCTTAATGCTGCCTCGTAAATAAGGCGAAGCCCCTATCGCTTCGGGCACGTCGCATAAAAAGTGACGTTCCCATGGCGATAGGGGCTTGTAAATATGCCCCTTAGTTTCCTCTGTCAGCTTTTGCTTGTGGGCTAACCACTCTCACGCCTAGGTGTGTGGCATACAGTCCCCCTCCCCATTCCCGCGAGCCGTAATAGGCAAATCTTTATTTAGGTGATTTCTGAAATCTCTAATAAAGGCCTAGTCATCAATTACTCAAGGACACCCCAGAAAGTATCTAGAATCGAAAATTTCCATCTCTGGAGAATGGAAATGTCAACATCCGAGAAGAAAGAACAGAAGGGGAACTAATAATAGGCGAAGCTGTTGCACAGATCGCACGTGTGCGGTGGCGTGGCGAAATACTGGGAAAAAATCAACAAACACACTTTTGCTTCATAAGATCCAAATCCTGTGCGCACGTTGCAGAGTAAATAGATTCTGATGTCAAAACTCAAACATTTATGACAATGTTCATGTGAACAAAAAACAGAAACGTCAAAGTCCAAATTTGCGTGAAGGTAAGATTTATAATTCAATCTTGATCAGTACATTAGGTAAGAACCAGCCGACACGTGTTTCGTCACACCGTGTATCTGATGTGATTCTTCAGGGTTGAATATGTCTTGTAAAGGAAGAAAGATCGCAGTGACGGTGATAATTCCAACCCGGCTGCGATGGGTAGAGATGCGGGTAAAGGGTGTGGATACCGGTTCCCTTACCTTCACGCAAATTTGGACTTTGACGTTTCTGTTTTTTGTTCACATGAACATTGTCATAAATGTTTGAGTTCTGACATCACAACCTATTCACTCTGTAACGTGTGCACATGATTTGGATCTTATTTGTTTGGTGTAGGCTTGCCCAACACTTATGCAGGGGTTGTTTTGCTTCTGGGTTTGTTGCCCCTGACCTGTTTGCACCATATAATTTTGATCCAGAGAATCTCACTCAGAATCACACACGCTTGGGCGCCAGATCTTCCTGTCCATTAGCCCAAACCCATCTTCTTTTCTCATACACTTTTGCTTCATATGTACGCTTTACACCAAGGCGGGAGCAAACAAGTTTTGCTAGCAGCCAATGTGTTCTCCTGTTCCAAATCACTTCTGTTACAAGTAAGGATTTTTCTAGACTTAGGAAGCTTTTTGTTGAGTTGGGTGCCCAGGCCAGCATTTCACACAGCGAATGACTGTACGCGGAAATGGGTTCTTCTTTTCGCAGGTGTAGGATGGAAGAGTGAGTGGTACCAAAGCACGAATGTGAGATAAATCAGGGCGTAGGGCAGTGCTGCAAGGAATCTTGCTGCGCTGCCCTACATCAAAACAAAAGGGCAGGAATTCGCTGTACTCATGTGATATGGCTCATTCCTGTCCTTTTCCGCAGTGCCGGCTCACAATGTACTGTCATGCACCAACGCAAGCGCTATGATGCAAGGATGTCTGCGTTGTAGGGGTGATTGATTTTGTGCAGGAAGGGATTCCTTCCTGCACAAAATCAATCAATTTAGCCGATTTCCTCTTTTATTGTGTGCTGCAGAATGCAGCACACATAGAAAAAGAAAAAATGAAGAGAAATGAAAACATTTGCGCCTCCCTAATGCCACCCCTGGGGTGGCATTAGATTCAGATTCATTCCCAGGTTTACAATATCCTGTCAATCTGGGAATGTGTCAGATTCCATGGGTGTTGGGTGGGAACACCCACAGCAACACCCTTGGAACACCCCTGTAACGCAGTGCTCTGTGTGAAAGGGGCACATTTTTACAAGGCGATGAAAAGCCACGTAAAGTGGCTTTACGTGGCCTCGTAAATTTACCCGAGCACATTGCACCCCCGGAACGTCAAATAAGTGACGTTCCGATGCCGCAAGGGGACTCATAAATGAGTTCCTCAGTCTTTACCAATGACAGCTGGACTATCTAGAGGCAAGATAGCAAAAGGCAGAAAAGGGATTTGAATAGAAGGAAGTATCATGACAATGTGGGCCCCAATGCACTCTGACCTCCTATGAAATGATTTACTAGCGATGCCCTATGAATTGACTCACCACGCTCATTTACCAGCTTAATAATTTTTAAAATAGTTAGCAAAGTATGTCTTTGAAATTGCTCTTGCCTGTCCTACCAGTGATCAATTTCTACAGAATGTATTGATGCACAGTGTAGAAGTGCATGGAAACAGCTAGTGAGTAAGAACTGGAACAGGCCTACATCACCTGTCATCATCAGCAAGTCTTGTCCAATGTTTGCAATGAATTATCAATGACTGAGGAGGATCTACTATTGCGTTTGAAATTTCGGCCAGTCCAAGTAATGTTATGTAAGGAATGCTGGAAGTACCACATGAAAACCACCAAGGCATGTTAGACACCAAGACCGTACTGTGAAGAATAGGTAGGTTCCTGCATACAGGAGAAATCCCGGTCGTTTAGCTCAGAGGCCAAACTCCTCTCTCATCTAGAACACATTAAATTACCAATTCTCACGAACATCCACCGGGAGTTTCTCATGTGCCCCATCGCAAAAGGATGAAATCTGATTAGCTTTGTCTGGTATGAAAACAAAAAGCGCCCCGGGGCTGATGGCCTCACAGTCGATTTTTATAAAAGTTTTTTAGATCTCCTGCTCCCTTATCTCTCAGAGCTTTTTGATGATATGTGCATGTAGGGCACGATGCCGCCAACGATGCGGGAAGCGATTATTGTGGCTATACAAAAACCTGGCAAACCATTAGACGAATGTAGCTCCTATCACCCGCTCTTCCTGCTCAACGTAGATACCAAACTGTTTGCTCAGATACTCTCTAATCAGCTAGCACCGCTGATGCCTGTATTGGTAGACCCAGAGCAGGCAGGGTTTATTCCGGACAGGAACCTCACGTATAACCTGGCAATGGTGTTTGGCACATTCCAACATACCAACCCAAATACTAAATTGGTTGCGGTCATCCTTGATATGGACAAGGCCTTCGACTCCATTGAATGGCCATTCATGCGACAAGTTCTTACTCTGATGGGACTGGGCACGGTATTTCTCCAACTGATTGGGGTACTTTATAAGTCTCCCTTGGTGCGAATCAAAGTAGGCGACTTAGTGATGGATTCCATCATGGTATCCAGAGGCACAAGGCAGGGCTTCCCTCTTTCCCCTATTTTATACGCCTTGGTGGCGGAGCCGCTGGCTTGTGCACTGCGAGAGTATCATAGCCACAAGGGTGTCTGCTTTCCAAAATATAACATCGTAGTTTCTACATATGCGGATGACACACTGTTATATGTCCGTGAGCCGTAAAGCAAGCATTCCTCTGTACTCAGAGAGGTGGTGCATTTTGGTGCACTGTCGGGTCTGCACGTCAACTGGCCTAAATCCCTGATGTTTCCGATCACCCCAGCCACGCTACCCTTCGAGCCAGATTACCCGCTGAAATGGACCACGGATGCTATACGATATCTCGGAGTCCGATTGCACACGTACTCGGATTTTGTGTTCAGAGAAAATTACAGCACCGGGGTCAGAAAGCTGTAGGATGATGTGGAAACCTGGATTCAATTACCGCTGTCTTTATTTGGTAGAGTTTCTATCATGAAGATGGTGGTTCTGCCGAGATTTTTGTTCCTTTTCATGAATATTCCTTTTATTTTACCCTCTTCCTTCTTCTGGAGAGTTAATACTCTATTGATCAAACTGGCTTGGGCGGGTAAACAGGCGAGGGTGAATTGGCGGATACTTACTTTGTCGTATCATTTGGGGGGGTTAGGCCCGCCAGATTTAAATATGTATTATAGAGCTGTGCAGGGTGCCCAAGCTTTTTATTGGATGCATGGCACGTCTGATATACTTTTTCTACTTATGGAGGGTCTTTTTGCAGCTCCCCTGTCCCTGCCGGCCACGCTATTCGAGCCCGCTGACCGTAGGACGGGGATTCTTGACTCGCTAAATACCACTCAGCATGCATGGCATAACATTTTGCAGATGCAGGCGGGGGCGCTGCTTTATTCCCCGAACATGCCCAGAGACTGGACCCGTTGGCTGGCCCCATGCAGGGACAGAGGGGTCATTCGGGCATTACAATCTCTGAACATAATGACAACTGGTGACTTGTTCCAAGACGGTGTGGTTAAGACCTGGGAAGAAGTAGAGACCCCTTCGATAGCTAGTACTATGCTGCAACTGTTTCAATTTCAGAGCACTGGGTGGTATTTTAGGAGAAGAGCTACAGGAACCCCCTGAGGTGCCAGAGTTGACCTACATAATCAGAGCTAAGTCGCCCCACAAAATGGTCACTAATATATACAAATTGGGAATGTCCCACCGGGCACATCATTATACTAAGGCCAGACTAGCCTGGCAACGTGACCTGCAACGGGAAATTGACGATGCCATGTGGATTTATTGTTGCACCAGCACACGGCGTATCTCCTTGCACGGTAGACACAGGCTGAATCACTTCAAGTATGTTAACAGGGTGTACTACACGTCAGAACGATTGCACAGGTATGGATTACATGAGTCTTCGGCCTGTAATAGATGTAGAACACAACCGGCGGATTTCCTGCATCTGCCCTGGCAGTGTCTGGGAGTGTATGCATATTGGGAAGCTATATTTCATGAGTTGGGGAACATAGTGGACACAGAGCTAGCCCCGGACCCGGCTCTTGTTCTTCTGGGGTTTACTAAACAACTACCCAAGTCAGTGCGCAGGCTAGTGGATATGGGTCTCCTTATGGCCGAGAGGCGGGTTGCAATGTGCTGGTCAAAAGACCCCTTGCTCACAGTCACACAGTGGTCACATGACATGCTATATTGCAGCACACCAACTGAGAACTTAAGTGCATTGCTTCCTCCCAGGAGCAGGCCTAAGAATTTTTGGGGTCTTTACACGGCCTATTTACTTGCCCAAAACACGGACACCACAAACACCAATACCACGGTTCCAGGCGACGCTACCCATACTGACACTGATTGACCAGCGCCAGGTTTTGCACTCCTGCATGGGCCCTCTTGAGTGTATATTCGTAACTCGCTTAGTTGTCACTCCCCTACTTTTGAGGTTCCGGGAGGGTGGGAGGACCGGGTCGGAGTTTGAGTGGCTCTATTTATACAGTACCCCTCAGTGTAGTTATTTCGAAGCATCAACACAGCACTATAAGCAATTTGACAGCAGGGTACGGAAGTA
This sequence comes from Lissotriton helveticus, assembly GCF_964261635.1. Classification (NCBI taxonomy): domain Eukaryota; kingdom Metazoa; phylum Chordata; class Amphibia; order Caudata; family Salamandridae; genus Lissotriton; species Lissotriton helveticus. The sequence continues at coordinate 937,639,362 of NC_136068.1, forward strand.
GGCTAAAAGGTATTGTTTATGGAGCTTTCGTCAAGTTTGTTTTTTTCTTCTTTTTTTTGTGTGCACATTTTTCATTCTTTTATTCTTTATCAATGTACGCTGCCTGCCCCTTGGGAAATTGGCTTATTAGATGTGTTTACATATTCCAGATGTCATGCTGCCGGCCCCAGGGTTGTAGGGGAATGGCTGTGTATAATTGTGTAATATGCAATAAAGGATAAAAAATAAAAAACTTTTGTCGCATCTGCAGGTACTTTGGTCTTAAACTGATGCAAATGTGGATTATTTTGACCCAAATCCTAGAACTCTTTTAAAATTCATTATTTTAAACTGTGTAAGTTGGATTTTTGTTGTTTTAGTCTTGTGTAGTTTAGATAATGATACTTTATTTCTCTAAAGCGGTGTGGAGTTCATTTGTGGTGTTTTTATAGTGTTACTGTGGGTGTTGGTACAAATACCTTACACATTGCCTTTGATAAGCCTGTCTGCTCGTGCCAAGCTACCATGGGGGTGAGCAGGCGTTATCTAAAGAGTGTATCCCCCTTACCCTGACTAGCAGCAAGGGTCCCTATTTGGATATTGGTACCTACCTCTGCCAACTAGAGACCCCCAGATCTAACAATCCATCAATAACTCTCAGACGCTTAGCTTCTTCATAATTAAATTACTTGAATTTACAATGTCTGATGAGCGTTTTCCAGTCTCTCCAGAAATTCATCAGTGGTTTCACCAGCTTTCTGGTGTTCCTGGTTGAAGATGTAACTTTCATGATCAACATTTTGCGTTGGATTACACTTAAGATTCAAAACTTCTTTAGTCTGAGGATAGGTGACGTCTACATTGGTTAGCAGCAATCTCTAATGACTTCTTTTACACCATCACCAGCAATATTTTTAAGATACTTGATAATCTTTTTGTTATCAGTCTCTTCAAGTGCATCAATGAAATCATCAAATGTCTCTTTCCAAACAGTCCATCTATCACCAATATTTTGCTCTTTGGCAGTATCGAATGTGGTGGTGGTTTGGGAAAGTGGCAGTGTTGTAGACCAGTGTGGAACTTACTGACACTGCATGTGGATCTCTGTGGCTTGGATTATGTGTCTCAGCGAGCCCTTGCAACATGCTGGCCTTGGGATCATCTTTAATGATAGCAAGAAATGTGATTTCCTTCTCTGCCCTTTAAAACATTACATTCCAAAGATATTTGGAGGCTGTGGTGATGGTTGTGCTCCTGTCAAACACAACACCTGTTCTTGACCTGGGTTGCGGCACCTGGCGCTGAGGGTGTACCGGCTCACTTTACTCAGGTTCTGGTGAGTAAATAATTGTTTTACCCTTCAGTGTATCTTTGAGTGCTCTTTGTCTTCACCACTTTCTAACTGTAATATTATCTTGCACTTTATGATTATCAATAGTTGCTCTTTGAAAATCTGGTTGTATCTGGCTCTAGTGTTCATGCTCTGGATTATATGTGACTCTGTATTGCGAAAGAGCGCAGTAGCTTTACGTATGGTCTGACAAGCAGGTCCTTGGTCATCGATACAATGATTTCTTTGCAATGGGTTAGTAACTGTTAACTTCTTTACGGTGGCTGGAGTTGCGTTAAGCATTAGTTCCTTACTTAAACTGCAACACACATGGCATGCATGAACAGTTTGCTTGGACCACGGCAAACTCTCTGGGAGCGCACTTTAGATCCTCAGGTTACTTATCCCCTAACTCGTCACCAGTTGTAGCGTCGTCCCCAGCCTGGGTACCCCCAAAGGAGAATGCCACACACAGAGATTAGCAATTAATACACGTCTGTATCCTTCTGGATGTAACTGCAAACTCAACATTCTAAACCAGCTTTCAGTGTGGCCCACCTTAACACTTAACGTTACAGTTCTATGGAGTCCATCTAGAGCCACAAGGGTTCCATTATTTCTAATTCGCAAGACACTACAAGCAACAAGCAGTAATAACAATCTAAACACAAAAAAAGTATGTCTGAATCATCTGAAGTTGGCATACAATTGTGGTGTTATGGCTGTATACATTTAAATAGCATATTTAACATTCTCATATTGAACACATTGATTTAGATCCTCGTCCCTAGAACATTCTGGCACTCTCCTTCTCAACTCAACTTTAAAAAAATCTATAGGTGGGATTGACAGTCCACCATTCTGCTATAGACAACTTGCCCACTGCATTCTCCAAATTATTTGTCCATAGATTTGACAAAGTATCTTTAAGAATCACATCTTTCCAAATAATACATTTAGAGTTCCTGACAGAGTTGCTTGCATTTTAAACAGGCATTTGATATACCGTGTATTCTTCTATCCAGTCGATGTCTGGACTCCAAATAAACATATGCATTTGTAACTAAAGTGCAACCCCATGCTGCATTACCCCTTGTTCGATGATTAAGAAGCCACGGGGATTCCCCGTTAAATGGAAACGTTTAGAATTATCGGAAGGTCGTTGCAGCAAAATGAGTCAGATTTTTCAAAGTGTAACCACGATTCTTCAGTTTCCTCACTTCCTCAGGAAAAAACAATTTAACGAAATCAGATTACACAGTAAGTGTTTATATTGTGTGATCGTCTCATTTCACCACTTAATTAATTTGGTCTCAGTTAAATTATCAATAAATAGCGATTAGAAATTCTAATTCGAAATGCCAACAACGGTTGTTATGGAAGATAGAATCCAAAGGGGGAATAACAAATCCGAGATCAAAAAATTGGGATCCACTCTCTAACCCCCAAGTCATAGCATTGGCACGGTGGATAGGTTTTGACGTTTTCAAATCTGTAAGTGGTGGAAACACTGTTAACGTTACCTATAGGTGCAGTGTGTAAACAAGAAAAGGTCAGGTCTGCCCAATTACAAAGATTTCATGCGGCCTGGGGTCCTTATGCACATAAGCACCCATGTAATAAAGTGCACATAAAACTAAAACACTTTTATATTCACGGTGCCTTAACTCACAATATTTATTTAATCTGGGAGATAAGGGAAGTCCCATTGGGGTATGTTGGAATGGGATGGTCCCTCGCTTTGTTTTGCAAGCATGCAGCCCTGCCCTGGATTAACCAACTACAAGTATCCACTGCATTTGTATTAAAGCCCAGAGCTCAATGGACTTCCACATGCAGCCCTGAGTCCTCCTGTGGCAAATGTGCTGAAAACTTAGAACTGGGCTCTGTGGGCCAGAGGGGTGCACCAAGCGCGCCTTCCTTTTGAGAGGGGGCTGCTGTCTATGCACCGGTTCATAAATGATTAGCAATGATGGTAGCATACCCTTTTTCAGTTTGTAGCACCAGACAGCCCTTTTTCCTGTCCATGGTAGCCAGCGAGTGTTTGGGACTGTGCAAGCAGTATCAGGTGATTGGTATTATACATGTTGATACCACGAAAGTGTCTGGTTATGAGAGCAATGGAATCCATTTTGGATTTCACCTGGTAAATCATGCCACCAGATATTAAGGTGTGGGAGTATAGAGGCGGCGCTCTCAACAGAAATGTAGTAGTGACTTTTCAGCATTAGATTCCCTGATTATTCCTTCCTGAGCACTCCCAATAGGATAAATGGAGGGTTTGGGGAGTTAACGACAGCAGTTCCCTTTTTAAGAACAAGGTCAACAATTCGGTCAGACGCTGTCTATTGTCTTCCCCAGATATGCTGCTCAGAAAAGGCTGATGACTGTCAGGTCCAAGGACCTCATGAGTCACTGGGGTATATTTACAAGGGTAATGCCCTGCTCCATATTTACAAATCGGCGCTAAGTGTCTTTGCGTGGCTCAATGCCGCATTGAAAATATCGTACCTGTTCGCACCGTTTTTTGCATCAAAGGGGTGTGCAATGGGTGTTGCTGTGGAAGTTCAAACACAACACCCATTGCTTTTTGACACTGCCCTAGATTTACAAGGATCTGTAAATCTGAGGCATTGCCAAAAACATTAACGCCATTGAAAAGCAGACATTAGAATGGTGAAACAAGGAGAATTACTTTTATTTCTCCTTGTGTTTTGCTTTTTCCAAGTGTTCCGCATTCTGCAGCACATATAGAAAGGGCAAATCGCTTTTAATGATTGTTTATGTGCAGGGAGGTTTCCCTTCTTTATGTGCAGGAAGGTGTCCCTTCGTGCACATAAACAATCATTCCTGCAAAGCAGGCACCTTTGCAGCAAAGCAGCTTCTTTAGCGCCGGTGCAAGGGAAAACACTGAGGTATGCTGTATTGTTGTGAATATGGCGCATACCTGAGTTTTTGAAATGACACAGCATTGTGCTGATAAATTGCTTGCAGCACTGCACTGCGTCATTTCTTTGTAAATATGCCCTATTGTTCTCTTGTTTTAGTTGCTCTCCCTGGAAACACTCCTCACCCCTCCATTCTGTGGGCCAACAACTAAAGACAAAGACTGAATCTGCTCCGGAGTGGAGAATACATGAACTAAGCGTGCCCCTTCAAACTAGTTCGAGAACCATGACTATTGAATCCACATTCCTTGTCTGGAAAATGATTTTATGAGAGAGTTTCAAACTTCTTGAAATGGTTCCAGGATTTTCCACTGACCAAAGAGGTGACAGAGTATCAGGGAAAACTTTGAAACCCATGGCTTGTCTCTGATCACTAATCTCCCAGAGGAGACATCACTTACATTTCTGCAACTACTTCCTGGAGGAGTTCTGTGGATCTGCCTTGGAAAGGAGTCTACCTTGCCTTATAACAATGGGGAGGGGAGGGCATCCTTAGAGGAGGACGTCTGGCCAGAGGAGAAGCCTAGCTGCAGCGAAATGGATCAGGTAATTCACAGAAGAGTGCCCTGGAAAAGAGTTGATGCAGGAGCCAATCCAAGTGTCGGACTGGGTCTCCCTGCAATCCGTTGTTTGAGCATGCTGTGTGGACAACACGTGATGAGGAGGGACATCGTAGGAGCTAAACAATGTGCTGGAGTGATTCTTCTAGAATCCCTCCCCCATTTAAGTTGGAACACTGTGCTGAGGATCCCAAAAATGGCTGTTACCCATGGTCATCCCTGACCAGGAGGAACATCACACAAGCCAACAGAGTGCTGGAGTAGGTTTCCCTATCTTTTACTTCACGATGAAGATGAGAGGTGTGATTGCCTCACATGGTCCTCCTCATGTTGTGCTTCAGAGAACTGTGACAGGTGCTAGTACCAACCATGACCTTGCTTACAGACTCACCAGTGACTGTGGTCAGCTCTCTACGCAGTCTCGGTAGGGAATTGCAGATGCCCATGCTGAATGCCTGTGGTATCTGCAACTCCACCAGTTGCACTGACAGAGAACGTACAGTCAACTGCATAAAGCACATCCAGTGAGGAACTTGCACCAGTGACTGTGAGAAAGTGCTCTCTTTCTTGCATGGTATACCCCTACTTTTTGCCGAATTGCTGATGTTCTTTGACTGAGTGTGCCCTGGGTTCCTGCTAATTGGGTACCCAGGGCCTATACTCCTTCCCTAAAACTGCTTTGAAGTCTAAACCCAATTGGCATCTCTGGCCAATAGTCTTCCCCTGGTAAATGGCACCACAGGTACCCAGGGCACTGTGACCAGAGAAGGCCTCTAAGGTCTGCAGCACTTTTTGTGCCACCCTTAGAGGCCCTGTACCCTGACACTCACACACTGCCTTTGCAGGCTGCGTGTCTTGGTGCAGAACAAAGTGAAGAGTCGACATGGCACACATCCCTGTGTGCCATGCCCACAAACCACTACCGTGGTATACATAAGTCACCCCTCTAGCTGGGTGCCCTATGCCAGTGGTGAGGGTACAGGTGCATGAGCCCTGTACCACTACAGTGCCCAAGTCCATTCCTGAGCACTGTAAGTGCAGTGCTGCCATTAAGAGTATATGGTGCTGGGAGTTTGTCATTACAAATGCCACAACACCATAATGGCTAACCTGAAGACTGGGACGTTTGGTATCAAACGTCTCAGTACATTAAACCCACACTGATGCCAGTGTGGGAATTAATGTAAAATGCACCACAGAGGGCATCTTAGAGATGGCCCCTGAAACTCGATCAACTTCTAGTGACCTGACTGAGTGGCTGCTTAGGCTGCCACAACCAGACATGTTTCTGGACCCCTGGGTCGAGAGCTTGCTGCTCTCGGGGGCCTGAAACAATGCACATCCTGGGACGAGGTGCCAAGCCTCCTCCCCCAGGTTGGGCAGGGTCCATGAAGGAGAAGTTTCAAAGGCATGCCACCCTTGTGAGCCTCTCCAGACCATTTGCTGCTTTCAGCAACTGGTCCCCTACTGGTTCTACTCCCCCTTTGGGCAGGAGAACCAGTTGGAAAAACAAGTGAGGAAGAGAGGTGTGCCCACCTCTGCCAACTCCACCCATTAGGTGGGGGAGGCGAAGTGAAGCACAACCTCAATTCCCCACCATCTTGAGGATGGCGGACCTAGCCAATCAGGGACAGGTTCTTGCCCCCCTCCGGCATGATAGTGGTGTACCCACCCCAGGGAAGGGACAAATTGGCCCCTGTCATTACCTACCTGTAACACCCCAAAATCTAGTATTTAGGGGGGACCCTGAACCTTGTTTCCTCAGATCCAGACAAGAAACAAGAAAGAAGATAAGAAGAAGGACTGAAGAGCCACGCAGAGCTAACAAGAGGACGACGCCCACTGACTTGGCCCCAGCCCTACTGGCCTGTCTCCCCCTCGAACCTGCTCCTGCGAAGTCCCAGTGTGTCCTGCAGCCAGCAACCTCAAGAAACCTGGAGGACCTGCCTGCCTTCACTTCCTAAGACTTCATCTCCAGTGAACACCGGATTTGTTCAAACTGCAGCTTCTGGTGACAGCCAGAGACCGCGAATCCAGCCCACTCTGCACCCTGCGAACCCGGCCCGAGCTTGAGTGAAAAAACACCAGTGGAAAAATTCCCCGGGCGATCCTGACCCGAAATCCGGCAACCCCTGACCTGCCTCAAGCCTCCAGCCGACGACTGCAGCCTAAATCCAGAAGGCCCCCACTAACCGCGACCAGGAGCTGGTAAGAAGGCCTGACCCCAAAAGGCACTCCTGCACCCGACACCCCACAGCCTTGTGTGCCCAAACCGATGGTGCCTATCCAACCCTTAACTACCCAACTTACCTCTCCAAGTGGAGGTCGCACCCAGAAGTACTTCGTCTCCCTGCCTGCAGTGCTTTTGCAAACCGGAGCTGCTCCTTAGAAAACAACAGGGCGCCCGATTCGAAACAGCACTCTGCAACCGGCCGCCCCAGTGCTTCTGCGGGTGCACCTTTTGGGTGACTTTGTTTCCCCATTTGCCCTGTCCTTAACCCTAGGAGCTTTGCTCCCACAACCCAGTGGCCTGCTTGCCAGCAGCCACCAACCGGAGGCCTCCTATCCCCCATTGGATAACATTGGGCCTCAACACTCTGCACACAGCCGCCCTAGTGCTGCTGAGGGAGCAACAACAGTGCATCACTGACCCTGGGAGACCCCTGAGCCTAACCCCAGAACCTTAACTCCCACAGTCGATTACTTACCTGTGAACCGTTAAACTGTTTTCCCTCCATAGGATAACATTGACACTTTTTCAGCAAAAAGTTTCTGTGTGGAGTTTTGAAATCTAAAAATATTCTTTAAAAATCGTACAAATAACCAAAACATGTTTACTTACCTGTTTGCAGGAAATGTCCCAGTGCTGAATATAGGTATCCAGCACTGAGTTAGAAAAGTGATGTGAAAAGTAACTTACCTGCAATTTACTGGAAAAGCCTATTCATTTCAATGTACTGCTCCAAAAAGTTTTTGTGTGTGGAGTTTTGAAATCTAAAAATATTCTTTAGAAATCATGCGAATAACCAAAACGTAATTAGTTACCTGTTTCCAGGATATGTCCTAGTTCTGAATCTAGGTGTCCAGCACTGAGTTAGAAAAGTAACGTAAAAAGTAACTTACCCATAATTTACTGAAAAAGCCTATTCATTTTAATGTACTGCATTTGCTAAGTGTGGCAGCTTACTACATCCCCTGTAAATCAAACAAAGTACTATTTCTATTGCATTTTCAAACTGTTATATATCCAGTAACTTATTACTGAAAAGTATTTAATGCTTACCTGTGCCAGGCTTGCTTGGTTCTAAAAATAAAACAACAGTATATATTTTTATACAAACACAATTGGCCTAGAGTTCAGTTATTGAGTGTGTGAATTCAGTTGCTGACTGAGTGTGTACATCAAATGCTTAACACTGTCCTCTGATACTGCCTTACTGCTCGACCTCTCTACAACAGTTAGAGAGTAAGGTTCTATCTAACTTTATCCTCTGGGATCCCTTGGTCTCTATACACACTATACCTCATTTTGGTGTAGTATATATAGAGCCACTTTCTTACAGCACCAGTGAACTGCTCCGACTAATAAAGTGAACGTCAACTGAACTATGCCCCAGAGAAGTGGGGTTGGAAATAAGATGGTGGTCATAATTTCTAACAGTTTTGACACGCCGTACCATTACGAGATGGAAATGAAGGTCATAGACACGGTAACCTGCTTGCACTTCCCTCTCTTAGGCTGCACCTGTCATGTGTGTTCTCTTGCATAATCTATATGTGTTGTATTATGTGCTAGGTATGATAAAGTACTTTTCCTTTTTTATAATCCTCAAGCATTGAGCTGGACAGTCATTACTGAGTTCTATTGTGTGATTGTTGAATCTCTAACCACCCCACAACGCTGTTCGCCCACAGGCCCACAAAGGCTTTGAACTGCCACCCTTGGGGCCTCATTTATGAGGGCATGCGTCACTTTTGCGCTTACAGATACGTCAGAAATACTGACGTATCTGTAACTCCTTGCGACATGATGCGTCATACAGTAAATATGACGCATCAGGTATGTCGCAAGGAGTGCGCACTGAGAAGTGACGCATCGCTGCTTTCACGCAGCGATGCGTCATTTCTCATAAATGAGGCCCTTGGTACCCTGAGAGTCAAGTCTTGAAAGAGCGTACTTGGTGCTCAGCTTTCAATAACTACACAAGGTCAGGCACTGGGACAGCAGAAGTAAAAGGCCGCAACACCTGCATGTGGTGAGACCCCCAAAATGTTTGCAACAGGATATCGTTAAATGTGTTTAGCAGTCACAATTCTATTTACAGACTTTGGAACAAATGCAAGCCTCTATATTAGGGTGACCAAATGTTCCCTGTTGTAATATCTCATGTATAACTTACTTAAGTTTTGTACCTAGTATTTCGCAGTTCATAAGAAAGAATGAGCCATGGCAATATGCGTTTCACTTGGTTTGGTGCATGTTTTTACTTTTAATCTGATCATAAAATGTGCATCTATTAGGAGGACGTTTCCTACAGAATTCCGCTTAATGTAGATTACATTCCTTTGCTCATGAGGTTATATTATCTTTTTACAAAGTCGACATGGTATACACACTTGTCTTTATCTTGGTTTTTGATTTAAATGCACATTGACTGAACACATACTACCACCTGTTGTCTTAAACACGTGTATTTCTATCAGGCAAACAGCATGCCTTACGTGATCCTACAAGATCCATAGGTGGTTTGGTGCAGCCATCCAGACTCACCCAGAGCACACCATTACCACCATGTCCACCTTTCATGTCACAGCCATTAAAGAATGTGATTTCCTTCATTTAATAGGTACTGTTTACCTATATTAACCTTTGAAAACAGGAAAAACACATCTCCTTTCTCACTAGGCATAGCTCTGCCCCTTCTCCTTTGCCATTAGAAATGACATGGGTCAGCATACTTTCATTTTTCGGTCTCATCTGAGACAGCGTCCTTTGTCTTGTAAAACATTTTTACAGTTAAATAACGTAAAAAGGACTTAATGCCTACCCATTACTTACCCTTAGTTGGCTTTAACTCATTTTCATTTAGTTGCTTCTCATTGGTCAACACATGCCGGATTCACTTTTTCTTTGTGTGTTTGACCATTCCGTGGAGCATAGACCAAGTACTGCTTACATTCAGCATCCAGTATCCTCCTACGGGAAGCTTCATGAGGTACTTTAAAAACAAATGTAAGATGCAGCATGCCATGAGAGAGCTAGAGGTCTGCAGGTCATGTCCCCCCGCTACGGTCCAGCTGCTTGTCCCCCCCACCAAACATTGTTGCTTGCATTTGGCCCTCCCATGCCCTTCTGCATTTTGTTGTTTTTACTTTCCCTTTCTCCCTGCACCAGAACGGTGGTTTGATTTCGACTAACTTATTGTGATTCTTTTTAACTTTCGTTTTTATCATGTATAGTTTATGATGTCTTTTAATGTTTATTGGTCTATGTGTACCTTTATTGGTTTGATTTTTTAACCAAATAAAGGAATTTTACTAATTATTACATCACTGTCCATAAAGCATGGAAAAGATCACTCTAGATGCACCCCTCCCTCCATCGCAACAAAGAATTTTGAATTGTAGGGTTTAGACACCAAAACAAAACAGCCATACAAACAGATAATTTACTGTGCAATAAAAACAATACAGTTCCTACCTTTCACCAATTCTTTTTTTCAGAAGGAACTGTTTCCTACAAGAAGAATCTGTTAAAGCTGCTGCGAGGATCTAAAAGAGATGTTTCACTTCGGTAAATACATTTATTGCAAACGGACCCTAAAAGAATAGGCTGGTTATCATGGAACGGTGAAACAACCTTTGCTAAAAAAAGAAATGTGAATGAGTACGGAGGATAACTTCGTCATTAAGCACTTGAGTGTAAGGGGCTCATTGGGATGGCAGGTGCACCCGGACTCCGCTCGCCATCCCCGTGGTGTTTGGACTGGCTGCCAGACATGCGGCGGTCCCGCACCACGAATTAGGATGCGACCGCCACCATAGCGGTCGCATTCTGCAATTTAGCATTGCGGCGGGTGCTGCTGACAGCAGCACCCGCAGCGATGTTAAAATCGCATGGCCAGCATTTCACTGCACCACATGGCAGGCACCACATGGTGCCTGCCACTTGGTGCACGAAATGTAGGGGGGTACCATAGGTATTTCCCAAGTGCACCCCACCTCCCCCAGATGCAAAGGGGGCCCGCAAGGGCCCCTAGACCTAATCCTCGCCAGCCTTTCCATGGTGATGCCTCCATGGAAAGGCCTTCCATTTTCCACATCCTAACATGGCGGACGGTGCCTGCTAGGCACCGCCACCATATTAGTGACCCTGCTCTGCCCAACAGGCAACCGTTAGGATTGCCACTGGCAGTAAAGCGGCAGACAGACTTTGTGTCCGCCACGATACCCATCGCCATCGTAATTTGGCGGTTGGTAAATCTAATTATGATCGACACGGCTGGACCGGTGTTGGCGATCGTTCTGCCATCGTAATGAGCCTCTTAGTTCTGGTAACATTTTAATGCTTCCAGTTCACTCACTCTGCTTAGGGAAGTGATTGAAACCAAGGAAACTACCTTCAGTGATTATACTGCAGAGAAAGTGAACAAATTGGTTCATAAGTTGGCCCGATAAATCATATTAGTACTACATGTGAACCCTAAGCTGGGAGAGGGACACATTTAGGAGGAATTCTGCTCTTTAGAACTTCCAAAAAGCTTTATTAAAATTAAATGGGTGACATTGTTTAGCAAATAAGTCAATACAGTAAGCTGTTATAGCTGTTATTTAGGGTAACATTACGCACTGAAACCTGTAAAGGATTAGCTTGCGACCAAGCTCAGTAATGTGCAAAATGTTTCTATTTAGCTGAGTCTAAGCCTTGTAGAAGGAATTCCTCCTTTCTTTACAACTGGCATACAGTCATGTGGAAGTATTCAGACTTCAGGGGTCAGATAGCTAGACTGGGAACTGGGATATGGGTGTACAATTAGCCCTGTTTTTAGGTCTCGCGACCTATCGATGCGCGCATGCGCATCGAGCGGAGCGAGAATTCAAGTCGGCAAACTGCTCGTGAAACCACCAGCTTTTTGCCTGGCGTTTTCACGAAGTTCACGTGAACCACGTGATCAACACGAACGCGCATCAGCCTCCCTCCCTCCTAATTGCATCTTGCCGCAGAGCACATCAAAGGGCTTCGCCCAGCGTGCGCTCTGCGGCTTCTCGGCTTCTCCTCCCCTAACTTCCTTGCATTTCTCCTCCCCCTCCCCAGCCAGCTTCCCCCAGGCCGTGTTCCCCCGTCCACTTGTAATTTTCTCCTCATGTTACGCTACGCTCACAATCAACAATTGCTTTCAATCACGGTCTCTTAAATTCTTGTATCTAATTTTTTATTCATTGTATTGTATTGTAATGTATTCTTTAAATGTTAATTCATCCAATGTAGCAGTCTTAATATCTTCAGTCACAATTTATTTTTTATTTTTATGAATGGTTCACAATTTCCCAAAAAGGTTTTATTTCTTTCAAACTTTTTATTTAAACTGCCCAGTGCCTCCTTCGCGCAATTATTATCCTTCGCGTTACTTCGGGTTCTTCGTAAATCAAGAACGAGAAAATTTCCTTCGTCGTGAATAGTACCTCTTCGCTTTCTAGCATTGATGCGTCACAGCACTTGCGCATGCAACATCCTTCTCGTGCTTCACTCGCGCTGACTCCACGCACCACTTCTCGCGCTTCACTCGCGCATGCCGCCGATAACGGTAACTTCACAAATTTTCTTAAATTCAATTATGCTCATCACTTCGAATTCCACTTGCGCTCGCTTGCACTTGGGCTCACCTTTATTCTTCTTTTTGTCACGTTTTTCACTTATTGTTGTCTTACGGATCCTCACGTATTCCTAAATCATCAACTGCTAATTCCTTTTCTCCGTGGGTCCTTGCAGGGTTGCCTCTCCATCCTCCATTGCCAAATTGTAAAGTAGACTACTCAATTTCATGTAAAGGTTGGATCTTTATTTTGCAACTCCGCTTCTCACTTTGCCAGCTCAGCTTCATACAAATCTACCCAACTGTCTTCACCTCGAACTCCCACCCCGCAAATATTCTATATTCTACCTGGTGATGTAAGATACACTCCAAACATGGAATGTATCAACACCACAGAGAGACACTCTCTGCCCATTGCCAAACGGAGCTGACTTAAACAAGCATTGGCATTGCCAATAGGTCTCGCTTGTGGGACCTTATAAGTATTTAGTTTTGCAGCACAATATCCGATTATGCAACAAGGATATTGTGCTGCAAAACTAAATACTTATAAGGTCCCACAAGCGAGACCTATTGGCAATGCCAATGCTTGTTGAGATAAGTCCTTTACTGGCCAGAAGTGTGTGATGTATGTGGACTAACATCTCTAATTATCTGTAATGCCACGCCTGTGTTGCTCATGTGGGAATAAAGAGTATCTTTGTCATGGATACTTGGTGCATTCAATGATCCACAGCAAAGTTGCTATGAAGTGGTGTTGTGGAAGCCTAGGAGACTTATTTTGGCATTTCTCTATGTCTTGGTGGCAAACAGATTTGTCTGTGGGGTCCCCACATTTGAAAATATTTGAGAACCGTACTGGTGTTGATTTTTCTTTCGCTGACCACTAATGTTGTTAAAAATAAAATAACACACGTAGGAAAGGCCGTCAATCATGCGTTTAATACAAAAAAAAGCAGTACAGCAAAAAGAAAATATATAATTGTTATTTCGACCTACCAGAGCACCGCGTGAAAAGGCTATATTGGAGTCTAATGCTAAATGACATGAAATTTCTGTCAACTCAAGTCGATGGAACCTAATCACATTAGAGAAACTTGTTACGTCCAGAAAATATATACAATGAACAGGTGGCAGGATCTTCTGCAGAAAGACCAGGACATCTATACGGAGAAGATATAATTCCTGATTACAACACTGAAGGGCATATTTACAAGCCCCTATTGCAACGGGAATGTCACTTTTTTTTAACGTTCCTGTGGCGATATGATCTCTCCCTTATTTACAAGGCAGTGTTAAGCCACTTAAATTAACGTAGCTTAATGCCGCCTTGTAAATAAGGCACCCTTTCATGCTATACATAGTGAAAGTGGTGGGTAATAGGTGTTGCGGTACGCGTTCCGCTGCAACACCCATTGATTTTGATGCTGCCCCATATTTACAAGGGTAGCGTACATATGGGGCAGCCCCAAAATCAAAACAAAAAAAACCTGGTCTTAACATGGCGCAAAGAGGAAAAATGCTTTATTTCTCCTCGTTTTTGCTATTTCTATGTCTGCTGCATTGTGCAGCACACATAAAAACAGCAAAACGCCATGCATAATTGTTTATGTTCAGGAAGGTGTCCCTTTCTGCACATAAACAATCATTTTAAAAATGAAGGTGCCGATTCACAGAACTAATCTGAGACAAAATCCTAAACTTACTACTTTTGGTATTCACAGAAGGCATTTAGTAGTAGTAAAGTTAGTATTTTGTCTTAAGTTAGTATGTTGTCTTAAATTAGGATTTTGTCTTAAGTTAATATTTTGTCTTAAGTTAGTATGTTGTCTTAAAATAGGATTTTGTCTTAAATTAGTATATTGTCTTAAATTAGCATTTTGTCTTAAATTAGGATTTTGTCTTAAGACCAAAAGTTAAGACAAAATCCTAAACTTACTACTTTTGGTAGTCACAAAAGGCATTTAGTAGCAGTAAAGTTAGTATTTTGAATCTATAATTCTTTTTTATAGTTTAACTAGCAGCCCGTCCCGACGTTGTCCGGGTATGAAATAGAATGTGTGTAATGTGTGTATTCAGATACAGTCATTCGCGTGTTCCCCCGCTTGAGGCCCAGCTGCAGCCCTGGTTGATGTTAGCAGGCGCGTGTAATTAGTGTAGTGATCCGCCGCCTGAGCCCGGCTACAACCCTGGCTGATGTTAGCCGGGTTTGGATCTAGCCCTGATCTCTTGACTGGGTGAGAGTACTCTGCTTAATTCAGAGACTCTGTCCATCACCACCCCTTGTTGTAAATAATTTTGTCCACCCTAAGCGTGGAAGGGTATACTCAGATGTGAGTCCCTTGCTCATTGCACCATCAGGATTCAAGCAAGCCGGGCCGAAGACGCCTGAAATGGCAGAAACCGGTCCCCGGAAGCTTGTTTCCTTCCCAGTGTAAGAATTGGCTTTTGTAGTCTGGTCTGCCCTGTTCCCATGATGCACTGGGCCAGGGACAGACTAATTTGCATACAGCCAGGTTCTGAAACTGGGATGGTGCAATGAGCTAAAAAACGGTGTTGGATCTAGCCCTGATCTCTTGACTGGGTGAGAGTACTCTGCTTAATTCAGAGACTCTGTCCATCACCACCCCTTGTTGTAAATAATTTTGTCCACCCTAAGCGTGGAAGGGTATACTCAGATGTGAGTCCCTTGCTCATTGCACCATCAGGATTCAAGCAAGCCGGGCCGAAGACGCCTGAAATGGCAGAAACCGGTCCCCGGAAGCTTGTTTCCTTCCCAGTGTAAGAATTGGCTTTTGTAGTCTGGTCTGCCCTGTTCCCATGATGTACTGGGCCAGGGACAGACTAATTTGCATACAGCCAGGTTCTGAAACTGGGATGCTGCAAATGAGCTAAAAAACGGTGTTGGATCTAGCCCTGATCTCTTGACTGGGTGAGAGTACTCTGCTTAATTCAGAGACTCTGTCCATCACCACCCCTTGTTGTAAATAATTTTGTCCACCCTAAGCGTGGAAGGGTATACTCAGATGTGAGTCCCTTGCTCATTGCACCATCAGGATTCAAGCAAGCCGGGCCGAAGACGCCTGAAATGGCAGAAACCGGTCCCCGGAAGCTTGTTTCCTTCCCAGTGTAAGAATTGGCTTTTGTAGTCTGGTCTGCCCTGTTCCCATGATGCACTGGGCCAGGGACAGACTAATTTGCATACAGCCAGGTTCTGAAACTGGGATGGTGCAATGAGCTAAAAAACGGTGTTGGATCTAGCCCTGATCTCTTGACTGGGTGAGAGTACTCTGCTTAATTCAGAGACTCTGTCCATCACCACCCCTTGTTGTAAATAATTTTGTCCACCCTAAGCGTGGAAGGGTATACTCAGATGTGAGTCCCTTGCTCATTGCACCATCAGGATTCAAGCAAGCCGGGCCGAAGACGCCTGAAATGGCAGAAACCGGTCCCCGGAAGCTTGTTTCCTTCCCAGTGTAAGAATTGGCTTTTGTAGTCTGGTCTGCCCTGTTCCCATGATGTACTGGGCCAGGGACAGACTAATTTGCATACAGCCAGGTTCTGAAACTGGGATGCTGCAAATGAGCTAAAAAACGGTGTTGGATCTAGCCCTGATCTCTTGACTGGGTGAGAGTACTCTGCTTAATTCAGAGACTCTGTCCATCACCACCCCTTGTTGTAAATAATTTTGTCCACCCTAAGCGTGGAAGGGTAAACTCAGATGTGAGTCCCTTGCTCATTGCACCATCAGGATTCAAGCAAGCCGGGCCGAAGACGCCTGAAATGGCAGAAACCGGTCCCCGGAAGCTTGTTTCCTTCCCAGTGTAAGAATTGGCTTTTGTAGTCTGGTCTGCCCTGTTCCCATGATGCACTGGGCCAGGGACAGACTAATTTGCATACAGCCAGGTTCTGAAACTGGGATGGTGCAATGAGCTAAAAAACGGTGTTGGATCTAGCCCTGATCTCTTGACTGGGTGAGAGTACTCTGCTTAATTCAGAGACTCTGTCCATCACCACCCCTTGTTGTAAATAATTTTGTCCACCCTAAGCGTGGAAGGGTATACTCAGATGTGAGTCCCTTGCTCATTGCACCATCAGGATTCAAGCAAGCCGGGCCGAAGACGCCTGAAATGGCAGAAACCGGTCCCCGGAAGCTTGTTTCCTTCCCAGTGTAAGAATTGGCTTTTGTAGTCTGGTCTGCCCTGTTCCCATGATGCACTGGGCCAGGGACAGACTAATTTGCATACAGCCAGGTTCTGAAACTGGGATGGTGCAATGAGCTAAAAAACGGTGTTGGATCTAGCCCTGATCTCTTGACTGGGTGAGAGTACTCTGCTTAATTCAGAGACTCTGTCCATCACCACCCCTTGTTGTAAATAATTTTGTGCACCCTAAGCGTGGAAGGGTATACTCAGATGTGAGTCCCTTGCTCATTGCACCATCAGGATTCAAGCAAACCGGGCCGAAGACGCCTGAAATGGCAGAAACCGGTCCCCGGAAGCTTGTTTCCTTCCCAGTGTAAGAATTGGCTTTTGTAGTCTGGTCTGCCCTGTTCCCATGATGCACTGGGCCAGGGACAGACTAATTTGCATACAGCCAGGTTCTGAAACTGGGATGGTGCAATGAGCTAAAAAACGGTGTTGGATCTAGCCCTGATCTCTTGACTGGGTGAGAGTACTCTGCTTAATTCAGAGACTCTGTCCATCACCACCCCTTGTTGTAAATAATTTTGTCCACCCTAAGCGTGGAAGGGTATACTCAGATGTGAGTCCCTTGCTCATTGCACCATCAGGATTCAAGCAAGCCGGGCCGAAGACGCCTGAAATGGCAGAAACCGGTCCCCGGAAGCTTGTTTCCTTCCCAGTGTAAGAATTGGCTTTTGTAGTCTGGTCTGCCCTGTTCCCATGATGCACTGGGCCAGGGACAGACTAATTTGCATACAGCCAGGTTCTGAAACTGGGATGGTGCAATGAGCTAAAAAACGGTGTTGGATCTAGCCCTGATCTCTTGACTGGGTGAGAGTACTCTGCTTAATTCAGAGACTCTGTCTATCACCACCCCTTGTTGTAAATAATTTTGTCCACCCTAAGCGTGGAAGGGTATACTCAGATGTGAGTCCCTTGCTCATTGCACCATCAGGATTCAAGCAAGCCGGGCCGAAGACGCCTGAAATGGCAGAAACCGTTCCCCGGAAGCTTGTTTCCTTCCCAGTGTAAGAATTGGCTTTTGTAGTCTGGTCTGCCCTGTTCCCATGATGCACTGGGCCAGGGACAGACTAATTTGCATACAGCCAGGTTCTGAAACTGGGATGGTGCAATGAGCTAAAAAACGGTGTTGGATCTAGCCCTGATCTCTTGACTGGGTGAGAGTACTCTGCTTAATTCAGAGACTCTGTCCATCACCACCCCTTGTTGTAAATAATGGCTGATGTTAGCAGGCACGTGTAATTTGATTTAATGTGATAGTTCAGTAACAGCGCGCATGAGAGGCTGCAGTAATTGTCCCTGCAGACGCGCTCAGTCGCGTGTGCCCCCGCTTGAGGGCCAGCGGCGACCGTCTAACATTTAGAATTGTGTGAGTCTTGAATGATTGTTTCCTGCTGTTCTTATTTTTTTATGACCCACACCGACGTTCTTCGGCCTGAGTGCTTTTTAGACGCACCCAGGCCAAGCACACACTGTGTTTGGCCCTTTCAGACGCACCCAGGCCAAGACACACATTGCATTCAGCACCCCCCGTATGTGTGAGACAACAGGCAGTCCCCGAAGGGAGTCTTGCGAATGGTTCCTTACCACGCTTAGAGGTGAACGCCTTTGTGACGCCCCCAGCACACGGCCACAGCAGACGATCTGATTAATGTACGACCCAGATGGCATGAAGTGCGGAATGTAGCACACGCCCCCAGCGTTTGTCACGCCTCCAGCGTGCCCCTTGATGCGGCGCAGTTGCGTAATTGGCGCTTCACATTGCATGAAGGGCGGACTCACGCCCACAGCGCGGACACAAGCCCACAGTGTTTGTCACGGCACCAGCGCGTCACGCCACCAGCGTGTCACGCCACCAGCGTGTCACGCCCCCAGCGTGCCCCTTGATGCGGCGCATTTACGACTCACATGGCATGAAGGGCGGAACGTACCATACGCCCCTAGCGTTTGTCACGCCCCCAGCACATGCCCACAGCAGAACGCAGGCACGCCCATAAGGGACTACTTTGCTGGCACGGTTCTTTTACCTTTTAAATGTATACGGTGGCCGTCTGCATAGCCTATGTCTTTCTGCTGCAACTGCCCTTTCCAACGCTATATTGGGTGTTGTGATTGGTGCTGTGGTTACTGAGATTACACGCCTCAAAGGTTTGGGCTCTCTCTTTATAATATTAGTATGGATTAGCAATTAATCTTGTAGTAGTGGGTTGTTGAGTTTGCAGGGGAATAGGGTGAAAAGTTATTTAAATGTAATTGTTTTTTCTAATTTGTTTATGTTATTCAAATATTTCATTGTTAATTAATTATGTCGATTTTTAATGAATTAATTCTTGTGTAAATTATGTGGTTTAGTTAAATTATTTAAGATTTTATTGATAATTGTATTTAATAATATTTCTACTATGTGTTATATATCGTTGTTGCTCATTTTATTTGTTCTATTTAAGTAGTATTTTCATGTTATTATTGTTTTATTTATAATTTAATTTACTTTTGATATTTGTGTTTCTTCTGCGGGCAGTAGGGATGAAACTGCATCTTATCTAAATGTTTTAAATATACAATTTTGTATTTACACAGTACATATTTTTAACTATAATATGTTTAACTTCAATTTTCCCATAGTTAGTAGAGGAGGACAGATATCCAAACTTTTCAGAATAGTATGGATATCTGTCCTCCTCTACTAACTATGGGAAAATTGAAATTATACATCGATTATATCATGCTCATAATAAAGCCTTAGAAGGAGGTGCAAGCAAAAGCTTTTGAGATTTTTGAACAATTTGAGTTGCTTGGCTGTTATAAAATCAATTAAAAAACCCAGAAATAATACAGTGTAACTGTGAGCCTTAGGATTTACATCCCGATATTCTACCCTGTTTGAATACAAAACCAAAAAGATATCTGGGTGTTTATTTTACGGCTCAAATTCTGAATTATATGATTTACATTTTGCCCCACTTCTGCAAAAAGTTCATGACTTATTCTGTCGATGGAATTCTCTTCCATTAACCATATTGGGTAGGGTCACATTGATTAAAATGTCTGTTCTTCCGCTATTTAATTTCTTATTTTTCGCGATTCCCTATGTCTTAACTGCCTCTTTCTTTGCTAAATTAGAGTCTACGTTTACATATTTTCTCTGGGCAAGAAGGTCCCCCGAATTGCACTTAGCACTTTATATAAGGAGCTGGAAAATGGTGATTAGTTCTCCCTAACTTTAAGGATTATTGTTCTGCATATTTTGCACAATATATGTCCAGCTTTAAGTCAGAAGTACAAACAGGTTTATTTATTAATTATTTTATGAACTTAATTTGTAAAGAGAATCAGATTCACTGCCCACTAACAATCGTAAAGCTCCTAAGCTAGTACGTTATAAGTGTATGCAGTGGTTTTTCTATAAAATCAGACTTTTTATAGAAGATATTCAATCCCTGTAATGAACTCCTCAACTCCGTTATCTGGCCTCATTTCACTATCTGGGATTAGAGATTCGTCGGCAATTACACAAAAATGAGCCACGGCTGGCTTTGGGAAAATCCCTGATTGCCTAAGGAATAATAGATGGCTTAATATAGTTGAAATGTCTTATTTAATTCCAAATGATTTCCTTCTCCTTGGTCATATAACATTTTTAGTAAATTTTTGAGTAAACTCAATTAGGTTCAGATAATCGAACGGAAATGCTTAGTATATGAATTACTAGATGAGCTCAAAGTTAAAAAACCCGGGGAATGGAAAAAGCGTTTAGCCTCTATCAAGGGTATGGATCTTGTGGAGAAAGCAATAACTAAATGGGGAAAACATGAGGAGATGGAAATCACAGTGAGTATGTTGCCAGTAGTCAATAATGTCAACTTGTGCACTCTAAGGGGCACGAATTGGAGTAGGATTTTTTAGGAAATGGCTACTTTATAGAACCCCACTTTCCTTATCTAAAGTTTTTTCCAACCAGTCTGGACAGCGCTTTCGTTGCCTAAACCATCCTTCAGCCAATTGGACACATATCATATCACAATGCCCCTTGATCCAGAGGTTCTGGAATGACATTTTTTGCTATCTTGACACCAAATGTCTAATTACAATAGATTTCAATATTCGGCTGATGGTGTTTGGCTATGACCCAGATCTTCATCTTTCTGACAAGGTGATCAAATTATTATATATCGCAATGGCATTCGATAGATCACTTTTGCTTCAGATATGGCAATCAGATCTTATACCAACTAAGAATGAATGGGTCCGGAAAATGAAGCAGGGTAAAAAAAATGAACGAGTCTATGCACTGCGAATTGGGGGGATTAAGAAGTTTGAAATGGTTTGGGCAGCCTATTTCGATTAAGATCTTAAAATTGAGCCTATATCTCAGAAGGTATTTTCAGCATGTTCGAATCCTATTTATAGTAATATTAGCATTTTTTTTTACTATACAAGACTTTAGATTTTATTGCTACATAGCTGTATTGATTGATATAGGATGAAATACTATTCTGGATATACTTGCTGATTTCTCTGCATATGTTTAAGGTACCCAAAGCTCAATCAATTGTTTAGTTTGTGTTAATATTGGCAGTGGATGATATTCCAAAATATGTATTTTATCTGTCGAATCCTGGCTTAAATGCATATATTGTCTTTCTTTTACTGATTTTAGTATGTACTGTTTTCAGGCCTACTGGTGTTATTTAATGATTTTGTATTATTCAACACTTTTTATTAATTATATGGGTGTATGTATGGATAAAAAGGTTATTTTTATATGTATTTCAATAACAAATAAATATACTTTTTTTTATACATTTTAATTATTGTATGTAGTTAGGTATTTAAATGTATTTCTAAAAATGATTATGAAATGTATTGATGAATCAGTGGCTGTATGTGAACCCTCAGAAGGGCATCACTTTCACTATTGTTGCTGGGATTGCAATGGGAATAGTTAATCTAAGCCCTCTGAAGACAAACACTTTCCCCATTTTTTCTTAGTGTGGAGTGGAAATAGTAAATCTTACCCCTTCGATGTCCAACACCTTCCCTTTTGCAGCTTATACTTGAATGGGAATGGTAAATCTAAACCTCGAAGTCCAAAACTTTCCTCATGTTTGCTTACGTCAGAGTGGGAACACATGCTTATTTTTGTTAACATTGAAATTCTTATATTATTTCTCGTATTTTTTACCACGTTATTGCTTTTGTATTTTTTTTTAGTATTATTTTTTAAACAAATTGTATTAATTTAATTCATTATATATGTCTTTATATATATTGTTTCTTTTTTTTGTTTATTTTGAATATTGAAGTAATTTTTTATCGTAATTATTTAGTTTTACTTTTTAATAAATATATATGTCTATATATTTTATTTACAAAGTAAGTTTAAAAAACTTAAGTCCAGTTGTTTTTGATGTGTTCATTTCAATATATAAATTAGGTTAGGTAGGTTAGATATATTTGTTGGTTTCATATATGTTTGTTAATTTTAGTTATATGTTACTGTTAATCTGTCTCTCTCTCTCTCTCTCTCTCTCTCTCTATATATATATATATATATATATATACAGATATATATATATATATATATATATATATATATATATATATATATATATATATATCTATATATATATATATATATATATTTCACAAAATCCTTCTGCAAAAGACAAATAGATGGATCTCACTCTCGTAGGTTTTGCAATTTTTCTTTTTCTTTTTACCTTCTCATTAACAGGGATACAGGCGAGATGGACCAACACGTTTCGGTATTACCAAATACCTTGATCATAGACAAAAAGCTTGCACACACTAATGAAATACATTCAAAAGTCCTTACATCATTTCCTGTTTGATGTCACAAGCGCCCCCTGAGTTTTGTGGGAGATGTAGTTTCCTTCAAATGTCTGTTTTATAAGTGTAATACGTGAAAGCAATTTAAAAAATAAATGTATATATTGTGCCAAAATTAATCAAAGAAACAATATATAATAAAGTGCCATATAGTGATAATTATCATACTATTACATAATTGAACGAGGATCTAGGTCATTTGATTCAATTTTATAATATTTCCTCTAGGTCATATGTCCTTTTTTTTCAATGTCCTTATTTCCCTCTAGTGGGGCTAGGTTGTGGTCGTTGCTTCAGCCTCAAATTGACCTTGTCACCTGATTCATTTTTTATTTTATCCGTATTATTTCTCATTTCAATGACGAAGTGTCATTTTTCTAATTCTTTTTTCCTTTCTGTTTTTCTTTTTCCTTTGCTTTCCTTTCCACTTTGTTTCCTCTTTGTTTTTTCATGCTTGAGGGAAGTTTGTTAATGAGTTTATAAATGAATATACAGTTCTTTCAATTGATTTAGGCAGCAAGTGTTTGCAAATTCAGGATATGTCGCAATTGTTTTTGGCGCAAGATTTTCTCTCTGTTACGGCCACGTTCACTATTCGGCACTGTTTCAATACCATGGAATTTAAGTAGCTTCCACTTACTTTGGTGATGCTGTTCCATGTGTCTTGCTACTGCGTTTGTTCTGTCTCTGTTTGTTGTTGCTCTCACGTGTTTCATTATTCGCTTTTTCAGCGCGCAGATGGTACTGCCCACGTACTTCGGTGGGCATGGGCATTCCATCACATACACTGTGAATTAAGTTTTGCAGGTAATAAGTTCTCTGATTTCCCGCGTTTTGTTATTAGCCAATTTGATTTCTTTAGTTTCTTTAGCAATTTGACAAAATTTACATGTGTGACATTTTATGAAACCTTTTGTTTTTAGCCATGTATCATTCTATTTCTTTCCCTTGAAATGGCTATGTATCAAGAGATCCTTTAGATTTTTTGCTCGCCAATAGATAATCGTTGGATGTTTCCTTCTATTTTGCTCACAGTGTTGTCAAGCTGCAAGATCTTCCAATTTCTTCCCAGGATTTTTGTTATTTCCTTACTTTCCTGAGAATAATCCGTAATTAGCCTGATGGGTTCAGGGTCAGATTTCTCTTCCGTGTTCTTTGGCATAAGACATTCTTCTCATGACTTTTAATTTGTTTTCTCACAACATCTTTTAATTATTCTTTTGTTGCATTTTCTTCGTTTAAGTCTTTCCGCATTTGCTAGACTATGTTTCTGCCATTCTTCTTCCTCACTACAAATTCATTGAATTCTGAGGAATTACTTGTACGAGATGCTTGAAATTAGTGAATGCTGATGGAAACTCGTTGCTTCTAGGGTGGCATTTGTTGCTGTCTTTTTTCAATGTAACACCGTATGGATTTGATTTCCTTTGATATAAATTTCTGTGTCCAAGAAAACCACCCGTTCACTACTCATTTCATAAGTGAACTTTAGATTTGTATCACTGTTGTTGATGTTTTCAAAGTATTCTTGGAATTCCGTCTTCGTGCCATCCCAGATGATCAATAAATCCTCTATAAAACGTATCCAACTGATGATTTTGTTCATTGAATGATCATTTTGTGAGTTCCAAGCCACATCTTTTTCCCACCACCCCATCGCTAGGCAGGCCTAACTGGGACTAACTGGGACTAAAAGAAAATCCCATTGCGGTCCCATAATTTTGCCCATAGACCTCTTCGCCAAATAAAAAGATGTTTTTGGTTAGACAAATTGAGATAATTTCTAATAACATCTTATTAGGGTCACTGTATTGGATGTTTCTGTCTTGTAGGAAAAAATTGCATGCTTTTAATCCCATATCATTCCCTATATTTGTGGATAGGGATATCACATCCATAGTTATTCGTTGATATGTTCCTTGCCATGGAGTGTTCTGCAATATCCTTAACAGATCACTGGTGTCCTTTATGTAACAGCTGAGTTGGGTTACATATGGCATCAAAAATTGGTCAATATAATTCGCCAGTGGGGCGAGGATGTGGTCGTTGCTTCAGACTCAAATTGACCTTGTCACCTGTTTCATTTTTTATTTTATTCGTGCTATCTCTCGTTTCAAATGACAAAGTGTTATTTATTCCAAGAAGCCGTTATTCAAGATCTTTATAAATTGAAGGACTCCAAATATAAGGACAACTTGACACTTTTTGATGCCATATGTAACCCAACTCAGCTATGGATGTGATATCACCCTCGATACTCATGGGGCGCTTGTGAAATCAAACAGGCAACGATGTAAGGACTTTTGAATGCATTTCAGTAGCGTTTCAAGCATTTTCTTAAGAACGTGATCAATGTATTGGTAATGCCAAAACGCGTTGGTCTATCTCGCCTGTATACCTGTTAATAAGAAGGAAAAAAGAAAAAGAAAAATTGCAAAACCTATTAGTCTGTTACAGAAGGATTTTGTGAAGTATTTAGCGGCGTGGTTCTGCTGCGGGATATCCCACCCATAATCAGCGCTGCCACAACCCGATGAAAGGGAACCAAGTTGGAAGAATATATGTGTGTGTGTGCACATATATATATATATATATATATATATATATATATATATATATATATATATATCCGTCAGTTACCAGAATCCCCAAAAGATTGAGGCGAACACACAGGAGGCTTCATGGAGAAAACAGCAGGTTTATTTGCATCGCGCTCGTGGTAGGGAAAACAAAGCACCTGCCTCACAAGTTCATGTCTGCCAAACGCGTTTCGGGAACACCCAATTCCCTTCTTCAGTGGCATGAATTTCAGAAAGAAACTTCTTCGTGGCTTTTTTATGCAGAGAGTCAACGCCTGCTCCTGGGGAGGAGCTTAGCCGTACCTACGGCCTTTTGGGAGTTGTAGTGTCTCTTTGTTATTCCCAAGTGGGTGAGTCAGTTCTTTCAAAATAATTTCCAAGTCTTATCCATCAGGCTGAGACATCCGTCTATGTCTCCACTCTCACGCAGCTTCACTGATGCAAATCGTGTTCGTGTGAGCATTCATTGGTAAAATGCTCAAGCGGCTCTCCTCCCAAGCAGACTGCCAAATGGTGCTGCGGGTCCGTATTAACAACGGCGGGTCCTCCTCGCGACCTTGGGCGGCCGCAAAACATCCGTCAGTTACCAGAATCCCCAAAAGATTGAGGCGAACACACAGGAGGCTTCATGGAGAAAACAGCAGGTTTATTTTACCAGTGAATGCTCACGCGAACACGATTTGCATCAGTGAAGCTGCGTGAGAGGGGAGACATAGACGGATGTCTCAGCCTGATGGATAAGACTTGGAAATTATTTTGAAAGAACTGACTCACCCACTTGGGAATAACAAAGAGACACTACAACTCCCAAAAGGCCGTAGGTACGGCTAAGCTCCTCCCCAGGAGCAGGCGTTGACTCTCTGCATAAAAAAGCCACGAAGAAGTTTCTTTCTGAAATTCATGCCACTGAAGAAGGGAATTGGGTGTTCCCGAAACGCGTTTGGCAGACATGAACTTGTGAGGCAGGTGCTTTGTTTTCCCTACCACGAGCGCGATGCAAATAAACCTGCTGTTTTCTCTATGAAGCCTCCTGTGTGTTCGCCTCAATCTTTTGGGGATTCTGGTAACTGACGGTTATATATATATATATATATATATATATATATATATATATATATATATATATATATATATATATATATATATATATATATATATATATATATTCAATCACTTCCAATCGCTGGTTATCCTGCCACTTCTGGCAGCGGATTTGCAGCGAGGTAGCGAACCTCCCAGTATTTTGTCAATCACTCCCTTATATAAATCTTGAAGAAAACAAGCCGCAGCCCAATTCCTTAAGCGTGAATATTTTTATTAGTTACAGCGAAAACGCCTGATGCATTTCAGAGCTGGCTGCTCTTTGTTCCTGGGTCCATCACTTTTGCCTTCTCCATATGTAAATAGTAGTGCAATTTTCAAAAAAATAAAGGTAGGACTACATGATCTTATACA
Organism: Lissotriton helveticus; assembly: GCF_964261635.1. Taxonomy (NCBI): domain Eukaryota; kingdom Metazoa; phylum Chordata; class Amphibia; order Caudata; family Salamandridae; genus Lissotriton; species Lissotriton helveticus. The sequence continues at coordinate 937,666,085 of NC_136068.1, forward strand.
CTGTAATGCAACTCAGCGGCCATTTTGAAATGGTAATTTCTATTCCAAAAAATCAATCATAACTTATTTTATATGCTAATTGTCTAAAGCAATTGATAATCCATTGGTTAATTTTGAGAATTTTGAATACATGATTCAATTTTACAGCATTAAACCATAATATTTTATAATATAGACAAACTAACTCAAGATTCACATGTCCTCATATTTTTTGTTTCCCTAAAGATTCTATATTCATGTCTCAATGGGCAATTAACTTCAAATACCCTCTTTAGTGTCCCTTTTGATATTCTGTTTGCCCCAGTGGGCTCTATCCATTCTGATCATGTACCACAAAAAATAATCTTAATATTCAATCAATTTATCAAATCGGTCAACCAACTGCTCGAGATCGCGCCAGATATATCCAGCTCCTTTGCATTCCTCTTCTTTATATGATGATTGTCTCCTACAATGATAAAACCCAATGCATGATAAATTAAGACCAGCCCTATTGCCATTTAAAACAACACACCTGAAACTTAGAGATGCATATAAATTACAAAATTATTCTTCTAAAGATACGCTTACTCCACTTATAAAGTTTACCCTAAGTGAGCAGATAACTCCTTGTCTTTATTCAAACCTGGAGGATGCATTGTCTCATATTTTATCTAGACTGTAGACGTCACAATTCTTCGAACTCTATTCCCTCCTCTCTCAGAGATAGGGATTCTGTCAATGGCACAATATTTGAGTAACCTCACATCCTTATCATGACATTCTTTAAAGTGTTTTGCTATGGGATATTGTTTGTCTTCTCTTGTTATTGCTCTCAAATGCTCCAGAACTCTTTTCTTTACTTTGTGGATTGTGCTTTACTTTTACTAAAAACATGATGTATACCTTTTAATGATGTACACCTTTTAAAAGTGACCTGTGGATTCTCACCTACATGTTTTATAAGAATATCATCAGTTCTCAAAACATGCCAGAATTTCTTAAGGCTTTGTTTTACCTCCCATGGCTGGTTACTAAATGAGGTGATAAATCTAACTGGTTGCTCTTCAGTCTTGTCCTTAGCTCTCAGAATCTATAAATCTTCCCTTTTTACATCTCTTACTTTACTACAGGCCTTTTTAAGTAAAAGTATGGTTCAATCACAGAGCAACATAAACACAATACAAGGTGTGTATGTATATGGAGAATGCAAAGCCTGTAGGCTCAGTACCAGCTGTAACTCAATTGAACTATCGAAGAACAAAACACCATATGTGATTACAATACATCTAACCTGTAACTCTGATTTTTGTGTATATGTGCTAACTTGTCCATGTTCATTGTTGTATATCAGGAGCACAATCCACAAAGTAAAGAAAAGAGTTCTGCAGTATCACTACTTTATAATTCATATACAGATGCAGCACATTTTCTTATCCTTTATTTCTGACTATACTACTCCCTTTTGATAATGTGACTAAAACCACAACTCCCAGAATGCAAATAATATAGATGTATCTATTCTGCACATAATGCTTAGACATTTAAAACATTATAATTTTGAAAAGGCATTGCTCATGGTAATTTTGAACAGTACTAAAATCTTAAACACATTAACCCACTACCAGATAAAGTTCATCTGATATATTTATTTTCACATCACTCCTATACACTTTTTAATCAAACTCCCATTTACGCCTTTATTTGTAATACATATTTTTTAAATAATAAAAAAGTTATATACATACCGGTGAATTGAGTTTGTTGATAATATTGTTGTTTTATTTCTTTCTGGATAGTGTTAACACTGTTAGGATCTGCAAAAACTAAGCACAAGAATGGTACACCACTCTCATATAAAGCAACTATAAAATGGTAACCTCTTCAACTTTCCACTCTATGACCATGAGAAAGGCAGCAAACAAAATCATATCTTTCATTTTAGATTTCTGCATCTCCACTTGTGAATGGTTAGCATCTGTTAACACTTTCCCTCTGTTCCAAAACGAGGTTCTTGTCTCCACGTGTTTGAGATGTTTTTGTGATCATCACAGAGTCTTTGCGAAACAAACAGAAGCCCATACCAATATTTAGCTTCAGTTTTTTTATTTAAATACTGAACAAGAGTTTATTACATAGTCCTGAGTTGGAAATGAAAGGTTGCCATTACTTAAATTGTGTCATAACTCCTCAACTTAAAAAATACTCTGTCTCTTTAACACCCTTCCCCCCATTGCACACTTAGCTCAGTGTACCTCGCAACCCTGTGAAACCAGTAGGTCACAAGTTCATAGCACATTCTAGAAGGAACATGAAACTTACAAATAAGATAGAGCAGGTGTGGTTTACGCCTCAATTTCAAAAGCATATCTATGTCTGTATTATTTTTTTTTAAACAACAGCTAATAATAGGACTTGTTGCTAAGGTATCCTACAAGTTTTATTCACTCTCTTGCTGACAGCTTCCAATAAAATATATCTTTAAAAAAACACGCCCATTTTAACTGCTTTTCATTTGGAAAACTAGCTAATTCATCTCCAGCCTTCTCCTGACTGCTATTGCTCCTTCACTTCAAAATGCTTAGTGTGGGCCACAGCTATGTGCCCATACCAGTACTTGCACCCCCCCTCACTCCTCCATATAGCCGCTCACACACTCACTCATTCACACAGCCTCTCACACCACCCTGGGGCTGCAGGAGAGCTGTGTGGACCCCCTGCCTTTATTTACTTTGTTTTGCCCCGTGGAGGTGGTGGTCCCTGGGGTGCAGGCGGGCCTAGTGGGCCCGCCCGCTTCCTTTTTTTGAAAGTGCCCTGGGGAGGTGGCCATACCCGGGGATTTCCTTAAGCCTTGAATGGGGCCCCCATGCACCCCTCATTTATGTTTATAATACCCTCATGCCCTCTGGATGTGGCCTACCCGGGGGCTTACTTACAAAAGATGCATGGGAGCCCTTGCTTTTTTTCAGTTTTGCCGTGCATCCGAGGATCCCCCCCTATGATTTTGCTGCAAAATCTATAAAATAATTTTTTTTTTAACCCTCTGCGCGCTCCCTGTGGGACCCCACACCAATTTAATGGGGTCAGGATAGCCTTAGCATGCCCCCCTTTCTTTATTTTTTACGTTTTGTGGTGGGACTCAACTCAAGCAGAGTGCCAAGATGGTTGCCAACAATTCCTGGTTCAAGAATTGGCAGCCAATCAAATTTCCGCACTGGGACTGCTGGCTCCACGGAGGATCTGCGTCCCTATATATATATACAAATTTGGATTTCCCTTAATATTTCCAAAACTACTAAATGGATTTTCACGAAATCAGAAAAAGCACTATCTGTGGACCAAAAGCTAGCTTTCTGTCAAATTTAGTGTAATGCCATCCAGCGGTGCGGGCTGTAGTCATATCCAACAGTCCTGTGGGAATTAACATGGGCACAACGTGTTTTGGAACCCCCTTTTTTGTCACCCCCCCATTTCACAAATGACCCAAAACCTTCCAGACAACAGCTGAAGTAGAGGGCACATTTTGGGGGATATTTCATGAAGATTAATCAATTGGCGCCAAAGTTATAAGCAACTGAAAATCACATTTTTTTATAGAAATTGGGCCCTAACTATAACTACCTACTGCGACCCCCAGTAGGTAATATTTATACCTGAGTATATAGTCACTGAAAAAAGCACAGGTTAAAGTAACATTATAGTTAGGTAAATTTGTCAGTGACAACATTAACTTTTTGAGCTAGAAAAACCCCCACAGAAATTCACCAATAACTATAACTTGCGCCCCTGTCATGCACTGCTTATGATCTCACATATGAAATCACTCATGGCATGTTCTATGACATCATTTATGATATCACTGATGACTTCTCAAGTGACATTATTGATGACATCACCTTATAAGTCCGTGGGGACCATTAGTTTTATAATTAAAGGGGAGAGGGGCCACACAGCCCTGCCTCCCCAAATCTTGTTAAGCCATGCGGACCACATCCCCCAGGGCCAATTCAAAGAGTAATGGGAGAGGGGTACTCACCCGGAGTCTCTTTAGGCCCTGGGGATCCCATCCCCTAGAGAATATATTTTTTTAACGAGACAAGGCCCCTTTCCCCAAGTGAATCAGCTCTGGGTATCCCATCCCCCAGGGTACTTATTTAAATAAAGGGAAGTAGTTCTGTGTGGCCCCCTCCCTGAACCTTGTTAGGGCCTGGGGACCGTATGCCCAAGGGCTCCTCTTTTAAAAAAAGGGGAAGTTGGTGTGTAGGGCCCGCACTCCCTGGGCCGATTTCAGCCACATTGACCCCATCCACCATGGCCCAGGTCGATTTTCTGGGGAGGTGGCGTGCTTCCTCCATTCCCGGGCTGATTTCGGTCCTTGGGACCCTATTCCCTGCATGATTCTTAGGGGGAAAGCAATATTTTGAAAACCCGCTCTCAGCGGGCTAGTGCATTTTTAAAGCTCCCGCCCACTGAGAGCAGACCTGGTATTTGCTCCCACTTGATGGGAATTAAAAAAAATTATCCTACCAAATGAGAGCAAACACAGGTTTCCCTACCCGTGCTGCCCCTACCCGGGGGTGGGCTCCCCGGAGCATCTGAAGGCTTGGACGGGGGGCAATGCATCCACCCTTCCCTTTATGAACAACCCCCTGGGGAGCGGCCTCCCTGGGCATAAGGCTATTAAATGCGACCCGGCTGCCATTTTGGTTTTTTGATTCTCCTTTTGGCCCCTGTGGGGGCTCCTTCTGGACATTCTCCGCTGGTCCTAGGGGGTCAGAGTATTCCTACCCTGAACCCTTATGTTTCTTTTTTTTTTTTACTTCAGGATAGATGACTAAGTCCCTGAGTCCTGTAATGGCTGAAAGCAACATTTTTCTTATGTTGCCGACAACTAATCAGACAGCTTGCTCCCGCTGGAGTCTGACTTCTGCAGGAGGAAGATGGTCCAAGGGAAATAAATCTGGGCCAATCAGAACACTCTATTTATAAATTGGGTCTACTACGAAGGTCACTCAAGACTCTCCTGGACCCAAATGTTCAGATATACAATTATTTTTGGCCTTTAATTTCTCAAAAACTACTGAACGGATTTACACCAAATTACAAAAAGCACAATCTGAGGAACAAGAGCTAGCTTCCAGCCAAATTTGGTGTAATTCCGTTCAGCAGTTTTTGCTGTAACCTTACCCAAGGAAATCTATGAATAATTCATGGGAATTTGCATTTGTGGGACCCCCTTTTTTCTCACTCCCCTCTTGACGGATTACCCCAAAAATTTCCAGGAAGGAGCTGAGGTGGATTACCCTTTTTTGGAAAGTTTTGTGAAGATCTGTCAAACTGGGCCAAAGTTATTAGCAAACCAAAAAACGCTCATTTAATGGAAAAACAAACCTAACTACGACTACATAGTGACAACCGCCAGTAGGTAATATACATTTCCTTTCACCCTCGGTACATCAAAGAATAGCGGGCACTCCAGACAGCGTGTCTTGAGTCATTTACAATCTTATTAGCCGCAAATTCCGGACACATATATTCTGGATATATATAAATATAAGCAATTCCCTTTCAGACTTGGACAGGCAATTCCCAAGCTTTAGTTGGACAGAAGGTCCTATGTATGGAATACTCTATTACATACCCCCATTCTGTAAATCTACTCACCTCAATTGCCTGTTTATCTAGCTTTTTCTAGTTTTTAAACAAAGGATTAGCATATGCCATACTTACCAAGCTATAAAGTGACAAAGCCTTTTGCCATTTTTACTGCAAAGGGAGGAAACACTATACAAATTCATAAAAGCAATCCCTGACACATGTTTTGCTCTTATTAGAGCTCATAAGAGCGGTATAGTTTAGTCCAGACACAAGGAAGCAACCATTATAAGTTAAAACATTGCCTTTTCTGGCTTAGAGCGCTACTTAAGTTATGCAACGATAAAAGTAGGGACCCATGGGCAACTTAAGTGGAGAGGAGTTCCTTTGTAAGGAACATTCTATAACACCACTGACACGCCAAATCTGTTAATTTCAAAAGTCTGTTTTTAAACAGAGGATTAGTACAGTGCGGTCTACGCCAAGCTAGAAAGTGACAAAGACTGTTCTCATATGTACAGCAAAAATAGAAACCACTTACCTTGCGAGTAGCGAGTGCAGGGCTTTGGTTTTCTTTTTTTCAAATAATTTTCCCTCATCGTCATTTGTTGACTCCCTTCCCACCCGCCTCACCACTCTTACCTGTAGGGGCCATTCCTGCAGTTACCCCTACTGAACTTCACTCATGGCAAGTAAATAGGGACTTACTTTCTTCCTAACTGTCTGTTGACATGTTACTAGCACAATATTCCGGAGTTATTAACTAAGGGGCTGATTACGAGTTTGGCAGTCCACTGGGCCATCAAACCCATGGTGTAGGTGGGGTAGCGGTTGGGGAGCGCTGCACCAGCGGTCGGACGCTGTATTGTGACTACGGCAGTCAGACCAACATAGGACCGTCACAACCACTGGGGACTGCGATCCCTCAAAATTGGAGGAGCGGTCTGGGGAAGCAATATGCTGGTGGAGCTGTTGCAGCACCGCCAAGCATATTAAGACTTTCCTGACCTCCACATCTTTCATGGCGGTGATCCCGCCATGAAAAGTGTGGCAGTAAGGAAAGTAAGGGGGGCCTATAGCCCCCCTGGTGCCTCTGTACATGCAGGGTGGCACATGGTGTGCCTCCCTGTGTGCATGCACCCCAGTTCCTGCATGGCATGGATTGCACAGTCCATGCTGTGCAGAAACTTGCATTGGCGCTCCCTTGGCGCCGCAGTACAAAGGCTCACTTATGAGCCTTAGAACTCAACCGCTGCTGGGCCGCCAAAGCACTGCCCACCAGACCATGAGAAAACTCATAATCTGGCAGGCAGGCGGCTGTCGACTTTGGTGGTGTGGGAGCGGGCCACTGCAGTGGCTGCCTTCTCCCAGGCCACCAAAGTCATAATCCGGCCCTAAGTATGCAACTTACTGCTAATCACATCCTGACTCTGCATTCTTATACATTTAATTACCTGTAGAGCTTTATCACCCAGCCCACAATGCTGTGTGATTAAAGACATCCACCTTTCCTAAATGAGCCACAACAACCTATAAAGAAAGTTGACCAAGATTAATTAAAACTTACATGCTTCAATTGATGATTCTTTTGATTAAAAAAGAAAATGACTTTGTTGAATTTATTGATAATGGAATGTGAAAAAGTGTTTGAACATTTACTACCACCAACACCACCCCAAGAGGTGGATGTTAAAGATTATGACTGGTTTACTGAAGTCTTGGATAGACTAAACACACTTTTTAAAGAGGAGCCACATAATGTCTAAATGGTCTAATTTTTATACTTATTTTGTTTCAGGGTGCTAATTCTATAAACAAATGCACGTGTTGTTCAAAAAATCAACAGGCATATTTCTGATCTTGTCCGGCACTGGGGAAAGAATGCTTTAAATATGGGAAGCTAGGACATGCCTACCCCAGTACACCAACGAGGCTCTGCTCCCCTGCTTAGACCGGTGTGTGGCAAACAGGGCCCACCACATGCGGGTGCAAACTCCAAGCACCAGTCTTGCGACCTCTGCTGCGGCCCAGTAGGTCCCACTTATGGAACTGTGTCCGGAGTCCTGAATGGCAGTGACCCCAAATCAGTGGCAGCAGCCACAGCACCAGACCCCCTTCGATCAGTGAGGCATAATTCCACATGGCAGGCCGGCCACACGAGGTGCCACTAACCCTGTGCAAAGCCAGCGAGCCACACGAAGTGCCACTAACCCTGTTCAATGCCAGCCAGTCACGCGAGGTGCCACTTACCATGTGCATTGCCAGCCGGACACACGAGGTGCCACTAACCCTGTTCATTGCCACCCGGCCACATGAGGTGCCAGTAAGCCTGTGCAACGCCAGCCGGCCACACGTGGATGAGGGCTCATGCCTACCCTGCAGACCAGTCGCTCCCACATCCAGCACCAGTCGCGACTCATGAATGGCAGAGTCCCCACCAGTGAATGCACAGAGAGGAGTAAGAGGAAGATGCGGCACAAAGCCGGATCAGAGTCATGGAGGTGTTCGAACACTTACAACAACTGACCTGGTGCCATCAGCCCTGTTCACCTCAACTCACCGTCCCATGGCGCTGTGCCTGTTCCGGCTGCAGTGCATCCGGGGCCACTGACTTTGTGCTGGTCACGTCCGGGACCCTTCTTCAGATATATTGGATGACCTCTGTGACAGTGGTCTTGGGCTCATCAACGTCATATATCTGTGGCCCTGCACTGACTGCTGCCTAAGGCCTACACTGCGGTCCAGTTGGTCACACATGTGGAACTGTGTCTTGGGTAAGATGTGGAGAGTCCACACCGTTGGACACGCCTCATGGCAGCCGGTATCCACAACAGCACTGGTGCCACTAACTCTGTGTGCAATGAGTCATGGGCAATTTCTGGTTGTACCTTGGTGGCATCTGAGTCCATGGCCTGGAGGTTTCCTGCATCTTCCACATGCTGGACCGGACTTGGTGTCCGACATGTGTCTGTTCCATATGTCGCCACCATTGTGACTGTTGCAGCCTGGTCCTGGACTCTGCATCATGCCCTGGGGGTACTCCTTCCACTGTCCACCGAGACAATCCGTGGCAAGCTCCTTTCACATCTACGAGAACCTGCTCTGTACTCGTGACCCTGCCCTAGTGCCCCGCAAGTCAGCGTCTCATGGCGGTAGGCCCGTGCAGGCCACTGTGCATCCGGGGCCACTAACTCTGTGTAGCAGAAGCCATGGGGCCTTTACGGTTGAATGGTTGTGTCCTTTACGATGTACACTGTTGTCGATTTGTGACTGCACCAGGCAGCCCTAGCCTGCTGGTGTGCACACCCCACACACATCCAACACAGGTGTCACTCAGTATGTGTGCTTGCTAATAAATCTGACTTTTTGCACGTGCATGTAGCCATGCACACCATCTGAGCAAGTGTGTCCGTGTGGTCATTGTGTCAGCATGATGGGCACAGGCCCTGCAACATCACAATGTGCTTTCTTTAGCGGACGTTACCATGTCACCTCAGCGTTAGCAGTGACCCTGGATTCGCACCCTCCTGCAAGCACAAGCAGCGCATGCTGGTCCTGCGTACATCAGGTCAGCGCAAGGGTGTGCAGAATCGGCAGGAGGAGCAGAGCGTGGCTCGGACCTGGCCTTGGGCAGGAAGTACAGTAAGTGTGTCTCTGTGTTGCAGTGTAGTTGCCACCAGGGCCACAGTAGTCGATGTTGCAATGTAGCATGCACCAGGAGGGCGGGTCCGCACGTACAGGGACATGTAGGAGCGCTAAATCGCACGGGGTCTTGGCACATGCATGCCAAGTGTCTGGTGTATCAGCTCTGCGGATGCATGAGTCATTTGCCTGGGCTCAGTTGCAGCGCGATCCCAGCCAGCCATGGGCTGTACACCTGTGTCCGCCCTGTCCAGTCCATTGGCCTATGCTCATGTGGCCCCACACCGTCAAAGGCCAGTGTCACGGTGTTCCCAGGGTCACAGACATCCCACCACACCTACGCCAGGCCCTGTGCATCTCCTGTATCCATGCAGATGGTGAAGTAACTATACGGATGAAAGGTCCTTTGCGTGAACTATCAGGCGGTAGCACATCTGCGGCTCCAAGCAGGAACTGGCATGTGGCCAGCACCCCCTGACGGATACAGTGGCATTTGCTTGCGACTCCCACACTACGCACTACCTGAAGTGAGACCAACGTGTACACATCCCACACAAAGTAGTCCTTGGTCGTAGTTGGCGTGCGTGAAATGGTCTTCACACGTACTTCCACCCCATCCCAGACCTGCACAGAGACACTGCTCATTGCACTGGGCTGTGCCATTTCATCCACAGGACTGGTGCAGGGCAAGCCAGTGCCGCTTCTAGCAGGGCCACTGATGCCATGGCAGACCATCCCGAACACATGCCTGGATCCAGTCACGTGGACCTGTACCGTGTTCGTCTGCTGCATGTACTCAGGGCACTCCTGTTGGCCGTCTTGCGGATCAGTTACCAGTTGAGCTTCCGCCTAGCAGACATCACCTGCGTTCAGCCTGTGTTTCATTGTCGCTCGTGCATATTCGAGTGGTCCATGGTTGTCTGCCTCTCCAACATAACGGTAGCTGACCTGGATTACGACATGTGTGTGCGCCCCATGTTGGTCCATGACCAGAAGCGTCACCGTTTGTGGCATGCATGGCTGTTTGGCATGCAGATTGGACACTGGACCTGGCAGATTGCACAAGTCCTCGTGTGCAGTGAGCACAATGTGCCACTACCCGATTGGGATTTGGTGCACATTGGGGCCAGTGGTTGGACTCAGTACATCTGTCCAGGTCAGCTGATGGATTACGTTGACGACATGTCAGATGTGGTTGATGACGAGCGCTCATTGGAGATGATGGCTTACACAGCTGCAGTCGCGTTCATGGACGAGTGACAAGGTACCTACAGCCACAACTGATGTGACCCATTGCACATTCTTGATACACCTGGTTGCATGTTGAGAATCTGGTCACATGTCCCAAGATGACAGTGGACATCGCTGCTTTTGCATGGACTCATGATCCATGCGCGGACAACTGACGCGGGTTGGCACAAACTTGTGTTGGTGATGGACTCCCCCGAGGTGGACATGGGCGCTGTCCTATGTTCCTCATTCCGACATGCTGCTGCATTGGTCTGCATATCGTGGCACTTCTCTTGGCCGTACAGGCACGCACTTGTGTATAAAGTTTACACACTAACTTGTCTCCAACTGTGTTGTGTCTTGATTTGTATGCCAATGTGTGTGTCACAGACTCTCTGGCTCCCTGCCATGCGGGCATTGCTACCCCATCAGGACTGTGGGTTTGTACTTGTGCATTGTCCTGTCCCTGTATTGTGCTTAGCCAGATGCATGTGGTGGTTAACCAGCACCAGGTGGGTGCATTTATGTCCTGTGTTCGGTTGTGCAAATGTTGGTGTTTGTGCCACATTGTGTTCGAGGCTGTGGTGCTCTGCTTCCTGTGTGTGTGCTGCATAGTGTGTGAGATGTCCCTTCAGCTATGAATTGGCTCACTCTTCTCCCCTTCAGGCAGTGTGGTTTCCACTTCTGTGCTTATTCTGTGGTGTGATGTTGCCTGGTTGTGTGACTTGTGCTCTTGGTTGGTGTTGTCACTCTGCAGTGGTGCTGAGCTTAATTGTGGGTGGGTGCCATTGTGCCCATCTCCCCCAGGTCCCTGCTGGTTCCTCTCGCAGTTGCTATTGTGTCTGGTTGGTCAGTTTCCAGTGCCCGGTCCTGCCATCGTCTCCAGACTGATGTGGTCAACACCATGTCATCCTGCTCCTGGTGTGGCGCTGGCCTCCCACCTCCGGTGTGCATTGCTGCCTTCTTGTTGTCGGTGTGTTTCTGATTGTTTCTGCGTTTCGCATCATTCCGGATGTTCTCGTTTTCATCCATTGTCCACCTCCTCTCTCAGGCTGCATAAACCTTGTCCGAGATGGCCTGCCATGTACAATGTTTTGTTGCCAATGGGGCTTGTGGGGTTGTATGCTGGCTTGGGTTGCCTTCATTGTGCTTGGCTGTTGTTTTCTGTATGGATTGTCACTTTTTTTAAGGCTTTTGTTGTGCTTATTCCTGCCTGTCGTGTGTGTTGCAAGCCTGGCCTGGCCATGCTTATACCTGCTTTCATCTTCGCGAATGGGCTCATCGCACTTTTTTTTGTGTGTGGTTTGTGTTTTTATCTCCATCGAAGTGGTTGTATCGTGGACATTGGCTGCGGTTTCGGCAGACTATCACATGCTACCGCCTTGTTGTGAATTCCACGTTGACACAGGGTTATTTTCCCGCGATAGGCTGCGATGTGTAAAGGTGCGTTAGCATTTTTTTGTGATGTTTAGCACACATTCTTGTGAATATACCCCTTAGATTTTAGTCCTATTGGTTTACCTCGGGAAAAAAGCTGGGGCCTGAACTACAGGTTTAATAGATGGGTACAGAGGAATTTTCTTTAGAAGGTGTTCTCATCATGACGGGGAATGACCTTATTCTATCTGTTTCTATTTGTAGAATTTGCACCACACATGTAAGAGGATAATTAGCTGCCTGCACATTGAATCTGTTTCTAATTAGTCAATGGCCTAACTCTCATAGCAGTTATTTCTGAGACCATTGTGATCTTCGAAAGGCACCAATTAAACTTGAATGTTAAACTTTTGAAAATTTGGCAATGCTCCAAAAAAGACCAAAGTTTACCTGAGCAGAAGAATGTACTGCCATCCTTACAGCAGTACTCATGCACACCGATAGACAGGGTGTGAAGTTTATTCTGCTGTTGTGGTGGACACTATGACCATAGGCTCTCTGCCCAGAATCTATTATGCTCACTAGACTCATAGAAGTAGGATGTTACTTGGCGGGAATCACCAACAAGTGTAACAGGCTACAAATACAGATAAGTAACATTCGCTGTGGTAAGTAACATTATGGGTGTTTATATAGTCGCACTGTACAAATAAAGAATAACACTTTGCTCGTTTAAAAAAGTCATTTTTTAGGTCTCGCCTACGCAGCGCGCATGCGCTACATAGGAAAGAGACCTCTTGAAATTTATTCAGCTTTGGAGGCAACAACGTGCACGCGCTGCATTGCTTTCAATGCAATGCGTGCACGTTTGCCGATTCCCTTGTGGGAGTGAGCGGCGCCTTATGATTGTAATTATTGCTCTCGCTCCCGGAAGGGAAATGCTGTCTGCTCTCTGCCGCACCCTCGCACCCCCTACTTGCCCGAAGCGTACGCGCTTCTTTTTTTATGGCGCAAGAATAATTTTCTTTTCCGCGTGCCCTTGTTTTTTTTGGCGCAAGAATATTTTTCTTTTCCTGACTGAGCCATAAACTCCTCCGGTTTGCAGGGACTCCTTTCGTCTCAAGAGGTCATTTCACAAGACCAGATATCATTTTCACAGCTCTCCGGGTGTCACTCTGGCACCTTCTTCTTTGTTTATACGAAATATCGTGATTCTCCTACTGTTTGTGGGACATTCAGGGCATTAAAGGGGCGGGTGCTGCTGTGGCTCAGAAACAGCAGTAACTAAAAGCTAAAACAGTTCCCGGAGCATGGGGTCCTATGTTCACATCCTTAACATTACAGGGAAAATACTGACCGATTCCTCAACAGCAACAGTATAAAATTTAAGCTAATTGATAACAGTGATGCAACCGCTTCCCTGTTTATATTAAGCATACTTTACTTGTACTCCCGAGTATTTGCTTTTTAAAGATGTGTTTCTGTCATTTTTTTTCGTTTAACTTCGGGGCACTTGCAAGTGCATACTTAGAAGCAAGCCAGGCTCTATAATTTTTCCTTTGGGAGGGCCGTAAAGAAACATTGGTGGGTCATGAAGATGAGTGGGTACTGGCCAAAAAACAACTAAGTAGTTAACCGATCGGATATTTTAGGTATTGGCATCTGTCCGCATTTAAAATTTTTAACACAATAAAAAAATCAGCACCCTGAGAGCTGCTTTCTTTGTTGATGTGCTTCCGGCTTTGGGGAAGATGAGGGACGCGTCTTGTCAAATTTTTAAGATGCAGAACTTAAAAAATGCAGCATGCTCCTGGTCATGTGCAGCAGCAGAAATGTTTATGTTGCCATACAGAGCAACTTTACAGCTTTTCATGTTTTTAAAAAAACGTTGGCAGCTTTTTACTTTGCAGGACATTGAAGTATAAAAATACGATGCAATAAGCCCAGAATCATAATTCAGTTTTCAGGATATCTATCTAATTTGTGCATCACTTCAGCTAATAAACTCTGCTGACTTCAAACCTCTCCCCACGCCTGAAATTATATTATGCCAAAGGTGTTAATCATTAAAATAAACGATAAGGGAGCTCCCACGGAAACATTAAGGTGAAAAACGCTTGTTTTTCAGTTTTTACTGGCCTTGGGTGGTCCAGGGTTTCCTTAGGTGGGTCTGGCCCACCCTCTATAACCAGGCCAGCTGTGAAGTGAGTTGCCACCAGAGGTCCGAGTTTGTTTGTCGGGGTGATGGAGCGAGATAGAAAACAAAATTTTGTTTAAACTCGCAAAGTCACATTTCCATAACATGAATAAAATTATTAATGATTTGTGATATGTTGTGCTAATACAACTTAGATTAAACTTTACACGTGGGGGGACTAACATGTGTGCTCATAAACGTGCATAAATGTTGCATCTTTTTGTTCGTGCAAATTAATAAAATAATTTATTGTTTTCGTTTTTTTTGTCATTACTAACTGCTGCAAACTTAAACGAAGCATGTGCTTGTTTTGCTTTTCCTTGTCTGTGTGATGTCATTTCTACTATTCTAGGTGCTTATGGGTCTCATAGAAAAACGGAGACTGGTAAATATAAACGCTGCTTTATTTGTTTGCAATGGCTAGGTAACATTTTGATTAATCGGGTGGGTTAATTAATTAGTAAACCATAGGGTGGATACAGAATCTACATTATTTCTTACATTAATACTTTTCTTGTGTTTGTTTTATACTAGAAAACATAAGTTGCCTGCTTTTGGGCCTAGTCATTTGAATCGCAGAAAAAGAGCTGACTTAGAATTCTGCAGAAAGTCACGAGACGCCCATTCTGAATTAAAACGTTTATTGAAGCTGCATTCACAAAGCAAAAACTGATGAGCTGACATCATTCTGTCGGACATGGCCAAGGTCGAAAGTGAACATTTTGTCAGTCCTTAACTTGGCATCCGCGGAAGTGTAATACAAGTCTATGGAAGCTGCGAGGATGACTTAATACAAAGTTGCAAACGCAGGAAGCTTCTGGCTTCACGTGGAAGAGACAATGGTCTTTGTAAGACATGATTTTGTGGAACTTTTTAAGAATCTGGTGACATGTCACTTGTCACTCTCAGCCAATGGGACGTCGAGGATTTCTGAAAACTTTCCTTTGCTAGTTTAGTTAGCGTAGAAAGGTATAAAAAGTCATGCCCTTAGGGTTGGGCTGGCTGCTGCTTTCTGACTTTCCGATGAGGGTGATGTGCTACTGGACTTTGCGTGGAGCACGTAAGAATCCTCAGAGAACTTTACTTTAATTTCTGTCTATTTAGCTCAGTTAGGGAAATAGGTTTTAGAAATGCTAAACTTTATATAATTTCTTTAAATTTAATTCAATTGCTTAAATTGTATTTTTCTCATATTTCTTACCATCATGCTTGCTTTATTGCAAATAAATTTCATTTATAAAACTTTCAACTTATATACCATAATTTAGAAAATAAAATCTTACTTTTGACAAACAAGCTGGTCTTGGTTATTCAGAAGTGTAGGTTACCATTAGCTAGATCACGTCGCCTATGGTGGTCGTTTAAATGGTTGGGTTTTATTCTAATGACAATATTCTTTCTGCAAATGTATAAATATGTATATAGTTTGTAGATAATGTGTATATAGATTTATTCTGACCATCTGATTCAGTAGGCCCAAAATATATCAGGTTTATAAATGGGTCCATATTTAGTATAGAATTTTGTTTATAGGTTATGAAATTGGGTAGCGTAGTTTATGATATATTTTCTATAGCCCGCTGGATCAATTCTCTGGTAGCAGAAATTGATGGTTGCTAAGAGGTAACCAAGGTAATATGTTGGTTGCTAGGGATTACGTCATGGTATGGAAATAGGATAGATGTTTTAACACATGTTAAGTTCGTTTTTCGTGCTATCTGTAAGCTATACCGGTATAGATTGTGTGGCGAGAAATTAGTCACGCAAGCCATCTGTTCTGTTTGTAGTGATATCGCCGAGTATCACAAGAGGTATCGCCGTGTACCATAGTGTTGTCGCCGAGCAGCACAGTTTTAGGGCTAGGTCTGAATCTTGTATAGTGAGGATTTTCTAAGAAATCAAAGCAGCATGAGAATAGGGACAAAGCGCCTTCCATAAAACTCACTGTGATGAGAGTATTAATTATATCCGAGCTTGAGTGAAGGGTAAAATTAACGTCGGTGCATGATTATCTATAAACAGGTTAGAGTCCTGTACGGGTACATGTTTCATATCTATAAACAGGTGAGAGCCCTGTACGGATAACGTCGTTATTTTGCTAACGGTGCATGAATTCTATAAACAGGTGAGAGTCCTGTACGGATTTCATGTGTGTTTGAAATTAGGGAATTTTCCGTGTAAAAGTGCGAGTTTGAATTGTATTTTATGTTCAAGTAGAACTCTTAGAACTTTCACTTCGCGGTGGGTTCAGAGCAAAGCGAGTTCATAATTATACGTGTTAGAAGGGTGGGGTAAGGTTACTCTACTGACAATTGAATATTATCCTTAATGTGAATAGCGCCGTCTATTCCGAAGTGTGGATACTTGAATGTATGTAAACTATCCTAAATAGTGAAACGAACAGATGTTGTCTTTATAGTCATTGTTAAGAATTAATTTTCACTGAAAGTGTTCTTAAAATGGCGCTGTGAAAAGATTTTGTGAAGGAGGGGTAAGTGCAAGGAGTGAGAAGCGAGAAACCGCAGCTGCTGTGTACGTCACAGAGCCGCGCTGGGATTGGGTGACCTACGTCACAAGCTGTATTCTGATTGGTTCTTGAGTCTCTGACGGCCTGTGAGCTGATTGGTTGTTCGGAAAAACTCTAAATTTATTGGTTGAGCAGAAAAGTGACGTAGCTCAACTGCCATTGGCTTGTTGGTGTGTTTCGCGTACGGATTGGTTGTTTTGCGGAACATCCCGGAAATATTTTACGAACGATTTTGTGAATTAAATTTAACTTTTAAAAATGAGTTATCATTTTAAACATGTTGAGAAAAAGACAACATTATTTCAGAAATTTAAGAATTTATTTTCACCTGACAAGAAAATCGAAACGCGAGGTGGTAAACTACTTCATAAGTATAAAACACCTGCAGCGTACATGGAAGGTGAATACGGATATCATACTGTCTTATGGTTCGACAGTTGGAAACGCTATACTAAAAACGACGGTGTTTTAGCTTGGCCTGATGATGGTTCATTTAATGTAAGAGTTTTAAGAAATTTACGAGAGAAAATGAATGCTCTTGTTCCAAAACCGAGACCAACTCAATTTGAAGCTTTAGTTGAGTGGGAAGACGAGATGTATCAGTTACAAAGAGAAGCTAGTGGAATTAAAAGACCTTCTAAAAATCCATCATGGAAAAGAGAAACTCATGAAGATAGATTGCGAATGTGGAGACAGGGAAACATGAGTGAAGGATTGTATTTAATTCATGAAATGGTAATGGGTTCTCCTACAGGGAAATCTATGGAAAGTGAATCTGAGGATGCAATTATGGAAGAAATATATACAACTGCTAGAAAGAAACAACCTAATCAGCCTTTGAGACCTCCTAGATCATGGTCTACTCCGGTGGTTTCTACTGAAACTTCACCGAGTGCACCTCCAATTAGTGAAGCTCCTAAACTTTATCCAAATAATAGTGAAATCACTGAAACTCCTAGAAGATCAGAATTCGAGAATGCTCGAAACGAAGGTAGACATTTTTCAATGACTCCAAGAGCAAGGGAACCTCCAAAAGATTATGCAAGAGAGACAAGAAATGTTGAGGATGTTGATTATAATGAATATTTAAGGTCTAAAGAAGAATTAATTAAAAGAATGACAAAAGGCATGGAAGCTGTCACAGTTCCAGTAACAATAGGTCCTGTTCAGCCTGTATTTGATCAAAGAGATACAAACAAAAATGGATTAACTATTCCTTTAAATACAGAAACTCAAAAGGCTACTGAAAAATTTTATTCAGACTTGACTGAATTAAACACATCTAGATCGAGAATGCCTGATTTAACCTTTAATGAGGATTTATCTCCAAAAACACCAATGGGTGCTATGTCAGATGTAGGAAGTCCTGAAGTCAGGGTAACCACACCAAAACTTGATGTGGCCAAATTAAAAGCGAATATAGAAGAATTAATAATTGGAACAATTGGCCCAGATAGTTTAAATTACTATCGGGATGATGAACTACTGTTCATTTGCAAAAGCATTCAGTGGAAAACGAAAAATAAATATGATCAACTAGAGGATCTAGCAGCAGAACTTGAAATCGATGTGAGTAAACAAAAGAATTTTGCAAAGCATTACAGATTAGACTTTTCAGAAAGTGACATTGAGAGTCTGAACTCAATGGGAAGAATAGTTCACATTAAAGATTTGATTGTCTATATCAAAAAGCTAGGAGAACTGAACAAATGGAGAGTGAAATGGACCAAAAGGAAGGAAGATGAAAGATTGGAAAAATTGTCAAAACAATTTCCAATGAGAGAAGTTGCAGGTGGAGGATATGTTCATGTCCCATGGTCGAGACAAGACATTCTGTTATTCACAAATGACTTTCCAAAATTGAGGGAAAGACCAGTTGAGTGGTACAGGCAAGTCGATAGATTTATCAAAGTGTCAAAAGTTCTGTGGATTGATTTAGATGGATTTTTTGACATTGTAGTCCCATCTGATCTTTGGACAGAATGTAAAATATCTATTAGTTGGCCAAAAGCAGAACCTGAGCGAATTAAAGAAACAGGTGGCCCAAATCCACTTGTAATGGATTTCTATGAGAAAGTAATTGTTTGGATGAAAAACAAAATTCCACCCAAAGAAGTCGATTGGGTTAAAATAGAAAGAACAGAACAGGAAACAAAAGAATCAGTTCATTCTTTTTATGAAAGACTATTGTTAATCTTTAAACAATACAGTGGTTATGAAAAATTAGATGAAAAAGACATGAGTCATTTTATCTATAGATTTGTTTATGGACTAAAACCTGAAATTGGAGAAATGATCAGAACTAGTATTGTCGGATGGCAAGCACTATCTGTAGATGATATTCTAAGAAAAGCAAAATATTGTAGCGATGAATTAGAAGTAAAACAGAAGAAGCTGAAGGAGAAAGCCATGTGGGCTCAGGTAAAGGTGGCTGAGCAACAGATTGCCAGCATGGGAAATAAGAACACTAATTTTGTTCAAACTGGAAATGCAAACCAGATACAAGGAAAGTTTAAAGGTAATAATTTCCCAAAGAAATTTAGCCCAAAGATAGAAGAGCTGAAACAAAGATTACCTTGTTTTAATTGTGGCGAAATTGGACATTGGAGGGACGAATGTCCTCATCCTCCTAGAAACTCAAAGAATCCCTTATTGAATCCACAGATGCAGAATGGTGTTAACCTGCAGCAACAGCTACAGATGCAACAGGGGTTAAATGAATTTAATATTCAGCGACAGTTACAACAACAGCAACAACAACAGGTGAATAATCGTCAAGACCAGTTGCCACAACCACCTTTTCCGAATTGTGGGGGAGTTCAAAAATATAATCCAAACGTGGGATTTCAGGGATGTGAACAGGTAATAAAACCACAAAAACAGCAAAAGCAGCAAAGGGTTCAAATGCAAAATGCTTCACAACAATTTTTATTAACAGAAAGTCAAGACAGTGATTCTGATGATTATTGCTGACGGTGCCCGAGAGAGGAGGAAGAGTGTGTTGTTGGAGCCACTCTTGAGGTTGACCAGTCTGGTCCTTATGTAAACGGGAAAGTTAATGATGTAGACATCACTTTTCTAGTGGACACTGGTGCTACCCGTTCTACTGTTAGATCAGTGGAAATTGAAAACCTACCTCTCTCTGGGGATACCATCCATGTTGTGGGAGTAAGTAATCAACAAATTAAAACAGACTTAACTGATCCAGTACCAGTTGAAATTGGAAATTACAGAGACAAACACAGATTTGTGGTTTGTAACAGTAGTCCAGTAAATCTATTAGGCAAAGACATCCTATGTAAAATGAATTGCAGAATATATTGTTCTCCTGAAGGAGTTGAGTTACAAACAATGGAGGAAGATGGTTTGTACAGGATGACAATGATGATGATGGAAGCAGAAGAAACAAAATTGTTTCCTGCATTTGAAGAAAAGGATTTACCTCAAGAGCTAAAGGAAACAGTGAAATCTGAAATATGGGATTTTACTGGGAATGAGATGGGTCTGATGAAAAACGTAGATCCTGTAAAAATTGCATTGAAACAGGGAATAGAATTTCCAAACACTCCACAGTATAAAATGAAAACAGAGACAATTGAAGGTATTACACCTATAATTGAAAAATTAATCAAGCAAGGCGTATTAAAGGAAATGAAAAGTAGCTCTTGTAATTCACCAATTATGGGAGTTAAAAAGTTTAATGGAACATTTAGGATCGTACAAGATTTGAGAAAGGTTAATCAAATTGTCATTCCATGTTGTCCTGTGGTTCCAAATCCAGCAGTAATTCTATTTCAGATTCCACATGATGCTGAATGGTATACAGTCATTGACCTTTGCAATGCATTCTTTACTGTTCCCTTACACCCAGACAGTTATGAAATCTTTGCTTTCAGATTCCAAGGTAAGACCCTTGGATGGACAAGAATCCCTCAGGGCTATACAGAAAGTCCTTCAATCTTTAATGAATTGTTAAAAAGATCATTAGAAGATTTAGACTTACCAGGTAGGTCTACGCTGGTGCAGTATATTGATGATTTGTTAATAGCTGCAAAGACAAGAGAAAATTGTGTAACAGACACAATAATTCTGTTAAATCGCCTTGCAGAAGAAGGACATAAAGTGTCCCCAGCAAAACTACAGTTTTGCAAACAAGAAGTAAAATATCTTGGTCACAGAATTGCAAAAGGAAAAAGACAAGTAACAATAGAGAGAATAAAAATGATTCAAGCAATGTTACCGCCAAGAACACAAAGACAGGTCAGAATGTTCCTGGGAATGGTAGGTTACTGTCGACAATGGATAAGTGGATTTTCAGTAATTGCAAAACCACTACAAAGACTAACCAAATCAGATGTAAAAGATCCAATTATTCTCAATGATGCTGAGATGGAATCTTTTGAGAACTTGAAAAAGAGCTTATGCCAAGCTCCTGCTTTGGGTATGCCAAATTATGAGAAAGATTTTGAACTGTATTGCAGTGAGAGAGAAGGATGTGCATTATCTGTATTAATACAGAGACATGGAAATTTAAAGAAACCTATTGCATACTTCTCTGCAGTTCTTGATCCAATTGCAAAAGCATTACCAGGTTGTTTGAAAGCAGTTGCAGCTACAAGTATCAGCCTTGAACAAAGTGAAGGAATCATTATGGGATTTCCTGTGAAAGTTTTTGTGCCTCATTCAGTTGAAATATTACTGACAAGAGGTAAGACTCAACATTTAACAAGTAGCAGATTGACAAAGTATGAGAAAATCATACTGGGAGCAGATAATGTTTCGATTTCAAGATGTTTGAATCTGAATCCTTCTACATTACTGCCTGATTCTGAAATTGTTGATGACATTGAGACAGAACATGAATGTTTAGATGTCATGGAATTCTGCACTAAACCCAGAAAAGACATCAAAGACAGACCTTTGTCTGAATCGGATTTTGTCTACTTTGTAGATGGCTCATGCTTAAGATCCGAAGGAGGTGTCTTGAAAGCTTCATACTCAGTTTGTACAGTTGTAGATGTTGAAGAAGCATCATGTCTTGAAGGAGTTCGTTCAGCACAAGTGGCTGAATTGATTGCTTTAATTCGTGCATGTGAAATATCAAAAGATATAAGAGTTACCATCATTACTGATAGTCAGTATGGGTACGGAGTTGTGCATGATTATGGACAACTCTGGTCACAGAGAGGATACATGACATCAACAGGATCACCAATTAAAAATGCCGTTTTCATTAGAAGATTAATTGAAGCAATACAATTACCAAAAGAAATTGCCATAGTTAAGTGTGCAGCGCACACTAGAGGAACTGATTATATTTCCAAGGGAAATGCCTTCGCAGACGAAACAGCAAAGTACTGCGCAAGGAAAAATTATTCATACAATCGGGAGAGGAGTAAAGAAACTGATTCAAATTCATTAATGCTAACAACTGTTGTAGAAACATGGCATGAGATTAGAGATTTACAAAACGAAGCAGATGATGAGGAAAAAGACCTATGGTTAAGATCAGATTGTAGACCACGTGAAGAAGATGGAGTGTGGGTTTACAAAGATGGCAGAATAGTCTTACCAAATTGCTTGATTGCTGACATGGCCAGATTATATCATGGTCCTGCACATCTAGGAAGAGATTCTATGGTCAGACTTTTTAGAGAAACTTGGTTCAATACCAAATTTAGAACCATTGCAGAATCTTTTTGTCAAAGGTGTTTATCATGCCAACAAATGAATCCAAACAGAAAATCAGTGGTGGGGACAGGAATAATTGGTCGAGAGGGTGGTCCCTTTACCAGGTTACAAATAGATTTCATTGAAATGCCCTTACACAACTGTTTGAAATATGTACTTGTAATTGTATGCTTATTCTCAAGATGGGTAGAGGCTTTCCCTACACGACATTGTGATTCAATTACAGTAGCAAAACTAATGCTCAGAGAAATCATCCCAAGGTACGGTTTTCCAGTCACTATTGAGAGTGATGGAGGAAGCCATTTTGATAACAAACTGTTGAAGTTAATTTGTGAAGCTTTGAGCATTGAGCAGAAAATACACTGTGCATACAGACCAGAGGCATCAGGTGTAGTTGAACAAATAAATGGAACTATCAAAAACAGAATTGGAAAAATGTGTCTAGAGACAGGAGTTAAGTGGACTGATGCTCTTCCACTTGTTTTGATGTCATTAAGAAGTACACCAGATAAAAAGACAGGTCTGAGTCCTCATGAAATTTTAATGGGAAGAGTTATGAGGCAAGCTTTTGTACCTGTAGGTAAACTGTTGAGCATAAATGACAGTGCAATTTTGGATTACTGTAAAAGGTTATCTGATATGGTAACTTCTGTGTCTAATCAGGTGGGAACTGAAGCTCAATCAAATGAAAAAGTTTTGACTCATGATCTGAGACCTGGCGATTGGGTCAGAACGAAAGTACATCGGAGAAGGAATTGTCTATCTCCTAGATGGCAGAAACCTAGGCAGGTAATCTTGATCACTACTAATGCTGTAAAGTGCAGAGGATTGAAGCGTTGGATTCATCCAAGTCATACTATTCCAGTACCAACTCCTGAAAGTTCTGATGTTGAAAGTGATACCACAGATGATTCTGATTCTGAAGCAGAAGACAGAACAGAAGGTGAAGTAATTCCAGATTCTGAAGATCGACAAGAAAGTCGACATCTGGAAACTGTGCCAGTGAATGGAAATCTGACAAGAAAAGACTTAGAAATAATTGAAATAGATTCTGAAGGTGAAGAGAATCTGTTAAAAGGAAAGATAACTGAGGATTCGGTTGTCTCTATTGAAGACAAAGAAGCTGAACCAAAAGAAGTTTCAGACCAGGAGAGTATCGAAAGGCAAAGAACAAGCTCTGAAGTAAGGAACAGAAATCCGAAATCTGGGAAGCTAGAGGTAATTGAAGAAGAAGAGGAGAACGAATTACCGAGTACCAGTGATGGAAGACAAAGTGAAGTTCCTGAAGGAGTAAAATTGCCGAATAGAGAAGTTCCTGAGTCAATTGAAATTTCAGACTACGAAACTGAAGAAAGTGACGTGGAAGGCGGAAGTGAAAACGGAAAGAAAAGGACTTGGAAGTCAGAATCAAATAATTCTGAACCAAAGAAGAAGTACGTGAGAAAAGCAGACTACTGGCCTGGTGGAAGATTGAGAGTAAGATTGATCAAAAAGCCAATAGAACAAGTTGAAGAAATAAGTAGTCAAAAGAGTCCAGGAAAAGAAGTTGGAGTTGGAAGAAAAATTGAAGTGATATCGAGAAAAGGGAAGAGAATAATTAGACCAAACCAGAAATACAAGTCTCCTGAGTGGACTTACTTAGTAATTCCACCTGTTATAGACATATATGATAGTAGTGAAGAAGAAAACGAAATCCAAGAAATTAGTGACAATGATTGAAATACAGAATTATTAAATTGGCAAAAGGCTGAAGAAAATCTGTTAGTTGACACAAGGTCGAAGAAAAACTGTTTAGTAGAAGAAAACTTATGTATGACATAAGGTCGAAGAAATTTTGTTTAGGGTTATAAAAGAAAAATATATTTTAAAAGGGGGGTGTATATAAAATTTAAAATTTATTTTTATTTTTATTTTTGAGGCTAAAACTAACCTAAAAATGCCTTATGTTAAGGAGAGCACTTCAAAATGTTCTGTTTTTAAAAGATGCTGTAAGATGACTCTGGTATGTCTGCTCATTTTAGTTCTGCTCTGGTTGGTACTAGCTGTGATTATCCCTTTAGAAATGAATAGAGAATTACACAAAGTTAACATAACAAGCAAAGCTCTGATTAGCCAAACTAAACATAGTGCATCTGCAAAAGTTATTGATCATCAGCCTAACATTCATCAAGATAAATCAATAGGTGATTTTTCAAGCAATACATTCACAAAGCTATTGAGTGAATATGTAAAGGTAATGGATGCAAAGGACTGTTATGTCTGTGTTAAGTTACCTGCTTCTGTTTCTGAGGGAGTAACATATAATATGCTTCCTCTCACTTATGCTGTAACATGTAGTGTATTAACTAGTTTATTTTATCAAACTGGTCGTTTAGAATATTACTATTCAAATTATGATGAAATTTTTGCTAATGTTAAGATTGATAATGCTTTAAATAAGCATAAGAAAGCAAAACAATTGAGAGAATATTTCCTTGTTACTAACGAACTCACTTACGAGTATGCTTATAAGAATAATCTAACATGTAAATTAAGTGCTGAAGGAAAGAAATTTCTGAATATGGTTGAGGAGAGAAGAGCAATTTATAAGAGAAATGAATTAGTCAAGCAGACTAAGTCATCCTTCTGGCAAAAAGAGGATGAGAAATTAAATGGCAAAATGCTTGAAAATATTGCAATTCACATAGACAAACCTGTTAGTGGAAAGCTTTGCATTAGAAGAGATAATACACTTTTTGATAATTATTTTGTAGGTGCAAGTAACTGTGAAGATACTTATCAGATTATGGGAGGTTGGGGATTTAAAGGTGGAAAAGATCCTATCTTCCCTGGAATTTATTTTGTTTGTGGTGACAAAGCTTACTATAACCTTCCAGACCATTGGTATGGAACTTGTTATGTGGGAATTGTTTTTCCTAAAGTGTTTCATGTTGACAGAGATTCAGAAGGATTGTTTAAAATTCATAATTATGTAAATAGAGCTAAAAGAGAAACTTTTACTGAAGTTCTGGGAGATATTTTTCAAGCTGTAATACCTTTTGTTGGTATAACCCTAAATGCAGGGAGAATCAGAAAATTGTCCACTATAGTTGATAGATTATCAACTGACACTGCTGATGGGTTTCAATTAGTGAATGTTGAAGTTATTGCAATTAGATCCATGGTAATTCAAGATCGTCTTGCTTTAGACATACTTCTAGCAAAAGAGGGAGGAGTCTGTGGCATTTTACATGTCCAACATTGCTGTACATATATACCTGATGAAAGTAAGAATATTGAAATGTATATTAAGAATATTACACAAATGCATTCAGAGATAATTCCTTTAGAAGAAGAAGATTTTACAGGGAAACTTTCAAAAAGGTTTCAAGCAATTAAAAACTGGTTTCATAATATCGGAAGTTCAATTCTTGGCAAGATCCTGGCACCTTTGATTATAATAGTATTCATTTTTATTTTGACTAAAGTAGGTTGTTTGTTGCATAAAAGAAAGAAACAGTTGAAGGAAAAGAAGAGAATCTATAAACTCAGAAAAGAAGAGGAAAGGGAGATCGAGTTACAGGAGTTACATAGAGAGCGTCATGTTAATTGCAAAGATTATGCTGAAACAGACTTTTAGGTTTACTAATACAATTGAATTTGAATCGATTTCTTATAAATTTTAATTTACCAAAATTTTGAGTGCTGGTGTGGTGATTTGTTAATCACCAGATGAGGGAGTTGATGGAGCGAGATAGAAAACAAAATTTTGTTTAAACTCGCAAAGTCACATTTCCATAACATGAATAAAATTATTAATGATTTGTGATATGTTGTGCTAATACAACTTAGATTAAACTTTACACGTGGGGGGACTAACATGTGTGCTCATAAACGTGCATAAATGTTGCATCTTTTTGTTCGTGCAAATTAATAAAATAATTTATTGTTTTCGTTTTTTTTGTCATTACTAACTGCTGCAAACTTAAACGAAGCATGTGCTTGTTTTGCTTTTCCTTGTCTGTGTGATGTCATTTCTACTATTCTAGGTGCTTATGGGTCTCATAGAAAAACGGAGACTGGTAAATATAAACGCTGCTTTATTTGTTTGCAATGGCTAGGTAACATTTTGATTAATCGGGTGGGTTAATTAATTAGTAAACCATAGGGTGGATACAGAATCTACATTATTTCTTACATTAATACTTTTCTTGTGTTTGTTTTATACTAGAAAACATAAGTTGCCTGCTTTTGGGCCTAGTCATTTGAATCGCAGAAAAAGAGCTGACTTAGAATTCTGCAGAAAGTCACGAGACGCCCATTCTGAATTAAAACGTTTATTGAAGCTGCATTCACAAAGCAAAAACTGATGAGCTGACATCATTCTGTCGGACATGGCCAAGGTCGAAAGTGAACATTTTGTCAGTCCTTAACTTGGCATCCGCGGAAGTGTAATACAAGTCTATGGAAGCTGCGAGGATGACTTAATACAAAGTTGCAAACGCAGGAAGCTTCTGGCTTCACGTGGAAGAGACAATGGTCTTTGTAAGACATGATTTTGTGGAACTTTTTAAGAATCTGGTGACATGTCACTTGTCACTCTCAGCCAATGGGACGTCGAGGATTTCTGAAAACTTTCCTTTGCTAGTTTAGTTAGCGTAGAAAGGTATAAAAAGTCATGCCCTTAGGGTTGGGCTGGCTGCTGCTTTCTGACTTTCCGATGAGGGTGATGTGCTACTGGACTTTGCGTGGAGCACGTAAGAATCCTCAGAGAACTTTACTTTAATTTCTGTCTATTTAGCTCAGTTAGGGAAATAGGTTTTAGAAATGCTAAACTTTATATAATTTCTTTAAATTTAATTCAATTGCTTAAATTGTATTTTTCTCATATTTCTTACCATCATGCTTGCTTTATTGCAAATAAATTTCATTTATAAAACTTTCAACTTATATACCATAATTTAGAAAATAAAATCTTACTTTTGACAAACAAGCTGGTCTTGGTTATTCAGAAGTGTAGGTTACCATTAGCTAGATCACGTCGCCTATGGTGGTCGTTTAAATGGTTGGGTTTTATTCTAATGACAATATTCTTTCTGCAAATGTATAAATATGTATATAGTTTGTAGATAATGTGTATATAGATTTATTCTGACCATCTGATTCAGTAGGCCCAAAATATATCAGGTTTATAAATGGGTCCATATTTAGTATAGAATTTTGTTTATAGGTTATGAAATTGGGTAGCGTAGTTTATGATATATTTTCTATAGCCCGCTGGATCAGGGGCACAACACAGAGCTCTGGAGTTTAGGCTAAAGGCAGTGCGAGTTTCTCACAGTGCCCGTTAGTCGGTCATAATAGGGTTCAAGCTACATGCAGTGTGTAATTACTTTAGTTTTTTAAAATGAACCCTTATTTACTTGGGCAACTCCTCTTTTAGAGATCCCACACATTTTCGTCCCACTCAGAGCACTGGGCAGATTTATTGTAACTGGTTGTACAAGAGGCATCTACCTGCTGTGTGAAGGCTGTTCGTATATGCACATCAGGGAAATGTGCGTGCATTAATATAGCTTGTTCTTTATTTTAAGCTTTATCCACACAAACACTTATGGTTGCTTTAAAACGGCCATCCAACAAGGAAGCTTGCTTCTGGCATTGGACATATCCAACTGCCTAGCACATAACACAACATGACTTCATACTTCCTTCCCTGAGGTTAGTTACCTACTAGCCTTGAAGTTATGACTTGTAGTAATGCTAGTTAAGACTACAAGAGTATGCCGTTGTTTTAGAAAGCAAGAGGAATATCCTGAATCTTAAGTCTAGTTGAAGCACATAGTGCATACTCGTGATAATAATACATGGAAAGTGTGGACCTTGGCACTTTATTTCCAGTGACCATGAGTTAGTAAGTGCCGTTTTCCAATTGATCTCTGTAATCCTAGCAGCCAAGGTAAGGTCGCCGAACCATCTGTGGTTCAACGAAGGAGTTGACAGCAGAAGTTCAAATCTTGTGGATAGCGAGCCATTTGGCTATTTACGTTTTTGAGTTTCATATAACAAGTACATCTGAATTGCTTAAAATGATGGTAGCGACCATTCTATATCAGCAATATTCATTCCTGTGTCCTTGCATCCAAAGGTGGTAACACGTGAGCTGACTCTAACTAGAAACAAGCATTGGCATAGCCAATAGGTCTCGCTTTTGGGACCTTATAAGTGTTTAGTAATGCAGCCCAATATCCTTGGTGCATCAACATCAACTGTTGCATGGCTAAACACTTATAAGGTCCCAAAGGCGAGACCTATTGGCTATGCCAATGCTTGTTATATTTATTGTAGCAATGCCCTCACCTCTGAAGACACAACTTAGATTCCCTGAGGCCACTTTAATTTTTGACAATTGCTCAAAAAGAAAATCCAGGATGAAATTATATATTTGAAACATCACAGGAGTTTTATTTCGGTTTTGAAGTGTTGTGGTCGCTGCTCTATGGTCTCCGTAATCTTTCTTCAAGGTTCATGCCTGCATGCTGCGCCTCGAGGCGCTGCATCAGGCCTCGTTTTATAACAAGCCGAGAGCTTTTGCCTGAAATCCCTGCATGTCGGAGTGAAATGCGCTTCATTTCGTGTAATCAACCTTGGACTCAGGGGGTGGGAATGTGAAAGGTTGATTTTTCTGGAGGTCTCCTTCCAAATACAGCAGATATCGGAAGAAGGGGGGCGAAGATCTTTCCTCGGTGCATCTTAGATGTAGCAACCACAAGCTAAAAAATCCACGGGGGCGTAATAATTACTTTGGGAAGTGCAATGCATAGCCACTCTAGATGTGCTAATTGCGGAAATAACTAAGCAAATGCTTTATATTTAAAACATGTACTGTAATGTTTAGACATTTCTTTTCAACACTGTAAAGTACTTCCTAATGCAAATTATTGTGACCATGTTATATTCCACACAGTCATTAGTAATTATTTATTGCCACTAAGTTCAATTACACGATGTTAAGTCAGTGATCCTGTCTCAAGTGGCTGTAGGTGAGAAAACAGGGATCACGTGCAATGAATGAGACCTGACTGGCTTCCTTCCTGGCCATCCAGCCGCATCTCAAGAACTCACTCTATGCCTTGTGTGAAGACGGGCTTCCGTTTCAAGAAGTACAAGTGAAGCAGGGAATTGTTGTGATGAGTTTCTTGCAGTATATTATTTTCAGGTGATCTTGCAATTCTATTTTGAACTTCTTTGCTGAACAGATGACCTTTTCTCTTTCCTCAGTGAGCGGAAATCCCCGAAGTGGACAGAAGCTTGGAAGCTATACGGTTTGCAACAGCACTGAAAAGTTCCTAGACCCCTCTCAGCTGGAATGGCTCACAGGGCCATTGACCACCATTTTCCTTCCAACCATCTATTCCACGGTGCTGTTCACTGGACTGCCAGCCAATGCCCTAGCCATCTGGATCCTCGCTGTCAAAATCAAGAAAGTCCCATCCACCCTGTTTCTGCTCAACTTGGCATCAGCTGACCTCTTTTTCATCTTAGTGCTGCCTTTTAAAATCTCCTACCACTTTCTGGGCAACAACTGGCTCTTTGGCGAAGCCCTTTGTCGGATGACCAGTGCCTTCTTCTATGTCAACATGTATTGTTCTATCCTCTTTCTCACATGCATCAGTGTGGACCGCTACTTCTCTCTGGTGCACCCGTTTAAGGCCAGAGGATCACGGGGATGGAGAAAGTCATTCTTCATCTCTGTGGCAGTTTGGGTCCTGGTGGTAGCAGTCCTGATTCCATTTCTCCTGGTTCCACAGACAGTTACTTTTACAAATCCAGATATCACCACTTGTCATGATATTACCGCAGTATGCTCGGAGTATGACTGGCTGCTCTACTACATGTTGAGCTTGGTCGTTATTGGTTTTGCCATCCCTTTTTTGATTGTTGTGTTCTGCTATGGTTCTATAATTCTGAAGCTCATATCCAAGAGGAAGAACCACAGTCGGGTGATTTGCCTAGTCTTCCTTGTGTTTGTAACTTTCCTCCTGTGCTTTACTCCAAGCAACGTACTTTATATTGGCTACTCCATTAACAAATCGCCGGAACGCCAGAACCAGCTGTACAGATGGTACTCCCTCGCCCTCGCACTTGGATCATTCAATAGCAGCATTGACCCTTTCATCTATTATTTTACGTCAAGGGATTTCCGGGGAGTGGTGAAGACTATGGTGTGCTTCCAAAAACAGAATAACAGCTTGATTTTGGGCAGAACATCTGAACAGTTGCTTCAAAAGAAAGCCACAGTGAGCAGTGATTAAATCAATTGGCCACTATTCATCCACAAAGGTTGACATTCAGAGTACACACGTTGCTTAATATGGTCCACATTCAACTGTGTCAGTGATGGTGCCTAGAAGAGGAAAGTCACGTCTAGTTGCATGCAATAACATAGACTCCATTTTGTCCTCCCTCTTGGCTTTTCAGCTATGATGACTTTGACATAAAGTACGAAGCCTCCTTAGAGTACCGTCTGAAGATTCTAGACCTTGTTATCAGAAAAATCAAGAACATTAAGACAATTAATGGATAATCAGGGACCCTGGAATCATCCGGCTTGGAGGGCCATTGTGTAAACAGGGTAGCTTCATTCTGCAGCAAGAGAAAAAAAATACTCAACAAGGAAATGCAAAATATAAGATATATTATTGGGTGTATTTTGCCGCATTGTCTGCTAATTTTTTTAACTTTACGCACATTGATACAAAAGAGTTCTCAGTATATTAAAAAACATATACTGAGGGCCTTATTTACTACAAAATGACGCAGCGTGGTGCTGCAAGCCACTTTGTTGCACCAAGCTGCATCATTTTAAAAGCACAGGTATGCATCATATTAACATCAATATGACGCATCCATGTGCTTTTCCCTGTGCTGGTGCACAATTGGTTGCCATGCACCAGTGCAGGCACCCTTGCGTCATGTTGCAAGAGTGCCTGTGTTGTGGAGATGATTGTTCTTGTGCAGAAAGGGACACCTTCCCGTACAAAAACAATCATTGATGGCATTTACTTGTTTCTATGTGCGCTGCTGACGCGTCGAAAGAGGAAACAATTAGGAGAAATGAAAGTATTTATCCTCGTTGCGCCACTCCTATACCTCTCCTGGGGAGGAGTAGTATTCTGACACATTCCCAGCTTTACAAAACATTGTAAATCGAGGGATGTGTCAAGGTTCCATGGATTTTGCGTAGGAGCACACAGAGCAACACCCATGGAACGCCCCTTTCACGCAGAGTAATGCATGCAATGGTCCATATTTACAAGGCAATGAAAAGTCGCACAGGGTGACTTTACATGACCTTGTAAATATGGGCAAGCCCATTGCGCTGATGGTGCGTCAATAAAAGTGAGGCACCGGTAGCGCAATGGGCTTGTAAATAGGCCCCTGAGTTCCTAGGAAAGAAACATACACTGTTATTGATTCTGCCTTACATGGAAGACCAGGAGTACCATTTTGCTAACCCTTGTCTATCGCCCTTCCCACGTAAAGTAGTTTAAAGCATATACAATGTTGCACTGAGCATATAATGAGCCAACACGTACACACACTGATGAAAAGGCCTGCCTCTCGTTCTTCGTTTCCCAATCATGCTTCGAAATGTGTCTTCAGTTGAGTGTTTACCCATCCTACACACACTAGAACCCCTGAAAGAACCTCTGTTAGAGCGGCCCTATTAACGAGCAGCTCTGTAGAAGTGTAATGTGCATCATACAAGGAAACTGCACCACAGTATAGGCCCACTATGCCCCATACCTTCAAAAGAACCTCCTCTTCAAGAAAGACCCTCGTCTTGGCTCTAAAGTGTCGCCTTCCGCATTTCACACCCCCTCTCTCACCCCGTTACCTTCCACACACTCCCTCCCTCTCTATGCCACCACCAGTCCCCACCTGCCTCTCTGTCCATTTAATTCACCTGCCCTCTTTTTCACGTTGTTTTCTGTAACACTGCTGCTTTTACAATGTATTGGAATTCCATTTTCATAAAGGCACCCGTTGCTTTGTTACTAATTGTGCATGCTAAAAATCTTATACTCACATAAATATGTATTATTATTTATATATCTCACTACGAGGCACTTTTAAAATGCAAGGCATCAGACCATAAGATGTTTTGGATTCTTCTACACTGTGAATAACCGACTTGGAATAACTGTTGCTTTGAGAACCGTGTTTGTGATGTAAATATGAATTTAAATCAATTGTGAAAAAAAAACATTTTCATGAGAAAAAGGATTTTTTTATATTCTATTGGAATAATATATATATATATATATATATATATATGGCTGCAAGATTTTTGTTTCCTGCTGCAGACGAGTGCCCTTGTCCTGTCAATCAGATTTGGAAGGGAACATGACCTGGCCAAAAAAGAGTCACATTTTAAATTTTTTGGGCAATGCATTGTACTACGTGTACAGCGTTTTAAAGTCTTTGATCTGTATTTATTTTCTTTAAAAACTGTAAATACTATAGCAAATTTCTGCACATCTAGCGTTCTACATGTACGGTATTCACAAGCTCCAGGTCTCATTTCCTGTCCGGTAAGAGAGTTGAAACAACTACTACTGAAACTATAACTGTGTGCGGAGCTGTTCAAGCAGTTGTGCATACCTCCACTTCTGTATGCAGAAACAGGAGTGGGGTAGAATAGGAAAACTGCATTCACCTGAACAAAGTCACACTAACCCAACAAACATTCACCCTTCAAGATAATAAATACAGCTCTCACCATGGGCTCTGACCTCTTCCACTTTTACTGTGTAATGTTGTGGATGCCAGATCTAGTCTACTGAACGCAGTCTACCCCATCCAGGAGGAAATATAAGTTCACTGAGGAGAAGAAAGACCTTGTAGTTAACTTTGGCGTAGATCATAACAGGGAACTACATTATTTGCCCACACATACCCTCAGTGGAGTGGAGATGGCAGGAGCTCACAGATGCCATGAAAAGTTTGGGAGGGGAGGTAACTACTGTGTGGGACCTCGACAAAAGAATTAGAAAGACAAGAATAGGTGGGTAAATTCGAGTTTTTTTAGGAAACGGGTGGCAAAGGCACTCCCAGTAAATGGACAAAGTGAGGCCTCGATTTCAACCCCTCCATAAACTTCTCCTCTTCACTATCCATCCTGATCTGTTATATGATCTGCCTGTTCCAGGGAATTCCAATGTTATGCTTGGTAAGAACAAAACACCTCTTTCTTTCAATTGTATCTCCCCACTCATATCTCACTCTTTTGAGGTAGAACACATCTTCCCAGCTACAAGCATGCATACACCCCACACGTCACTCATACAGCTTTACTCTTCTTTGCATTAAAAACTCTTTAGACCAATCCTGACCACTTTCTCTCATTTACATGGACTTCAGCAAGGTTGTTCTTTCGGATGTCTCCCAAGCTACCCTGATGCCTCTTAAATCTGGCTTACTTGCAAGTTGCCACTGCCGGACTCCTCTGTTCATGGGGGAAATGTGACCACATCACCCCAGCCCCACTCCTCTCATGCCACCATCACCTTCAGCTCCTCCCTCTCCAGTCCAGGTCCTCTCTCCCAGATCCTCCTCACTTTTCCCTCTCTTCCCACCGTCTGGAACTCTCCTCTCCTGGACATCCAGACCAACCTACTCTTTAGCTTGTCTCACTACTAAAACTCAACTCATCAGAGCAAATCTGACTCATCTTCGAACTCCTTCCCTGGAGCTTCCCTCCCCTGCACCTTCACCCTCTCCTCTCTTATTACTGCCATTCCCTACTGCTCTCTCTCCTTCTGCTTCTTTTCCTTAATACTTTCATCACTCTCCGTCTTCTCTCAGTCCATTCTTGTTCAATGCATGTTCTTCATGTCGCTGTTGTTGTTACTTTGTAAAGCGCATCGATAACTCTTGGTGCTTATGCATAGTATAAAACTGTTAAATAAGTGTAGACGTCCCCATATCTAAAGCATTGCATCCAGCAGTAGAAGCAACAGTGACCCTTTTTGTAGAACAGCGACACCCAGGCCCCGCGTCTCAGCACAACCCTGCAACTCAGCCAGCTACGCCTTACTGCTACAAGATCACAACAAAGATTTTGTGAATTCTATATCTTTCATTGTTATCACTCAAACCTGCCAAAAATGTATCTTGTATGTAAAGCAGAGAACATGTACATATCACATACTTCTACTCAGCTTAGATAGACCTCAAGTATGCACATCCATATCTTGTTATCTTTAAATTTGAAAATCCTATGTTGTCAGTCCCTATTGCCACACCCCACCACTGTTGCTACCCATGAGTGCTCCATTATTTGAACAGGCCTCAGAGACCAGACACATGACGGACCTTAGTAAGTCTACAGCTTGGTAATTTGTGGTTTAGCTAAGCATAGCTCCTTGTGCAGAACTGTGAGGATAGTGAAAATATAACTTTATAGCACAATAAGTGCGCCAGGTTGAGCATGTTTAAACATCAGGTATTATGTTTGAAAATATAAATCTAATCTCTGTGTCCTCATGTTGCAAATTACAAATCTCAACTCTGCTACTCCATTGGTAAGTATACTTACGTCTCCTATCGCCTATTCAATCCACTCTTTGAGTGAAATGTCTTTTGTGAGGTCAACTAACACTCTCTCACATTAGGTCCATGTCTGCCTATGAATGACACCTTTCTCCCAGTACCAGTCACTCAGGAGAGGATTCTGGATCTTTATTTACTAATTAACATTAATGTTACCATAGCCTTATACTATTTGAGTTTAGATATTTTAACACTCTGTCTCTGTCAATAGCTTTAGTGATACACCGGCCCCTGCTGCCCACATTATGCACCATCCATCAGATGACATAAGAGGACATCCAGCCAGCAGGAATTCATCCCTCTACCATCTTTGGGGCAGGCACGCCTGTGACTAGAATTATACATACTCTACTATCAAGATCCATTTGTGATTGTTTTTCCCTCTGCCAATTCTAACAAATGCCTGCCTACTTCTTCATATGAAAGGAGTATGCCACATCTTTTACATTTATCATCATTGACACAATTTGTTCCACCTACATCAGTTCTCCTTAGTCACACCCTGGGAATGCTAAAGTGTTTCTACACTGTTTGATGCACATGCTGCCTCAAGAGCACAAGTCTACTGCCATCTTCTCATGCACTCATACAAGAACTGACATTAAGGGGTCCAGCAATAGAGTAAGCATACACGGCAGTTGCATGGAATACGCTATTACCTCATGTGTCTGGGTACATATCAAACAACAAATATCCTTATATAATCATTTACTGTTTATTTTTTTTGCTGAATTATCATATATTCAGGCTAATGTACAACATGTCTGGTTTGGGACTATGCACCATCTTTAAAGTTGATAAATAGGAACTTACATGTCGCTTCTCTTACAGCAGATTGAGACAAAAAGCCTGAGCATTATGCCATACCATCCTTAAGTGGATGAAGGTCTGGAACCCTCTGAGAAAACACGATCCTCATACAACCCGGCATATCACTGGACTTAATTTTTGAAGAGAGTGAGAAGACTGCTGGCCCCTCAGAGGGTGACACCTCAAACAGCTCACGGCCAGCCAGCAGTCACCCTCCTAGCAATTTTCTGTTATTTGCTAGTCCTCAGACACCAGCTAAAATTCAAAGATGCCTGTCTTGGCTACACAAGACTACTCCCTTCCCATTACCCCTCAGCCTACAGGTTTCTTAGTTGCCTCTCCGCCAGCACACACCATCGCAGGTGCAACTCCTCTCTTCCTTCCATCTTCTCACAGATAAGTCCCATGTGAAGAGGGCTTGTCCTCCCTTTATCACTTTCCCCACTACAACCTTCCATATGTCAATGCTCTGTGTACAAGGCAACCATATGGCTGTTTTAGAGGGCCATGTACACAAGGTGAGGTGTTTTAGGAGTTGGCATTGCCAAAATGATCTCTGTTTCTAGAGCTTAAAGCTCAGGTCAGCACAGTGTGCCCCAACCCGTTACCGGACAGTGCATGTCCTTATAGAAGACCCCTCACTCACCAACCTAGTTGGTGACATGCTTCATCATCGGGGTCCCACCTCATAGGCCGAGTGCCCACAGGGTGTGCTGCGACACCTGACTACAGTGGAGCGGGTTTCTTTTTCTTTTCTTTTATATGTGCATAAAAATTACAGTGAGAAGTGTGTTAACACACTTCTCACTGTAATTTTTATGCACATATAAAAGAAAAAGAAACCCGCTCCACTGTAGTCAGGTGTCGCAGCACACCCTGTGGGCACTCGGCCTATGGGGTGGGACCCCGATGATGAAGCATGTCACCAACTAGGTTGGTGAGTGAGGGGTCTTCTATAAGGACATGCACTGTCCGGTAACGGGTTGGGGCACACTGTGCTGACCTGAGCTTTAAGCTCTAGAAAAACAGAGGTTTTTTTCTCTGTGTTTTCCTAGGGGGTACTCCTCAATTGTTGTTACAATTAACCCCGGGGACCAGGAGTTCCCACCACACATAGTTGGTGTCATTTCCCTGACTCTCTCCTTTGTTATTTATATTGCCAAAATGATGTCATCTGAGATGATCAGATCTTTGAACAGCAAGGAACTGGGCAGGGTGATATTTGCAAAATAGGCAGGACTATGCACATCTCCTCTACTCACCTGGCAGACCTCCCTAATTAATTGACCTCCCTAAATAATAAAGAGACGTACCTGTCTCCTGAAGAAAATAGAACCTAGTCTCCAGGATTAGGTGAAGTTGCATCTGGAACATCTTCAGGTGACTATGGATAGGATACTTGGGGCATATCAAGTTCAAGCAATATATATTGATTTTTTTCCACAAAAGTTGCAGGGCCAAATTGTGCACCTCTGGCTACTTGGATTCAACAACCACCTGCCACACCCACTGCTCCCACCCACCAATCCAACCAACAAACAGCACCCCTATACCCATGCCACATTCATATCTGGTACTCAATGTGGGCCCAATATCGCATAGAGATAATATTGCTCAGTCAGAGTCACTATTATATTAGACATGGGATCTTGGGATTGAATATGTGACGTTATTCCGCAAACTTTAATCCCGCATACCATGACTCCGCATTTATTACAACGCATGAGCCATTAGTCCGGAGTACCATCACTCCGCAATCTATTACCCCGCATATAACTTTACCACGCATGCCTTTACAACGCAAAGGCATGTGTGGTGAAGTTATAAACTTAGTAAATGTACTTACAATATATATATATATATATATATATATATAGATATA
The DNA here is from genome assembly GCF_964261635.1 of Lissotriton helveticus. Classification (NCBI taxonomy): domain Eukaryota; kingdom Metazoa; phylum Chordata; class Amphibia; order Caudata; family Salamandridae; genus Lissotriton; species Lissotriton helveticus. Next base: position 937,703,612 of record NC_136068.1, read on the forward strand.
TATATAGACTAGCAGCCCGTCCCGACGTTGTCCGGGTATGAAATAGAATGTGTGTAATGTGTGTATTTGGCAAGGGCAATTTATTTTAAAATCTCGCGGTAGACAACATTTTTTGTTTCATTAGAATAGGGACAGAAAAGGCCCAGCTGCAGCCCTGGTTGATGTTAGCAGGCGCGTGTAATTGGTGTAGTGATCCACTGCCTGAGTCAGGCTACAGCCCTGGTTGATGTTAGCAGGCGCGTGTAATGTCGTTGAATGAGAGAGTTATCAGCCGCGGGTAAATCCGTTTAATGAGAGAGTTGAGTGACAGCGAGTAGGAGAGGCTGCATTAATTGTCCCCGCAGACACGCTCATTTGCGCGTTCCCCCGCTTGAGGCCCAGATGCAGGCCTGTTTGATGTTAGCAGGCGCGTGTTCCCCTGATTGAGGCCCAGCTGCAGCCCTGGTTGATGTTATCAGCCGCGTGTAATTAGTGTACTGATCCGCCGCCTGAGCCCGGCTAGAGCCCTGGTTGATGGTAGCAGGCATGTGTAATTTCGTTGAATGAGAGAGTTCAGTAACAGCGCGCAGGAGAGGCTGCAGTAACGTACTTACCAGGCCTCCAGGTGAACGCGTTTGTCACGCCCCAAGCACTCTGCCACAGCAGACGATCTTGTGATTAATGTACGACCCACATGGCATGAAGGGCGGAACGTAGCACACGCCCCCAACATTTCTCATGCCCCCAGCGTGCCCCTTGATGCGGCGCAATTGCGTTCACATGACATGAAGGCCGGACACATGCCCCCAGCGTTTCTCACGCCCCCAGCGTGCCCCTTGATGCTGTGCAGCAACGTAATTGGCGCTTGTATGTACGACTCACATGGCATGAAGGGCGGACACACGCCCCCAGCGTTTGTCACGCCCCCAGCATTTGTCACGCCCCCAGCCCACGCCCACAGCACAACGCAGACACGCCCACAAGGGACTACTTTGCTGGCACAGTTCTTTTACCTTTTAAATGTATAGAGGAGTTGGCCTAATGGCTAAGGCGCTTGAACTCCGACCTGGGGATCTGGGTTCGAGTCTTACGATGCCAAACATCCTGTGATTCTGAGCAAATCACTTAATCTCCCTGTGCCTGACAAAAATTAATGTGTGTCCTCATGCAACGTAACTGGTGCTATGTAAAGCGCTCTGATACCTGAATCAGTTTGGGTCAAGTTCGCGCTATAAAAAACTCTGCAAAAAAAATATATATATATGGTGGCCGTCTGCATAGCCTATGTCCTTCTGCTGCAACTGCCCTTTCCAACGCTGTATTGGGTGTTGTGATTGGTGCTGTGGTTACTGAGATTACCCGTCTCAAAGGTTTGGGCTCTCTCTTTATAATATTAGCATGGATAGATAGATAGATAGATAGATAGATAGATAGATAGATATCTATCTATATATACACACACACACACTTAATAATGCATATGTATATATATATATATATATATATATATATATATATATATATATATACATATATATATGTGTGTATATATATATATATATATATATATATATATATATATATATATATATATATATATATATATATATATATATATATATAATATATATTTTTTAATTACTATTTTCACCCTAAAAACTAATCCAACCCTAGTCCCTTAAAATACCCCAGCACCCCAAAATACTAACCCACCCTTACTTCTTAAAATACCCCAGCACCCTTAAACACTAACCCATCCTGACCCTAGAAATACCACTGTACCCCAAAACCCAAACCTACCCCTAAACCCTAAATTACCCCTGTACCCCAAAACCCAAACCTAGCCCTGAACCCTTAACATACCCCTGTACCCCAAACCTAGCCCTCAACCCTAAAATACCCCTGTACCCCAAACCTAGCCCTAAACCCTAAATTACCCCTGTACCCCTGTACCCTAAAAATACCCTTGTACCCCAAAACCCAAACCTACCCCATAACCCTAAAAATACCCCTGTACCCCAAAACCCAAACCTACCCCTGAACCATAAAATACCCCTGTACCCCCAAACCTATCCCTCAACCCTAAAAATACCCCTGTACCCCAAAACCCAAACCTAGCCCTAAACCCTATAAATACTCCTGTACCCCAAAACCCAAACCTAAACATAAACCCTAAATTACCTCTGTACCCAAAACCCAAACCTACCCCTGAACCCTAAAAATACCCCTGTATCCCAAAACCCAAACCTAGCCCTGAACCCTAAAAATACCCCTGTACCCCAAAACCCAAACCTAGCCCTGAACCCTAAAAATACCCCTGTACCCCAAAACGAAAACCTACCCATAAACCCTAAATTACCCCTGTACCCCTAAACCCTAAAAATACCCATGTACCCCAAAACCTAGCCCTGAACCCTAAAATACAGCTGTACCCCAAAACTCAAACCTATCCCTAAACCCTACAAATACCCCTGAATCCCATAACCCAAAAGCCACCCTGAACCCTAATAAAACCCCCTACACCTCAAAACTTAAACCTACCCCTTAACCCTAAAAGTAACCAAGCACCCCCAAAACCAACCCTATAATCTAGAAATACCATACTCTAAAAATACACTGTGCACCCCATAAACCAAACCCACCCTTAAAATACCCCTGAACCCCTAAAAAATATACCCCAACACCCCCAAACTAAATCCATATACTTACCTTAAACTTAAATATTAAAAACATATACTTTTACCATTCATGCTTTTACAACGAATTTCGTTGTAAAAGCATGCGTGATAAAAGCATATAAGATGTAATGGTTTGCGTTTTAAAAGTATTGCGGAGTAATGGTACTTTCGTTGTGATGGTATGCGGAGTGAAGGTATGCGGAAAGAAAGTTGCGTTGTAAAGGTGTTTTACCCTTGGGATTACATGTCAGTGAGTCTAAGGAAGAGGAGAAAGAACCAAAATAATAGCTTAGTATGGTGAGGATGGGTCAAATTAGAGGAGGTTGTCAGCAGAAAAAAACACACATTGTGAACATCAGACATTTTCTACATAGCAGGACTTTCTGCCATGCTACTCTTGGCCCTCAGCTGATCATGGAGGGTCAGCCAAGCAGTTTCAAGGATGTTCCTCTGCAATGGGGAGAGTCATGGTTATCCTGTTCCTTGAGCTTTGAGAGTGCCAGAAGTCCTCAGACTTGGAAAAGGACAGAAAATTGGACCAAGCATCAAAATGAAAGTGGCCCCCATTGGCAAATCATATAGCTACAAAAGTGACCCAAATTCTGCAAATTGGGACGGTTTTGAACTTGTGAAGACGTTCTGTATAGATGTTGTGCAAAGTATAGGAGACTGCATGCATTTGTGCCTGCTGCAGGCAATATTTATAGTAATATCAGGAAACTCAGTGGTGAAAACAAGAACATAAGACCATAAAACTGGCCGACAAACTGCCAAGAAAACAGCCCACACAGTAACCACTCAGACCAGCCATTTAGGCACTACTAGATCGCCCTGTAGGATAGTATGACCCTAGAGACCCTACCAGAGCTTGGGGAACTCTTCACCTCCACGGTCATAGCACCCACTGGACTGAAGGACCTGGCAATGTGTTGCCAAATTTTCATGGGCACTGCATTTTTCAGCTGGGTGTCTGGACCCTGCACAGCTTAAGGAATTCTTGGAGAATTCTCATCCTGATGACCTTCAATCTTTCCTGGGAGAAACTCGGACCCCATCCTCTTTCTCCTCTCCCATTTTAGGGGCTACCTGATTAAAAGGGGCAGCAGGGTAGAGAAAGATTCTGCTGTCACCTTGGATGACACAGCTATGGCCGACTTCCTCTTCCTGTGTGTAATTTCATGTTTGTTGTGGTTAGCGTACCGCTCCACCTCTGCACTACGCAGTTCTCTGCCTATCCAGCACATTGGCATAGTAATTGACTACAAAGTTTGAAGGGAACAACTTGCCTGGTTTGCTCTAGTGCTATCAGACAACATTTATCATCATCAACATAAAATGTTTTCTACATTTCAAAGTAAAATATGTGAATTAAGGTAGGTTTGTGAACTAGTCAATCTCCATTCATTTTTTTGTACCAAAATGTATTCCTGAAAAAAGTCTTACACAGCAGTGCACATCACAGCTTGAAAATATACGTTTACATTACACTTACATACTCACACTGCATTCACGTTACCGGTGACTTTTTAATTATATTTTTATGGACTTCACATTAAAATAATAAGCAACATTTACATTACAAAGTAACACATTATTCCAGAACTTTGTAAAACAGCTAGATACAACGTGGATACTCAGTAACAGAAACAAAAGGAGAAAGGAAATCCTCCAACAAGACATACAAACTGAGTGACCTGCCTGCAAAAACACAGTTCCTTAAAGTATATCCTCAAGAATATGTCTGTTGTATGACTATTAAGGAGGAGTAATTACGTTTTTTTTTTACACTTGTGGCAATTTACATTCTAGGGGGTCGATCTCTGTACGAGAAAGACTTGCAACTAGCACGACTCTGAGGACTCTCAATGTGCCAACACAAACCACCATATCATGCTAGTGATTGAGATAGATCAAGGTCTGTCATCAGATCTCAGGACAAGCTCCTAACACGGCCTCTCAATTCATAATGACCGCAATTGTCCGCTCCCTTTTGAATTTCACTAAAGAGGCATATTTATCAAAGAGTTGCGTTGCCCTTGTGCCACATAACAGGGCGTATGAACGATGCAACTACTAAGTTAGTTTTATTAACCCCTTCCATGCGGGGCTGTTTTCCCCGCTGTGCTGGGGGGCAGGGGGCGCGCACAGCGCTCCCATGCTCATGACGAGGTCAGCTCGTCATGAGCTGCGGCGCTCCGGTGCTCATGACGAGCTGAGCTCGTCATGGCCACACCCGTTCCCATGGAACGCTCAGCACTGCAGGGGAATCAGCCAAGCATGCGAGCGTTTCACGGAACGGGCGCGGTCATGACGAGCTCAGCTCCTCATGAGCACCGGAGCGCCGTAGCTCATGACGAGCTGAACTCGTCATGAGCGCTGAAGGGGTTAAGCCACACAAGGCTATCTTGCCTGGCCCGGCCCTGAGTGGTTTGATAAATCTAGAGCAACGCAGCGCCAGCGAGGCGCTCGATAGATGGAGCATGGGTGTTCCCATGCATCCACCCATGGATTTTGGCTCATTTCCAGATTTACCAAGACTGGTACACCTGAGAATGCATCAAAGTGCTACACTTCCCAGTTGAGATGTAACAAGGCAAAATATGTGCATTTCTCCTCATTTTCTTTCTCTTTCTTTGTGGGCTGCCCTCCAGCACACATATAAAGAAGAAAATGCCTCAGATGATTGCTTGTGTGCAGGAAGGCGTCCCTGCCTACAAAAAGAACTCCTGTATACAATGCATGTACCCTTGCTAGGGTGCCTGCGTTGGCGCAAGGCAGCACATAGTGCACCAACGCTAGGAAAGGACAGGAATGCGCCATATAATGTTACGCATTCCTGCACGTTCCCTTTCACGCAGCGCAAGATGCTGGCTCAATGCGCTGCATGAAACAATGATAAATATGCCCCAAAGTGTTTCATTCTTTCTTATGGCACATTTCAATAACTGATTTACATGTACAGATAGGTGCATGTGAAGCGCTCGACAATCAGAAGTGTTATACAGTTTAACCTATTGCCCTTGAAACAAAGCATCAATCATAGGGGGCATGTTTTTGGGCTGCGTATTTTACGCTTATCAGGTCTGTTAGCCATTCAGTTATGTCTTTCTAAAATCCAACCTGCTGTAGACATTCACATGCCATATGAAAGGAAGTTTCTGTGTCAGTTCCACACATGTGACAAATGTGAGAGGCTCTGGGTTACATTTTATGTAAGCATGTAGTAGTCAGGTAAGTCTGATGAGTGTAGTGTAACTGAATACGTTTAAACCTAATGTTTCTTGATACCCCAGATACATGACACGATGTCACTGACCATTCATGTTCCAAAAATTCCGCGCTCAGGTCTGTGTCTCATTTGGCCTTGGGATCATTCAAGTCTATTCTGATGATTTATCTGACAACCCGATAACAGGACGTGGCCAATTTTCTAACGCCTCCCAGGACTAGCAATGCATGTAGTGTTCCATAAAAGCCCAGTTGGGTTATTTTTACGTCCACATGTAAATTTAGCTGCCCTGATCAGAGATTTGAATGTTAGTAACTGGCATGCCAGAGCTCCAAATTCGGCTTAAATTATTGGAGAAATTGTGATCAATCCCAGAGAAGTAAATACAAAAATCACCCACATATTACAGTCCAGCTGCAGGCAAAGGCAAAATGTGCACCATTTTAGCCAACTCCCGAAACCTAAGCAAACGCCATGAGGGCCTCTGAGACGCACACATTATCTTAGAGATTGTTGATCCAGACGGCCACACCACCACTGTATTGTATTGTAATTGCATTTATATAGCGCTTACTACCCCTGACGAGGCGTCGAAGCGCTTTTTCGGCAGGTAGCACGCTACTCCGGGACCCACAGAGGATTAGTGTTGAATTAGTATAGTGAAACATGCAAGTACATTTTAAGTGGTGGATAGGTTAGTCAGTTATTTGGATTTGGAATGATAGCAGAAGGATAGAGTAGGACAAAGGTTTGTATTTATTTATCGCTCGCTTGTTGACGCATGCTATTCAGGGAGCCTATAAAGGATTAGTGGTGAATTAATATGGTGAAATATGAGGTAATTTCAGTGGTGGATATTAGTCTGTTACTTGAAGTGAGAAGGATAGCGGATGGATAAAAGGGGAAGAAAGATTTGCATTCATATAGCACTTGTTACCCCTGATGGGTGTTGAAGCGCTTTTCTGGCGAGTAGCACGCCACTCCGGAACCCATAAAGGATTAGTGTTGAAAATTAGTATAGTATAAATATGAAGTAATTTGAGTAGTAGATATGTTATTCAGTTATTTGGGCAGTATATTAGTATAGTTGAATATGGAATATGGAATTTGAGAAGTGAACATGTTAGTCTGTTCATTTTGATTGAAAAAGGATAGTGGAGGGATAAAAGAGTGAAGGATTTTTAATTTTTTTTAAGTCTTAGCAGTAAGAAGAGGCTTTTGGATAAGTAAAAGGAGTTTTGGAGGGAAGGAGTCAGAGGGGAGAGTTTAGAAATGTTTGTTTTAGGGGATCGGTGTAGTAAAAAAGAGGTGTCAGATGATGCAAGGAGGGGTAGAGCAGGAGAGAGTCTAGAAAAGGTTATTTTGGCGATCATAGTAGTGGTATGGGGTTTGGGATAAATGAGAGAGTGGATGTAGAGGATATATTGATAGATCTATAGGATGAGAGATATGGTAGTGCATTAGAAGGAGTAGTAGAAAGAAGTTTGAGATGAGTCAGAAGGTTGGGCTAGAAGATATATTGAGCAAAGTATAGGCTGAGAAATAGGCTAGTGCATTGGAAATGCTAAATTAGAAGAAAGTGATAAATATATAGATCCATAAGTACATTGAAAGTATATAGATACATACAAGAAGTAAGTATATTTAGAATAAATATATTGATAGAGGCACAGGATGAGAAATTGGGTAGTGCATTGGATATGCTTTTTCAGGAGAAAAGTAACAGACACACAGATCCAAATACATGGAAGGTACACAGATGTACAATGGAAGTATGTACATGTAGACCAAAAATGATTTTTATTTATTGATGAATATTATTATTATTATTATTATTATTTTTTAATTTCTTGTCTTAACAACATAATTGTTTTACATGTTTTATAAAGTAATACACAAAGATAGGTACATATCTATAGTGAAAACAAATGCTTATATACAGAGAGATATGCTGTAAATTTCTATTTCCGTATGGTGCTTATGTGGGGAAGAGCCAGATCTTGAGTAGTTTTCTGAAGATAAGGTGGTTGTCGGTGGATCTTATGTTGGGGGGTAAAGAGTTCCATAGTTTGGCTGCTTGAACAGAGAAGGATGTGCCACCCATTGTTTTTTTCTAGTATGGTGGGATTTTGAGGCGAGATGCTCCTTTAGAGCGTAGGTTCCTTTGTTGAATGTGTTTGGTGATTTTATTCCTGATGAAGAGTGGTCCTATTCCATGTATTGCTTTGTGGGTAGTACAAAGCAGCTTGAACGTGGATCTTCTGGCAACCGGTAACCAATGCAGGGCTTTCAAGGCAGGGGAGAGGTGGTCTCGTGGTTTGATATGCAAGAGTAGTCTGGCAGCCGAGTTCTGAATCCGTTGTAGTCTTTTCATGGTCGTTAAAGGTGATCAGTGGTAGAGGCTATTGGCGTAATCGAGTTTGGATAGAACAAGGGAGATGGTAGCTTGGACCTTGTGTGGAAATCCCAAATGAGGGAAAATTTGTCGCAGCGTTTTTATAGTAGCAAAGCTTGATCTTGCTTGTTTATTCACTTGGACATTGATCGACAGCTTGGAGTCCATGGTCATTCCGAGGTTTCTTACTTCCTTCGATACTTTAGGCAGTGATCCCAGTTCATCAGGCCATGCGGCAAGCGGGTTGTAATTTTTCCAATCGCCACACGTGAGTATTTCAGTTTTTGAAGCATTCAATTTGAGATGGCTCCAAGTCATCCACTGATCCACAGCTCTGAGACAGCTGAAAATTGGTGATTTTCCAATGTCTTTGGGGCATTCCAGTTGAAGGAGTATTTGCGTGTCATCTGCATAGTTGTAGCACGTGAGGTGAAATTTATTGTACTGGTAAAGACTTCATGTAGATGTTGAAAAGCATGGGCGAGATGATAGAACCTTGAGGGACCCCTGCTTTTGTGGAGTACGGTTTGGACGAGAAAGGTGGGGTGTGGATGACATTAGTTCTGTTTCGAAGGTAGGACGCGATCCAGTCTAGAGCAGTTCCCTCTATGCCGGCTTCATAAAGTCTTTGTTTCAGAGTGTCATGGTCAACCGTGTCAAAGGCAGCTGAGAGGTCCAAGAGGAGTAGCGGAGCAACCCCTTTGCGGTCAACTGTTTTCTTTAGGCCATCCCAGGTGGCAAGGAGGGCAGATTCAGTGCCTCTTCCCGGACGGAATCCTGTTTGGAAATCTGAAAGTATGTCATTCTCTACAATGAATTGTGACATCTGGGCGAACGCTGCTCTTTCTATCAGTTTGCCCAGGAAAGGTCCATTTGTAATGGGTCTGTAGTTGTCGGGGTTCAGCGGGTCCAAGTTTGTTTTCTTCAGTAAAGGGCGTATGTATGACTTTTTGAGTTCTTCAGGAAATATTCCAGTAGTTAAGGAATCGTTGAGGATTCTTCTTACTGGAATGGCAGCAGAGGTTGTTAAAAGAATTGTCTTAAAAGTTTGTGGCGGACAGGGGTCAGAAGGGCTGCCGGCAGGGCTGCTTGCTTTGACCAGGTCCATAAATTTATCGTGTGAGATGTGTTGGAAGGAACGGAGAGGCTTGATTAGAGCATTCTTGGATAGTTGTTTTGTACAAGGGTAAGTGCTGGTGCTTTGTTTCTGTTGTAAGTACGAGTCCAACATGTCTGCTTTTTCCGTGTAATGATTTGCCAGTTTGTCTGTGAAATCTTGAGTAACAGGATGAGTTGCTTCTAGGCAATTTGGATTTCGAAATTCATTGAGTATTTTATAGAATTCTTTATTTGCACATTTAGCGTTTTGAATCCTGTCTGAATAGTACCTTTTCTTAGCTTTTTTGATAGCCGACTTATATAATCTGTTAATTTTTTGTAGGTGAAGTTTGTCTTGTTTGGTGTTTGTTTTGAGCCAGGTACGTTGCAGCTTTCTAATTTGTTGTTTTATGTCTTTTATTTCTATGTTTCTCCAAGGCGCTTTTTTCCTTTTGTTCTGTTGTGTGGTTTTGAGTGGTATCAGGATGTCAAAGGCTTCCTGTAGCCACTCATATAGATTCTGAACAGAATTTATGGTTTCCAGATCTATACTGGATGTTAGTTGTGTTTCCAAGTGTTCCAAATTGAGTTTGTTCCACGGCCGATAGGTGGATGGATGTAAGGTAGTTTTAGGTGAGTCGCTTAGTGTTGTTTTATGTTGGAAAGCAAGCAAGTGGTGGTCTGACCAAGTGACTGGAGTTATAGTTTGAAAGGTAACTAGTTCAGTATTAGCAAAAATGACATCTAGGATATGTCCAGCGATGTGTGTCAGATTGGGGACAATCTGATGCAGGTTCAATGCGTCTAGGCCGGTGATTATTGTTTTTGGATGGGTCATATTGGTTTTATCAAACCAAATGTTAAGGTCATCCAGAACGCACAGGTTGGAGTGTATTGTTATCAGGTTTGAAACTGTGTCTAGAAGTGCGTCTGGGAATGTTGCCTTGCTAGGTGGAGGTCTGTAAAGGAGCAGGAAGTTACAGGTGGAAGACGGTGTAGGATTGCATCTTGTTAGAAGAGCCTCACAATTCTTTATGGAGATGTTGTCAACTTTAGTGATATGTATTGTTTGCCTGAATACAACAGCTAGACCACCTCCTTCACCTCCCATCATGCTGGTTGCAGACTACTTAGAGGACAGGGCAGTGACATGCCTGGGAGAGGCTCACAGGACATTCCTTACACATCCTTTTGAGCTAGATCAAATCCAGGCCGCCATGAGTAAGCAGATTGGAAACGCGCTGTATCAGATAGCTTCTCCGGTAGATTTCTACCGAAAATATATGGATATAGTGGTCCTTACCTGTTGGAAATGTATGAAGAAGCCCACCTATACAAAATCCTGGCACCAGGGATGCCACTACAATTACTTTGTTGAAACCCGGGCCGGCAATGACTCGCATAGGTGTAAATCCTACCGCCCGCTTTCACTCATCAAAAGTGACGTCAAAATCCTTCCCAAACTCACTACCAATCACTTCATCCTCCTGCTCCGAAGTCTGGTCAGACCTGACCAGTTAGGGTTTATATAGCAGGTCGCTCCATGACTCAAAACCTATGCAAGTTATTTGCATTACTGAATGACCTACACCCAAACACGGTTCCCACCAATGCTTTTTGGAAGCCACAAAGGCATTTGACTCTTTAGAATGGGATATCCCTACCTAGTCCTTGCTCAGAGCACGATATTATACATGGCCCTAATTTCCCAAATAAGAATAAACAATGTCGGTCCCCCCCATCCCGATAACACGGGGCACTCACCAAGGCTGTCCACTGTCCCCAATATTATCGGCCTTTTGCCCTCGAACCCCTGGCAGTGAAGTTCCAGCAACAATTTAGGGACTATGCTTTATGATACAGACCCGGCCACCAATCTTAGCCTGGTAAAGCGGGAATGCATGTGACTTGGGGCACTCTCTGTCATCTAGATCAACTAGATAAAATCCCAACTTTTTCCATCGAAATTCACACCACATTTCTAGCTAGATTGGTGCAACGACACCATAAAATATCATATTTGGACATATACATTAGCCGTGACATCATCGCAACAGGTTATAAGAGAGAATTATGGAACAGCCTAAACCAAGAACATTGAGCAAATCACTAGGTGGATAACCTTACCGCTATCGATGGTGGGGTGGGTCAGCCTTATAATGATTAAACTGCCACAACTACTGCACCTTTTGATCAATATTCAACTCCCACTAATCAAAGCATTCTTACAGACATGAAAAACTCAACTGACAAGCCTGGTGTGGGCGGGCAAGCACACAAAGGTAACCTGGGACACACTAATACTGCCATTCCATAGGGTAGGAGTCGAGGCACTGGACTGAAATATACTACTAGAGTGTACAACATCACTTCACACATTACTGGCATTGGGGTGACTCTGCTCATTTCATTAAAAGGGAAACTTACCACACTACTGTCTGATAACGGTGGCCTGCACTGCCAAAGCTATGGGGGTCATAAGGAAGCGGACAGCACATAGTATCATTTATTCTCCCAAATATCCCATGCATGACCACCTGCTTCTAACTGCGACCCAAGAAATGAGGGCTGGTTTCAAGGCGCTGGATGGGCGATTTGACACTCTGGAGCGCCGCATGGAGGATATGGGCTCCAAGATCCAGGCGCACAACAGACGACTAGACCTAGTGGAATCCAGGATTTCTGATGTGGAAGACGGCGCGACGAAATCCCTGAAAAGACTGGAGAGAGTGGAGAGAATCCTGAAGGAAGTCGCCATCAAAAATGAGGACCTCGAGGCCCGGGGACGAAGAAACAACGTGCGCATTACTGGCATGGCGGAGACGACACAAACTGGCTGGATGGACACATTCGTTGAACAGTTGCTAATCGATCTATTTGGCCGCGACTCCTTCACTCAGGGGTTTGTGGTGGAACGTGCCCACAGATCGCTGGGGCCCCGGCCCAGCACGGGTCTCCCGCCACGCCCAATTATTGCTCGCCTTCTGAACTTCAGAGATCGGGACACTGTCCTCCGGGCGGCGCGAGATCGTGGTGTGGTGACATGGCAGGGCAACACACTCTCCTTCTTTCCTGATTTCACTTTCGCGGTCCAGGAAGCGCGCAAGAAGTTTACTGGGGTTAAAGCTACACTCCGGAATCTAGGCCTTCGATACGGAATGCTCTACCCAGCTAGACTTAAAGTGGACATTGATGGCAGGTCTCGCATCTTTGAACCACCGACGGAGGCCCAGGAATTTTGCCAACGTTACAAGCGGCGGGACGTGAGCCCGTCCCGGTCTGGGGCGCGGCCGCCGGCCTCTCCAGTCAGAGATGCCTCCCAGGCCAGCGCTGATCTATTTGCCGAGACGGGCAATGGCTGAACAACATAGCTAGACATTTGGGGCTGAAGGTCCACTCTCGTTGCCTCGCAGGCACCCGGACTATTATGGTTACACATGCTCCGACTCTCCAATATTGTTCACTCCCCGACCGGCGTGGCGTTGCCACACCCCATGGCGGATGCCACTGTTGTCTTACTACTTCTATTCTTCTTGCAGTTGAGCTACAGTTTGTCATTGTACTTTGCAACCTTGTGTTTTGTTTGGCTCGCTGCATGGTTCACGGGGATATGCCTCCCTGGGTTGACTGGAGGCTGGGTGGGGGGAGGGGGTGGGGAGGGAATTTTGGTTAGTTTGATGTCACTTTGCACTCAGATAGCAGGCACACACCGCATTCCATCACACGTTTCAGTTGACCTTGACACACTCTGGATTGGATATATAGACACGTGCACTAATGGCTAGACAGCCCACGCGGGACGATTCGTCCCTGATTTCCCTGATGCCATGGAATGTCAGGGGTCTAAACGACACGAGGAAGCGCAGACAGGTCTTCAACTATTTGGGCAGACACACCGTTGACATTGTGTTTCTTCAAGAAACGCACCTGAGCCCGGCAGGGTCCCAGCTCCTGGCCAGAAGCCGGGGTTCGCACCGCTTCTTCTCGGACTTTAGCAGATACTCAAGGGGGGTGGCCATCTTGGTGCATAAGCGAATACCCTTCATACTGCACTCCACAATAGAGGACCCGGAGGGTCGTTACTTGGTGGTGACGGGCTCCCTATTTCATCAGACGGTTACCCTGGTAAGTGTATATGGTCCCAATACTGACACCCCTGCCTTCTTTCAAGACCTTCAGACGAAGCTAACCATGATAGCCGCTGGCCAGATCATAGTCGGTGGGGATTTTAATTTACTCCTTAATCCCACAAGTGACGGGACTTCAGCTGCAGCGGACGCTAGGAAGCACTCCAGACCAGTCCTAGTTGACATATGTGATACCTATTCCCTCATAGACATCGAAGCTAGGCTACACGGTGAGACCCCGGAGTACACACACCATTCCAGCTTCCATAACACTTGGACGAGACTAGATTACTGGCTGCTCTCCCCCGGGGTGGCTGAGTGGGTGACGTCACACACTACACTACCGCGTACATTGTCGGACCACTCTCCGGTGGCGCTACGCCTGGGTATCCCAAGACCTGGCGGTTTTGAACGGCAATGGCGATTCCCCGGTAAGGCCCTCGCTGACACGGTATTCACCGAAACGATCCGAACTGCCATCATTGATTATTTTGAGCTCAACACAGGGTCAGTAGAAACACACGCAACCTTGTGGGAGGGATTTAAGGCCACTATCAGGGGGGTATGCATTGCCACACATGTGGGAGTCCTGCGCTCTATTAGGTCCACACTTACCCGCATTGAGAATGATATCCGAACGTTGGAAGACGACCAGCTCGGGAACCCCTCTGAGGCGCGCGAGAGGCACCGCCTTTCCCTACTGCTGGAGTTTCGGGAAGAGGCTGATAGGGAGCTACACTTCCTAGCCACACAACACTCGGCGCGGCAATATGGGGAGGGGGACAGACCCGGGAGGTTGCTTGTGCACCTACTCCGCCCTCCGCGACAAACACAATACATAACGGGAATAACTGCACCGGATGGAACACTACTACACACCACCCAAGAAATCTGCCACACCTTCTTGTCCTACTATACTGCACTCTATTCCTCGTCCATTGCCGCTGACCTAAGTGATCAACGCTCTTACCTCGACGAAATTGCATTGGTCTTTCTGGAAAGACACATGCAAGAGTTCCTCGCTCACCCGATAACAGTCGACTCGGTAGTGGAAGCCATAGACGTACTACGAGGCTCAGCTGCTCCTGGTTTAGATGGCTTCTCGGCCGATTTTTACAAGGCTTACAAGGAGGAACTGGTACCGGAGTTGATAGAGGTCTATGCTGAAGCTCTAGAGATGGGGGTCTTACCCCCCACGTTTAGAGAGGCGGTAATCATATTACTCCCGAAGCCCGGAAAAGACCCGACCCTCTGTGGCTCCTACAGGCCTCTTTCGCTATTGAACACAGACTATAAAATCTTGGCAAAAGTAGTGGCCCCCCGGCTGGCCCTCTTAATGGAATTCATTATATCCCCCGCCCAATCTGGGTTCGTGCCACATCGATCCACCTCGTTGAATCTGCGTACATTATTCGCAGTGATTCACCGGGTGGACCCCAGCACTCCGGCGGCCGCCGTGCTTTTAGACGCTGAAAAAGCGTTCGACTCCCTTGAATGGCCCTTTTTCCTATCGATCATGAGACGCATGGGCATGCCGGAGTGTTTTGTCTCCACGGTGGCGTTGTTATATACTCAGCCTACGGCTCGTATACGCCTGAACGGCACCATCACGGAGGCGTTCTCCCTATCCAGAGGCACGAGACAGGGGTGTCCATTGTCCCCCTTGTTATTCATATTGGCGATGGACCCACTGGTCCGTCACTTTCAGGAACGCCACATCTTTCGGGGCCTGCAATTCCGCACAGGTCCTCTGCTTGCGTCGCTATATGCGGATGATTTAATACTTTATGTCCGTGCACCTTCCGTAAACTTGACCCCGCTACTAGCGGAAATTACGCGGTTTGGCACTTACTCCGGACTGCGCATGAACTGGCACAAATCCCTCATTTTCCCGCTGACCACCGTCACTACGCCCTGGGACTGTGAGTACCCACTGGAGTGATGTGCGGATTCGGTGAAATACTTAGGTATACACGTCCATCTCAACACTGTGGACATTATTCGGCTCAACTACGGAAGAGCACTAGATTTTCTGGAAGATAACATTGACAAATGGCTACGGCTGCCGCTATCTATGGTGGGACGCGTTGCCATAGTGAAAATGGTGGTACTGCCCCGGTTTTTGTACTTGTTTAACAACATTCCAATACCTCTGACTAAGATTTTTTTCACACAGCTGCGAACGTTGCTGCTACGGTTGATATGGGGAAACAAAATCCCTCGAGTCTCGTGGCACGTTTTGACCCTGCCCTATGAGAGGGGTGGCCTGGGGGTACCTGATTTTTATCTGTACTTTTTGGCAGCACAATGTTCCTTCGCATATCCCTGGTTCCACCCAGATGCGCGCATACTATACTTGAAACCAGAGGCAGATCTGGTACTACCACACTCCTTGGCTACACTGCTCCCGAAGGGATTCCCTCGCGACCCCCAAGATATCCAAACAGTATCTTCCACATGCTGGGCGTGGGATAAACTCCGGAGGCTACTAAAACTGGATATACTCTACTCTCCACTCCTCCCTCTCCCTAATGCACACTGGCTCCCGATCACTGGGGAAACGGTGGTACGTACTACACTCTCCAAGTTCGGCTTAAATACAGTGGGTGACCTGTTCCCAGACGGACATGCATTTAGTCTGACGGAGGACCCCCGCTTCCTGGATCGCAACTTCATGGACTCCTTTGTACTGTCCCGACTGCGATCCTTGTTGCGGGCAACATTTCCCACCTTCCCGTTGGCTCCGGAGGAGGCGCAACCCCTAACTACTATCATCCAACATCCCTCAGGGGCACATATGGTTACTAAAATCTACAGACTTAGCGTCGCAGCCACTCCGCAGCTGATGCGAAGGTCCGACTGGCGTGGGAAAAAGATCTGGGGAAGCCGATCTCAGATGTAGAGTGGGCTCAGTGCTGCGCTGTAACAAAAAAAGTGTCGTTAAACAGCAGACACAAACTCATTCACTTTAAATTCTTGAGGCGTTTGTACCACACCCCTGCATTGGCCCATAGGATCGACCCCTCTCGCTCCCCTAATTGCCCAAAGTGTAAGGCTGTGGATGCTGATTTTGCACATTTATCATGGACCTGCCCCTGGTTACATGACTACTGGCTACAGATACACGCCACATTTGGTAAAATACTAGGTGTCCCCCTGGCTCCAACCCCTGAAATTGCATTGTTGGGCTATGTGGGAACTTTCCACAGGCAGTTCGTAGACTCGCTACGCTGGGCTTCTTGTTGGCTAAGAGGTAGGAGGCCTTGCTTTGGTGCTCCGGGAGAAGCCCGACTGTGAAATCCTGGCTAAAGAGCTTGGCCTCCTGCAATGTTAATTGTGTCGAATACTCCTCCACCATACCTACCTCATCTAGACCCTTGGACATATGGGGACCGTACCGCAATTACATTGCTAAGCTCACGGCGGAGCGTCAGGCGCAATTGGACAATCAACTGTACCCAGAAGGAGTGGGCTAGCACGCGATGTTGTCACACTTTATACGCTGTTACTGAGTACTAAATGTATATGTCGGGCGGGAATGTTATTGGGACCGGGGCTTTTTGATGTCTGTGATTCGTTGCCGTGGACGACCCCCTTCCTTTTTGGTTTAACATTTGTTACTGTACAGAGGGCTGTCGAACTTGGTGTCTTGCATTGTGAGATGGGGTGTGCTTTTTACATTGCTGATCGTTTATGTGCGATGCTTCTGAAAATGACAAATAAAATTTTTAAAAAAAAATTAAAAAAAACTGCGACCCAAGAACCCAAGCGTGGTCACAAGTCTGAAACCTAGGAATTGCACATTGGGGAGACCTATATAGAAATGTAATATTCCTTATACTTGCTGAACTTGGAGGGACCAACAGTAGCACCATCCTCTAGACACATTATTTTTCCCTTCTAGCTCTGGATGAACCTTGGTCCAGAAAACTACCAAATGTCTCACATCCCTGTTATATCGTGCAACAATAGAAGAAATGCCGGATATGGGACTATTGCTGAAGAAGCAGTGGGAAACCGAAATGGGTCTGGAGATCACACCGAACAACTGGAAAACTTGCTGCATGCAAATAGGAATAATCTCACCAAGCAGCAGACTGTGAATAATCCTCTTTGAGTTTCTGTGCCCTAATACCCTGCACTGATTTAGCCTCTAGGCGGACATTTGCTGTGCACAGTCTGGAGCCCCAGAGGCAGACTACTTACATATTGCATGGGAATGCCCTGGAGTGTGGGGATACTGGTTGGAAGTAGTTTCCACTTTACAATAGATGCTAGCCAGAGACATTCATGAGAACACCAGGGTGACGCTATTTGGCTGGATGGAAAATGTCCGCATGACCTATAAGACACTCCCAGTGTTAGCACTCCTATTGGCTAAAAGACAGGCTGTGTGCTGCTGGGGAAATGACCATTGCCCAAAACTAAAACAATGGATCCAAGCATTGACATTTTGTAATAAACAACTAGACCTCTGCAGAGCTTATTCCTCTGGAATCTGCACCCAAAGATATCTGCACTTCATTCAGATCATACCTCCGGCAGTCCTCGCCACAAGTGGTAGATTGTGAACATGCAGGGAACACGAGACAACCTACAGAGAGAGAAACCTACTGGGTAGCTGTTAGACCTGGCACCATTGGCATGGGTCTCCCTTCCAATTTTTTGCTGGTGCTTCCTGTGTTCTTGCGTGTGTTGGACTCCGTTTTGCTGTTCTGGATACTTTGGGCATTTTGCCACTGCTGTTCAGTGATAATAAGTGCAAGTGCTCCCTTTATCAAGTGTTGTTATGGATTAGTGATTGCATGATTGGCATATTTGATTTATTTGTCAGAACCTAGTATAGTGCGCTGTGTGTGCCCAGGGCCTGTAAATCAAATGATGCTAGTGGGCTGCAGCACTGATTGTGCCACCCACAGAAGCAGCCTGTAAAATGTAACTCTGGCCTGCCATTGCAGAGCCTTGTGCAGTCTGGGACTGCCATATCGACTTGGCAAATGCACACACTTTACAGTCCCTAAACTTTCCCTTTTCTACATATTAGTCACCCCTAAGGTAGACCCAAGGTACCTCTGTCGGGCAGGGTGCATCGTATGTGAAAGGTAGGTCATGCCCTGATGTGTGTGGCATGATCTGATAGTGAAATACTGCCAATTTCGTTTTTCACTATTGCAAGGCTACCTGTTCCCATAGGACAGAATGGGGAGTTTATTATAACATCTTATAGACATAACTGGCCTTGGGACCAAGGTAGAAAAATAAAGTTTAGAATACCTGAACTCAGAATGTTAAACTGCATCTTTTAGTGAGGGTGATTTTTGCATTCTGTGTTTGAAAATACCTATTTTAGAAAGTAGGTATTTTCTTGCCTAACCATCAAGTGTGCCTCTGCTAGGTTTGTGCATTGCATGTCTGGCTTTTGAATGACAGGGGCTGGAGAGGGGCAGCGGCTCCAGAAGTCAGAAGAGTCAGGGCTGGGCGGAAGAGGCCTGGTCTGCATTTGGAGTGGTGGGAGGATTAACACCAACGCCTGAATAGGGCTGTGCCTGCCTTCCACAATGATGGCTCTGCCCCCCTATGGTGTGTCTGGAGCCAGGGCTCACACTGACAATGGAGAACTGGTTTTGCCTGGGTACAGACACTCTCTGCCTTCAAGGAACAAAGGATTTTGGTGTATAAAAAGAGGGGCCCAGACTTTTGTTGTGTGGCGTTTTAGGCTCCGAGTGAATTTTCCAGATTCATGCCCTTATATAGGTATATTTCACATTGCCCTTATATATGCATAGAAATAATTCCATTATTTAGACATAGCCAATTCAGACCAAATACAGGCATGGCTACTTCCACCCGTACCAAACGTCACAATGATTTCTTGGTAAATCGGTTAAGCAGTTAGGGAACTTCCCCTCGCTTGAATATTGATTTGTCCAAGAACTCATGTACTTTGCAAAGAACAACTATTCTCTAGGGGTTCTTTCCTGACGTTATTATGCCTGACTTTACGTCTATCTATGGCATTCCTAAACACCTTCAAGGTATAAATATACCTTCACTTGCTATAGCAAACTATGATGGTTCGGAGCAGTTCGACTATCTACTTGCCCGACACAGCTTGCAACAGCAAGTGCTGAAGGAAGCCGACTCTCCAGCTGACGTACTGATCAAGAGGCTGCCTTTCTCTCGGCGAGAATCCAGCTCCAGTGTTTCCAAGCTCCCGTTGCGGGGTGTTGGGAAATCGAGTCCTGAGACAGAGATACCAGACCTCCTTCATTCTAACCAAGGTATGGAGCTGATTAGAACCTAGAGAAACCTTTGGTAGATTCTTGGCAAAAACAACTAAAACTATGCTACACAATATTTACTTCTTCCCGCGTACTAGACTTAGGTTAGGTACATTGGGGTAGGCGTATTTAGAAGCACCAGTTGAGTATTTTTAGTCAATGTTATTTATGACTGGGTTTTTATATGGCTTAGAAACCATACAATGCTATTACAGTATTATTTTATAATACTATTCTCGCTGTACGCATTATACTTTGCAGTCTGCTTAACAATTGTAGCAGTTCACTTCTCTTGTAAGAGAAAGAAGACTGTTCAATAAACCTTTTTATTGAAAATGCCTGTCTCTCTATTTCTCTACAAACTCTGTTGAAACAAAGCATGCATGATTGACTCAGTGAAATACTCATCTATTGTTTCCGCGACTCTAAATATATATATCTTATTCTTGGGAAACAAAGTTGTCATGTTTATGCGGTTGTCAGAAACTAATCCCTCTGGTGGCAGCACACCATCAGTGCCTGGGGAAGGGAAGGTATAGATTCCCAAGGATGTTATTAAGGACTTTATGAAGCATGACAACATTGGTTAGTGGTTCAAAACCTATGAAGTAGCGATGAAGTCCCACCAGGTCCCTGAGAGAGATTGGGGAGCGGGGTTGTGGGGACGCTTTCTTAGTGAAGGAAGGGAGACATTGCTAACATTGCCCACTGGGGATCAGGTGTCCTATGCCCCTATGAAGGAAGCCTTAGTAGCCAGGTATGGGTTGACTCCAGAGATGTACAGACAGAAATTCAGGAACTGTAGGAAGCTGGAGTACAGTACCTGGGTGGAGTATGTGTCTTACTTTTGCAGAGCATTGGATGGTTGGGTGCAGGGCAGCAAGGTGAATGATTTGCAGGGGCTCTATGATTTGGTTGTATGGGAGCGCTTGTCAGAAAATGTTTTTCCAGCGATACGCCAGCACTTGATTGACAGTAAGCTGACTGACCCCAGGAAGCTTGCTGTGGAGGCGGAATGCTGAGTCAGTACCAGGGTCCAAAAGGGTTGAGTGGGAGACTGCCAAAGGTGGGCAGGGTCCCCAGCAGAAGCGTGGGGGGACAAGGGTAATCACAAGGAGTTCCAAAAAGGGCCCCAAAGTAAGCCCCACGGGAACCAGGGTAAGGGTTCCCAGCCTCCCACTTAAAAGAAACCAAGGGTCCTGACAGGTAAGCCTGTTCAGGGGGGTCCCAAGACCTGTTTTTGTTGTGATCAGGTGGGTCCCTTCTGGGGGGATCCTAAGTGTCCCAAGCCGGTTACCACCCCACCCACTGGTGCACCGCTCCGGAAGATGGCTAGTGTGCCTTGGGGGAGGAGTTGGGTGCCCAAGGTGTTTGGGGTCACGAGAGTTGTCCCTGGTTTCTCTAGGAGACAGTGAGATGGTCCCAAGGGCTCATTTGCCTGATAACACTAAAAAGTACAGGCAGTGGGTGACCATTAATGGCCATAATGTGGCGCCTCTGAGAGACACCTGAGCCAGTGTAACAGCTGTTAGTTGTCGGCTGGTGTCTGAAGAGCAGGTGGTCCTCAATGCATTCTACCCAGTAGTTGCCGCTGACAATTCAGAGTGCCTCTGCAAAGTGGCACAGGTTCCCTTTGACTGGAGGGTCTCAGGTACCTTGAGAGTAGCTGTGAGGCCTGCCATGCCTGTTGACTGTCTGCTAGGCAATGATTTGGAGAGCTCCTTCATTTAGAGATGTTGGGTCTGCCTGTGTGACCACTCAGTCAATGGCAGCCAGTAAGGGCATTCAAGAGGACCTGAAGCCTGAAATAGTGGCCCAGGTCCCCGCCGGGAAGAGAAGAGCCCGGGGGCATGGAAAACCGGACCTCGAGGTTCCCACGGTCCAGGAGGAGGTGGAACCTGAGGGGGATGCCCTGGAGTCTACAGGGGAACAAGTGGCTGAACTGGGTGACCTGCATGAATTGACCCATTGGCAGCAGGAAGGAGGGCACACCAGGGAGGAGTTCTGCCAGGAGTAGTAGAAGTACCCTTCTCTTGTTGGTTTGCAGCTGCAGGCTGCAAACCAGGCAGCAGGTGATGAGTCTGGATTACATTGGATATACTGGGAGAATGGTCTCCTGTATAGCTAACCGAAGGTCGCTGAGCCTGGGTCAGCCCGTGTGCTGGTGGTACTCCAGCGCTTTAGAGCCTTCCTACTGGGTCTGGCTCATGATGTGAGGCAAGTCAAGACCTTTGAAAGGTTTGTCACCCACTATTACTGAACCCAGATGCGCAAGCACTCTGATACTAATTGTTGGTCTTGCCAGACTTACCAGGCGAGCAGCAAAAGTGGGAGAAAGTGTAAGGCTCCTCTCCAACCTTTCCCTGTAGTCAGCACACCCTTTGAGAGGGTGGGTATTGACATTGTGGGATCTATGGATCCCAAGACAGCCATGGGCAACATGTTTATCCTGGTCTGGGTGGACCATCTCTCTTCGGACTGTGACAGCCCCCGTTGTGGGTTGTGCGTTGATGGGGATTTTCTCCTGTGTGGGGTTGCCCAGAGAGGTGGTGTCCGACCAGGGTACCAACTTCATATCCAAGTATATGAAGTCCCTGTGGCAGGAGTGGGATGTTAGCTATAAGTTCACCACTCCTTACCACCCCCAAGGTAATGGGCTGGTTGAGAGATTCAACCAGATCCTGAAGGGCATGATTATGGGTGTTGGAGAACCCATGAGGTGTAAGTGGGACGTCCTCTTACCATGCCTTTTGTTTACTTACAGAGAGGTGCCCAGAAGTCCTTTGGGTTCAGTCCCTCACTAGGATGTATATAGCTACATGCTGGCCTTCAGAAACCAGACTAAGTGCTCAGACAACAAGCTCAGGCAAATCTGGAAGTCAGCCAGGAGGAGATAAAACGTTGGTATGATTAGAATGCCACTCTGATCAAGTTGCAGCCTGGACAGAAAGTTTTGGGTCATGGCCCCAGTGGAGCATTGTGCACTCCAGGATAAATGGACAGGACCATTTGAGGTGGTAGAGCACAAGAGTAACATCTCCTACTTGGTGGACTTGCAGTCTCCTAGAAACCCTTTGCAGGTCCTGCATGTGAACCTCCGGATGCCCCACTTGGAGAGGTCTGAAGTGGGCATGCTCCCAGCAACAGATGCTGGAATGGAAGAGGAGAGTGAGGCTCTTCCTGACCTCCTGTCTGCAAACGAGCAAGATGGGTCAGTGGACAGTGTGAACCTCTCTACGGCCCTGACCCCTGAACAGCAGAGTGACTGTCGCCAGCTGTTGGGACAGTTTTCTGATGTGCTCTCCCTGACCCCCGGTGTCACTCAGTGGAGCATCGATGATGTGGACACTGGGGACAGTCCTCCGGTAAAACATAAGATTACAGAGTGACTCACAGGGTGAGAGCTTGCATCAAGGAGGAGGTCTCCAAGATGTTAGCGTTAGGGGTGATTGAGCCCTCAGACAGCCCTTGGGTCAGCCGAGTGGTCTTGGTCCCGAAGGCTGCCGCACCCAGTACCACGCCTGAACTCTGGTTCTGTGTGGACTAGCGAGGGCTCAATTCAGTCACCATGACTGAAGCGCACCCCATCCCCAGAGCTGATGAGTTTATCGATCGGTTGGGGGCTACCCGGTACCTCAGTATGTTTGACTTAATGTCTGGGTACTGGCAGATTGCCTTAACTGATGGGGCAAGAGAGATGTCAGCATTCTCCACACCAGATGGACACTATCAATTCCGGGTGATGCCCTTTGGGATGAAGAATGCCCGGCCACCTTTCAGAGGTTGGTCAACGAGGTGTTGGTTGGGCAGGAGGATTTCAGTGCCGCCTACCTGGACGACATTGCAGTGTTCAGTGTCACTTTGGAAGAACATCTGCACCACCTCTGGGAAGTGTTGAAGGTCCTGCGGAGGGCAGGCCTCATGATCAAGGCAAGCAAGTGCCAGATCGGGCAGGGTTCTGTGATGTACTTGGGACACCAGGTAGGGGGCGCCAGGTGGCGCCCCTACAATCCAAGATTGATACCATTCTGGCCTAGGAAACCCCCAAGACTCAGACAGAGGTGAGAGCCTTTTTAGGACTCACCGGGTATTATAGGAGATTTGTCAAGGGTTATGGCTCCATTGTTGCCCCCTTGACAGAGCTGACTTCCAGGAAGCAGCCCAGGAAGGTGAACTGGACTGATGCCTGCCAGAAGGGTTTTGATGCCCTGAATTCTGCTATGTGCAGAGCTCCCGTGCTTCAGGCGCCCAACTTCTCAAGGGAATTCATTGTGCAGACAGATGCTTCAGAGCACTGTGTGGGAACAGTGCTCTCACAGCCAAATGAAGAGGGCCTAGACCAACCTGTAGCCTTCATTAGTAGGAGGTTACTTTCAATGGAATAGAGCTGGAGTGCAATTGAGTGTGAGTCATTTGCTGTGGTCTGGGCGCTGAAGAACCTGGGGCCAAACTTGTTTGGGACTCACTACTGGGTTCAGACAGACCACAGGCCCCTCAGATGGTTGATGCAGATGAGGGGTGAAAATCCAAAGCTGTTGTGATGGTCCATTTCCTTACAGGGGATGGACTTTACGGTGGAACACCACCCTGGTACAGAACATGCCAATGCTGATGGTTTGTCCAGATTTTTCACCTTTAGTGAAGAGAACTCCCGAGGGTGGGTAGTTCTCCCCACATTTCAGCTGGAGGGGACATGTACCATTGGCGTGGTCTCCCTTCCATTTTTTGCTGTTGCCTCCTGTATTTTTGCATTTGTTTGACTCCGTTTTGCTGGTCTAGATGCTTTGGGCACTTTGCCACTGCTGTTCAGTGCCAAAGTGCAAGTGCTCCCTTTATAAATTGTTGTTGATTGCCATATTTGATTTACTTGTACGACCCTAGTGTAGTGCAGTGTGTGTGCCCAGGGCCTGCAAGTCAAATGCTGCTAGTGGGCTGCATCATTGATTGTGCCACCCAAAGAAGCAGCCTGTAAAATGTAACTCTGGCCTGCCATTGCAGAGCCTGTGTGCAGTCTGGGACTGCCATGTAGACTTGGCAAGTGCACACACTTGCCAGTACCTAAGTCTTTCCTATTTTACATATCAGACACCCCTAAGGTAGGCCCAAGGTACCCCTGTGGGCGGGGTGCATTGTGTGTGATAGGACATGCCCTGATGTGTGTGGCACGCCCTGCTAGTGAGATACTGCCAATTTCGTTTCTCACTATTGCAAGGCTACCTGTTCCCATAGGACAGAATGGGGGAGTTTATTTATAACATCTTATAAACATAACTGGCCCTGTGAACAAGCTGGAAAAATAAAGTTTGGTATGCCTGAACTCAGAATGTTAAAGTGCATCTTTTAGTGAGGGTGATTTTTGCATTCTGTGTTTATAAATAACACTTTTAGAAAGTAGGTATTTTCTTGCCTAACCATCCAGTGTGTTCTGCTAGGTTTGTGTATTTCATGTCTGGCTTTTGGATGACAGGGGATGGAGAGGGGCAGCGACTCCAGAAGTCTGATGAGTCAGGGCTGGGATGAAGAGGCCTGGTTTGCATTTGGATAGGTCGGAGGAGTAACACCTGCACCTGAAAAGAGTTGCACCTGCTTTCCACAATGACGGCTCCACCCCTCTGTGGTGCGTCTGGAGCCATGGCTCACACTGACAATGGAGGTTGTTGTGCACTTGCACAGTGCCCCACAGAACTGGTTTTGGCAGGGTGCAGACACTCTTTGCCTTCAGGGAACAAAGGATTTGGATGTATAAAAAGAGGGGCCCAGTTTTTTAGATCACTTATGGGAAATCAGAGGAACCTTTGCCAAGGAGAAGAGCCGGATAAGCTCAGGAGGAATACTGCCCCTGTGCTGTTTGCACTCTGGGGTTGGCCTGCAGCGGATGCTTGCTGCCAAGGAAAGGAGGAAAGGGACTTTGCTGCTTGCTTTGTCACCTGCTTGAAGAAAAGATCTCCAAGGGCTTGAAACTGAGCTTGAAATCTCAGGGACACAGAGACTTCACCACCAGCTCCCCTGAATTTCCTTGCTGGGAATTCCAACCTGCAAAGTGGTGCCTGCTGCAGTTTAGGACCTCTGGAGACTGTTTCTCGCTGGGAGCCGGAAAATCGACGCAACTCCGAAGAGGCGTGTCGCATCCGCATTTGTTTTCAGATGCATCGCCGAAGAAACTGTCACAGCGCCTGCCGCGGCTCGAGAAATTTCCACACAATGCATCAGGTGTAACGATCTTCGAAATCCGAGCTCGCCGAACTGATCCCGACGCAAGCCTGCTGTGCAGCTGCACGAGACCACACAACGTACCGGATCGGCGCATCGCATCAAGGCACCAAGACTGTCGCATCGTTGCGGGCCCGGTAAGAAACAGACGCATCAACTTCCCACGCAGTAAGGAATAAACACATCACCTCCCCTGCGCTGCAGTAAGGAACAGACGCATCACCTCCCCTGAGTGTTAGGAACAGGCGCATCACCTTCCCTGCGGCCATTTTGTTTGCTTTGCATGACGCATGTAAGGTACTTTGAGAAAAGTGTCGCATTTACAACTTGCATCGAACTGAACTATTTCTACCATTTGAATGGAAAATGCTACTTTACAGTATGTATCTGTTCTTGGCATGTAGAGCTGCAGATTCTCACACTGAGCATTAGATCGCCACCTGGTGTTGGGCTCAGATGATTGCATGTTATTGTCATCTTGGAAGAAGTCTTTGTAGTCACGAGATAGGTGACTCCTCCCTTGGACGATAGTGCGCATGGGCATCAACTCCATCTTTAGATTGTTTTACGCCATGATGGGAAATGATGGAGTAAGTAGAAAGAAAAAAGGATGTCCATGCGTGTATATCTAAGTAAGATAGAACTGGAAAAGATACAGGTCTGGGGAGGCGGGTGGGCGTGTGAGAATCTGCAGCTCTACATGCCAAGAACAGATGCATTCTGGTAAGTAGCTTTTTCCGTTCGAAGCATATGAGCTGCAGATCTCACACTGAACATCGATTATACAGCAGTGTCTCCCCTAGTGGTGGTCACCTGGATCTGTTGCAGTACTTTGAAAGAGAGTTTTAAGGACAGCTTGGCCTACATCGGCTTGCTGCTTGGCTTGCACATCAACACAATAGTGTTTAGTGAAGGTATGTGTTGTAGACCATATTGCTGCCATGCATGTGTCTTTTTGGGGAATGTTCCCAAAGAAAGCCATAGAGGCTCCTAGTTTGCGTGTGGAGTGCACTCTAGGAGGAATTGTTAATGTACGTTTTGCTTTTTGATAGCATATTTGTATGCATTTTACAATCCACCTTGCAATCCCAGCTTTAGAGATGTGGTTGCCTTTATGTGGTGGTGAGAAAGCTACAAACAATTGTTTTGTTTTGCGAAAGGATTTGGTCCTGTCAATGTAATATAGAAGGGCTCTTTTCATGGCTAGGGTGTGTAGAGCTCTTTCTGCTACAGAGTCTGGGTTTTGAAAAAATACTGGCAACTCTACTGATTGGTTTAGATGAAATGGAGTAATGACTTTAGGAAGGAATTTGGGATTTGCTCTTAGGACCACTTTGTTACGGTGTAATTGTAAAAATGGTTCTTCTATAGTGAAAGCTTGAATCTCACTTACTCTCCTAAGAGAGGTAACAGCAATAAGGAAAGCTGTTTTTCATGTGAGCAATTGCAGGTCACATCTGTGTAAAGGTTCAAAAGGGGGTCCCATGAGCCTGGTAAGAACAATGTTTAGGTTCCACACTGGAGAGGGTGGTAACCTAGGAGGAATGTTTCTTTTTAATCCTTCCATAAAAGCTTTAATTGCAGATGCTGTCTATTTTGTAGGTACGCAGCAATGGATGCAAGATGTAGCCGTATAGATGAATATGCTAGATTATATCTTTGTAAGTGTAGAAGGTAGCAATAATGGTATTCTGGATAGAAGCATCCAGGGGATTAATTTGATTATTGGTGCAGTAAATGGCAAATCTTTTCCATTTTGCTGCATAGCAAGCTCTAGTAGTAGGTCTTCTGGCTTCTCTAATGATATTCATACAGTCTGATGGTAGGTTAAGGTAACCAAATTCTAAGACTTCAGGAGCCAGATCACCAGATTCAGTTGACTTGGATCTGGTTGTCTGATGTCTCCATGGTTCTGCGTTAGCATGGATGGTGACAGACACAGTCTTTGGTGTGGAACTAGAGAGAGTTCTAGAAGCGTTGTGAACCATGGTTGGCGTGCCCATGTGGGAGCTACCAAGATCATTTTGAGAGACTGTTGTCTTAGCTTGCGCACTACTAGTGGTATTAGTGGGAGCGTACGCAAATCTGCCTGACTAGTTCATCCATATCGCATTGCCAGATATATGTTTTGTGGAATGGCCCATCTCCAAATGTTCTGTGCAAGCTGGGACAGTTGCAGAGAATGTGTGCCTCCTTGTTTTTTAATGTAGTACATGGCTGTCATGTTGTCCGTCCAGATGAGGACAGCTTTGTTCTGTAAACGTTCTTGGAAGGACCTGAGTACTAGGAATATTGGTAGCAGCTCTAGGTGATTGATGTGGAGCACGTCGAGTGGTCCATCTTCCCTGAGTTGTATGGTGTAAGAGATGGGTTCCCCATCATGTGAGGGTTGCGTCTGTTGTAAGTACAATCTGTGGAACCGGGTCGAGGAACTGGACACGTTTTTGGTGTTCCACCACTGCAGAGAGTGATGTGTGCGGTCATCTACCAACACCAGGTCTGCAAGTTGTCCTTGAGCCCGGTTCCACTGATGTGCTAGACATTCCTGCAATGGGCGCATTTGCAGTCTTGCATATTGTACAATAAAAATGCAAGATGCCATCATGCCTATTAGTTGCATGAACACTCTGGCTGGGATAGAGTGTTGGTCTTGAAACCTTGTGTGACTAAGGCTTGAATGCTCTGTATCCTGGCTGGAGTGGGATAAGTTAGAGCTGAAGACGTGTTTATTGTAGCCCCTAGGTATTGATGTACATGAGAGGGCTGGAGATGCGATTTGGTGTAATTGATTGTAAACCCCAAGTTGTGCAATGTTTGAATTGTCTGAGATGTGTGTTGGACACACTGATTGAATGACTTGGCTTTTATGAGCCAATCGTCTAGGTATGGGAAGACATAAATGTGTTGCCTTCTGAGATGTGCTGTTACTACTGCTAGGCACTTTGTAAACACTCTTGGTGCAGTTGTGACCCGTATGGAAGGACTTTGAACTTCTAGTACAAACCTTAGATACTTCCTGTGAAGTGGATGTATTGGAATGTGGAAGTAGGTGTCCTTGAGGTCTAGTGTAGTAAGGAAATCGCCTTGTTGCAACAATGGGAGCACTTGTTGTAAAGTGATCATATGAAAATGATCTGAGTTTATATACAGATTAAGGGGCCTGAGGTCGAGAATTGGTCTTAGTGTCCCGTCTTTCCTCCCTCTCCATGACCAGACAAGTCAACGCCGTCTCCTCGTCATGCTTCAACATCCTGCGCATGCTACGGAAGATCTTCCGGTGGATCCCCATCGAGACCAGTAAGACGGTCACCCAGGCCCTCGTAACCAGCCGACTGGACTACGGCAACGCCCTCTACGCCGGAACCACCGCCAAGCTCCAGAAGAGACTCCAGCGGATCCAGAACGCCTCAGCCAGACTCATCCTCGACATCCCCCGACGCAGCCACATCTCCGGACATCTGAGAGACCTGCACTGGCTCCCCGTCAACAAAAGGATCACCTTCCGTCTCCTCACCCACGCACACAAAGCCCTACACGATCAAGGCCCGAGCTACCTCAACAACCGCATCAACTTCTACGCTCCCAAACGCCACCTCCGATCAGCCAGGCACGCCCTCGCCGCCGTCCCCCGCATCCGAAGAACGACAACAGGAGGAAGGTCCTTCTCCCACCTGGCCGCCAAGACCTGGAACTCCCTCCCTCCCGACCTACGCCTGACCCAAGACCACCTCTCCTTCAGGAAGAAGCTCAAGACCTGGCTGTTCGAGCAGTAGCAGCACCCCCCCCCCCCAAGCGCCTTGAGACCCTCCGGGTAGGTAGTGCGCTCTATAAATGTCCTTGATTGATTGATTGATATTAGGAAATACAGCGAGTAAACCCCTGCCCCTTGATGTTGTAATGGAACTATTTCTATTGTGTCCTTTTGAAGCAATGATAGAACCTCTTGTTTGAGCAGCTTAAGATGTTCTGTAGACATTGAACGCTGTCTGGGTGGTATATGTGGAGGGGTAGCTGTAGGTTCTAGGCAGTAGCCATACTGGATAATCTGTCTTACCCACTTGTCTGCTGTGATGGAATTCCAGACAGGTAGGAACTGTGTTATTCTCCCCCCTACAGGAGTGGGATGCTGTTGGGGGAGCGGAAGGAAGTCACTGTTTTGCGGTGTGAGAGGTTCGTTTGTTGTTATTACCTCGACCTCTCCCCTTGTTGTTATTGCCTCTGTAGCCTCCTCTAAAATATCCTCTATTGGATGATGTTTGTGTATTGTTTTTAAAGGAATTGTTTGCTCCAGTTTGTTTGGAGCCTCCTCTATAGAAGGAGCGACAAAAGGAGCCTCTTGTTTGTGTGGACTGCAAAGCTCCCATAGATTTGGCAGTGTCAGTTTCCTTTTTCATCTTTTCAAGTGCTGTGTCTACAGCTAGGCCAAAAAGCTGCTGATGGTTAGAAATGGCTGATTTAATATGGTACTTTGCACCTCTTGCTTAAAGCCTGAGATGCGTAGCCATGCATGGCGTCTAAGGAGGACACTAGTGTTTATTGCTCTAGACGCAGTGTCTGCTGCATCAAGTGCGCACTTGATGGAAGCATTAGAAATTAGCTTACCCTTTTGGATAAGGTCATTAGCTTGTGCTTTATATTGGTCAGGTAGATGCTGTAAGAGTGTTTCTAGCTGATCATAATGAGCCCTGTCGTATCTTGCGGGGAGGGCTTGTGTATTAGCTATGCACCATGTGTTACTTGCTTGGGCAGCTATTCTCCTGCCTGAAGCGTCTATCATCTTTGACTCTTTATCAGGAGGTGGCGCTTTGCCTGATGTTTGGGAGTTTGCTCTTTTTCTAGCGTTGGAAACGACTAGTGAGTCTAAAGGTAGCTGTCCTTTAATGTATGCGGGATCCCAAGGAGCAGGCCTATATTTCTTTTCTACTCTGGGGTTTATGATCCTAGCCCGTACCGGATCTTTAAACACTTCTGGTGCATGCTTAATGACCCCTTTGATCATAGGTAGTATTTGTACTGACTTTTGGGATTGCTCAAAAGTGTCAAGTAGAAAATCTTCTTCTGCCTCATCTGAGTGCATTTGACCCCATGATGGATGGCAGCTCTATTGAGTAGGTGTCCAAACCCAATATTGTCTTCTGGGGGAGAAGGTTTGGATGGGTATGTATATGGATCAGGGATATCTGGTACATCCTGTGGGACATCTGGTGGCACTGGGTACTCCCAGTCAGGTGGATCTGTTGGGTAGTTAAAAGGGTCATTTGGGTCATTCCCTCCCCCATAATATCATCATCATCATTTTTTTTTTTTTTTTTTTTGTTATAAACTTTTATTCAGTGACAGTACAGACACACAGCTCTATGCCTACAACCCTGAGGCCGGCAGCGATGTAAATGAACTTCAAGACCATCATGGTAGGATCGGCAGATCTATAGAGCAGGAGCCCCCCAGGGAACAGTGGACGACTTGCCTCTTCTCAACTGCTGAGCACACATTCCCTAGGTACCATGGCCTCCCCATCCTAACCTCGCCCCCCCCTGTTGGTGCCCACCCAGCCCCACTATGTGATTAGGTGTGTTGGTGTGGAATGTCTGTCTATCCCCTGAAACCCAGTTTACAACCTCTCTTACAACTACCCCTCTCGAACCTACCCCCTTCCCACCCTTAACTACCCCCGTGCTTGCCTCTGCGTGACTCCCAAACCTATGTCACCTCCTAACCCGTCCTCCCGATCCGTGACCTACCCTCCACCCACTCCAAACCTCAGTGACCCCTGTGTACTGTGGCGACCCGCCCTGTAAGGAGCACACTGGAAATGGCGTTCAAATAGCACGCTACCACTAGCTTCCCACCACCCTCGAAGACTCACCCAGTGACGCACCCAGGCCTCCACTAATCACTTAATCCGAAAGAATCGAGCCCCGAGCCTCAGTGTCCTCCTCCCCGATCTGGTTCTCCTCTTCCTCATGTCCCGAATCCGCGTCAGCCTTTTTGGTAGCATACGTCAGGTACTGGTCCCAGAAATTTTTGGGTCTGCTGCGAGGAGGTAGAAGCTCGCTATAGAGCTGCGACTGAGTGCACCCATACAGCATATCTCTGGACCACCCATCTTTGGTCGGGAGAGGACCTCGCATCCAGCACCGCGCCACCAACCGTCGGGCCATTATTAGTCCCAGGTCTGCAAGGCGACGCATCGCCGGCGGGAGAATTCTGGAGTGTCCCAGGAGTGCCAACGCCGGGTCAACCGGTAACTCGGTCTCCAGTATGTGGCCCAGCTCATCAAAAATGTCCGCCCAGAATCTGTTGATGCCCGGGCATGTCCACGCAAGATGCATGAAATCCGCCACTGGAGAGTGGCAGCGATCGCACTCCGCTGATTGTCGGAGGCCATACCTATGTAGGCGTTCAGGGGTGTAATATATTCTTTGCAGGAATTTGAAGTGAATGAGTCTATGTCGAGCGTTAATGGAAACCCTTCTAGTATTGCGACAGCAGTATTCCCACATTGAATCGCTTATGTCTGCCTGCAGATCCCGTTGCCATGCCGATCGAGCTTTGGAGATAGTCTGTTGGCCGCAACGCTGACCCATCCGATACAACCGGGAGATAAGGTGGCTAGGGGACGGCGTTTTGATAACGTACGACAGTTCCGGGGTTTCAGGAGGCTCCTGCATGGTCGCACCCAACGAGTCCCGTAACGCCGCACGGATCCTGTGGAAATGGAAACGCTGCATTAGTGTGGCAGACGGCCTGGATTGTGCCAGCTGTGTCCAGGTGATCGCCGTACCCTCTTTGAATAGATCTCCCAGCTTGAGTATGCCCAATTGTCGAAGCGCACACAGGACCCCCTTCTCCCGTAGCGGCGAGAGCCACACTGCCCAGTCTATAGGGACAAGTGGGGAATACAGAAGGTCGTGTCCATGTCTCCGAGCCAAAGAATGCCACGCATGATTAGTCGCCGTTATGGAGTCCAATGTACCAACCCGACGCGAAGCCGGTTCAAACACTGTGGCCGGCGGGGGGAGAGGGGCGGCGAAAAGGGTTTCAAGTATCACGTGGGGGATGTTGCGATCCCCGTGAATCCAAGTATGCAAATGTGTTGCTTGCGCAACTCTGTAGTATCTCTCTAAGTCAGGCGCCCCTAATCCTCCTTGCTCATATGGGAGCGTGAGGATTTGCCACTGTATCCTCGGCTGCTTGCCCCCCCAGGCCAACCGCGTGAGAGCCTGGGTCAGCGTCTTGAAGAAAACCTTCGGTAAGGTCACCGGGATGGTATTGAACAAAAACAGGAACCGAGGCAGGACAATCATTTTCATCAGGGCTATGCGACCCGACAGGGATAACGGTAACCTGCACCATCTGTCAATGTCATCGGACAGTCTGGAATAGGCCACCCCATAATTCTCCCTCACCAGAACATCTGGGTCCGGGTGCAATTGTATGCCCAGATATCGAACCGGGTCATCCGACCACTGTAGTGGATAATCCATCTCAAACTTGCTTGTTGCCGGGGTCAGTGGGAATGCGACGGATTTGCTCCAGTTTACTCTCAGTCCTGATAACGCTCCAAACTGCACTACTTCCCGCAGCACAGAGGAGAGATTGAGCTCTGGGTCTCTAACATATAGGAGGGTATCGTCAGCATACGTGGATATGCAGATCTTGTATGTAGGGAAACTGATTCCCTCGAGACTATGGTATTCCCTCAGTGCGCACGCCAGAGGTTCGGCAACGAGCGCATACAGCAGCGGCGAGAGAGGACAGCCCTGCCTGGTGCCCCTGCGTATTGCGAAGGCGTCCGAAACTCTGTTGCCCAGGCGAATTCTAGCTGATGGTTCATAGTATAACGCACCTATCATCTGCAGGAAGGGTTCTCCCAGGCCCAGCTTCCGTAGCACTCTAGACATGAAGGGCCATTCGACAGAGTCGAACGCCTTTTCCATGTCCAAAAATACAGCTAGTGCCTTACACTCCGGTTTAACATGTTGCATTGTCCCCAGCACCGTGCGTATGTTGTAGGTAAGGCTCCTGGTAGGGATGAAGCCAGCCTGCTCCGGAGCAACCAGTTCCGGGGTCAGGAGAGCCAGACGCGTCGCCAGAATTTTGGCGTACAGTTTAGCATCGACGTTTATTAACGAGAGTGGCCGGTATGAGCTCCGTTCTGTCGGGGGTTTTCCCGGCTTAAGGAGAGTAACAATGAGTGCCTCTCGCATGGTCGGCGGCATACAGCCTTCCTGACATATGCCGTCGAACAGAGTCGACAGGTAGGGTACCAACTGGTCCCCGAAGGCCTTGTAGAAGCCAACCGTCAGCCCGTCGGCACCCGGAGCACTGCCCGCGCTCATGCTGTTCAGGGCATCAACTATCTCTTCCCTCTGAATGGGCATCATCAGGAACTCCCTCTGTGCGTTTGATAGCTGTGGCATTTTAATAAAGCCTAAGTAATCATCTATTGCCCCTTCCATGCCGGTAGATTTGGCCGCATAAAGAGTGGAGTAGAATTGTCGAAACTCATCTAGAATTCGCTCTTCGTCGGTCAGGAGCTCTCCCGTACTCGACTCCAATTCGCCAACTACAAGCTGTCGCCTTTCGCTGCGAACCATGTTGGCCAGCAGGGATCCAGGCCTCCCACCTTCGCCATAAGTGCGTGCCGTAGCATATTTGCCCATGTGTTGGACCTCCCTATCAGCTTCCGCATTGTATTCTGATACTAGCTGTTTAATAATATCTAGTGTGTCCCCGTCGGGGCCTGCCTGCAGCCCCTGTTCCAGCTCCGCCAGACGCGTTTCCAGGTGTTGAAGCCGCTGCCTAATGGACTTAAGGACGCTGGAGTGTTTGGCCATAGCTACACCGCGTACATACACCTTGAATGTCTCCCACAGCGTTTGGAAGTCATCCACGGAGCCCTCGTTGATGTCAAAGAAGTTCTGGATCTCCTCTGCGAGTTCGCCCCTAAACACTTCGTCTAGTAAAGAATATGGGGGAAAGCGCCACGTGAAAGGGGGGAGACGAGGCGTCGGCAGTTCGAGAAGCATGAGGAGAGGAGAATGATCCGAAAGTGTGCGGGGCAGAATCAGACAGTCCCTCACTCTGCTAGCCAGAGGCCGCGATGCTAGCCAGTAATCAATTCTCGTGTGTATCTCGTGGTAGGAGGAATAGTGCGTGTAGCCCCCTCTGTCATGGTGCCTGTTTCGCCAAACGTCTAGTAAATCCAGACGCGTCATTGCAGTCTGTAGCACCGCTGCCGCCGCCGACGGACTCCTATGCGGTCCCGCTGACCTGTCCAACATCGGGTCAAGAACCAGATTGAAATCCCCACCCCAGAGCATCCCTGTACATTCATACAGCTCGCATTTCTGAGCCAGTGTCGTGTAGAACTCCGGGGAGTCAAAGTTTGGGCCATACACATTCACCACCATACAATCAAGACCCCTGCCCTTACATCTGCAGAGTACATATCTGCCCTCAGTGTCGGCTTCCAGGAGCGTCAGTTTCAGTTTGGAGCCAGGGTTAACCCAGATGAGAGTTCCCCTAGAGTGTGTTGTGAACCCAGAAGCTACACTACAATCCACCAGACCCTTGTGATGAAGCATTTTGCTGGTCAAAGGCAAGTGTGTTTCCTGTAATAGTGCAAGATCTATGTGGTGTCTGCGCAGGTAACTGAGGACTTTACGAAGCTTCCTGAAGTCATTTAAGCCCCGTACATTCCAAGTCAAGATTCTTAAGTGTGTAGGTTCCGGCTCCCTCAGTGCCGTGAGCTCGGAAGTATCAGTCCCACCCGCCATGGCAGAAGATAATAAAGTTGTGGAATAGATTCGCGTTTACTGCGGCAACACAGTCAAGCAGGAGAAACGGAAGGGGAGCAACAGCTGCAAGCTTATGGGGAGGTCCCCGCACAAATTGGCAAAGCACATTTTCAATCAATAACAAAAAGAACAGTCCAAGTCCCAAAACAAACCCCAACAGTCCACCCTCCTCCCACAGCTGACCCTCCCCAACTCGGTCACTCAGGTCCCTGTCCCACCCGCCCCTCCCCAGCCACCAGTCCAGAAACCCCATAGCCAACGGCTCGTGGGCAAAGGTAGCCAGCCACAACAGACTCACCTAGTAAGTCTCAACTCTGTTGCCCCGAGTCCCCACCCCCCGTCGTACACCATCAAGTATGCATCAGCCCATCAAACCGCAGATACAACTTCTGCATTTCTCCCAGCTATGCCGGGAAGAACTCCCCCTCCCCCCCCACACGCCCCCAACGCTGCAACCACAACCCATCAAATAGTAATAGGCAGAGAGAGCAACAGTCACAATGGGTGCAGTCTATCACAACAATGAACAATAACTGTGCCCGCATCCCACGCCCTCTTATCTGTGACATCTCGGCAGTAAATAGTCCCTCCGGATCCAGATCACTCCAAGCACACACGACCTCAAAAAGGATCAGTTAGCAAAACACTATACCACAGAGCAGTTATCGCCAGGTCACTCCTGATTGTCCACATGTTGCTGACCGTCTTCTTCCTGATTATCCGCCTGCTCTTCCGGCTTGTCTCGAGCCCATTTCTTCAATGCTTTTTGCAACTCCACAGGGTCCGTGAAGATGTGCGAATGGCCCTGCCTATTCACACGCAGCTTGGCTGGGTACAGCATGGCGTAATCAAGGCCCATGTCTCTGAGTCGTTTCTTGTGCGGCGCAAAGTGCTTGCGCGCCTCCTGTACCCGGGCCGTGAAGTCAGGGAAGATGGAAATCACTGATCCCTCGAAGCGTAGATCACCCTTGGAACGCGCCAACCGAAGTGCCGTGTCCCTGTCTCTGTAATTCAAAAGCTTCGCAATAATTGGCCGCGGAGGGAGACCCGGATTAGGACGTGGGCCCAGCGACCGATGAGCACGTTCAACCACAAACATGGACGAGAACACTCCTTCTCCGAGCAGGTTAGTGAGCAGGGTTTCCACAAACTGCTCCATTCGGCCGGTCTGAGTGGTCTCCGGCAGGCCAAGGATGCGGAGGTTGCAGCGACGGGACCGTGCTTCTAAATCCTCCGTCTTGTCTTGCAGAGTCTTGATCAACGTCTCCGCACGGCGTCTCGCGGTATCCAAGTCTGTCTGGGCCTCCTCCACCTCCGTGATGCGCCTTTCCGCCATGTCATGCCTCTCTGTGTGTTTGTCGAGACGCTCCGCCATGCGGTCCATCCTATATGACATGGCGTCCATCTTGGTCCCCAGCGCCGTGATGTTTGTTTGGATATTCAATTCCATGGATCGAAGCATCGATTTTATCTCCGAGTTATCCTCCGGGCGTTCCCCCGCGGGCAAAACCTCATCCTGGGGCGCCTGTGGACTCAGCACCTGGACCCTCCGCTGCGAAAAGGGGAGCTTGCTCTGGGTCCTGTCTCCCTTCCCCATGTCTCCTTTGGGCCTGATATGCCCCCGCCTTTGCGTGAAGGGGAAACTGGCCGCCAAGTAAATACTGCCGCTTTCAAACGTCTAGAGCAGCACCACTGGGACTTCAAGGAGATAGCCCGGCGCCAGATATGGGCACCGAGACCGTCGTGATACCGCTTGGCCGGCGAAGCAGCAGGTCCGCCACAACCATTGGCAATGCGGTGGGGCCTGGGCCTCGTGGTGAATAAGCAGCAGGAGAGCGGGGGGAGGTGCGCAGTCCCCTGTGTGCCCGTGCTTTAGTCCAGGAGAGGGGCTGATCTCGGGCCGGGCGGACCGTCCAAGGCTCTCTGGGTGGGTAGGAGGGGGGAGACCACAAGTCACTGCACTCCCCCTTCCACAGCCAAAGTCTGTGCCTGCTGCCGTGTGTGTCCCTGGTGCCCCGGGTCCGCGGAAGGCCGCGCGTGCACCCCCGTCCCCTCCCGACTCCTCACCGCTGGTTTAAGCGAGGGCCAGGTCCGCAGTGCAGGTAATGATGGCCGCACTCCCCTCGGCTGCTCCTCTGAGATCTCGCCGAACCCAGCGGAGGGTCCCGACAACTGGCGGTGCAGCCGCCCAGTCTCCGCCGCACGTCGCCGCACGCAACGCGGGCACGCTGCTACTGGAGACCGCGGGCCACGGGCCTTCCAGGAGTTCCAGCGAGGCAGCCCGCCCACTCCGCCGGAGCTGTATGGATCCGTCTCAAGTCGGGTCAGCCAGGCCCCCAGGTGCTCCGCGACACTGTAGAGGGGAGGGGGGGTCGCAGATCGTGGATTGAAGCAGGATATTGTAGGATAGTAAAACGGTGTCGACGGAGCCCCGGGACTATGCGGCCATTTTCCGCGGCTGCTAGCTCCGCCCATCATCATCATTATTATGAGGAGGTGTATGTTGTAGTGAAAAATGAGGAGGAGAATTTGGAGGAGGTGAAAGAAGAGGAGGAGGAGGAATAGAGGGAGGTTTAGGAGAAGAAGGACGTGTAGGTGATGTGGCAGAGTCCTTCTTCTTTACAGACACTGGAGGTGGAGGTGCTGTATATAATTTCCTCTTTCTGTCTGGCACAGTAGAAACATGTCCTGTGTTTTGGTCAATATAGATCTTTTTCTGTCGAGGCTCAGGGTGAAAAAGCTCCTCTTCGTCAGGAACCGCTTTCGGTGTCGATTTTTTCGGTTCCGAGCATGGTTGTCTCTTTTCTGTGTCCTCAGCCTTAGGAGTCGTGGCAGAGTCCTTTGGCATAGGTCTTGGCTCCGAAGATCTTGGCTTTGGAGCTGAAGCTGGTTCCGTCGGCTTGGAAGCGTCGGAAGCAGGCTTTATTATGTTCGGAGCCGGTTTGTCTTTCCGAGTCAACGGTTTCGGAGTTGTTTTCGGAACCGGGACTTCTTTCGGTGCCGATGGAGCCGGTAGTATCGGCACATGCGGTTTGCACGGTCCCGAGCTACCGGAAGGATTTTGTATTTTTCTTCGGAGCCGAGCTCGAAGGCGGGGCTTCTGAAGTAGTTTTTCGGTCACGACTGGGCCCCGGAGGCGGAGTGTTGACCTTTGCCTTCGATTTAGGTGTTGAGATTGGGGCAGGGGCAGTAGCACTCACAGGTTGACCCGAAGGTATGGAGTCATCGGAGTCGTCTGCCCCAGATACGATTTCAAGGTCTTCGGAATCTTCCTCAGGGACATCTGGACCCTCATCGAAGATGTCCTATGGTTCCAGAGCTGATCTCTGCATGATTTGTCGACGGGGCCTCTGATCTCGAATAGTCTTCTTGGATCGAAAGGATGCGCAGGCTGGACAGCTGTACTCGTCGTGTTCTGGTGATAAGCACAGGTTACAGACCTTGTGATGTCATTGTGCAGGAGTTTTGCTCCACACTTGGGGCATTTCTTGAACGGCGTCCTTTCCATGAGATTTAGGCGTCACGGAGTGGATAGGCCCAACGGCCCGCGTCGACGACCAGAATCGAGCTGATGAGGTTGAGTCGATGGTTCTTGATGTCGAAAGTTGTTTAGAAGAGTTTAAGTAAGTTTTTGATGCGTCGAATAACTTAGAAAGTAGATTTTGAACCGGAGCGTAAAAGTTACATCCGAACCCAGTGGCAGAAAAAAACAATCTAAGGATGGAGTCGATGCCCATGCGCACTATCGTCCAAGGGAGAAGTCACCTATCTCGTGACTACAAAGACTTCTTCCAAGACAACAACAACCTGCAATCATCCGAGACCAACACCAGGTGGCGATCTATTGCTCAGTGTGAGATCTGCTGCTCATATGCCTCAAACACCTTATTTTTAATACTGTATAGTGGATTTTTGTTGTTTGGTCTTGTTTTGGTTTAGATAAAGATTACTTATTTTTCTAAACTGGTGTGGTGTCCATTTGTAGTGTTTTCACTGTATTACTGTATGTGTTCACAAATGCTTTACACACTGCCTCAGAGACACCCCAGCTTCACTACTTTGAAGAAGAAGCTGGGGTGGGAGGGGGGTTGATTCCCTTGACAGGAGCCTTGGTTGACCCCAAAGCCTCCTCTCTGAGCTGACCAGAACCCAATGGCAGTGGGGGTCCAGAAAGAGTTAGTTGGTTGTTTTCATGCTCCGGGGGTGGGTGCGTGACTCCCTTGGGAGCAGTGTTCTACTATGGAGTGGGACTTTTTATGTAACCCTGGCTGGCCATGGGTCTTGAGGGTGAGTGGTGCATTTATGATCCTGGGTGTGGACCTAATACGAGGGAGGCTGCTCTTCAGGGTTGGCTCGACGTCCCAATGCTTAACAAAACCGTCTCTGGACTGTTGTTGCCTGGAATGCCGTGATTTTTCCTTCTACGGTGCTGAAGAGATCTTCTTTTTTGAAGATGTGCAGAGTTTTGAAGGAAGCTTGTTGGTGCAACTTGCATTGTGCCCAGTGCCCTTCGGTTTGGTACCTGAGGGTTCCCTTGAAGTGGAAGGTGAGGCAGAACTCACAGGAGGCATTTTCATGGTCAGGAGAGAGATACAAATTGCCAATGCCCGGATGGTCCAACCACGGGTATTTAGAGTTACACCAGAGGCAATGTTCGAAGGGTCTCTGTCCCCATTCCAGTCTGCAATTTTGGGTGTTGAAAGCCGAGAGAGGACACATGGAAGGGTGTGTGAAGGCCCTCAGCATCCCAGGCATTGAGCAATGGTTATCGGTCATTCAAAGGCAGCCAGTGAAGAATCACGGTGGAGAGACATCAATGCCCTTCCTGGTTTTCCGATGCATCAGTGTTGAAATCCAGGCATGTGGGCATGAAAACATATGGGAACCACGAAGAAACTCTGAGCCCTCTTGTTTGCAAAAAAAGCAATCTCAGAAGAAGTCAGTGCCCATGCACATTACATTACTCACTAAGGGAGAAGTCACATCACATATCGAAGCTCGAAATACAGAGCAAGTGAATCTACATCCACGCACGCTACAAACATTATTTCACCAGAATTTTAAAAATATATATCATATCAATTCAACATAATTTTACAGGTTATGCCTTTTGCATATATTTGTAACAGATGGTATTCTTTTCATTTCTGAGGTTTTGGATAGCTTTGACCATTTTAGGCAGCTCTGAGGTGATGCCAAAAGCTCATCAGCGAGAAAACTCTTCACTATCTGCAGTTTAAAGTACCCGGCCATAAATAACGCATTAAACTTAAAGGCACTGATTTGAGATGTTTCAGGAGTGATTTATTAAAAAAGCTGCTTCACTCCACAAGACTGTCTTCAGACTTGGAATAGCATAAAAAAGTAACTTTGTTATGCATATTTCTGTACAATAATTTACATCAAACAACTGACATAATTACAGACGTGGATTGGACTAATGGTAAACCAACAGAATCCCTGATAGATTGGTTCCTCAGGAAAGGAGGGGAGCAAACAAGTCACGTCAGGTGCTGCCAGCCATGAGGAGGCATAGATATGTTGGTTATTTTCTCCATTTCCCTGTAGCCCAGCCCACCATTGCATATTAATTAATCTTAAAATCAATAATATAAAACAACAGTGACGCACATTATAATATAAGTAAAAGTTGAATTCCACTTTAGATGAAGGAAACCACACTCACTTAAATGTGCTAGTTATACATTTCTTCTTTGGTTCTTTAAAAAGATTAAG
This sequence comes from Lissotriton helveticus, assembly GCF_964261635.1. NCBI lineage: Eukaryota > Metazoa > Chordata > Amphibia > Caudata > Salamandridae > Lissotriton > Lissotriton helveticus. The sequence continues at coordinate 937,745,148 of NC_136068.1, forward strand.
ATGTGGCGAGTCTGGAGCGAGATAGAGAATGAAAAGCAATAGCTATCAATGGGGGGTCCCAGAAAAGCAAGAGGAAGGCAGAAACAGAGCTAGAATGTAACTGGACAACAGAGGTGGAAGTGGTAGAAGAAAAGAGTGAGAGGAAATTGCAGGGGAAGTGAGTTAGAGCACAAGGAAAACTGAAATAGCTGCAGGCTCCAATTGTGGGGTAACGGTAGTGAACAAATGGTCCTCCACTCTATTGTGACCACGTCACATTACACATAGTCTGCATAACACCTACTCAGGAGGGCGAAAGGAGAGGTCAGACTTAACTGACCATTCACATCTTGGCATCAATGTAAAGAATAGCACAATTGCACCAATTTTAACAGTGGTGTTGGGTTAAAATGAGGAGCGGCGAAAACATAGCTACTGCAAAAAACGACAAAAAAGAATGACTAAAGAGAAAGAGGCAAGGATGAGCAGTCAGTGAAGGTAGACGCGAGTGGGTGGAAACACGTAATAAGTAAGAGAGGCAGTAAAGAACATGATGTAGAGGAGAGAAAAAAGAATGAGTACGATGAGTAGAGGGAGAGTGAAGAAAGATTCGACCAAGTGGAAAAAGAGTAAATAGAGTATGAAGTATATGGATGAGTGAAACGAAGGGGGCAGGGGGAGTGAACAGTGAGATGTAGAGAGGAGGAAAGGGTCCGAGCGAGACAACTAGGGAGGTAGTATTGAGAGTGACATGCAGCAGATAAATGTGGGTGAGGGAGAGTGAGACAAGTAAAGGGAGATTGAAGAGAAAGTTGTTTGTAAAAAAGGCCCCTTCTGTCCGTCTTGTCCTGAGAATTTCACAAAATCACATGCCCAAAATATCTCCGCATTCTACGGCTCACAGGACCACCACGAGATCCCCCATGAGTTTGAACACCTTGAAGCATACCACTCTGAACATGTCGTTTCAGAAGTTCCAGACAAACGGCATACTGGTCGGGGAGGGGGGAGGAGGGGGAGGTTGGGTAAAGGGAGGGGGGCTTGTTTCTTCTTCTTGTTCTGTTCAATTGACCTTTTTACACGGCACTTTCACAATAATATCGGCAGTGCATCTCTGTGTTGGCGTGTTTTACTTGCCTCCTTGACGACTCTTAGAGAAGACGTGCCTGTCTGTCTGTCTCGCTATATATGCCTGCTGCATACCTACTGTTTTGCTCTGCCTATCATTTTTGCCCTTAAAACCAATAAAACTAATTTGAAATTAAAAAGGCCTTGAGCTTTGGATTTAAAACTATGGTATCTAGAGGGGAGGAAAAGTATTAAGTGAAGCATGGAAGGGCAGTGAGTGTGTTCGAGGATGTGAAAGGTAGATGACGAGACAAGGCAGAATGTGAGACTGTGGGAGTGGAGTGACATGCTGAGAATTAGAAATAGAGTTATTTGAGGTGTTTTAAAATAGAATAGAATATATATATATATATATATATATATATATATATATATATATATATATATATATATATATACACACACACACACACACACACACACACAGACACAGACACCTACATACATATACTTATACACACACACACACAGATACATACAATGTGAGTGAGAGGAAGGAGTATTCGAAGCAAGATTTAGAAAAAAGTTGACAATTTATTCATAAGTGCAGGATGGGCAAAAGAGAAAGAAAGTGAAGAATGGAAAATGGTGAGAAAGACGAAAGGCAGAAGCATGGAGTGAAACCCCTGAAAATGGCAAGTACAATCCACAAGAAGTATGTCATATTTTCGCTTTGGTAACAGTGCTTATTTATGATATATAAAATGACATCACAGTGTGGCAGACAGTTCAGATGGTCAGCTTTCCCATTTGAGTGACAACCAAACCCCTTGGTTGTAAGCCCATTCATCCTTGTAAAGGAACAACATGGGGCCACAGTTCGCTTTCCAGTGTGTGAACATATGGCTCTGTGAACTTTGCATTCGAGTATACTGGAGTGAGGAAAGAAATTACAGCTGTTAATACGCCCAAGGAAGACTAATGTACACCAGAGTGTCCTAGGCAGAGTAGTAGGCCTAAGCCTAGTTTGTTTGCATTACCTTTAATTCCCTCCTGAAGAAGTGTCTTCTGCAACTTATTTCTATCTTTTAAACCATCCTCATGATTATCAGTGAATACGTATGATGGGAAAGCGTCAGGGTGGTGAAAGGACAGGTTGGTGTGGAAAAATAAACCCCAAGAGTTTCCAGACAGTTCAAGGCAAAGAAAATTGCATCCCAGAAATCAGAAGTGATAATGCAAAAAACAAAAAAATAATATTCTTTACTAGTGGCTCTTTAGCAAGCTAGGGTGGGAACTGTCACGTAACCTGTTGCGCGTTCTCTGCACAGGGGTCACTTTTCTTCAGCATAACTGAGTTCAGTTCCTGAATTAGTTTTTCATTCATTGGGGACTGCAACTGTGAACTCTTTTTCCGCATCGCACTCTTCAAAGGGTCTGTTGAGGGTGGGGGCTCAAAGAAAAGTGGGGGCATTGTTCGGAGGTCCAGGGCCCCTTTGGTTGTTGTTCCTCTGAGAGGAGCAGTTTGCATTCGGCTAGGATCTGTGTTTCGCTCCAGGGAGACAGCTTTTTGAGGACGGAGTCTATCTGCCGTCTCCCCCGGAGAAGACCGTAAAGGGTCCAAGCAGTGGCTCCGGTCGAGTGATAGTGACTTTGTGGACTCAGCAGTAGGACCAGCCTCAAGGGATCTGGACTTCACAAGCACGGGCCCTGTTCCCTTTGTGGCGTGATCTTGAAACTTCATGGGCTTCCGCGTCCGATCAACTGGGGGCACCCAGGCTGGATCTGTAAGGTACCCACTGTCCATCCCAGGTATGATCAGATGTTTTAAGTGGTCCACCTCCTCATAAACTGGGTCATCAAGTTCCTGGTCCTTCTGCTCTTCCAACGAGTCATGCTGCACCTTCATGGGCTGAGAAACAAAGTGTCTGTCAGGCATTGTACATGTAAAGAAAGAACATGCCAAATCCCCCCTCACTCTCCCCAAGCAGGGGATTTCATCAGATTAGGGTAATGACGGTTAAAGTGATGGGCCACATGCATGGAAGTGTGGACAAATGAATGTTAGCACTACGTATGAGATAATGGGAGAAGGGAAGGGGACCATCACCAAACAAAACGTTAAGATAAAGGATACAGTATGTGAATGATCTAAAAAAGCTAGAATGGTACCATGCATCTGTAACCAAACATTTCCAGAGAAAACAATGTCAAGACTTAGAAGTTCCTGTACTTTGGAGAACATCCGAGTTAAAGATGTGCTTAAGGCAGGCTTTTTTGTACAAAGTGTAAAATGGCTACTAGTTACTCAATGGTAGTTGGCAATTAGTCAGTGTATGGTGTTAACAGTTTTGTAGCAGTCAAGGGAGTTGGACACCCCATATGAGGATATAAATGACCATAACATGATTTGGGAAGAGAACTGTTCATAAATCGAACAGGGGGAAGCGAATAGCAGCCATCAATACCAGAAGAGAGAAGTATTTTTTTTTTAAAACATATCCTCTATGGAGAAGGTTGCCTGAAAATTCAGTGCATCCTACCTCTATTAACTTTAAGGGAAGCTTAGATGAGATTTTTTGATATTCTTCTAAGGTTTTTCTTAGATGTTTTAGGGAGATATATGCCTGGAAAAGTCGCAAGTGTGATATTTGTAGTAGGGACAAAAAGTGTTTTCTTCTTTTTTCAGATATGGTGGCTATAGTTCTCCACATGAAAACATCCACTGGAGAGGAGGTAGAGGAAAAAAGACGGGCTCGTCCTCCTGATTATTGTAAAACATAAAGAGCCCGTCCCTCAGTAATAAACTAAATGACAACTTCTGTGATGGAAAACAGAATGTTTTCATTTAATAACTCTCACCCAGGTGGCCAGGAAGAACCAGATGATGAAGCATGTCACCCAGGGGAAATCCAGATGGGTGAGGGTTATTAAAATAACACAATCTGTTTTCCATCGCAGACGTGGTAATTTAGTCTATTCCTGATGGACGGGCACTTCAAGTATTTTTGACTATAGTTCTTCAAAGGTAATAAATTGACCAGCATTCTTCACGGTTCATATTATCGCAGTCAGGGCCAGTGCATGGATTTTTGCCAAGCTATGCATTGACATTTTGACAATCCCTGGCTTCCCTAGAAACCGCTAGGCTACAGCTACCACTCTACCTACTTATAAGAAAAGGCTAGTACTCGATGGTAATTAGCCAGTGGGTGAAAGGCCCAGGGAAATCTCAGCTAATGTTCTTGTATTTTGTGTATAACATGGTGATCACAGTACCTCTACTATTGTTTGTTTAGGCCTTTGTTTCTTTTACTCCGTGTTTTTTTTCTTCCATTTGACTTGACATGGTGGTGGGTAGAAGAACTATTTTTAACGTTAGAGAGGCTGGCAACAGTTGGTTGAGTGGCATAACCTACTGCAATGAGATCATGGGTGGGGCTTGGACTACCAGGTCCATCTCATCGTCCTGATTGCCTTTCTCCTGAATAAGCATGTCAGCACTATCTCATGAATGCCTGACTACAACTGAAGTACTCTCCATGCAATAGATGGTGGTAAGTTAATTACACTTTGTCTTAGGTGTTTTATGTTTCTACTTCTCATACAGTACCTAGAACATGCTTAACAGCTGTCTTGTGTATCCTACATTGTATGCCAAATATATGATCAGCTTTCTCCCTGAGTGAAATGTGATTTCTACAATACCAATAGCTGTGAATCCTAGGTAAACAATGACACCCGCCGGAGAGTGGCACACACCACCTACAGCTAGCAATAAATCCTGTGATCCACAATAGGGATTTATTTGGTGAAAGGGTTGCTTCATCTGCAGAACTCAAAAAGCAAAGCCCTTCAGAACAGGGGTAACTGTATTTTCTGCTCTGCGCTGGGAAGAATGAACTTGTCACAGCTTTAAACAAGAGTGTAAGAGATGAAAAACAACACAGTTTAAGGGTGATGGTTTAAACTTATAATATGCCAAAGCAGTGGTGGAAAGGACGATGAGATAGTACAACACGCAGGAGTTCTAACAGGTCAGCTATCTCCTCTGTTTTATATGACTGACTGCCTGTCTCCTAGTTTTTCGCATACCAGAGGCATCGACCCATTGTAAAATTGCATGTTTTGACAAAATATCACCCCATCTCTGTAAAATCCCTCTCCAGCGGAACAAGGGAAATAAAAAACCAGATGGAACTATGAATTGCACTGGTGTTGAGGGAAGGAATGAAGATTAACGTAAGTTTCAGATTGGGGTGAACACAACAATGTTAATCAGGGATCGGATATTGACGTGCAGCGGTTCTGATTCATCCAGAAAGGACCCAAACTGCACTACTGCTATTTAAATAACAGATGACAGAGCCCATTGCACCAGCATGCAAAAAAGAAATACACCATGCACGTCGCCAGGTCAATACTCACAAAAAACATGGACAGTGTCCTTCGCGCATGAAGTCGTCGCTGGAGAATTGTAGGATGAGCAAGAAAAAGAGAGAAAGGACAAAGAGGGAGGGTGGTAGAAGGAGAGAGGATACAGGTGGGCAACAGAGACAAGAAGAGGTGAAAATTAGGAAGATGAGCAGGGAAAGGGAATAGAATAAGAAAGGTAATGAGTCTCTAAGGGCATAGGATAGGAAATATGGTTTACTCTTTCTTTGCTTTCCTTTCAACCTTAAACATCGACTTTGCTTCCCACCAAACCTCCCTTGCACACTGTCTAAAAGTGATAACTGGATGTTGAACACAGACAATAGAATAAACAAGCAAAGGGACCAGAAATTGGCTACTTACTCAATTGCTATTGAAATGTAAATTAACTTAATATGGCAATAGGCCATGCAGTCCTAGAAATGTAACAGGTCTAATAAGGCAACCACCGGCATTTTGCCTCACTGCAGAGTGCTCCCAATGTAGACTCTAATACTGGACCAGAAGGCAGCTGAAAATATTCGAGTTAGATGACACATTGTGAGTCATTGGGGGAAGAAAGACCATAACTACAGACACGTGCTTAACTAATACCTCATGCCACTGTCAGCCATCAACCTTTGAAGGGCATGTTTGGAAGCATAATTGTTATAATCACCTCCGCTATTTGGTATGTACTAACTGTCAAGGCTGGTATTGTGGGCTGAGGAAGACGTGAGATGCTAGTTTAGCACATACCACACACCTAACTGCTCGTGAGCAGGACTGACATCAAACTCTATGTAACAGAAGACACCACATTTATATCTTTACTAATTACTGCAACGAGGTATAATAGTTAAGGTGAGGTCCCACACTGCAAACAGTCTCCAAATGAGTTCGCTCATAACCTTATCTAGTTGCTTAATTGAAGAGCTTACATAAAAGCAAAGGCAACTACAAAATAAAAAATAAAAAATTCAAACTACAGAAGTTTATTGGTGGCAAAACTGCATGAGCATGATGGGCAGGTCTGCATGGACTTTCAGAAGCTTACGGAGGGCTTTAGCAGAGTGGGAGTGGCATTAAACCATTTACAGAAGTTGAGCCTGAATTGCCATTATGCACAGGTATACATATTGATTAGATACTGTTTTAAAGAAAGTAATTAATTGGACCTGGCATAATAAATGTGGCTGAACTTCATACGCACTACTTGGAGAAAGTTGAGGCTTGCAATCAAGACTAGGCCAGATGAACAAGTTATTTAACTTCAGTAGCGCTCTTTATGGTGGATACTTTATATTAATCAGATTCCTCAACTTTAGAATATTCCCCAGCCACCCGAGTGATCCAGACATTTTAAAAAATAGTGCTCCCATGTGCCACTAAGTAGCATAATTCGGCTCCATGTCTGAATTATTTTGACCAGGAAGTGACAGAGCAGAGGCGCATATAAGCGCTACCCCTGCGCGCAATCAGAAGTTTCTAGCTTGACTCTTTCTGCGCCCTCAGACGAGAAGCACCAAAAACCATTCAGAGGTACAAGTGTACAGATCTCTAATTTGTGACCTTTTTAAATGACCTAAGGAGACCATTGCATAGAACGGGGAGGTGGGAGGGCAGCGAGGAATCTACGGTTAGAGTATCCACCTGAAGGAAAATGTTACTTACCCAGTAAGCATCTGTTTGTGTCAAGGAGTGCTGTAGATTCACATGCTTAGCATTAGTCCGCCATCAAGTGTTGGGCTCGGAAGAGTGCAAGTTGTTTTTCTTGGTAGAAGTCTTTAGGGCCAGACGGTGTAGTGACTCCACCTCTTACTTGCAATGTGCATGCTCCTTGACTCCATTGTTACATTATTTTCCGCTTGGTGGGTGAGGATATAGTGTTAAAGATGATGTATCCTAGTAAAGGATGATGTATTCTAGTGAGATGACAATGCGCAAATAATGTAATGTATAATGTTGATAACTGCAACCAACATAGGTTTCCGGGGAGGAGGGTGAGATCCTTACTGGGTAAGTAAAATTTTGTAACATTTTCTGTGTGATGGCATTTGTGGCAGTAGATACACATGCTTAGCATAAACTGTAAAGCAGTTTTCCTCCTAAAGCGGTGGCTAGCCTATGTTGGTTGCATTTGTTTGAAATAAAGTTCTGAACACCGCTTGACTTGCATTAGCTTGTTGACCGGCCATGACATCTACACTGTAATGTTTTGTAAATATGTGCGCTGTGGTCCATGTAGCTGCTTTACATGTCAGCCATGGGTATATTCCCTAAGACTGGCATGGAAGCTCCCTTTTGAAAGTCAATTAAGCTTTTGGAGGGATAGAGTTTGTTTGTCTTTAGCAAAACAAGTTTGGATATATTTTACAATTCAATGAGAAATATTTGATTTAGAAATGGATCTTTCGCTACGTGGTATAGTAAATGCAACAAAAAGTTCTGTTTTCATAAGTGACCAAGGGCCAGATGTAGGTAGGCTTTTACCGGCCGGTAACGGCCGAAATCGGCTGTTACCGACCGGTAATAGATTTTTCCTATGTAGGGGTCATATTTACTGATTCGGTAAATTACCTAATCGGTATTTAGCGATTCAGTATTTACCGAATCATCATTTACCGATTCGGTATTTACCGAATCGGTAAATGAGATGTAGGAAGCACTTTAAAGAGTGCTTTTGTGCTTTAAGGATTCGTTATTTACTGCCAACTATTGGTTGGTGGTAAATAAGGAATTCCTGTGTAAATGCAAATATGTGCATTTACACCTGTGCCATGTGACAGACATACATGCCCTTAGGGCATGTATGTGTGCCACATGTGCACACAAGCACTAATCAGGCGTGCAGCAGGGTGTCAAAGTGACACCCTGCCACCCTGACTTTTTCCCAATTTTACCGAATCGGTATTTACCGATTCGGTAATCGACATTCATTCCTATGGGCCTGGAGGCCCATAGGAATGAATGGCAAATACCGAATCGGTAATTACCGATTCGGTAAATACCGAATCTTACCGATTCTGTATTTTTTACCGAATTATTATCTACATTGCAATTCCCGATTCGAAAATACCGAACAGGTAAAATTCGATATTTTCGAATCGGTAATTTACAATTACCTACATCTAGCCCCAAGCTCTGTCAATATAATACATAAGAGCTCTCTTTACTTCCAGTGTGTCTAAAGCTCTTTTCACAACTGAGTCAGGTTGGGAAAATAATACTGGTAACTCAATAGATTGATGTATGTGGAACTGCGAGCCCACTTTAGAAAGGAATTTAGGGTTAGAACGTAGTATCACCTCGTACTTATGTAGTAGGAAGAATGGTTCTTCTAAAGTTAATGCTGAAGCTCACTGAAACGTCTGAGGGAATTGATTGCAATAAGAAATATGACTTTTCAGGATAGAAATGGAATAGGACATGTGTGAAGAGGTTCAAAAGAGGGACCCATTGGCCATTTCAGCACAATTTTGAGATTCCAAGCAGGGGTCGGAGGGACCCTATGCAAAATAACACTTTTGAGGCCCTCTAGAAAAGCTTTGATTACAGGAACTCTGAATATAAAGGTCTGTTTTCTATGTTGTAGATATGTGGTGACTGCAGCTAGGAGTAGCCTTATGGAAGTGAAAGCTTACCCAGAGGTATGCAAATGGAGTAGGTAGCCGACAATGTTTTGAGAATTTGCAGTGAAGTGGTCAATATGTTTTGAATGACAATAGTGAACAAAATCTTTCCACTGCTGCATAACAAGCTCTAGTAGTGGGTCTTCTTGCTTTCTTAAGAATATCCATACACTGTTGAGGCAGATTTAAGTAACCAAATTATAAGACCTCAAAAGCCCAATTACAAGATTGAGAGATCTGGGGTTAGGATGCCTTACTGCTCCCTGATTTGGTTTAGAAAGTTCTGTGAATTGGGAAGCACCTAGTGTGGCACTACTGAGAATTCCAGTAGTTTAGTGAACCGTGGTTGTCTAGCCCATGTGGGAGCCACTAGGATGAGGGTTAGAGACATCTATAGAAGTTTGTGAATCTCAAACGGAAGCAGAGGGAGAAGTGGAAAATCGTAAGCAAATATCCCTGACCAACTAATTCATAGTGCGTTGCCCCTGGACTGGAGGTGTGGGAACCTGGAGGTGAAGTTGGGCTTTTGGAATCCACTGCCATGGTAAATAGGTCTATGTATGGGTGACCCCATTGTTGGAAGAATGGGTGGGACCCTGTGGGTTGAGCTCCCACTCAATGACTAGTTGTCTCCTGCTGAGGAGATCCGCAAAGTCGTTGTCCGATATGTACTCTGCTAAAAGGTAAATGTTGTGTATGAGAGCATACATCCAGATAGTCTGGGCTAGGTGAGGTAGATGAGGTGACCTGGTGCCCACCTGTTTTTGCAAATAACACATGGTAGTCAGGATGTCTGATATGATGAGAACCGCTATGCCAAAGAGGTGAGGAAAGGATGCTTTCAGCGTTCGATGAACAACTAGCATCTCTACGTCATTGATATGAAGTGGAGTTTGCCTGGGTGTCCAGTGGCGCTGTATGGTCAACTTCTGTGAATGCAATCCCCAACAAGTATGTACTCTGCTAAAAAGTAAATGTTGTGTCTGAGAGCATACATTCAGATAGTGTGGGCTAGGTGAGGTAGCTGAGGTGACCTGGTGCCCACCTGTTTTTGCAAATAACACATGGTAGTCAGGATGTCTGATTTGATAAGAACCACTGTTAGATCTTGGGGTCTCTAGTTGGCAATGGTATTCACCTTTGTCCAAATAGGGACCCTTACTTCTAAGTCAGAATAAGGGGATTACACTCCTTAATAACCCCTGCTCACCCCCTTGGTAGCTTGGCACGAGCAGACAGGCTTATCTCAGAGGCAGTGTGTTAAGCATTTTTTGAATATACACAGTAATACAGTGATAACACTACAGATGGGCACAACACAGCTTTTATAAAAATAAGTATTCTTTATATAGACTTAACACAAGACCACAAATGACAAAAATCCACAATACTACACTTCAGATGATTAAAGTCACTTAGTTCAAGTTGTTGGTAAATGTGTTCTCAACAAAGTACCTGGATGCGTAACGCAAAGTGAACAAAAGGCTCGCAAAAGGGGAGATGCGTTGGTTCCGTGACCCGGGGGAATGGTTGGGTCCTTCCTCAATGCTTGCGCAGAGTAGAGTGGAGAAGCGTGGCTCAGTGGTTAGAGGCATATTTACAACAAGGGGTGGTGAGGGACAGAGTCTCTGAATTAAGCAGAATACTCTCACCCTGTCAAGAGATCAGGGCTAGATCCAACACCGTTTTTTAGCTCACTGCACCATCCCAGTTTCAGAACCTGGCTGTATGCAAATTAGTCTGTTCCTGTCCCAGTGCATGATGGGACCAGGGCAAACCAAACTACAAAAGCCAATTCTTACACTGGGAAGGAAACAAGCTTCCGGGGACCGGTTTCTGGCATTACAGCCGTCTTCGGCCCGGCTTGCTTGAATCCTGATGGTGCAATGAGCAAGGGACTCATGTCTGAGTATACCCTTCCACGCTTAGGGTGGACAAAAATATTTACAACAAGGGGTGGTGAGGGACAGAGTCTCTGAATTAAGCAGAATACTCTCACCCTGTCAAGAGATCAGGGCTAGATCCAACACCGTTTTTTAGCTCACTGCACCATCCCAGTTTCAGAACCTGGCTGTATGCAAATTAGTCTGTTCCTGTCCCAGTGCATGATGGGAACAGGGCAAACCAAACTACAAAAGCCAATTCTTACACTGGGAAGGAAACAAGCTTCCGGGGACCGGTTTCTGGCATTACAGCCGTCTTCGGCCCGGCTTGCTTGAATCCTGATGGTGCAATGAGCAAGGGACTCATGTCTGAGTATACCCTTCCACGCTTAGGGTGGACAAAAATATTTACAACACGGGGTGGTGAGGGACAGAGTCTCTGAATTAAGCAGAATACTCTCACCCTGTCAAGAGATCAGGGCTAGATCCAACACCGTTTTTTAGCTCACTGCACCATCCCAGTTTCAGAACCTGGCTGTATGCAAATTAGTCTGTTCCTGTCCCAGTGCATGATGGGAACAGGGCAAACCAAACTACAAAAGCCAATTCTTACACTGGGAAGGAAACAAGCTTCCGGGGACCGGTTTCTGGCATTACAGCCGTCTTCGGCCCGGCTTGCTTGAATCCTGATGGTGCAATGAGCAAGGGACTCATGTCTGAGTATACCCTTCCACGCTTAGGGTGGACAAAAATATTTACAACAAGGGGTGGTGAGGGACAGAGTCTCTGAATTAAGCAGAATACTCTCACCCTGTCAAGAGATCAGGGCTAGATCCAACACCGTTTTTTAGCTCACTGCACCATCCCAGTTTCAGAACCTGGCTGTATGCAAATTAGTCTGTTCCTGTCCCAGTGCATGATGGGAACAGGGCAAACCAAACTACAAAAGCCAATTCTTACACTGGGAAGGAAACAAGCTTCCGGGGACCGGTTTCTGGCATTACAGCCGTCTTCGGCCCGGCTTGCTTGAATCCTGATGGTGCAATGAGCAAGGGACTCATGTCTGAGTATACCCTTCCACGCTTAGGGTGGACACAAATATTTACAACAAGGGGTGGTGAGGGACAGAGTCTCTGAATTAAGCAGAATACTCTCACCCTGTCAAGAGATCAGGGCTAGATCCAACACCGTTTTTTAGCTCACTGCACCATCCCAGTTTCAGAACCTGGCTGTATGCAAATTAGTCTGTTCCTGTCCCAGTGCATGATGGGAACAGGGCAAACCAAACTACAAAAGCCAATTCTTACACTGGGAAGGAAACAAGCTTCCGGGGACCGGTTTCTGGCATTACAGCCGTCTTCGGCCCGGCTTGCTTGAATCCTGATGGTGCAATGAGCAAGGGACTCATGTCTGAGTATACCCTTCCACGCTTAGGGTGGACAAAAATATTTACAACAAGGGGTGGTGAGGGACAGAGTCTCTGAATTAAGCAGAATACTCTCACCCTGTCAAGAGATCAGGGCTAGATCCAACACCGTTTTTTAGCTCACTGCACCATCCCAGTTTCAGAACCTGGCTGTATGCAAATTAGTCTGTTCCTGTCCCAGTGCATGATGGGAACAGGGCAAACCAAACTACAAAAGCCAATTCTTACACTGGGAAGGAAACAAGCTTCCGGGGACCGGTTTCTGGCATTACAGCCGTCTTCGGCCCGGCTTGCTTGAATCCTGATGGTGCAATGAGCAAGGGACTCATGTCTGAGTATACCCTTCCACGCTTAGGGTGGACAAAAATATTTACAACAAGGGGTGGTGAGGGACAGAGTCTCTGAATTAAGCAGAATACTCTCACCCTGTCAAGAGATCAGGGCTAGATCCAACACCGTTTTTTAGCTCACTGCACCATCCCAGTTTCAGAACCTGGCTGTATGCAAATTAGTCTGTTCCTGTCCCAGTGCATGATGGGAACAGGGCAAACCAAACTACAAAAGCCAATTCTTACACTGGGAAGGAAACAAGCTTCCGGGGACCGGTTTCTGGCATTACAGCCGTCTTCGGCCCGGCTTGCTTGAATCCTGATGGTGCAATGAGCAAGGGACTCATGTCTGAGTATACCCTTCCACGCTTAGGGTGGACAAAAATATTTACAACAAGGGGTGGTGAGGGACAGAGTCTCTGAATTAAGCAGAATACTCTCACCCTGTCAAGAGATCAGGGCTAGATCCAACACCGTTTTTGAGCTCACTGCACCATCCCAGTTTCAGAACCTGGCTGTATGCAAATTAGTCTGTTCCTGTCCCAGTGCATGATGGGAACAGGGCAAACCAAACTACAAAAGCCAATTCTTACACTGGGAAGGAAACAAGCTTCCGGGGACCGGTTTCTGGCATTACAGCCGTCTTCGGCCCGGCTTGCTTGAATCCTGATGGTGCAATGAGCAAGGGACTCATGTCTGAGTATACCCTTCCACGCTTAGGGTGGACAAAAATATTTACAACAAGGGGTGGTGAGGGACAGAGTCTCTGAATTAAGCACAATACTCTCACCCTGTCAAGAGATCAGGGCTAGATCCAACACCGTTTTTTAGCTCACTGCACCATCCCAGTTTCAGAACCTGGCTGTATGCAAATTAGTCTGTTCCTGTCCCAGTGCATGATGGGAACAGGGCAAACCAAACTACAAAAGCCAATTCTTACACTGGGAAGGAAACAAGCTTCCGGGGACCGGTTTCTGGCATTACAGCCGTCTTCAGCCCGGCTTGCTTGAATCCTGATGGTGCAATGAGCAAGGGACTCATGTCTGAGTATACCCTTCCACGCTTAGGGTGGACAAAAATATTTACAACAAGGGGTGGTGAGGGACAGAGTCTCTGAATTAAGCAGAATACTCTCACCCTGTCAAGAGATCAGGGCTAGATCCAACACCGTTTTTTAGCTCACTGCACCATCCCAGTTTCAGAACCTGGCTGTATGCAAATTAGTCTGTTCCTGTCCCAGTGCATGATGGGAACAGGGCAAACCAAACTACAAAAGACGGCTGAAATGCCAGAAACCGGTCCCCGGAAGCTTGTTTCCTTCCCAGTGTAAGAATTGGCTTTTGTAGTCTGGTCTGCCCTGTTCCCATGATGCACTGGGCCAGGGACAGACTAATTTGCATACAGCCAGGTTCTGAAACTGGGATGGTGCAATGAGCTAAAAAACGGTGTTGGATCTAGCCCTGATCTCTTGACAGGGTGAGAGTATTCTGCTTAATTCAGAGACTCTGTCCATCACCACCCCTTGTTGTAAATACAGTAGTTAGAGGCGGCAGACCCGGAAGCTGAGATCGGCCGTTGACCAGGGTTCGATTCCCCGCCTCGGCGGGTCTCGGGCTCAAAATTCCACGGACTCGACAATTCTCGCTCCGGTGCCTACTCGACTCGGGGTCACACTCTGCGACTCTGGGCAATAGCTTGCTTAATCTCCACTGGGGCCCCTCGCTGCGGGATGCCTGGCTTTCACCTTGTGGATACCCTGCCGGGGTATCTCACAGGGGAATACCAGGACGGGTTCCCTAAGCAAGCGCCTTGATACCTCCGGGTGATACGTGCGCTATATAAGTCGCAATACATTTACATTTACAGTAGGGGACTCGTCGTGAGCCTTACCGGTGCGGAGGTGATGCGTAGATTCTTGGCCTGCGGGCCCGTTGCGGTGTGCAAGATGACGCCTTGATGCGATGCGATGATCCGGTTGCGATGTGAGAAGATGGCGCCCTTGTGCGGCGATGCGATGACCCCCTGGCAGCCTTGCGACGACTCTGTACTTTGGAGCAGCAACAGGCCCTGCGACACGCTTCTCCGGTGATGCAATGGCGACTCTCACGATGGCGTCACGCTTCTCCTGTGATGCGACAGCAGACAGCTTCGGCGACACGCTTCTTCTCGATGCGTCGTGCTTCCAGTTCCCAGCGGCAAGCAAGTGACTGGAGGCAGAATTCCCAGCAAGGAAATTCAGGAGGGAGCTGGAGGTGAAGTTGTTTGTCCCTGAGACTTCAGCAGGAGGCAAGCACAGTTCAAACCCTTGGAGAATATTCTGTAGATGAAAGTCCTTACAAAGTTCCTTCTCCTTTCCCTTGGCAGATAAGCAACCACTGCAGGCCAACCCAGCAAAACAGCACACTGGCAGAGGGGCAGTCCAAACTCCTGCAGGTTCCTTGGTTCTTCTCCTTGGCAGAAAGATTTCTGGTTCCAGAAGTGATCTAATTTCTTGGGATCAGGGCCCCAATATTTATACCCCAATGTCCTTTGTTCTCTGAAGGCAAAGAGGCCTCTGCCTAGTCCAAACCAGTTCCTGAGCACTTTGTTTACATGACTCTCGTCTTCCTTTCACTGTGCATGGCAGAGACATCAGCCGCCCCACAGGAGGTGGAGCCAGCACAGTGGAGGGAAGATACAGCTCAGGAGCACTCTGTTGACACGATTCCTCCTCTCCTTTCACAGTGTAGGGCAGAGACATCAGACAAGCCACAGGGGGTGGAGACAGCATTGTAGAGGGAAGGCCCAGCCCTATTCAGGTCCCAGGTGCAACTCCTCCCTCCCATCTAGATGCAGATCTCTCTATTCACCACCGGCCTGCCCCAGCCTGTCTCCTGGAATCCCCCATCCCCGTCACTCACAAAACCAGACAAGGAATACACAACCTAGCAGAGGCAGGCCTGGATAGTTAGGCAAGAAAATACCTACTTCCTAAAAGTGGTATTTTCAAACACAGAATATTAAAACCAACTTTACTCAAAGATGTATTTTATTATTCTGAGTTCAGGCATACTAAATTTGAATTACTACTATATTCCCTGAGTCAGTTAGGATTATAAGAATGTAATAATCTAACTGCTCATTCTGGCCTATGAGAACAGGTAGCCTTCAATAGTGAAAAAACTAAAATGGCCTAACTTATACTTATAATGCACCCTGCCCTTGGGCCTACCATAGGGGTGTCTAACATAAAGCAGAGGGAAGGTTTAGGGACTGGCAAGTGGGTGCACTTGGCCAAGTCGACCTGGCAGTGCTAGACTGCACACAGGCCTTGCAATGGCAGGCATGAGACACACTTTACAAGCTGCTTCTGTGGGTGGCGCAACCAGTGCTGCAAGCCCACCAGCAGCATTTGATTTATAAGCCCTGGGCACACACAGTGCACTGCACTAGGGGCAGACAGATAAATCAAATAACCCAATCATGGAATAACCAATTAGTACATAAATTTAACATAGGGAGCACTTGCACTGTGGCACTGATTAGCAGTGGCACAGTGCCCAAGCATAAATCCAGCAAAAACATCAAAACAGAGGAGGCAATCCGTCAAAAATGGAAGGGAAACTCACGCCAATGATGCCAGGTCTAACAACCACTATGCCAGTGAGGTGAGGAAAGGATGCTTTCAGCGCTAGATGAACAACTAGCATCTTTGGGTGATTGATATGGAGTGGAGTTTGACTGGGTGCCCAGTAGCACTGAATAGTCAACTCCTGTGAATGCACTCCCCAACCAGTAAGTGTTGCAACCCTTGTTATGGTCCTCTGCAGTACAGTGTCTACGAAAGGCTGTCTCTTTAGAACATTGTTGGATTTCCACCATTGCAGAGAGTGGCAGCTTGACAGCTATTCAACACTAGATCTACCAGCTGACCGTCCACCTGAGTAATTTGAGTGCAGTAAGTATTCTTGCAACAGGAGCATATGGATTCGAGCATGAGGAACTATAGCTATGCATGATGCAAGGATTCCTAGGAGACTGATAAATGTTGGCATTTTTATATGCTGGTGAGGCTTAAACTATGGAATAAGTATTTGAAAGGATAGAATCTTTGCTGAATTTGGGTAAGCTATCCCCCTGTGTGAGTTGAAGATGGCTCCCAGGTAAGGCATCTGGACAGGTTGCAGGTGAGATTAGACTGCATATATTATGAAACCTAGTCGTGAAGTAGGTTTATTGTAATTTGAGGGTGTTGAAAACCCTTCTGATGGGTTGGGCTCTTGATAAGCCGGTTGTCCAGATGAGGAAAACATGTATGTTTTACCTTCGAAAGTGATCTGCTACTACCACTAGGCATTTGGTAAACACCCTTGGGGCTGTTGTCACCCCAAATGGAAGCACTTTGAAATGAAAGTGCTGTCTGTTTTAACACAAATCTGAGGTATTGAAGATGTGCTGAGTGAATTGAAATGTGAAAGCAGATGTCCTTTAAGTGCAAGCCGGCCATGTAGATGCCTTGTTGTAGTAGTGGGATGACATCTTGAAGTGTGACCATGTGGAAGTGCTCTGACAGAATGTGCTCTGAGACAATGTTGCTTTTTTGGGGTCTGAGGTCTAGAAATGGCTTAGAGAACCATCCTTTTTGGGGATAAGGAAGTAAATTGAATAGACCCTCCTGCCCTGTTGGTGTCATGGCACAAGTTCTATGCTACTTTTGTAGAAGAGCTTGGACTTCCTTTTTGAGCAGCTGCTGATGGTCTGTTGACAGTCTGTGGGGTGGAATGTTTGGAGGTGTGGAAGTGAGCTCGAGGCAATAACCATGTTGGATAATGTCAAACATTCACAGGTTGGTGGTGATATTCTGCCATGCAGGAAAGCACTGCTGAAGTCTTCCCCTGACAGGTGAAGAGTGATGGGGAATGGTAGGCAAGTCAAGGTTTTGTGGTGGTGGTGGCAGCGGCGGATCGTTAGGAGAAACCACCCATACCTTTGCCTCTGAAATTGTTGCCTCTGTAGGAGCCTTTATAGCATCCCCTAGGTGCTGTGGTCTGTGTCTGGGCACACTGGTATGAGGTGGAGGTGTCTGTGGGTTTCGCTGCTCCACCATATGGTGGGCGATGAAAAGTATATCATTTCGCAGTTGTTTGCAACACCCCCATAGCTTTGTCTGTCTCATTATCTTTTTTTAATTTTCCCAAGGAGAGTATCCTCTTGAGGGCCAAAGAGGTGTTCACCAAAGAAGTGTGAGAATGTTTTGTTGAATTCCCGACTTAAACTTTGAAACGTTATGCCAGGCATGTCATCCAAGAAGCACGCTAGTGTTGAAGCCTCTTGCATCTTTATTGGCTGCGTTAAGAGCGCAGTGAATAGAGGTATTAGCAATTAGTTTGCCCTCTGAAGCAATCTTATGTTTTTTCTATTTTCTGTGGGATGTTGAAGGAGCCCCTTCATTTCATCCCAGTCTACCCTATCATAACAAAAGAGGAGACCAAAGGAGTTGGCATTTTTCCATTGGTTGGTCGACTGGACAGCCACTCTCTTCCTCGCAGCATCTATTTTGCTACTTTCTTTATCTGGTGGGATGCCTCACCAGATGTTCAGAAATTTGCCCTTTTCCCTGCTGTTGCGACTACTAATGGGTCAGGTGCTAGCTGGCCCTTCATGTATGTTGAGTCAGTAGGGGATGGCTTATACTTTTGACCAACCCTTGGTGGAAAAACTTGGGCTTTGACCGGTTCCTTAAAAATATACGGTGTATGTCGCAGCATACCTTTAAGCATCTGCAGATATTGCACCGAGCGTA
The DNA here is from genome assembly GCF_964261635.1 of Lissotriton helveticus. NCBI lineage: Eukaryota > Metazoa > Chordata > Amphibia > Caudata > Salamandridae > Lissotriton > Lissotriton helveticus. The sequence continues at coordinate 937,763,660 of NC_136068.1, forward strand.
GGGATGAGGAAATGGTCTTGAATAAAAAGTCATCCTCTAGAGGTTCGGTGTGGAGTTGAACTTTGTGGTACTCGGTCACCCTACATATAATGTTGTGATATATAGTGGTATCACCTGGAGGGGAAGGTTTCACTGTATATCTGGGTCTGTATATGGCTCTGTGTCATATGTGTCCCATAAGTCAATTTGAGTTGGAATGGAGTATTGGTCCCCATTATCCTCTTGGTTCCTATCATCCTCATGTTCCTCAAAAGAATGAATAGATGTCTGTGGTGAAAGTTGTGTGTCTGCAGAAGGTAAAGGTGGTAGTGTGAGAAAGTGGCTCTATATATACTGGACCAGAATAAGGTACAGTGTGTATAGAGTCCACAAACCCCAGAGGTATAACAGAGGTTAAAGCCAGGTGTGACATTACTCTCTAAAGTGGTAGCTTGGTCAAGCAGTAAGGCAGTACCAGAGGACAGTGTAAAGCATTTGTTGTACACACTCAGTCAGCAAAAGGTTTCACACACTCAAAGACTGAACTCCAGGCCAATGGTTTTATAGCAAAAGATATAGTTGTTTTATTTCTAGAACCAACAGGTATCAAAAATATACTGTTCTCAATATGAGAGGTCTCAGATGAGTACTTTGCAGAAATGCAATAAACTTTGTAAAGACAATAGGTACAGGGGTTGCAGAAGGCAACACAATTCTACACACAATTTAGCATTGAGCTCAATGGATTTCCTTATATAAACACAGTTGATTACTTTGTAGATTACTTTGATAACTCCAGGACTGGCTCCTAGGTTCAGTCCTGGGGTCTAAGCTGAAAACAGTTTAGCAAAAACGTTTTAGGTATTGTAGTGATTTTTTCAGGAATAAAAAGCTATTTTAAAAGGATATGTCCAATTGGGTATTGGGTCACCTTTGTGAGCCCCTGTATAGTGTACCATAGGTACCCAGGACATAGGTGTATCCAAGGCCTACCAGGGGCTGCAGCATGTATTATGCCACCCCTGGCTGGTCATCCAAACTGACACAACTGGCTGATCAGTCAGCTGAGGCAAGGTCGTGTAATCACCCCTTGCTTAGGTATAGTATTCCTATACCTACCACAATACATAGACACATATATACCTATAAGTCACACCTATGGCAGGCCTTAGCAATCCTGGAGGCAGAGTGCTTGGTTTTATGTGAGATGGTGCTCTAGCATGAGCTGAGCCTGTCTGCAGGTTTAGGAACCCTGTCCTTATAGCTGTTCTATGATATAGCCATACCATATACTCTTAAGTCCACACGCCCTCACCTCATCAGACTACATCCTCCTAGGGGACCTCAACTTCCACATAGAGAACAACAAGGACTGCAACACCGCCGCCCTGCTGGACAATCTCGCCAACCTCGGACTCAAGCAACTGGTGAACACCCCCACCCACTACGCCGGCCACACGCTTGACCCCGTCTTCTCCTCCAGCAAGCACATCTCCTTCAGCCACTCCTCCGGACTACACTGGACAGATCACAGCTGAGTCCACTTCAACTTCAGGAGAACCACGACCCACCACCACCCGCAGCAGGTCCCCCGAGAAACTGGAGCAAGATCACCGCCGACCAGCTCACCACCGCCCTCAGCCAGAACCCACCCACCAACACGACGGACCCCAGCGAAGCAGCCCGCAACCTCACACAGTGGCTCACCACCTGCGCCGACGACCTCGCACCACTGAAGAACCCTCCCAGCAGATCCGGCAGCAGGAAAGCCTCGTGGTTCACCAAGGACCTCAAAAACTCCCAGCAAACCTGCTGCACCCTCGAGAAAGCCTGGCGCCATGACCAGACAAATGAAAACATGACAGCCCTCAAGAACGCCACCCGCAAACACCACCAGCTGATCCGCACCACCAAAAGGACAACATTCAAAGAACGACTGGACAACAACACCCACAACAGCAAGGAACTCTTCAGCATCGTTAAAGAGCTCTCCAACCCCAGCGCCTGCAACAACGATATCACACACTCGCAAGACCTCTGCGACTCACTCGCCTCGTTCTTCCACCGCAAGATCGCCGACATACACAACAGCTTTGGCGCACAGACCACGCACCCAACCACCGAACCAACGCCCCCCACCACCACCCTCTGCAACTGGACCCCTGTCAGCACCGAAGACACCACCTGCCTGATGAACACCATCCACTCCGGCTCCCCAAACGACCCCTGCCCACACCACATCTTCAACAAAGCCGACTCCATCATCGCACCTCAGCTCCGGAACATCATCAACAGCTCCTTCGCATCCGCCACCTTCCCGGAGAGTTGGAAACATGCCGAGCTGAGCGCCCTCCTTAAGAAACCCACCGCGGACCCCATGGACTTCAAGAACTTCCGCTCCCTCTCGCTCCTCCCCTTTCCTGCCAAAGTCATCGAGAAGACCGTCAACAGACAACTCACCGCCTTCCTCGAGACCAACGGATCCCTCGACCCATCACAGTCCGGCTTCCAAGCAAACCACAGCACGAGACCGCTCTCATCGCAGCTACCGACAACATCAGATCCCTGCTCGACAACGGGGAAACTGCTGCCCTCATCCTCCTAGACCTCTCAGCAGCCTTCGACACCGCATGCCACCGCACCCTGATCCAGTGCCTCAGCAACACCGGAATCCAAGGAGCGGCCCTGGAGTGGATCATCTCGTTCCTCGCCGCAGGAACCCAGAGAGTCCGCCTCCCCAGTTCCGATCCGCGGCCACCGAAGTCATCTGCGGCGTCCCGCAAGGATCCTCACTCAGCCCCACCCTCTTCAACGTCTACATGAGCCCTCTCGCTGCCATCGCACGCCAACACAACCTCAACATCATCTCCTGCGCCGACGACACCCAGCTGATCCTCTCCCTCACCAACGACCCCGCCACCGCCAAAGCCAGCCTCCAGGAAGGAATGAAAGACGTCGCGGAATGGATGAAGATCAGCCGTCTGAAACTGAACTCAGACAAGACGGAAGACCTCATCCTCGGACCATCCCCTACCGCCTGGGATGACTCCTGGTGGCCCCCTGCACTGGGCACCGCACCCAAGCCAACGGACCATGCACGCAACCTGGGCTTCATCCTGGACTGCTCCCTCACGATGACCAAGCAAGTCAACGCCGTCTCGTCTTCCTGCTTCAACACTCTGCGCATGCTCCGAAAGATCTTCCGGTGGATCCCCACCGAAACCAGGAAGACGGTCACTCAGGCCCTCATCACCAGCCGTCTGGACTACGGGAACACCCTCTACGCCGGAACCACAGCCAAACTCCAGAAAAGACTCCAGCGCATACAGAACGCTTCTGCATGACTCATCCTGGACATCCCTCGCCACAGCCACATCTCTGCCCATCTGAAAGACCTGCACTGGCTCCCCGTCACCAAGAGGATCACGTTCAGACTCCTCACCCACGCACACAAGGCTCTCCACGACATGGGCCCGAAATACCTCAACAGCCGCCTCACATTCTACACACCCACCCGCCAGCTCCGATCTGCCAGCCTCGCCCTCGCCTCCGTCCCACGAATCCGCAAATCCACCGCCGGAGGAAGATCCTTTTCCTACCTGGCGGCCAAGACATGGAACTCCCTCCCCACCCACCTTCGGATGACCCAGGACCATCTCTCCTTCAGAAAGCAACTCAAGACCTGGCTGTTCGAGCAGTAGCGTATCCCCCCCCCCTCCAAGCGCCTTGAGACCCTAGCGGGTGAGTAGCGCGCTCTACAAATTTGTTGATTGATTGATTAAGTGCATTATAATGCTCGCAGTTAATGCTAACTTTGGTTTGGCTTTATCAAAACATGTCGTGTAAGGTGTCATACGCTTTGGAATACTACACCCCCCCCCCCGCCAGTTCTGGCGGCGGGGGTAGCATTCCACCCTTCTAGAGGGAGAAGACATGTAGTTGTTGCTTTACCCGGTTAAAGTTAAACAGAGCCTCAGCATCACAAAATGGATGCTGCTGCCACAGACACGGGTCTAACCTCCTCCTGCTGCTGGACGAAACTCCGGCAGGGGAGGCCTGGACAATAGGTTTCCTGCCTTGGGAGGTGCTAGCACCTCCCCAGACAGGCTTTAGTGTATTGGGGCAGGGTGGGTTGAATGAAATGAGACACTGCCTGGGGCACACAAGGTGCTCCATGCATAGCCCGGTTCAAACCAGTAGCTGGGGCACTTCAGCCCCAGCTCTGGCGCGAAACTGGACAAAGGGAAAGGGGTGTAACCACCCCCTTCCCAGATTTCACCCATAGGAGGGACCTAGCAGGTAATCCAGCCCCTTAGATTAGTATAAAGCTAGGAGCTGAGTCTAGAGACTTTAGATTATCCTGAAATGAAACTCTGAAACGAAACTCTGGACCTTCGACATTCTACTGCAACTAGTAGACTGAAGAATCTCCCTTGTGGTCAAGGAGTGACCACCCTGTGCAAACAAGCACCACCAGTAACTTTCCGATTTGCTGCCGGAACCAGACGACCTAGCGAAGCAGCCTCTGGACTTCCAGACTTCTCTGACTCCGACCCACATCCACAGCAAAGCTGAGACCTGTGGCGGACACGAGAAACGTGGGACCGGACACCCTGCAGTACCTGCTTTTTGCTAACTGTGCAGCTTCTGAGGCATCCTCGAAGTTGTGCATTGGGTTTTGAGAAGCCCCAACCCCGAGCAGTAAGGGCACCGAAGCTCAGCCCTCCACACTCCACGAGTGCCGCGTGGGGCCTGTACCTGCATTCCTCCTCGGCGCGTCTTCGTGGTTGCTAGCCCATTGGCTAGTGGGCTTCCTGAAGACATCCTTTTGAATCAACACCACTTGCCTGGTTGCTCTGGGCTTGCTCCTGCTTTCCTGCACAGGGGAAGCTCCCCAGACCTTGCTGGTCTGAACAGAAGCCGATCTTCCCTTCCTGCGTGGGTTGCCTTTGCCAAGGCTTTTTGACTCCAATCCGGAAGCCGACACCGCCAACAGCGAGATCCGTCATAGGACAGTCTCTATCCAGCTCCTGGTCATCGTCGACGCCTCCTGGTCCACGTGGCTGCAGAGTCAAGCTTCACCTCATTACCTGATTGCATCTCGACATCGCCTGGTTCCTTCCTGGTTCCTTCCTGGTCACTGGCTAGTGACCCAGACTCTGTCCCCTCTGCTTTCAGGTTCTTCACCCTTGGATCCACCCGGACATCTTCCTCCTGGTCGCCTGCAGCATCTTCTTACAGCTCTCCATAGGATTCGACGAAACCCGACACACAAGAACTCCTATGCACCCGGCTTCCCTGGGTGAGGTAACTCGAGTAATCCGGTGCTCCCCTGGGTAACAACTATCCAAGTGTCCTAGTTTAACTGGGTTTTCCCTTAGTCCACCCGGAAGTGTCCGAAATCAACTACTTTGTAAACTTTACGTTCCCATTGAAAGTCTATGGTAACCCGCGTGTGTGTTTGAATTGAATTTGAATTTGAATTTAAAAGTATTTGTTAAGCGAACGTATACCAGGCGGTTTCTTGGCGCTGAAGGATGCAAAACCCGGGAGGAAGAGGTGTGGGGATTAGGGCGAGAAAGCTTGCAGGAAAAGAAAAGTTTTCAGCGCCTTGCGGAACTCAAAATACGAGGGTGTAGATCTGATAGTGGGGGGGAGGGAGTTCCAGAAGGTGGGGCCAAGAACAGCGAATTTCATACCGCCCATTCTATTTTTCCTGAACTGCGGTACAGAAAGGAGAGACTGGGTGGAAGAGCGAAGTTCTCTAACAGGCCTATAGTTTTTTGATTTCCGTGTTTATAAAAGCTGGAGCAGTTCCGGCTCGGGCCTGAAACGTTGTGCATCCCAGCTTGAAGAGGGCCCGCTCTCTGATGGGGAGCCAATGCAAGGCCTTTAATAGAGGAGTGACATGGTGCGATTTGGAAAGACCATGGATGAGGCGGGCAGCTTGGTTCTGGACCAACTGAAGACGTCGGAGGGCATAGGCGGGAACGCCAGTGTACAGGATGTTACCATAGTCTAGGCGCGATAACACCATTGCCATCAAGATGAGTTTTAAAGCAGAAAAAGAAAAGAATCTGGAAATCTTTCTAATGGTGCGAAGGGTAAAAAAACAAGATGATACCACCATACTAATCTGGGAGTGCAAGGTGAGATGTTGGTTCAGCGTGATCCCAAGTGTTTTGACTGAGTGGGAAGGTGAAGGGGGGGGGAACCAAGGAAGGGGGGCCAGAACGTGGGGGTCCAGGGACTGGATGTACCACCGGTGAGAAATAACTCGGTTTTGTCTGGGTTAAGTTTGAGGTGAGGTTTAAGTTTAGACACTGCACACGCATCCTGTGGGTCTCCTACTTCCAGTCCTTTGGTTGATCAGTGTAGCCCCAGCGATTTCCTAGGCCCTAGGCCTACTCACCTTTCCTGAAGTGGTTCTTATACCACTTCTTTAGTATATGGTTCGTGAGGCCCCTAGGGCAGAATTGTATTTGTGCAACTTATAGTATGCTTATTGAGTAACTTGTGCTGTATCTCGAACTCTGACCTCATAAAGAGTGCAGAGGGGTTGTGTTAGTAATAAATACATATATATTTGATATATACCTTGTGTGGTGTCCTTTCATTTGATATTCAAGGGATTGTTAGTGGTAAAACAATTGGCTTCACATGCTCTCTGAAGTGTTAGCCTAAAACTGCTTTGTCCATGCTACCACTAGGATAGCTGGTCTATAAGGTTGACTTTACAACCATCACCATAAGGGTTGTTTGGACTGGTGCAAGGTGCTCACTAGAATAGTGAACGTCATATACCAGTCCAACTTCTCACACGCCCCTCCATCGTTTTCAGTTACAAACTGAAGATAAAGTGTTGCTGTCTTTATGGAACCTAGTTTTAGAACCGGTCTGCGTGCTGTTCTACTTTGCTTAGCTGTACAGACCCTTCTGATAAGTAGTACTGTGGATAAGGTTCAGCTTCTTGAAAACCTGTGTTCCATTTGGAACCACTTTAAAAGCTTTAGGTCTGAAGTTCTGTGGCCTGTCCGTTTTAGGTCTAGATCTAGTATGGCTGTTCATGTTTGAAATAGTTGCAGTTGCAACTTCTTTGGGAGGCCTTCATCCATCTGTTAAAGTAGTTGAGTCTGGGTGTGTAGGCCTTGTCTCACAGTGTCATTAAGCTATCACAATATAAAGTCTGCTGAGGCCCAGCTACTGTTGATTCCCACAATATAAAGTTTGAGAAAACCATTTATTCACAGCAAGTGACCCTATAATTTCCAAAGAAGCAGGTCACTGTACTGGTATACATGATAGACCAAGCTATATTGGTCGACAATGTTGGCATGGGAATATTTCATATGTATGGTAAATATGCACAACAAAAACTGAACTGATATAAAGGAAAACACTGAGCACAGCAGTTTATCCCACAAAGTTGAGTTCCGCTAGATAGCGGTTTTATCTATCACGAGAACATCTTATTTGACTTGTGTGTCTTCCTTTTACAGCAATTGATATGAGAAAGTTAGTGCTTCACTGAAATCATTCCAACACATATCATCACAAGCAATAAGAGTGATGAGCACAAGTAAAGCAGCTATTACGTTTAAATCCAGATTTTTCTAATGTAAAGGTGTTATGAGAACACTTGTTGAGTTTTGACATCGTTTGTAGACACAGCCACTTCTTAGACACATACAGAAGAAGGGCTTCTGTATTTTACATTGCATATTTAATAATGCAAACGTGGTGACATGAAACAATAACTAATATTAAATATACCTATCGGTTCCGCATTGCTAAGACACTTGCATATAAAGGATTTTTTCTAAGATTGGTAAATCTGGAAATAAGGAAATGAAAATGTGGGACCAAAGATGAGAACCATATAGACATACTGCAGGAAAAACGCTGAAACAAACACTTAAAAACAATTACACACTCCGGACTTTCCACAAAAATGTTGGCACATACAAAAAATGTAATCAGGTGGTAGCCTTTATAGTTTTAATATTGTGATTCAAACATTGTTGACATTAGAAATGCAAATTTGATGAAAGACACGTTCTGCTCCATTGGCGATGCTGCAACATAGTTTGTTTAATCATCTTCTGCTCACTGTTTACACTTTGTACAAACCTAAAGTCATGTGCCAACAGCCTTGAAGTGCAGCATCAGAGAAGGTTTCAGGTTAAGTAAAGTAATTAAAGAGTACTGGGAGATTAAATCTATGAACGCATCGTAAACACCATCACATCTAGCAGTCTCCATTTTTTTTAAATGATGAACCACTTCTTTTCTTCTGATGAACTTAAAATCATGCACGTTCTCTGGTGCTTCATCTTTTTCTTTCATTTTCGTAATTCGGGCTGTATTTTGTGGGATAAACACAAATATTTCTTCCTTTAAGTATAATAGGGACTACAGCAACTTCAGCCCAGGATATACTGTGACGGTAATAGTGTAACTGAACTCATGTGAGAAGGAAGACCACTGTCTCTCCTCAGTTCAGGGTACATAAATGGGGTACCCTGAGAGAGAAAAGGACAGGTGGTGTGTTTGTGTGCATGCGTGCGTGTGTGTGTTACACATCCCTATCTCTCTTCCTGTGTTGCTGCTCACACCCAAGGCAACAGGGACATAAGCAGTGCTCTCTCTGAACAGGAATTCACAAAATCACTTAGACAAGTTCCAACTAGTCTGACCTAGACTCCTTGGCCAAATACACAAAGATGAACACAGGCACAGACCAGTGCTTACATTTCTAAAATGGGTAAGCATCTTGTTGGGTCTTGCTCCCACCTTGAATACGATAAGAAGATAAGTATTGGTCAGATAGTGGGACATCTTGATGGCTCTATGCACTAGTGTAGGGCAACTCTGATCCCAGACGTGAAACCTCTGCCGTGCTACTATCACTGCAGACTGGAAGCTTTTTATTTAACTCACATTTGATGCCCTAAGTAGGCTTACGCATTTGGCCAAGCTCACTTTGCCATAGGACTTAAGCTGCACCTCACTGATGATGCTCAATGAGGTCAATCTGTGTTCCCATCCAGAGGGGACATGGCCTGGCAGTTCAGGATGGATTGTTCCTATTGGAGCAAGGGCAGTGTCTGATTTGCCAATGGCTGTTCTCTGTTAGACGTGGTTGAGTTGGCAAAAAAACCGGACTGCAATAATCCTGAGTAATTCGAGAATTCCAGGCATCACTTTCTTTTTTTCTTAGTATGGGCTGCAGTGTGACAGCTTTCCTGATTACTTGAGGTGTAGATCTTAGCTGCATGGGTGAGCACCTGGACTGCATCTGCCAGGAGGAGCAGACTTGATTACTGTTTAAGGTGCTGCTCACTGACTGTAGAATATGCGTAGATAGAATCTTAACTGGGTGAAGTAATCCAGGAGCCATGATGTGAAGAGATTTACACTGCAAAACACCGCAGTGAGGGGTGTTACACTGAAACCGGTCCCGGGATGCTTGTTTCCGGTCCAGGGAAGACTTGGCTTGGCAATTCGGGCTGAACTGTTCCAATGAGGAACAGGGTCAAGACTGATTTGCATATAGCTGGGTCTGAACTGGGGTGGCGAAGTGAGCTAAAGAACGATGATGGATTCAACCCAGACCTTTGACTGGGGGTGAGGGTCTGAAAAGTTTCAGCGTTCCGTCCATCATCTCCTTGTGTTTGCTTTTATCAGTACGGGGAACTGGCTTAGCAACACTGCATCTGCATGCCTAGAAAACACCTAAATCCCTTACAGTAAATAACCTTGCATAAAATCACCCAAATTCCTCAAGCTCCATAGGATTACCGTGGCAATAAGGTCAGTGCTACAGAAAATCTAGTGCTTAGTGCATAAAATGGTAGCAAACATTGTGGGTTGTATCTTGGATCCAGAGGTTGCAACTACCTTTTAGTTCTGTCAGTACATCCTTTATTTATCTTCTCATTTTGTGTATCTGGAAATACAAGTCACCACCTTCTTTTAAGTTATAGCACAGACTGTACATCGTAGATCTTGAACAGCATAAACTGTGCCATATTGCACGAGTTTCTAATGTACACCACCACCTACAGTGACTCTGGCTGCTCATCCTTGCAAGCAAGTGAGACTCAAGTATCCAAAGGGATTGACGAGGTATTGTATTGGTGGCCCTGGCACTCCAGTGACGACTGACAGCGTTCATCACGATACTGTCAAGTTACTTAGCAATGAATGCTCTAGGGTGCCACGGCATTGCCTCAAACAGATGTATAACAAACACAGATTCCAGGATTTAAAACCTGAATTACTACACACAAACACAAACACCATACAGATAAGGAAACACACGCTGGAACACATACTCTTTCACACTCATATGGATAGTGTCTTCCCCTAGGGTTACTCATACAGGTTTTGGTACATACAGCTCAATACAAGATGTGCAAACACAATGTAACTTCCATGCAAAATAATAATCACTCACTGAAAAAGAAAGTGTCAGAATACAAATTATCAGAAGTGATTCCAAGGTGAAACAATCACTATCAAACATAGCCAATTAAAGTAAAATACCAGCACCTTCTGTGGAAAGTGTGATGTTCAAGGCTGCATATATCCTTTAAGGTCAACACAATATTGTTATCTCGTTCAGATAAATGCACACCAAATGCTAAAATTCAAAACTCATCAGTATACTTCCTTTTCTGTTCCTAGGAGGGCTGGGAGTGGCTTACCAGTGTCTGGTTGGCAGACAGCATGGTGGACTGGGTGTCATCACCATGGATTGGAACCAGCGGCATTGTACCAAATTTCTGCTTGCTCAGGTCTGAAGAGGAGTGGCGCCTCAGAATCACAGGTTGGAGATCATCATGCTGTGAAAAGAGCGCATAAAGAGTAATTGTGATATATATTTCACAAATAAGAATAGGACGCGATTTTAACTCGAGCACAGGAGGCTTACACATGGCTATCCAGCAACTAATGTCAAAAAGTTATATCTCAGAAAACATAAGAGTGATCAAGTTGCGTGCTACTTACAGGAAGTATAATTTTAGTAGATATGTTGGAGAAAAAACCATATACAAGTTAGTGTAACAGTAGGTTAGTATTCCGTAATTTACCTGCAATTTGAGGATGCTCGTGATCCAGTCCCACATCTCCAGTTGTGTTGTACAGCAAAGGCACCTGCAAAGAGAACAGAGGCACATGCTCAGACCAAGATTCTACAACTGTAAACTGGGAGAATATTTCTAGTCTTTTAAGTACAAGTACTCATAACTATAGGGATTTCGATCAACTTGATATCCGGTTTGATTGCAAGTGGAATAATTACTTTTGTACAGAGGATCCAAAAGAACAACGACCAGTGCAACTGCAGCAGAGGATAAAGGACCCACACATTGTTTTCTAGAGCAAATGCCATGAAAAGGTCAATTTGGAGTAAAATCGGAGATACTATTCTAAGGAGAGTTATTATATGGACCTGGTATGTATCATGCAAGTGTGTGATTATGGCACAGGATGAGTGATATGTTAAGGAAGATGATGTCTAAGAGGCCACATCCGTGGGAATGTGGAGAGATGTGACAGGATTTGATAGCAAGGTTAGTAAGGAAATGCAACAATGAAGGGAGGGTGAAGAACTGGGATCTGATCAGGCGAGGAAGGTGGTAAAGATCAATAGGGTTATGTGGAAAAAGGATGAACAAAAGGTAAAGGGTACGGTGATGGGGGCCCATAAAAGCATAGGAAGGGCCCACACCTATCTGGTGGTCCGAACCAATTTGATAAAAATATGATTTCTATAGCTACGTTCACAGTTAAGCCATATTAGAACAGAGCGGTCAGAGAAACACAAAAGAGACATAACATTAACGAATACTTACAGATGCTGCTTGTCCAGAAACAAGGTGAAACCCCACCTGATGTTCAAAGGGCAGCAGAAAATCAGGTGGATAAGAGAAAGAAAAGGCATTGATGACTATTACTTAAGCACGGTGACCACAATATTATTTCCCCTACTATAGAGACCATCTTGCCAATGGATCAGCAATATTAAAAATTATATTCAGTATTTGGGTAGTATTATGATAATGAATTTGTGAAATGCAACATAGCAGGCTGCAAAACAACCCACTTCTCAAAAAATGAGGTAATATAATTCATATATCGACTAACTAAGGCATCACTGTCATGGTTATTGAGAGCACACGTATCAATTTCTAAGGAATGAAAAACAAGATGATGAATTACCACAATATACAAAATTAGGAGGGTATAAAGTAAGTATTAACATAGCAGGTGAATAAGTTGTCACGTGTGTCGCTGTTGTAGTTGTGTTACTAAGGTTGTGTGGAGATCAAGTATCATTTTACAGAATAGGGTTCAATAGAATAAGGAGGGTGGTAGTATTGCAGGTGTGTGTTGAGAGAGCTGGATCTGGTGAGACTGGATGGTGAGGCAGAAGTAAATGACAAAAGCAGACATAAGTGCCAGAAGGAATTTACTAGAGAAAGAAGTAAAGAAGAAGGAAGAAGAAAATGAGAGAAGTGCACAGACTGAATAGCCAGTTATAAAAAGAAAGGGTGATTTGGCCATTATAGGTAAATAATACAAATAAATTAAATGTTTGCACAATTTTATTAAGAAACACTACAGTTCATAATAGCTATCAAACTACCAACATAAACCTTCCTGCGAAGAAGAAAGGTTTCAGTCTTTCTGACATCCACACAGGTTGTCCTTGTAGGAAGCTGGCTCTCTATATAGTGTAGCAAAATTAGGTGCACTGTGAAGGGAATCTAGATACCCCTTACTAGTGTACAGGGGCTTGCTTTAACAATCCCGAGGTGCTCTGTTTGTTGGTAGTGTGGTCGAGAAGCGTTAGGCTTATCAGAGGGGAGTAATAATGTATTTCTTAATATATGGCACATCGAATTACTTACTGAGAAGGTGGCTTTAATTTCTTTCGAATTCCCATGTACACTTTTGCTGTGTCAAGGGGCCACTCTCGCTCAGGCCTAGAACTCTAAAAAACAGAACACAAGGGATATCATTTCACAAGGTGACTTTATGTTCATTCTTATCTAAGCATAGAACATATTTAATAAATTGCAAACTTCATAAGAACAAACAACATTAACATCAAAGGGAATAAAATATACAACTCACTAACCTGTATGTAGGCGTAACTAATGCTAATACACATATCCAGGGACCTTTAGGTCAACTCATGAGCCCAAAAATAAACCCAAGCAAGACCTTATACATCAGCTAAGCAAAAGGATATGTCATCACATGCAGCAGTACATACTCACAGGAGGTCATGCGTCTAACCATGGGCCCATACTCCAACTTTAGAGCTCATGCACTTATGAGACCATGCAACAGTGCAGAAGCCAATACATCAACCACATCCCTTTACACACGCACAACAGCATATCCATACAAATAGTGATAGCAATTCTGCACACTATTTAAAAGATAGTATTAAGCTAGTATGTGGTTTCGCAGTAAGGATGTGATTGTTACGCCCAAGTGTGCATCTCAACAAATCTAATGAATCCGCCAATGAATCCAAATTCCAATTTTCACCTTCAAAATACAGACAAAGGCATTGGCCCTCTCATTTTCTATGAAATCACACTCTAAAAAGTCTGTGCTCAGAAGAATAGTGTAGTTCTGTCATGGAAGAATGCTCTGGTAATCTCGATCACCATTATAATAAAATATGCTAACCCTCAAAATTTACCCCAAAAGCAAGGCATTTGGTTGTCACCTTCTTCTCTTTCAGCAGCAATAATTTCTTCTCTCGGATTACAAAGTATCTCTCTTGAAACTTACACCCCAAGAGCTTGGGGTGTTCCTCGCGACATTTCAGTAATCCACACTTTGGGCCATCTCGCTTGGTCCCTAGAAGAAGAGGAACAGGGAGGTGAACAAGTTATCAAGGGCACTGTCATAAACAACAGACATAAAGATAAGACAGAGAGGAAAGAGAGAAATAATATATTGCTAAACATTTCTTGAGCATTCTGTTCTCCTCACGTTTCTCAATATGTTAATCCATACACACACCTAATGCCTGACAAACGTTCAAATGTACGCCTAAGACATCCACATAGATCTGACTATTATCCAAGACTTCAGTCTATTTTCAGTCAGTACCTAATGCCGACATTAGAATAATCAAAAATGGGCTGATGGCTTAACACTCTCCAAACAGCCAGTGTAATACATCAGACTGAAAAGACAGTTATGAAACATTAGTCAAGAAAATGTACAACTTATGTAATTATTAGATTACACAACATTAAATGCCATGCTGAGGAACGACAGATGGGAATTATAAGTTGATGGGTATTTGAGGAACTGTATAACGAAATGATCAATAATTAACTAATAGAAACAAGGAAGAGATGCTGGGGCAAAATGAGAAAAATGTGGCTGAAGTAGGAATGTTTTAAAGTAGGGTCTTACTAAGGCCTGAAAAACAACAAATAAACAAAGAATACAATTGCAAGAAAACACCCAGACCCTTTAAATGCATAACTGTATTCTTTTGTAGATGGGCATTTGACACAATACTGCATATGCTGTACTCACCTGTAAAGAGGCAGATCCCTTCCCCAATTGGCACTTTCTTCACCAGCAGGTATGCTGAGCTGGGCTCTGGCAGTTTGCACCACTGTAAAGCTTGTTCTAACACCTTCTCCTTGGGATGCAGGGGCCGTTCTGTAGAAGGACAGACATTGATTGACTAATAGTACACAATATTATATAAAGGAAGTGCCTCAGAACCTAGGGCCTAACTTAGAGACTAGGGGGACTTAAAATCCTTCAATTTCAGAAGTAAAATCTAAATGAGGAGCAGAAGCCACTGGCTGAATTTTCTCCACCAGAGGGACATAGTTGTGGAAGGAATGTAGCTGGACACTTGAGACAGCATGGTAAATAAAAAGTAGTAAACAGGAGATGGCTCTGTAGAATGTTCCCAGTTCGTACATAATTAGGAGCTGAAGCATGTTTGTCCTTATGCAGCAATGCATTTAAACATAGCCACCTATTAGACTTGGCTCTCCTTGCATGGTCACCCTCAAAGTTTTGCCTTTACCTCTCCTGTTTTCTGAATATTGTTTGTTTGGCATTAGAACTCTGTGCACTTCACCACTGCTCACCAGTGGTAAAGTACTTGTGCTCTTTCACTACAATATGGCAAAATGGGCTTACACCTGATTGGCATGCTTAATTTATTTGAGAGTACCTAGTATACGGTACTACTTGTACCTAGAATCTGTAAATAAATGCTACTAGTGGGCCTGCAGCACGCATTGTGCCATCCACTAAAGTAGCATTTTCAAACATGTCTCCGACCTGCCATTGCAGCCTGCAGTCAATTTTTAAACTGCCAATTCGACCAGGCAAAATAAACCTTTTGCCAAGCCTAACCCTTCCTTTTTAGGTCTCGCAGAGAGACCTATTGCAGCCAAACCACAAAGCTGACTTTTTACGATCCGGATTTGTAGAAGTGCACGTGCTCGTGAACGCGCTTCTATCCCCCTGCCTTGCTCTTCAAAGGCTCCCCTTACCATTTGCTGACTTCATGATGCGGATTTGTACAAGTGCACGTGCTCGTGACCGCGCTTCTATCCCCCGCCTTGCTCTTCAAAGGCTCCCCCTACCATTTGCTCCTGCCTCCCCGCCCACTGGTTCACACTTCAAGGCCACCAGGTCGTGACTCGCAATTCGGCCCAGCAGCTTCAAAGGGATCTGCTTCCCCGCCCACTGCTTCACACTTCACAGCCTGGCGGCCGTGACTCGCTCTTCCTCTATCGCTCTCAATGCTTGGCTTGCACAGCTCCCACCCACTCCCGTATCCTTGCATCTTTGATCTTTCTTTTTAGACTTAGGATGTGACGCATATGCTACAGCACAATTATAGTGTAGCTCTCCAGAGGACATGAATCCATACGCTATACGGTATCAGTAATCGTTTCAGCCGAAAAAATACAGCCAAGGGACACAAGATGGCAGTATTGGTAAAAATGTGGTGAATAACAGAACAATTTAATAGCGTTAACACATTAAAAGTGTGGCGTTGTTCTAACCGGCTTGTTGAGTATGTAATGTTTGTTTGTGTACTTTGACTTTATTTGCATTGCGCCCTATGATGGTTTATTTATTGGCACCATTCCTCTTGTTTATGTTGTTATTTGGTTATCGGCACACATGCACTCGTCCAACATGGCGCTTGCACCCTTTATATCATTACTCTTTGAACACGTAGTACATCTCCTACCTCTGCACCAGTACATTATCTAGGGTCCCGTACACTGCACCGTTGTTCGAACACCAGCACCAGCCTCGAGTCACTGCCACTTCGTTGAAGTAAGTTAACTTACCATCAGCCTTGACTTAGCATGTTTTGGGCCCTCTTGTCACCTTATTTCGTTTGTTTGTTAAATTGTTACAAGCTCATAACTAGGATGCACCCGCGTTCACTTACTAGTCATTGAGTTGGTTTACACACTGCGATTTTAGCATGTTTGTCACACATGATACAGCCAGTATTTTTTCCTTACAATAACATGTGAGGAAACAATTTTTGAGCTCTTATAGTGCTCTCAACAATGGTGCACCCGCGTTTACTTATACGTTTGTATTCATTTATTTGGTTGACACACTTGCGATTTGTGTATGTCCATGATTTTCGTTCTAATAGTCAGTACACACTTTTAGTAAATTTGCTTGCATGGCAATTTATGGACGCCTGATTTGACCCTCCTTCCCTGAGAGTTAGCACGGTTCAGTGCCTTGTCTATTATTATTTCGTTACATCGTCCGAGTTCACCTGGGTGAAGGTGCAGGTACACCAATGTCGGTTGGTTACACATGATTTCTTTGCCTTATTTTTGTATAGAATTCCCCTGACGAAGGGCAAACACTGCACGAAAGGCATTGGGCGAAGGGGAAATGTATGCTGATATGCATTTAAGTTGGCTCTATGGAGTGATGATATGATGAAATGAATATCGTCCCATCAAACAAAGAATAAAAAACCTTTGTCAATCCATTTGAAGATCCTTGCCTAAATTTTGGATTAAACAATCTCTTGACATTGCAACTCGCGACATTCCTGCTGTGCCCAGGGGGACGTTTTTATTTAGTTCATTAGTTTCAGGGGTATTCATCGGTATAGTTGCGTACCTCCTGAAGCTGCTTTATTACGAATACTTTTAGAGGGCCTGTGTGCTTGCCTTTGTAGGCAGGGGTACTGTGTCACCATGAAGAATAGAAAAGTAAGGTCCCCGACCTGGACATATCAAACAGGCCCGGGCTGGAAAGGTGAGTTGCTGTTAAAGCAGCAGCTGGAACCCTCTTCACACATGGGCATTCCAGGCTGCCAGTGATGCTTATCACAAACTTAGCTTGTTTTCATTGCACTCTCCCTGCCCTCCTCTGGTGCCCACGTGCTGGTTTATCCTCCCCATCCCCCTCCCCCTTGTTGGTGTGCCCTCATACGCCCCTTTGTCTCTTGTTGCTCCCTCATGCTCAACAGCCCTTCCTTCCCCCTCCCCCGCTGTCCGTTCTGTTCCCTCCCTCCCTCCCTCCCTCCTCCATGACTCTGGATGGCACCTAATACATTTCATCGAGCTTAGGGAGAAATGTGTTATTCTTTTCAGCCGCCCTCCACAAAGATTAGTTGTGCGAGTTTCTCTTTCAATTAAGTTCAGAAGTGTGTTACAATTTCTGGAGAATATTTGAAATAAACAACTGATATGAAATAGTTTGAGTGCCCCACCCCGGTCATTTCATACGCACCCATTTAGCACTGAAAATGGCAGGCTTGGCAGCGTAGAAGCAGTCGCGTCACTGTGTCATTCGTAGGGAAGATTTACACAGCTTTGGTCTCCATTAGAGATGCCACCTACATTGGTATTCCTCCTCCAAGCCAAAGCGCTCTGGCAGTGTAATATGTTCTTTAAAGAGGTGACATACTAAGATTTTGTGGTATAGTTTAAAATCAAGGATGCAACTAACATGTGAAATGCCCGTGGGCATGCATTGCTCACTGCCTGGGCTGGATTTCCATAGCTCTCGTTCTTTAAAATGAACTTTATATAGGGCAGCACTCCGTTGCCCAGAAGGTGTACTCTCGTGAAGGTGTTCTTCTATCACAGAAGTTAACAACCTCGAAGTACTTGCAGAATTCAAACTCATGAGCTGAACATTCACAGATGTCAGCAGTCGTGAACTAGTTCTGACTATATTTGTTTTTTTTACTCTCCCTTATCTGCCCTTCGTCTGTAGCTCTGCCATCCAGTTCCTCCATTAGTTTTCCTGCCCTCTCCGGGCTCCTTGCTGGGGCTCCCCACCCTTCCCTCGTTTCATATGAGTATATTTAATATCACTATGGATGATTGTACTGACTGTGGCCGTGGTGATGCTCACTTAGGTTATCCATACCTCCTATCCATACCACCCCCCACTCCATCCATCCATCCATCTCCCCACTCTCCGTCTACATCTCTCCCTTTCCCTCACTTCCCTCTCCGTCTCTCCTCTCCCCTCTCTCACCCTCTCCCTCTCCCCCTCTCTCTTCTCTCTCCCTCTTTACCCCCCTGCTCTCCTTTTTCTCCCTCTCCCCATCTCCCCCTCCTCTGCCTGCTCTCCTCGCTCTCTCCCTCTCTCCCTCCCCTCTCTCCCCTCCGTCCTTCGCTCTCGTCCTCCCCCTCTCTTCTTACCCTCCCTCTCTCCCTCTACCCTCTCTCCCTTTCTCTCTCTCTTTCCCTCACTTCCCTCTCCCTCTCTCCCTTTCCCTCTCTTCCCTCTCCTCTCTCCCCGTCTCCGTCTCTCTCTCCTCTCTCTCTCATCTCTCCCCCCTCTCTCCTCTCTCTCTCTCTCTTTACCCTCTCCCTGCTCTCCTTTTTCTCCCTCTCCCCATCTCCCACTCAGCACCACCACAGCATCACTCAGCACCACCACAGCATCACTCAGCACCACCACAGCATTCCTCAGCACCACTCAACGCCACAGAAAAACTCAACGCCACAGAACCACCCAACGCCACAGAACAACTCAACGCCACAGAACCACTCAACGCCACAGAACCACTCAACGCCACAGCACCACTCAACACCACAGAACCACTCAACACCACAGAACCACTCAACGCCACAGGACCACTCAACGCCACAGCACCACTCAATGCCACAGAACCACTCAACACCACAGCACCACTCAACGCCACAGCATCACTCAACGCAACAGTATCACTCGGCACCACTGAATGCCACAGCACCCCTCAACGCCACAGCGCCACTCGATGCCACAGCACCACTCAACGCCACAGCATCCCTCAACGCCACAGCATCACTCAACACCACAGCATTACTCAATGCGACAGCATCACTCAATGCCACAGCACCACTCAATACCACAGCACCACTCAACACCACAGCACCACTCAACACCACAGCACCACTCAACACCACAGCACCACTCAACGCCACAGCATCACTCAACGTCACAGCATCACTCAACGTCACAGCATCACTCAACGCCACAGCATGACTCAACGCCACAGCATCACTCAAGGACACAGCATCACTCAATGCCTCAGCATCACTCAACGCCACAGTATCACTCATCAACACTCAACGCCACAGCACCACTGAATGCCACAGCATCACTCAGCACCACTCAACGCCACAGCATCACTCAGCACCACTGAAGGCCACAGCATCACTCAGCACCACTGAAGGCCACAGCATCACTCAGTACCACTGAAGGCCACAGCATCACTCTGTGCAACATTCAACAACAACTGGTTCTAATATGTTCTCTCAATGTTTCAAGCTTTATTACAAATGTCACAAAAAGATGTTAATATTTCACTGCTGTTCTTGGATTTTCATCACAATAAAATACACTGAACATAATCTTCCCAGAAGTTATTTACAAAAGTTTAAGCTATTGCCATTATAAATTACAATAACTTTTAAGTATTAATTATTTAAAAAAATAAAAGCCATTGTTATTTGTAATATCAATACATCTAAGTCACGTAAATACAACACATATTGCATTACAAATGCTATAGGTGTCACATTTGCGAAAGTTAAAACTATTGGCATTGTAAATGACAAAGCTATTCATTTCGCTATTTTCAAAACCAACACATAAATAAAAAAATTGACATTTACAATACCAATAGCTCAAACTTTCCTAATGCGAGACCTATTGCATTGCAAATGCTTGTTTATTATATATACAAGTCACCTCTAAGGTATGCCCTAAAGAGTCCACAGGGTAGGGTTTATTGTATTTAAAAAGTAGGACATGCGTTTTTAGTTCAACATGTCCTGGTAGTGAAAAAACCCTAAATCCCACGGAATAACATTGGGTTACCTTATTACTTTTAATACGTGCTAACATTTAATTGGAAACAGGTAGAAATGTCATGTTTGGACTCAAATAAATAGCATTTTAAACTCCTCTTTAATAGAAAAATCGGAATTTAGATTACAGTTTAGAAAATGTCACTTTTAGAAAGTTGGAATTTTCCTGCAAAAAAAGCTTTTAATGCCTTCTAGGAGCTTCCAGGTGCCTGCACCTGTTAATGGTTTCCTGATTAAGTAAGCATATTGGACCCAGAGAATGAACAACTGGGGTATAGGTGTGGGCAGGATGCTCCATCCTGACAGGATGGTTAGTAGTGTAGCTGTTCCCTGCCCTACTTACATTTCGAAGGGCTTGTCTCCAGGACACACAAAGGAACCTAACACTAGTTTTCTGTCACCCAAAACTTCTTAGAGCCTTGGTAAGGGAAGGAAAGAACTTTACAGAACCAGATGTAGGGGTAGCCTAGAAAGTGTTCCTACTACCAAGGATGGCACCAGGCTTAAATATTGGACCTCCCAAGCCACTCTTCAGTGGCTTGGGACATTAAAGGAGGACTGCCTTGTCCCCCAAAGGAATGCCCTGTAGCTTGAGGCCTGTCCTGTTCCCCAGAGGACTGCACTGTTGCTACCAGAGTACTGTCCTCCTACCTAAGGCCCCCCTTATTTCCCAGAGGACTGCCCTCCTGCTTGAGGTCTGACCGGCTCTCAGAGAAGGAAGACTGGATCTGCTTCCTTCATCCCAGGCTAACCTGAGTGACTCCAAGGATGTGTTGGATGATCCTCCATTTCTGAGCTACATGGACACAACAAGCTCCAGAGGTCTCCCCGCAACTGCCCAGCTGATCTTCTGCAACCGGACCTGCAATTAGACCTGCCTGAACCCTGCTGGCCTCTCTTAATGTGAGTCCCTGATCCCCAAGAGGTGCCTTGCCAGGTCCTGCACCCTTGGCTGGCAGCAGAGTGCACTCCACTTCAAGAAAAATATGAAAATAGTGACGTTTGGGCTACTCGCGGTGCCCAACCTGCTCTTCAAGCCAAATGCCTCCTCCTTGCAGCCTCCTCCAGCGTGAACAGAACGCTGCAATCTGGACTTGAGCAGGTAACTCTTCAGCTGGACTAACCTGGTCCCTATACCCGGCCGGCTCTCTATTGCAGTCAGCCTGAACTTGTGGCTTATCCCCTGTCTAGTGCATACAGAAAACTATGAGTGGCACTTTCTGCTTCTTGGAGCTATTTTTATTTTAAAAATAAGTTTGCATATTCCCGGTTTTACTGATTGAATTTTTACCGTTCTGGTATCATTTTCTTTATTAAAATGTATGCTATTTTTCTAAATTAGTTTGAGATTTTTGTTGTGTTGTATTTTTACTTTATTACTGTTTGTGGGATGCATAAATACTTTACACTTTGTCTCTAAATTAAGCCTGATTGCATTGTGCCAAGCTGCCAGAGATTTAAGTACAACGTATTTTTTGTTTTACTTTTGTTAGTCACCCCATCAAGGATTGTGGTTGTTGCTTGAGAAGGGTTTACACCCCGTCAACTAATAACCTAATTTTTTACAACACCTAATGGGCAAAATACTCTTATACATCAGGCCCCTCGTTATGAGAGTACAGTGAAACTAAGGTGTATACAGCTCTGCAGAAACTATAGCCCATTGTGATAACAATACATGCCACTATAGGAAGACTATGGGAAACCATAATAAAGGTGGAAGGTGTTTTCATGGTTTGGACTCTTGATATGAGACGGGCCTCCAAGATCCTTCTTGGGGAAGTCAAAGTCATGTGTGCTGGTCTAACATCGGTAAATTGCCTACTGGATTAATGATCACCAATTTATCAACTTAGCCTATAAAAAACAGGACTCTTGGGAGGGAACAGATCAGATTATGCAAACCACTCTTCTAAAGGACAGATAGTCCTGGAGGAGAATAACAAAAATTTTCTACTGAGTGGGTGAGCCTAAAACGTGAAAGGCATTACATAATTTATAAGAAATGTAAGAATGGGTGGGAATGTGCTGATTCTTCTTCATCCCTGTTTTTTCCATCACCCTACACTTTCTGTATCGTCATCTCACTTCTCACTCTTCCAGGATCTCTTTCTTCCCTCCTTTCTTTCTAGGTCACTGTCTCCCAGTCTTTCTCTTTCTTTCCTAACTTATCTGTATGTTTCCCTCTTGCTCTGGATCAAAGACTGATGATGGAAAATAAGTCGCAATCAACAACAAGCATTGAAAATGCAATAGGTCTCGCAATAGAAGAGTTTGACATTTTTCGTTTTGCAAATGGATGAGTGGCGTTGCGTGGATGAGTGGCGTTGCGTGGATGAGTGGCGTTGCGTGGATGAGTGGCGTTGCGTGGATGAGTGGCGTTGCGTGGATGAGTGGCGTGTGTGAGTGGCGTTGCGTGTGTGAGTGGCGTTGCGTGTGTGAGTGGCGTTGCGTGTGTGAGTGGCGTTGCGTGTGTGAGTGGCGTTGGAATGCAATAGGTCTCGCATTAGAAAAGTTGTAGTTATTGGTCTTGTAAATGACATATTTTATTTATTTTTTCGTTGTTACAATTGCTAAATTGATGGCGTTGTCATTTACAATGCCAATAGTTATAACTTTCGCGAATGTGACACCTATAGCATTTGGAATGCAACATGTTTTGTATTTACGTGACTTAGATGGCAGGCTCTACAAGCACTATCGACGGTCTCAGAGCTTATTGACCTAATTTGGTATGGTAAGATCAGGCGCGTCAGCACTGGCGTTGCCAATAGGTCTCGCAGTAGGAAAGTTGGAGCTATTGGTTTTGTAAATGACATTTTATATTTATGTTTTGTGATTTACAATGCCAATACTTTTAACTTTAGCATATGTGACACTTTTAGTATTTGTAATGTCACATGTTTTGTATTGCCTTTACTTAAATTTATTGATATTACAATTAACATTGGCTTTTAATATTTTTAATTAATTAATAATTAAATAAAAGTGATTGTATTTTTTAATGGCAATAGCTTAAACTTTTGTAAATAACTGTTGTGAAGATTATGTTCATTGACTAAAATACAAGAACAGAAGTGAAATATTAACATTTTTTTGTGACATTTGCATTAAAGCTTCAAACATTGAGAGAACATATTTGAACCAGTGATGCTGTGGTGGTGCTGAGTGATGCTGTGGTGGTGCTGAGTGATGCTGTGGTGCCCCTGAGTGATGCTGGGGATGGAGCGATAGATAGATAGAGTGCGATAGATAGATAGACAGAGTCACGGCGATAGATAGATAGACAGAGTGAGGGCGATAGATAGATAGACAGTGAGGGCGATAGATAGAGTGAGGGCAATAGAGTGAGGGCGATAGATAGAGTGAGGGCGATAGATAGATAGATTGATAGAGAGTGAGTGCGATAGAGAGATAGAGTGAGGGCAATAGATAGAGTGAGGGGAATAGATAGAGTGAGGGCGACAGATGTGTGTGTTTGTGTGTGTGCGGTTGTGTGTGTAGTTGTTTGAGTGGTTGTATGTGTGAGTGGTTGTTGTGTGGGTGGTTGTGTGGGTGGTTGTATGTGTGGGTGGTTGTATGTGTGGGTGGTTGTATGTGTGAGTGGTTGTATGTGTGAGTGGTTGTATGTGTGAGTGGTTGTATGTGTGAGTGGTTGTATGTGTGAGTGGTTGTATGTGTGAGTGGTTGTATGTGTGAGTGGTTGTATGTGTGAGTGGTTGTATGTGTGAGTGGTTGTATGCGTGTATGGTGGTGGGGTAGGAAATTAAACAGCAATCGAGTTTTGCATGCGGTGACTGTTGCCATGTTTTCGCCGTGCCCTTGTTTATCCCCTTACCACATTTGCCCTGGAGTTTCGTTGGCTGTGCAATTTAAGGATATCCCTGCCTGTCTTGGCCCCCGGTAGCAGAGAGGAGAGCGCGCCGGACCGGTCGCGTGGCACTGCTATGGACCCCCGTGTTATTTTTCGAGAGCAGCGCTGCTGATTGCCTCAGCAGACGTCCGGGTAATTATCTGCAGGTGGCGTTGCCTAAAGCGCTGCCATTATTATAAAAATATAGACCCATGACAACATATTAAAAAGCCAACACACAGCACGGTACTAATAAAACATAGTTGAAACGCACTCACATGTGTGCGAGAGGCAGGCGATCATGTGGAGAAGCGTCCTCGGTAACAGCGGCAGCATTTTAAAACATTGTTTGCACTTTAAAACAAAGAGATTACCACAAACATATGTTTAGTTTAGAAGAAAGTGCCTGCATTTTAGCCCACCTTAACAGTACTACAACAGTGCGTTATAGAAGCCAAAGGAGGGTAGGGCTGGGGGAGAGTCAATGGCTGCAGCGCTACCCAGCATGAACCCAAACATCCCATGTACATTATAAACGCACCAAAGAAGACGCAGCCTTGGTTACAAACACCTCGTTTGACTAAGGCGAGAGGGGGAGGTGGGGGTGCAACTCTGTGTGGCTTGTGCTCTCCTGGCGCCTCTGGTCTGTTTACTGTTAACACATGGAATTCCAAAGCAATCATTAAGCCGGATGGCTCCGTCTATGTTGTGCACCACTGGCGCCTTTTGTCTGTTTCCAGCAGAGAGGAAGGAGCTGGAGAAGCAGGAAACTGAAAGTACGGCCGGCCACCGGCCAGCCATGAATGAACCCCTCGGTTGCCTGCACAAAAATAATCAAACTTTACTTTAATAAAGTTGTTAAAAAAGAAGTGAATAGCCCCATGGTCAATCCTCGTGAGCCACAATACCACCACACACCTACACAAACGCATCGCCTTTGGAACCAAGTTATAGATTTTATAAACAACTTCGGCCATAGCGCCCAGCACCAACTGCCTTGTCTCAAGGCGCGCCAAGATAAGGCGCTCTTGAAATCCCATAGAAAGGTAGGTACCCTCTCCCGGAGTTCGCAAGGATGAAAGGCTGCGCTGGGTCTGACAAGATTCGGTTCCATGAGCTGCAGCGCACTGGGCTGAAGGTCACGGCCTGGCCTCTTATCGAGAAAGTGCAAACATTAAAATATATCGATATCCGACTGAGGTCTTGTGAGGTGTAAACAATAAACTCTATTCGAGTTGGCAACATATTTTGAGAATTTAAACTATTCAAATCCAGTATAGATTTTGGGTTTAGATTGCAATATCCCTTTGCTTTCCTTTAAGCAGAAGCAATTTCTCTTCCCACCCAATAGTATTATCCCAGAGTATAGCCATCATCAAGTTACGTTCGTTCACTTAACTCTACGTAAAATGCGCCTTCTCCAAGGCAAAGCCACGCACTCAGTGTTAATTTTTTTTTTAAAGCAGCACAATGAGTGGCGGAGTCTCGGTGATTTACAAGCTCGCCGCTGACATCTGCTGTAATCTGCAGGGCTCACGTTCGAATCCTGGTAGGCTCAAAGCCTCCCGTCGTCCTTCTACGGTCGATGTGCGCAGTAATATTGCACTTTGGTAACTCTAAAATCGTACTATTTCCAGCGCCTAGAGCCTAAAGGAGATTTCAAGCGCTATATGAAAAAACAGGTTATCCATTTCTCTGCCCGCTTTTTGCACCCTTTTGACGTATTGCACAATTCACTGGTGCCCAGTTTAGCGGATGAAAGGCTGCGCTATCCTCACAGGTGGAAATCTTTAATCTATGGGTTGCGCATATATTGTCTCAAAAGATGCACCGTCCCTGAACTGTTTTGTGGTTTTAAATGGAATATTGTGTTCTAGAGAGCCAACTGAAGATTATGGCCCACATCTGTAAATAATTGCCTGGAGAAGAAATACCGTCGAATAGGCGCTTCTGAAAAGCCAGAAAAGGGGCAGGTGAATGTTAAATTGGATTGCTAGCTAGAGAAAGGCAACGAGAAACCCAGATGTTAGCTAAAGTATTGAAGATCCGCTGGACGCTGATATTCAGGTGAGCTACCATAGTGGGAGGGGGAGAAGACGAATGAGAAAAACATTAAAGAAGAGGGCGTGGTGGGAAGTAGAAAGTGATAACGGGTATTATAGCTGAGGCAGGAGGAATGGGAAAAACATTAAAGTAGTAAAGATGGGAGAGAACATTAACACAGCGGAAAGCAGTACAGCAGGATAAGGAGAGAGACCCCCCCACCAAAAAAAAATCGAAACATACTGAGACATTAAAAGAGGAAGGAATGGAATCGAGACAAGTTACAGCAGAAACATACGGGCATCAGAAGCAAAAAAAAAGACGCTGCGAGGCAAAGAGAGAAAGGGACGCGGGCTCATGTTTGTTTGAGGAAATCAGAGTTTAAAAACGAAAGGCACTAATCTCTTGCTCTTTAAGTTCTAGACATGGTCGTTTTTTATGTTTAAATCAAAAGAACTTTTGGCATGCTTGAGATACTGTAAAGAAACATACGGGCATCAGAAGCAAAAAAAAGACGCTGCGAGGCAAAGAGAGAAAGGGACGCGGGACAGATAGAGAAAAGAAGAAACGGGTAAAACAAGACGGAGGGCATTGCTGTGGGGAGGGGGGAGGAGAAATGCGACACGGCGGGCAGGGGAGGGGGCGGAGCGGGGAGAGCGGCATGAGGGTGTGAAAGCAGCAGGGGCCTGGAGTGCGGCTAAGGGAACTGAAGAAACGCGACACGGCAGGCAGGGGAGGAGGCGGAGCGGGGGTGTGGGAGGAGTGCGGCTGAGGGAAAATAGATGCAAGCAGGCGGCTGGGGGCATGTGCACGCGCTTTTAAGCTCAATGCACATGCGCATTAAGCTTGAATTTCACGGGCACTGCAAGGAATCGCCACGATTCCTTGCAAGTTGGTTAAAGACTGTTTAAGCCCCAATAGTCTCGCAAGCTCGATGCGCATGCGCATCGACAGGCGAGACCTAAAAATGAGTGCTGGTGCCAGTGCTTAACTTATGAAAATAATAAGTGGCGAGAACCAACATTTTTCTTAGGAACCCACCTCTTCTGATCCTGAATGCCGGGATTGCCAGATGCCAAGACTGCCTTGTCTTGACTCAATCTCATACCTCTTCTTTCTGACACACTGCAGTTCCTGTCTCCTATCTAACTTTTGTATGTTGTTTTTCGTCCCTCATGTCACTGTTCTCCTAATTTCTCCTCCTTCCTTTTCCATTTTATGCCTTTCTCTCTCCTTCTGGGTCAAAGTCTGCTGATGAAAAATAATCACTTCTTCCCTAAAATGTAGTCCTGATGCCTACCACCTGCAACTGCTAGCACAAATGAAGCATTGGTTAGTCCCCACCACCAGCGCACACACAGGAACAAACATAGTCAAGTCTATAGCTCAGCACTGGCAATCACCAGGAAGAACTGCAAATATGACCATTGTCATGTGTCTGCCTCTGGCAGTTATCGGGGACGTAAACATTATATTCAAGGGTTTCTCCAACAGTACTTGGGTTCAACACACATTTTTGTGTCCTGTTGGGAGAGCTTGTTCAGAGGGCCTGATTCTTTTAACCTATGAGACAGACATCTGTTTGTGCTCTGTTGACTTTTTAGCGAGGTTCATGACACACCCTAACTGCCCAATAGCATTTGTTAACTCTTCACAGAGCACATTCACATTTTAACTCTCCCATGTTGAAACAACTCGACAGTCTACAAATATATTGGACTGTTTCTGCAATCAGCCTGATGCTGTGATAAAACAAAGCAGGACCTTCCATCTGCCCTTCTCTCAAACAATGCTCATTTCTGTGTTTTGTGAAGGCAGTGCCACAGTCTCTGCCTCCTACGTTGACAAACTGCAAGTTATAGAGGTACGGAAGTATGTAGCGTTTTTGAGACTGCAAAAGGTCCAATTCACAGAATAAGGCCTTTTGTGACAGCAAATGGCTTTTTGTCATGCAGGAAACACAAATAGCAATTGTGTAACATGCTAAGGAAACGAAATTTGAGTTTGACACCAAATAACAATTCAGTTGTTAGAAGAGGTGTGTTTAAAGTGTGCCTCCCAAATCCCAAATCGGAATGGGTATGTTAATGTTTTGACCGAAATCCGGTTGGAAAATATTAATACTTTACAGACAACAAATGTGATGATAAGCTATTCTCAAACATGAAGAGGTCCCCAAGGGAATTTCCCTTCATGAAAGTGTCAAATATATATTTTTTTAAAGTAGACAACTGCCCAGTCTCAAAAAATGTTACTTAAACGTTTCAATTTTTTAAGAAAAGAATGAATAAAAAACAAAAATGTTTATTGAAAAGCAATCAGAAACATGGTGGGCCTGCTGACCTCACCAGGCCACCATCCCCATGATGGCTGGGATTTAATTGCATTTTGTGACCTACCTCTTCAATATTCATGAGGCAGGTCAAATTGCGACCCACTAGGAATCAGTATTTTGCGAACTGACCTACTAGTACGTAGGTTGGCTCACAAAATAGCACAATGGTGGCGAAAATATTGGTCACAAAGTGCTACAGTGTTTTGCGTCCAGTGGTTTTAACATCTAGCCCAGAGACATTTTATTCTGTGACTACTAACTGCAACTTAAACCTTTCTCTTCTTATGGTGCCCTCTCTGGTTTTAATACTACAAACGTGTTCTAAGGAGATCTTTACAAAGACGGGTCAAAACTATAAAAGCTGCACTTAGTCACCTTAGAATGCATGTCCCAATAACAACAGGTGCATTCCATTTAGAGAACGCTGTGGCAGTTTTAAAGTTATTTTCGGGCACACCTGGGCTTATTTAAGCCATTTTAGGATTCTGCTTTAGTGCTGACGTTTGGAATATTACTGTCGAATCTGGAAATTCTCAAGCAATTCAAGCAGAATACTTCAGTATATTCTGATGCGAGAACAAGACCAACAGACCCGATTCAGGCATGAGACTCCGATCTTTTAAGCCAATCTCCCGATATTTTTTTTTTTATATCTACATGTTGGCATGCATGCGAGAATGAATACTAGCTTTGAATATATATCTCGGTGTGCGGTTTGTTATCACAGTATTGTAGGCACTGTTCCATATCCCTACGTCCGCGTGGTTTCCAGTTACCGAGCTCCCTTCCTCTTTCTAATTGACCGCAGTGTTGCAGATACTGCTCTGAAGCGGCCTGCTTCCGTCACTTGACACTTCGGAGATCAAGAATAAGATAGACCGACAAGCCTGCTCTTGGTTGTTAAAACTGGTTGTTATGCTATCACGCTTTTTTTCTGGCCCTATTCCACACTAAACACACCAATGCAGTAAAATTGCACTGTTCCATTTAAATTGCATTTCGTTGGCAAATGTACCATCACTTTTCAAGGTGCCTAGAATGTGTGGGAAAACGTATAGCATGAAATAAATAAGCACATGAAAAATCTGCTTTTTTGCATATGCAGCCTATTAACTAACCTAGCTCTCCATTCTCAATTGCTTCGAATGTTAGCCAAATATCCAAGCTTGACGCCACATTTCGCATGTCCAGCACCTGATTGGTCAGTTCTTCTGCTGACATAGCAGGGGAGACCTGCATGTAAAGAAGAAAAAAGAAAACAGAGAAAAAGCAGTGAAGTGTTAAGATTTGAAAAAATTACACAATCTAATAACACACATCGGAAATGAAAATAGGTCAGGTATAAAGCAAAGTGCCTCTTCAGTCACCTGTGAGTTTAGGCACTGTTGTAAAGTGACCCCTTTTTGAGTGGCCATCACATGTATTTAATTTTGTGGGTACTCGCCTGCTGGTAATCTTGAGCTCCAACTTTGGGACATTGCTAATCAGAGCCCTGTGTAAGTGCTCTTGACTCCTAAAACATGTCAAAAGTGGCTTTAAACCAGAGTGGCACATTTACCTTTCCTATAAAGTCATAATATCTAGAGCAGAAATGCACCCATAGCATGGAAATGTATATGCCACTTGTGGACTGCAGTACTTATTGTGCCATCTACTAAAGTGACAGTGAAAACATGGCTTCTGGCCTGCTCTGTGTAGCCCCACAGCAGCAGCAGCTTGAACCCTGCTGCCCAAACACATCAAACTCACCTTTTTGACTGGGGGCAAAATCTGATTTTAGGAACTAAATAAGACACTCCTGAGCACACCCATATTAGGGTGAATAATATTTGAATGGAACACGTGACATTAGAAACGGCAAGTTCCCCCCAGTGACTAGGCCCAAAACAACATTGTAACTGGTCAGGCTGGGACTGGTACATAGGAAAGATCAAAGGATAAATTATAATCTTAAATCTGTAACATGTGACTTGTACCAGCCACAGACTCCATTCAAATAATAATTTCTATATTTAATTAAAAAAATCTATCTAATGGTGAAGTTGGATTTTTTTTTTAATATCTTGGAAATGTAACTTTAAGAAAGTTACCTTTACCCTGCCTGAAGCTGATGAAGACTAATTTGAATTCGCTCTGCAGAAATTGCCCAACCTTTACGTGCCTTGAATTGGGGATGAAAGAGGTGTGAAAACAGCATCCAGACCAGAGGCAATGGCCTGGAAGTGTGGATCTATTTTCTTTCACTAGCAGGAACACCAATGTAGGATGGCCCACAAACTTCAGCAATTGAAAAGGGACCTGCCCTGTCACAAGCAAATGTTTGGTGACATCTGGAAATCCCCAGCCCTTGTTCCCATAATCAGGCTCTCATCAGGCCTAGTGAGATGAAAGCTACCCCCACAACCAGGTTTAAGTGCCCACAGAAGAGGAGGCTGCTTATTATCCTGGCTACACAGGCTCAGTACAAGGGGAGAAAGGTTTGCCCGTCTTGAATTTTGAGAGTGAGGAGTAGTGGGGGATTGTTTGCGGCAGGGTGAACAGCAACTACCGAAAAAGTGGCTATGGTAGCCTCTGGGAACTTTTACCCCATTGGGTATGGAGTGCCCACGTGTTACTCGCCCTATAGATCCTACCTAGATATAAATGTAGCATCCCCAGGAAGCCTCCTCAGAACACTTTCCGGAACTGCGGAAGATCAAAAGAGGACTGGGCCTGCTGTCTGGGACCTGAGAGGAGCCCAGAAGGACTGAACCTGCTCCCTCTTGTAGCTGGCTACCCTATTGTGTGGCTACAGAAACACAACAAGCAAGAGGTATTTTTCTGCTGAACTGATCAGTGAAAACGGAACCAGGACAGGGCTTTGTGGTTGGCCTCTGCCTGACACCGTGAGAGTCTCTAAATGCACTTCCCCGAGGTCCTGGAAGCCTAAGAAGAGTAATTGTATGGTTGTTTGGGTACCAGGAGAAAGTTTGGAAACTTTGAAAAAAATCTTCTTTCAGACTGAATTTTAGCTTTGTCCTGCTCAAGACTCCCAGCACCTCCGAAAAAACCGACTACGTCCCATTCTGCATTGGGACTTTAAAATGTTCAGCGAAAAATCTCCAAAACTCTAGAAGGAGCAACCAGCCTTAAGTATCTGGCTTTCAGGTACACGTTGAAGGTGGGCTACAATTTCAGAGTCAGCCCACTAAAGGAGGATTTTTCTTCATAAAAATTGATAAAACCCCTTCTGCCTTGGGACTTGTTGTCTCCGAGGACTCCATTGTGGCTTTCTATGTCGGTTCGCCATTCAGGATTTTTGTCATTTTGGTCTTATTTTACTTATAAAATCTTTTGCTGTATATTACACCTGAATTGTGGAGTTTTATTTTGTTTGTATGGTCTTTCCTTCAGTGCATGCACTGATTAAATACTTTACACATTACCTTTGATTTTAGAACAACACCTTTGTGTTTCATTACCGGAGACTGAGTACACGCTTATTTTATTTAGTTTGTGTGATATTTAGCAGATATTGCAAGTCACCGAGAAGTTCCATAACTATATAGAGGAATGAGGCCAACGGTCAAGTTCTTTTATAAGGTTATGGAATTCAAAGATGACAAGAATGAATATGCTACTTACCAGTATGCATCTGTTCTTGGCATGTAGGGCTGCTAACATTCATATCTTAGCATTAGATCGCCGCCTAGTGTTGGGTCCGGATGATCGCACATTGTTGTCCTGGAAGAGTCTTCGAAGTATCCTGAGATAGGTGGCTCCTCCCCTGGACTACAGTGCGCATGGGCATCGGCTCCATCCCCAGATTGTTTTTCGCCATTGTGGCAGAAGATGGAGTGAAAAGTGTAAAGGATGTCCATGCTAATGACTGAATACAATAGTATATCTGCAGCTGCGACAGGCACCGGGGAGGAGGGTGGGCGATATGAATGTTAGCAGCCCTACATGCCAAGAACAGATGCATACTGGTAAGTAGCATATTCAGTTCGAGGCATGTGGGCTGCTAAATTCATATCTTAGCATAGAATACATAGCAGTCCCTCCATCAGCGGCGGTTGCCCGTGCCAGCTGCAGAAACCTGAAAGAGAGTTTTGAGAACAGCCTGTCCTACAGCAGCTTGCTGCTTGGAATGCACATCAACACAGTAGTGTCTTGTAAAGGTATGTGGTGTAACCCACATGGCTGCTCTGCAAATGTCCTCTAAAGGAATGTTCCCTAGGAAAGCCATGGATGCCCCCAATTTGCGTGTGGAGTGCGCCCTTGGGGGTATCGTTAGAGTGCGTTTGGCCTTTTGATAACATATTTGGATGCACTTAACAATCCACCTGGCTATTCCTGCTTTGGAAATAGGGTTGCCTTTGTGTTGTGGTGCGAAGGCAACAAAAAGTTGTTTTGTCTTTCTAAAGGGTTGTGTCCTGTCTATGTAGTACATCAACGCCCTCCGTACATCTAAGGTATGGAGCATTCTTTCCGCCACCGTTTGTGGGTTTTGAAAGAATGCCGGCAAGTCAATAGTTTGGTTGAGATGAAACTGTGACACCACCTTCGGAAGGAATTTGGGGTTAGTGCGTAGCACTACCCTATTTGGATGAATCTGAATGAAAGGCTCTTGGATTGTGAGCGCTTGTAGCTCACTAACACGCCTCAGTGACGTAATAGCTATTAGGAAAGCTACTTTCCACGTTAGGAACTGGAGTTCACACGAGTGCAGCGGCTCAAAAGGTCCCATCAGTCTGGTGAGGACCACATTGAGGTTCCACACCGGAGCTGGTGGTGTTCTTGGGGGAATGACTCGTTTCAGACCTTCAAGGAAAGCTTTAATGGCAGGCACTCTGAAGACAGAGAGATGCTGCCTGTTCTGAAGATAAGCCGCTATGGCGGATAGATGTATCCGAATGGAAGTGTACGCTAGATTGCACTTGTACAGATGTAGCAGATAACAAATGATGTTAGGGATAGATGCATGTAGCGGGGTGATGTCATTAGCCGTACAGTAAATGACAAAACGCTTCCATTTTGCAGCATAGCATGCTCTGGTAGTTGGCTTCCTTGCCTCCTTGATGATGTTCATGCATTCTGGAGGTAAGTTAAGGTATCCGAACTCTAGGACTTCAGGAGCCAGATCGCCAGGTTGAGCTGTTGCGGATCTGGATGCTGAATTTCTCCATGGTTCTGCGTCAAAAGTCTGGGCGTGAGGCGCAGTCTTTGATGCGGCACCACTGAGAGTTCGAGGAACGTGGTGTACCATGCTTGGCGCGCCCACGTTGGAGCAACTAGGATGAGAGTCATCGCGTGCTGCCTTAGCTTTCTTGCCACCAGCGGTATCAGAGGGGCTGGCGGAAAAGCGTACGCAAATTTGCCTGACCAGTTCATCCATATCGCATTCCCCTGCGACTGTGGGTGAGGGAACCTGGCGGCAAAGTGTTGGCATTTTGCGTTTTCTCTTGTTGCAAACAGGTCTATCTCCGGATGACCCCACTGCTGGAAGTACGGGTGGAGTACAGATGGGTGTAACTCCCACTCGTGCATTTGATGGCTGTGTCTGCTGAGCAGATCCGCCATTAGATTGTCCTTGCCCGGGAGGTGTTCTGCCATGAGGAAGATGTTCCTCTGAATGGCCCACTCCCACATGCCCTGAGCCAGATGAGACAGCTGTGGCGAGTGGGTGCCCCCTTGCTTTTGAATGTAGTACATCGCGGTCATGTTGTCCGTCCGGACCAACACTACCTTGTTGCACAGATGTACAATGAAGGACTTGAGTGCCATGAAGATTGCCATCAGTTCCAGATAGTTGATGTGCATCTTCTGTTGCTGCGTCGTCCATAGTCCCTGCACAGTGTAATTGAGCAGATGAGCTCCCCATCCCTGGAGAGATGCGTCCGTTGTCAGGGTAATCTGTGGCACTGGCTCCTGGAACAGTCGGCCCTTGCAAAGGTTGTGTGGAGTCCACCAATGCAGAGAGTCGTATGCCCGACTGGTAACCAACACTAGGTCTGTTAATTGTCCTTGAGCCTGTGTCCACTGATTTGCTAAGCACTCCTGGAGCGGGCGCATATGTAGCCGTGCGTGAGGGACTATGAAGATGCAGGAGGCCATCATGCCTATCAACTGCATGAACACTCTCGCTGGAAGTGAGTGTTGTGATCTGAACTTCAGGATCAGAGACTGCATGCTGTCTATCCTGACTTGGTTTGCTTGAGCCACGGCTGTCAGGGTATTGATCGTCGCGCCTAGAAACTGCCGGACATGCGCCGGTTGAAGGTGCGACTTTGGGTAGTTCAACGAGAAACCTAGATCGTGAAGGAGGTGAATGGTAGTCGACATGTCCGCGGCACACTGTTGTTCTGACTTGGCTTGAACGAGCCAGTCGTCCAGGTAGGGGTAGACATGGATGCCCTGCCTCCTGAGGTGCGCCGCTACTGTCGCCAGACACTTTGTAAACACCCTTGGGGCTGTGGTGACTCCGAAGGGTAGGACTTTGAACTGATAATGTTTGCCTTGGATAGTGAACCTGACGTATTTTCTGTGGGACGGGTGTAGTGGTATGTGGAAATAAGCATCCTTGAGGTCTAAGGTTGCTAAGAAGTCCCCCTGGTTTAATAAGGGAAGAATCTGTTGCAGTGTGAGCATATGGAAATGTTCTGACAGTATATACAGGTTTAGGGGACGTAGATCCAGAATGGGTCTGAGAGATCCGTCCTTCTTTGGGATAAGGAAGTACAGGGAATACACTCCTGTGCCTTCCTCCTCCACTGGCACGAGCTCGATTGCGCCTTTTTGCAGCATCACCACTACCTCCTGCTGCAATAAGTGCAAGTGCTCTGCGGACATAGGCCTTTGCCTTGGCGGGATGTTGGGTGGAGTGGATTTCAACTCTAGGCAA
Organism: Lissotriton helveticus; assembly: GCF_964261635.1. NCBI lineage: Eukaryota > Metazoa > Chordata > Amphibia > Caudata > Salamandridae > Lissotriton > Lissotriton helveticus. The sequence continues at coordinate 937,799,128 of NC_136068.1, forward strand.
TAACCATACTGGACTAGTTGACGCACCCACCTGTCTGTGGTGATGTTTCTCCAGACGGGCAGGAACTGCTGCAGTCTCCCCCCGACAGGTGTTAAGTGGTCGGGGGGCAGTGACAGAGAGTCACTGTATGCTTGGGGTAGAGGAGCGGGAGCTGTTGTTTCCTCTGCCGCGACCTCTGTTGCTGTTATTTCTGTAACCTCCCTTGTTCTGTTTTGTGAACGAGGATTGTGCTCCACCTTTTGAGAATTGAGATTGTTGACCCATTTGTCCTCTGGTGACTCCACGTGCACCTGAGCGACGAAAATTGTTGCCACGAAACTGTTGTGACTGTAGGGCCCCCATGGACTTAGCAGTTTCTGTGTCCTTTTTTATCTTTTCGAGGGTGGTGTCAACATCTGGACCAAACAGTCGATCAGGATTGACTGGCTGATTAAGGATGGTTGTCTGAATATCAGGTTTAAACCCAGATATGCGGAGCCAAGCCTGTCGTCTCAGCATGACGCTAGTGTTGATCGCCCTAGCTGCTGTGTCTACGGCGTCAAGTGCACACTTGATGGCTGCGTTGGAGATCAACTTTCCTTCCTCTATAAGCAGTTTTGTGCCCTCTTGAAACTTTGGAGGCAGGTGTTGTACAATCTGTTCCAGGGTGTCATAATGTGCCCTATCGTAACGTGCTAAGAGTGCTTGTGTATTAGAAATACGCCAAAAGTTGGCAGCTTGTGCAGCTACTCTTTTGCCCCCTGCCTCTAGCACTTTGGACTCCTTATCCGGGGGAGGAGCTTCACCCGTTGTTTGGGAGTTGGCCCGTTTGCGGGCATTGGCGACCACCAGGGAGTCTAGCGGCAACTGTCCCCGAATGTATGCAGGGTCTGCAGGTGCTGGTCTGTACTTTTTTTCAATACGTGGATTGACCACTCTCGCCCTAGTGGGTTCCTTAAAGATGTCCGCAGCATGTTTGAGGACTCCCTTGAGCATAGGCAGTGTCTTAACAGTCCTCTCAGAGACTGAAAACGTGTCAAAGAGAAAGTCTTCTTCAACCGGGTCAGCATGCATGTCCACATCATGATTAGCAGCTGCCCTCTCAATTAATGCATGAAAACCTGCAGAATCCTCAGTTGGGGATGCACGTGCACTGAAAGGCTGTGGGTCTTGCCCCACACCTTGGGTGCCTTGGTCACCAATGTCATCATATGCATCTGTGTGTGCATCTGGTTCATTTACTGGGAAGGTGTATTGGTCCTCCTCATTGTAACCCTCACCATCAGAATGGTCTGGTGAGGGAGTAGGGCTTCTTCTTGGAGGAGGCTGGATAGGCTCTATGAGGTTAGAAGCGTCCAGAGGAACTTTTTTCTTCTTTAGTGGGATAACATAGGAGTCTAGAGGCTCTGATGTGATCCTTCTTTTGTATATTGTCAATTTGCCTGTGTTGGCGTCGATGAAGTGCTCAGAATCGTCCTCGGATCCGAGTTCTCGACTTGAAGGTACCCCTGCCGTAGAAGAATCCGCCTTCTTTGGCGTCGATTTTGTAGAAAAAGCCTTCGGAGCCTCTTTCGGCGGCAGAAGGAAGAGAAGCTTGCTTTTAGGCTTGGCCGGAGCATCCTTCGGCGTCTGAGGCGACGGTAACGGAGCCGACGTAGCAGCGGCCTTTTCCCTGATTCTCTGCAGCGAAGCGGCGATGGGAGACGCTTCATCCACAGTGGCTTTTGGCGCTGACGAGGACGTCTTGACCTTCCCCTCGGATCCGACGTGATGGTGGCCCTTCTGAGGTTTGGGCGCCGATGCCGTTGACGCCGACCCAGAGTCCTTGGACCGATGCGCAGACGTGCCAGCAGTTGATCCGTGCGCTTGAGTCGGTTCCGTATCCACTACGCTGCTGGCCTTGGCGTGCTTGGACGGTGTCGCAGCGGTTGATCCGTGCCGACCACCCTTTTTAGAGGATCCCTCCTCCTGCGCCGATTTCGTTCCAGCGGAATCGATCGACTTCTTCGGCTTCCGCGGACCGGAGCCCGACGGAGCCGATGCGGCAGCGGGTGCAGTATGTTTTTGTGGGCCGGCCGCCATTTTAGGGACGCTCGAGTCCATAAGTTTCGGTTTCGTTTTCGGGTCGGCCATTTTAGGTGTCGTCGACACCGCAGGTTTCGGTTTCGATCCGGCTTGCCCAGCAAGTACGTCCGTGGCCGGGCCTGATGGCGGGGCCGTGGCTTGCGGCACTGGGTCTTGGGTAAGGCCACTTGGCGATCCCGTGACCCGATCTTGATCTTCGAAACCTTCGGGGCATAGCTCGTCTCCAGAGCTATCTGCCGCGGCCCCATAAATCTCTTCGACGTCCCCTACCTCGTCGACGTATTGAAGGTCTTGACCCGCGACTCCGTCGTCGTCCTCCGGATCCGCCTCGACCTCCGTTTCGGGTGGGGAGATTTGGAGAAGATGACCCTGTTCATCTTCTTCCTGGTCGCCGAAGATGTTTTCTGGATCGGGGGCCGCTTGTCTGGCCTCCAGGCGCACCGCGCGCCGAAGCTTGAGAGTCTTTTTCGACCTGAATTGAGCGCAAGCCTTACACTTGCCGTCGTCATGGTCCGGTGAAAGGCATTTGTTACAGACCGGGTGGAGGTCTATATGTGGGTACTTGGACCCACAGAGCGGACAGTACTTAAACGGACTCCGCTCCATGCTGTAAAGTTGTAGTCGTGTCGCGATGAGAAGGCCTCGATGTTCGAAGAGTGTAGACTCCGTTGAATCCGACTTCAAGAGTTGGAAGAACCCGAGACCGTGCGCGAACAATACCGACGCTAGAAAATACAAGGCCTTTTGGCCTGAAAAAGTTAGTTTTTCTCGGTTCCGACAAAGAGAAGTCGGGACCACATCCGAACCCAATGGCGGAAAAAAACAATCTGGGGATGGAGCCGATGCCCATGCGCACTGTAGTCCAGGGGAGGAGCCACCTATCTCAGGATACTTCGAAGACTCTTCCAGGACAACAATGTGCGATCATCCGGACCCAACACTAGGCGGCGATCTAATGCTAAGATATGAATTTAGCAGCCCACATGCCTCGAACATATCCTTATGATGTAAGGCTGAGGGTACTTTATCCTATATAATACATGCTCACCCATCATCTTTCTCACAAACCACTTAAATACTGCGTAGCTCTTTCGTTGGAGAGAGCATGGTTGCAAACATGAAGAATAGAACCGCTAGTGTGAAATTCAACACATAAACAACCTGTTCAATATTTTTGGGAAAAAAGATATTAAAAACAGCTCAATACCAATAATTTGTTTGTCTTTTTCAACTGCAGTAGTTCGGATTGTGTAGAAATATTCCAATAATAGTCTAACTTTTACATAATGATCGAACAAATGCCAAAAATAAACATGCCCTTTCTGCTAGTCACTGTAAGCTAGAAAAATTGAGCAGAAGAAAGAAAAGCCATATTTTATTTTCATTGCTTTAAACAACAGCTCCGTTAGCTGACCTGCTTTTCAAATAAGCTGCTGACTCTGACAGCAGGCATCGTGATGTTAGAGTTCGACTATAATAACTTATTACAACTGAGCTCTGAGGTATTTTCTTTATAATCGGTGACTGGGTGCGTCACAAGTCATTGGTTATAAAGAAATAAGAGACCAGGGATTGCATAGTATTATAATCTACTTTCCTACAGGCACACAATACTTCATCACAGATGCACTATGTCACTCATCTTCATGTATCCACTCATTTACTCCTTGGAATTGAAGTCTGCATAGAGTTTCATTGTTGTACAGATCCAAGATGGCCATGATAATTCTTTTAAATGTGGCAGTGGCAACAACGTGATGCAGGGAAGGCCTGTTGAGTGCCCTTCCTGATAACTTGAGAAAGGGCGAGTCCTCCCAATGATTCCACCCTGTCCTGACTAATATACGTTAAAGGTGTTAAGTGTCTTCTTTAGAGTCCCAGTAAGCAAAAAAACTCACAAAGGACAAAAAACCTTTTTGACAATCTAGTAACTTGGATGTAGATAAAGTTAGCCCTAGAGTAACAAGCAATGCATTAAGTTCCCTTAAGGCACGAAAAACCATAAGCAAGCCAGGCAAACCCATGAGAAGATTCCAGAAAATTGTTGCAACTGCTAGACGCAAAAAACATGGATAAAAATAGTCTTGGTGATAAAATCAGAACAAGTTCTTTGCCACGCATCTTCATCTCATTATAGTCTCCTTTAATTATGCTTCAAACAGGAATCAACATCATAGGAAAGGCACCTACTACATCTTGGATTGGCACCTCAGATAACTTCCTATAGATAGACCGCTATCTTGGTAAAGGCTGCTTTAAAGTTTTGACTACACCTCTTTCAGAAACTCAAGATGTTCCTTGAAGAAATGAAGCAGCTGCTCAGGTGTGACTCCTTCAAGCTGCGCAGACCAGAGGCGCCACAAACACCCCCGCAGCCCCTGCTGTGTGAGGGGAGCAGTCTTCTCTACATAGAGGGAACCACATCAGCATGTCTGTGCAGCGTCTCTCTAAAGCAGCTGCAGTGTGCAGCATACTCTGAGCTGACAACACGCAGACCAGGACTGAAAATAAACAAAATAACGTATTTGTTTCTCTTCAGTCTGAGCCTGCCAGGCACCTTACATGAGTGGGTGAGGCCCCATGAAAGAAACATGCTCGGCAGAACACTGCTCATTTAACCCGTTCGGTGCTGGCGTCGGCCAACGGTCATCGCGAGCACTACCTCGTTGGTGCTGCGCACGTCCGTTAGCCGACACAGCCCGCCCACTCATTAATTCGGAGAATTTGCGCCACGATTAAGAGGGGAAGAGGCAGCACAGAAATTACTGCAGCAGAGTTATGTTAGCCACCTTCCCAGAGAAGAATGCCAGCTCTCTCTTTTCATGTTTTAAGATTCTTCAAAGGCCTGCATATGATTCTTAAGTAGAACTTTATATGAAATAATCTGTATTCATTTTAATATTGCCTTACTGTTTTTGTTTACTTACGTTATTCATCAGGGGCCATTAGGGCAGTTGAAAACACTTTTTAGTGTTTTCTTCTTACATTTACTTTTAAAGGTATGTATTGATATGGAAAACAAATAGCAGCCAGAACATTAAATGCTAGTCATTTCAAGCGATTTCCTTGGCTATTAAAAGCTCTGGTTAGAACCCCAGAGTTGTTGTTTCTCTTTGGCATGCTTTGAATAAGGTATCATTCCAAAGTTAAAAACAACACGCAATACATATAGTGTAAAAAGAATTGACCAATATAGACCAATAAAAGCTCAACATTGAAAAAAGAAAGTGGCCAGCTTTACTTAAATATTTCCAAGCGCTTTGTTTATTTTTTTAAAGCAAAGTAGTCTACAAAGCAGACTGCCATTGTGTTACATAAAAAGATTCCGTGAATACAAAATGTAATAGCCATTTGAAGTTACAGTATTGTAAAACAGAGATTGCAACCTCTCTCTTGTCAGGTGTATCTTTTTTTGCAACCTGATTCTTGTTATTTTGCTTTTCCCATTATAGACAGAACTACAAGTTCCAGAATGCAATGTATCAACGACTCACACCGGAAATGGAAAAATGTGAAGTCACTGTGTAGGACTAATGGATGTTTTCTAGCACAGCATTAAAGCCTTTTCCTTCATTGTTTTCACAAAGTATGTTTGTGTTTTGATACTGGAATAACAGGAATGCTCAGCAGCATTGCAATTTTAGTTTACAAACTAAACTCCTTCTCTCATTTATAACTAGGCAGACAGTGATACCAAAGCCTCGTCTATGGGCCTGCGAGGAAGGGGACCAAGCACATGATTTTATTGAGCAGATGCTGATAATGCCAGGCAGGTGTAAGGGAATTATTGCTTACAGTGGAGTCTGAAAGGCTTTACTGAATTGCGGAATGGGTTTAGTGCATATTAAAACGTCATTTTGGGGATGCAGACCCTATGCATTTGTGAATCGCAGGGACTGGGAATCCCAAATCTTTTGGTTTTTAGGTTCTCTGTAAGGTAAAGAATTAATTTATATTCAAGTGGTATGTTGTGGTTAAAATGTAATGTGTTTTAAATTAGATTTTTTTAAATCGTTTTTCACTAAAATATTTACTTTTCTGTTTTGTGTACCTGAAAACAAAATACAGACAGAATAAATAGAAGTTAGGTCTGCTGGTTTCACTATGGGCATCCCATTTCTAGACTATAATTTATTCCACAAATCTATATATTTACTTGATTTATTGGAGTGGGGAGACTAGTGGGGGAGGGGGCATTAGCATATCTTGCAGGGGGGGGGGCACCTCAAGTGTAGTTACACCACTGGAGCAGACTTGTGAAGTCCTGTTGCCCCCCTTCCTGGTGTCCAATTCAGTCGTCAAGGGCACCACCCATGACATGAGTGTGGCATCTATAAACATCCTGATGACCAGCTCTGGAACGCCGTTTCTTCCTGTGAGCACAATTGGCATCTGGTAAGCGCTTGACATTGTTCTCATCACAGATCTCTGCAGAGATGTAATGGGTAGCCACCATGCTTGCTTGCTTAAGTAAAGCAATGATATACAATGGACAGTACCATTCCAATTTTGCCACACAAGATGTGGCGTAATACCTATGCAATGACGGTCAATTGGTCTGCTGCCGCAACCTGGGAGCTGCATAAGGCTATAAAACATTACATAAAAAGAAGAAAATAAATTAACAGGAACCAAAAAATGTGAAAATGAATAACAAAAAGAAAGGCCAGCCAGCAGACATTTAATGCACTCACTTTCAGGCAGATGAGCACATTTGGTGAGGCAAAATGGATTACTCACAGGGCAAAAGAGTCAATAGCTGAATAGCGCCATGCTGTATCCTGTCATAACCAGAAGCAGAATGTGAAGGATACTCAATAAAACCAATGGAAGAAAAGGACTGTCTTATGAACCTAAGTATATATATATATATATATATATATATATATATATATATATATATATATATATATATATATATATATATATATATATATATATATATATTTCACAAACAAACGTCCCTTAGTTAGGAGGAGCGACCTTTCAGCTGGTGCAGGCGACGAGTCAAGGACAAGACTCGTGATTAATCTTCAAGCAATTGAAAAAAGACACCGCACTCTTCTCGGATGGTTAGTGAGTCACTATAAATTGTTAAAGTAAACAGTCAATTACACAGCTACTAAATCCTCCATCCAAATATTTATTTCTATATATCCACTCATTTTTCAATGCAAATTGCTATATATATATAATGTATATTTAAATAACGAACCTAACCACATTCACTGGATGATGTCATCAGTGATGTCATCAGTGATGTCATTTGAGATGTCATCAGTGATGTCACTGACCATGTCATGAATGATGTAATATGTGACATCATCAGCAGTGGATTGCGGGTGCGCGAAATATAGTTAGTACAACTAACTATATAGGAGCAATTTCAATGGTTTTGTATCACCTACGCGTTTCAAACAGTAAATGTTCTTGATCACTACCGTGATTTACTGTTCGAAACGCGTAGGTGAAGGAAGTTGTTTCTGAGCTGGATTAAATTGCTTTAACCATCCGAGAAGAGTGCGGTGTCTTTTTTCAATTGCTTGAAGATATATATATATATATATATATATATATATATATATATATATATATATATATACCATAGGTTTGGGGCCTTATATAGTTAGGAATTAGCATTTAAAAAAACTTTGAAATTCACTCAAAAAACTATAAGTTTTAGGGGTGTTCTAGTTAACTGGACATTTCACTCATACAAAACCATTGAAACTGCTCCTATATAGTTAGTTGTACTAACTATATTTCGCGCACCCGCAATCCACTGCTGATGATGTCACATATTACATCATTCATGACATGGTCAGTGACATCACTGATGACATCTCAAATGACATCACTGATGACATCACTGATGACATCATCCAGTGAATGTGGTTAGGTTCGTTATTTAAATATACATTATATATATATAGCAATTTGCATTGAAAAATGAGTGGATATATAGAAATAAATATTTGGATGGAGGATTTAGTAGCTGTGTAATTGACTGTTTACTTTAACAATTTATAGTGACTCACTAAATATAGTGGATAGTGACTAAACTGTGTGAATATCTGTATCACTTTGTCAGTCGTTGTGTAAACTGGTTCTCCAGTTGGTTACTAGCTATGTGAAAGTCTATATTAGTTATTGATTAGTTAACTCAGTATTTGTATGGGAGAGTGAATGTGTGTGTGGTTCGGTGGGGGGTGTGTGACTGCCCAAAGATGTGTGAATAGTTGATTCAGTAGATATATGAAGTTATAACTACATGTTCTAACAGTTGTTTGGGTGAGTGAATATCTTTCTGGGTGTGGTGATGAGCAAATATATTTCTCAATGGTACATGTCCAACAAACTAGAAAAATAAAAGGCAGTGTAGGTGTCAGTTGTTGTATATAAATAAGTATACATAAGACTCAATGATTGTGTGAGTGACTATATGGATAACTGTATACTTGTAATAATGATTTTATAATACACTAAGTATGACTTACTATGAAGTGGTGTTTGTATAAGTGTGCAGCTAAGTAAGTATGTAAGTATGATCCATTGTTTGCATAAGTGAGTAGGATAACTTCATATGTGAATAGGTTGTGTGCTGGTGTGTAATGTCGATATAGGTGTATAAGTATTTTTGAAAGTGTTCTATTGTGCATTGACAGCATGTATGAGTGAATCTACAGGTAAGTGATTAGATGTTGTGTATACATCTAGGAATCACTGAGTGGGTTTTTAGATACTTGTTTTGCTGTGTCAATGGATTCAAATATGATACTGTGTATTTTACAAAGAGTGATGAAAGATTTTACTAGTGTATAAAAAGGTGTATGTGATTGTCACGTGGATGATGTCATCAGTGATGTCATCCGTGATGTCATTTGAGATGTCATCAGTGATGTCACTGACCATGTCATGAATGATGTAATATGTGACATCATCAGCAGTGGATTGCGGGTGCCCGAAATATAGTTAGTACAACTAACTATATAGGAGCAATTTCAATGGTTTTGTATGAGTGAAATGTCCAGCTAACTATAACACCCCTAAAACTTATAGTTTTTTGAGTGAATTTCAAAGTTTTTTTAAATGCTAATTCCTAACTATATAAGGCCTCAAACCTATGGTTTTTTCAGTGAATTTCAAAGGTTTTTTAAATGCTAATTCCTAACTATATAAGGCCTGAAACCTATGATTTTTTCAGTGAATTTGCAAGGTTTTTTAAATGCTAATTCCTAACTATATAAGGCCTGAAACCTAGGTTTTTCAGTGAATTTGTAAGGTTTTTTAAATGTTAAATCCTAACTATATCAGGCTATTATATTAATAAACTATAACTATATACTAATTCCCCTTGCATACTGGGGGTCCCTGGGTCATATCTGCCCAAACGCCGATATTCTGAACGATTGAAAATGACTTTTCTTGAGAAACATTTGGATTAGGATTATCATGTCCTATACTTTGGAATTTTTGAAAGACCGACTTTGAGAATGCTATAAATTACTCAAGTCTGCCCGAATTGTGTGGGTAAAATTGACACTTAGTCACTTTGAATAAGAATGTACTTACGACTCGTCTAACATTTGGAAGAAATATCTAGTTATATGACAACAGGATACCGACATAAGTTGAAGGAAATATGAACGCCCTGAAGAAGTTCTGTTGTACAGAACGAAACGCGTCGGCTGGCTGTGGTACATAAACTTAAGGAAAATAAAAGCATTTGAATATACACCAAGATTCAGTGCTTCAATAAGGACTCTAAGTGATATGATTTGATTGGACTTATTGTGCAAGTGGTGCTGTGCCAAACTTTTGAATATTCTCCACTACTCTCTTGTACTCTTTCTCTACTACTCCACTACTCTCTAATACTCACTCTCTACTACTCATTCTCTACTACTCTACTAATCTCTACTACTCTCTCTCTCTACTACTCACTCCCTACTATACACTATCTACTACTCTCTACTACTCACTCTCTACTACTCTCTACTACTCACTCTCTACTACTCTCTCTCTACTACTCACTCTTTACTACTCACTCTCTACTACTCTCTACTACTCATTCTCTACTTCTCACTCTCTACTACTCTCTACTACTCACTCTCTACTACTCTCTCTCTACTACTCTCTACTACTCACTCTCTACTTCTCACTCTCTACTACTCTCTACTACTCACTCTCTGCTACTCTCTCTACTGCTCTCTACTACTCTCTACTACTCACTCTCTACAACTCACTCTCTACTCTCTACCTCTCTCTACTTCTCTCTACTTCTCTCTCTATTAGTCTCTACCTCTCTACCTCTACCTATCTCTACACGCACACATATACACATATATATGCATATGCATTTATATATATGTATGTATGTATATATATATATATACATAGATATATAAACATATATAATTTGCATATCTATATAAATGCATGCATACATATACATTTATGCATACATATGCATGTTATTTACATGAAAGTTTGAAAAACACTAATAAAAGCAAAGCTAAAAAGCCACCTCATTACAAACAGACTGGCTTTAACTTAAACGAGGGCGAGATCTATTGCATTTTCAATGCTTGTTTACTCTGGTTCCATCAAGAAGGCATTCAGATGTGTCACAAAATTGCCATAAATTCTGAATGTTAGCACTCTAGTTGCTCATTAGATCACTGTAGTAAAGCTACTGCTCACCAGGGAAGTCTGTGACAAGTCCGGGAGAATTATTAACCACACATAAATACGAAAGCCTGACTATGGGAGAAGAAATGGAAGCAAAAAGAAGACTCAGAGCCTCAACAATGTTTGTTATGGCAAGCGCTAAAACGCTAACAAAGGAACAGGATGTGGAAACAACATCCTTACACCAGAAATATCTTAAAATGGAAAAAATGATGCGGAAAGAGATCTCCAAATGGTGGGAGGCCATTACATTGGAAAAGTACCAGGAAGAAAAATGTGTGCAGCGTGGGCTTAGGATTCTTATAGCCCCCTCGTATGAAGACGCTGATGAAGGGCTGGCAGGCGAATGGGCCGATAACTTGATGAACTGCTCGAATCGCATGCTATCCATATTAATTAAGCATGCGTGGAAAAACCGAGGCTTACTGATCTTAGCTATTGATGTGTTAAGGAATGAGATTGAGAAAGAAGAAAAGGAGGATGTCTTTAAAAATAAGATGGAAGAAATAAGAATAAGGATTGAGAAACATGAGGAAGAAACAATAGCTAAGAAGGAACGTAAATTCCTGAGAGATGAGATTGATTATCGCTCTGGAAGAGTGTTCACTTTCAGCCGAAAGTACGACAATGTGAGCCGGAAGGGCATACAAGGTACATTGGATAAGCTACATAGTGGAGAAGTAGGAAACAGTGACATCAGTGAGAGCGACGTATCAGAGGATGGGAACCCACTGGCCGCAGATGTCACCCCAAAACCGACAAATTTTTGGAAGGAGTTCCAAGTAATGAATCAATCCCAAAATCAACCAAACTGGCAGAAGGGCAGAGGGAAGGGAAGAGGATTCTCCGGACGCGCCAGAGGAAAAGGAAAAACTACAGAAAGTACAGCAACATCCGGAAGCAAATCAGGAGAGGCGACTGGAAAGGCAGCTGTAACCCCCATGGGAGTGGAGACACGGGGCCAGAAACGACGTGGAAGATGAACATCAAAAACGTGGTAAACCTTTCTAATCATATTTTGACTAACGATGAACATGATGTTTTACAGTTTGGGTTGTCTTTTTGTCCTACCAATTCGTTTTCTTATCATCGGGAAAGAATTGACTTGTACCGTTTTTAAGGAAACTCCGCCTCCACAAATGGAATAAATTAAAAGTGAAGGGGGGTGCCACAAGTAGGACACCAGTGACTGGGGTGCCTGCCACAGAAACTATCCATGAAGTAGAGACATTGATAGCCCTTGAGGAGTTGGAACGTGATAACTCCGAATTACCACCTATTGACGCTCTAGCCTTGGGGTTCGATACCAATTGGAGTAGCCGCAACAATTTTAAGCCCAAATCATCCTTCAATCCAGTGGTACCATCAAGTGGGATAGACACTTTTGAAAACCTTGTGATCAAAGAGCTAAAAACAATAGCAAAAAGCAAAGCCTGGTCCAAGGATAATTTGACGAAGGCCCAGAGATTAGCTATCAAATCCCTTAAGAAGGATAGTAGCATAGTGATCCGCCAAAGTGACAAGGGTGGGAATGTTGTGATCCTTAATTTAACAGATTACATTCAGGAAGGCCTGAGTCAATTAGTTCACCAGGAGTGCTATTCAAGTGTCCAGAACTGTGATTGAGGAATCAAATAATACCTATTATGGTATGTTGAAAGAGTGCCATAAAAGTGGACTACTAGAATATTACGAATATGCTTTTCTACTAAATAGGAATACGAAAATTGCTATACTGTACCTGCTGCCTAAGCTACATAAGAACCCAACCAGACCACCGGGGAGACCTATTGTTTCCTCCATGGACTCGTTATTGGAGAACACTTCCAAGTATATTGACTTTTTCTTACGCCAGTATGTTGAATCATTACCCTCATATCTAAAGGACAGTCGAGATTTTTTGAAAAAGATTGGAAATGTGCACTGGGAGGAGAATTTCCTCCTGATAACTTTGGACGTATGCAGCCTTTACACTTCCATCAAGCATGCAGATGGAGTGAAAGCATGTGAACATTACCTAAAGTCTCGATCCATCTCATTTCAAAATCATAATGTAATGATCGTACTAATGATTTACTTCTGTCTAGAAAATAACTTTTTCATGTTTGACGGCAATTTTTATTGACAGAAACAGGGCATGGCCATGGACACTTGCTTTGCTCCCAGTTTTGCCAACTTATTCATGGGCAGGTGGGAGCAGGCAGTGCCCATGAGGCATCATCTGTATCACAGCCACGTGATTTTGTGGCTGAGATACATTGATGATTTATTTATAATTTGGGATGGCAGTGTAGAACTTGCAGAGTCATTTGTAAAAATCTTGAATGACAATGATTGGAACTTGAAATTTGAAGGTACTATGAGTAGAACTAAGGCAGAGTTTTTGGATCTGGAGATTACAGCAGTGGGGGACAAACTGGTGACTACCTTGTTCAGAAAAGAAACTGCAGGCAATACGCTCCTGCATGCTGAAAGCAGCCATCCTCCTATGCTGATCCGAAGTATCCCTTATGGTGAGTTCCTTCGGGCTCGAAGGAATTGTAAGACACAGATTGATTTTGAGAGGGAATGGGATCTTATGACTAGCAGATTTATAGAGAGAGGTTACAGCAAAGATGTTGTGGCCATTTCAAGGCAAAAGGCAGGACAATTCACCCAGAGTGAATTGCTGGAAACATCTAGTACAAAGCAAGATACTAGCCACATTAGGTATATCTCCACCTACAATTCCGGGTCCAGCAGGGTCAGACAATGCTTAGCCAAGCATTGGAAAACTCTAAGAACAGAGGAGACCCTTGAAGAAGCCGTACAAAATTTCCCGAGTATTACATTCAGGAAGGGCCAGTCCCTTAAGGACAAACTGTGCAGCAATGACACAGTCCGTAAGAAAGTGTCATCATTGGATGTTAAGGGATTTTTTACGTGTATGGCCGGTAAGGCATGCAAATTTAGCTGCAATACTAAGAAAGTGTTCTACCCTGTGGAGAACATAGAGAAACTGATTGATAAACATTTGACTTGCCTCTCAGACTACTGCGTCTATGTACTAACATGCCCGTGTTCTACAAAAAAAATTGGGCAGCACAATGTTTGCTGCCAAGAAACGGGTGTTAGAACACATGAGAGCAGAGGCAGCACAGAAATTACTGCAGCAGAGTTATGTTAGCCACCTTTCCCAGAGAAGAATGCCAGCTCTCTCTTTTCATGTTTTAAGATTCTTCAAAGGCCTGCATATGATTCTTAAGTAGAACTTTATATGAAATAATCTGTATTCATTTTAATATTGCCTTACTGTTTTTGTTTACTTACGTTATTCATCAGGGGCCATTAGGGCAGTTGAAAACACTTTTTAGTGTTTTCTTCTTACATTTACTTTTAAAGGTATGTATTGATATGGAAAACAAATAGCAGCCAGAACATTAAATGCTAGTCATTTCAAGCGATTTCCTTGGCTATTAAAAGCTCTGGTTAGAACCCCAGAGTTGTTGTTTCTCTTTGGCATGCTTTGAATAAGGTATCATTCCAAAGTTAAAAACAACACGCAATACATATAGTGTAAAAAGAATTGACCAATATAGACCAATAAAAGCTCAACATTGAAAAAAGAAAGTGGCCAGCTTTACTTAAATATTTCCAAGCGCTTTGTTTATTTTTTTAAAGCAAAGTAGTCTACAAAGCAGACTGCCATTGTGTTACATAAAAAGATTCCGTGAATACAAAATTTAATAGCCATTTGAAGTTACAGTATTGTAAAACAGAGATTGCAACCTCTCTCTTGTCAGGTGTATCTTTTTTTGCAACCTGATTCTTGTTATTTTGCTTTTCCCATTATAGACAGAACTACAAGTTCCAGAATGCAATGTATCAACGACTCACACCGGAAATGGAAAAATGTGAAGTCACTGTGTAGGACTAATGGATGTTTTCTAGCACAGCATTAAAGCCTTTTCCTTCATTGTTTTCACAAAGTATGTTTGTGTTTTGATACTGGAATAACAGGAATGCTCAGCAGCATTGCAATTTTAGTTTACAAACTAAACTCCTTCTCTCATTTATAACTAGGCAGACAGTGATACCAAAGCCTCGTCTATGGGCCTGCGAGGAAGGGGACCAAGCACATGATTTTATTGAGCAGATGCTGATAATGCCAGGCAGGTGTAAGGGAATTATTGCTTACAGTGGAGTCTGAAAGGCTTTACTGAATTGCGGAATGGGTTTAGTGCATATTAAAACGTCATTTTGGGGATGCAGACCCTATGCATTTGTGAATCGCAGGGACTGGGAATCCCAAATCTTTTGGTTTTTAGGTTCTCTGTAAGGTAAAGAATTAATTTATATTCAAGTGGTATGTTGTGGTTAAAATGTAATGTGTTTTAAATTAGATTTTTTAAAATCGTTTTTCACTAAAATATTTACTTTTCTGTTTTGTGTACCTGAAAACAAAATACAGACAGAATAAATAGAAGTTAGGTCTGCTGGTTTCACTATGGGCATCCCATTTCTAGACTATAATTTATTCCACAAATCTATATATTTACTTGATTTATTGGAGTGGGGAGACTAGTGGGGGAGGGGGCATTAGCATATCTTGCAGGGGGGGGGGCACCTCAAGTGTAGTTACACCACTGGAGCAGACTTGTGAAGTCCTGTTGCCCCCCTTCCTGGTGTCCAATTCAGTCGTCAAGGGCACCACCCATGACATGAGTGTGGCATCTATAAACATCCTGATGACCAGCTCTGGAACGCCGTTTCTTCCTGTGAGCACAATTGGCATCTGGTAAGCGCTTGACATTGTTCTCATCACAGATCTCTGCAGAGATGTAATGGGTAGCCACCATGCTTGCTTGCTTAAGTAAAGCAATGATATACAATGGACAGTACCATTCCAATTTTGCCACACAAGATGTGGCGTAATACCTATGCAATGACGGTCAATTGGTCTGCTGCCGCAACCTGGGAGCTGCATAAGGCTATAAAACATTACATAAAAAGAAGAAAATAAATTAACAGGAACCAAAAAATGTGAAAATGAATAACAAAAAGAAAGGCCAGCCAGCAGACATTGAATGCACTCACTTTCAGGCAGATGAGCACATTTGGTGAGGCAAAATGGATTACTCACAGGGCAAAAGAGTCAATAGCTGAATAGCGCCATGCTGTATCCTGTCATAACCAGAAGCAGAATGTGAAGGATACTCAATAAAACCAATGGAAGAAAAGGACTGTCTTATGAACCTAAGTATATATATATATATATATATATATATATATATATATATATATATATATATATATATATATATATATATATATATATATATATATATATATATATATATATATATATATATTTCACAAACAAACGTCCCTTAGTTAGGAGGAGCGACCTTTCAGCTGGTGCAGGCGACGAGTCAAGGACAAGACTCGTGATTAATCTTCAAGCAATTGAAAAAAGACACCGCACTCTTCTCGGATGGTTAGTGAGTCACTATAAATTGTTAAAGTAAACAGTCAATTACACAGCTACTAAATCCTCCATCCAAATATTTATTTCTATATATCCACTCATTTTTCAATGCAAATTGCTATATATATATAATGTATATTTAAATAACGAACCTAACCACATTCACTGGATGATGTCATCAGTGATGTCATCAGTGATGTCATTTGAGATGTCATCAGTGATGTCACTGACCATGTCATGAATGATGTAATATGTGACATCATCAGCAGTGGATTGCGGGTGCGCGAAATATAGTTAGTACAACTAACTATATAGGAGCAATTTCAATGGTTTTGTATCACCTACGCGTTTCAAACAGTAAATGTTCTTGATCACTACCGTGATTTACTGTTCGAAACGCGTAGGTGAAGGAAGTTGTTTCTGAGCTGGATTAAATTGCTTTAACCATCCGAGAAGAGTGCGGTGTCTTTTTTCAATTGCTTGAAGATATATATATATATATATATATGTATATATATATATATATATATATATATATATATATATATATATATATATATATATATATATACCATAGGTTTGGGGCCTTATATAGTTAGGAATTAGCATTTAAAAAAACTTTGAAATTCACTCAAAAAACTATAAGTTTTAGGGGTGTTCTAGTTAACTGGACATTTCACTCATACAAAACCATTGAAACTGCTCCTATATAGTTAGTTGTACTAACTATATTTCGCGCACCCGCAATCCACTGCTGATGATGTCACATATTACATCATTCATGACATGGTCAGTGACATCACTGATGACATCTCAAATGACATTACTGATGACATCACTGATGACATCATCCAGTGAATGTGGTTAGGTTCGTTATTTAAATATACATTATATATATATAGCAATTTGCATTGAAAAATGAGTGGATATATAGAAATAAATATTTGGATGGAGGATTTAGTAGCTGTGTAATTGACTGTTTACTTTAACAATTTATAGTGACTCACTAAATATAGTGGATAGTGACTAAACTGTGTGAATATCTGTATCACTTTGTCAGTCGTTGTGTAAACTGGTTCTCCAGTTGGTTACTAGCTATGTGAAAGTCTATATTAGTTATTGATTAGTTAACTCAGTATTTGTATGGGAGAGTGAATGTGTGTGTGGTTCGGTGGGGGGGGTGTGACTGCCCAAAGATGTGTGAATAGTTGATTCAGTAGATATATGAAGTTATAACTACATGTT
The DNA here is from genome assembly GCF_964261635.1 of Lissotriton helveticus. NCBI lineage: Eukaryota > Metazoa > Chordata > Amphibia > Caudata > Salamandridae > Lissotriton > Lissotriton helveticus. Next base: position 937,816,595 of record NC_136068.1, read on the forward strand.
CTAACAGTTGTTTGGGTGAGTGAATATCTTTCTGGGTGTGGTGATGAGCAAATATATTTCTCAATGGTACATGTCCAACAAACTAGAAAAATAAAAGGCAGTGTATGTGTCAGTTGTTGTATATAAATAAGTATACATAAGACTCAATGATTGTGTGAGTGACTATATGGATAACTGTATACTTGTAATAATGATTTTATAATACACTAAGGATGACTTACTATGAAGTGGTGTTTGTATAAGTGTGCAGCTAAGTAAGTATGTAAGTATGATCCATTGTTTGCATAAGTGAGTAGGATAACTTCATATGTGAATAGGTTGTGTGCTGGTGTGTAATGTCGATATAGGTGTATAAGTATTTTTGAAAGTGTTCTATTGTGCATTGACAGCATGTATGAGTGAATCTACAGGTAAGTGATTAGATGTTGTGTATACATCTAGGAATCACTGAGTGGGTTTTTAGATACTTGTTTTGCTGTGTCAATGGATTCAAATATGATACTGTGTATTTTACAAAGAGTGATGAAAGATTTTACTAGTGTATAAAAAGGTGTATGTGATTGTCACGTGGATGATGTCATCAGTGATGTCATCCGTGATGTCATTTGAGATGTCATCAGTGATGTCACTGACCATGTCATGAATGATGTAATATGTGACATCATCAGCAGTGGATTGCGGGTGCCCGAAATATAGTTAGTACAACTAACTATATAGGAGCAATTTCAATGGTTTTGTATGAGTGAAATGTCCAGCTAACTATAACACCCCTAAAACTTATAGTTTTTTGAGTGAATTTCAAAGTTTTTTTAAATGCTAATTCCTAACTATATAAGGCCTCAAACCTATGGTTTTTTCAGTGAATTTCAAAGGTTTTTTAAATGCTAATTCCTAACTATATAAGGCCTGAAACCTATGATTTTTTCAGTGAATTTGCAAGGTTTTTTAAATGCTAATTCCTAACTATATAAGGCCTGAAACCTAGGTTTTTCAGTGAATTTGTAAGGTTTTTTAAATGTTAAATCCTAACTATATCAGGCTATTATATTAATAAACTATAACTATATACTAATTCCCCTTGCATACTGGGGGTCCCTGGGTCATATCTGCCCAAACGCCGATATTCTGAACGATTGAAAATGACTTTTCTTGAGAAACATTTGGATTAGGATTATCATGTCCTATACTTTGGAATTTTTGAAAGACCGACTTTGAGAATGCTATAAATTACTCAAGTCTGCCCGAATTGTGTGGGTAAAATTGACACTTAGTCACTTTGAATAAGAATGTACTTACGACTCGTCTAACATTTGGAAGAAATATCTAGTTATATGACAACAGGATACCGACATAAGTTGAAGGAAATATGAACGCCCTGAAGAAGTTCTGTTGTACAGAACGAAACGCGTCGGCTGGCTGTGGTACATAAACTTAAGGAAAATAAAAGCATTTGAATATACACCAAGATTCAGTGCTTCAATAAGGACTCTAAGTGATATGATTTGATTGGACCTATTGTGCAAGTGGTGCTGTGCCAAACTTTTGAATATTCTCCACTACTCTCTTGTACTCTTTCTCTACTACTCCACTACTCTCTAATACTCACTCTCTACTACTCATTCTCTACTACTCTACTAATCTCTACTACTCTCTCTCTCTACTACTCACTCCCTACTATACACTATCTACTACTCTCTACTACTCACTCTCTACTACTCTCTACTACTCACTCTCTACTACTCTCTCTCTACTACTCACTCTTTACTACTCACTCTCTACTACTCTCTACTACTCATTCTCTACTTCTCACTCTCTACTACTCTCTACTACTCACTCTCTACTACTCTCTCTCTACTACTCTCTACTACTCACTCTCTACTTCTCACTCTCTACTACTCTCTACTACTCACTCTCTGCTACTCTCTCTACTGCTCTCTACTACTCTCTACTACTCACTCTCTACAACTCACTCTCTACTCTCTACCTCTCTCTACTTCTCTCTACTTCTCTCTCTATTAGTCTCTACCTCTCTACCTCTACCTATCTCTACACGCACACATATACACATATATATGCATATGCATTTATATATATGTATGTATGTATATATATATATATACATAGATATATAAACATATATAATTTGCATATCTATATAAATGCATGCATACATATACATTTATGCATACATATGCATGTTATTTACATGAAAGTTTGAAAAACACTAATAAAAGCAAAGCTAAAAAGCCACCTCATTACAAACAGACTGGCTTTAACTTAAACGAGGGCGAGATCTATTGCATTTTCAATGCTTGTTTACTCTGGTTCCATCAAGAAGGCATTCAGATGTGTCACAAAATTGCCATAAATTCTGAATGTTAGCACTCTAGTTGCTCATTAGATCACTGTAGTAAAGCTACTGCTCACCAGGGAAGTCTGTGACAAGTCCGGGAGAATTATTAACCACACATAAATACGAAAGCCTGACTATGGGAGAAGAAATGGAAGCAAAAAGAAGACTCAGAGCCTCAACAATGTTTGTTATGGCAAGCGCTAAAACGCTAACAAAGGAACAGGATGTGGAAACAACATCCTTACACCAGAAATATCTTAAAATGGAAAAAATGATGCGGAAAGAGATCTCCAAATGGTGGGAGGCCATTACATTGGAAAAGTACCAGGAAGAAAAATGTGTGCAGCGTGGGCTTAGGATTCTTATAGCCCCCTCGTATGAAGACGCTGATGAAGGGCTGGCAGGCGAATGGGCCGATAACTTGATGGACTGCTCGAATCGCATGCTATCCATATTAATTAAGCATGCGTGGAAAAACCGAGGCTTACTGATCTTAGCTATTGATGTGTTAAGGAATGAGATTGAGAAAGAAGAAAAGGAGGATGTTTTTAAAAATAAGATGGAAGAAATAAGAATAAGGATTGAGAAACATGAGGAAGAAACAATAGCTAAGAAGGAACGTAAATTCCTGAGAGATGAGATTGATTATCGCTCTGGAAGAGTGTTCACTTTCAGCCGAAAGTACGACAATGTGAGCCGGAAGGGCATACAAGGTACATTGGATAAGCTACATAGTGGAGAAGTAGGAAACAGTGACATCAGTGAGAGCGACGTATCAGAGGATGGGAACTCACTGGCCGCAGATGTCACCCCAAAACCGACAAATTTTTGGAAGGAGTTCCAAGTAATGAATCAATCCCAAAATCAACCAAACTGGCAGAAGGGCAGAGGGAAGGGAAGAGGATTCTCCGGACGCGCCAGAGGAAAAGGAAAAACTACAGAAAGTACAGCAACATCCGGAAGCAAATCAGGAGAGGCGACTGGAAAGGCAGCTGTAACCCCCATGGGAGTGGAGACACGGGGCCAGAAACGACGTGGAAGATGAACATCAAAAACGTGGTAAACCTTTCTAATCATATTTTGACTAACGATGAACATGATGTTTTACAGTTTGGGTTGTCTTTTTGTCCTACCAATTCGTTTTCTTATCATCGGGAAAGAATTGACTTGTACCGTTTTTAAGGAAACTCCGCCTCCACAAATGGAATAAATTAAAAGTGAAGGGGGGTGCCACAAGTAGGACACCAGTGACTGGGGTGCCTGCCACAGAAACTATCCATGAAGTAGAGACATTGATAGCCCTTGAGGAGTTGGAACGTGATAACTCCGAATTACCACCTATTGACGCTCTAGCCTTGGGGTTCGATACCAATTGGAGTAGCCGCAACAATTTTAAGCCCAAATCATCCTTCAATCCAGTGGTACCATCAAGTGGGATAGACACTTTTGAAAACCTTGTGATCAAAGAGCTAAAAACAATAGCAAAAAGCAAAGCCTGGTCCAAGGATAATTTGACGAAGGCCCAGAGATTAGCTATCAAATCCCTTAAGAAGGATAGTAGCATAGTGATCCGCCAAAGTGACAAGGGTGGGAATGTTGTGATCCTTAATTTAACAGATTACATTCAGGAAGGCCTGAGTCAATTAGTTCACCAGGAGTGCTATTCAAGTGTCCAGAACTGTGATTGAGGAATCAAATAATACCTATTATGGTATGTTGAAAGAGTGCCATAAAAGTGGACTACTAGAATATTACGAATATGCTTTTCTACTAAATAGGAATACGAAAATTGCTATACTGTACCTGCTGCCTAAGCTACATAAGAACCCAACCAGACCACCGGGGAGACCTATTGTTTCCTCCATGGACTCGTTATTGGAGAACACTTCCAAGTATATTGACTTTTTCTTACGCCAGTATGTTGAATCATTACCCTCATATCTAAAGGACAGTCGAGATTTTTTGAAAAAGATTGGAAATGTGCACTGGGAGGAGAATTTCCTCCTGATAACTTTGGACGTATGCAGCCTTTACACTTCCATCAAGCATGCAGATGGAGTGAAAGCATGTGAACATTACCTAAAGTCTCGATCCATCTCATTTCAAAATCATAATGTAATGATCGTACTAATGATTTACTTCTGTCTAGAAAATAACTTTTTCATGTTTGACGGCAATTTTTATAGACAGAAACAGGGCATGGCCATGGACACTTGCTTTGCTCCCAGTTTTGCCAACTTATTCATGGGCAGGTGGGAGCAGGCAGTGCCCATGAGGCATCATCTGTATCACAGCCACGTGATTTTGTGGCTGAGATACATTGATGATTTATTTATAATTTGGGATGGCAGTGTAGAACTTGCAGAGTCATTTGTAAAAATCTTGAATGACAATGATTGGAACTTGAAATTTGAAGGTACTATGAGTAGAACTAAGGCAGAGTTTTTGGATCTGGAGATTACAGCAGTGGGGAACAAACTGGTGACTACCTTGTTCAGAAAAGAAACTGCAGGCAATACGCTCCTGCATGCTGAAAGCAGCCATCCTCCTATGCTGATCCGAAGTATCCCTTATGGTGAGTTCCTTCGGGCTCGAAGGAATTGTAAGACACAGATTGATTTTGAGAGGGAATGGGATCTTATGACTAGCAGATTTATAGAGAGAGGTTACAGCAAAGATGTTGTGGCCATTTCAAGGCAAAAGGCAGGACAATTCACCCAGAGTGAATTGCTGGAAACATCTAGTACAAAGCAAGATACTAGCCACATTAGGTATATCTCCACCTACAATTCCGGGTCCAGCAGGGTCAGACAATGCTTAGCCAAGCATTGGAAAACTCTAAGAACAGAGGAGACCCTTGAAGAAGCCGTACAAAATTTCCCGAGTATTACATTCAGGAAGGGCCAGTCCCTTAAGGACAAACTGTGCAGCAATGACACAGTCCGTAAGAAAGTGTCATCATTGGATGTTAAGGGATTTTTTACGTGTATGGCCGGTAAGGCATGCAAATTTAGCTGCAATACTAAGAAAGTGTTCTACCCTGTGGAGAACATAGAGAAACTGATTGATAAACATTTGACTTGCCTCTCAGACTACTGCGTCTATGTACTAACATGCCCGTGTTCTACAAAAAAAATTGGGCAGCACAATGTTTGCTGCCAAGAAACGGGTGTTAGAACACATGAGAGCTATCCAAAACAGAGACAAACAGTCACCTCTCGCACGCCATTTTGAAGAATTTCACCAAAGTAATCGCGACGTACTGCGTTTCTTTGTTATTGATAGGGTACTACCATGTAATAGAGGAGGCGATAGAATTCGGAGGCTACGTCAATTGGAATCACAGTATATACTCAACTTAGACTCCAAGATCCCTAAAGGGTTGAACTCAGAAGAAGAAATGGCATAGTTCCTAGGAGAGTAATTAGCCATTACCCTGGGCACCAGTCTCAGTTTAGACCTTAGGAGTTATGTGGCAGTCTCACTTTGTCATGATATCTGTGGGTAGGCAACTGTGATCTATGGTTTTGTCGCATTTTTCTGTTTTAGAGATTACTATGAATTAGACTGAGTCTTTCTTAGAAATGTCTTCCACAATGTTTTTAACGTTCACTTCAGTGCACTATTTTTAATGTAATGAGTAACTGAGTCGTGCCAACTTACATGGTTTGAGATATAATCATCGAATGCAGAATAATTAGCTTTGGGTACTTTCTTTTGTTTAGATTTGGACATTATCACGCAATTGGATTTGGAAAGAAGATCACGTTTATATGATTAAGAAGTGTCGGATAGATGAAGTACATGAACTGTAATGTATATGACCCTATTGGATCTTATGGGAATTCTCGGACCATAGGATGTGTGAAGGATTAATTAGACCCACTTGGGTATTGATTTCAATATGTGTCCGACATATAGGCCAGTAGGCTTTGCAAGTTTCCGAATTTATATGGATCTGTGTTATTATTTTGGGTTCATGTATGATGAGATACATATGTTATGTTGCAATGTGCATTATTTTGGTTTCCACTTAACTGAAATGTATCGCCACTTGGCGCGCTGTTATAATGAGGATAGGTCCTGTTAAACTAGAATGATCGGCTGGGTTTTTGCGTAGGCTTGACCTATGAGGATGCAGCAGGGAGTTACCCACTTGGGAATCTCGATGCTTGTCTATTCAGCATCATTTCATATCCCGGCCGTTTAAAATTAAAATTATATGGTGCAAGGTGGGGTGGCCACTGGGCGCAACAATTTCTAGCGTAATGTGCGCAACACTTTCCAGCGTCATGTCCGCGAAATGGACTGTTAATTAAATTCTATATGCTGGTTTGAATGGAGAGGTATAGTCATGCGCACCAACCCAAGAGAAATAACGGTGGGGTTTTAGTAAAAACAATATACTATACCCAGGATTGTTTGTTATTATTATCCGCAGCCCTATTGTTTATTTGAGGCATCATGTAGCCTTAGCTAAGGCATATTATTACCCTCTGTAAGATGGCCGACTCTGTGACTATGTAATTTAGCCCTTTGTTTGTATTGATGTTTTGTGTCACGTGCACGAGTTAAAAGTAATGGCCGTTTAGAAACTTTCTACCCGTGAGCAAGGCGGTTGTCCGCCGAAACGCGTAGGGTTTTGTGAAGGCTTTCTGGTTTTGAAATAAACCCTGATGATGACTACACAGACGAAGTAGTGATCTTTATTTCCCTGTGCAGAGTGCGTGGTACGTGGGAAGTACGTGGAGCAGCACGTATGTGTATATATATATATATACATACATATATAAACATATATAATCTGCATATCTATATAAATGCATGCATACATATACATATATGCATACATATGCATGGTATTTACATGAAAGTTTGAAAAACACTAATAAAAGCAAAGCTAAAAAGCCACCTCATTACAAACAGAATGGCTTTAACTTAAACGAGGGCGAGATCTATTGCATTTTCAATACTTGTTTACTTTGGTTCCATCAAGAAGGCATTCAGATGTGTCACACAATTGCCATACATTCTGAATGTTAGCACTCTAGTTGCTCATTAGATCACTGTAGTAAAGCTACTGCTCACCAGGGAAGTCTGCTGCTGGTATTCAAAGTGCATGTTTCAGTCTGCATGTCAGAATTTTTTCAATGAAATAGAAGAGGATTTGAGAAGTCAAAATGTGCCCTAATTTTTCTTTCTTCAGCACTAATCATAATTTCTATGGCAAAATGAACTCCCTCATTTTGTTCCTTTGCAAACTAAATGTTTAAGTGTTACCACTTTATTCCAATCAAGATGACTTCAGGTGTGCCATACTTTTGTCATAAGTAAGACTGTTAGCGCTCTAGTTGTTATTTAAAACACTCTGGGACATTCTGTCATTGGGCTATACTTGGGCTACACCTGGGGGATATTTGTGCTACATTTGGGCTCTTTTGTCTCTGGTGGCCATCTTGGGAGACTTATTTGTTATGAAGTTTCCTAATTTCCTCATTTACTACAGTCTCCTCAGTAGGAAATACTTTCAGTTTTCTACTTTGATTCCATCAAGAAGGCATTCAGATGTGACACATATTTGTCATAAATTCAGAATGTTAGCACGCTAGTTGCTTATTAGATCACTGTAGTAAAGCTACTGCTCACCAGGGAAGTCTGCTGCTGGTATTGAAAGTACATGGTTCAGTCTGCATGTCAGAATCTTTTTAATGAAATAGAAGAGGATTTGAGAAGTCACTCAAAATGTGCCCTAATTTTTCTTTCTGAAGCACTAATCATACTTTCTATGGCAAAATGAACCCCCTCATTTTGCTCCTTTTTAAATTAAATGTTTTCAGACTTACCACTTAATTCCAATCAAGATGGCTTCTGGTGTGCCATACTTTTGTCATTAGTAAGACTGTTAGCGCTCTAGTTGTTCTTTAGAACACTCTGGGACATTCTGTCATTGGGCTATACTTGGGCTACATCTGGGTGATATTTGGGCTACATTTGGGCTCTTTTGTCTCTGGTGGCCATCTTGGGAGACTGCATGTCAGAATGTTTTAATGAAATGGAAGAGGATTTGAGAAGTCACTCAAAATGCGCCCTAATTTTTCTTTCTGCAGCACTAATCATACTTTCTGTGGCAAAATATACCCCCTCATTTTGTTCCTTTTTAAATTAAATGTTTTAAGAGTTACCACTTTATTCCAATCAAGATGGCTTCAGGTGTGCCATACCTTTGTAATAAGTAGGACTGTTAGCACTCTAGTTGTTCTTTAGAACACTCTGGGAAGCTGCAGTAGAACACAAAGGAATCAACTGACAGTCTCTGTCCTTGTTGGATGTACATGTTTTACTGAGAATGTCAGACCTCATTCTCACATGACTGAGAAAGATAATGTGAATTTACAAAAAATATGCTTTCAGTTTAGCTTATAGATCCCCTTCCAAACCACTGTGGGAAAAGCATGAGATAATAGTTTTCTTTCAAACATGATTCATGATTTCCCAGCAGAAGGCTTTTTCACATGGTAAAATCACCTTAGAACACACCACAATTCCTAAAATGAGTATGGTACCATCAACAAATGATTTATAATGTAACTAAAGTCCTAAAACCTTCTATTAACTTCAATACTATTTAATGAGGTGCTATCATGTATATTGGTCCCAAGATGGCTGCCAACACTTCTTAGATGAAGTGCTGACAGCCAATCAGATCTCACGATGAGATGTGTGGTTAGGCTCCGCCCAGATATATACATTTTTTCACATTTGATTTTCTCAACAACTACTGGAGGGATTTACACCATTTAAGCAAAAGCGTGATCTGCGAATCAGACTCTACCATTTTGCCAAATTTCTTGTAATTCGGTTCAGCCGTTCGGGCTGTTGCCGTGTCTAATCGTCCTATGGAAATTAACATGGGGAAAACACGTTTTGGGACCCCCCTTTTTTCTCAGCCCCCACTTCACGAATCCCCCCAAATCTTTCAGGGAAGGAGCGGAGCGGGCCATCTTCTTTGAGAAATTCGCGAAGATTCATCAACCGGCGCCAAAGTTATTCCCAATAGAATGTTGCGGATTTCCTATGGAAACTAGGTCCTAACTATATATACCTACTGGCGACCGACCAGTAGGTAATATATATATATGTATATATATATTTTTTTTTTCACTGACAAAACCGTAGATTTTACACACGTTATAGTTACGAAGTAGCATTTACAAATCCTTTGAAATTCACTGAAAAAAACGTCGGTTTGACACATGTTATAGTTAGCTGGACATTCCACTCATATAAAACCATTGAAATTCCCCCGTTATAGTTAGTTCAGCTAACTATAACTCGCGCGCCCGCAATGCACTGCTGATGACTTCTCATATTACATCACTCATGACATGGTCAGTGACATCACTCATGACATCACTGATGACATCACTGATGACATCATCCTTGTGAAAGAGTGGCAGACCTTCTCTCACCCTAATATAACCTTTATTACACACATTCAAAAATAGAAAATAACATTTTCAATAAAATAGACATACCAATGCCACTTACAACACACCTATTTAGTAGAGACCCCCTGACTCCCTAGGTTTTCTGAGGGGGGCCTAGAAGGACCCTGAAGGGCAAAAAAACTATTTTTTATTTTGTTTTAATTTTGGCGGGGTAAGCGCTGGGTGCGCTCCCGGGTGCGCTCTCCGGTACGCGTACCCTGAGCGCACCACGTAGTTCGTTATAGTAAAGTTTAGAGTTCAACAAAAAAGAGAAAATGAGACCTCAAGTGTTTAAGAATTGACATTACCTGATTAGTTGCCTACGAAATGACACCTCCTTTTACAGCTTTAGGCGCGTTACATCGCGGCCGGCCCAGATGGGTTGTAGGCGGCATGCTGTGTTAACTTATTGCTCCTTTCATATGGTTACGGGGTATGATGAAACTACATGCTACTGCTGCCGGCCTGCTTCCTCAGGTTGTAGGCGTTGAGGCTGTGTACTGATTGCGTGACTTCAATAAAGGTCTTCAAAAACAAAACTAAAAAAAACCCAAAAAAATAGAGTAAAAAAATTGTCGCAAGGAGTTACAGATACGTCAGTATTTCTGAAGTATCTGTAAGCGCAAAAGTGACGCATTGCTGGAGTGTGTCACAAAAGTGACGCAACTCCAGCAATGCATCCTTTCACATGGGGCAAGCCCCATGTGAAAGGGCCTGCGTCAGTCTTACACCTGCTGTGAGGCAGGCGCAAGATTTTGTCGCAACGGCGTCCTAAAAGTGACGCAGTGAAATCTCATAGATTTCACTGTGTCACCTATACGACCCTTCCTTGCGTCAATACGCCCCCTTTGCCTATATTATACCTGGCGCAGGTATAATGTGGCACAGGGGTTTACAAAGTGACACATCTAGCTAGATGCATCACTTTGTAAATATGACTCAACAAGGCGCTTTTTTTACACCACTGGTGCGTCACAAAAAGTGACGCACCAGCGGCGTAAAAGTGACGCATGGCCTAATAAATGAAGCCCTCAATCTTCTACTCTCACTTTTTCTTTCACTTTCTCTGTCTCTTCACTCCCTTACTCACCTTGTCTCGCACTCACTTGCCTTTATCCAGTCTGTATCTCCACTCTTTCCTAAACATCACTGCTCTTTTCTTACCCTTGCACACCCCCGTTCCTTTACTACATTTTCTTCACTTATCCTCATTCCCCATGTTCACTCTCGTTCTCCTCACTCACCTCCCACACTCACCTTCTTTCAGTCCCCCTACTTCACTTCCCTTCCCCTCTCGTCCCTTTCTTTGCTTTCTCACTCATTTTCCTCTCCTCTCTCACTGCACTCAACTTCAGTTACTCTTTTTCATTTTTTTAAGAATACAGCTCTTTTTTGAGAATTGGAGGTAGTTCTTAAAAGAACTTTTTTTTTCTTCTTTTTTTTTCTCAACAAAAACAAAAACAGGGAATGGGAAACAGGAGCAAAAACAAAAAAATCAAAATTAGGGCTGGGGACGGCAGCGGTGGTTCTCTAATGCTTGAACAATGATCATAATACTTTGTTCCCCGTAACAAAGTAGGGCATCACAATGTTTGCATTTGATGGAGGCCTCATTAAAAACAGGCTGAATATTTGGGATCAGCTGCTCTGGTCGCCCCCTCACCGATGCAGTTGCTCCTCCAGTTGAAGTAGAGGCACCATCTCTTGGAGCCTCTCGTGCCAGAGCCCTGACACTCTCCCGGGCATAGTTCTGGGGGTGCCTCCTCTGGACGTGCCGAATCATAGTAGACTTACCAAAACTGTACTTCCTTCTGGGGTCTCCTCTGGAAAGTACAGTATGGCAGATCCTGCACTCCACCTTTGGAGCCTTTACTTTTTTATGTCACTCAGGAATATCAAAACATTTCCAGATGAAATGTTCTTTCACCTTCGGCTGAGGAGGCTCTTCATCTATGAATCCATCTGACTCCTCACTGCTGCTGGATGCTCTGGCAGCCATTGTATCCACAGATTATAAGCAGAGAAAAAAGAGGTCTTGCTCTCACCAAAGTGAAAGAAGAAGTTAAGGAAAAGGGTGGGGTTTTCATTCTTTGGAAAAAAAATCTGTTAGCAACCAATGTAAATTGTTATTTTAAGGTCACATGACTTGACACGCTTATGCTACGCGCACTGGAGCGCTTCCGGGGGCGCTCACGCGGCGTGAAAGTAGGCGCTTCCGGGGGCGCTTACGCGGCGCGAACGTAGGCGCTTCCGGGGGAGCTTACGCGGCGCGCCTGAGTGACGTTTTGGTAGCTTTACGAAAAAGCAAAATCATTTTCATTCGAAAAATCAAAAATACTGCTTTATAAGTATGGTACAGAATGTCTTGCATTATTATTTAGTTTTCATACATATTTTTTTTACGAACGCAGAAATAGTGCTCTCGCTGCGCTCTCAGGAGAGCTTACCGGTGCGCGCACCCTGAGCGCTCCAAGACAAAATGGTACGGGTAAGCTTACCAGTGCGCGCACCAGGAAAAAATGATTAAAAAAAATATATACATTGAACAAATAATTTAAAAATATATATATATATATATATATATATATATAATTAATAGTTGTAAAAAACAGCTAATAAAAAAAACGTAGGTTAAAAAGTCGATATACAAAGGATTTAGCTTTTAAAAAAACTATGAAATTCACTGAAAAAACCATAGGTTTCACAAACGTTATAGTTAGGAATTAGCATTTAAAAAACCTTAGAAATTCAGTGAATGTGTGTTTCTTAAAATTAAAAATATGTTTTATATATTGAAGAATGAGTGGATGTATGAGTGTCTGGATGAAGGATATAGTAGGTGCATGACTGACTATGAGTAAGTGATTAAATGTATCTTACTGAATGCATTTGTTAGTGACTAAACTGTCTGAATGTATGCATCAGTATGTCTGTTGTTGTGTAAGCTGTTGAATGTGTTGATCAGTAGCTATATGAGTGGCTATATGGGTTATTGATTGGTTGCCTAAGTATTTGTATGTGAGGATGTGTGTGTGTGTGGGTGGTTGGGAGGTGAGTGACTCTGTGCATATATGTGTGAGCAGTTGATTCACTTGGTATATGGGTTCAAGAGTGCATTTGGAAAGAGCTGTATGGGTGGTTGACTGTGTGCATGGGTGTGTTGGTGAGTGAATGGCTATCTCAGTCCTCCATGTCCAAGTAAGTACATATGTAAAACACAGTGCATGTGAGAGTTGGCATATATAAATGACTATACATGAGAGCCTGTGATTGCGTAAGTGACTGTATGGATCAATGTGTACTTGTATCAGTGATTGTAAAAGAGAGTAAGCATGTGTTAGTATATGTTTGAATAAGTAACGTTTAGTGATTAAAACTGTGTAGTTGAGGAAATGGAAGTGTGATTGATTCTTTGCATAACTGACTAGGTGTGTGATTAACTCTGTGGATGATTGTCAGCGTGTGAGTGTCTGTATAGGTGTATGAGTGGATATGATAGTGTTCTATTGATGAGTGACTGTATGTATGAGTGATTGTATGGGTGAATGAGTGGATGTGTGTGTAGACCTAGAAATCAGTGAGTGCGTATGTAGTTACTGGTATTGGTGTGTCAATAATTTCAGGAATGGAAGTTTGTATTTAACACTGGGTGTATCAAAGGTTAGATTAGAGTGTGAGGAGGTGCATCGTATTATCACATGGATGATGTCATCAGTGATGTCATCAGTGATGTCATTTGAGATGTCATCAGTGATGTCATCAGTGATGTCATTTGAGATGTCATCAGTGATGTCATCAGTGATTTCACTGACCATGTCATGAATGATGTAATATGTGACATCATCAGCAGTGGATTGCAGGCGCGCGAGTTATAGTGTGTCCAACTAACTATAACGTGGGAATTTCAATGGTTTTGTATGAGTAAAATGTTCAGCTAACTATAACTGGTGTGAAACCTATGGTTTTTTCAGTGAATTTCAAAGGTTTTTTAAATGCTAATTCCTAACTATAACTAGTGTTAAACCTATGGGTTTTTCAGTGAATTATATATATATATATATATATATATATATATACGCATATATGCATTTTTATAAATGCATTTGGATAATACAAATAAACCAGTTAGACTCTAATAAAAGGGTCTAGCAAAGATTACTACAGTGCAAATCATCTACACTCACGGTTTGTCAAAAAGGGAAAACCAACACCAAAAACCTAAGGTAATTTGTAAGATTACAAAAACGTAATACATGCAGCTAGGCTTTACCATGGGGTAAATCTCCCCTTTACGGTCAATTTGATTTAATGTATTTGTTTAATAATAAATAAGTCACAAAAACTGCCTTTATTGTAACTTTTTATAACAAAGGTCATTGACAATCAACGGAGCATATGCTCTCCTACAAGATAACAATAAGGCATCTAGTCATAGAATTCTACATTTGCAGAAAAGTACGGAAAAGCAAAACATTATACAACTGTGGGTGCCGTAAGAAGGATTTTCATAGTGCAAATATTTTAACCCTTGAGTGGTTATCACAGACAGGTAACAAACACCAAAAAGGCCTTGCCTACTATGGTAACCCTTGAGATTTAATTTATCAAAATATCTGTTAAGAGCTGTTAACACATTATTTAAAAAAAAAAAACTGTTAAAGGGCTGTTGGCTTTAGCATGTGCCTTTCAAAATAAATAAGTTTGACATTCAGCCTTTATCATAACTTTTCATAATATGTAAATCAGACCTATCGCCTCTACATAACATTTCACCATAAACTGATTAGACCTATAGCCTTCAGCAACAGTTTGCCGCTGTAACCGTCTCTGCCACACTGCATTATGCATAAGCTTTGCCACAGAGCGATCATCGGGCATACAGTTATGATATTAAAATAAATGGTGCCAAAATAATATATTATACCCCTACAAAGAAATTCAAGAATTATATTGCCTGTTGCTAGATTGCAACACAGTGTACATATCTACCGTCAAAGGCCTACTGACCTTTACAGAGGCTTTTCACAATAAATAAGATCAGCCTACTGCCTTTGTTTCTGTAACTTTTCACAATAATTAAGATAGGGCCGGTCTACTGCCATTTTGTCCGTAACTTTTCACATTAAACAGAAAAGATCTTCAACTTTTCCTAGTGAACTAATCGGGCCCATAGTGTTTAACACTGGATCTTCTTCAAAAGCAACCTAGGCCTTTTGTATTACACATAAACTCCCCTAAAAGGCAACAGCCATACACATATTTGGAAAATTACATTTGACAAACAATATACAGCCCTCCTAAATAGGCCTAAGGAGGATGATCATAATGCAAATCTTCTGCCCCCCCCCAAAAAAAGGTTATTTGAGGGGTAATTAACATCACAACCCTTGCCTGCTACAATAATTGTTGATAATCTTGTAACAGAGGTCATGTTCAGAAGTGTCATCCAAAATATGGAACTACCTTTTGGCTGGTTTGTTTTATGTGGTTGTTAAATTATCTGAAAAAAATCTGCCGTACATTCTTATTCTGTTGTCTACAGGCTCCAACACAGAATAATAATAATCTCACAGTCATGTAGATGTTGAGGAGGCTCAGCAATCAGTCCAGTGAGTGACATACTCCACCATTGATTTTAGTAATCTATGAGCAAAATGGCAAAAACTTTACTTAGTTGGTATGCTGGTAGAGCTAGTTGGTATAGCAGTATCGAAAGAACAAGAACCAAATACAGCCATACTCCTTATTAATGCAAATCTTGTTTACAGCTTATCGTCAATGGCACTGAAGGTAGTGTAAAGGTTCAAAAGTCTAAGGGCCCCATTAGGATGGCGGGCGGACTTTGTCCGCCCAACATCCCAGCGTAAAACGGGACTGCCCGCCATAAGGGCGGCGGTCCCGTGGGGGCCATTAGGATGCGCCCGCCACACTGGCGGGCGCATCCCACATTTTTAACATTGCAGCGGGAGGTGCTTTCCTGCCGCAATGCTAAAAATGCACATTGCACACTTCAATGCACAACGTGACAGGCACCATGCGGTGCCTGCCACGTTGTACAGTGAAGTGCAGGGGGGTACCATAGGTACCCCCCATGTGCACACCCCCGGAGTCCCTGGGGGCCCGCAACGGGCCCCCACAAGACATTCCCGCATGCCTTTGTTGCCGCCACGGAAAAGCATGTTCCCGCTCACATCCTAATATGGATCGAGGTGTCTAACAGACACCGCCACCATATGAAACCCTTAAAGCGTCAGACAGTCTTTCCGTCCGCCGCGCTCCCCCCGCCACAGTAATATGGCGGGGGGGAAATGGGTGGCGTGCGGGGAAGGATGTCGGGCGGATCGCCACCACTATCCGCCCGACATCCTAATGGCCCTAAATGTGCATTAGTCCTCAGCACTGCTTTTTTATTTTTCTAAACAGTTTTATGTAACCTGGGATTTTTTAAAACAGGGTCTTCAGGGTAAAAATATTGTTTTTCTGTGGCATGACTACTCAGATCCTAATAGGATCTTCAAAGTGATCATGAGCGGACTTCATAACCCCCTTCAATACTGGTAACAAATTAATATTAGGCTCAGTTATTATTTTAGAGGGTTTCTTTAAGGAAAATGTCTTTGTCTTCCACAAGGTGAATAGAGACAGTGTGGTGTTGAGCAGTTCTCTGAATAGTAGCAGGGTATACTATAATATCATCTGGGTTGTCATCTGCTCCAGCTGGCTGGTCATAAGAGACCTCCTAACCATATGGGCTGCCTGGCTCAGAGAAAGAATGAGTAGATCCTTCCAGAGATTATGACGGGGGCAAAGGGAGTAGTGGTGAGATTGCCCTTGTTGGTGGAAGAGGACCTGGGCAGCGCATGCGCTACTCTGGGAGGCATGCTGTATTAGAGTATGCATTTGAAGCTCCGCCCAGTCCCCACCCACATTTTTTATTGCCTTGTGTCTTTGTTCTTTGTAAATGCAGGCTTCTTATTCGGATATCTTTATTTGTAAACTCCCATGAGGATTGGTCCATTTACGTCTGTTGTTACGACGTCTGTGTTTTTTAGTCTGTAAGCACCATTTCTTTAGTGAGTTTTGTCTAACTGCAGGCACGACGTGCTTTGTAGCAACATTCAGCGCACCGTGCACGTTTTTACTTTTCAAGCAGCAGGGACAATGGCGGACGCTTCTTTGGAATGCCATGGGTCTCGCATTTAGGAGAGTTTGAGCTATTGGCATTGTAAATGATAATAGATTAAACTACTGCAAATGCAACACCTATTGCATTACAAATATTTTTTTGTGTGGGTTGTTTCCAAGTGCCCCATGCCACGCTTGCACTAAATAGAAGCCACACTACTTTCTTTAGACGCGGCTTGTCGAAAGAAAGGGGCGTGGCCTCTATTAGTTGCAAGCAAGGCATGCGGCGCTTGTAAACAATATTTGCGATTCAATAGGTCTAGCATTGGCAAGAATTTAAGCTATTAACATTTACAGTGCCAATAACTCAAAGTCTCGTAAATGCGAGACCTATTTGTAGGAAGGTAGGATCCTTCTACATGGTTACCCCCACTTCTTTGCCTGGTACTAAGCTGTTTTTGGATTAGTCTGACTGGGATCCTGCTAATTAGGACCCAAGTCTTTCTGCTTTCTCCCTTAAATTGTCATATTCAGTAATTAGGTTCATCCCAGATTGGATACTGGGGGGCCCTTATAAGTCCCTAGTATATGGTACTAAGGTACCCAGGGCATAGGTACCCCAGAGGTCTCCCATGGGCTGAAACATGTATTATGCCACCCACGAGAGACCATTAAAAATGGAACAACAGGCCTGCCATTGCAGCCTGTGTAAGTTGGTGCTAGCACTACTTTTAAAGATATAGGTTTAATATACCTAGGGTCACTGCACTTAAAACCTATAAGTCACCCTTCTAGCAGGCCTCTTCAATTCTGAAGGCAGGGTGCTTGGTTCTAAGTGAGGGGTGCCCCTGCAAGCGCAGGGGCACCCCTGCAGACTACGGAGTCCATTCTCAGGGGTTGTCAGTGAAGAAGCCATATACCATATAGAGGGGCGTTGTGTATTTACGCGATGACCATATCGAAACTGGCTGCAACAAATCCTATCATGTTTTGTATCTAACATATTGGAATCATACCTTCCATACCGTTTGATACCAAGCACTGGAGGAGCTACTGGAGGAGCCCTTCATTAGGCTCTCCAGATCCCCTGTACCAGTCTTTCAGACCTGGACAGCACAAAATTGTTGCTGCTGACAAAAGACACAATTCTGCCTTCCTGCTGCTGAGTCAGGCTTGAACAGGGGAAGGCAGAACAATAGGCATCTTGTCACAGGGAGGTGTGACCACCTCCCAGACGACAGAATTTAGTGTTTTGGGGCAGGGTAGGTGGGCTTGCCAGCGCCAGACAGTCTGCATGTGGAGCACATTTGGTGCCCCAATGCATAGCCCAGTTCAAACCTGTCCTAGGAGGCAGCGGCTCCCGCTCTGAAAGAAACTGGACAAAGGACATGGGAGTAACCTCCCCCTCTATCCAGACCCTCCCCTGGGAGGGTCCTCTGAATCTTTCCAACCCTTTCCTTAGGGTACTTAAGGGCTTACCTGGGTGTAGGTCCCAAGATTCGCCATGGGATAAGATTCAGATCAGACACCACTTCTACATCTACCATCTGGGCACTCTGGACTTCGCTGGACTTCGTTTGGGCCTGACTTCATCTCCCTTCCAGTCTGCTGCATCGCCTGTGCCTGTGTATCATACAGGAACCTTCAAAGGCCTGTGAGGCATCAAAGACACCTAAAGAAATGTGCCTTGGAGTGAAGGAATCACTCCCCTGCTTTTGCAGGCACCACAACTAAGTCGACTGGTCTGCAGATCCTGAGTTGCTCCGGACTCCATGGGCTCTGCAACACAGGTGGTGGTTTTCCACAGCTCCCAAAGCCTGCCCTGTCCTCTCACCAAGTTTGAGGCCAGTATCTCTCTTCGGGGTTGCCATAACCGAACCCCTGTGTACTGCGTCCATCTTGCAGTTGCAATGGCTTGTTGGCTTTCTTCCAAGAAGGTGTTCATGTTCAAGTAGCCCTAACCTCGAGCATCTCCTGTGACCAGAATCATCAGCCACACCGCATGGTATGCATAGTGGCCTGCATCTTTTGGGGGTCACCGTTGTTTCTCTTGGGCTCCCCGATTGCACGGGGCCTGCCCTGACTCCCATGTTTTTGGTGAGTCACCTGGATCGTACTTGTCCCGACCTTGCACCTTCTTCAACTTCTGCATGGATTGTATTTCCTAAGGCTTGTTGGTGCTTCCTCCAGACACCGACCCCTCTGCAATCGACATCCGATGTGGGACAGCTTGTGTGCGACTCCTGGACATCCTCAGCGTCGCCTGGTCCTCACAGCTGCAGAGTCAAGGTCCTCGTCATCCTTCCTGCAACACCCAACATCGGAGAGCATTCGTCTTTCAAGTCTCCTGATCACTCCTGAATGACTGACTCTGTCCCCTCTGCTTGTAGGTACCTCTCGTCGGGAATCCACCTTCAGACTCCACCGGAAACTTTCTTCTCTTCTAGCAGCAGCACTTTCTTGAAGTCATCCACTGGAAACGAAGGCGGTTTCGGAAACCACTTCACACATATGCACCCGGCTTCCCTGGTGGGGGTAATGTGGGTACTAGGGTATCCATGGGTGGGGTGGCTCTCCAGCCTTCTGTCTTCCACGGGGTTTCTTCAGGGTCCACTGGGAAGGGTAGTTGAGCTTTAAAAAGCCAACCGCAAGTTACACGTAACGTTGTACGGTGCACGCTGTTGTGTTCCCACACTGCACAGGCTTTCCGTGGGGTCCCTATCTACTTACCTTGTGTGGTTCTGTGGGTCCCCAGCACTTCCACGTCCTCTTGAAACTGTCTTGATCCAAGTTGTGGTTCTTATACCACTTTCTTAGTATATGGTTTGGTCCCCCTTGTGGGATCCACTGTGCTACTGTGTTTCTTTGCTAAAGTATTGCATGCATTGCGTTTATCTCCATGTTGGAGATATTTGAACGTACTATAGACTATTATATATTAAATACATATTTTTATAAATACTTGGTGTTGTTCTTTTCTATTAACCTATTCTATACAATAAGATTGCATTCAGGTAAAACAAGCTGCTTTACACTCCTTCTGGACAAAGCATGAAGGCTGCTCTCCACAGCTACCACTTAGAGAGCTTTCAAAGGTTGTTTAAGACCTCATAAATCACCATAAGGGTTGTCTGGACTGGTGCAAGGTGTCCACTTACATAAGTGTACATCATATACCAGGCCAGCTTCTTACACTATTGCATTGCAAATGCTTGTTTTTAATGGGAGGAAATGTGGAGACTGGTGGTTTATGAGGAGTCTTTGTCAGGATTTTACCTGTGTCCGGATTAATTAAAATACTTTTTTGTTGAGCATCAAGCTCTTCTGCTAGTCTAAAACTATCTAAAAGTCCCTCTGATTTCATCTTTGAGTGAACTTGTTTCACGTTCGAAGGCACTGGTTTCAACTACAAAAGTGTGGGTTAATGTCCCTTTGGGTTTGTAGGTGCAGAGAATGTATAGGTATACTTCTTCAGCTCCGGAGTTTTTCCTCAGCTCCCGGTGGGGCCAGCGGGCAATGGTGGGCCTATAAGCCTTCTTCCAGCTTTTTTATTGAGCCATGCTCCCACTCCACATAATACCTTTTCCGGTGCATTGTATCCCTAAGCCCCAAATCTGTACTCTTGGACTTCAGCAACTTCCACATAGGTTGTGTGACTACATCACTTTCAAAGAATTGCTGCTGTTCACCAGCGGTCTACAATGAGAGGGTTTCAGGCTAGTCATTCTCCCGATGTCCTGGGGCTCTGAGGATCTGGCAGTACCTCCTAATAGTCAAGAGGGACTGTTCTCTGACAGTGTCTGATGTGTCGGACTTCAATTGACGCCTGATCCTCGAATGTACCCAGCGTTTTTCTATTCTACACCGTAGTGTCTTTTCACACCAGAAGGCTTGACAAAAGGGGCACTACAGCTCCAGGTGGTCTGGAGAAAGGCAGAGGTTACAGATATTGTGATGGTCAAACCATGGATACTTGGAATTACAGTGTGAGCAGAAATGAAAGGGAGTCCACTCTACTTGCCCACAATATCTGAGGCCAAGTGCTCAATGATTTTTCAAAGGTAATCCTATCTTTTTCAGTTGAAGTCACTGAAAGTATGGTATCCAATGTAGTACAATTGCTCCTGAGTCGTTGAAGTGAAGCAGGGCCTGAAGCTTACTCACACCTATGTGAGGGTATTGGAGCCCCTGCTTTCTACACCTGAACCTGATGGCAGAAAAAAAACAACCAATCTAATGGTGGAGCTGAGGTCCATGCACATTGTGGAAAAAGGGAGGACTCACTCTATACTCCGTGAGTTGAAACATTTTCGAAGAAAAACAACTTGTAATGTCTGGACTCAACGGTGGATGGCAAGAGTATGTCAAGCATACATGCTATGAACATATACATCTCTGCCTCAGATAGAAAATATAACAGATATAACAAATGTAATTGGTAAATATTCAATCAAATAACTGCCTGAACATGGTGAGCACTGAACAAAAAGTGATGAGACAAACTTGCGTCTTTGACCACGCCTAGCAGGGGTGACATCCAGACCTGGTGACCGAGGATATTCCACCCCTTTGGATTTGTGTTTCCTTGTTCTCATATGCACTCATTATCTTATCTGTTATTCCATTACCTAAATCACATTCTAAGTGCTCTTCAAAGGTCATCTCAATTTATCCTGTGATGGCTTTCTTGTGATTCAATGATTTGTGTTGATGACCTGATTGCCAATTCCTCAGAACTTCTTTCAGTCTTTCTCTTTCGGAAGAGTATGATATATCTATGTGCTCTCTATGATATATCTATGTGCTCTCTATGATGATTAGAAGCATGCTAGGTGCCTGCCGGTTTTGAGGACTTATCCATGTAATTAGATTCCCAGATAAGTAGAAGATCTTCTTGCTGGGCCGGATCTTCAAACTCTATGGTGTGGCTTTCCCTGGTGATCAATGTTGTCGATGTATCAATCAAACCATACTGAATGTCCAGTTTCTCGAATCGGGGCCTTAGGGATGAGAATATCTACCTTTTCCTCATGGTTTCCTGTGAGAAGTCCTGATTGATGATGATTTTGAGCTCCCCATACATGAGCGGGCCTTTCTGTCTGGCCACCAGTACCATGTTGCAAGCTTTCATTTGTTGCAAGAAGCAATTACTTGCCTTGACAAGTCTAGGCCAGTCATCTTGTGTGACCTAATCCTGTTCATCCTTTTTATGTCACAGCCTACCAGACAGCACAGTTGTCTGGTTTGCCAAAAACATCTTGGAGACTTTCAGAAAGTTGACCTAGGAATGCATTCCACTTGTTGATTATCATTGGTGTTGTGGTTTGTAATTCACATTTTCTGGCTTTTTATTTGCTACTTCGCACTACGCGAAATGCACGTAGCAGAGTGCAAACATGCGTAGCGGTCATTTTTTGCTGGCTCGTGGTCCTCAACGCCAAGTTGGTGACTGCGAGTGAGCAAAATGACATCCCGGCGAGACTTTTTCCTCGTTCGCGATCAACAACATCAAGTTGCCGATCGCAAGGAAAATTAACCTTCGGTGAGATTCTCAACGTGGGGACGTCAGGTTTGTCATTGCGAGTGGTCGCGTATGCTCGTGACCGCTCGCGATGAGAAACTATCAGTCCGCGTTGAAAAAGCTGCCGCTCAAGTAGAATTCTACTTGCAAAAAACGACCGCTTGTACTGGGCAAGATGCGGTTTGCACTGATTGCACAGTGCGGCAAGCATCCAGCACTGTGCAATCAGTGCGAAGAGCATTTTGCAAAGTGCACTACGCAGTTCACGTAGTGTGAAGTGCACTTCGCGTAGCTACGCATAGTGCTACTATGCGAACTACACCCAGGGTTACTTTATTTGCTTTAGGCTTTCCAGGTTCAGTTCTCCCTACCATTGCCTAAGCCGTGTTTACTGTATTCTTCCACAAACTCGATTTCTGAAAACAGGCCTTTAAATTTAGTTCTTATATTGTCACATTTGTTGTGCATTCAAAGACAGAGGTCAAATGTAAACCTGTGTCTTCCAAGGAGCTTGGTGTTTATTTATATTTTCCCAACTTCAAAGTGAGAGGATTACTATGACAATCATGCTGACTCTGGAGAAGTGCCTGTGGAAGGCTTTACAATGTTAGTTTTTTTTCCAAGCATAATTCAAAATTTAAGTGCCTTAAAATGAAATGTTCTGATGATCAAATCAATTCACTAGGTGATGACATTTCCACACATTTTCATTCGTGCACTGTATAGGTTTTATCAGTAAAACTGTAAGTGAGTGCAAATGTAATGGTAATTTCAATTGAAGATGTGTTGTCTGTAATGGCAGTACACTACCATACTATCCTTGCTCCACATTACCCCACTCCACTCTACTCTGCACCACTCCAAGACACTGCACTCTACTCTACTCTTCACCACTCCACTCCACACTGTGTTACTGCACTCTTCTCTTCACAATTCCACTCTATTCCTCTCTACTCTACACCACTCCACTCTACTCTATGCCAATGCACTGTACCCTACATGACCCTTGTATGCACCATTGCACTCTTTGCCACGGCACTCTACACCACTCCATGCCACTCCAATCTATGCCACCCTATTCTGCAACACTGCACCCTATGCCAATACACTCTACTCTGTACCACTCCACTGTACGCCAGTGCACTCTATGCTCTTCTACTCTGCACCACTGCACTCCACTCTGACACAATCTACTCTATGCCACTGCACTCAGCGCCACTGCACTCAGAGCCACTCCACTCTAAAGCACTGCACTCTATGTCTATTCACTCTACAAGACTATACTCCTTGCCACTGCACCCTCCTGCGAGACCATGGACAGAAGAAGACAATCAGTGAAACAAAAATGTCTTCAATCGCTTCCTGAAAACGAGATGGTTCATTTCCAGCCTGATGTTATCTGGGAGTTTGTTCCAGCCCTTGGCTACATGGAAGGAAAGCTGGTGGCCACCCACGCGGGCTCGCTTCACCCTGGGTACCACCAGCAGATTTTGCTGATTAGATCTCAAGGATCTAGAGGCATGATGCCGGCAAAACAAGGCCTGGAGGATGGTAGGACCAACATTACTTATAGACTTGTGCGCCATACAGAATGTTTTAAACAAGACTCTTTCCTGGATCGGAAGCCAGTGAAGTGACCGAAGTGCCGCCTTCGCCGAGCAGCGTCTGGGAAGATTCATAAGCAGCGGAGCTGCACAGTTTTGTACTGGTTGGAGAATCTGGATAGAACCAACTGGAGCTCCCAGATAAACGGCATTTGCATAATCCAGACGCGATAAAATCAGCGACTGGACCAGCACGCGTCTGGCCTCAAAAGGTAGGAGGGACAGGACTTTCCTGAGGACCCTAAGCAGTCCATAACAAGTCGCCGCCACCTTCTTGGCCTGAACCTGAAACCCCAAGGTGGTATCTAGCCAGACCCCCAGACTCTTTATTTGGGTCTTTGGGGTGGGAGGGGGGCCCAGACACTGCGGCCACCATGGGTCGAGGTTAATGGGAGCTTTATACCCCAGGAGCATGATGTCAGTTTTTGCCCCGTTTAGCTTTAAAAATGACGTCGTCATCCACTCCAAAACCTTGGTGAGACAGGGGGTCAAGTTGTTACTCCCCTGATCTCCGGCGTCATCTCTTGCCAGAGAGACGACCAACTGCGTATCATCGGCGTAGGTGATAAGCTGAATTCCCCAGGGAAGCACCACCTCAGCCAATGGACTCATGTAGATGTTAAACAAGGTTGGACTGAGAGAGGAGCCCTGGGGAACGCCGTGATAAAGTTTCAGTTGGTCGGATGATACCTCCTCCTCAAAAATGGAGAAAAATCTCTACGCCAGAAAGGACTGGAGCCATTTAAGGGTCATTCCTGAGATCCCTGCCCGATGGAGGCGCTGAAGCAGAAGTGGGTGATTAACTGTGTCGAAGGCTGCGCTGAGGTCCAACAGGACCACCGCAGCGCAGCCCCCGGCATCCACAATACTCCTAGTCGCCTCCACCACCACCACCAGGGCAGTCTCCGTACCATGTTTGGCTCTAAATCCCGTCTGAGAGGAATGGAGGGTGCCCGAGGTCTCAGCGAATGAGGAGAGGATCTGGTTGATGTATTTTTCAGCAATCTTACTCAGGCCCGGTAGCAACGAAATGGGTCTATAATTAGCTAGATCTTCTGGGTCCAAGTTATTTTTTTTTAGGAGGGCTTTCACTTTCGCCATCTTCCAGATAGGGGGTACCACACCTGACTCCAGGGATGAATTAATGACCTGCATAATAACAGGGCACACCGTCCCTGAAACCTGTTTAAGAGCTGCAGGAGGCGCAGCATCCAGGGGTGAACCCGATTTGAGGCCATCGAGAAGTCTTTCCACAGTCGCCAGGTCGAGGGGTGGAAAGGCGTCGAGACTTTCGGAGGCATCAAAAGGAATCTCTTCTAGAATCCCAGCCAGGCTTTTCGTGGAGTCAGAGGTCAGTCTGGAAGCCTCAAAACCTGCATAGATAACAGACACCTTGGCAGCAAAGAAAGCGGCCAAATCGTCACATCTTTTCTGGGGATCAGGGGAGGCCATATTGGCCGAGGGGGGAGTGACCAGGGCTTGAAATATTTTAGATATTTCTCTTGGCCTATTAGCTGCTCCGGTAATTTTAACCTGATAGTACGCTGACTGGGCAATTTTTAGTTGTTTTTTATATGCAGTTAACTCTAACCTGTATTTATTTTTGGAGGCAGTTGCAAAATCTTTCCTCCACTTCCTCTCCGCTCTTTTACAGCGCTGTTTTTGCTCCTTGAGTTCCCTAGAATACCAAGGCTGTTTGTTAGGGCCGATCCTGTGTTGAACCACTTTTTTTGGAAGAGTGGCATCCAATGTAGAGGTAAGCCACTCATTAAAGGCCTCATTGGCAACAACAGGGTTATCGTGAGGGGCTGGGGGGGACCTCAACAAGGCAGCCTCCCAGTCCTCCACTGACGGCCTCGACCACGTTCGGCTGACTTTATTAGATAGACTAGCTATGGGATAATTTTGGTCTCTAGGGGCCCAGACAAAAGGGAGCAGGGCATGATCCGTCCATGGGACAAAGCTAGGATGGTCATAACTAATGTTACTGAGGTTAGTAAAAAAGTGATCTAATAAATGCCCTGCTATGTGTGTGTGGCCAGTCACAATTTGCTCCAGGTGCACTACTCCCAGAGTGTCCAGCAGACACTGAGAGGCAGCGTCGTCCACCTCATCAAGATGTATATTAAGGTCGCCCATGATTGAGAAATTAGGTGAACTACTAATGGACACTGAGATCTTGTCCAGTAGATTGTTACAAAAGCCGCGGTGGTCGCCTGGCAGCCTGTAGACCAGGATGCCTGACATGGTACAGGAAGGAGAGAAGGCAATTGAAAAGCCCAGGCTCTCACAATCCAGAAGTGGACTCTCAGTTGTTCTACATATAACAGGGTTTTTAAAAATTATGGCCACTCCTCCTCCATGACCGATTTGACGGGCCTGCCTAATGATTGAATAGCTAGGCGGTAGGGCCCTGACGACATCCGGATCTGATGCCTCAGTGAGCCACGTCTCTGTCAAAAATAGGGCATCTAGATCTCGTTCCTCCTGGAGCATGCGAATTTCCACTGCATGTCTCGGGAGGGAGCGACAATTTAGTAATGCAAATGAGTGATGTTTCGCGTTAACAACTGCAGGCCCTATCTGTTTACAGTGTAGACACGGAATCCCTCCCTCCTCAGAAAGGGAGCTGATAGGACAGCGGATGGTAGCGCTGGCTCTGATTGCCCTCAGCTGCTTCCCACTACAGCGTAGGGTATCCATAAGGGGGGAGTCACCAATAATGCCCCTGGCCTCGACCTGGCCCGTCCTGGCACGGACGGGTTTTCCTTGGGCGCTCCTTCGGCTCGATGAGGCGCGTCCGCTGTCGCGTTCGCTGCGCGAAGAAAAGACCTCCCAAATGTATGGGCTTGAGCGCGGGACCGGCGCTACCTGCCCCAACGACTGCAGCGTCAACCTGCCTCCTCCCAATATGGCCGCTCTGCCTAGCCGGCCACCTCCAACCCCCGTCCCCAATTCAGTTCCTAAATCGGCTGAAATAAGGGTGAACCAGCTGAGAAAAGCAGCGCTAGTAAGTGTGGCTAAAATCAAGAAATACAATCAATTTTTATTAAAAAAGCGGCGAAATAAAATGTTTTTTTAAACGAGTGAGCAGAGTGCAAGTAAATGGCTCTAACTTCCGGCTTCCGCCTCAGGAGTGGAATACTGTCCCTAGGTCTGACCAGAGCACCCACAACAGATCCAATTTATGGGCTTGAGCGCGGGACCGGCGCTTCCTGCCCCAACGACTGCAGCGTCAACCTGCCTCCTCCCAATATGGCCGCTCTGCCTAGCAGGCCACCTCCAACCCCCGTCCCCAATTCAGCTCCTAAATCCGCTGAAATAAGGGTGAACCAGCTGAGAAAAGCAGCGCTAGTAAGTGTGGCTAAAATCAAGAAATACAATCAATTTTTAATAAAAAAGCGGCGAAATAAAATGTTTTTTTAAACGAGTGAGCAGAGTGCAAGTAAATGGCTCTAACTCCCGGCTTCCGCCTCAGGAGTGGAATATTGTCCCTAGGTCTGACTGTACTCTATGCCACTGCTCATAATGTCATTCTACTCGGCGCCACTGCACTCTAAACCAATGCACTCCACATCACTGTACCATGCACTACTGCACTCTATGACAGTATACTTTGCAACACTGCACTCTATTACTCTACGCCACTGAACTCTGCATCGCTCCACTCTATGCCATTGCGCTCTACACCATGACAATCTAAGCCTCTCTAAACTACTCTGCACCGCTGCACTCTACAACACTCAACTCTATACCACTGCACTCTACTCTAGGCCACTGCAAACTACGCCACTGCAATCAACTCTGTGCCACTCCACTCTATGCCAGTCATCTGTACTCTACGCCACTGCACTCTGTGACAATGCACTCTACACCACTTTACTCAAAACCAATACTCTCTCCGCCACTGCACTTAATGCCAATCTACTCTGCAACACTGCAGTGTGCAACGCTATTCTCTACACCAATGCACTTCTCGCCGCTCTACTTTACACCACTGCGCTCTGCTCTACACCACAGCACTCTATCCCACTGCACTCTATGCCAATGCACTTTATCCAATATTATCTACTGTGCACCACTGCACTCCATGCTACTTCACTCTACATGTTTCTATTCTGCTCTGTACCACTGTACTCTATGTCAGTGTATTCTACCCCACTCTACTATGCACCACTGTACTTTTTGCCACTGCAATCTACACCATTCCAGTCTAGGCCACTACACTCTGCACCACTCCTCTCCACTCTATGTTACTTCACACTGTAAAAATGCACTCTACGCCACTGCTCTGTACCACTCCAATCTCCCCCGCACCACTCCATGCCACAGCACCCTACTCTGAAACAATCTACCCTACGCCACTGCACTTTGTTCCACTCGCATTCTGTGCCACTCTACTCCACTCTGCACCAGTCTACTCTATGCCACTAGGCTCCACACCACTACTCTATGCCACTGTACTCTACCCTGCAAACCTATTCTCTACCCTGTACCACTCCACTCCACTCTGAACCAATCTACTCTACGCAGCTGCACTCTTTGCCACAGATCTCTACACTGCTCTACTACACTCTGAGGCACTGCACTCTAGGCGCACCACTCTACCCCACTGCACTCTATGCTACACAACTCTACTCTCAACCACTGCAGTCTATGCCAATTCACTTTACACCAATTTACTCAAAACCAAAGCACCCTACACCACTGTACCTACACCAACTACATTGCACCACTGCACTATACGCTGCTATACTCTACAATATTCAACTGTATGCCATTGCATGCTACACCACTTGACACCATTGTGCTCTATGTCACTGCACTGTATGCAACTTTATTCTACTCTGCACCACTGTACTTTGTTGCTGCTTTTTGCACCACTCTACTTTGCACCACTCTAAGCCTATGCACTCTATGCCATTCTACTGCACTTTACACCACTGCACCACTCTATGCAGCTATATTCTGCATCACTCCACTCCACTCTATGCACTGCACTCTAATATGCACCACTTCACTCTACTTTGCAATACTGCTCTCTCCACTCTATATCACTGTACTCTACGCCAACCCACTCTAAGCCACTCTAATATACTCTGTATAACAGCACTCTACTCTATACTATTGTACTATATGTCTCTTCACTCTACTCTGAAACAATCTACTCTATGCCACTGCAACCTTCCCCACTCTATTCCACTCTGCGCCACTCCACTTTGCCACTCCACACTACGCCACTCTGTTCTACACCGCTGTACACTATCCACTGCACTCTACACCAATGCTCTCCACACTACTTTACTCAAAACCAATACATTCTATGCCACTGTACTCTATGCCAATCTACTGTGCACCACTGCACTGTATT
The DNA here is from genome assembly GCF_964261635.1 of Lissotriton helveticus. Lineage (NCBI taxonomy): Eukaryota > Metazoa > Chordata > Amphibia > Caudata > Salamandridae > Lissotriton > Lissotriton helveticus. Next base: position 937,846,056 of record NC_136068.1, read on the forward strand.
CCACTATACTTTACACCATTGCACTCTACACCATTCTACAGCATTGCACTGTTACTTTACTCTGCACTACTCTACACCACCGCACCCTACTCTACACCACAGTACTCTATGACACTCCACTCTAAAGCACTGCATTCTCTGTCGCTGAACTCTATGCCACTCTACTGCCACTTTACTTTATGCAAAAAGAACAATTGATGGATGGAATGGTGAATAATGTCAAATACTCACCCCTAACCAGAGATCTGGATCTAAATCCATTGTTTTTTTTCTCACCACACCACCCTAGTTTGGACCCCGCCATATGTAAATCAGTCCGGACCTTGCTCCCCACCTTACTCCCCATGGGAGCAGTCAAACCGGACTGCCAGGCCAGGTCCACTGTGGACAGGAAACAAGCATCCTAGGACTGGTATCGGGGTATCACTCACCATCAGCTAGAATAGCTTGACTCCAGTGGCATGGCGAGCACGGGACCCACATCTGGACATCCTTGTCCCACTCAGGGGCACATCATGCTCTACAAGACCTCTAAAACCATCCACTAGGACGGGCAGATGCTGGAGAAGAGACTCGTGCCCCAATCTCACAGAGTTTCGGTCTATAACCAATAGCTACTGTTCGATGCAGCCTAAATCACTGTGGATTTCTTTGAGTATTCCCGCATCTTTGGCGATACATATGCTGCATATGAAAGCTTTGAAGGACTCCCAACGGGGGGCCTGCGTGGTGACCTGGCCCAGTGTTAAGTGTAAAGTGTTTGGTAATGGAATTGTGTAACTCAGACTGGAACACGATATCATGCAGAGCGTTGTCAGGAAATCGCCAATGTCTCACCAGCCCCTTCCCCTGCCCCCATATGGTATGCAATGAAGTACTTAAACATTAATCATTTCACTATTCAATGTGTGCAGCATAGCATTCATAACAATGAGTGGACACATAAATTATATTATTATTCATCTACCTATCATGCTGTAGAATCAACATAACATATTAGATTACATGCCAAGAAATATAAATTGACTGTCAAAATGGTTAAACCAAATGGGAAATCACAAATCTGGATATTGATAAACTCTCAGGGATCGAAAATAAAGTGCCTTTGCACGTGCACTCACACAATGATACTCCAGGAAGATTAAACACATTAAACCCGCTGCAAAGAGCAAATAAAAAAGTTCTCAACTCTACATTCAGCTACAAATTATTATTAATCCAACAACACCAGAGTAAGTTGACACAATACAATAAGATTGCAAAGAACTGTGATAGAAAGGGCAATCTGAATTTATAAAGCTCTGACTCAACTCAAACAGCAGAAATTCACTATACGCGTGATCAGATGACACAACTAATTGTTCTCAGAGGTCTGTTTTATTTCCTTCAGTATAACACTTTGAAACACATTTAACAATCATGTAGGTGGTGGTACCCATAGAAAGAAATTGTTTAGTGCAACAATGACTTCAATAAGTGATTTGTCCAAAAATGGAGTAAAATCTATGTATGCCTCTATATATCAAAGCTAATTTCATAGACTTATCTCTATAATGCGATCTTTCACTTTACCCTAAGCATGCACAGGTTACATTTTATGTCCAAAGTTGTTCAACCCTCTTTTGATCTCTAAGCAATCCTGACATAAAAACACTGTTAAAATGTAAAGCATATTCAAACAGAGAGGTCGAGGTACACTATATAATTGGACAGATACATGAATATGTAGAAAGACTCTGGAGGCTCATCTCCTGTGGGACATATGGGCTGCTTCTTGTGGGTTTCGCCCACTGTGTAGATCACTTAAACCTGTTGAATGTTGGAAATATATTCCACATTCAGATTGACTGGAAGCCCAGCTGTAAAGTGCACATGACGTGGAATAACATTACCTTTAGAGTAACACAGCAGTCGGGCAGCTTGTGTTCAAGGTACACCTCGATAATCACATCTCCAGCTTGAGTCAACTGCCAAAAGAGAGTAAGATGCCTGTGGTGAGCTGGTTAAATACTTTAAAGTGATATACTCAGAGAGGTTGTAAACTCATTCAGACGATAAATCATTACAGAACAAATTAGGGAAGGGCACATTCAATTAAGGAACAGAGACTTTTGGACTAAAGCAAATTGGGAACATACACTGAAATAAACGTCCACACTAGGTGTATATGTGTGTGCAGGTGTACAGGAATGTAGTGAGGTTGGTTTGTAGAAACCAGATACTTACCGGTAACAACATTTTTGCATTTAAAGTTATAACTTACATTTCATGCAGGGATTCGGTCAAAAAGAATCACTTATTTTCACTATGTTTTAAATAGCGGGTGGAAACCACTGGCATGTCTGTAATGAAATTATCATGTAGTGGTGGTGGCGGTAGCGGTGGTGATCATTTATGACCTGAACAACATCATTGGAAATGAGCCGGGGTTCTGTTTCAAAATATCACTATTTAAGATGCACAGCTATTGTATAGGTAAGTAAATGGTTTCCACGGCAGGGTGGATCTGTTACAGATTTGCACGCTCCAAAGATTCTAGAGCAGTATTGTACACTCAGGAGGTTTGTCTGATGTTGAAGCTGGCATAAATAATATCTTAAGCAAAGTTTGGTCCATATGTGTGTTCCTCTTTTGAGGTAATCTTGTTGATCAGGGAATCTGAGGTGTTAACAGTAATTATTAACAACAGACTAGCACAAATGCTTGTTGCAAAATGCTGTTACATTTCTAATATGAACGACATCATCATCAGTACTCTGACAATATTTTGTTGTTCTATCAGGACAAGCATTATTTATAAGTTAAAATGTAAGGATAGAATTAAGAGGAAGAGAAGTTGTTAGGAGGGATAGAGGAAAAAGGAGAACATAAGGTAGAAGAGGTTGAAGGGGAGGTAAATCTGCATCCCATCAAAAAATACTATATCAGGAATTACAATAACGCCTCAATAAACCAGTCAAAGATCATTTAACTTACCTTCTGTAACATTTCTGGTGGATACTCTTTCTACCTGCAGATTCCTCACCTCGTGAATCTCACTCTGGTGCCAGATTGGACCAACAAGTTGAACAGCTCTGTTGTTTAGCTAAGTGGAGCCATGGCTCCTACTCAAGAGAGGTGCCTCCCTGGATGTGATGCCAAAGTGCCACCAGATGTTATGACAACGGTTTGTATCCTTTTCCCCACAAACATAGACGTGGAGATGAGAATGGCAAAACTAACCAGTATGCAGTGCAGGAACTAACTTGAATACATAGTAAACATGCCATGCTACTCCTCAGGATTTGGAACATCTTGATCAGAGAGGAATCCACTGTTAGATTGAGTATCCACCTTAAACATTGTTATATAGGTAAGTAACTTAGTCGTCTGATGGATACTTCTGCCAGCAGATTCAACACCTCAGAAATCAATACCAAAGAAGTATTCCCCAGGAGGAGAGTTTGAGAATAAAATATCAACAAGGGCCAAATCCTCCCAAACTTGGTTAAAAACCCTTGCAGTAATCCGAGGGAGAAAACAAAATATCAAATGAGGAACAGAACCAAACCTTTCCAAAATCCAGTGCATGCCCCAACTAAGAACGCTATCCGATAGCACAAAGCAAATGGCTGTGCCATCACAAGTGAGTCTGACGAACCCAAAGCCACCTATAAGGTAAAAACCTATCACAGTACCCTACAACATTACAATATTATTTCACAAATTTTTATATTTCTGTGTTTTTATGTGCTAAAATGATTCAGTATAACTACAACATGTCAGATGATCCAAGGTTAATCAAAATTGTTGACATTAACAATATCCATCCCGACTGGATAAATGCAAAAGCAGAAGGTCAATCTCCATTCCAATTTCTTTCAACAGGGTACAGAAACTGAATAGAGTGGGAAAGATAAGGAGATAATAAAGAGATGTGAGACTAGAAGGATTCTAGTCCCATCCCTTGTTTGGCACACACATTCACGAAGTTACTTTCATGGAAGAAAAGCTACTTCTATACAATGTTCGTATTCATTTCTTTGAATTTATTTGATGTTCATTTTTTAAACATATTCCGTTGGTTTCTTAACTTTCAGAAAACTCAATTTCAAGCTCGGGCTTGTTTATATTCCACATTTCCAATGCATTTCGAGCATTTGATATGCTCTTCATCAGGGAAATAGACACTAGAAATAATAATATATACAGACGGTTGTTAGTAGTAATCGAATTGACTGTTTGCATAACGTTCAGAGATTAGGCAGTGGAACATTTCAACAAAAATAGTCACAGTGCAAAAACATGTTTAACTGTTGTTAAAAAACTGGTGCAGGGATACATTTCGTTCATGTTATTTACATGCATGAGTAAACTATGATTCAAATCACAATTTAGGTTAAAGACGCAATGGTTATCTTACATGCCCTTCGTTGTGCGGTGTCTTAGGAATCTGTAATGAAACGGGAAAAACAAGGGAGGGTTTGTCAATGCCTGTAGGCAATGCGGTGGTTCGTGAGGTTGGTGTGGGTTTAAGCGGCAAGGGACACTGACCTGTTTCAAAACGGGTAGATGAAAGCTATCCGGGGATCTGCTCTGAAAAACGCCGGCGAAGCAATGGTTTCCCGCGTTTCTGCCATTCAATATATTAGGTGTCACGTGGTCTAGCCCGTAGATAGAAGTAGAAGGCAGACTATGCCGGTTAGGTTAGGGTCTAACTTCTACATGGAAGTAACTTCAAAAAGCCGGGTATTCTGAAGATTAACTAATTAAAACTAAGAGTTAAATGGTTACATTGTAGGCTTTAAAGGGATATAAGGAAAATGAATATAAAAAGATGAATATGGAAATATCGTAAAAGTTGGACATTATGGGAATTGAACCGGGTGTGTGTGGCTTAGTGTGTTGCTTATGCTACTGTGTTCACTGTTATGGAATTAGTGTTAAACCGATTACTTGGAAGTACATAGTGTCAAAGTGGGGATATGCACAATAACAACAAGATCAATACAGAGAGCAAGTTAATCATAAATAACATGAAAACTCAATTCTTTCATTAATCCCCATGGGATTTTGAGTAGACAGTCTATGGATCCAATAGTTCTCACGTTGTAGGAGGAATTTATTATTGTCTCTCCCTTCTTGTTTTTGTATTGTCTCAAGTACAATATATTTCATTTGAGAAACGTTGTGTTGCTTTTCAGTGAAATGGGCAGACAACGCTGACTTCATATTCTTAAGTCTGATATTAGACTTATGTTCTGTGAGGCGTGTCTTAATGCGGCGCTCAGTTTTGCCTATATACATTTTCCCACAAGGGCACTTTATACCATATATCAAATTATTGGTATCGCATGTTGCATTCACTCTGAGCTTGATAGGATTACCTTGACTTGGATGGTTCACAGTGTTACCCTTAATAATGTTATTGCAATGTCCGCAGTTTAAGCAGGGCTTAGTGCCTGCATAAGTTGTGTGTTCTTTAGGTTTACTTTGCAATATTTCTCCCAGGTTTTTCGCTCTCGTATATGCAAATAAAGGTGGTTGGCTGAAAGTGTTTCCAAAGTCCGGTTCAAGGTTAAGGATCGACCAATGTTTCATTATGGTTTGTTTGAACTGTCTGCTGCTGGTCGAGTATTTTGAAACCACTACTATCCGTGTTTGCTCAGGCTTACTTGTTGGTGTTAGCAATTTCCATCTGTCTGACTCCTCTATTCTTTTTTTGGTTTCTTGTACCAGAGATGTCGGATAGCCTCTTTTCCTAAATTTATCAGACATTTCGTCGAGTCTAGTTTTGAGAATGGTTTCATCTGACGCAATTCTCTTGACTCTTGCCATCTGGGAATATGGTAAGTTGTGGATCAGGTTTGGTTCATGAAAGCTGGAGTGTAACAACATGTTATTCCTGTCTGTGGGTTTAACATACAGGTCTGTAATGAATCCATTTGGTGTTGTGGTTATTTTAACGTCCAAAAAATTGACTGTGGTATCCGAAATGTCCCATGTGAGTTGGATTCTTTGGTCTATGGAATTGAATTTCGTGAGCGCCATAGTCAGTGTCTCTTCCGTGTCCGTCCATATGATGAAGAAATCATCTATGTAGCGTAGTATCATTCTCAAATGATTGGTCCATCCGGGGTCTTTCAAGATGTGTTGGGTTTCATACCAGTGCATAAAGATATTGGCATACACAGGTGCCGCCGAATTGCCCATTGCCATCCCGGTGAGTTGTTGGTACCACTCATCATTAACTTTAAAATAACTGTGATAAAGCGTGAAATACATAAGTTCCATAAGAAACAGCTGGAAATCTTGGTCCAAGTTCGTGTTCAGTAAAGCTGATTCCATTGCTTCAATCCCCATATCATGGGGTATGCTGGTATATAGGCTACAGACATCTGCAGTGCATAAGATCACTTTCTCTGTTTCATTGAATGTGATTTGTTGTAATTTCAACAAGAATTGCGATGTGTCTTTAATGTACGTTACCGTGGATTGTACTGATGATTGAAGATATTTGTCAATCAATTGTCCAATTGGTTGATGTATAATTCCTCTGGTAGACACTATAGGCCTCATAGGAGGGTCTCTCAAGTTCTTGTGTATTTTGGGTACCATTCTCAAGGTTGGACTTCTGGGGTTGGTAGTTAACAAAAAGTTTTTGGTTCTTTCTGTAATGATTCCCTGTTGATGTGCTTTGTCAGTGATGAGTTTTAACACCTTCAGATATTCTTGAGTGGGATTTGATTCCAATCTAAGATAAGTTCTCTGATCACTAACATGTTCCATCACCTTGTCCTTGTACATCTGTGTGTTCATAATCACGATTGCTCCTCCTTTGTCCGCTTTGGTAACAGTTATGAGGTCATTCTCTGCTATTTTATTAAGGGTGTCCAGATCTTTTTGTGTGATGTTTCTGGTTTTTGGTTTGGTGTGTTTAATTTTTTTAAGATCCTGTTTTACTAGGTTCTCAAACAGATCTAGTGTCTTGTGACTTGTTGGCGCTTGGAATGAACTTACTGGACGTAATCCCAATAATTGGTCCTTTGTTTCTTGTGGTCGCTCCGGTATTACATTGTCAAAGAAATGTCTAAGTTTGAGCTTCCTCATAAGCTTGAAGAAGCTAACTTCGTGTTCCAGGTGGTCTGTGGAGGTGGTAGGGACAAATGAGGTGCCCTTTTCAAGTAGTTGCAATTCGTGTTTGCTGAAGTCCTGGTCACTGATATTAATCACAAGCTGTTCTGTGGTCAATTCTTCTTGGGTTTCTTTTCTTTCTCCTTGGTTGTGGTTGTTGTGCTCCGAGTGCTCGGAGGGTCTCTTTCTTTTTCCTTTTCTTTGCCCTCTCCTGGGTCTCCTTTTTGTGCTTGGCCCTGGTCTAAAAAAGGACTCTTGTCGCGTGTTAAACTAGTGGTCGGTTCCACTGTCGAAGGTTCTGTCTGTGGTGTTCTTGTGGGTTGTCCTTTACGTGTTCTTTGGCCAGGATCACTATCCGTGGAGGAGGTATCCGTATTCGAGTTGTAAGGGCGGTTTCTTCGTTTTTGTGCATAGATGTCGGCCCATGTGTAGACCTCGTCTAGCCGGTAATCCAAGGTGTCTCGCTTGAATTTACGAATTTTTCTTTCATTGATCTCCCTGGTGTGTTTGTCAATTTGGGTTTTCATGTCTTCTAAAGTAGTTTTGAGTTCCTCTTCTGTCATCATTTTGCTGAGTTCAGTGGAAGTTTCTTGGATTTCAGTGACGATTTCTTCTAAGATCCCAGATAATTCTTGGATGATTAAAAGAATTAGATCCAATGAGCACTTATTGAGGATTTCATACCACCGTTCCTGGAATTTTTTTGAATGTTTACATAAGGACGGTTTAAGTGCTATTCTGAGCCCCCGAGGTATGCGTTGGTTCCTATGGTACTTGATAAGGGTGCTGGCGTGAAGTTGTTGATTAGTTTTCCTCTTCATTAGATATAGTAATTGTTTTATGTTTTGCTCTTTGGATTTACTTGACGCTTCTTGCGCAATTTCCTCCCTGATCAATGAATAAATTTGGTCCACATCCTTTTCCTCGAATGCAAAGGTGGAGGCTCTGGCCTCTGTACTTTTAGATATTTCTTCATAGTTAGACATCATGTGTCATTAAAGGTGGAGAATTATTTAGAAAATGTAGATGCGTGCTATCCTTCCAGTGGACGCTCTGAAGGTGAATGTCATTAATTTTTTGGGATAGATGCACTGCTGTAATGTTACTTGACATGTAATCTTTTTTGTTCAATTGGTGGTGCACAACAAGGAGGCGTCGAGTGTCCTGCGACGTCAAAACTATAATAAAGAGATGTGAGACTAGAAGGATTCTAGTCCCATCCCTTGTTTGGCACACACATTCACGAAGTTACTTTCATGGAAGAAAAGCTACTTCTATACAATGTTCGTATTCATTTCTTTGAATTTATTTGATGTTCATTTTTTAAACATATTCCGTTGGTTTCTTAACTTTCAGAAAACTCAATTTCAAGCTCGGGCTTGTTTATATTCCACATTTCCAATGCATTTCGAGCATTTGATATGCTCTTCATCAGGGAAATAGACACTAGAAATAATAATATATACAGACGGTTGTTAGTAGTAATCGAATTGACTGTTTGCATAACGTTCAGAGATTAGGCAGTGGAACATTTCAACAAAAATAGTCACAGTGCAAAAACATGTTTAACTGTTGTTAAAAAACTGGTGCAGGGATACATTTCGTTCATGTTATTTACATGCATGAGTAAACTATGATTCAAATCACAATTTAGGTTAAAGACGCAATGGTTATCTTACATGCCCTTCGTTGTGCGGTGTCTTAGGAATCTGTAATGAAACGGGAAAAACAAGGGAGGGTTTGTCAATGCCTGTAGGCAATGCGGTGGTTCGTGAGGTTGGTGTGGGTTTAAGCGGCAAGGGACACTGACCTGTTTCAAAACGGGTAGATGAAAGCTATCCGGGGATCTGCTCTGAAAAACGCCGGCGAAGCAATGGTTTCCCGCGTTTCTGCCATTCAATATATTAGGTGTCACGTGGTCTAGCCCGTAGATAGAAGTAGAAGGCAGACTATGCCGGTTAGGTTAGGGTCTAACTTCTACATGGAAGTAACTTCAAAAAGCCGGGTATTCTGAAGATTAACTAATTAAAACTAAGAGTTAAATGGTTACATTGTAGGCTTTAAAGGGATATAAGGAAAATGAATATAAAAAGATGAATATGGAAATATCGTAAAAGTTGGACATTATGGGAATTGAACCGGGTGTGTGTGGCTTAGTGTGTTGCTTATGCTACTGTGTTCACTGTTATGGAATTAGTGTTAAACCGATTACTTGGAAGTACATAGTGTCAAAGTGGGGATATGCACAATAACAACAAGATCAATACAGAGAGCAAGTTAATCATAAATAACATGAAAACTCAATTCTTTCATTAATCCCCATGGGATTTTGAGTAGACAGTCTATGGATCCAATAGTTCTCACGTTGTAGGAGGAATTTATTATTGTCTCTCCCTTCTTGTTTTTGTATTGTCTCAAGTACAATATATTTCATTTGAGAAACGTTGTGTTGCTTTTCAGTGAAATGGGCAGACAACGCTGACTTCATATTCTTAAGTCTGATATTAGACTTATGTTCTGTGAGGCGTGTCTTAATGCGGCGCTCAGTTTTGCCTATATACATTTTCCCACAAGGGCACTTTATACCATATATCAAATTATTGGTATCGCATGTTGCATTCACTCTGAGCTTGATAGGATTACCTTGACTTGGATGGTTCACAGTGTTACCCTTAATAATGTTATTGCAATGTCCGCAGTTTAAGCAGGGCTTAGTGCCTGCATAAGTTGTGTGTTCTTTAGGTTTACTTTGCAATATTTCTCCCAGGTTTTTCGCTCTCGTATATGCAAATAAAGGTGGTTGGCTGAAAGTGTTTCCAAAGTCCGGTTCAAGGTTAAGGATCGACCAATGTTTCATTATGGTTTGTTTGAACTGTCTGCTGCTGGTCGAGTATTTTGAAACCACTACTATCCGTGTTTGCTCAGGCTTACTTGTTGGTGTTAGCAATTTCCATCTGTCTGACTCCTCTATTCTTCTTTTGGTTTCTTGTACCAGAGATGTCGGATAGCCTCTTAACCTAAATTTATCAGACATTTCGTCGAGTCTAGTTTTGAGAATGGTTTCATCTGACGCAATTCTCTTGACTCTTGCCATCTGGGAATATGGTAAGTTGTGGATCAGGTTTGGTTCATGAAAGCTGGAGTGTAACAACATGTTATTCCTGTCTGTGGGTTTAACATACAGGTCTGTAATGAATCCATTTGGTGTTGTGGTTATTTTAACGTCCAAAAAATTGACTGTGGTATCCGAAATGTCCCATGTGAGTTGGATTCTTTGGTCTATGGAATTGAATTTCGTGAGCGCCATAGTCAGTGTCTCTTCCGTGTCCGTCCATATGATGAAGAAATCATCTATGTAGCGTAGTATCATTCTCAAATGATTGGTCCATCCGGGGTCTTTCAAGATGTGTTGGGTTTCATACCAGTGCATAAAGATATTGGCATACACAGGTGCCGCCGAATTGCCCATTGCCATCCCGGTGAGTTGTTGGTACCACTCATCATTAACTTTAAAATAACTGTGATAAAGCGTGAAATACATAAGTTCCATAAGAAACAGCTGGAAATCTTGGTCCAAGTTCGTGTTCAGTAAAGCTGATTCCATTGCTTCAATCCCCATATCATGGGGTATGCTGGTATATAGGCTACAGACATCTGCAGTGCATAAGATCACTTTCTCTGTTTCATTGAATGTGATTTGTTGTAATTTCAACAAGAATTGCGATGTGTCTTTAATGTACGTTACCGTGGATTGTACTGATGATTGAAGATATTTGTCAATCAATTGTCCAATTGGTTGATGTATACTTCCTCTGGTAGACACTATAGGCCTCATAGGAGGGTCTCTCAAGTTCTTGTGTATTTTGGGTACCATTCTCAAGGTTGGACTTCTGGGGTTGGTAGTTAACAAAAAGCTTTTGGTTCTTTCTGTAATGATTCCCTGTTGATGTGCTTTGTCAGTGATGAGTTTTAACACCTTCAGATATTCTTGAGTGGGATTTGATTCCAATCTAAGATAAGTTCTCTGATCACTAACATGTTCCATCACCTTGTCCTTGTACATCTGTGTGTTCATAATCACGATTGCTCCTCCTTTGTCCGCTTTGGTAACAGTTATGAGGTCATTCTCTGCTATTTTATTAAGGGTGTCCAGATCTTTTTGTGTGATGTTTCTGGTTTTTGGTTTGGTGTGTTTCAAGCGAGACACCTTGGATTACCGGCTAGACGAGGTCTACACATGGGCCGACATCTATGCACAAAAACGAAGAAACCGCCCTTACAACTCGAATACGGATACCTCCTCCACGGATAGTGATCCTGGCCAAAGAACACGTAAAGGACAACCCACAAGAACACCACAGACAGAACCTTCGACAGTGGAACCGACCACTAGTTTAACACGCGACAAGAGTCCTTTTTTAGACCAGGGCCAAGCACAAAAAGGAGACCCAGGAGAGGGCAAAGAAAAGGAAAAAGAAAGAGACCCTCCGAGCACTCGGAGCACAACAACCACAACCAAGGAGAAAGAAAAGAAACCCAAGAAGAATTGACCACAGAACAGCTTGTGATTAATATCAGTGACCAGGACTTCAGCAAACACGAATTGCAACTACTTGAAAAGGGCACCTCATTTGTCCCTACCACCTCCACAGACCACCTGGAACACGAAGTTAGCTTCTTCAAGCTTACGAGGAAGCTCAAACTTAGACATTTCTTTGACAATGTAATACCGGAGCGACCACAAGAAACAAAGGACCAATTATTGGGATTACGTCCAGTAAGTTCATTCCAAGCGCCAACAAGTCACAAGACACTAGATCTGTTTGAGAACCTAGTAAAACAGGATCTTAAAAAAATTAAACACACCAAACCAAAAACCAGAAACATCACACAAAAAGATCTGGACACCCTTAATAAAATAGCAGAGAATGACCTCATAACTGTTACCAAAGCGGACAAAGGAGGAGCAATCGTGATTATGAACACACAGATGTACAAGGACAAGGTGATGGAACATGTTAGTGATCAGAGAACTTATCTTAGATTGGAATCAAATCCCACTCAAGAATATCTGAAGGTGTTAAAACTCATCACTGACAAAGCACATCAACAGGGAATCATTACAGAAAGAACCAAAAACTTTTTGTTAACTACCAACCCCAGAAGTCCAACCTTGAGAATGGTACCCAAAATACACAAGAACTTGAGAGACCCTCCTATGAGGCCTATAGTGTCTACCAGAGGAAGTATACATCAACCAATTGGACAATTGATTGACAAATATCTTCAATCATCAGTACAATCCACGGTAACGTACATTAAAGACACATCGCAATTCTTGTTGAAATTACAACAAATCACATTCAATGAAACAGAGAAAGTGATCTTATGCACTGCAGATGTCTGTAGCCTATATACCAGCATACCCCATGATATGGGGATTGAAGCAATGGAATCAGCTTTACTGAACACGAACTTGGACCAAGATTTCCAGCTGTTTCTTATGGAACTTATGTATTTCACGCTTTATCACAGTTATTTTAAAGTTAATGATGAGTGGTACCAACAACTCACCGGGATGGCAATGGGCAATTCGGCGGCACCTGTGTATGCCAATATCTTTATGCACTGGTATGAAACCCAACACATCTTGAAAGACCCCGGATGGACCAATCATTTGAGAATGATACTACGCTACATAGATGATTTCTTCATCATATGGACGGACACGGAAGAGACACTGACTATGGCGCTCACGAAATTCAATTCCATAGACCAAAGAATCCAACTCACATGGGACATTTCGGATACCACAGTCAATTTTTTGGACGTTAAAATAACCACAACACCAAATGGATTCATTACAGACCTGTATGTTAAACCCACAGACAGGAATAACATGTTGTTACACTCCAGCTTTCATGAACCAAACCTGATCCACAACTTACCATATTCCCAGATGGCAAGAGTCAAGAGAATTGCGTCAGATGAAACCATTCTCAAAACTAGACTCGACGAAATGTCTGATAAATTTAGGAAAAGAGGCTATCCGACATCTCTGGTACAAGAAACCAAAAAAAGAATAGAGGAGTCAGACAGATGGAAATTGCTAACACCAACAAGTAAGCCTGAGCAAACACGGATAGTAGTGGTTTCAAAATACTCGACCAGCAGCAGACAGTTCAAACAAACCATAATGAAACATTGGTCGATCCTTAACCTTGAACCGGACTTTGGAAACACTTTCAGCCAACCACCTTTATTTGCATATACGAGAGCGAAAAACCTGGGAGAAATATTGCAAAGTAAACCTAAAGAACACACAACTTATGCAGGCACTAAGCCCTGCTTAAACTGCGGACATTGCAATAACATTATTAAGGGTAACACTGTGAACCATCCAAGTCAAGGTAATCCTATCAAGCTCAGAGTGAATGCAACATGCGATACCAATAATTTGATATATGGTATAAAGTGCCCTTGTGGGAAAATGTATATAGGCAAAACTGAGCGCCGCATTAAGACACGCCTCACAGAACATAAGTCTAATATCAGACTTAAGAATATGAAGTCAGCGTTGTCTGCCCATTTCACTGAAAAGCAACACAACGTTTCTCAAATGAAATATATTGTACTTGAGACAATACAAAAACAAGAAGGGAGAGACAATAATAAATTCCTCCTACAACGTGAGAACTATTGGATCCATAGACTGTCTACTCAAAATCCCATGGGGATTAATGAAAGAATTGAGTTTTCATGTTATTTATGATTAACTTGCTCTCTGTATTGATCTTGTTGTTATTGTGCATATCCCCACTTTGACACTATGTACTTCCAAGTAATCGGTTTAACACTAATTCCATAACAGTGAACACAGTAGCATAAGCAACACACTAAGCCACACACACCCGGTTCAATTCCCATAATGTCCAACTTTTACGATATTTCCATATTCATCTTTTTATATTCATTTTCCTTATATCCCTTTAAAGCCTACAATGTAACCATTTAACTCTTAGTTTTAATTAGTTAATCTTCAGAATACCCGGCTTTTTGAAGTTACTTCCATGTAGAAGTTAGACCCTAACCTAACCGGCATAGTCTGCCTTCTACTTCTATCTACGGGCTAGACCACGTGACACCTAATATATTGAATGGCAGAAACGCGGGAAACCATTGCTTCGCCGGCGTTTTTCAGAGCAGATCCCCGGATAGCTTTCATCTACCCGTTTTGAAACAGGTCAGTGTCCCTTGCCGCTTAAACCCACACCAACCTCACGAACCACCGCATTGCCTACAGGCATTGACAAACCCTCCCTTGTTTTTCCCGTTTCATTACAGATTCCTAAGACACCGCACAACGAAGGGCATGTAAGATAACCATTGCGTCTTTAACCTAAATTGTGATTTGAATCATAGTTTACTCATGCATGTAAATAACATGAACGAAATGTATCCCTGCACCAGTTTTTTAACAACAGTTAAACATGTTTTTGCACTGTGACTATTTTTGTTGAAATGTTCCACTGCCTAATCTCTGAACGTTATGAAAACAGTCAATTCGATTACTACTAACAACCGTCTGTATATATTATTATTTCTAGTGTCTATTTCCCTGATGAAGAGCATATCAAATGCTCGAAATGCATTGGAAATGTGGAATATAAACAAGCCCGAGCTTGAAATTGAGTTTTCTGAAAGTTAAGAAACCAACGGAATATGTTTAAAAAATGAACATCAAATAAATTCAAAGAAATGAATACGAACATTGTATAGAAGTAGCTTTTCTTCCATGAAAGTAACTTCGTGAATGTGTGTGCCAAACAAGGGATGGGACTAGAATCCTTCTAGTCTCACATCTCTTTATTATAGTTTTGACGTCGCAGGACACTCGACGCCTCCTTGTTGTGCACCACCAATTGAACAAAAAAGATTACATGTCAAGTAACATTACAGCAGTGCATCTATCCAAAAAAATTAAAGATAAGGAGATGGCATTCAGAGCTGCAGTACTATGGCATGAGATACAAAGATGGAAAACCTACCAAATCAGTAGCCCTAATACAGACGGAAAAGGGAACAGTTAAAAAACGTAATTGTGTATGGTACAAAATACACATTTTTTAAAGGAATACCAAATTAGTCCCCACTGAGGGTTCATAACAGTGGAGACAAAACGGTACAAAACAAACCGGCAAAAGGAGCCCCAGCAAGCTTGTTGGCTAAAACCCAAATGAAATATACCAACATGTAAGGGTGAAGAGGGAGGATAGTGACTCTACCCGAGTACCTCAGAAGAAGGGACTTGGTACCAACTTGCACAGATCAACAGAGGCTATCGCCATGACAACAGCCAATACACAAATAACTTAGCACAACAGCCCACGCTGTCTCAACCGAAATCCGGAGCCAAGATAACGAGGTATTAAAAATGCACAAATAATCTGATCCTCCAATAAGATGTAGTGAAAGCCAAGGAAGTTGGAGCACAAGATCAAATAAGAAGCGGCAGAGCTGTAACCCACCCTTCCACTGCTGTGAGTAATTAATTTTCATTAAAAATATAAATGCTTAACATAAGTTTGGTTCAGTTAGCATAACGAGGCTGCACAACGCCACATTAAGAAAAGTGCATGTTTAAATGTTGTGCACAAGCATTGTTTTCATTTAGCTTTTTAGAAAATTACTGAAATTGAGCTGCAGGTACTATCTGTGTCTGTACGTAAAGTAACCTTTTTTCTGCTAGAGTTCTCGGCTGAAGCATTGTGCTTTTAAAAGACTCCAGGGTCATGAGCTACACCTCCATTTCTGTGTTAGTAATGCAGAACAGTCCATTGTTTTAAGGTACATTTCTCATGTTTCTGTCCTATGAAAATCATTTTCTTGTAGATATTTTTGAAATTAACAGCTTAATTTTCTTAATACACAAGTAACATTTTAGTGCTGTTGTTCTAAATAAGAACATGCCATGCATTGTGTGCGGTTTGTGTCTAAAATACAAAGATGTGCTACTTAGGATGGGGTTAACATCATTCTATTGTTTCACTAGGGGGAGCCAGAAGTTGTGTGGTTCTTTTGGATTTATGGTTGTTATTATTCATTTGGCTATCTTTATAAGTGCTGTGAATATTTAGTTTTTTAAAGTAATTGTCTTGGCTGATTATTTGAGCCCAGGAATCTCCCTTTCTCGTGCACTGACCCTTCATCATGTTATTTGAGTTGGAGAGTAAACCGTTTTTGGGGGAGGATGTGTAGGAAAATTAATTAAATGCCTGCAGATTAATTAAAGGCTATTTAGTATTTTGTACAGGAATGTGAAGGGCTAAGGTTAATTAGTGGCTAATGTTAATACAATGAGACCCTCATGGACAATCCAGACAATTGGTGAACTGTGGACAGGTGGACTGTCATATGGTGAAGTTGTCCTGTTTGTGCAGGCAGGCAGAGAGGTGATTTGGCTGTCCATTCCGAAAGGTGGACTGCTGAGTATGACTTCAAGGAGATGTGGTGTGTCTAGCACAGTGTAATTTGCAACAGGGTTTGTGATTGCGCCCATGTAATGTTATGGAACTGTGTTTTGCGTGTGTAATATTATTAGCCATTAGTGATGGTGCATGTTAAAATATTCTTGTGATTATTTTGTCTTAACACTATACATTTTATGTGAAGATTCTGGATGTTCTGGGGAACTCACAAGTTTGGTATAGTGCCTGTGGAAGTTAAAACGTCTGGCACCATGTTTACGTTTTTGAGTTCAGGATTCCTTAAATAGTTTAATTATGAGTGTACTAACACTGGAGAGGAACAGTGAAAGTGTATTGAGCAAAAACAAAGTTTAAATGTATCTATAATAGTTCTATGTGTAGGTCGTTGCTTGTCGAAATCTATCTTGGTGTGTTATTGTGTAGGGAATTGAAGAGCTACTGCTCCAGTGGTGACTTTGATTTCCATCTCTTTTCCTGGAACATATACAGGATTTATTGTTTTGTGAATTATTGTGTTTAAAATATATTGTATTGTGCTTGAACTGAGTTTGATCGTGTGGTGTAATGCAAAAACTGTTTGAATTTCAAATTAATGCAAGTTTGCCTTAGTCTAAATCTAACTCACTAGCAGTCGCACAGTCCCCACCACAAGTTGGAAGTCCAGCATATAGGATGCTTGTGAGTGATGGGATACACTATTGAATATGGCTTATGGACTAGCAAAAGTCTGCTGAGAATGATATAAAGCTCCAACTTCGAGACAATGCTACTTTTGATTTAAAGGACATTGCACACATGAAACAATGTTTATTTAATATGGTTCCCTAACCAAGACCTGCACAGTTTGAAACACTGAATTAATGGGATACTACAGCCAATCTGAAAGCATATCAGAGGTTGTTGAAGGTCCAGATTGGTAAAGCTGTTCACGATTGGATGGATACTAAGTTGCATTTGAAGGAAAAGATAGAACGTGCTGAAGTGTTGGAAATTGTTGGTGCATTTCCTGTGATAGCTGAGGACGAGGCAAAGGGTAAATCAAATGAGCTTATGTGGAAAAGGGAAAAAAAGAGTGACTCTGATTTAGAAGATGAGGTGTTAGATGATTTTTTTGGTCAGTGAGACTGCCACCTTATAAAGAGGTGGAGATTCAGAGCAAGTCATGAGGATGATGACTCTGGAGTGTTCTCAGAGAGCAGAAAAAAGGTGCTTTGGAAGGTGTTTAAACGAGTAAAGCCAATTTACGACTCACTGATTTAAGAACTAATTTTTATATGACTTTACATTTGATGTTTGATGAGATGAAGTTTTTAAATGTTGAAGCAGGATAGCAGGCTTGTTGTGATATGAGAAGTTGTAGAGTGAGGCTAGTGAATTGGGTGTGATTGCACAAAGGAGGATTTGTAAGTCTTATATAATGGTGATGACAGAAGCTGACACATGAAAAGAGACAATTACACATTTAAGAGTATATTTGAGAAAGATTGTTGAGTTAATCAAAGATTGGCAGAATTTGCAAGACACAAGAGAATGGACTTCAAAAGCTGCTAAAGAATGAAAAGTGGAGAGTTGTGATTCTGAGTTTGATGTTGTTGAAGGAGAATTCCCATTGAGCGAAGTGCCAGGAATTAGTTGCACGGCTTATGTTCACATACCGTTGAGCAGATATGATTTCTGGACCTAAAACGATTTTCCAGAGCTTAGAGAGGACCCTGAGAAATGGTATGCAGAGATTACCAGGATTGTGACTGTGTTGAATGTATTATGTGAAGATTTGGACTGACTGCAACATGATGGTAAAGTGGACAGATGAATAACAGTTTAGGAGTTTGCCGAATAATAAGCCTTCCTCAATGGTTATGGATAAATATGCTGAGGTCATTGAACATTTGAAGGGAAAAGTTCTAGCTAAACCGGCTAATTGGTCACAAATCAAGAAGATGGCACAAAATGCAGAGGAGTCAGTTCAAGCATATTATGAGAGATTGATGTAGATTTACACACAATACAGTGAAATGGAAGACCCAGCTAAAAGGGGAGCTTTAAATGCTGTGCTGGGTGTGTGACCAGAGTTGATTATGATGGATAGCAAGCAAAGATAACTTGGTGAAATTCTGGTTTATGTGTGCCCATGAAGTGCATATGGGAAGGCCAATGAGACTTCCAGCTATTCTATCTGAAGCTTTGGTTACTAACACTGATGATTTGAAATTGGATTACTGTGAGCGAGTAGCTGATACAATACGCTCAATCTTTTACCAGATGCAACTTTCGAAACCATCTGTGCTTGCAGATTTATGTCATGATCTGAAACCAGGTGATTGGAGTGCATGCTTCTGATAAAGAGATGGTTAAACAAGCCATTGCATCACAAAAGAAAAATCAAGTACGATATGTGGATCCAGAAAGAGAGGGAGGGGTGAAGAAAAACAAAGCTGAGCAAACCAAGAAGAAAATCTAGGAAGTGGAGGCTTAAATGAAGTTCATCTGCCTAAGGTTCAGCTGCTTGTAGCTTATCTTTCTGAAAGAGAGAGACAGGAAAATAGAGCAGTAGAAGATCTTGAACAAAGTGGTGCAAAATCGGCAGAAGCAGTCATAGGAGGCGTTGAGAAAGAGATTGATGTGAATGCTAGAGAATCATCAGTGGGAGGTACAACAAGTGATACAACAAAAAAATCAACATAAAAGAGCAATCTGTACAGCAAGTACACAGGTTCTGAATGGGTGCATCTGACAAAGATTCAACTGAATGAAAGAGAAATTGACTTGAAAGGTCTTAAATGTTTGTTTGGAGATTCCAAAGGATCACTGTGAATGAAGTAAATGGACTGAGAAAGATAAAAACGGAGTAGGTTCCCAGATGAACAAGTGACTTGTTTTTTTAATAGGCTTGGTATTTGAAAACTGACTACTAATTACTTGGATTACTGATGACTTTTTGTACCTTGCTTTTGAAGATTGAATTCTGAAAAGACTATTTATAAGAATGGAGAAAATGTCTCCAGAAAAAAAGAGGATCTGCATGGTTTTTCAAATAGTTTTAATAATTCTTATTTCGGCTGCACTTACTGGTGGGTTACTGTATACATACCCTCCCGATGGCTATTTCTTAAACACTACTATTCAATCACTATTTTTGAAGAATTCTAAGCATCGTAATTTAGAACGTACAAATAGTTATTTTGGGGAAAATTCTTACATAGATATGTTGGAAGAATAATGAGAGCTTCTTAAATGTTTTCGTTTTGTGGATCAATTTGTGTGATGTTTTTAAACACAATTGCAGGAACGGGACTATGAGACAATTGATGAAGGCAGTGGTAGGTCTTGAAGAGAGGATGAGGAAGATTTACAAAAATCTGAAAGTGTTCCAGAAAGAAAATCCTTCAGGATCAAGAATGATGACTGAGTTGTAATAGTTTAGTATTGGGAGGGAGGTGTAGAGGAAGTATTGTGAGAAAGAAAACATTATTTTCCCTGTAAGCATCTGTTCGTCTTATGTTGTGCTGTAGATTCACATGTTCTGCAAATTCATGCTATCTAGGGTTGGGCTCGAAACTTTAGAGTCACAGGATGAATTGTGACTTCTCCCTTAGTTGGCAACACGCATGGACACCATGTAAGATTGTTTTTCGCACACCGGGTCAGGGTAGTGTGGCATGGTGAGTAGTGTGCTGCACATGTGTCGTTGGAAAAGGAAGTTAGTCACTAAAGGACAAGATCTGTGATCAAAGCTACAGGTTTCCGGGAAGGAGGGTGTGTGCATTTGAATCTACAGCACTACAAGCTTAGAACTGATGCTTACAGTGGCTGTAACATTTCCGTTTATCACATTTATTGCTGTGGATACAAATGCTCTGCATAGACTGTAAAGCAGTAGCCCTCTACAAGCTGTGGCTAGTGTGTGAGTGATGAAGATGTCTAAAATAGTGTCCTGAAGACCGTTTGTCTAATCATTGCTTGTTGTCTACACAATAATGTTTAGTAAAGGTGTGGAGAGTTGGACAAGAAGCTGTCTTGTATATGTCAGCTAATGGAATATTTCCCAGAAAACCCATGATTGCTAGCTATTTGGGTGGAGAGTGCACTGTGTGGGTAACAGGGAGGGCTCTGTTAGCTGTATGATCGCAAATCTGGATGCACTCGACTATCAATCTGAGGATGTCTGCTTTGGAGATGCGTTGGCCATTGTGCGATTTACCAAAGGTGGGGTTTAGCAAAGGCTATGAACAACTAGTCAGCTTTGTGAAAGGCCTTGTGTAGGAAGCTGGCTCTTTATATACTATTCCAAAGTGAGATATAGTGTGCACAGAGTCAAGTAGATCCCCAAAGGCTTACAAAGGTAAAAGAAGATAATACCTTACTCTCTATGTGTAATAGTGTAGGCGAGCATTAAGGCTTTATCAGAGGGTAGTGTTAAGCATTTATTGAACACACTCAGGCAAGAAATGATTTCACACACTCAAGGGCGGAACTCTGACCAATTTGCTTTGTATAAACATATTATTTGGTTGTATTTTATTTCTATAAGCAAGCCAGGCCTGGTACAGGTAAGTGTAATAGTACTTTGCAAGAATAATGCAGTTGAATACAGTTTGAATGCAGTTGAATGCAATTGGATTGGTTACAGGTAAGTCACTTGTTCATAAACAGTTAAGATTACTTTAAAGTTACTTTTGAAATTACTTTTTAAGTTACTTTTCAGATTACTTTTCTTACTCAGTGTGGTAAACCTAGATACCACACTGGGATGTTTCCTGAATAAAAGGTAAGTAAACATGTGTTTGTAAGCACACAGTTCCTTAAGTTTTCATATAATTTTCCAACTCCACAAAACATTTCTCACAGAAAAACGGTCAATGCAATCCTATGGGAGAAAATGAAGTTATCGGTATACAGGTAAGTAGTTGGTTTTGGGAGTTTAGTTTCTAGGGTTAGAAACAGGGTTCCCCCAGGGTCAAGGATGCACTCAAAGAGCACCCTCAGTGGCCCTAGGGCGGCCACGGGCAGAGTGCTGAGGCCCAATGTTATCCAATAGGGGGCCTCGGTTGGTGGCTGGTCACGTGCACGCCACTTGGATGTGGGAGCAAAGCTCCTAGGGTTTAGCTTAGGGCAAAGGGGGGGGATCTGATTTAGCACACAAGTTGCACCTGCAGCGGCACAGGGACGGCCGGGTGCAGGGTGCTGATTTGGCGTCAGAAGCCCTGTTGTTTTCAATGGAAGTTACCTATTTTGGCTGCAGGCTCGGTCCAGGAAGTCTTCCGAGAGGAATCACCAGCTTGGCAGGTAGTTTGGAGGGCACGGTGATGTAGGTGCACCTCAGTTCCTCGGCTCCATGGCGCAGGGTGGCCGCATGCATGGGTGCCTTTTGAGGTTGGATTTCACCATACCGGGTCAGTTGCAGTAGGGCAGTGTCTCCGTGCAGACTGCAGGCGATGTAGGGGAGTTCTGGAGGGGTCAACCCACGGTGGACTCGAACTCTGGAGTGCTGGGAGACCTCGCTGGCACCGGCGGGCCACTCAACTATGGCTGTAGTGTCGGGTGCAGTGGTGGTTTCAGGTGTTGGGTTTCTTTGTACTCAGCAGGCTCGGAGTCTTTTGAACAGAGCTGCTGTTCACAGGAGATCCAGTTGAAGGCAGTCAGTTGTCTCAGGGGTTCTGGAGGTCGCTGGCTGCAGGACAAGGTGACTTTTGGCACAGGATATCTGCAAACTGCAGACAGGCCGGTAGGGCTGGGGCCAAGTTAGTTCTTCTCTGCAGTCTCCTGCTGGGTGTCTTCTTTCGTCCTTCTTCTTCGAATGCTGCGGTAATCTGTCTTCTTGGCTCAGGGCTCCCCACTAAATTCTGTATTTAGGGGCGTTTTAGGGGTCTTGAAGTCAGTAGCCAATGGGTTACAGACCTTAAAGTAACTACACCCTTGGTGTGCTCACCGTACATGGGGGAGATGGAATCTGGTAATCAGTCGGGGTCTCAGCGTGTTCGGTGAAATCCTGGATTTCACCAAACACACTGAGACCCCGACTGATTACCAGATTCCATTACGAATCGAGAGTGGGGTATCCCCATATATATAAAAATTGCAAATCAAAGGCAACATTAGCCGAGGGATGTTTGGTGTACCGACTAGAAGATAATAACAAAAGGAATATACAATCAAGTGGTCATGAAGGCAGCCATCCATGAATTAATGGTGTGTACTGAACAGACACAAGGAACAGTATAGGAGGAGGAATTTAAACCTCTTAACAAAGTTCCAATTAATGAGAAGAACTCCTCACATCATAGAGGCACAATAAGATATGAATAGAATGAGCAGAGACTTAAAGTTTTGCTTTCAATGATTAAAGGAATTGGACATTTTTGGAAATTAGACCCAGTATATAATGCTAGTCCTGAAGAAGGTGGTTGGATAAAAAGTAGTAACACCGCCGAAACGCGTCGACGCTTTTGTAAAGAATCCACTGCTGGAGGGTTGTTTTCAGGACAAAAATAAGGATAAAGTGTTTGCCGAAACTACCTGATAATATATTTCAGCTTGGGATCAATATTTTGGTCACCACTCTAGGTTAAAATCGGGTTGGTGGTTGGCCTGTGGGTCTTGGTAGTTTTAGAAAATGAATTATGTGTAATTTACTGTGATTTTGTGTTTTTAAAGGAATGTATTTGCTTTTTAAATAAAATGTATCTTTTAATGAAGTTTTGCTCTTTAATGTATGAGTGTTTCTTATAATGTTAATTGTATTGGCTGAAAAAAACTTTCCGTCTCTTATGTAAATGAAAAATAAACATGTATTAGCACTACTTTTCAGTTTGGACAAAGATTGATAATAGCAGCGGGAAGATTCTCTGACTCTGAATGAGTGTGTGTATTAGAATCAGCAGTGACTGAAGAACAGCAGTGGCTGTTCAGTAATAGAAATCCAGGGTAAACTCCTTGCTTTCTTGGATAACTAGATGGACAGGTGAAAGGATGGCAGAGTAAAGCATTGGATGAGTGGGTGAAAAGTAGTGGTGTGCGAACAATTACGTTCTGCCGTCAGAGTTTGCGGAGCTTTGCACACTCCGTGCAGAGTTCCGCAAAAGTCCATGAAGTGACGCAGAGTGGAGTTTTTTCTCTTGAGCGGCTTGCCATGTTAAGTTGGCGAACGCTCGTGAGGAACAATTGCATGCTAGACATCCTCCGGGCGAGATTTCTCAATGCAGGCGGTCGCAGCAGGTCGCGACCGCTTGCATTGAGAAATCTGCTACTCGTGTTGAGGAAATTGCTGCTAGAGTAGAATGTTAGCCCCAGCCCAGAAAGCACCTGTGGCGCGACGTCTATTGCTGTTCGCACTGATTTTATAGAGCGGGACAAACTCCTGGCACTAAATATCAGTGCGAGAAGTGCAACTTAACAGACTCCGCTGCAGGCGGAACTCCGTGGCGCACTGCAGAGTTTTCCCAACACTTTGCGGAGTTCCGCGGAGTAGAACTCCACGACCTCCGCACAGGCCTAGTGAAAAGATGAATGGATGAATGGCTGTATGGCACACTGGATGGATGGCAGAATTGATGAATGGATGGGGTGGCAGAGTGAATGGATGGATGGCAGAGTGAATGGATGGAAGAGTGGATGAATGAATGGATGGATTGACGGATGATAGCAGAGTGGATGGATGGATGAATGGACGAGAGAGGATGGATGGCAGAATAGATTGATGGATGGCAGTGTGGATGATGGATGGACAACAGAATGGGTTGATTGATGGATGAATGACAGAGTGGATGGATGGTTCAGTGGATGGGTGGATGGATGTCAGAGTGGATGGATGTCAGAGTGGATAGATGTCAGAGTGGACAAGTGGATAGATGGCAAAGTCGGTGGATGGCTGGATGGATGAACGGCAGAGTGGATGGACAGATAGATAGCTGAGTAGATGATTGGATGGATAGACTGCTGCCCCCCCCCATATTTTACGGGAGGCTTTATTGTCTGTCCCAAACCTCCCCTGGCACTTCTTAATAATTCCCTCCGGCTTGGCCTGGTCCCTGACTCCTTCAAAACAGCCGAAGTGGTACCCATCTTGAAAAAGCCTAATGCGGACCCCTCCTTAATGAGCAACTTTTGCCCTATTTCCCTGCTCCCCTACCTTAGTAAAGTGCTGGAGGCCCATGTCACTAACTTTTTGAGCTCATTTATCGAACACACCCAGTTCCTCGACCCGCAACAGGCTGGCTTTAGGCGGGCCCATTCGACTGAGTCAGTCATCCTTTCAGTAATGGAGGAGCTGAGGAGAGGAGCGGACCTTGGGATCAGCCAGGCCTTGGTGCTCCTGGACTTGTCGGCTGCCTTCGACACGGTCGACCATGATATTTTGGTCAGCCGTGTCGGAGACGCCGGCATTCGGGGGCCGGCCCTTGGGTGGAACCGCTCCTTCCTAAGCAATCGCCATCAGGCTGTTTGCCTTTCCAACTACTCAGCGGATAAAGTTAAGTTGACATGTGGCATCCCCCAGGGTTCCTCCCTTTCTCCCCTCCTCTTTAACCTATATCTGATTCCCCTCATCCGGTCTTTACGGGGTAGCAATGTCATTGCATTTAACTACGCTGACGGCATCCAGCTAGTCTTTGACTTTGACTCCTCCGACCAATCAATTTATAATTTTCAGTCTACCCTGTGTCTTATTAGTAACTGGATGGAGGACAATCACTTAAAGCTTAACCCCGACAAGAGCGAGCTGGTCTTAGTCGGAGGTGCCTCCAACCCCTGGAATTCTAATTTCTGGCCTTTCGGCTTTGGCTCCCCCCCGTCCTGTCAACTCAGCAAAAAGCTTAGGAGTCATTATTAGCAAGGACCTTTCCATGAAGCCCCAGATTAGTGCTGTGGTATCTTCTTGCTTCTTCGATCTTCGGAAAATCCGTAAGATCTCTCGATTGCTAACCACGGAGGCCCTGACCCTGGCTCTGTTGGCTCTTGTAGTCTCTAGGATTGATTATGCCAACTCACTCTATGTTGGCATCCCTGCGTACCAGCTAAATCGCTTACAGCTGGTACAGAATCAGGCCGCAAGACTAATCTTCCATCAGCCCAGACACCTTCATGTTCGCTCCTTGCTTAAAGCCCTTCATTGGCTTCCAGTGGCTAAACGCAGCGAATTTAAACTTGGCTGCATTATCTTTAAAGCCCTGGCTGGCCTTGGCCCTGCTTTTATTTCTTCTCTTCTTTACCGCTATCTTCCTTCGCGTAATCTTCGCTCTTCACACTTGGCCCTACTTGCAATTCCTACTTTCAACCGCAAAAAACATGGGGGTCTTAGATTTTCTTTCCTTGCCCCTTCCCGTTGGAATGCACTACCCTTGGAGCTGAGACTCACTTCTTCTTACCCTCACTTTAGATCCCTTCTGAAAAATCTACTGTTTCGCCAAGCCCATGGATAATCACTTTCTTTTTTAAATTATCTACACTGCTGAATGTTTGTCTACCCTGTGCTCACAGCGCCATGAAACCGCTGGGTGTAAGTGCACTATAAAAGTATTTTTTAACATAACATAACATAACATGGATGGCAGAGTGAATCGGTGGATAGATGGTTGGCAGAGCGGAATGATGGATGGCAGAGTTGATTGATGGCTGGCAGAAGGGAAGAATGAATGGATGGATGGCACAGTTGATGGATTGATGAATAAACCGCAGAGTGAATGGATGGATGGTAGAGTGGACAAATGGATGGACGGCAGACTGGATGGATGGATGGCAGAATATATGGATGGATGGCTAAGTGGCCAGAAGAAAAACGGATGGTAGAGTTGATGGACGGAGGGCCGTTTGCATGATGGATGGCAGGGCGGGTGGCAGAGTGGATGGGTGGCAGACACATCCTGTATATGTTTTTTTAACATCTTTTTGAACACAAATAGGTACTTTACTGACCTTGTTTTGCATTGGCACTGCACATTTTTTAGCAAGATTTTATGCACATACCCCTTAGGTTGTCCTAGGTTGTATTCAAACATTTCCTTCAGCCCATCCAATATTTCCTGAATGGGTTCATCCTCCACAACCATAATCTGAGAAGGGGCACAGAGGTTAATAAAGATATGCACATCATATTGATGTAACCACCCCAAAATTAAAGGTCCATGTTTCGCTACATATACTTTTCCTTATATGTTTATTTTCTCAAATGAAATGTGAGCCTACATATAACCCAATATGTCAATAGTCTCCCCTTGATAACCTCCTGGAGATATATCCTTGGGATTTAAATTAGTTCCTCCCCACTCCCATTCAAACATCTCTCTAGGAATTATAGTGTACTTGGATCCAGTCTCTACCATAAGTTGGATCTGATGTCCATTAACTTCGAAACTGATTGTGGGCTTATTTCTCCTTTTGTTTTTGTTAATTAAATTTTTCTTCACAACAAACACTTAAAAGTCAACCTGCCCCTTCTTTGGCTGAAGATGAGTCTTCCGATATTACAGCCACTTAGTTTTGAGGCCCATATTTTCGCATCCTAGCAAAGCGACCTACACGACCACACTTCCCACATTCTTTGTTAACAGCAAAGCAAGATTTGTAGTCTGACATGTAGCCAATACTTCCTCATTTGTTGCACGTTCAAGGTTGTTTAAAACCTGTACTGATTTTAACTTTTCAGTATGAAGATTTTAGAACAGCCCTCTCTTCTACCTCAGTTTTAGGATTAAATAGTTTTTTTTTTATTGGCAGAGTATAATAAAACATTACACCGCTTCATCGTCTACAACCCAACGGGCCGGCAGCAATAGAGAAAATGATGTAAAGACCAAAAGGGGAATAGAGAATCATCCATCAATGTGGCAGGTAAGTTACACAGCAAGCCACCTACAACCCTTCTAGGGCTGGCCGCGTCAGACAGGTAAAACAATCAGAGGGAAACCAGATCAGTATAAGTTGCATTGCTCAAGCATATCTACGTTAACCAATATAAAGTGCACCTCAAGAGAGATCTGAAGCTAGTATCACAGGTGTTGGGTCAAAGAGTCTGCCTTTCCATCAACCAAGAACAAAATACTCAACTGAAAAAAGAAAAAACACAGAAGGGTCCACTATAGATGACGCCCCCACCCACCCTTTCCTTCTCCGAATGAGCCAAAGCAAAAACAGAAGCATAGGTATCTCCAACTGAGGAGTCGAAAGAGAAAACCTCCCTATGCAAGGTCTAACCCTAGACCCCGGTCTCCTATTCTTCTTGCATGTCCGGTAGGAATTTAAAGATTTGCAAATAATTAGGACAAGTTATTCTCGAAACTCTGAGGACAAAATAGTTATAAAGGAGGACCAGATCTTAGCGTAATCAAATTTATCCACAAGAGTGGCCAAGTGTTCGATGGTTGGCATTCAGGGCAAGGTCCATCGGCCTACCTCTGAGGGAGCGCAAAGGGATGGTCAGTGCATTGGGCAAGCCTTAAAATGTATAGACAGGGAGCTTCTGGATAGAAGTGTTGGAGGCCCCATCTACATCGTACAAATTTTTCTCCCAATACCTAGAAATTTCGGGCAATTCCACATAGGGGGGAGAAGAAGAGTCCCAGGGCTCCCACAACCCCACCAACATAAGCCATTCCACCCAGATCTCCACTTCGTCATCCTAGCAGGGGTATAATACCAGTAAGTAACGATCTTGTATGCTGTTTCGGTATGTCCCATAATATGAGCGTTGTGGTTTGCCATATAAAAAATTTCTTCCCATTTTTTGTCAGACTGCGTCTGCCCGATCTCCACTTCCCACCGCTGCTGCCCCGCAGATCTGCTCTTACCGCCGCTCAATGAGAGAAGTAAATACAGTTCTGATATAAGTTTGCGATCATCGTTTTTAAGGAATACCCATTTTTTTCAAACAGAAGCATTGGCCTACCTACCAAGGGATAGGTAGTGACATCCAGAACCCAAGGGAGCATTTGAGTGTGAAGAAAGTGATCAGACTGGGGGAGGTCGTAGTCTTACGCAAGTTGTGCGAAGGTAAAATATCCCTTATGGTCGAAGAGACAACCAAGCCGCTTACAACCCCCTTTTGCCTAGCTCGGGCCCGCCCCCTTGGCCATACCAGGCAGAAAGTCAGGATTGGAGAATATTGGAGACATAGGAGACGGGAAGGTTAGCTGGCAAGGATACTCTATCCCAGGCCTGCAAAGTAGGCTTCGTGATAGGAGAGGAGTACAGCCCCCATGCTAGAGAGGCGTTGGGCAGATACGCCGACCTGCCACCGTCTGGTCCATGAAGACCCAATGTTTCTCCGTCATCAGGCGATTCCATTCTACCTGGTACCGTAGCATAGAGGCCAAAAAATATTGATTAAAGTTAGGCAGGGCAAGACCGCCTTCCTTTTTGGGCCGTTGCAACGTAGCCTTCTGCAACAGTGGGAAGATCGGACCCCAGACAAAGTGCTCAATTTCTCTTTGAGTATTAGGAATCACCCAGGAGGCGGGAGGAGAGGGAGAGTCTGAAAAACATACAGCACGTTTATTATGACCGCTGCAAGCCTACCCATCCACAACAGCGGCAACCTCCGCCACTGTGCCAGGTCTTTCCGTATACACGGGAGCAGATTGGAATAATTAACTTCTGACTTCTTTGCCAAATTTTTATTAAGGACCAGTACAACATAAGTCACCTCCTTTGATACCCAGTCAAAATAAAACCGAGCCTTGAGAGCATCAACTGTAGGCTGTTTAGAGGTTAAATTCAGAATTTGTGATTTTTTGAGGTTGATTTTAAAACCGGATGCCTGGCCAAAGGCATGCATGTCCGCGACTATGGCTAGAAGAGAAGACAGGGGGTGAGCTTTGAGCTTTAGAAAATATGACATCATCGGCATAGAGGCTAATCAAGTGCTTATCGGCACCAAATGGGATACCTTGTGTGTTGGGGTTGTCTCGAAGCCTCTGTGCAAAAGGCTCCATATAAAGGGCAAAAAGCAGATGTGAGAGTGGACAGCCTTGCCTTGTGCCTCTCTCAATTGCAAATACATCAGATCGAACGCCATATACCCTAACTGATGCAAAACAACAGTTGATGGACAGAATGCAGAACAATGTCATACATTCACCCCAGTACAGAGATCTGGGCCTAATTCCATCGTTTTTTTGCACTCCACACCACCCCAGTTCAGACATGGCCGTATGCAAATCAGCCTTGACCCTGTGCCTCATGGGAACAGTCCAGCCCGAACTGCCAAGCCATGTCTTTCCTGGACCGGAATCAAGCATCCTAGGACCGCTTTCTGGCTATCAGCCGTCTTCAGTCAGGATAGCTTGACTCCAGTGGTGTGGAGAGCATGGGACTCACATCTGAGCATACCCATCCCACTCGGGGTGACAAATGAAAAACAACAGTTGATGGACAGAATGCAGAACAATGTCATACATTCACCCCAGTACAGAGATCTGGGCCTAAATCCATTGTTTTTTTGCACTCCACACCACCCCAGTTCAGACATGGCCATATGCAAATCAGCCTTGACCCTGTGCCTCATGGGAACAGTCCAGCCCGAACTGCCAAGCCATGTTTTTCCTGGACCGGTATCAAGCATCCTAGGACCGGTTTATGGCTATCAGCCGTCTTCCGCCAGGATAGCTTGACTCCAGTGGTGTGGAGAGCACCCTAACTGAGGCGCTGGGGGAGCTGTAAATGCTAGCGATGCAATGGCGAGACCGGATGCCAAACCCAAACCGCTCCAAGGTAGCAAACAGGTATAGCCAATGTACCCTGTCGGAGGCCTTTTCGGCATCAACAGACAATAGCAAAGCCTCCTCCTGGGATGGGCAGACCTTATCGATCAAATGTCAAACCCGCTTTGTGTTATCTCCACATTGACGACTGGGAATAAAGCCTGCCTGGTCTGGTTCTACCAGGCCCGGCATTAGGGGATTCAAACGCTGGGCAAGAATACTAGAGAATAATTTTGCGTCAACATTTAATAGGGAGATCGGATGGTAGGAACTACAGTGCAAAGGATGCTTGCCTGTCTTAGGTATGATAGTGACAGAGGCTTGCAGCATTGAGGGCGTAAGGGAACTGGTATTGAAGAACAAGTTGAACAAACGGGTAAGCAGAGGGGCTAACTCAGTGCAAAAAGTCTCTACTTCAGTTTTAGATAAATTTGTTTGCTCAAAAACACCAGAAGTCTTCTGATAAAACTGTCAATTACCTTTTCTTACTGGCCAATGTTTTTCTAAAGTTGCATAATATTTTTAAGGAATTGCATTATATCGGCTTACTAAGCACCATTACACAAACCAGAAAAATATTGTGACAAACTACAGTGGAACACTGTATGGTAACACAGAGCAAGCCACAGGTATCAGTGGGAAAACTAAGCATACATTTTTTATTTTATTCAAAATGCCTGAAAAATAAAATTGCTCTACTTTCCCCAGATCCATTTAAACTGTCTGCAATAAATATATACATAAATAAATACATTATTTTTTTTTGCTTATTTGGTCTTCTACATAATTGTGCACACATAAGCATGGCATGTGTTGGACCTGGCCCTTTTGGCAGGTTCACCCCGAAACTTTTTGCTTTTGCCTAGCCTGTCTCTGTAACCTGGTGTTGGTGATTTTAGGTCTCTGTGCACTTTTTCACTGTGGTACAGTGTAAAGTGCGTGAGCTCTCTGTGTATGTGTGAGAGTGACCTGCCCTCCCATAGGAATGCATAGGGAATATGTGTGACCATGGTAGTTCCTGATGTGTGGGGAGTGCAGGGTCGAATTTGGTATGTGCGAACTCGTGAGATTGAATGCTGCGTAATGATGTATGCGGCATGAATGTGTCTAGTGTGGAAGTGCCACTTCTAGACATGGGTGTGCATGTGTAGTGAGTGTGCTGGCACGTGATTGGCTGGAGCCTGGCTCCAGGAGTCTGGATGGGTCTGGCCAGTGGAGAGTGTTGAGATTAGCATGCTGGTGTGAGGGGAGGGGTGCACCTGGGACCTGAATAGGGCTGGGTTTTCCCCACACAATGCTGGCTCCGCCCCCTGTGGTGCGACTGATGACCCTAGCTTGACTAGTGAATGGGAGGGGTGGCTGAGCTCATCAAGGGGGCTCCCAAACCAGCTGTGCCTGGTTTCCCCCCCCACCCTGCACCGTTAGACAAAGGAATTCACTGTATAAAAAGGGGCTGTGTCCCCTTACAAAATGTTCTTGTTTCTGACTGGAATCAACCAGGGGCGTGCTGCTGCTTGGGCCCAGGGGAAGGCTTGCCTCCCTGGGCCCTGCCCAGCCCCTGGATCCCTGGATTGCTGGAGGACTTCTTCCTGGGGCCCCTCTGCCTGGCCTGGGGATGGCTGGGAGACCTTCCTTGCCCTGGAAGCCTGGTCCTGTGTTGCTGGGACCCTTCTTGTTATAGGGGTCATCTCTGGGGGCCTGTTGGTACTATCTATACCTCTAGCGCCTTGAGAGCGCTTTATTTTCCTTTCGGGGCAGAGCGCTGTCGTTTTCCCTGGGAGGGAAGCGCTCCCCTGCCCCTTATATGCCCCCGAGTGCGCAGGTGCCCACCCTGCATCTTTATTTGCCTTATTTGTGATAATTTAAAGGGTGCCATCCCGCTTCCACATTTATTTTATTCCTGAGGGAGCATACCTCTCGATGTTGCCCGCAAAAATGAGCGTTCCGCCGCCCGGGTCCGCGGACGAGAAACAAAAGAGGCTGCGCTGGGATTGGCTAGCTGTTTGTGGCTCGTCCCGCGGGGCCGCGCTCTGATTGGCTGGTCCCCGCGGAAGAGCTGCTACTTCCGGAGGGGCTTGCCTAGTGAGCCGCGCTGGGATTGGGCTGCGCCTCGACCCCCATCACGGAAGAAGGAGCATGGCGGCTGGTCGGCAGGGCTCCCGAGAGCGGAGGGAGCCCTGCAGCTTCTGGATGCGCCCCCGGTGGAGCGCGAGGCTCCCAGGCAGAGGAGAGAGCCCCGCCCGCACCGCCGACCGGAGGAGCCACCCCAGCAGAGAATAGCCCGGTGAGTAGAAACGGGCTGGGGGCTCCAGGCGTGTGCCAGTGCCAGCATGATTCAGAAAAGGGGGTGGTGATGAACAGAGTGCCTGAATTAAGCAGACCACTCTTACCCAGTCCAAAGATCAGGGCTTGATCTAACACCGTTTTTTAGCTCACTGCACCATCCCAGCTCAGAACTTGGCTATATGCAAATTAGTCTGTTCCTGTCCCAGTGCATGATGGGAACAGGGCAAACCAAACTACCAAGCCAATTCTTATACTGGGAAGGAAACAAGCTTCCGGGGACCGGTTTCTGCCATTTCAGGCGTCGTCGGCCCGGCTTGCTTGAATCCTCCTGATGGTGCAATGAGCAAGGGTCTCACATCTGAGTATACCCTTCCACGCTTATGGTGGACAAAATGATTCAGAAAAGGGGGTGGTGATGAACAGAGTGCCTGAATTAAGCAGACCACTCTTACCCAGTCCAAAGATCAGGGCTTGATCCATCACCGTTTTTTAGCTCACTGCACCATCCCAGCTCAGAACTTGGCTATATGCAAATTAGTCTGTTCCTGTCCCAGTGCATGATGGGAACAGGGCAAACCAAACTACCAAGCCAATTCTTATACTGGGAAGGAAACAAGCTTCCGGGGACCGGTTTCTGCCATTTCAGGCGTCGTCGGCCCGGCTTGCTTGAATCCTGATGGTGCAATGAACAAGGGACTCACATCTGAGTATACCCTTCCACGCTTATGGTGGACAAAATGATTCAGAAAAGGGGGTGGTGATGAACAGAGTGCCTGAATTAAGCAGACCACTCTTACCCAGTCCAAAGATCAGGGCTTGATCCATCACCGTTTTTTAGCTCACTGCACCATCCCAGCTCAGAACTTGGCTATATACAAATTAGTCTGTTCCTGTCCCAGTGCATGATGGAAACGGGGCAAACCAAACTACCAAGCCAATTCTTATACTGGGAAGGAAACAAGCTTCCAGGGACCGGTTTCTGCCATTTCAGGCGTCGTCGGCCCGGCTTGCTTGAATCCTGATGGTGCAATGAGCAAGGGACTCACATCTGAGTATACCCTTCCACGCTTATGGTGGACAAAATGATTCAGAAAAGGGGGTGGTGATGAACAGAGTGCCTGAATTAAGCAGACCACTCTTACCCAGTCCAAAGATCAGGGCTTGATCCATCACCGTTTTTTAGCTCACTGCACCATTCCAGCTCAGAACTTGGCTATATGCAAATTAGTCTGTTCCTGTCACAGTGCATGATGGGAACAGGGCAAACCAAACTACCAAGCCAATTCTTATACTGGGAAGGAAACAAGCTTCCGGGGACCGGTTTCTGCCATTTCAGGCGTCGTCGGCCCGGCTTGCTTGAATCCTGATGGTGCAATGAGCAAGGGACTCACATCTGAGTATACCCTTCCACGCTTATGGTGGACAAAATGATTCAGAAAAGGGGGTGGTGATGAACAGAGTGCCTGAATTAAGCAGACCACTCTTACCCAGTCCAAAGATCAGGGCTTGATCCATCACCGTTTTTTAGCTCACTGCACCATCCCAGCTCAGAACTTGGCTATATGCAAATTAGTCTGTTCCTGTCCCAGTGCATGATGGGAACAGGGCAAACCAAACTACCAACCCAATTCTTATACTGGGAAGGAAACAAGCTTCCGGGGACCGGTTTCTGCCATTTCAGGCGTCGTCGGCCCGGCTTGCTTGAATCCTGATGGTGCAATGAGCAAGGGACTCACATCTGAGTATACCCTTCCACGCTTATGGTGGACAAAATGATTCAGAAAAGGGGGTGGTGATGAACAGAGTGCCTGAATTAAGCAGACCACTCTTACCCAGTCCAAAGATCAGGGCTTGATCCATCACCGTTTTTTAGCTCACTGCACCATCCCAGCTCAGAACTTGGCTATATGCAAATTAGTCTGTTCCTGTCCCAGTGCATGATGGGAACAGGGCAAACCAAACTACCAAGCCAATTCTTATACTGGGAAGGAAACAAGCTTCCGGGGACCGGTTTCTGCCATTTCAGGCGTCGTCGGCCCGGCTTGCTTGAATCCTGATGGTGCAATGAGCAAGGGACTCACATCTGAGTATACCCTTCCACGCTTATGGTGGACAAAATGATTCAGAAAAGGGGGTGGTGATGAACAGAGTGCCTGAATTAAGCAGACCACTCTTACCCAGTCCAAAGATCAGGGCTTGATCCATCACCGTTTTTTAGCTCACTGCACCATCCCAGCTCAGAACTTGGCTATATGCAAATTAGTCTGTTCCTGTCCCAGTGCATGATGGGAACAGGGCAAACCAAACTACCAACCCAATTCTTATACTGGGAAGGAAACAAGCTTCCGGGGACCGGTTTCTGCCATTTCAGGCGTCGTCGGCCCGGCTTGCTTGAATCCTGATGGTGCAATGAGCAAGGGACTCACATCTGAGTATACCCTTCCACGCTTATGGTGGACAAAATGATTCAGAAAAGGGGGTGGTGATGAACAGAGTGCCTGAATTAAGCAGACCACTCTTACCCAGTCCAAAGATCAGGGCTTGATCCATCACCGTTTTTTAGCTCACTGCACCATCCCAGCTCAGAACTTGGCTATATGCAAATTAGTCTGTTCCTGTCCCAGTGCATGATGGGAACAGGGCAAACCAAACTACCAAGCCAATTCTTATACTGGGAAGGAAACAAGCTTCCGGGGACCGGTTTCTGCCATTTCAGGCGTCGTCGGCCCGGCCAGCATGAGGCACAGTGTGTCGGTGGCATGTAGGGCGGCCCGAATGGCAGTGGGCCGCCCCACCATTTTCCAGTGCCCAGTGTGGCTCCAACCCGGGCCCATATTTGTTAAGAGTCCCTGTGAGGGGCTTGGGGGCCCAGTTGTTGAGTACGAAGCCCCGGAGCTGAAGGGGCATTTCGAGGGTTCAGAGCGGCCCCATTGGCAGCGGACTGCTCCTACCTATGGGGGCATGATTATTTTAGGAGCATGAGGGATCCAATGGGCATATGTGCTTAAAGCCCCTATCGCTCCAACCTTTGGGGGCACGTTTGTCTAAAGAGCCTGTGTGGCTATCCCCTGGCCTTATTTTAGGCGCTAGTGTTTGGGGACATATGTACTTAGAGGACCAAGTGGGGTCCTCAAGGGTCAGTGATACCCCCGGTTGGGCCTATTTGACCTTCCAGAGCCTGTGTGGCTGCAACCCCTGTGGCGCAATTTGTCTAGGGCCAGTGAGAGCCCATGCCACAGTTTTCCTTCCATCTGTCCAGCTCTTAGTGGGCAGCTGCACCGTTTAGGCGCAATTGAGGGAGAGTCCCTGTGTGGGACAGTATTTATTTATTTATTTATTTATTTATTTATTCAAAGTTTAATATAGCGCGAACAAGATCCTTACAGATATCAGAGCGCTTCACAATGACAGGGTAGGGGCAGTAGGAATGAACAGAGGTAATGGGAGCAATGTAGTAGTCACTAACATGAAAGGATAATAATAACATACATAAAACATATCAATATACAGTCAGGTAAACAAGTAATATAAGACGGCATAAGTAATTGATCCCACTACAGAGGTGTTCAGGTACACTTTGGGTGTGTGGGAGGCTTATAACAGTGTTTTAGTATAGAGAGAGCACTGAGTGGGGGCAGCGGGAGGGTGAATCAGTGACCCAACGTGTATCATATATTGGTCGGTAGTAAGAGAGTAGCGTAATAGTGTCTCCCTCAATTAGAGGTATAGTGCCAAAGGACAAGGTGAGCATTGACACAAGGCAAAGCAGAGTCTCTGATCCAACACCTATAGCGTTCAGGAGATCTTGGCCAGAAGGATGGTTTTCACCTCTTTCTTGAAGAGTGCAGTGGAGGAGATAAGCCTGGTTTCAGGAGGGAGCGCATTCCAGATCCTGGGTGCCATTCCTGAGAAGGAGCGCTTGTAAGTTTTCTCTTTCCGGAATCTACGGGGTTTCAGGAGGAGATTTTTTGAGCTTCTATTGGATCTCGAACCTCCTGATATAGACAACTTTTGAGCGAGGTAGTTGGGTGCATTGTGGTGCACTGCCGCGTGTGTCATAACTGCAATTTTTAGTTGTATTCTGGCTTCAAAAGGCAGCCATTTTAGGGACTTTAAGTCTGGGGAAATATGCGAATGTTTTCTTGAGCCAGTAATGAGTCTTGCGGCAGCGTTCAGGGGGGCTCTTAAGGGTGCTGTTGTGGATAGCGGGAGTCCGCTGAGGGCCACAATTCCATAGTCTATTCGAGGGATGACTAACGCTTGTACAGCAGTTCGGAAGTCTTCAGCAGGGAGGAAGGGTTTAATTTTCCTCAGTGTGTTGATTTGGAAATTAGCTGCTTTTGTGGCTTTGCTGACGTGCTGCTGCATGTTGAGCTTGGCGTCCAGTGTGATGCCTAGGGATTTCGCTGAGTCCACGATGGTGGGTTGGACATTGAGTGCTGTTAGGTTGTTGAGCCATGTTTGGGTGATTGAAATTTTCGCCGGGGGTGAGATGAGAAGGAACTCAGTTTTCAGAGCATTTAGTTTGAGGTGATTATCGGCTAGCCAAGATTGAGTGTTAATAAGCGTGGAATTCAGATGTTTGATGTCTTCCGGGGATTGAAGCTTTAGGTACAGTTGTGTGTCGTCGGCGTACATATGGAATTGGACATTAGAAGCTTGGAGCAAGGTGGCGAGCGGTTCCATGACGAGGTTGAACAATGTGGGGGAGAGGGAGGATCCTTGTGGAACACCTAGATCTGCAGGCACAGGTGAAGATAGCACATTGTCGATCTTGAACTTCTGAGTCCGGTTGTGAAGGAAGGACGAAAACCATTTGAGAACCGTTCCCGATAGTCCCATTCTAGTGCTTAGCAGCTCCAGCAAGTTCTCATGTTTGACCGTGTCAAATGCTGACGAGAGGTCCAGAAGGATGAGGAGGCAGGACTCATTGCGATCAAGAATTTGGAGGGCGTCATCAATTATGTGTGTCATAGCTGTTTCCGTGCTATGTTTCGCTCGGAAGCCTGATTGATGAGAGTTGAGGAGGTCAAATTGGTCAATGTGTCTTGTTAGTTGGAGTTGGACACATTTCTCCAGCAGTTTGGCCAGGGTGGGGATATTGGTGATGGGCCGGTAATTGTTTAGGTCAGACGGATCAGCTGTAGGTTTCTTGAGTATAGGCGTCACTTGCCCCACCTTGAGGGAGTGATGGCACAGTGGTGGCACAGTGATGGCACAGTGGTGCCAGGCCTACTATAGCTGCGCAGCACTTAGGGCCAGCTGCAACGTTTAGGCCCTGTTGTTGCTCTCAGCTGCCCAGCAATTAGTGGGCAGCTGCAACGTTTAGGTTTGCGCTGGTGGCGCACCCCTGACTGGCGCTGCGAAGGCAGCGCGCCCTGACATTTTGGACACAGGGCATTTAAGCTCCTCTTGAGATGGCCACTTGGCCAAGGGGCTGGA
The DNA here is from genome assembly GCF_964261635.1 of Lissotriton helveticus. Taxonomy (NCBI): domain Eukaryota; kingdom Metazoa; phylum Chordata; class Amphibia; order Caudata; family Salamandridae; genus Lissotriton; species Lissotriton helveticus. The sequence continues at coordinate 937,884,076 of NC_136068.1, forward strand.
ATGTGATTTTATTTTGGCGCAATGTGATTATCTATGTGATGGTAATTGCCTAATGTGATATGTGCTTTAAATGTGGTGCTAGGAAATGCAATACATTTAGTATGTTTTACGCACCCTGTGTTTTATACCTCTGAACTTTGGTTTAGGATTATGAGGTTATTTTTGTGTTTTATGCATTATGTGTCTTACCTACACCTCTGAATGTTTCTATGCATCATGTGTAATGCTTCTAACCTACACCCCTAAATGTATTTTATTCTTAGGTGGTTGTGTTTTGCCTAGTATAGTTTATACTAGAGAGGTTATGTGTCCATGCGTGATCTATATCTATGGTTATTAGTATTGCATAGTGTGTACCTACCTTTACTAGTAGTTACTGGTTATGACCTATAATTGTTCTTTTGTGCTACACTTATTCTAAGTTCTAGAAGTGCTATTTCTGCTAAGTTTTAATTCTGACAGTGGCCCATGTGCCCTGTCCTGGTGTAAATAATCCCTTGTGAATATTGCCCATGCCAGTTGGCACAATGTATATTGTGTGATTACTATCTGATGTGTTTTGACAATACAGAAGTTATTTTTATATAACCTTGTGTGGAGTTCCTTTTGTGGTGTGCCTAGGATGTTGTTGCTGTTGTGTGCGTGCGCGAATGCTTAACACATTGCCTCCGGGATAAGCCTGTCTGCTCGTGCCAAGCTACCAAGGGGGTGATCAGGGGTTATCTTGGCGTGTGACTCCCTTGCCCTGACTAGAATGGTGGTTTCTGCCTGGCTTTGGCGTAAGCCTTAGCCAACCAGAAATCCCAGTTCTAACAGCATGGTTCAGTTCTTGGCTGGTGCTGTGTTGGACATTGTTGCTTTGTCTTATTAAAAAAACACAGGACACGGTTTCAAGCTCCCTCATGTATTTTGTTATCATTGTCATTTCATTTATAACTTTATTTCGATTTGTATAAAATCACAAAAGTTAGAACACATATACAGAATATATAATAAAAACAGTGACGGAGCTGCTCATGATATTTACAAGGAATGATACAGTTTATATAGTCTTGCACCTTATTGCAACATTTAAAAATGATTTATAAATAATTGTTAAAAACATTAAAACGTTAAAAAAACAGATTGTAGTCCTATATTTGGCTCTCAGCTTTTGCAGGGGGTACATTTATTCTAGGGGGATAATACAAATGGGTGATTCAAAATTGGGGAGGCCTCACTAGTGGTGAACCTTTGCCTCTGCCTCTTCTCTTTCCAGCGAAGCACCCATACCCAGCCTAGATACTTTGCAACTGCTACCACAACCGGATTAGCCACTGAAGTTTTGAGGATTCGGAAGGCCTCAAGACTAGACCTAGTACACATATTAACACAGGTTGGTTTCAGCCACCTCGTTCTTGGTTTACTGTATGCAGGACAAACAAAGAAGATGTGATCTATTGTTTCTATAGTGTCCACACAAAACGGGCAGTGGCTGGATTGTGTATTACCCCACTTGATTGTAAAGTTGTTGATGGGAAGCGTTCCTACTCTAAACTGGGGGAACAACTTCCTATCCCGGGATGAAGTAATGATATCCCAATACAACTCATATTTGGGCTCCAGCTTTAAATCTAAAAAACACTAGACAGGGAGGTGCCAGAGGATGCCTGGATACATTTCATGTTGACCATAACCCAATAGACAGCTTTAAACTCGGATTTGGATGGAAATATACTATCAGCTGGGGATGACCACAAGTGGACCAATCCCATGTCTGATAGTATATTATGTACAGTCTTAAACCACCCCAGTTTCCTGTTGACATCCATGTCCTTGACTTCCATCAAGGCTTGGGCATAGTGGGTAAGTTCTGGGGTTACCCATATTCTTCTCCAATAGGCAACCAGCCTGTAGTGTGCCACATCCCTAAAAGTATTGCACCCTAAATCCAAAAACAGGGGTAGTAGGGGGGTCGATTGTGGAAGACCGATTATAGAACGTAAAAATTTGTTCTGAGCCATAACTAGGCTGTCCACATTTACATAACCCCACAGCTCTGCTCCATAGAGTATCGAGGCACCAATTTTAGATTTGTAGAGCTGGAGCACCGGTGCTATGTGTTTTGTGTGGGACTGTCTGTGTTCCTTCAATAAAGCTCCCGCAAGTTGGGCATGCCTAACTGCTTGTTGGGTGACCTGCGGTTTCCAGGTTACCTTCCTGTCTATTAGAACACCCAGGTAAGAGAATGTCTCTGTTTGTTCAAGAATTCCCTCGTTCATTTTCATAATTAAAGTTTTTGTTGCACAGCAACTTCATTGTGCTTTTTATTTGTTTTGGCAATGTTGCACAGAATCGCCAAAAGTCATTGGCAAAGTCAATAGGTCTCAAAGGAGAGACCTATTGGCTTTGCCAGTGCTTGTTCAATATAACTTTAGATACCAGTTTTAAGATTTGTCTCCGCCTTTTTAGTATTAATGTCAATTATTGTATGTTGTTTAACAACAAATGTGTGCATTGTCAACATAATTGTGTTTCGCATATATACAGTAACATTTAAATTGGCTCACCCCAAATTCTGCATGTCTCATGCACTGTATATGATTATTATGTACTGACAATCAAGGGTATTGTCAGTGGGATGTGAGCTATGCAGAACCACTTAGAGGTTATTCTCCAGCCATAGGTTTGTATGCTTGTTTATTAGCATCACTATGGTTTCTAAGATGTATGTATGTTTGTATGTATGTGGTCATTGTAAAGAAAGTCCCTAACCCAAACAGTGCCGCGCTGCACAAGGTTAAAGACAAAGATATGGTCAACAAGTGATTGGAGAGGTAGCTAGGTTTAAGGAGCTGAGGTATACTGTTAGTGCACTGTGATTTAGTGTTCTAAAAACTTGAAACTTTATCTCACAAGGAACGCTAGATTACTGGATCCCCAGTATTCTACGTGACTTTTGATGTCACTGATTTACAGAATAGAATTTTTAAATAAATTGAACTTTGAAGAAACAGCACTGACTGAAACTGATTTAATTGAACATTAGTTACTTTGTTATCCAACTTGACTGCAATAGTACTGGTGCCCTTAGGACAACGACATGAACTCACCTGTACGTCTTTCCAAGTGGTTATTAGGCTGTTTTCCAAATCCATTTGTGTCACCTGATCATCTTCAATCTGAAAGCAATATGGAATGAGTAATGAAAAGAACACGTAACCCATAAAAAAACATAAATGCTAATAGGTAGAATAACTGAATTAACCTCAGACACTTGTAATATACTAGACTGCATTCAAGTCAATCGTTTTTTTGCCCACTAAGCTGCATTTGACCCAGATAATCCATCTGGAAATCAGTCTTGGTCCAACTCTAGAAGGAGCAGACCAGCCCAAACTGCAAAGGGCAGGCTGCTTTAGATGAGAACAGAAACAAACCCTGCTAGCGTTGGCCTATGTAGACTTCTTTAGTGATGTATAGCTTGATTCCTATTGCACAGTGAACACAGGATGCACATCTGGGCATACACCAACCTACACAATCATAGCATAGGCCACGACTTTGCCTACCAGGCAGCAGTCATCCCACCCTATGTAGCCTCAACTACTATTGTGGCATTTATTTGCAATATGGTGGGAGCACTTCAGTTAGACATCAATGCCGGGCAAGCTGCCCTTTCTTTATGCCTGCTCAGCTATTTTCTCTATCAGAAACAAACCTCCAAAGTGTATGATTATGTCTGAAAAGAAAAAAACGATGGCCTAGAGCACATAAAGTTATAACAATGCACATTTGAGTCATTATTTAATCTCCCTTCTGGATCCGCTATGCCTCACATGCAAAACTTGTCTACACAGGAAGGGAAAATCTGCCTACGGAGGACAGCCTTAAAGCAGAGTAAGGGCTTCAGCCCAGTACCAGATGGCAATCCCTAACGTATATCAGCACAGCCAGTACAGACTACATGAGCGTACAATCAAGTGGTTTTCCCATCTCTAAATACGGTGGTGGAACTGTGACTCTGGTCTGAAAGGTGTCTTGCTGATTTGCTGCGCTGCCAAATTCTAAATAAGACCCTTAGTCCTAGCCATATGGAGCTTGCTTCCTTCTGAACTTGGCAGGTAACCAACTGCGGATTCTGTATTCTCAATAATAATTTTTTCAAAAGTGTTAAATTATTTTATTAAGAAATCTTAAAAAATGAAATTAACATATAAAGGTGCCATTTATAGCATAGAATGTGGCATAAGATTCTCTCTTGGCTAACAGTTATCTGTCACTCAGGGGGAAAGCTGTTCCAACCAAGGGGACTTACAAGTCAAAATCAGCAGTCACGTGTTTTGTCAGGTTCTTGTGAAATTATGTTTTGTCTAAAGGCCCATCAAGGAAGGAAACTAGACTAATGTGTGATAAATATGTTCTAAAGTAAAAAGGGAAGTAGCATTCAAGATTTGTACTAAAAAAAGATTCTTGCTCTTGCATACAGAGGACCTAACGGAGATACTGGCATTCGTAAATTACACATCATGAATCCAGAAATCTACTCTACAAGTATAAGATTATCCCCATGGGAATAGATTTCCGACTTAATGAAGGCTGTCTTTATGAATCACGCACAGAGTGGCGTGATCTAAGTTAGGAGCATAGTGATGCAAAAGTCATGAGCTTATCAGTCACATCAGCACAAGAGCAACAGACTCAGACCCATAGAGGGCAAATCTCTGAGCCCTAGGAAAGGGGCTGCACCAAGGACTTCAAGTATCTTTTCCGTCACTCAGATGATTTTAGCTGACTTTGCGGGTGGTGCTGAAAGTGGCTGTCCTCAATGCATGGGAAAAGTTGTCATGGAAGGCAGCAGCTTGTTTGAGAACACCTATTCTGGAGTCTGTGGAGGCAAAGAGGACCTAGTTTCCATAGAAAAAGCAGTTTTGGTTTTGCCAATAACTTTGGCGCACTTAGTACAGCAGTCGATTCAGCTGCTGTGTGGAAAGTTTTGGGGTGATTCTACGTTTAAAATAAAAGAGAAAGGTGGTGACCCCTTCATCACAGGGTTTACAGGGACCTGTGTTACTTCCCTTTGCTGAATACTGGAAAGAGAAGAATCATTCAATAGGCTTTAAATGGCTAGAAATAGCCTTATTTATTTATTTATTTTTATTTTTTTTTTAATTTTGAAAGTTTTATATAGCGCGAACAAGATCTTTGCAGATAACAGAGCGCTTTACAGAGGCAGGTGTAATCATCATCAAGATCATCAAGTTCAAGTACATAGCAGAAATATTACGTATAGTACAGGTATGAGGTAGCAAGGCATCGTTGGAGTGTATGACAACAAAAACGCTGTAACTATACAGAGATGGAGAAAAAAAGGATCTAAGCACTTTAGACTAATATAAGTCAAAACACACGTGCAGAGGAATATATAGGCTATATCATAATAAAATACTGGAGTACAGTTCGCAGTGTTAGTCAAACGCATTGTTCAAGTGTATTTAGCCATAAGGATACTTTTGACTTCTTTCTTAAAAAGAAGGGAGGAGGAGATGAGCCTCGTTTCAGGAGGAAGTGCGTTCCAGATCCTGGGCGCCATTCCAGAGAAGGAGCGTTTGTAAGTTTTTTCCTTCCGGAATCTTCGCGGTTTCAGCAGAAGATTGTTTGAGCTCCTGGTAGTTCTGGACCCGCCGGAAATTGTCAACTTATGAGAGAGGTAGCTGGGTGATTTCAGGTGTATAGCCTTGTGCGTCATGCAGTCAATTTTCAGCTGTATTCTGGCTTCAAGGGGCAACCAGTTCAAGGATTTGAAGTCAGGGGAGATATGCGAGCCTTCTTCATAGACATTAGCATGCAGAAGACAGCCAGCCTCCTCTTCCAGAAAAATACCTTGTCCTTTCTCACTTTGAGGAACCTAAACTGTTGTGCAGATATGATGATTTGAGGAAGGGTTTGTTGGCATTTTTTGTTTCTGTCACAACCAATGTATTTTAGGATATCTGATACTCATGTGGGTGAACCTATCAATATTATCTGTTAAAGGCAGATTGATGATTTTTAGGCTTTGAACCCATGTAACGTTGCTATGAAACCACTAAGTTCCCTCGCCACCAGATATGAAGGTCTGCTGATGCAGTGTCTGCATGGACTGAGATTACTGTGTCTCTCGGTGAACATTTCCAGTTATTATTGCCTAACATCAGTAAGATAGTTCAGGATAACATTCCCCATCTTATACCAAAAGTATCTATCTTACCTTCTCAGAGTTGCTACAACTTGCTGATTTCAAAGTATGGCACAAACCATTTGTATAATGGGTTTAGTTTTTTTTTAATGAATGTTCTGATATTTGGTAAGAAAGGATTTCAAATGAGTATGATTTCCTTTTCTTGCTGAAAAAAACACAACTGTGACAGAGAGAGCTATATATATATATATATATATATATATATATATATATATATATATATATATATATATATATATATATATATATATATATATATATTGCTCTGGAAACGTCCAGGTAAAAGGTGATGTTACAAAGAACTGCATAACTGATTCTTGGAAACCCAGAATCAAGGACTTGTTACTCTCAGGAGTCAAGGGAAATTTCAACATCCTGAAAATGACAGAAATTAAGTCTTGGTTTGACTAAAGGGGAAATATAAGTAACTCTGCAGGCTTACTGTTTTCATTGCCAAATAAACCATGTCGTCGAGTTGTGGTGGCTTAAAATTTATTCATCTAACAGCATGAGGAGACGGGAAAAACATAAGACCAATTTTGGTCAGATGATGTATCTGGGCTCATAAAAATGGAAGGCTCGTTATTAGTGGGAAAATTTCCATATTAAATTATTCAGAACAAATAATTCTATAACTTAGCAGGGACTATTGCCATATCAACCCAGTCTAGTCAACAGAATCGATTTGACAAAAAGAAAGAGAAGACATTTTTCATCTGATGTATTTTACACAAAATAGTCAATGTAGCAACAGTTCCAAAAAACATATAGGTGCTCCTTGGGAAAGCACAGTGCAAGTGAATAATGTAAAATAAATAACCAAACAGTGCCCTTACATTATAAACAATATATATAAAAACACCATAAACATCAGTAAGGAAAATGCTACTTACCAGTAAGCATCTGTTCTTGGCATGTAAAGCTGCAGATTCATATACTTTTGCATCCATCGCCATCTGGTGTTGGGCTCGGATGTTTGCACTTTGTTTTTGTCTTGGAAAAAGTCTTTGTAGTCACGAGGTAGATGACTCCTCCCTAGGACGATAGTGCGCATGGGCATTGACTCCATCCTTAGATTGTTTTTGCCATGCAGGGTTACGTGGGAGTAGTAAGAAGTAGAAAGAGATGTCCATGTGTAATGTATTTAAGTAAGATAATACTGGAACAAATAGAGGTGGGTGGGCGTATACGAATCTGCAGCTCTACATTCCAAGAACAGATGCATACTGGTAAGTAGCATTTTCCGTTTGGGGCATATGAGCTGCAGATTGTATACTTTAGCATAGACTATACAGCAGTTACCTCCTTAGCGGTGGCTACCTGTAGCTGTTTCAGTGGTTTGAAAAAGTGTTCTTAAGACAGCCCGGCTCACACTAGCTTGTTGTTTTGCCTGCAAATCCACACAATAGTGTTTTGTGAAGGAGTGTGGTGTAGCCCAAGTTGCTGCCTTTTCATCTAGGGGAATATTCCCTAAGAATGCCATGGAAGCCCCTAGCTTGCGTGTGGAATGAGCTCTAGGGAGAATGGTTAGTGTGTGTTTGGCTTTGACATAGCATATTTGGATTAATTTAACAATCCACCTTGCAATTCCAGTCTTTGAGATGGGATTGCCTTTATAAGGTGGGGAGAAAGCCACAAAGAGTTGTTTGGTCTTTCTAAAGGATTTTGTCCTTTCAATGAAGTAGAGTATTGCTCTTTCAACATATTACGTGTGAAGAGCTCGTTCTGCCACTGAGTCTCGCTGAGGGAAAAACACTGGAAATTCAACAGTCTGGTTGAGATGGAAGGCAGATACGACTTTGGGTAAAAATTTAGCGTTAGTCCTAAGAACCACTTTGTTATGATGGATTTGTAAAAATGGTTCTTGTATGGTTAATGCCTGGAGTTCAGTAACTCTCCTGAGATATGTGATAGCAACCAAAAAGGCTACCTTCCAAGTGAGAAACAGTAGTTGGCATTTGTGGAGAGGTTCAAAAGGGGGACCCATGAGTCTGGTAAGGACCACATTTAGGTTGCACACTGGAGAGGGCAGGACTCTGAGTGGAGTTATTCTTTTAAGTCCTTCCATAAAAGCTTTGATAGCGGGCACTCTAAACAAAGAAAAATGTTGTCTATTTTGGAGATAGGCTGCTATGGCAGCTAGATGTAGCCGTATAGATGTATATGCTAGGTTACAATATTGTAGATGCAAGAGGTAGCAGATAATGTTCTGAATAGAAGCATCTAGTGGATTTATTTTATTGTTTGTGCAATAAATGGCAAATCGTTTCCATTTTGCTGCATAGCATGCTCTGGTGGTAGGGTGTCTAGCTTCTTTAATGATATTCATACAGTCTGGCGGAAGATTTAGGTAGCCAAACTCCAAGACCTCAGGTGGCAGATTGCAAGGTTGAGTTGATTGGGATCTGGATGTCTTATCTCTCCATGGTTCTGAGTGAGAAGCTTGGGTGAGAGACGTAGTTTTTGATGAGGTACTACTGATAGTTCTAATAGGGTTGTGAACCATGGTTGTCGGGCCCATGTTGGAGCAACTAGGATCATTGTAAGGGAATGCTGTTTGAGTTTACGAACCACTAACAGAATGAGTGGGAGAGGTGGAAAAGTGTAAGCAAATTTGCTTGACCAGTTCATCCATAGCGCATTGCCTTTGGACAATAGGAGTGGATACATGGACGCGAAGGTTGGGCATTTTGCATTTTGGTGTGTGGCGAACAGATCTATTTCTGGGTGGCCCCACATGCGAAAGAATGGAAGAAGAACCTGAGTATGAAGTTCCCATTTGTGGATCTGCTGTGTTTGACAACTGAGCAGATCTGCTATGTGATTGTGTACACTTGGGAGGTGTTCTGCAAGGAGATGCATGTTTTGCATAATGGCCCATCTCCATATGCTCTGAGGTAGGTGTGAAAGCTGCAGAAAGTATGTTCTACCCTGTTTCTGTATGTAGTGCATTGCTGTCATGTTGTCTGTACAGACCAGGACAGCTTTGCCTAGGAGGTGGAGTTGAAAAGATTTTAACGCTAGGAAGATTGCTAATAATTCCAGGTAGTTTATGTGGAATTGTTTTGTTGGGGGGTCTATATGCCCTGGATGGTATGGGTCTAAAGATGAGCTCCCCAGCCGGCAAGCGATGCGTCTGCTGTTAGCACTGTCTGGTCAACCGGGTCAAGGAACAGCTGCTCTTTGGAAAGGTTTTGTGTGTTCCACCACTGCAGAGAGCTATGTGTGTGGGTGTTCACCAACACCAGATCTGTTAGCTGGCCTTGAGCCTGGTTCCACTGATGTGCCAAACATTACTGTAAGGGACACATTTGGAGTCTTGCATAAAGGACAGGGATAATGCAACCTCTCAGGCCATCTAAAAAGAAACCCTCTGCCCCATGGTTTTCACAATCACTAAAAGAACTACAAAGCCACATTAGGGCGTTAGAACGCTGATGGTGCCGGAATTACGATAAAAATGAAAATATCATGCCTTGATCAAAACTGGAAAGAAAACATATTATACTGAGGCTGTTAAAACCACCAATAACAATCAGAAAGAGATCTTTAAAATAGTTAATCTGTTTACAAATCCAAATAGTTTACTTCAAGAGATTCCTCCCTCTCAGAGCCTCTGTAATAATATAGCAGATTTCTTTGAAGAAAAAGATTTGACACTCTTAAACGACTTCCCCTCTCCTACTCCCTCCGCCATAAATAAGGGAATTTCTGCAGGCACAGGCACGGCTTTTATGATAACTTTCCAGCCCATCACGATGGAGGAATCACATCTGGAGATCCTGTCCATCAAATCAGGCTCTCCTTATGATCCCTGCCCTCCTACTCTACTACACGCCCTTATCGATATTGTGAACCACATTGATTAATAATATCATAAACTCCTCACTTCTCACATCCAAGATCCCAACGGAATGGAAACTTGCTGCAGTAAAACCTCTCCAAAAAAAACAACTGGCTGATCCTACGACTCTCTCTAACCTACGTCCCATCGTGCTCTTACCTAGTCTGTGTAAGCTGACTGACAAATGTGTTAATAGTCAACTCACTACATTCCTAGAGGAAACAAATGTATGGCACTCTAAACAATCCGGGTTTAGAGCCCAACACTCGACAGAATCCGCCCTACTGATACAACGGATACCTTAAGAGCAGCCCTTGATCAGGGAAATATAGCAGTCCTGGTGCTATTAGGCCTGTCGGCGGCCTTTGACACAGTCTCACATCATCTGGCATTTCTGGCAGTATCCTAGAGTTGATAAAGAACTTTCTGCAAGATCCCTGCCAAGTAATCACGCTAGGACAATACAACTCACAGGAAAAAACACTCATATCAGGAGTACCTCAGGGATCAAGCCTTAGCCCAACCCTTTTCAATGCATATATGTCCCCTTTGATCAAGCTAATATCGTCCTTCAATATTAACACCATCTCATATGCGGACGATACACAGCTTATCTTGGTTCTGGACAATGATATGATCGAGGTGGAAGACAATCTCTAAAAATGCCTCACAACAACCTTCAAATGGATGAATAACAACCACCTGAGGTGCAATTCGGGAAAAAGTAAAATCCTGCCATTTGGCCAACACAACCTTTTCGTGCCAAAACTTTGGTGACCAGAAAATGCCACCCCTCCCCCTATTACAATAAACTCAGCTAGGAATTTAAGAATAAAATTTGACACCACCCTATCCTTCAAACAGCAAACCCTGGCAGTTGCTGGTACATGCTTCCACATCATAAAAAGTCTAAAGAAACTCTTCGACCTGCTTCCCTACTCAGCCAGGCAAACTGTAGCTGTTGCCTTTATTACATCTAGGCTGGTTTATTGTAACAGCCTATATACAGGATCCAACAGAGCAGTTATACACAAGCTCCAGATGGTCCAGCATGCGGCTGCACGGCTGGTACTGAAGTGGCCCAGGAGATCATTTGCCACTGCGGCACTAGATATCTTGCACTAGATGCCAATTCACAAATGTCTTCTGTTTAAGGTACTTATCATTACCTTCAGGGCCTTTCACTCACTAGGCCCCCAATACCTTCGAACTGGCTTTAAGCGCTACGTTCCCTCGTGTAGCTTAAGATCATCTAATGCTAATCTGCTGATCATTCCAACTCTCAGATTGGTGTCGAAGGGAGGAAAATCACTCGCAGTCATTGGCTCAAAGGCATGGAATAAACTTTCACCTCAACTTCACCAGATTGCATCTGAGTCTGTGTTTAGGAAGGCACTTAAAAGAGTGACCATGTGAAAGTGGCTTGACTGAATGTAGAGGTTTGGTGGTCAGAGGTCCAATATGGGCCTGAGTGAGCTGTCCTTTTTTGGGATTAGGAAATACAGGGAGTAAACGCTTTGGCCTTGATTAGGCAAGAGAACTGGTTCTATTACATGTTTTTGTAATAGAGAGAGAACCTCTTGTTTGAGAAGTGTTAGATATTCTGAAGACATGGGACACTGTCTGTGAGGAATGTTTGGGGGGTTAGAAGTGAGTTCCAGGCAATACCCATACTGGATAATATGTCTTACCCACTTGTCTGTTGTGATGTATTTCCAGACTGGTAGGAACTCTAAGAGACCCCGACAGGAGTGGAATGATCAGGGGGAAGGGCAGGGAAGTCACTGTTTAGCGGTAGGGGGGCGCGACTATTGTTGCCACCACGTCTCCCTTTATTATTGTTGCCTCTTTAGGCTCCGCGAAAGTATGCTTTTGGTGATGTTTGAGTGGGGCTCTTGTAGAAGGAGGAAGGCTGTTCTGCACCCATGGTTTTTGAGTCGGCTCTGTCGAAGAAGCGGCGTAAAGAGCCTCTAGGGGAAGGAAACTGTAAGGCCCCCATAGACGTAGCAGCTTCTGTATCCTTCTTCATCTTTTCTAGTGATGTGTCAACTGCTGGGCTGAAAAGATGTTCCTGATCAAATGGTGGATTTAAAATAGCAGTTTGAACCTCCTGCTTGAATCCGGAAACCCGGAGCCAAGCGTGTCCACGCAATAAGATGCTAGTGTTAATTGCGCAGGATGCGGTATCGGCCGCATCGAGTGCACATTTTATTGAGGTGTTGATAATCAGTTTGCCCTCCTGGATAAGGTTGTTGGCTCTTTGTTTGTTCTGGTCAGGAAGGTGTTCCATGAGCTTTTCAAGCTCGTAATAATGAACCCTGTCGTACCCGGCCAATAAAGCTTGGGCATTGGTGATCCGCCAATGGTTTGCAGCCTGTGACACAATATGTTTCCCGGATGCGTCAATTAATTTGGATTCCTTATCAGAAGTGGGGGTATTGCATGTACTTGTGGATTTGCACGCTTGCGTGCATTAGTTACTACAAGGGAATCTGACGTTTAAGGTAAATTGGGTCATTGGGTGCCGCCTTGTATTTTTTATTCACCCTGGGATTGAGAACCCTGGTTATGACTGGGTCCTTAAAAACTTCTGGGGCATGTTTTAGCAAAACTTTTAACATTGGTAGGGTGCTTGATGATTTTTGCGTGGAGGGGAAGGTTTACAGCAAAAAATCTACATCTATGGGGTCGGAATGTAAGGGGACCCCGTGGTATTGGGCAGCCCTGTTAATTAGTTGTGTGAACCCAGTGTTGTCGTCTGGTGGTGACGGCTTAGATGGATAGAGATCTGGATCATTATGTGGGTCAGGATCTGTATTGTAGTCACCCCAAGTGTCTACATCATGTGGGATGTTATGTGAATGTAGTTCACAAAAAAATCTGTAAATGTCAGATCCAAAAGGGAATGGGGATTCTGCTGAATGCACGAATATTAGGGACTGTATACACATAATAGTTATATATTGCCCCTACTTTTTAACCCCCTTTTTATCCATACCAACTAGGAGCGAGAATAAAATATTAACTCACTAGCTAGGTATTTTTAACATCACTTTCACCACTCCACGAGCACTGTACTATACATTCCTTAACAAAAAAGTGCTCCTACGTAGTTCTGCAAGTCGAAGCAAAACCCAAGCAGCAGCTCTTTGGGATGGCCCCAATGATGAAGCATGTCACCTATGGGCAATCCTGGGTGAGTGAGGGGACTCAAGAAAATAATTTTTGTTTTCTTTGGACAGGGGTCTTGTTTTTTTCGTGCATTCAGCGGAATCACCATTCTCTTGATTAGGTTTTTTGGATCTGACATTTACAGATTTATTGTGAACTACATGTACATTGGAGGGAGAACCTAACCAGTTCCTCCATCTCTCCCCTTTGTTGATTGTCCTATGTTATGTGAATGATCATCCCCATGTGGATCTATATCTCTACCTGTGTCATCTTCACTATCTGATGGTTGAGGTAAAAATATAGGTTGTGGGGAGTGTGGTGGAGAAATGAATAGATGTGGATTAACTGGAGGGGGAGAAGGAGGTGAGGACGTGTTAGTGCCAATGACCTGTCATTTGAGAGGTATAACAGGTTCTTCTGTAGTGTCCAGTTTCCTCTTTTTTGGAGGCTTGGCGACTAGTTTGCCCATGTTTGGGTCAATAAACAAAGTTTTTTGCTTTGGATCTGACATATCAGATGCAGGCTGCCTGGGCAAAATGTCTTTGTTTGGTGTCAATGATTTTGGATGTGAACCTTCTTTGGAGAGAGTTTGTGAGGTTTTTCGTGGGGTCTTAGACTCTTTAGGTTTTTGCGGCTCTGAAATATTGTTCGGTTCCGGCGATTTTTGGGAGTCAGAAGCCTTTTTCAGCTCTGAAGATTTCTTCAGTTCCGAGTGTTTGTCCTTGCTATGCTTCGATACTGAGGGTCTGGAGTCGAGGCTGTCTTCGGCGTGGACAAGTGTTTGACTTGTTGCTACGGAGCTGAGGAGTTCTTTCCGGGGTTAGAATGGGGTTGGCTCGAGCCCGAGCCGGAAGGCTTATGTTTAGGTTTCGTAGCCGGACCCGGGGCGTCTGAAACATGTTGCTGGTGTCGACCTGAGCCGGAGGGCGAGGGTGTTACCGGAGCCTTTGGTTTATTTTTCAAGAGGGGGGTTTCGGTACTTACGGACTGTTGAGCCGGAGTCACTGTCTCTTGTTGGGCGTCGGAGTCGTCGGCCTCGGAGACGGAGATGTGTTCTTCATTATCTGATTGTTCCAGCTAGATATCGGGGTCTGCTTCGAAGATGTCCGGAATCGAACTGCTTCCGCGAGACATTTCGTGACATCAAGCCCGACAATCATGGATGGTTTTCTTCGACCTTAACAATGCATAGCCCTTGCAATTTTTTTCTTCGTGGTCCGGGGAGAGGCAGAGATTGCACACCTCGTGCAAGTCTGTGTGTGGGAACTTAGCATTCCCGGGGCATTTTTTGAAAGGAGTCCTTTCCATTGACTGCAGATGTGGTTGGCACAGAGAGGCCCAACGGCCCGTGTTGAAGATCGAGGTCGAGGAGTTTGTTTTAAGATGCGTTTCCGAAAAGGGAAATGCGATCAAGACAATACCGTCGAGTGGAGAGGGATTGCACATCGAAGGGGGATTCAAAACCGATATCGACCCGGAGCGCAGCAATTCACATCCGAACCCGATGGCGGAACAAAACAGTCTAAGGATGGAGTCGATGCCCATGAGCACTATTGTCATAGGGAGGAGTCACCTACCTCGTGACTACAAAGACTTCTTCAAAGACAAAAACAAAGTGCAAACATCTGAGCGCAACACCAGATGGCGAGCAATGCAAAAGTATACGATCTGCAGCTCATATGCGTCGAACATACATTCTTGAGAGTCAAATGCAATGAATGTCCCGAATTTCAGCTTGTCCTACAATGATTGAGAAATGGTTATGGTCGTGGTTCTATGTGTGGTAGTAATTCTGATGGCGCCTTCCTGAGGCCAAAACAAAAACTGTAGGAATGGTACATAGAAAGAGACAAAAAGAGCAAACTACAAAAGATGAAAAGGAGAAAGAAGGAGTAAGAGACAAAGAGGAAATGTAGAGCCAGAGGAATTGAACAAAATAACAGACGCAAAACTAAGAATTACAAAAAAAGAAAATATATTTCCTTATCCGAGTGAAACAAATTAAACCAAAGTGACCAAATTAAAGGAAACTGAATGAATTTGACTGGGATGGAATGAGGGAGGAGGGATAAGAGACTGAGGACAAATGTGGGAAGGAGTAGAAGAAGGAATGAAGAAAAAAGGAAGGTAACCAAAAAGGATATGAGACTGGAATGGAAAAGGTAAGACAGAACAAAATAAAAGAATACAGAATGGAGAAGGAATGAGAAAAGTGACCATTTTGAAGAGGAAAAAAGGCTGAATAGACACCATAGCCGGCAATCGAGACAAAAAGGGTCCTTACATTAAAGACTCGGACGTAGTTGTCAATCAGATCCTCCATCACCTTCACCTCGTGCTCTCCCTTGCCATCTGTCTGGAAAAGGCTGGGTGCAAATAGCAGAGAAAGGTTTTTGGTGCACATCTGGTTGAGGTCAGCACATTTCTGCACCCTGGGACATAGGAAGGCAGACAAAGAAATATGGCATGTTATGAGTAGATGTGCTCCTGTGGCTAAAATACTATTACAGTGGGGGGTATATTAAGGAATTCTGATGATTCCAACAAAGCCGCTACAACTAAAGCACTGCTAAGCCAAGTAAAGAAAAAATGGGCAAATAAAAAAAAAACAGACAATTTTAAGAAGAAGGTCATCCCTCCACTCCCTAATGAATCCCTTCTGGACTCAATTCAGTTGCCACATAGTGCTAATCAGACTCTGGAGGGCAACTAAGTGAGTCATAAATCCAGATTTGGTGTATGAAAATAGATTTGCTATTTTATGTTTGTAGGAACGAAAGTGCAATTAATAATGAGAAGGGGCTTACTGAAGTTCATTCCTGGGTGCCCCTAGAGTTAGCAAATCTAATGAGGGTTATTGAGGGGCTCAGGGATGAGGTCCACAAATTGAATCTAACTGTAAAATCTCTAGAATAGAACATTGGTGAGATTTAGCCATTAAAGGGGATCCAAATTAATGGTAAACTGGTTACAGTTCAGGGGGGGTTACCCACTTTAGCCCCTAGCTGCCTTGTTTATTGCCAGCGCCTCCACTCGTAGATCCCAAGCCATTTCTTGCTGGTCAGGGACATACAATACGAAGCCTCCAAATGGACCATGTCGTTCATGATCATCCTGTTCGGTCAAATCCATGCCTTTAGCTGCTGGGCTCCAAAGAGAACCAATGACGATGCAGATGTCTGAGAATGGAGAGAGGGATGCTGGCCAAAGAATGGTGATAGGGTAGGTGGAGGACCCTTGGGTTAAGTTGAGGTTGCTAATGAGGGGAGGGGGGTAATATTGGGTCTGGTAATTACCAGCACCATTGTTTACCTCAATACTCACAACACTCACAGCGCTTGCATCAAAGTCAACGGAGATGACAAGGGGTACTACCCATGTACCTCAGAGGAGGGACAGCTATTTCTTACCCAGGTCCCTAAGATGACCCAAAGGTGATAGGAAGACCACAACTCTATAACCAAAAATGTTATCTACTGGTTTAGGGTTGTGAAATGGTACTATTCAATTATTAGGAGTGAGATTCAATGGGTGAAGTGCAGCGAGACCAGAGGCCAATGCTGTGATGTATTGAGAGTTATTTTTAAGAACCAGGATCTGGTTAGTGACCTAGTGGCTATGGTTGCTCATAGGATTTGTAGTTCCATGATCCTAATCCAGATTATAGGCCTGTTTATGAGACCCAGTACGCCTTTGGATGTGCTGCCCAGGTTCCTGTTGGTTTCAGTAGGCAAGGAGTAGGGGAGAGGGGTTGGCCTAACGGCTAGGGCGCTTGACCTTGGACCTGGGGATCTGGGTTCGAGTCTCGGTAACGACGCCAAAAACCTCCTATGATTTTGGGCAAATCACTTAATCTCCCCGTGCCTAAAGTGAATGCGTGTCCTCATGTAACGTAACTGGTGCTATGTAAAGCGCTCCGATACCTGATTCAGTTCGGGTCTAGTTCGCGCTATATAAAACTCTGCAAAAAAAAAGAGGAGACAATCACTGACTGACCGCAACCAACTCAGACTAGGGGAAATCTTGGAAGTAGCTACCAGGCAGGATGGGTCTGGATCCATTGAACTAGAGCCCCTGGGAAGTGTGGGATCAAGGGTAACAGCAGCAAAATCAAATGCTTCCATCCAATTATTTTTTTATTTGCTTGTCAAATGGCGGGATAATAGGACATTGATAACATGTGTACAAGATGTCATACTAGGGGGGCAACCACTACCCTGTGTAGCCAAATAGTGATAGTTGAGCATGCTAATAAAACCATTAAAAATTCTGTCATGGTATGTGGCATGTATAGGTCCCAAGCTGGGGGACGCAGACTGGGGACAGTTTATAGACAATTATGATATATATCTTTTTCCGGAGACATGGAGCACTTTCCCTATTACTAGGAATGGGTATATTGCATTTTGCACCCATGAAGTCAAATCATTTAGAGGCAGGCCTTCAGGGGTCTCAGAAACATAGGTCCGGACAGAGCAGCAATGCTCAATTAGGCATTTGCCTGTTAACTCTCAGGATGTGCTGGTTGTAAGGTTGGCAACTCTTTGGTATTGATAAATCTGTACAACAGAGTCGATGGCAGGAGAGAGGGAAATCACATAATAAATGCCACAGAGGACTTCCTAACAAGTTACAATGGCAAAGGGGAATATACTGCTGCAGGGAATTTGAACTCCAACTTTGAACCACTCATATCGTTTGACCCAAACCTGTCAGAACAGGATGTGAAATGGAAAATCCCTACACTTACAAAGTTTACATGAATTATGTGACTAAACTGTTTAATATTTGTTATTAAGGAATATTTTTATCTGTGCTTTTATGATCTGTTTTTGTTGAAATAAAGCGATGATGATGAAAAGGTAGACAAAGAAATATGGATTGTTATAATCTAATGGGCTCCTGTGGCCAAAATACTGTTACCGAATACAGTGAATACTACACATCCTGTGACCAGTCATCGCTAGAAGAGCAAATCCATGAGTAGAACATTAATTCCTGTGAGAGAAAAAGGGTGATGCTAATCAACTGGGAGTTGTTGACAGGCTCTAGCTGCCTGAGTTGGAAAATGCTTTTCCTCTTGATTCAAGTCATGTGTAATGGCACTGAAAAATGCATTCTAGAAAAACTCCATGGAGTGCATGACGAAGAAGAATTCATAACGTAATTTGAAAGGTAACGTGGAGTACCAGAAATCCTGTCATTGATCAATCACCAGTAAACAAGTGCATTAGAAGGCATACATAGGTGTATCAGGGAGGTATTGAGGGAAGCAGCCATAAAAGCTGGCTCACAATATAGCAGCAAACAACCAAAAGGCAACGGCAAAGACAAATAGTCATGATGTGGATTTAGAAGTTCCGTAACTACCTATGTGTGACTAATTGCTCTTAAGCTGTACTGCATTATCTGTACAGTCGACATGGCAATTTCATGCCTCTCATGGTCAGGAAACTTAATCAAACCACACATGAGTAAAGGTCATACATAACAGAATTTCCACATCGAAACATTTACAAGCAGACTCATAACTAGTAAATATGATGGTATTTATCTTGCTTAGTGCAGCAATAGACATGGTTTCTTCTTATAAGGAGACCCTCTCATAATTGGTTTAAGGGAGACGGAAACATGACATTTACTTACCAGGTTACATCTCCAATTAACTTTCTAGTAGAATTTTAACTAGGAGAGGCCTCAAACACCCTGGTCGCCAAGGGGCTTGCCCTCCCAATAGACGCGAAGGTGATGCTATCTACTCCATAAGTAAAGGACCCGTGGTAATGTCTTACAAAAAAGTATGTGAAAAGTGTTAGGCCTTAGTGAAGGACAGCTGTTTGTTTTTGTTGAAGTTACTGTTGATGTAAGTCTGTCATTATTGAAAAGTTGTTTTGTCTGAGAGAACGACAGAGCCATGAAAAGACAAACGACAGTCATCTTTAAATCTAAAGAGGGAGGGGGCAAGACACCTGGTAAAGGGCTGAAACCGAATTGGCAGTGCAAGTGGATATAAAGGAGAAACAAATACTAGAATGACTGGCTTAAGAAAAAGACAGGACCCTTGGAATAAACAGATGTTCAGCACCTTAAGTACTTTGAAGTGTGCATCTCCATGATGTGGGGTTTTCGAAATGCCTGCATTAAGTATAGCTATACAAATTCTTCCGATTGTTTCGGCATGCATGTGAAATTTACGTAAAGCCAAAGATACAGTTATAGAGAATCATGCTCTTCATTGTCTTTCTTTTGTTCCAGTTATTTATTCAGGATGTATAGCCAATACATGTTTTGCATCCCCCAAAATATTATTATAATTTGATCTATGGTTATATGCTCATGGAACTAAGTGGCTGTGACGCATCTGCATTTTTTCCCCAGCCTCTTAATGGCACCAGTTGCAGAAGGAGGGCCACATATCTTTTCTACAGTGAACTATGCAATTTAATTCTATTGTTGTAATACCATCACCCTATGTTAACTGAGCTTTAACTATTCTGTCTCAAATTGATAATTTCTTAACCTTGTCACAACTACTGCATGTTTTTTCTAAATAAACACATCCTCAACAGCCAATATTATTACTTGAAATGTCATCCAGCAATTCACATACAAGCATTTGGGACAAGAACCATCTCTGGACTAATGCTTTCACCTGTTGTCTAACGGTTGCACCTTTTTTATTTGCATAACCCTTTGACACATAATACGTCACTTCGACAAGACTTCAAGAAGATACTGACAGATTACCACAATCACCATCATTAAGTTTTACAAATGTGCATTATTTTTGGTACAGTTACATATTGAACACCAGCTAGCCCTTTCCAATGTGGCAGCACAATATTATTCAATCATGATATGCCACTTCTGCTGTTGGGGTACAAGGTTGTTTAAAAGAGGACTCTTTCAAAATCTCATTTAGAGGC
Organism: Lissotriton helveticus; assembly: GCF_964261635.1. Classification (NCBI taxonomy): domain Eukaryota; kingdom Metazoa; phylum Chordata; class Amphibia; order Caudata; family Salamandridae; genus Lissotriton; species Lissotriton helveticus. The sequence goes on from NC_136068.1 coordinate 937,904,240, forward strand.
TTTTGACAGGAAAACCACCTGCTTATTTTGATATACTCCTGATGGATCACACGATTACCATACATGTTTGACCGGTAAGCACTGCCTGTTCTTTCCCAGATTATCACCCACTCCTTTGCTCACCGAGGCACTGACACATCACATGTATTACCCATTACCTTACCTAGACTTATTGTAGGTTGTACTGCTTCCTTACAATCTCTACGAAATCACACATTTCTTTTTTTCAGGTATGCCTAATAGTCTCTCCTCTTTGTGATTCTCAAGCCCACAAATAGCCACTGTGCATGTAAATACCATGTAAACCATATGGATTTATTTTAAGTCACACTGCAACCCATGACCATGGATGCCTAGTAGAGTTAGATCCTCCCCAGCATACACTACCCTCTCCTAAAACTCATCAAACTATTCTAATCAGAGAGCTTTCCCTAAGCATACGACAGGCCATCTTCTGCTTAGTTACTAAATGAACATAGATGGGTTTTCTTGCCATGGGGGCTCTCCCTTCATTCCTTTTCACCACCAACCCAACATTATATTCTATAACTGTGCTCTATAAGACTCCATGGACAGCCTGTCCAGCATGAATTGCAGAAATAGCTCTCAGCTAAGAGCTAAACAATGTGAATACTCACATATAACGTTGGAGCCCCTCATTAAGCCTTTTCTTATGGGAACCCTTTTGTCTGGTTAGACTGCAACCAAAATCAACCAGTATGGGACTGAATTTGCTCAAAACCTATCCGCGCCCTTCCCAGACCAACTGTATTTTACCCTTCATCTACTATCACATAATACCTCTATCAAACATTGTGCTTTATATACATATTGACAGAATCTTACACATTGCATTAACATTGAATTGTTGTTGATAATCACTGCCACATACATGTACACCACTTAAATAGACTGTGTTTGAGGTTTGAGGGTTGAGTGATGATTAGGACTCTTATGTGTTCTATTCAATGTTCTTTTAACACAGGTCTACTTTTTGATTTTGACAAGTCTCAATATTATTTATTCCAAAATATGCTTTAAGCAGCAACAAAAAGGCCAACACATGTTTTGCTACTATAATGTTGCTTTATCAGAGCCAAAAAATAGACTAATTCCTTATCAATGTTTACGGGCTTTCAAACCCTAATGAATTTGAAACAGCGATTAGTATAAAAACCAGCCAATCTTCATTTCATAATTGAAAGAGCAATTTAATTGAGAGAACAATTGTGTGTATAAGTTCAAATTGTTTTCAAATTAGCATGATAAACTTTATGGCTCAATATCACTCTTGGAGCGAGCATGATTGAGCTATAAGGGTTATCATGCCGAATGCTGCCCCTCACACCATAAGGATTTCTAATCCCGTTTTCAAAAACAACTCTAAAATAGTGGAAGAAGGTGGTCTGGGCTAGGAAAACCATGTTTTCCCTGTCTACCACAACCTCAGTTTTAGGAAACATGTATTTTGATCCTGATAGTGGCTAATTAAACTGTATTGAGGGGATGGATTTGACGTTGGCTCTGTCGGACGGTGTTATCCTTAAGGCTAGAGAGAAATATGCTAATGATTTTCAATTATGCCAAATTCTATTTATCAATTTGCACAATTCTTTTTTTGGGCTAGAAAGGCTCTAATCAGTAAGGATGGAAGAAGGGAAAATACTAAAATAGAAGATATGGATTCGGAAGGATTGATAGGACAGGCTGTACCCCGACTATATAACACCCTCAACAAAACGTATCCTATACTGCAAACTGTATATATATATATATATATATATATATATATATATATTAGAAAATGGTCAGAGGACATGGAACAAGAAATGTCTCAAGGTTCAGGGATATTGATTTAGAAGATGGCAGCAAAATCGTCTATATGCACTCAGAACAAAGCAAGTGAGTAGAACATTATGTTATGTTATTGTTTAACACTGGTACATTTAAAACGTATGTTTGGCATTTCAGAAATGGGCTGGCTGGGTTGTGGGGTGAGGAGTTATCCACATGTTGTATTCATGTGACTACATCCAAGCTTCTGGAGTGAGATGGTGTCATGCATAAAAGATAAAACTAGCATTCAGCTACAAATGAACCCTTTACACAGCCTAAAGATGCATGCTGTTGAAGAAAGAATATTCCACCTGTCTAACCTAATGGGTAAGCTTGTCATTCAATGTAAGAAAGTGGCTCTGTATATACTGGACCAAAGTAAGGTACAGTGTGTACAGAGTCCACAGTCCCCGGAGGTTTGGCAGAGGCTAAAGTTAGATATAACCGTACTCTCTAAAGTGGTAGCTTGGTCAAGCAGTAAGGCAGTATCAGAGGACAGTGTAAAGCATTTGTTGTACACACTCAGTCAGCAAATGGTCTCACACACTCAAGAACTGAACTCTAGGCCAATTGTTTTGTATCAAAATATATAGTTGTTTTATTTTAGAACCAACAAGGTATCAAAATATACTTTCTCAGAATGAGTTACTTTAGTTAAATATATTTTCAAATAGTCAATAGGCTTTTTGATTACAATAGTTACAGTTGTTGCAATAGGCAACATAATTTCAAAAACAATGCAACATTGAGCTCAATGGGGATTTCTAGTTAAATGCAGTTAGTTACTTTGTAGATTACTTTTCTAACCACAGGACTGGATCCTAGATTCAGTACTGGGACATTTCCTGTAAACAGTTAAGTAAAAGCGATTTGGTTATAGTAAGGATTTTTAAGGAATATTATTGTATTTTAAAAGTTGACACTTAGAAACTTTTTCACATAGAATCACCAATGTTATGCTATGGGAGAAAATTCACTTAGCAGGTAAGGCATGTTATCGTTACTTTTTCTTACTCAGTGTTGGATTCTGGATCCAGCACTGGTGTGTCTCCTGTAAACAATTGATAGAATGTGTTTAAGTCATACAGGCGATTTTAAGGAATATATGTAGTTTGTGAAAATCGACACTGGATTCCTATGGAAGGAAATTCAAGTTACTGGTAAGTACGGTTAGAATTTATTTTCAGGGTCAGTGCTGGGCTAAAAGATGCAGCACTGGGTTCTCTCCTGATAACAGGCGAGTAAATCAGAATTCGTTGTTCAGCTGATTTTAGATGAATATTTTAAAGTTTCAAAACTCCACAATTTGAAGAATTTCAAAGTGAAACCAGTCAATGTTACCCTATGGAAGAAAAGTAAGTTATCACCTTTAGGTTAAGTACTCGACTGGCAGAGTTAAGGTTCTGGTCATAGACTCAGGGGTCTCCCAAGGTCAGGTAGGTACAGTTGGCATACCCTCAGCGGCACAGGGGAAGCCAGGTGCAGAGGTAGTTAGACCCAATGTTATCCAACGAGAGGCAGGGGGCCTTCGGTTGGTGGCTGCAGGCCCGCGGCTGTGGGAGCTGGGCTCCTGGTCACCTGCTCAGGGCAAATGGGGAAGTAGGTTAGGGCCAAGGTTGCACTGCCAGGGGCACTCGGGTGGCTGGGTGCAGGGTGCTTTTGAGCCATCGGGCGCTCCATGTTATTCAATGGAAAATTTGGAAGGTGAACAAAGGCTGCAGGCTCGGGGACGGAGATTCTTCAGGAGCAACCAACACTTCGAGGGGTAAGTTGGGATTTTGGAGGATAGGTAGGCACCTAGGAGGTGGGCACAGGGGCGTGGGGCGCCGGGGTGTCTTTTGTCGTCGGGAAATCTTACCCTCTGTCGATCGCTGTTGGAGGGGTCCCTTGCTGTGAGGTTGCAGGCGTCGTCTGGGTTGTCGAGGAGGGTCCTTGAGCACTGGATTCCAGGTCACAATCGCCGGGGGGCCGTCCTCAGGGTCTTTGTCCACTCAGGCACAGGCCGGGCTTGGTGGGTGCAGAGTGTGCTGGATTCGCGGTTCCTGGCTGGCACCAGGGGTATTGCTGTTTGAGCAGAACCACTGCTCATGGGAGCCCCAGTCTTTAAGATGTTCAAGGCAGGCAGGTCCTCCGGGGTTTTCAAGGTTGCTGACCGCAGGAGACGCCGGAATTTAGCAGGAATAGGTTCAAGGATCAACAGGCCTGTAGGGCTGGGGCCAAGTCAGTTGCTGTTGTCCTCTTGTTAGCAGCTGCACGGCAGGTCTTCTTCTTTCTTTTTTTCAAATCGGGATCTGAGGAAGGAAGGTACAGGGTGCCCCTAAATACTAAACTTAGGGGCGTTACAGGTAGGGTATGGTCAGGGACCAATGGGTCCATGCCCTGGGGTGAGTACACCCCTATCCTGTTCATCTCCTGTGGGAGGGGGGCAGGAGCCTATCTCTGATTGGGCAGGGCTCCCCATCCTCAAGATGGCCGGAGCCCGGAGTTGTGCTTCACCTCGCCTCTCTCACCTGAGGGGTGGAGTTGGCACAGGCTGGCACACCCCCTTTCCTCATGTAGGGTTTCCCGCCAGAGTGGGGGTCAGAACCGGTGGGGGCTAGTTGCTGAGTACAGCAGGTGGCCTGGAGAAGCTCACAAAGGTGGCATGCCTTTAAAGCTTCCCCTGCCCACCCTGGGGGAGGAGACCTAGCACCTCGCCCAGGATGTGCATTGTTGCAGGCCCAGGAGAGTGGAGGGCTCTCTCCCCAGGGGTCCAGCAACATGTCTGCTGTGTGGCAGCCTAGGCAGCCTCTCAGACAAGACATGGATTGTAGGTTAGGTTTCAGGGGGCATCTCTAAGATGCCCTCTGTAGTGGATTTTACATTAATGTTCTGAAGAGTTTGATATCAAATTTGTCAGACTTCAGTGTAGCCATTATGGTGCTGTGGAGTTCGTAATGAAAATCTCCCAGCAACATATACTCTTAATGGCATCACTGCATTTACAGTGCCCAGGAATGGCCCTGGGTACTGTAGGGGCACAGGGCTCATGCACCACTGGCACAGTGCACCCAGTTAGAGGGGTGACTGAGGTATGCCAGGGCAGTGCGTTTGTGGGCATGGCACACAGGGATGTGCGCCATGTCGACTCTCTAATTAATTCTGCACCAAGTCACTCAGCCTGCAAAGGCAGTGTGTGTGTGTCAAGGTACAGGGCCCCTAAGGGTGGCACAATAAGTGCTGCAGCCCTTAGGGGTCTTCTCTGGTGACAGTGCCCTAGGTACCTAGGGTACCATTTACCAAGGGCTGACCTGTGGCCAGAGATGCCAATTGGGTTTAGGTTTCAACACAGTTTTTAGGGAAGGAACACAGGCCCTGGGTACCTGGTTGGCAGGAACCCAGGGCACACTCAGTGAAAGTACATCAGCCATTCAGCAAAATGTGGGGGCATACCATGCAAGAAAGATGGCACTTTCTCATACTCAATGCTTGTTGGCAGCCTGACTGACCAATGTACAGAAGGGGAAAGCTACAGACCTTCCTACAATACATTTGTGGAGGTCCAAGATTTGAAATTTATATAAGTCATGTAACATCAACCCTCAAGGATAAAATCACAAAATTTGAAAAAATCTAGACACTTTTTCTACATATGTTAGGAGGGGTGTCGTTTTGGCATTATCTCATTGCCTACCAAAGAGAATTCGTACAGCTAGAGTTGACCCCTTCCCTGAAAGTCTGGCTGATTGAGCTGTTGAATATTATGTTTTCAATGTGACAAAAATTGTTGAAGAACGTATTGTATATCATATCTCGGATGCATATGGTTGGCACCTTAACAAGCACTTTGTAATATGTCCCTATGAGGTACAAGATGTTATTCCTTCTAAAACTCAGTTTATAAATGCTAATGATGCTCTTTACCTTCTTGGTGAGAAAACATTAAACAACGTTGATGCTTTTTTATTTATTTTTAATTTTTAAATAAACCAGTGTAGGAAGCTGGCTCTCTATATAGTGCATCAACGTGAGGTACACTGTGCAGAGAGTACAGGTAAGCCTTACTGGTTTACAGGAACTATAATAATAATACTACATGCTCTCTTTTGTGGTAGTGTGGGAGAGCAGTTTAGGGTTATCAGAGGATAGTTTTAAGCATTTATTGCACACACAGAGCCAGTAAGTAAGACACACACTCAATAAAAGAATCTGACACCAATCTATAAAAATAACAAATATTTTTAGATTCATTTAGTCACCAAAATCATCGTAATCAGGTAAGTAGTTTTCGAGTTAGTGATTTTTCAAGAAATAGAAAATGCACTGTATTTGTATCCTTAAAGGGGTACTGTTTTACTATGGAGAAAAATATATACTGGGTATGGTCACTTGTCAACGACTTACAGGACTGTTCTTCTGGATTTAAGGTAAGTATGGGGCAAGGTCCAAGGCAGCAACAATAGGTTAACTCGGTCGGCACTGGGGTATATGGGTGCAGAGGTGCTTTTTGGTGTCCGGTGCCCTGTTAAAGAACTTGGGAATCAGTCCTGTTGAAAAGAGGCTGCAAGTGGGCCCTGAGGGGGCCAGTATGGTTGAACCCTCAGGGGGGTTCAGGTCTTGAGGGTCTTGGGCCCGCAAGGACTCCATCGGTCTACTTGAACTCGGGCTGGGAGGCTCATGTGCAATGGTGCTTTGTCTGGCAGGTTTGTGCTGCTGGAGACTCTCGCGGTTTGTGGTCCCTGCAGAAAGAGGATGCAGGCAGTGACTGGGTGACCGGCCTGACCAAACCAAAGGGTGGGCTCAGTTCTTGAGGGTCTCAGGACCACATTGGCACTGTCACCTCCCAAGGACTTGGGTTGTGGAGTGCGGGTTCTTTGAGGCGCTGGGCCGTTGGTCGGGAAGAGGCACACTCTGTGTCTTGGTGACCTGATGAAGAGGGGAAAGAGAGCAGCAGGGCCCTTCTCTGGGTGGCCAGATGGTAGGTCATGCTTTGAGATGATGGTGTCCGGACTGGACCACCAACAAGCCTTGGTTGCTGCAACTGCTCCAGTACCCATGGTATTGGTGCTGTGTGGCTCCTGGGGGTCCTGGCATCTACAAACCTGCCTGCAAGGCGATAGATCTCACCTCCTGGAGCACAAACCTTTCTTCTGTCTTGCTGCTTCTTTGGTGAGCCCGATGGTTAGCAACACGATGAACCAGCAGATGCTTTGCGGTGCATGCAGACGGAGCAGAAAAGATCCTCTACTCCAAGTGATAGCTTTCATGGTTGTTGTGTTGCCATGAAGTCCTTCAAGGATTTTGGGGTGTATGTCCAGAGCTTGGTGAAGTCAGTCAGAATGACAGTCAAAGTGCAATCAGCCTGAAAGGGTTTTGTGCCAATCTTTGGTGCAGGTCTTCAGTTCTCGCTCTCATCGATCCTTCTTTCTTTCTCAGTTCCCAGTCGTAATATCTGATTTCCTGGTACCGAGGAGGCTAAATACTCAATTTAGAGTTGTTAAGGAGAGTGAAGGGTAGTAGCGAATGGACTCCTTAACCCGGGGGCCACTACACCCCATAGATGATCATTCCTTGTGGGGAGTGAGCATCACCCTGTTCCAGGGTTCCTAATTCTATCATACACAAAATGGTGAAATTCTCCCTTTTGTGTTCATTTCAGTCTGCACACCTTAGGGGTGTGACTAGCCTAGAGGTGCAACACTCCTCCTTGCATAGCAAATGTCCCAAATGTCCTAGTGCTAAATGGGTCTCAGGGCAGGGGGTGACATCTCCCAGGTCTGTGGGAAGCCAGGCTTGCATATCAAAGGCGGTGGTCTCTTTGAAGTTCCTTCCCTTGACATGCTAGTTTACTATCTATCCTGCCGAAGGAGATGTAAAAACTCAGAGACAGATGAGTGATGTCACTGACCATGTCATGAGTGATGTAATATGTGACGTCATCAGCAGTGCATTGCACGCGCAAGTTATAGTGAGTCCAACTAACTATAACGTGGGAATTTCAATGGTTTTATGCGAGTAAAATTTCCAGCTAACTATAACTGGTGTGAAACCTATGGTTTTTTCAGTGAATTTAATAGGTTTTTTTAAATGCTAATTCCTAACTATAACTGGTGTGAAACCTATGGTTTTTTCAGTGAATTTCAAAGGTTTTTTTAATAGCAAATCTCTATAGGTATGAAATGTAATATTTTGTATAATGAATTTTATATTGTATAAGTATGTAATACTATTTTTTATGTTTATTTATTTATTTATATATATATATATATTTTTTTTTTTTGTGCCCCGGAGTGCTCCCGGGGCGCGTACCGATGCGCTCACCGGTGAGCGCATTGTTACGGCGCGCCCCGGGGCGCGTACCGGTGAGCGTCCCTTTAGCGCTATTGCCGCGAACGAAAACAACATCGTGACGTTTCGCGTAGCCGCGTGATGCGTCTTATGACGCACGGCGTAAATGCACCCGGAAGCGCCCGGACGTATACGATCGCGCAACTTCCTGATGCGCTTAAGCTACGCGCCCCCGGGCGCACCCCGGGGCGCATAGCGTAAGCGCGTCGGGTCATGTGACCTGAAAATAACACTTATCATTGGTTGAGATCAGTTTTGGTTTCCGAATGATGAAGGCCCGAGTCATGTGACCTGAAAGTAACACTTTTCATTGGTTCAGGACAGTTTTGTTTTCCAAATGATGAAAACCCCACCTATTTTCCTCATTCTCACTTTGTACTTTGAGTGAGGAAGACCTGTTGAAAAACCTCTCTGTACCTATTTGTCTGAAAAATGGCTACAGTAGCAGCAGCTGCAGGAGCATCTGCTCCACCTCCACCACCACCACCACCACAAGGACCACCCCAACACCACAGTGGTGGAGACCAAGAAGAGGAGGACGAGGAGGAGCAAGAGGAGGGGGGTTCCTACCAGAAGATAATACCCCATATAAGCCAAAGGAGCACTTTATCTGGCAGTTTTTTTCTATCCCAAAGGACAAGAAGAAAGTTAATGCGCCAAAGGCGACTTGTTTAATCTGTGGTTTTGAACTTTCAAGGGGGAACCCTAACAAAAAATACTCTTTTGGCAACAACACCATGATTCGGCACACGCAACGCCGGCACCATAATAACTATGCTAGGGCAGAGGTCAGGGAACTTGCCAGAAACCCTGCCCAATCTTCTGCCAGCAGTTCCCAAAGTAATCAACCCACCCCATCGGGTCCAGAAGCGAGGGAGATGAGCACAACTATTCAAACCAAGTTTGCCAATTTTAAAATCGTTTGTATATTTTGTGGAGCGACAATATGCTATGGTGAGCAAAGCATTACACTTATCACCCGTGCTTGGGATCACCACAAGTGCCCGAAGAAACATTAATTTTTTCCAGTTTTTTTTTTTTGCTCCAGTTGAGCCATTTACAATTCCCTGTTTTTTGTTTCTCCCCATAAAAACTACAAAAATAAATAAAACTGTTCTGAAAAGCCCAAAAAAGTAAAAAATTTTCAAAAAAACAATAAAAAAAATATAAAACAACAAAAACAATAAAAAAAACAGTTCTTTTTAGAACTACCTCCAATTTATAAAAAATGCTACATTTTTTGGAAACTCTGTCATTCTTTTTTCTCCATGGTACGCTCCCGGTACGCTCCCCAGTGCGCGTACCGGGCGCTCCCCCCGCGTAAACCTTTTATGGCCCCCACATCAAACCTAGGGGTCAGGGGGGGTCTACCCTGCCCCCTTATGGTCATTTCCCCCTTTGTTTTTGCCACCTCTTGTGTCTCGATCCTACCGAGACACAAGATGGCGGCCGCTCCGGGCTGTTTGGAATGTTCACAGACACCCGAGAGCCAATCAGTTTTCCGCTCGCGTACTCGCGTTGCGCGCTGGTACGCGCCCCGGTGCGCGTACCGGGGCGCGCTCATAGATATATATATTTTTTTAACCTAAATTACTCCAAATCCTCTGGAGCACATATCTTGAGACATAGCAAAGGCACATCGGGCTACCAGTCCCTACAATTTTGCCAAGTTTCGTGGGAATCCATTCAGCCGTACGGGCTAAAAGTGAGTCCAACCGCCCTATGGAAATTAACATGGGGAACACACGTTTTGGGACCCCCCTTTTATCTCGGCCCCCGCTTGACGAATCCCCCCCAAACTTTCAGGGAAGGAGCAGAGCGGAGCGGGCCATCTTCTTTGAGAAATTCGCGAAGATTCGTCCACCGGCGCCAAAGTTATTCCCAATAGAATGTTGCGGATTTCCTATGGAAAACAATCCTAACTATAACTACCTACTGGCGACCGCCAGTAGGTAATAATATATATATATATATATATATATATATATATATATATATATACACACACCATAATTTGATAAAATAGTACGAATCCCAGGGTATAGGGAGTATGGTGAGTCTGCATGATCCTCAACTCTTCTGGTACCATCTCTGGGTCCAGTGAAGTCTCTACCCCGAGAGATGTTTCTACTTTACCTCAGGCCTTCAGAATGTATACCACTGGTCTCTCTTAAGCCTTTATTGTTATGGAGTTATTCAAGTTTAAAGTTGTGCTTGGCTCATGGCCTTACATCCTTGTTTCAATCCCAGTGGTTGGGTTTGTAGGCATAGTGGGTTCCCTTGCTAACTGAAAAACAATTATGCTGATCAGCCAGTTTTGAAATTACAGCCACTGAAATGTGGTAAATAGGTGGACATTATTGTGGGTGCCATTTCCATGTCAGCACACAGTCCACTTGCACTGATTGTGTGATCAGTTAGATTCCCAAATGAATTCATGTGCCCAGTGCAGCAGACATCGTCCTTGCTACAGGATACTTGGATAGCCCTTTTTAGGTCTCGGACCGAAGGCTGGCTTGCCAGCCAGAAGTCGGAGATTTTATGATCTTCAGTAGGGCAGTTTAACCCGCCTCTCTGCTCTGTCTCTCCTCCATTGGCTGGCTTCCTAAACGGAGGCCAGCCATTGGAGGAGAGAAGCGTCCCTCGAAAGAAGCTCCGTCTCTTTCGGATTCGGGGGCGTGTTCGTGCTGTTCTTTCCACTTTTTAGCCACGCCCCTTTTTAGAACAGCACGAACACGCCCCGAATCCGAAAATTTTCTGAGTTTTGCGCCGCCATTTGTGCCCGACCGCCTGACGCGACAGACCGTTTCCCTGCCTCTGCTCTCTCCCTTTGTTGTTTAATCCTCGCTCTCTCTGCCTCCCCCCCACCCCGCTCGAGTGGTGACGCGCCCACACTGCCTGCTCTGTCCCTGCTCCGGCTCAGTGTGCTCGGCTCCCGAGGGGGGGGCGCTGCCCCCGTCTTCGCCCCCGAGCTGGTATGTGCTCGTGGAGACCCGCGCTGAGCGCCAGCGGCTGTAATCAGGGATCACGCATCACGGAGGCACACTTTCTCTTTTCTCCATGGGCACAAGTGCGGAATTTGCCTCTGATTAGTCAGGAGGATTTTGTCGCCTAATTGCGTGTGTGTTTTTACTTGTCAGGGAGGCGGAAGAGTGATGTGCACGGAGCAGGTCGCGGCAGGCAGACGCCCGGCCAGCAGGCCTCGTTGCGGGAGTACTTGTTAAACGGCTTAATTACAGGCAGCAGCTTTAAATCACACCACACTGCCTACTCTGTCCCTGCTCCGGCTCAGTGTGCTCTGCTCTGTCGGGATCTCCGCTCCGAGCGTGCCTCCTCCCCAGAGCCTGGAGAGATGTGGCGCTGGAAGCCCCGTTCAGCAGGCGGAGGCAGTCCGAGCCTTGCCCCCTCATCGCCCTAGAGAGCCAGGCTCTGGCTGCAGGGGGTGCAGGAGGGGCCCTTGCCAACCCGTGCTATCTTGAACACCCAAGTATCCATCAGGGAACTCCCAAAGCTTTTCAGGTACGAGTTGAATCCTAACCCTGGCCAGCCCCCTCACCACCTACTTCCGCCTTCTTTACCCACTGTTGTAATTCTCTCATCACCACATTATCTTCAATTACGCGCCCACACTGCCTGCTCTGTCCCTGCTCGGCTCACGGCTGGACTTTATAGATTTGGAATTAACACTTATTTGCCTGAGATTGTATGTGCATGGAATCGCTGTATGGTGTGTAATCGTGGAAGGCTCTGGACCTTGTTTGACGTTGTTGTACTGCGCTGCATTTCATCAAGGTGTGAAATGGGGGCATCTCTTGTGCTCGAGGATTACCGGCTGTGAATGAGACAACACGCAGGTTACAAATGTTTTTTACTCTGTGCTATTTTCAAGGTCACACGTAGAAATGTTCCTAAAGAATTTAATGCGGTGTCTTTGCTGAGGTACCAGTTTGCATGTGCACAACCTCTGTGGGCGCCCACATCCCCTTTTGAATCCCAGACTGCAATGCGCGCCATCAATCATATACCACCACGGGGTCTCCCTGCCCCTGAAAGAAGGATGCGGAGTGACCTTTACGAGAAATACAGAACCCCAAAGGAGAAAGGAGACGAAGAGGACTTTCCTTTAACTGATAACACTAAGTTGTCTGGGTGCGTCATCGTCCCTTTTTTTTTCCTTTGTGCTTCTCCTGAGAGGATAAAGTGCACCACGCAAAAATGACAGACTGCTGGCGTCAGAGGGAAGGTGCGTCCACACATGTTGCTACAAGCCCAGCCAAAAATGGTGCTAAGAAATGTAAGTGCTGCTGATGATTTAAGGCGTTGTTAACTCCATTCGACCAGCCACAAGATGGTCTATTTTATTACATTATTGAAAGCAGTCCATACCGCCACGGCTCCTACGCAAACACCAGTTTGCACGGGGATCAGAAGTATACGTGTTACTACTGCATCCCTTTCCCTAGATACATTTCAGCAACTTTACCAAGAGAGGAGAATTCCATCAAATTCCGAGAAATCGGAATTCTGGTGCGAAAAGCATGTATTCTTCGTGCCTTTTCCCAGTTTTCAGTGGAAAATCTCAGAGTTCGAGATAATTATGGCACCTAGAAAGTTCCGAACTCCGGGTATCTGTTTTCCCGTAATATAAAAATGACATCAACCTCATCCTGGTCACTCGTAATTAGGACCTAACTGCCCTTCTTTCGAGCTAGCTTTATTGATGCCCTATATTGTATCTGATTTACTTGATCCACTAGCTAGTATTTTAGACAGCTGTGAGAGCTGCGTGGGCTGTGAGAGCTGTGTGGGCTGTGAGAGCAGTGTGGGCTGTTATGTTATGTTATGTTAATTTTATTTTTATAGCGCGCTGCTGCCCCAGGCGCTCAGACAGGTACTATAACATAACACGCAGAAAATAAGAGGGAGCGGCTACTCAGAGGCAGAAAACAAAAAAGTTTTAATAGCACGCCTGAAAATGGACAGATCATTCAGAGCTCGGATGTGCACTGGGAGCGAATTCCACAGTCCCGCGGCAAGCACCCAGTAAGAGCGACCACCCATTCTACTAAGTTTGAAACGGGGGCAGACCGCCAAATGCAAAGCCTCTGATCTTAGGGATCTCGGAGGGATATAGGGAGTGAGCAAGTTACCAAGAGCCGGCGGAGAGGAGAGTTTCATGATTTTAAAAGCCAGACAAAGCGCTTTAAACTTAATCCTCTGTCTGACCGGTAACCAGTGAAGGGCAGAGATAGTACCAGAAACAGAGCAATGTCTGGGAAGACCAACAATGGCCCGCGCCGCGGCATTTTGTACCCTCTGAAGCCTGGATGCCTCAGCCTGATTAACCCCCAACATCAGCGCACTTCCGTAGTCCAACCGAGATAGAATCGAGGCTTGGACCACGAGCTGCCGAGTGGGAGGATCGAAATATTTAAGAACCGGCCTTATGCCTCGCAGGATACCGTAGCATGTGGCTGCAACCTTCTTCGTATGCCCTGTGAAGGTGAGCGCAGAGTCCAGCCAAATCCCTACGTTTTTCACTTCGGATGCTGGAATGGGAGTGACGCCCAGCTCTGGAGGCCACCACTGGTCTCCCCATAGCTCAGCATGTTTCCCTAAAACCAACACTTCAGTTTTAGTGGCATTCAGTTGTAAACAGTTGGTACGTAGCCAACTAGCTACTGCCACAAGTCCAGCTCGGAATCTGGGGGCCTCCACTTCCGGGTCTCCACTCAGTGTCACCGCTAGCTGCGTGTCGTCAGCATATGAGGTCATCGTCAAACCCCACTGTTTGACGACTGCCGCTAGCGGTTTCACATATAGGTTGAACAGAGTGGGACTCCACGAGGAGCCCTGTGGGACCCCCAGATCCAAGGGATAGAGGGTGGATTGGCAGGGTGGACTAGCCACTTTAAAGGTTCGATCTGAGAGGAAAGATCGAAACCACTGAAGAGCGGTTCCAGCTACTCCGGCTTCCTCAAGGCGCTGAATCAGTATACGGTGGGACACAGTATCGAAAGCAGCGCTCAGATCTAATAATAGGAGCGCTGCTGTACGTCCGGAGTCAAGCACCAGGCGTAAATGCTCGATAATATGGAGCAAAGCAGTCTCGGTACTGTGCCCAGGTCTAAAGCCATTTTGGCTAGAGTCCAGTATCTGATTACGGGCAAGGTGATCAGATAAGATAGAGTTAACATGGGCCTCGGTGACTTTAGCAGTCCAAAGTAAAAGAGATATAGGGCGGTAGTTCTCAGGCAAGAGAGGGTCTAAATTTGCCTTTTTCAAGACTGGGGTAACTACCGCCTGCTTCCATAAGGAAGGGACCGTCCCAGTTGACAGCGACAAGTTGATAAGAGTGAGTATCGGAACTTGACACAACGGGGAAAGCGTACTGATGAGGGCTGGCTTCAGCGGGTCCAGAGGAGAGCCTGATTTAACGCTGAGGCTAAGTTTGTTAAAAGCCTCCGTAGACAGGTCAGGTAGAAAGGTCAGAGTCTCGTAACCCAAAAAATTAGGGTCAACTAACTCTGGGTCCAGCCGACACAGGTCAAACCCTCGGTATATATTCTGCACATTCTCCAGGAAAAAAACTGCCAAGTTCTCGCAGTGGGAGTCGGTGCAGATCTCTACCGAAGTGGCTCTCTTATTCATAAGGTCTTTTAAGACCTTGAATATTAATTTGGAGGGATTGGTGCTGGCTTGAAACTCCTGAGCATAAAATGCGGCCCGAGTTCTGCATATTGCTCTATGATAGATCTTAAGTTTGGCAAAATACAAGGTTTTCAAAACAGGATCATAGGATCTTCTCCAGTCCCTCTCCACTTTCCGGCAAGTTTTTTTAAGCTCGGCAAGGGAATCATTATACCACGGGCTCGGTACCTTAGAATGACCTTTCGACCAGTGCATGGGTATAAGGGAATCAAGAGCGTCTGAAATCCATGTATAAAACAGTTGGTAGCCATGATCCACATTCAAAAAAGGGCTCAGGGGATTCTGCTCCAGCAACCTATAAAACTCCTCCAATTTAAGCTTATGCCAGTGTCTTTTAAAAATCAGTCTATCCACAGGTTTAAATGGCTTATCGTGAGTAAGACAAAAGACTTCCACCAGCAAATGATCAGTCCATCCCACCGACAGCGGATCAGACACCTTCACCCTCTCAAGCGTGGTAAAAAAAGGATCAAGAATATGTCCTCCAGTGTGGGTAGGAAGTGTCACTAGCTGGACAAGTTGAAGTGCTTCCAGATCCGCGAGTAAGGTGTTAATGGCTATGGATGACCTGTTGTCAAAATGAATGTTAAGGTCACCCATGATGTTAAAATTCGCACACCCGGGCGCTAAAGAGCTTACCGTATCGGCGAGAGCGGATTTAAAGACTGTATCATTGCCTGGAGGGCGATAAATGAGAATGCCACTAAACGTAAAATGATGGCTGAAGGCTACTTTAAAAAGGGCACTTTCACAAGCATGCAGCTTACCATTCAGCAGGAAAGCAAGATTTTACTGCCATGGCAATGCCACCTCCTCTCGTAGTCCGATTCAAAGTGAAGATCGTGTATTCTGATGGAAAGGTAAGGTTCAAAATGAGCTGTGAGAGTTGTGTGGGCTGTGTGGGCTGTGTGGGCTGTGAGAGCTGTGTGGGCTGTGAGGGCTGTGTGGGCTGTGAGGGCTGTGTGGGCTGTGTGGGCTGTGAGAGCTGTGTGGGCTGTGAGAGCTGTGTGGGCTGTGAGAGCTGTGTGGGCATTGAGAGCTGTGTGGGCTGTGAGAGCTGTGTGTGCTGTGAGAGCTGTGTGGGCTGTGAGAGCTGTGTGGGCTGTGTGGGCTGTGAGAGCTGTGTGGGCTGTGAGAGCTGTGTGGGCTGTGAGAGCTGTGAGAGCTGTGTGGGCTGTGAGAGCTGTGTGGGCTGTGAGAGCTGTGTGGGCTGTGAGAGCTGTGAGAGCTGTGTGGGCCGTGAGAGCTGTGAGAGCTGTGAGGGCTGTGTGGGCTCTGTGGGCTGTGAGAGCTGTGTGGGCTGTGAGAGCTGTGAGAGCTGTGTGGGCTGTGAGCTGTGTGAGCTGTGTGGGCTGTGTGGGTTGTGAGGGCTGTGAGGGCTGTGTGGGCTGTGAGGGCTGTGTGGGCTATGAGAGCTGTGTGGGCTGTGAGAGCTGTAGGCAATGTAAATAACAATGCCATTTATTTATAATAATAAAAAAGAAATGTCATGAGCAATGCTAATAGCTCTACCTTTAATAATGCCGAGACCATTGCATTGTAAATGCTTGTTAACTGAATGCGGACACATGGCTAAATTGGCGTCTGGCATCACTTCTTTTAGGCAGACAGGATAATTTGTAACTTTTTCACCTACTCTTTTAACTGCTACAAAATGTCCGAGAACATTCATATGACATAAAGCAAACCAAAATATGTACTTTTGAATTATGCTATGTTTGTTATTTACTGTTGGTGCCTGGTAGAGGCATTTTCAAATGTCTAACAGTGATGCACACTGTTGTGAATGGAAGAGCGAAAGCCTATAATAAGAAATTCGAAAAGCACAAACTATACAGACGTTGCCTTAAATGGAAAGCAATTCCTTCAATGATCAAGATAAACAATAATAAAAATAAAACATACAGGGGTGGAGTATGCCTAACCGGTCAAACAACTGTGGAATACAGTGCTATGTCTCTGCTTCAAGAAGTGACTAAAATAGGCATTATAAGGTTGACGCCTAGACCTACGAATATAAGCAGTTTTTCTCTCAGGCTTGTGTTTGGATATCTTCATGTTATTGTAATACCTACACATGAGCTTGATTCTGAAAACCCTCTGTGGAAAGGGACCCTGGGATTGAATTGTCAGGAAGTTAAATTCTACTGAGCAGAAGACTTAATTACTGACCTGTACAGGTGCCCAATCAGGGCAGCCAGTGTTACTCTGTTGACCCTGGGGAGATGGTTGATCAGTTCCATGTATCTATCCAGCCGTTTAGATTTCACAGGAATTGCTGCAAGACAGATACAAAATTCTGATTCAGAAACATGGCCCAACCATATTTGTCATGATTTCCCTCAGAGAGTTGAAGAACAGCACGCAATGTTGACTTTCCAATGATCGATATTACTGTTATGTTTTCAGTATTCTACATGTGTTAAAAAAAGACCTGTACATAGCAGATCTTTCATGTCCTCCACCAAGCTGTTGCCCACCTTCAGACTAAGGTCTTCGACCTTTTTTGTTACAACTTTGTTTTTAATTTTCTGAACACAAGTTTATTTCACAATATAGCGGTCTGTAATATTGGGAGAGCAGACATTTACATATAATATATGCAATTAATTACATCCTTAAACAAAGTTTACTCTGAGCCACAGATCTACCAAACCTGCCCATTGTTTTTGTGTCTTAGTCAGCTCCAGGTGTATCTCGTTGCAGTTCAGCAGTCATGTTTATATAAGTGAGTGGCTTAGTCTTTGTTAAATATCAACTTATCTAATTCACATTCAGTAGGTCATTCATCATTTCCAGAAGAGCCAGACCGTTCTGTTCTTTCTTGTAGTGGGAGAATGAACAACTTTAAACATAGGCTTTCAGGTTCCCTTACTATGTACTTGCTGATTCCTCTGTGCCTTTTATTGTAGTGATGTGAATGATTTTCACTGTCTCCCAACTTAACAATTAAATTACATTTCTGTTGCGTGTATTCTAAGGCTTGTTCATCCTTCTCATGTGAGTACTCAGCCAACTGAACCAACCTCATTTCTGCTTTTCTAGAGTGAATGATCTTTCAGACAGCGTTATGATGAACTCTCATCACGGTGTTATAGCTAACTTCCTAAACTCAGTCAGAAGTTCCTTTACGACGTCTTCTTTTGTATTCGGTGCATAGAGATGAACAGTGCTCCATTCAATAACTTTGAATACCAGGAGGGCTTGAAGATCTTTTGTTGCTAACTTTGTAGTGTCTTTAAGGATGCAACATATCCTTGATGGAGGTGGCTCTGGATAACAGGGTTGTTGGCAGCCATGACTCATGGATGCCGTGGGAAGAGTATATGTTGGGTTCCCCAACTCCGCTGAGAGGGGTCAATGTGGGCTGCTATTGCCAGTGCAGAAAAGACTAGTGACTCTAACGTTGTCCCTTTGCGCTCTTAGTCACTGGGCTCTAGATCCCTTCCACCACCTCAAGGAGATGAGCTCTTTGCTTCCCTTTGCTCTCCAGGACCCTGTTGCATCCTAAGAGGGGTCTGGGGTCCCCTCACAGTCTTCTCTCCACAAAGGGACAAAGTCCAGGAAGAATTCTGAAGAATTAAATTCCCTCCCCTGTCTTACCTCTACAAACAGTTTTGTCCCCAACCCCCCCCCCCCACTTCCCCCCCAGCCTAGTGCTGCACTTTTTCGTTGAGATTAAGCTATCATTAATATCTCTATTGATCCTGTGGTGGCCATCTCTGAGTTTAGCGAGTCTGCCTCGGAGCTCTGCCTTTCCGATCCCTCAACCGCATCCTCCTCCTGGTGCAGAGTCAGAATATCGAGTAAAAAACATCGAGTTGCAAAAAATATAGTTGTTAATTAATGTTAATTATTTGATATTTATTTTGTAATTGTTTTACTATCGAGCAGAGCGGACCATGACTTCCAGAAACTGAAAAGATAATGGGGCACAAAGTAAGCAGAGAGAAATAAAAGGCTTGAAAGACCAGTGGAATCAAAGGCAATAGCTTAAGATCGAACGGAAATAGCAGTGATAAAGGGAAACAAATGCAAAAATAGTACCTGCGGCCTCCTTCCATTTTGGATGCAACTCGGTTGTAAAGATGGGATCCTCCAGCTCACGGAAAAAACGCTTAAGCACATCAGTGACGTCTTCAATAAAGTTGTCGCTGATTCGCAACTTGACATTACGGGCATCTCGACGAAACTCATCCATGAGCAATTTAATCCGGGACTTGGCCCCATTCTTACGGTAGATGCCCTCATGCCGGAGACCTAAAGAGGGTACAAGGGCAGAGAGTCAGTGTTCTGTTGACCATCGTCATAATGAGCCCAATTCACCATAATAAATTCTAGCTAACACTTATGAACATCTACATTGACTAGGTGATGTAACTACATCATTATGACATGAAACTCCAGCCAGGTAAAACAACAATTGAGGAAAGATAACAGCCATAATCAACTTATATAAATATCTAATTTTCCATACCACTTACTCATAGTAATAATAATTTAATGTCTGTAGTTTCCATATACTATCATTGGTGCTTTGTGCTTTTTGGAAATATTTTCACCTACATTATTTCAAATTCATATCTCTAGTTCCCCTTGTTGCTTTTTTGTCATTTTGAACTTATTTTCTCATAAAATATTTTCTTTAGTTTAAAATTGATTGTTGAGTTTTATTGTGTTTTGGTGACTATTTCTGCTGTGTATGCACTGTGTAAATACTTTACACAATGCCTTTGATTTAAGCCTGACTGCTTTGTGTCTCATTCCTAGGGACTGAGAATGGATTTCTTTTATTTCATTTAATTTCCGTGACATCTAGCACTTGTCCACCTCACATATGAATCCACTTTCCTCCACATATCCTGGTAGTACTGAGACAATACACCACCTAAAGTTTTACTCTGGTACCAATTACACAACTCCCTTTAGCAGCAGAACTGTCATCTGATACAGCAAAATTCGAATTCCTTAGAAGGCACGCCTTATAGAAGGAATGTGAGGACTAAAGTGTGTTGGCACCACTGGACGGTTAGGGCATACCCTTTTCTACACTATGAAAGACAACTGGTCCAAAAAATTAAAGAGGCTTTCAGGGTAGCACAGGGTGTAGGAAGACGAGGAGGAGCGGTGTTACTGAGTCGGACAACCCCTGCCGTTGCCTCTGCTTCTTTATTGCCTTTGGAGCTGGTTCTGTTGGGGGAAGGGTGTGACGGCTAGCGTTACCGAAAACTGAACCCGTTTGAAAATCCCCAAACCTTTACCCAATTGATTAGGGGGTGACCAGAAGCCACCTACACCACACCCACAAGCTGGCGCAGTGAATAAATGTAGCATGCCAAAGCACATCCTTAGAGAATTTACTAGACCTGCAGTGGTTCTGAACAGGACTTGATTTGCTGTCTGTACCCTCAGAGGAGTTCCGAAGGACTGGATTTGCTCCTTCTTGTAGTCAGGACAAAGAAGTGAATTTCAAGGGTCTCTTTGCTGACTTCCTGTGTGGCTAAAGGGACACAGTAAGTAGCAAGAGGCCTTTTCCAGGAAATACCCAGCTAACCTGTGGCAATTGGGTCTGGACTAGACTTTGCTGTTGACTTTTGTCTGATACCCGTAGTGCCATCTCCATAGTCCTGGAGGCCTCAGAATAGTACTTCTGTGGTTATTGGGACCTGCTGGAAAAAGTATCCGACCGGCGGTTCCACGCCCTTGGACTGGATTCCAGCATTGTCCCAGTCAAT
Organism: Lissotriton helveticus; assembly: GCF_964261635.1. NCBI lineage: Eukaryota > Metazoa > Chordata > Amphibia > Caudata > Salamandridae > Lissotriton > Lissotriton helveticus. The sequence continues at coordinate 937,924,849 of NC_136068.1, forward strand.
GCACCAAGCACCTCCAAAAACAACAAAATCCCACTATGTATTGGGACTGAACAAAACATTTTAAGCGAGAAACCTCCAATTTTCAGCAGGACCAACCAGCTTCAAGAATCTGGCCTTCAGTTCCACAGAGGCTGCTAAGATTTTTGAGGTGGCTCGCTCAAGAAGGAGTTTTCATGTGACACGGTCCCTTTCTGCATTGGGCTGTTTGAATTTTTTTGACTTCCAGACTTTCATCAGGACCAATCCAGTTGTTGCATCCAACCAGGGCTTCATCACGTTCGACCTCAAATCATGGCTAGACCTTAGTTTACCACTTCCATAGACGATCATTGGTGTTTTTGAGAACTATTTTCACTTAGATCTTTAAAAATTCATATCTACCTTTCCCCTTATTGGATTTTTTGTCAAATTGGTATTATTTTTCCCACAACATTTTTTCTCTTTATATTTGAATGTGGAGTTTTATTGTGTTTTCTGTGACTTTTACTACTGTGTAGAAACTGTTTGAATACTTTACACAATGCCTTTAATTTGAGCCTGACTGCTGCTCTCTATCTCTTAACCAGGGATTGAGCGCACGTTTATTTTATTTACTCTGTGTGACATCTAGCAGGTAGTGGCCTTTTTCTCTGAGGTGGAGACTTGTCCACCCCAAATATTAGTCCCCTTTCCTACATGCTTCTATAAAGTCGAGTTACACCATTTCATTTCCCACTACCAGTGACAAAAGAACCTGAGCCATGGGCAGCATCTTGAACCATTGCTTGTTGAGATAAAAATGTGAGAGCCTGAGGCCTAGGATTCAATGAAGACCGCTGTCCTTGTTGGGGATCAGAAAAATGCGAGATTACACTGCCCAATGTCCTGCTCTGGTACAAATTCCACAGCTCCCTTCAACAGCAGGACTGTCAACAGCAGGACTGTCACCTCCAGTTGTAAAATTCAAATTCTTTACAAAGCGCACCTGACAGAAAGGACAGGGGGGACTAATAGGGTTTGCAGCCTCTCAGGAATGTAGAAAGGCTGCTACCCTCCCACGGGTTGTAATGCTCCAGTTAGGAAAAACTAAAGAGGCTTTCAGGGTACCACAGGGGAGGAAGACGAGAAGGACGAGGAGGAGCAGTATTGCTGGATCTGAAAACCCATGCCTTTGCCTCTGCTTCTATATTGCCTTTAGACCTGGCTCTGTAGGGGGGAGGGTATGAGGGATGACATTCACAAAAACTGAACCCTCTTGAAAATTTCCAAAACTGATTTGTGATTTATACTTCACCAGGGATTGCAGGCCCAAAGATAAGGCCACCACAGAAATCACCTTGACTCCAAACAGCCTTGCTTTGCCAAACAAGATGTATGTCAAAGACTACACATCTCCAGAGAAGCAGTTGAGTGGAGCCATGTAGCCAAAGAAGACCCCATGGCCCTTGCAACAGAATCTGCTGTGTCAAGCACAATGCTTGCCTAGAGGCATCCTCACCACCCCAACAAATTGACCTGAATACGGTCAGGAAAGTTGGAGGCAACCATTTTTGGCACAAACCTTGGGAATCTTCCCAGCAAACGGGTCACAATCACAAAGTGCAAGATTAGGCTGGCAGCTAAAAAGACCTTCATACACAGTGCCTCAGTGTTTTTCACTATCTGGGGATGTTCCTGGAAAATCTTTCTGCGGTTGGGTGTACCCACAGAAAAGCTGAGCCCCTGGTGCTAGCCTGTATTGTCTTGAGATTAGTTAGTTCACTGCTAGAAGAGTGGTGGGCTTCTCCCATGCTGCTAAGACTGGGTACACAAGGGCTTCTTTATTAAAGGGCAATAAGGGCTCAGAGGTCCTAGATGTGGGCTTCAGAATCTCTGCTAAGTTGTTGGCTTCAGTTTTGACTGTGGGCAAAAAAGTTTGAGGAGATCATCTCCTTTCCTATCTAAGTGGGCATCATTCTGAGGGACAGTCCATTTCTACAGCCAGGGAGATTTCGAGCCCACTCGCCTGCAGCAAGTTCAAATAGTCGGTGCACCAGAGTAAGGAAGTAGCAGAAGGTAGGTTGCATTGTTGCTATGGTCTGTATCATGTTGGATGATATCTGGCATCTGAATTGAGTCACAGTTTGATCCAAATAGGTCAAGCACAGTCTGCAATTAGACTTGTCAAGAAGTATCCATCTGCTCTACCCTGTATATTTGTTTCTCGGTTATGAGCTGGGCTTCCCTCCTGGACCTCTGAAATATTGGTTTCGTCTTAGTTATGGGGTGTTCTATAGGAGGTTGCAGCGAGGGTACCTGTTGTCTGTGTAGGTACCATTGATGCCACAGGAATGTCAACTGGTGAAGGACTTGACCAAGGAATCGGTTCCAAGAAGCCTTCAAGTGGTGCTGGAGGTGTTCAGAGGTATTGAGGGGATAAACCGCACTGAGGGAGGACCCCTGGTAGTAGCATGAATGGTATCCTGAAAAGAACCCCAAAAGGTCCCATGGAGCCAGATGGGACTGTGCTATGCCTAAGTAGTTCCAGAATAGCATGCAGGAAGAAAGATTGCTTGACATCCAAAACCCAAGGTAAGCCTGATGAGGCACTGTTGCGGGTCCACTGGTAGATGCTCCCCATACGGAGTGATCTCTATTAACTCTGCTTTTGAAGACAGATCTGCAGGAGGCAGACGGCGTCCAGGGGGCTTAACTCTCAAACATGTGCTGCATTGTAGTGATGGCACCCTCCAAGAGGGATAAGACAAGGGTGTGTTATAGCTCCCACCCCTTTTTTCCCTTTATGTGAATGGGACTGACAGGAAGCTTCAGAAGCTAGATGCTGATGTACCAAAACGTGGACCTCGACCCACCCCAGTGCGCAAGCTGACAACGCGGTGTTAAGGTCTAGAACTGCAGACGGTCTTCAAAAACTGAGCAATGGTTTTGTTGCATTTATGGAGCACAAATATCTTACACTAAATCTGTCCAAGACTATGATGAATGGAAGAGGCAGAAACAAAAAGTAATCATATTTTGTCAGAAATCATCAATTATTAGAAGTAAGGGATTTTTTCTAATCTGGGTGTACTTATATCAAGCTCTGGCTTCTAGAACTCCCAATTATAATTAGCAAAATCAAGACTTCCTAGATCCACCGAAGCCTTGTTGTGGTTTGCATGTAAAATTGGCAATAAACCTATTTGTGAAATGCTGCAACTCTACAGGAGTAAATGAATTCCAGCAGCCAACTATGGAGCAATTCTCAGGTGGCGAGGGGGCACAACACTTTGCAAACTCAGGAAAATTCCTTTATGGTTAGGCTCCTTGCTGTACCACGTACCATACCTACACTCATCACCCATACGGAATTAAGTATAACCTTTATGGAGGATATAATTGATTTGAGTGTGATAACTGGTCGATACAATATATGGAGTAAACCAGGCAAGAAATTCTCAAGAGAGGTAGTCAACGACTGACTCGCTCTAGAGCATTGTAATAAAATCCTTTGTCTGGTTTATGTTAATAGGCTAAATACGGAAATTAGTGTGAATCTAAAGATTAAGAACCCAGAGACTACATTACAGTTTGGTTAGCTAGACCAAAAGCCATCTTTACCCATGAGCGTGCAACTGTAGAAAAAAATTCAAGAATGGCAGAAAGTCTCAGGAAGTTAATACTTGGAAGAGCCCATACAATCCAGGCTGCAGGGTTATCTTGTGATGGGAACAGATGTTCAGTACAGATTATACCTTACCAGGCTCTGATTAGGTATTGCACATCGGCTTGTAACAATTGCATAATAGAGATGTATCGTCTAATAGACTGCCTAGATGCCTGTGTGACTGACCGTCAGTACAATACTCAGTGTACTTGATATTATTTTTCTGGATTCTACAGTGTAATTAGGAAAAATAATTTACGTCCTGTTTTAATATCAAAGATTTTATAAGGCATCAGGAAGCCTATATGTTTTTATGTAGCCTTGAGACTGACTATATTTGCCATGCTGTTTCCCTTTTTATTAGAGGAGCAATAATAGAAAGGAAACCCCTCTTTGTATGACAAACTGGTGTACGAATATAATTAGTAGTGTCAGTATTTATCATGCTTTATCTCTTTTTTTATACATATTTGACATTATAGTGTGTTTTATAGTGTAAATATTTTTGTTTTTATCACGTTTTTTCATCTTGGATTTTATCTATGAGTTCAGAAATGTTGACAAATGTATTTAATTATGTATGCTTTCATGATAATCAAAACATAAAATCGAATAAAGCTGATTTTGACTGAATTTTTCTTCAATTTGACTGTGTTGTCTTTTTTCTTTAGAAGACTTGGACGAAGAAGAGGAGTTAGACTATTATCTGGACTTGGGGGCATGAAGGGCATCAAATACATCGTGCTTCGGAGGCGGGTGCAGAACAGCTTGGCGTTGTCCTCCTTGATGGCCTTTGGATTCATACTACAAACTAGATCACAGAAATTCAATTCATCCTTTGAGCCCAACCACAACAAGTAAACCTCATGCGGTTCAGTGATCCACATTTGCCTATCACAACCTTGACAAGGCTTGAAACCTGACATTTTAGAGGGTGACATCCCTAAGATTTTCTCTCAGTGGAACATTGAAATACGAAGAGAGAGAGCTCTGGACCCTCATCAAAGGACGCAGAATAAAGTTACTGATGTCGATGCGCTGGGCTAGACGCTTTTTAGCTCCAGTGATGCCAAAGTTTTGCATCTGATGCCGAGATGCAAAACCCTCTACCAGTACCGAAGAACTATGAAACATTCCAGATCTGGTCTGGTGCCTGCAAATATTCAACAGGTGAGGAATCACCAGGTAGAAATATCAATTTAAATCCACTGTTTAACTGCCAGCCAGAGTTTCTCAAAGTCCCAGTTAAAACATCTTTGAAATTAGTCATAAGGTGGGGCCATGCCACCTCTCAACCAAATATCAGCAGAACGTGCTACTTTTGCTTTACTACAAAAGCCGAAGACATTTCTCATTCTAGATTTACATGCAAAGGTTTGAAAATGAGACGTGAGGCCCATTAGTTTCTGCCTAAGCATTTGGGGCTTCAACTGCATTCTTGAACTTCAAGGTGCCACATTGCCAAGCTTGGCAGCAGAATAATATAGTGAAGCAGTGTGCTACACAGAAGATTTATTCAAATAAAGAATAATAATCCACTATTTCTTAGAAATCTATTGGTACAGTCCCAACATTATTTATCTCCTGATATCAGATAAAAACTTCAATTAAAGGGACCAGATGGAAGACAGGAAGATCTGTTAAAGAAAGGAAAGTCAGGTTGAGTCATCAACAAGACAAAAGAACAAGCACACAGAACATATAAAAGATATACAGAATTAAATTTGGGTAAACTTTCTGGTCTACCAATGAAACATGCCAGGTCGTTTCACAAGGACATACCATACTGGGTGATGAAGGCAATGCAGCTGTCAACAATGATTGGGATATCATTCCTGCTCAGCTGCTGGTCTCGCAAGAAATTCCCTCGACCACCAGCTGCTGCCTGTATGTCAGAACACCATGCCAAAAAGTCCAGGCGTGTGACTCCCTGGAGGTACAAAGTCCTGGAGGTAGAAAGTCAAAATAATCAATTGAAGTTGAGTTGTAACTCTAGTGGTAAAAGTGAAGAGACACCCACAATGTATTGTGTACCTCTTGCACTTTAAGAGAGTGCAAGCAAATCGTCTTATTGTAAAAAGTTAGATTGAGCAGACCTGCTCCATTCATGACTACTGGTGATGCAAAACAGCAAAAAATACAATCAGCAATGAATTGCTTCAAGTTTCACATTGTAAACAGAACAAGGATTAAGGACATGTATTTTGAACTGTAGTCTTAAAAAAGTTCATACACAACAATGTTCATATTTAAAGATATTTGTTTTGATCGTATGTATATAATAAAAGGCAAAGAAATAAGAGTGTTAGGGCCTCAAAATTCCCCTTTCCCAATGTATAGCCTTGATCTATTATACAACTATCTGTATATGATTGGTGTATGTGCGTGTCTCTGGTGAACATGGGTAGGGCCCTCACTCCCAGTAGTTTCTAAGCATACATAAAGAGAATTCAACCACCATTAGGTTAAAGCGAACAACAACAGTGTCAGGTATGAAAGAGTATTACAGCTGTGGAAAGCACATTAAGTAATTTTTAAACTGATGAGGAAACATAATCCAATAATCTAGTTTCAGGGTTTTTAGTCCTGTGAATTGTTGGACTGTCAACCACAAGACCCTAAACCCTGGAATTGGAAAAAAAGCAATCTCAGTACGGAACAACTGTATTGTGTTTTCGTTCTTAATTAAACATTTCTTTCCACAACTGTAACACTCTATCATATTTCATAGTATTGAAGTTCTTCTTAACTTTCTGGTGGTTGCATCTTACATATGTATATAATAAAAGGCAAAAGGCAGGAACCTATCTTAGTATGAATATCGTTTATAATAACGGTCCAAACAATAAATAATCGAACAATACTTCGGTAGTTCGCTGTGAACAAAACAGTGTAAATACTTCAGTCAAGTAATAAAGTGTAAGTCCAGGAAAACTTTATGTTTTTTAAGATATCAATTGGCTCTTCTTTAGAAGTACCAATTTCCAGCAAAATAACAAACATAATCCATATCCATCTAAGAACCTTCATACATAGACAGTTAGCTCAGACACATATACTATTATTCCATTGAATACTGTGGGAGAAAGCAGAAATTGATTTTTAATATATGTAATATTGATTTTATGGCATGACACGGAGGCTAATATTATGCAAATTCTCCTTTATTGCCACAGCTCAGCAGTAACAATGAAGAGAACATAGAACTTGTGAACATTCTAGAAAGGTATATAGCTCATGAACACACAGCCATCATCCTTCTTTGTTGCTGCTGCTCATACAGGTAAGTACCTCCCTTCACTCGTGCTTACTGATTTGTGTGCATGTTTGTTTTTAAGCACTTATGCGACGTGTATGGGTCCACTTGACCCTATCATGCGCCCTTTTATTTATATTTTTGTTATTATAATGCTATTTGTCATTCTTTTATTGTTATTATAATGCTATTTGTCATTCTTATCATGCCTTTTACGTATATTCTGCTGTCTGCATGTGCGCATTGTATTATTTAATCCCAATTTGACTTTGGAAGAGATACTACGGCCTTCTGCCTCCGGGACATGTTATCTGCACGTTTCATGCCCCCTTTCTCTAATCGCGTCTTTCGAAACGCGAGCACGCTTTAGCCTTTTTTTATGCTGGATTTATAATACGGGCCCGGCGCACGGCCCGTATCATCTTCCCTCAATGCCCCTGATGCGTTTACCTCACCCTCTGACCTGGAATCCATTTCTCTCCCCTCCGCAGCGTCTTACCGATCGCGCTGCGGAGGGACGGCCTAAAAGGAAAAGCCCTTAGCAACCGCGCGCACGCAGCGTGCGCTGTTTACTAAACTACCGGCAAGTGTCAGTTACAGTTATTTCTCTTGGTGACTGACGATCGTTGATAGGATATTTTTTATTCGGTCTTTGGATATCTACAACGCTGCATTTAGTAGACCAATATATTAGCAAAGTTTAGACAACATCGATCTACTCAGCACAGATTAGATAAAAAAAAAAAAGGGGAAAACCCCATTAACCATAGGATCGATTTAAGGTAGGATTAGCACATAAATTGAGTCATACTAACCCTGAATTGAATTAATACTACAAGATATTTTTTAAAAGTGCTCCTGCCTTATCATGTCTTCTAGCCCTGACCCCACACTCAAAGGCAAACTAGAACTAATGGTTTCTAAAGCCATGGAGAAAGCCATGATCTCTTTTAATGAGAATATTAATAAAAAATGTAATGACCCCATCAACAAAAATTTTGAAATGCTTACAAGAGCATGGCCCTCTACTAGCAGTGCTACCACTCACCCCTTAAACCTTAAGGAAGGGGCAGTTAAGGCCCCAATGGAAAGAGCCGCCGGGGATCAAGCTAATCTCTCCGCAAAAAAACACAAGGTGTCATCTAAATCGGCTCTATCTCGCCATCAGGGCGGAGACCAGAATGGCGCCTCGGGCACCACAGAAGGACAAGAATTGAGTCCAGATTCTCCTATACGTATTGATAGCGACGAAGGGAACGATGCAGAGATTGACCTCTCTTGCTCTTCCCCCTTTGATTCGGACGTTGAGCCAGGAGAGGTTGATTCATTAGAGAATTCAGAGGGGACGGCCAGAGCTTCGGGCTCCATAATGTGCATCACCGATCCCTTTGGTGATTATATGTTTGACCCATTATTAATTAAACACCCCCTTTCTCCAGAATGGCTACCGTCTCAGCACTTCGCGGACTACGTGGGCTTTTGGCTAAGGAGAGAAATCCCGAAGGAAGTGAGATCAAGGTTGAGATCCGAATGTCCTCGCCCATCCCTTCCGGATAAGATCACCTTCACCCCCGAATTGGACCCTAAGGTGGTTGCATTCATAGCTAAGGGTGCAAAGGACCCAAGGAAGGGCATAGACAAAGGACTTAGGTCATGTCAAGCCCATCTCCTTGATATTGTTGGCCCCCTGACAAAAATATTTGATTTGGCAGAGAATGCTTATGTGGGAGGAATCCCCGTTGACCCCAAAGAACTACGCAAATGGGTTCAAAGATCCATCTGCCTTCTTGGCAATGCTAATACCGACCTGTCCAATGAACGTAGGAAGGGGATACTACTTAAAATAGACCCTAATCTTATAGAGTTAGCCAATAAAGAAACAGGACCAAACTCTCAAGGACTCCTCTTTGGAGAGGAGTTCATACGCGATATGGCCAGGATGTCGGTGCTTTTAGCTCGTTTCAGAAGTCCCAACGTGAAATTAAAAAGGTCTTCCAAGATAGAATTTTTGGACGGGCCGGGAGAATGCGGGGTCGATTCCCCGGCCGAGGACAATCGTCTTCAAGACCCTATTTTGGACGTGGAAACAGATACCAACAATCTTCATTCTACAGAAACCAGACCTTTTACCCTCAGAGACAACGCGGCAGAGGAAGAGTCTCACGTGGAGATAGGAGAAGCAAGACTTTTTCCACAGGTAAGTGCGGTGGGAGACCATTTAGATACCCCTATAAAGGTGAGTGGCAGACTAGCCCTTTTCTCTGGCAACTGGAATTTGATCACGCAGGATCCTTGGGTATTACAAACCGTAGGAGGTTACAAAATAGACTTTTTGGGGATTCCCTTTCAACTAAAACCTCCCCGAGAGATATTTTTCTCTCAAGACCAAAAGAAACTCGTTTCTCAAGAGGTTCAAGACCTCCTTGCCAAAGGGGCTATAAGACAAGGTTCTCAGAGAGGCTTCATAAGCAATATTTTCTTAGTAGAAAAGAAAGACAAGACTCAAAGACCAGTGATAAACTTAAAAAGCTTAAATGGATGGGTGTCTTACCACCATTTCAAAATGGAGGGAACACACCTACTGGACCTAAAAGACGCCTATCTGACCATCCCTATTTGGCCCCCTCACAGGAAGTTCCTACAATTTACCTGGAAGGGAAAACTCTGGGAGTTTTCCAGCCTCCCTTTCGGCCTGTCCTCAGCCCCTTGGTGTTTCACCAAAGTGCTACACCCAGTGGTGGCTTGGTTAAGGGAACGCGGTGTGAGACTTATAATCTACCTGGACGACATCCTTATCATGGCCCAGACCAAGTCGACCATTTCTCGTCACACAGATCTTACCATCTGACTCCTAGAACATCTGGGATTTGTCATAAATACAAAGAAATTTTGCATTGTTCCTTCACAGGAGACCCAGTTCCTGGGTTTCATGGTAAACACGCTATCAGGAGAATTAAAATTACCAAAGGAAAAGATGAAGAAACTCAGGAAAGAGTTAAAAAAGATTCTCTCTCTAGACTCATTCCCCTTACGACTTTTATCAAGAATCTTGGGTCTCCTTTCTTCGACCATTCAAGCGATCTTCCCCGGCCCTCTTCATTATAGGGCTCTTCAGAGACTCAAAACGAAGACTTTGAAGGCATCACAATCCTATACTCAGATGACCAGCCTGGATGTAGAGTCGAGGGAAGAACTTTCTTGGTGGCTGAAGAATGCGGAAGCCTGGAATGGCAAAGCAATCTTCGGCGAATCCCCAGACATGATAATAGAGTCGGACGCGAGTCTAGAAGGTTGGGGGGCAGCTTGCGCCAACCTGTCGACAGGAGGGCGATGGACACGCGAGGAGAAGAGGCTGAACATCAACTGTCTGGAACTTTTAGCTGGTTCCTTTGCAATTCGAAGCTTTACACAGGAAACTATGAAATGTTCTATAATGCTGCGCATGGACAATGTCTCTGCGGTGAGATACGATAACAAACTAGGAGGGCCGCATTCGAAGGGTCTGACAGAAATAGCAAAGTTTTTCTGGGACTATTGCCTGAACAAGGGACTGTCAGTCACAGCAGAACACATCCCTGGTTTGAACAATTGTGTGGCAGACTGGTTCTCCAGAAATTTCAGGTATTCCAGCAATTGGAAACTGAAGAGAAAGATTTTTTTGAGCATTCAAGATCAATGAGGCCCCTTCGGGACAGACCTCTTTGCAGACAGGTTAAACATCCAGTTAACGAATTATTTCAGCTGGAGGCCGAACCCTTAGGCATCTGGAGTGGATGCCTTCCTCCAGAATTGGCAAAACTAAAACCATATGCCTTCCCGCCATTTGTAATGCTCCCGCGCCTCCTCTTACATGCTCGCAGATACCTACCTTCAGAGTATGATAGTAGTAGCCCCCCTCTGGAGGTCTCAAGCATGGTTCCCACTCATCTTGGAGATGACAAGAGACTTCCCAATACTGATTCTGTCTTTCAACCTTTTTCCTGGGCCCTCAGGGCGAATCTCACCCCCTCCTAGAGCAAGGAATCTTGGTAATGACGGCCTGGAAGATTTCAGGTGACAATGGCAAATCCCTGGCCTTTCGCACAATGCTTTCCGACTCATATCTGAATCCTGGGCTCCTGGGACAAGAAAGGCATATCGATTGGCATGGAACAAATGGGTTCGCTGGTGTCTTCAACGACATCATGATCCCGTTTCAGTTGATTTAGTTCAAGTGGTTAATTTCCTTTCAGAGCTTTTCGCTTCTGACCTCAGTTATAGAACCGTTAATGTTTATAGGTCGGCGATAGCTGCAGGCCATTCCTTAGTCGATGGTGTTTCTGTTGGTCAAAGTCTCTTAACCAAAAAAATTAGGAGAAGCATGCGTGTTCTCAACCCTCCAACTCCTAAATATTCAGCCCTCTGGGATGTGAGAAACATTATATCTTATCTCTTCATGGGGGGAGAACGATGTCCTTTCCCTCAAACGTATTTCTTATAAAATTACTGTTTTGCTTCGTTTAGTCTCATTCAGACGAACTTCAGATGTTAAAGCATTAGACGTTTCGAACAGGGCCTTTCAACCTGAGGGAGTTTGTTTTTATCTTAAAAAAAGGACTAAAACTATGTCTTCTTCTATCTTCTATCCTTTCTTTCCTGAGAATGAAAGATTGTGTGTTGTTAAATGTATTAAGGAATATGAAAGAAGGACTGTCAACTTGAGAGGCTCTGAGACACAACTCCTGATCTCCCATAGATCTCCTTATAAACCAGTTTCCTCTCCTACTCTCGCAAGATGGGTGAAAGAAGTGATGAGTGAATATGGTGTTGACACTTAGAGGTGCTTCAGCTTCTAAAGCTTTTATGCTTGTGGAGGGCTCCAAGATATTTTAAGAGCAGCAGATTGGTCTCATGAAACTATGTTTAAAAAATGTTATTTCAGACTTATTAATAATGTGATTGATAATGTTCTCAATTCACTTTGAACTTGCATAATGTTGGCCTCCGTGTCATGCCATAAAATTTAGATTTTTCACAGCCTGCTGGGCAGAAAATCTGGATTTTATTAAAGACACGGAGGCTAATATTATCCCTCCACTATTCACCCCTCCCATGGGGTTATATTTTTAACATCTATATTACTTCTTCTTTCAGACTAAGGAATTTCATCTCCTGTTTTACGAAGATAAAGATGTTACATTGGCGTCTCTCTTCAAGTTGGAATTTTACTTGATCTATTTCGCAGCATTGGACAAAGAAGGATGATGGATGTGTGTTCATGAGCTATATACCTTTCTAGAATGTTCACAAGTTCTATGATCTCTTCATTGTTACTGCTGAGCTGTGGCAATAAAGGAGAATTTGCATAATATTAGCCTCCGTGTCTTTAATAAAATCCAGATTTTCTGCCCAGCAGGCTGTGAAAAATAGGTTTAAAAGAAAACCCGGGAGACTTCCAACATGCTTATCAGTGACCACAGAGCATGGATCCAAATTCATACCGGAAAATGTGTGTGCTAAAGGGCAAGAGGCACATGAGCTTTATTATTTGTCATCATACAATAAAGTACATTTTTTAACCCCTCCTTGAAAATGTGCCATACTTAGAATAGTCTGAAAAGCCAGCAGAGGTTTGTCCTCTTAAGAGGCTTTATCCATCATTGGTATGTTAGTTTGGAGAAACAGAATCCATCAGAACCACTCAGACTCTCACTAAAGGGTCTGTATAGAAAACATAAAATGCTGAGAACTCAAACCATAACATGTTTTTATGGCAAATATGCCCCTACCCCCACTTTGGGGCATATTTCTAGTAGCTATAAGCCACTTTTTCAATTGAATTTAGAGGGCTCCCAACCTGAGATTCCAATGGTTCCTATACTCTACATTCCAATTTATCGTTTGTGGGGTTTCTTTTGGAAAATGCAGTCTCCTTTATTTGAATCCATAAATAATTACATGGTGTTCAATTTAGTTATTAGCAACATTATAATCAAATGCACACATTATAATCAAGTTTACAGGTTATATAATATAGGATAAAAAATGCTAATGCCACAAATGCAGTAGAACAATGCAGTACTGTATGACATGACATGGTTGCCCTCATTTTTTGACTGGTATTTGATGCAACTTTGACTGAAGTGCACTGAGATCCTGCTGACCAGGTCCCAATTGGCTTTGTTCTTTTCCACAAACAAGGTAATTGTGAAATTGTTCCACAATTGGCAAGACCTTTAGCACCATGGCAAGTCCTTAGTAAATAGTGCCACTGGTACCTAGGGAATGGGTACTAAAGAGGGTCCCTAAGGCATGCAGCATGTATTGTGCCACCCTAAGAGACCCACCACCAATCTCATGCAGCCTGCCATAGAAGACTGTATGAAACGGTGCAGAGAAAAGTGAAAACACTACATGGTACCCACCCAATGCGCCATGTCTCCAGACACTGCATGAAATATATGTAAGTCACCCCTACAGCAGGCCTTACACAGACCTAAGGCAGGGTGTATTATAGTACATGTGAGGACATATTTGCATGAGCAGATATACCCCTGTGCTGTTTAGTTCAATTGCTAGATAGTACAAATGAACAGGGAAGCCATCTTGGGTGCATGTACTGGGTACTGGTCATTACGAGTTCCCCAGTTACATAATTGCTTCACTGAAACCTATGGTGTTTGGTATCAAACACCTTCTCTTAATAAATCCATACTGATGCTAGTAGTGGATTTATTAAAACATGCACCCAGAGGGCACCTTAGAGTGCCCCTTCAAAATCTCCCAATGTCTAGTGTACTGGCTGACTTGTGTACATCAGCCTGCCATCACAGACAGGTTTCTGACCCCCTGCAGGTGAGAGCCCACACACTCAGAGGTCAGAAAAAATGCCTGCTCCGGCTGGAGGTATTGTCACCGCCTCCAAGCAGGATGGCTAGTAATCAGCATATCAAGGCAGCAGGTTTCAAAGCCTTCTGCCACCTTTGATATGCGACCCCAACTTCCCACAAACAGGGGAAATGCCAAACCTGTCCAGTGCCCATTTGGCACAAGGACAGGCGGGTAAATTAGCTTGCCAGAAGGCGTGTTCACTGTGAGGCTACCTGAAGTGAAACCAAAAAGTAAAATTCTGCTATCTTTTTTTGGTGTGAAATTTGATACACTTGGTCAGGGTTATGTCCACTCCCCCAGGGAGTGGTCATATAGGCTGTGTAGGCACCCCGAAGGTAAGTAGCCCATTGGCTACTACTATCTTACGCTCTCTTTAACAAGTATTTAGGTAGCACCCCTGACAGCAGGAACTCAACTGATACAAAAAGAAGAGAACAAAGAAGAGGGAAGAAAGCAAGTACTGAGGACCAGCTGCAGACTTTTTGGCGCCAAACCGTACCTGTACCTGTGCCAACAATTGTGACAAACTGACTGGTCCTGCCATTGTGCATCTGCCAAGAACTCCAGTGAGCTGCCAGCACTTTGCAAATTGCCAGCAATCTCCTTTTGAGTAGAGGAGCTTCTCCCCTGTAGCCAGTGCTTAATTTGTAAAAAGAAAGTAAGTGCCAGGGCCCTAGTCAGAGAGCCACCCCAGCTTGCACCACCCATTGCCTTTGCTCCCAATGACAGTACTTGCACATCTATAAGACATCACACTGCTAGAAGTGTGGAAATTCAGACTGTTTAAGGCCCCCAAAGCTATAAGAATGGCTTAGGAGGCAGGTATTAGTTGTTTTAATGACTATTTGCTTAATAAACAACCGTTGTTGTCATCTCTATATTACACAAACAGAGCCACCATGTGGTAGCTGTTATAAGTCCCAGTGAAGTGACGTGCCGAGCACTGGAAACCACTGGCTCAAATTAAGCACTGCCTGTATCGCAGGCACCAAATTGCAAAGTCCAGACTACTGTTTCTCCGATGCAGCAGCTGCCCAGGAAGAGGTCTCCATACTCCAAAAGGTCAGATCCGTCTCCCTATCAAGTGAGAAGAAGGACCAACTGGAGCCGTACAGCACCAATACCCGAGGTACTGTACCCCATGCAGCAACACCGAGAACCGTGAGGGGCCGAGATGCCCAAACCTAGCCGGCCTAACCACTCTGCACTCGAGTGCCCCAGCCCGAGTCCCCAAGTACCGACTATGCTTCCTTGCTCCGACGGCCCTCACGAACCGAGCATCCCCGTTGGGAACTCCCGGACTTGTCCGCAAGTCCCCCTTTGCAACCTGTTTCTAGGATACCACCCGCCACCCCTCCTTTGGTGTAGCGCGCAAACTACCAACCCGACCAGCACCTCTGCACCTGGATGATCCAGGGTAGGTGAAGACTAACTGCTGGTGGTTCCTGGACCTTAACCCCCTACGACTTTAACTCCTGAATGGGACCCCCCGGAAACCTATTGCAAGCAACGGTATGCAGTATATTACTTTTTTCCCATAGGAAAGCATTGCCACGTAGACACGCATTTAGGTGAATATTTTAATTACCTGTAAAAATCAATATCTTGAAAAGTACTTACTTGATCACAAAGTTGTTGGTGTTGAATATTATATAAAAAATATTTTTCTAATTTGGTCTCGGGTTTATTCTTGAGTGTGTGTCTCATTTACTGCCTCTATGAATACAACAAATGCTTAGCACTTCCCTCCGTTAAGCCTAAACTGCTCGCCCACACTACTACAAAAGAGAGCATTGGGGTTTGTTACTTGTGTTATGGTAGACCAATAAGGGTTGCCTGGACTCTGTGCACAGTGTACCTTGTTTAGGTGCACTATATAAAGAGCCAGCTTCCTACAAGTACCATATCCAGACGTTGAGACCCGGAAGTAGATATGGATTGGTGCATGTTAGTGAAAAAAATGTTTATGAAAGCAGAGGTTGTCTTAAGTAGTGAAATAAAATTTGGCAACCATGGCAAACCTATAGTTGACTGGGTCTATCAGTGTAAATGACAAAGATTGTGTGATAGAGGAGGGAAGGTAGGTCCAGTAAGGTATCAAATTGCCCTAGTGTATTCCCTATCATTGTAATGCTGCTGATGGCCCTTTACCATGTGCCTCTATTGTGGTAAACTGTTTGTAACCAATAGAAAGAAGTTTAAAAAATGTAGTAACGCAAAACAAACATAGAAACTTGGGAGAGGGAGGAACCATGACAACCAAATTACATTCTGCATCTATAGATTTGATGATGAGGAGAAACATTACAAAAATAGAAACATCTTAATTAGTCTCACTGATTGTCAATTTTACTACAAGAACAAGCATTTGCAATGCAATAGGTCTCACATTTATGCGAGTTTGAGCTATTGACATTACAAATAATAATGACTTTTTTGTTGTTTTTGTTTCAAAAACATAAATGAAAGGCATTGTTATTTACAATGCCAATAGCTGAAACTCTCGTAACTGCAAAACCTATTGCATTGCAAATGCTTTTTTTCCCTGTCCCCTCTGTTGTCCGTGTTGCCCTCCCCCAACACGCCCTCCCTTGTTCCATGTTGCCCTCTGCCCCATCAGCAATAAAAGAAACAGGGTATGACGTGACCAGTGCTAGCCACATCATAGCAATTTTTTTTTACTTCCACCCATGCTGCTCAACAGCTGCACAGCTGTATAACATTGTTAAATGATATTGACAAATCCAGTAGCTCTCTTGGGGATAACTAATTGTCTTTGCCAAGGCTTGTTTTTCTACTCACATGATGAATTTTTTTAAATCTAATTTCGTTAAAATAAAGAAATGTGTGTCAACCGGTAGATCTCCATGGTGCACAGGTGTTTGTTTTTTTCTATGTAAGACTCAGGATCAGGTGTAAGGTTTCGACCACTTCTAATTGTAGTGCTACTTAAGGTGGCTGTCAGTGACGATAGACAGTTCATTACTTTTGTCTGAATACAGATATTCATACCTATAGTTTGTGCACCTTGTCAGCATCTTTGAATGTGTCCTGGTTTGCTTTATAGTTCTGCCTCTCGCAGGTTCCATTTATGTGTCTGTTAGTCGTGGGACTAGTGTTTGCAGTGTTGTTCTGTTATGGGGTATTTTTGTTTAGCACTTCTGTTTCCCCAAGACTGCTTCACAGCAAGGACTATAGACAGACCTGGGATATATACCATCAACCTGGTGGTTGGGAGTGGCAGATCCATGACAGGTATGCTTTTGAGCGGAGGTCAGGGATCGCCCCTTGTGTCATGGGTGCAGGTAGTTTAATCTGTATGATCTTGGTAGAATGAAACTTACACCTGAGCGCTGTGTAAATCAAGCATGCAACCAGTAATTGTAAATGACCTGTTTGTACCAACAACAAAAAACTAGGCCTGTCATGTTGAGCACTTGGTTTGAGTTGGACGGAATCGAGACGGTGCGCCTCCTCTAAAGGGGAGACTGAGTGAGCTGCTTCTCTGATACTCTCTCAGCCTCCACATTTCGTTCCTTCTCTGCCCTTCTCTCTCCCTGTTCCTTCTTTCTGCCTTTCACACTTGCTCTCTCTTTCTAATTTAACTTTTTTAGGGTCGCTATCGCATCCTTTCCCTCCGCCAGTGCTTTAAATGGAAAAAAATAAGTGCAAGCACTCACCAAGTTGAGATGTGGGCTAGGAGGCGGGGTTAGGGGTGGGCAGGGATATGGGGGCAGAGCTATGGGGCGGGGCTACGGATAGTGCTAAGGGACCGGGGCAGAGGCACGCGTTTAATTTGATTGAGATTTAATTTGTATGCAGATAATACACACTGCAGACAACACTCACTCATGCAAGAACACACAGAGGGACATAGAAGCACTCGTGCATGCAGATAGGGTGGTAAGTTCATGTGCACCAACAATAAACTGTGCTAAAAGCAACAATTACCTGGAGCGAGCGGATGAACGTGGAGGGCTGGCCATTAATTAAAATCATTGATTAAACCTCGTGACCAAATGCAACTCTTCATTTAAGATTTTGTTTCATTGGCGCTTTATGTTAGAAATTGTTTCAAAGGCACTAAGAAAAAAGTTCACTAACATTTATTTTATAATGTCATAAATATTTAACTTTTAATTGAATGTAAACCCTTTCTTAAATTGTTTCCACTATAATAGCGGCTTGGGACTCACAAGCATTGGGAAAGTGCGATAGAAATCAAACATACATAACACAATATCACTAACTTTCTTGTTCAATTACATTTTAAAGGAACGGTATGTATATTATGGATGTATGACATTACAACGCATGCATTTACATCGCATGCCTTTACAACGTAAGTATTACAACGCAGTCCATTACAATGCATAGTGCTTTGGGGTGCTGGAGAGTGAATAGTTTAATTTACTATTCCAACTCCAGTCCCCGTGGACACTAGGGAAGGTTATTGGATAGTAAATTAACCTATTCCCTATCCTAGAGCGCCCCCCAGAGCAATGCGTTGTAATAGTTTGCGTTGTAAAAGTTGCGTTGTAAAGGTAGTGCGTTGTAAAAGTTTCGTTGTAAAGGCTGTTCACCGTATATTATTTGTCCTTTTTAGGGTTCGCCTCGTCGAAAGCTGCCGCGCAGCTTTTCGGCACAGGCGAAAACTTTTGTTTAGAGTATGTGAGTGTAGTCCAGCCCCTCTGTTCCATTGGCTAGCTCCATAAATGGAGGCTAGCCATTGGAACAGAGATCTGTCCGTCAAAGCCGGAGCAGATTCGTGGGCGTTCCTGACACTTTTAGGCTTTTGCCTACGTCATGCGGCTGTGTTTTTTTTTTTTTTGGGGAGGTTTTTCTTTGGTCATTCCGCCGAAAGAAGTCGTCCTTGGTGAGTGCTTTCCCCCGCTCCCCCTCCCGCTGTCCGTGTCCCCGTTGCCGACCCCCCCCTCCCGCTGTCCATGTGTGCCCGTTCTCGCCCCCCCGCTGTCCGTGTGCCCGTTACCGACCCCACCTCCCGCTGTCCGTGTGTGCCCGTTCCCGCCCCCCCTCCCGCTGTCCGTGTGCCCGTTACCGACCCCCCTCCCGCTGTCCGTGTGTGCCCGTTCCCGCCCCCCCTCCCGCTGTCCGTGTGCCCGTTACCGACCCCCCCTCCCGCTGTCCGTGTGTGCCCGTTCCCGCCCCCCGCCCCCCCTGTCCGTGTGCCCGTTCCCGTTTTATTCTATTACCCTTCGAAGGTTTGGGGAGAGATTGCCTCTCAAGCCGCATAGGTAAGTGGAAAAGCAGCGTGGATCCTTCTCCAAAGTGTAGAATAAAAACAACCAGTTTCTTTTCGAATTGCTTAAATCTTGAGGCTCAAAGTGTTCGGACAGTCCATGTGCGAGGAGTTAGGACAATACAGTTTACCACGAACACAAATTCATACAGGGTCACTGAGGGCTGGTTTTCCAGGCGTGTCCGAACGACAGGGAAAAGTGTCTGTTTTATAGCAGCTGTTTGTGAAATTATTCCAAATAAATAAAACCGGCCATTTATAGATAGGCCTGGAATTACTGTATCTTCTAACAGAGATCTTATCGCCGCTGACCTCTGTCTAAATGTTCTCAAAAGGCAACCAGGCAATCAGCTGCCGTCAATGTGGCATAGAGACGCCTGCCCCCTCAGAACAGTGGGTAATTCCCACCGTGGCCTCTTATTTTTTCGGATCCCTTCACAAATTGCTTTTCAGCGGCAAGAAATATTTTTACAAGAGAAAATGCAACGCGCATTGATATTTCTGTATTTTGCATTTAGATGACTGAAGAGCGGACTTGCTTAACGCCTCGATTTCCTAATGCGCTTCCAATGCCGCCTACGCCGTGCACCGTGTATGAAACGAATGAAGCGGATTTACCTTCTGGGAGGAAAAAGGCAGACTTGGGTGCGGACTGTAGTGTGCGCATTCCGCAAATAATGGGAAATGGAAAGTTATGTTAACACAGAAGCCTACTGCATTCAAGCTTTTAGATACTTTTGTGTGATTCACTGTTGTGGCTCATAAAATAGCCCATCTTCCTCATCCCCTCGTTTCCATTGTCCACTCCCATTGGATGCTTCCGCCGCGGCTGTAGAATTAAGACTCTTTTCAATGGCGCTGGGGGTGCACTAAATTCATGCACGCTGCACATTTCTCATGCATACTGTACAGTGGCATGGCCAGGGTCGGATTGGGAATGAAAATCGGCCCGGGCACACAAGAAAAAATCGGCCCCCATTTGCAAAATGCCTTTCCTCAAATCACTGCTTCAGCGTAATTGCATTAAAAGGGAGGGTGGGCTTACAAACATGCACGCATTCGTTTACACTAGTGAAACACACCTGAAAACAAGTGAGGCCACTTCTACTCAGGCCCCCTGCCCCCACTCAGCATGTGTACCCAGCGAGACAAAGGGAGTGATACCTCTTCCTGTTGCTAATCCGGGGGTGGGGGACCAGCGGTGTTGGTGGCGAGGGGGGGGGGTGATAATGAGCGCCCATCTGCCTGCAGAAAGGCCACTCAGCCACCCACTGGGCTGCTGGCTGTATTCCGAAAGTAGTGACACCGCCCAAATCGGCCCCAGACTGCTCAAGAAAGCAGCCCCCAGCAGGAACTCGGACACCGGCCCCTCGGGCATTGCCCGAGTGCCCGCGTTACCAATCCGAGGCTGGGCATGGCATAATCTAAAAGACAGGGAGTTCACTGCCTACTAGCTTTATAAATATTACATTTTACTTTTCATTGCTAGTGGGTTAGAATACATTTCGGGGACATATTCGCGGGACTAGGTTGAATATTTGCTTTGGATGGAGAAAGCGCCCACGCCCACCAGCCTCCTTGCTGGATTTACATACGTATCTGCTGCAGTTTATGAAAGTTGCATGTTTTCCCATGGTTCCTTGGGAAAGCATCGCGTGCCCTTTTTTCTCTGCTAAATTGTCTTTTTACTGGTTCCGTTTTTTTTCTTCAGCTTATGAGTTACAGTATGGATGTTTGTGCCGCCTCTCTGTTCCATTGGCTATCTCCATAAATGGAGGATAGCCATTGGAACAGAGATCTGTCCGTCATGGCCGGACCAGATTCGTGGGCGTTCCCGACAGTTTTTCGCATTTTGCCCACGTCATGCGGCTGTGGGCGTGTTTTTTTTTGGGGGGGGAGGTTTTTTTTGGTCATTCCGCCGAAAGCCGCCGGAAGAAGTCGTCCTTGGTGAGTGCTTGCTGTCCTGTCTTCCCCCGCCCTCCCCTCCCGCTGTCCGTGTGCCCGTTACCGACCCCCCTCCTGCTGTCCATGTGTGCCCGTTCCCACCCCCCCCTCCCGCTGTCCGTGTCTCCGGCATTGTAAATACTTGTTTCATTTTTTTGCTCTTTTACGTGTTTTTTTATTTTCACGTTTCTTCTTATTGCCCTTAACACTTTGTTAGGTTCTTTCACGATTTCATTTGTTTCTTTTGTGCACGGAGTACGGCTAATGATTATTATGTACCTGTTTTAATTGCACGTTCATTCACTACATCTTCGATGTACATTTGTTTAGCAGTCTATTGTTTTTTCTTTATAACATTGTGCTTTCACACACATGTCATTTACATTTACCGAGTTTACTGGCTCACCCTTATTTTGAAAACTTTATTGACAATTGTATGTTTTCCGGCGCATCTAATCACGCCGCTTTCTATGTTTACCTTTTCGTACGGACACTACCCTTTCTCTACGTCTTTAATTGGGGCTTTAAACGGAGCATACACATAACACTTGGCGTCTTCCGACCTCGCCAGTACATGGTTCGGTCTTTACCTTTGAACACGGGGCTTCCCTTTCTACGTAGTTGGTAAGTGTTACTCGTTGAGGTTGACATCATGTTTAGTGTTTAACCACGTTTTTTGGTAAGCTATGTAATGTTTACACCCCAATATACTTGCTACAAGTAGTTCTTTACTTTCGATGCACACCTGAGGCTACCACAGCAGAACCGTTACTCACGTGCCCTCTTTGCATGAGTGGTTAATCGAGTCTCTTATACTCCTCACTACTTGTTTTAACCGCTCTTACACATGCACCTTTCATATTTAAAGTGCGTCCACGTTTTCTTGCACGTTTAGTATTGTAAATGTAATGTAAATGTAAATGTACAGGAATTTATATAGCGCAAATCACCAAGCGGTTTCTAAGCGCTTGCTTAGGGAACCCGTCCTGGTATTCCCCTGTGAGATAACCCCGGCAGGGTATCCGCAAGGTGAAAGCCAGGCATCCCGCCGCGAGGGGCCGTTGTGGAGATTAAGCAAGCTATTGCCCAGAGTCGCAGAGTGTGAACCCGTGAATCGAGTAGGCACCGGAGCGAGAATTGTCGAGTCCATGGACATTTTAGGACTCAAGACCCCGCCGAGCCGGGAATTGAACCCTGGTCCCGGGCTGACCTCTGCTTCCAGGTCTGCCTCCTCTAACCAGTGGCCTGTTCCCATGATGCACTGGGCCAGGGACAGACTAATTTGCATATAGCCAGGTTCTGAGCTGGGATGGGGCAGTGAGCTAAATAACGGTGATGGATCAAGCCCTGATCTTTGGACTGGGTAAGAGTGGTCTGCTTAATTCAGACACTCTGTTCATCACCACCCCCTTTTCTGAATCGTTTTTGGCCACTATAGGTGTGGCAGGGTATACTCAGACATGAGTCCCTTGCTCACTGCTCCATCAGGATTCAAGCAAGCCGGGCCGACGACGCCTGAAATGGCAGAAACCGGTCCCCGGAAGCTTGTCTCCTTTCTGGTGAAGAATTGGCTTGGTAGTTTGGTCTGCCCTGTTCCCATGATGCACTGGGCCAGGGACAGACTAATTTGCATATAGCCAGGTTCTGAGCTGGGATGGGGCAGTGAGCTAAATAACGGTGATGGATCAAGCCCTGATCTTTGGACTGGGTAAGAGTGGTCTGCTTAATTCAGACACTCTGTTCATCACCACCCCCTTTTCTGAATCGTTTTTGGCCACTATAGGTGTGGCAGGGTATACTCAGACATGAGTACCTTGCTCACTGCTCCATCAGGATTCAAGCAAGCCGGGCCGACGACGCCTGAAATGGCAGAAAAGGTCCCCGGAAGCTTGTCTCCTTTCTGGTGAAGAATTGGCTTGGTAGTTTGGTCTGCTCTGTTCCCATGATGCACTGGGCCAGGGACAGACTAATTTGCATATAGCCAGGTTATGAGCTGGGATGGGGCAGTGAGCTAAATAACGGTGATGGATCAAGCCCTGATCTTTGGACTGGGTAAGAGTGGTCTGCTTAATTCAGACACTCTGTTCATCACCACCCCCTTTTCTGAATCGTTTTTGGCCACTATATGTGTGGCAGGGTATACTCAGACATGAGTCTCTTGCTCACTGCTCCATCAGGATTCAAGCAAGCCGGGCCGACGACGCCTGAAATGGCAGAAACCGGTCCCCGGAAGCTTGACTCCTTTCTGGTGAAGAATTGGCTTGGTAGTTTGGTCTGCCCTGTTCCCATGATGCACTGGGCCAGGGACAGACTAATTTGCATATAGCCAGGTTCTGAGCTGGGATGGGGCAGTGAGCTAAATAACGGTGATGGATCAAGCCCTGATCTTTGGACTGGGTAAGAGTGGTCTGCTTAATTCAGACACTCTGTTCATCACCACCCCCTTTTCTGAATCGTTTTTGGCCACTATAGGTGTGGCAGGGTATACTCAGACATGAGTCCCTTGCTCACTGCTCCATCAGGATTCAAGCAAGCCGGGCCGACGACGTCTGAAATGGCAGAAACCGGTCCCCGGAAGCTTGTCTCCTTTCTGGTGAAGAATTGGCTTGGTAGTTTGGTCTGCCCTGTTCCCATGATGCACTGGGCCAGGGACAGACTAATTTGCATATAGCCAGGTTCTGAGCTGGGATGGGGCAGTGAGCTAAATAACGGTGATGGATCAAGCCCTGATCTTTGGACTGGGTAAGAGTGGTCTGCTTAATTCAGACACTCTGTTCATCACCACCCCCTTTTCTGAATCCTCTAACCAGTGAGCCACACTTACTTTAGTATTACTAAGTATTACTTAGTATTCGTCACATGTCCTTCTTCTGCTTTTCCTTTCACAATCTTCAATGCTCTGACGCAGGAAGTTGGCTACGCAAAGAGTTGGACATGCGAGTTAAATGGACCCCGGTGTGTACTTCTCTGCTTTTATTTTTTAATCGCGGGCTGCCTACGTTTGAAGTCAGTGTTATATTTGTGTGTCTCGTTTTGTGCGTTTTCTCTTCACCTGCGTATATTTCTACGCACGTGTTTCTCTTTCCGTTTGTATTTCTGTATGCTTGGGTGTATATGCATCTGTGTGGTAAGGTGTCCATGCCAGTATTTATTTTTTATGTTTTGTGTTTGGTGTGTTTCTCTGAGTTTGTGTGGGTTGGCGTGTACATATTGCTGCTTTTTTTCATTTACGCACTGAGGGTCGAAGGGTATATATGTAATAATATATTTCAGTGCGCTCAAAGTGGATTGGAAAAAATACATACAAAGTGTAATATTTGTGTGTGTGTGCGCGAGGGTGGAATGGGTAATCACACTAATTATAATATGTATGTGGGCGGGGGTGGAATGGGTAGTCACATAAGTGTACTATGTGTTTGTGTGGTAGTCACACAGATGTACTATGTGTGTGTGGGCGGGGTGGAATGGGTAGTTACACAAAGTGTAAATGTGTGTGAGTGGGGCTCTGTTGGTGTGTGTGGGTCTGTGTGTGTGTGTGGGTCTGTGTGTTTTTGTGTGGCATTTGGCAGAGATTAAACTATTGGCATTGTAAATGACAATGCCATTTATTTATCTGTTTTCAAAACCAACACATAAATACAAATTTTGTCATTTACAATGCCAATAGCTCACACTTTTCAAAAGGCGAAACCATTGCATTGTAAATGCTTGTTATAAGTTACCCTCTGACAAGGTAAGTACGGCTGCAGTGTGCTTATCAGTAGGGAGAGGGGCGAGATGCAAATTGGGCCTTTCATCTGTCCCCCACCAAGTCTTTTACGCCTTGCAATGGGTTGATGGGAGCTCGACTGCAGGGGGCACACTAAGAAATGTAGAAATAACAAGCATTTACAATGCAATAGGTCTCGCATTATTAAAGTTTGAGCTTTTGGCATTGTAAATGACAGTGCCTTTTATTCATTTGTTTTTAAAACCTGCAATTGGTGCATAAACACGCACTTTAAAAGTATGGTCCTTGCTTACGATGAGCAAGGCTGGCAGTAAAAGAGACTGCCAACCTTGCGTCTCATAAGCATGGACTATAAGTACAAAGAGCTTGTTTACGCACTGATGCAAATGAATAAAAGGCATTGTCATTTACAATGCCATTAGCTCAAACTTTAATAATGCGAGACATATTGTATTGTAAATTCTTGTTGTTGATCTGTTGTGATGTGACTGTTTCTGTAGGAGGGTACAGGAAATTAATGAGAGGTCTCTAGGACCCTCCAGCATATGAAGTGCAAACAAATGTAAACCTGGTGTACTGGTTGATTGTGTGATGTCATGATCACCAATATAATTTCTGCAAGCTTCTCAATATAATTTTGGCAGCTGTTGTCCTTTGCATTGTGTATTACTGCTTGATGAACCCATGGTTTTCAAGAATGTTCATTAGCTTGAACGCGTTTATTGACTGTTATGCCAGTGCAAGCACTTGGAGCTAGAATTTTAATTCCAGTGTCTGAATACTCTCACGGATGAAAAGCTGTGCTCTACAAATAACGTTTGGTTGATTTCCCACCAAACTAGTATTGCTAAACCTCCCCAAATGGCTGCCTCAGATTGTTTGTTTCTAGCTGCCAAGAAGTTGCAGTCTCTCCTGCACATTTATTTTCTTGTTTCTGGGCATAGAAATGTTCAGTCTGTGACAATCTTAATTCCAAAAGACATTAGAAGAAAACCTATGCAAGAATAGTGTATAATTTCTTCTAAAGTGGCAAGATGTCTTTAAGTTAAACACTTGCTGCTGACATTCCAGTGATTTTCAGTTCATGAATTTGAATCCTGGCAAGCTGATTTTACTATATGCCCTTCTAATCCAGTAAATTGTTCCCTTAAATTGGGTTGTAGTGACTCCTGTTATTTACTACAGTTAGTAAAGGCATGACAGTGGTGTGAAGTGCTATATAAAACAAGATTCATATAATCCACCAGAAATAAAACCGAAGACTTTTCTCCATCCACACTCCTCCCCCACAGAAATAAACACAAGCATTGGCATAGCCAATAGGTCTCGCCTTTGGGAACTTATAAGTGTTTAGCTAGAGCTAGGCTGACTCTAGGCTCGAATTAAAAAGCCAGTTCATTAGTCAGACAGCGTATGGTGCAGCCAAACAAGGCTGTGCATAGGAGTCAGCAGTAAACCTGCCACAGGGTGGGCTTTAAGGGAAAAGACACCTGAGAAGTTCTCTCAAACTACGAAGGATCGAGTGAGCGTGTTTATTTGAAATTAATAATAAAAGATTTTGTTCTACTTCAGAGTTTCATCCAACAGGAAGCGGAAGAATCAGTTTTACAACATGCCTGTTTAATTGATCAAACACAGCGTTCCTGATAATTCTGGCCAGGACTTTAAGATAGCCAGGTCCTGCCGGGGCTCAGCACCGGCAGTTTTTAAAGGTAGGTGCTGAGACGGGTCCCTATCGGGCTCTCCATTTTTTTGACCCTACCCTCAGGGCAGAAAAAAAAATTACCTGCAGTAGTCCCACCCTTTGTTGCTTTTTATGTAACTTTAAAAAGAGACACTTTTAAAAACTTTTATACAGCGTTAACTCAGCCGAAGATATTGGTGCGTTTTAAATAAGCACCAGTTACAATACACAATGATCTGTTCATTTTTTGAATCACAGGCTGTTGAGCCAACGTCAGGCTCGAACCTGCTCTCTCAGATGGAAGTCGGCAGCTTTAGCCTTACCCCACAACCCCGCCCGCAAGAAAAAAGCATTTTCAATATTATATACTATGAAGCCATAGCTGTTGCTTATTTCTGTTATGCAACTTACAACCATTGACAAAGCCAATAGTCCCAGCAAAATGCCAGGGTGGCAAACTGTGCTAAGTTCAAATATTTAGCTTAAGTTTTAAGCCACGCCCTTAATTACATCACCACGCCCCATGAGAGACCCCCCCCAATTTGTTCATCCCTCTCAAAGCCCTGCTCCAGGGTCAATGGAAAACCGGCAACAAACGGCTGCAGCGCTATATTCCATTTTGCATAAGTCACTGCAGCCAGAAAGCCTGGGCACACCCAAGCTAAAGACCATAATGCGCACCCGAGCTTTCCCACGTGCCCACTGCACAGCAACAAACACACGAGCAGTGCCACGACCACCAGGACAGAACCAGCCCACTTAGGACCTAACACATTTCACCAACCGCTCACGCATTGGTCACACTCCTACAACCAACCATCTGTCTAATGATCACACAGGTTTGCTTGTTATCAGTCCATACAGTCATAGTGCCTCTTGCATGCTATACAAGAGTCTGATAGCATAAAGTGTGGTTGCCAGGGTTTGTTCACCCAATTAAAAAGAAAACGAAATTGAGGCCAAATGTTGCTTTTTTCAATCGCTAAAAAGTGACTATAAAGTCAAATTTTTCTCAGACAGTTCCGAAAAGAAAGGGGAAGCCATGAAATATTAATTACTGTACCTGTTCGCTTTGAGCCTTGTAGCACTGAATCATGAAGGTGCTATTAGCCAAATTATACCAATAGCATTCTTGGTGAGGGCAGACGTAATTTCACAAACCGGTGCCAAACTGTTGAAGGGTAATGTTGCCCTGCATGTAGTCTACCTCAGCGGGTCAAACAGCATGAACAGAGGAACATCCGAGTTTAAAGAGCCCACCTTATATAAACTAACATGCCATCTGTAACATCGGCAACTGTGAATACAAGTGAATACAAGTGAGGGTTGCACAAACCATAATGTGCAAACAGTGGGGGAAGTCGAGGCCTGCACAACAGAACAGTAAGTCTCCTAAACAAGCAAACAAATCCCCCCCGGCCCTCACTTACCTACCTCCGGCCGCTGGAACACGCTGTGACGCACACCGCAAGTCGGCCTGGAGCGCGCCTCGGCAGAGACGCGGGAGGACAGGAGCGTGACGCGCGTGAACGTGCACGTTGACGTTCCCGCGCGTTCACGGACCTGAGTCGGCTCGTGCACAGGTCTGGAGCTGCTCGTTCACAGCTCTCACTCCCTTGGCAGGGAGGAAGGTGACTATAGTCGAGCTGGCGGGAGCGCTTCGCGCTCCAACGCCAGCTCAACCTAAAAACAGAGCTTCCTCCACTTTTCGAAGGTGTTTGGATGGCCAGCAAAGCACAATAGCCCGGCGTGCAAGTCTGCTGAATGAATCTCGTGTGTCCAGGAGGCTGCAGCAGCCCGGGGTAGAGAGCCCGACGGGGGAGGGGCATTGCTCAATTAGCAGATGTTTAGGGGAGATTAGCAATTGCTTCACAAAAACGGACTGTCAGCTGTGTGTCACGCTTCTTCTTTAATTACCAAATTGCACTGAGTTGGCTTGCTGCCCCGTGAGTACCGGTACTCTCTTTGGACAAAAGAGAAGTTCCGGTACTCAAGTGCAGAAAATTTTGAAGTGCCGGTACTCAGTACCGGTGAGTACCGGCTCATTTAAAGCACTGCCCTCCGCCCTTTTGACTGAAGTGGTTCTGCAGGACAGATTCTGGAGTGTTTTACAAGGTTTTCCATATCTGGTGCGCAGTTTGGGGGGCGACTTTCTGCCTGAAGGGGGGGGAGGGAGGGGGGAGAGAGGGTGGCCGTCTAAAGCACAGTGTTGCCATGCACCAAGTCTGTCTGGAGAGTGTCAGAAATTACACACTCTGGAGATGTGGAGTGGGCTCGTGTACAGCATTCATCAGAGGCCTCACCTAACCTAATTTTCGAACGGCAGCCTCAGGTGGGAAGGAAGGGGCACAATGTGACTTACCCATTTCATAATATGAAGTGAACTATTTACTTTACTTTGCATTTGGCATTTTCAGCACTAGAGTCTCCCTTAAAGGAAGAACGAAAAAATATGCTAGTTTAAAAGGGAAAATAGTGAAGTGTTTAAAATGGGCAGTCACTGTCAGCTGCGGAGTGCTTGCACTTCTTAATTTGGAAAAAAAGTGTACCTGAACTTCTAAGCTCTGGAGAAATACATTTAATGTTAAACAGAGCACCAACACTTCTCAGTACCAAAGGGTGCTCTCGGACAGTGACTGCCTGGACTTCTATGGTTCAATTTACAGTACTGATAATATGTCCATAATCAACTGAGCAGATTTATCCTAAAACTAGCGCCTCTAACTGACCAGGTGGGCAGGAACCCACAGTGAATCTCTTACGCCAGCCTTACAGAGGCACTCGACCGGTTTCCACATTAGGAATTTCTGTATTTCAAATCTGTAACAAAACCGCCATCTTAGTTTAAAGGCACAAAGGTGTACCACAGGAGGCGAAAGAAGAAGTGGAACCCCTTCTTAGATGTGCGACCAGCTGTCTTCAGTGCTGGTGTCTGACCCTAACACTGGCCCTTAAGAACACAAAGCAGCCAATGGGTTCGGTTCACCTTTTATCAAAGTGTAAAGAGACGGTCCGGTCCCGTTTATGACGTGACCTATGTCATAGGTTAACATAACCAGGACGAAAAAGTGCGAGGAAAAAGCGCGAAAACAAAGAAAACATGAGTTTCTAGCATTGTATTAACATAAAAAAATCATGAGATCCCAATTAAATCAGGCGACTAATGATGAACTGTGGAGACTCCGAGTAAAATCAGTTACCCCGGGAAAGGAGGCAATACTACCCATTGATTCGCATTAAAACTAAGAGCTGACACAAAAGATCTTCCATACTTCCGACAGAAATGCCAATACACTACAATAAAATATCTCTCCTTCACGCAACCAACCCTGGTTTGGCATTGCCTGGGGCAGCCATGGCATTCGCGGATTCCAATAGTACGCAATAATCAGCACAGTGCCTGTAATACCCCATGACCCCTGCTCCCAGCCCCCAGGCCCCAGCAGACCAGCCACCTCATAAAAAGGTGCTGGGTTTAAGTAGCTCTGCAATTGGTTTTTCTTGTTTTATTGGGCCAGCTTTTTCTTCAAACACCCTGCGGCTCACAAAAGAAATGCACCATAAAGCGGTCAGTGGTGGTGAGGGAGAGGTGCGAGGCTGCCAGGAAGTGTGTATTTATTTGTGAGGGGGCAGGGTGTGTACACATAGCTGAGGAGTGAGGTGTCCCACGGCGAGGGCCAGCCGCCTTCCTTCAGCGTGTCATTAAACCAGCAGGAAGATCCTCCGCAGCAGTGACTCAAGGGCCCGTGTGCCCGCGCCACCCCATCCACCCCTTCACAGACAAGGCGGGACGTCTCACACCCAATAGAGCCACGGCAAACACACCTTAACGCTTGCATGTGCGTCTCCTTTGGCTGATGACAACATATTACCATCACAGCAGGTCGCTTGTTGAACTTAACAAGCACGCAAGTGGTGCATGCACGCACGCCACAGCGAGAAATCTGTTTTGCATTATCGGCCACGATAATGCAAAACAGATGTCGGCAGTGCGGGTAACAGACTCCAATAGCCATGGGCAGGGCAAATGCGGGACATGCACCAGCATTTGCCCAATTGCATGCTGTCTTTGTTAGAAAGACGCACGCAATGCCCAATAGCCTGCAACCATAACAAAACCGCACACACAAGTGTGTGGTCAGCTTTCAGAAGCCCCTACATGAAGCCTCTCGCTGCGCGAGCAATGCTGCACACTGCAACTCTAGGCGCAAGACCTAAAAATATTGAACAGGATAGAACAAACAAATATGAAGAGGTCTTGTGTCCTAACAACCAGAGTTCCAAGGAAATCGCAAGGCCACTTAGTTGTAAGCAAAGGCACAAACCTGGATGGCATTGTGTATAGTCTCTGTACAGCACCAAACTTCATCAATAGCCATTAGTGATTATCCTGTACATATGTATATTATATTGGAAATACTTTCACAGGCAAGTGGACTGGGATGAAAAATATTGCTCTCACCTTCCTTTTTCACCCAAGACCAGGACTTCCTTCTTGTCTGAGTTCTCTGATTGGGTGGTAACACCTGCTCACAAAACAATGAAACAAATATAAAATCAACACATTTTTCTACACAGTACGCAGGTGTGTAGCTGCTTGAGCTTTTGAGATACAGGAACTATGAGGAAGCTGTATCCATCCCACAAAGGACAGTGATTTGTGGGTATGCACCCCCAAGACAGGACCAGTTGGAAGACTCCTGCATCTACAAGGCAGATTTTATGCACTTTATTTGTTCTTCCCAATCATGATACCATTCTCTGTATTCAGGAGAAAGCAGAGAGGCATATCCCTACC
The DNA here is from genome assembly GCF_964261635.1 of Lissotriton helveticus. Taxonomy (NCBI): domain Eukaryota; kingdom Metazoa; phylum Chordata; class Amphibia; order Caudata; family Salamandridae; genus Lissotriton; species Lissotriton helveticus. The sequence continues at coordinate 937,956,016 of NC_136068.1, forward strand.
TGCATACTGTGCCCATGACTGTCTAATATAGAACAAATACCTATCTGAAGGGAAAAGAGATAAAGGTGGAAGTGAGAAGCAGTACGACAGAAGGAAAACACCTGAGCAGGCAGGGGGAACGTTTTGGAAGGAAAACAAGAGGAACAAGCATTTGCAATGCAATAGGTCTCGCATTTGGAAAGTTTGAGCTATTGGTATTGTAAATGATAATTTTTTTATTTATGTGTTAGTTTTGAAAATAGCGAAATTAATAGCTTTGTCGTTTACAATGCCAATAGTTATACCTTTCGCAAATGTGACACCTATAGCATTTGTATTGCAATATGTGTTGTATTTACGTGACTTAGATGTATTGATATTACAAATAACAGTGGCTTTTGTTGTTTTTCAATAATTAATACTTAAATAAAAGGTATTGTAATTTATAATGGCAATAGCTTAAACTTTTATAAATAACTTTTCTGAAGATTATGTTTAGTGTATTTTATTGTGACGAAAATCCAAGAACAGAAGTGAAATATTAACATCTTTTTGTGATATTTGTAATAAAGCTTGAAACATTGAGAGAACATATTTGAACCAGTTGTTGTTGAATGGTTGCACAGATTGATGCTATGGTGGCGCTGAGAGATGTGGTGGCGACAAGTGATGCTGTGGCGTTTAGTGATGCTGTGGTAGCGCATAGTGATGTTGTGATGCCCCTGAGTGATGCTGTGGTGCCCCTGAGTGATGCTGTGGTGGTGCCATAGATTGAGTGAGGGCGATCGATAGCTAGAGGGAGGGCAAAAGATAGAGTGAGGGCGACAGAGAGATAGAGGGAGGGCGATAGATAGATAGTGCAAGGGCGATAGACAGAGTGAGGGCGATAGACAGATAAAGTGAGCGCGATAGACAGTTAGAGTGAGGGCGACAGATAGATAGATAGATAGATAGATAGATAGATAGATAGATTGCCACCATGAAAGACCACCAAAATGAGAACAAGTTTACGCACTTATACATCACAGGCAGCAGCAGTGTAAGCTTTCCTCCGCTTCTGTAACTGCGCATTATTGCATATGATGGAGAGCGAGGTGTGTGGTGTACTAGAGTGAAGTGCGTGCTAGTAAAAGATCATGTTTGACATGGTGCAAATCACAAGGTGAAGGTATCGTGTATATGAGTGATAGAAATATTTGCAAGAGGGAAAAGATAGCAACACATGATTGTTGCAAGTTCCTTCCTGCACGTCATGACGTACTTTTCCACACAATCCAGGATGACATGGATAAGTGAAGAGGGGGCGTAAGGGGGCAGGGCTGGAGTGCCAGAGAAAGGGAGAGGCAGTGTCATTGGTCCGCTACTATCATCATGCCTTTATGAGGCTGTAAGCCTCCAAATTTGTACGAGGGGTGCTCTGCTTTGAATATTTATGCTACAGCAAAGACAAACATAAATATGTTCTATTTACAGCAACTCAGCACATTTCTTCGGGCATGCCAGCCAACAAATCAAACACAGCCCACTGTCACTTGTACAGAATAAACAAAGCGTATGGAGTATTTAAAAAATGCAATCATTAAAAACTAAAGTAGATAAAGTGGTAACATGAATCTGTGAACACCCAACATCACAGGAGACCGCACGCCCTCCTTTTACACCTAGATACAGTGGAACATGGATCTGTGAACACCCAATATCTCAGGAGCTAAGTCTTTCAGAACATAATCTGGTGGCATTATGTACTACGGCGCACGTCGTTAACGCACATGCTGGAATTACTTTTACATTTTATTAAAACCCAGTGTTATTCTGCAATTAATGGACGAGCTGAAAAGGCTGCTCCTAGGAGAGAGTGTGTCTAGAAATGGTTTGTTTTATTTGCAGATGTGCCCAGTAGAAGTGCTCTGGGGGCAGCTGGCCTGAGCAGTGGGCCAGCCTGAGCCATGCCACCGAGGGGCAGGCTTTATTAGCATACCAGATGTTAGGATGGGGGGTATGAAGTAAATTTATGTAAGGTGTGAACAGTTCATTCACAGGGGATTGGATGTTTGGGGCATATGAATCACTTTCAGAATATTAACTCCTTGTGCATTGCCTAGTTAGTTTGAGACACATTGTAACAGCCTTAAAGCGCACATGCGGAGACCAAAAGAATGAAGGCGGTGGGAGTGTAGAAGCAGAGGTGTGAAGGTTAGCAGGCACGGAGTGGAAGGGGGGACAGCAGAGAAGACAAAGAAGGAATGGAGGGGGTGTCGTAAGGAATGGAGAGAGAGAAGAGGAAGAAGGAATGGAGGGGGAGAGGGGAGGACGCAATGAAGAAGGAGAAAAAAGCACAGAATCACGGGTCAGAAGGAGAAAACAATGGAGGGCAGGGATGCAAGCTCCGCTGACTAAGTGAAGTCCCGCAACAATTTAATACATCCTTCTTAACAAGCTGACAAAATCCAAAGTGACATTTTTACAAACCACCGCTAACATGTGTCTTAAAGACTGTGAGCCAGTTGTTCCTGAAACTTCTTGCCAGGGCTGCATTACTCCGCCAAATGGAATTACGTTTTATAAAGGGGTTGGCATAATCCTGGCCTTTGAAGTGGCACCCACGTCAGTGAGAACTTCTGGCCAATGAACACTGCTGCCCACTGGCCTTTGTACAAAGGGCTTCAAAACAGCTTTTCACATTTCTCTCCAACAGAAAACTGCGTATTGATTTTAAATGTAATGATTTTATGATTAAGAAACTAAGATAAACTTATTATAAATAAAAAGGTGGCCAACAACTGCCCATGTGACTCCACAGGGACACTAAAATGAAGACTCCCTGTGGCATACTGCCTCAAGGGACTTAATGGGCACCTGATGACACAGGCAAATACAGTGTGAAGGACAGAGGTTTTTCAGCTATGTACTTGCTAAAAGGTGCCATATTATTTCGTCTGTTCATTATGTGTTTTTTACGGCTACTACTGGAACAACTGTTCACCTGAAATTGAGACGTAACTATCCAACAATATCAGTATCTTGGAAAAACATACAAACATAATTATCAACTCACCTGCATTTTGCGGCCGTCACCTGCTTTTTACTGTCCATTCATCTATATAGAGTATCCTTTTAAAAGTCTGAAACTTTTTTTAATCGAGTTTGACAGGCGTGACTTTAACAAATCATGTACTTTGCCCCGTGAGCTGCATTTTGATGTGCTTGCAGTCAATCAGCTGATTTTGCTGTACTGATCTACTGATCCGTTAACCTGCAGGAGCCGTGGAGCTTAATTTATGTTAAGTAACCAGATCTCTGCAGAGCTCAGCGTGTTTTTACGCACACTGTTGTGATCATCTGACTGAGAGCTGCGGCACCCTGCAGTGGGGTTAGGACAGGACGCAGCAAGACAGTACAGAACAAGGGAAGCATTTCACTCACATGGGCCGCTGCAGGGAGGCGAAACTTTAAAAACGCGGAAAAGCCACGAAATCCAGTATAAAGGCCATGACCAGTTTACAACAAAAAAGGCCACACAGACACACCACATCGCTGCCCATGTTGCTTACATTTGACTTGGACTCAGTTCTGATCTATAAACAAAAGCCCAATGCATTTTATGACTTGTAAAGTTGTTTTTTTACCTTAGTAATGTGTCCAAAAAAACAAACAAAAAAAACATTACTCCAAATGCTGCCAATTAAATGTAAAAACATGCATTAGTAAAGCCAATAATTTGGCCCGGCTTTGCCACTGTTTATTCCCTGACTTTCTAAAAAAAAAAACATTTACAAAAATAAAAGTAAATTTTTTTTTAGCAAAGGGCCACTTGCCCACCAGTCCCTAGCAGTGAAGGGAATTACTTTGTGTGGCTGACAAAAACTGTGCTTCGGCTGAATGTCGCCAACTGCACACAAGGGAACAATAGCTGCAGTGGCCTCACCCTATGCAGTATGCTGTAGTGGGAGGAAGCAAAACATGAATGACTGCTGCAGACCAATCAATACGGAGGGCATGCTGAAAGCCTAAGTAAATATACGGAATGTATATTTTTGGAAAATCAATTGCTCTTGGTTAAAAGCGGACTAAAAAAAAAAAACTAAAAAAAAAACACCACGCACACACACACGACTACCTCTAGTTATTCATGCAGCACATGGCCCCATGACATCTATGCATATACAAAAAACAAAAAGGTGGACGTATAGTTATTCTTAACAACATATTTGAAATTGTTAACATTAAAATGAGGGGCAAATATTAAGGAAGAACTTCTCGGAAGAGCAGTAAAAACTGTGAAACATACACAATGTCAATCAGCTTTAAATCCTAAGAAAATATTTAAGATCGTTATGAAAGTCTGCAAGAGAATACACTGGGGACCAACGATGGATGCTATAAACGCAGAAGCTGCCTTATCTGAGCGCAGCCGCATCCTCCAATCAAGCACTTTATTTCGCAGTTACATCGCTAACCCCCTAGAAGCTGCTCTCGGAGTGGCACTGGTGTCTGGACAGGTAACCGTACATGAAAACCTACCTAAGCACACTCAAGAAGTCAGGACAAAGACAGCAAGCAGTAAAGGAACAAGCTTTTGGCATTGCTGTGGGGAGGGGGGGAGGAGAAATGGGAGACACGGCCTGGCGGCTGTGAAAAGTGTGAAGCAGGGGAGGGGGGGGGGAGAAATGCGAGACCAGGCCCTGTAAAGTGTGAAGCAGGGGGCGGGGGAGGGGGAGGAGAAATGCGAGACACGGCCTGGCGGCTGTGAAAAGTGTGAAGTAGGGGCGGGGGAGCAAGGCCTTTGAAGTGAAGCTCTCAGAGGCAGGCGGCTCGGGAAAGCGCGTGCACGAGCACATGCACTCAACAAAATCCGTGATGGTTTCAGAGCATGGTTGAGCCTCTATACTCTTGTCTATTTATCACTTACGTGATAGAATAGGCGAGACCTAAACACCGCGGCACCATAGGCTTTGGCTCAGCGCCCTTCATCTGTACATTTACGATGGGGGACTGCAGCAGGGCGCAGCCTTTGTTCTCTGTGTTTCCAGAGGCCTCTGGGAATGCCACTTGAACTCTGACCGAAGGGCACGTGCCCGGGGACACGTGCGCCCTGCAGTAGCTGGCCCTTAGTGCATGCACGATTCTGGATTGTAGGTTGCACCCTGGCTCTAATACAAAATGTCTCTGCCGCCTGCACTAACAAAGCGGGCAGAGTTGTGTCCTGTCTGGAAAAGAGTAAACTTTGAAGTTCCATGATATAGGAAGTGACGCAGAAACCCCCCTCTCCCCCCCCAACTCCCAGAATGGTGGAAGGCTTAGATGTGTAGCTGAATATCTAGGATAATTGATAGAGAAGGACTATGTTGATATGATTGATGGTTGATCGGGAAAAAAGGAGTGGGAAGAGATGCAATTATGGGCAATGAAGGATCCAGGGGCAAGCACACTGGAGAAATATAAGAATTTTGATGGTAAATATTCTCTAAGTTAGGTGTCCTGCCATGAGCATGTCAATATGGAGTCCGCCTCATGTGGTGTGCGGATCTCCTCAGCCCCGACGGGACCGTGAACTTGAAGATGATCTGAAATTATTCAATTTAGACAGTGTGATCTCTGACTCTGATGGAAGGGGAGGTCATGTGAAGGAGTGATGCACCTTCAGCTGGCCTAGAGGGATGCAAAGTCACCAGGAACTAGATCACATTCAGAGGGAGTTCTCTTGGCTCTCATTGTTGCTGTCTGTGTGACTATCATATTTGGGCGCCCGTAGACTGGTTATTGTGGAGACTGAGGACCTAAGGGGAAGATGCCAGACTCCCTCCGAGTACATTTCGCAAAGTGGCAGAAAGTTTAATTAATACGGATTTGTAACCAGATTGATCATGTAAATAGAGGTCTCTACAAACCTGCCCTTTCCATCTGTGTCTTGTCCTTGTACCCTTTGGTGTTCCCTTCAGAATAGAAGCTTGCTTAAGTGCACAATGTGAGTGTTGGATGGTGACACCATAAGTCAAATTTCAAATAAAATGATCAAATTCTGCATAAAGGCATATATAGTGCCTGCAACTGAAGCTCAAGTGAGAACTGGATGACACTCTCCTCTGAAAGCAGGAAAAAGACCCACTCAAGATAAAAAAAAGTGTCAGATGTAAACACAGGAGCTCCATAAAAACCTTGATGAGGGTGTCTAGAGAGCCTGGCAGGACACAGGAAACTTCGTTCGTGTTTCTACGTTGGGTTTGTTCGCGGGAGACTGCCCCTTCAAGCTGCAGTCACTGGCTGCTGCAGGGCCCACAATCCCTTCCTTTTTCTGTGGAGCCAACCCCTGGCACTGTGGCAAGCTTGCAGAGACAACAGTTCAGAGGTGTGTACGTTCAACAGACCAGAGTAAGTGGTCCAGGAAAGGGGAAAGTGTGTAAACATATCCTGAATGCACAATAACTATTGCTCACTGACTAGTCTTGCCATTTCTTACCATACGTTTACTCAAGGAGCTTGGTGAAGGTCTCCAGTGGAAGACCCGGCTCCACAGACCTCAAAATGAGTCCTGTTGTGCAGAAGAAAGGTTTTGGGGACCTCACCTTTTAGAAGGCAACAGCTGCAGATAACAGCAGAGCCCTGGCATGAACCTGGGAATCGCCCACCCTGTTTAGAGTTGAGGATTCCTTGAGACAATTTCTGAAACAAATAGTACAAAGATTCCTTTTATTCAACCAAAAAGGGCCTGCACCAGCAGTTTAGAGTGGCAGAAGTGGCGGTTTCCCTAGGAGAGTGGCAGGTGGCAGGTGCCAGATCCAATACAGAATTAGACACATACCTGTGTTTTCCCAGGATGTCCAGTGGGAGAGTCGAGAAGAACCGCCTCGCAAGTGGGAGCTCGGTTTTGCATTAGAACACGAAGAGGTCCCCTTTCAGGCTAGATCCAACCAACTCTTGGAACAACCCATGTCTGTCGATTTAAGCTCTTGTTAACTCACCCTTTCAGCCTCTGACCCACCTGCATTTCCAAGGGCCAGTCCAATATTTAGACTTTCTTGCCTGTATTACTTGATGTGCTATGCAAACAAATGATGGACGGATTAAATCCATTGTTATTTTGCTCACCATGCCACCCCGGTTTAGACCCAGCCATATGCAAATCAGTCTTGACCCTGTGCCTCTTGGGAACAGTCCAGACCGAACTGCCAAGCCAGGTCCTCCCTGGACCAAAACAAGCATCCTGGGACCGGTTTCTGGGTTGCTCACAAGGAACAGGGTCAAGACTGATTTGCATATGGCTGGGTCCAAACTGGGGTGGTGCGGTGAGCAAAAGAATGGTGGATTTAACCCAGATGCTTGTGACTTGGGGTGAATGCGCGCGGAGATACTCCTTCGGGAGTTTATTCACGCGCTATAAACCCGCAAATAAATGTTTGCATTGTCCAGCATTCCGCCCATCAACTGTTTCTTTTGCATAGGTATTACTTGCTGCTCCTTTTTGTAGTGCGCCTTTAGTGGAGTATGTAAAATGATTATATATATATATTCAGGCCCCTGCACTGAAGGGTTGGGGGCTCCTATGTTCGGAGGACATACGATGGATATATATTTAGTGGAGTATGTAAACTGATTATATGTGTGTGTGTGTATATATATATATATATATATATATATATATATATATATATATATATATATATATCAATCACAAAGAGGTCTACATGTAGTATGACAACTGATGTATACAACATACTGCAGATAGGATGTTATATACAGAGTAATACAAATTGTATATAAATAGATAGGAACAGGGCTTATTACCTGTGGTACACACAAGCCAGTTTGTTGACTAACATACTTTAACAGTAAATTGCTACAAGTGATGTTTTATTAACCCTCACCTCAAGGAGAATGTTTAAACCAGTAGTGAGAGGAAACGTTCAGACCATCCATATGGAAAGGTTCAACGGGCTTATAACTGTCTCCTATCTTTCCAGAGGGCCTCCTGTTTGCAGTGCTTCATTCTGAAATTTTGAATGACTAACTCTTTAAACAGCTGTCATGAGCGAGATACAATCAGCCACAGCGCTGAACTGAGTGACAGCAATTGGGACTTAAAGGCTGAACACGAAACCCGCAGAAGACATGATGCTGTTTTTGCCAGAATAACCAGGGCCTAAAGTGTAACATTTACATATGTTTCTCCCTTGCCTGTCTCCTCAATCACTGTGTTGGCAACACGACTTTGTACAAGTCTTTGGAAAACCGCACACAAGTAGTCAGTTTTGGCAACATCTGTTCAACTTAGACCTAGTTATTGAACTTTGTGTCTGATGTTGATATGGTGTAAAATACACAAATTGTCTGAAAAAAAGCAACAAACAGCTGAAAGCAGCACTCTCACAGGCAGAGTGCTAGTACGTTGAAGTTGAAAATTATATAAATCTATATAAATCTTGGTGCTAAAATAGTTAGCAGCAGTTTGTAAAAAGAAGTTGTCTAATTCTTCACAATCTGTCGATGAAAGCACGGCTAATGCTACCGGAAGAAACATACTTCAAAGGCCTTCCATTGCTTTTTGTCTGACTGACCTTTAAGGTCATTTGGGGCGCTGCCTCGTCTTCATCACCCCTAGTTCTAGCGCCCCTAATGCTTTGCATATGTCTGGTCTCGGTTTGGAAGGTTAAAGTGGGCGAAAATCGATTAACTGGAATGCACCTGCATAATTAATTCAAGACTCCTTACAGAGAGAGTCTTTTCTAACAACTGCGCAGGTACAATCCAATGTGTATGTGCACGTACAAGTTTCATAAAGCAAATCTTTGGAAAGTTCCATCCTGGTGTAAATTCCACTTGACCGGCTATAAATTGTTTCTACTGGATCCAATGGTTCGTTTGAGTTTTTTTTTATTAGGACTGGCCTAGAGACGTTTGGGAAAGGCACAGCACCTCAACGAAATGAAGAGGGTCCCACAGGACCAAGGCGCGGGAACCATCGAGCTAGGGAGATGATGACGCAGAAAGCGGTGGTGCAGTACTGGTGGTCGTGATATAACGCCCAGTAGCAGTGATGACAAGCCTTAGGATGTTACAGTCAGATAGGCAGAACAGAGTTTTAATAATCAAATCAAACTACTAAGTTAGGTCTCCTTTCATAACCCACACCCTTCTTTATTTTCTTTTTACAGTTTAGAAATAGTTCACATATCTATGTTAAATGTTCGCACATCTGCTAGTTAGGTGGGATATTTTGTGACAACTTTGTAGATTGCTCTGCAGATCGTGAAAGAGGTTAATACAGAGTGACGTCACCTTCGCCTGGACGTGCAGAAATAGAGGAATCACCAGGCGGGCAACTAGAGCCAAATTTCGGGGGGGGCGGGGGGTGAAAATATTTCGGGTAGGGGCTAATTCTTCCAACCACGGACAAAGTGGCTGTGAGAAGGGGTGACCACACAATAAAAGCCTCATTTACAACTAAATGGTCTGTAAAGACCTGTTAAGTACTCGGGTGCGGCTGCAATTACATGCTCGCCAGCCCGCGAAGCTGTGTCAGCCCGGGCTGACAGGCACGCCTGGAAGTCACTAGTATTTCCCTTACCTCCCCACCTCACCATCACCCGGGTACTTACTTATCGACCTCTGAAGGATGACACTGATTTCCACCTTCCTTCCGAGGGATGGAGCCCGTGAATCATAAGCTCTACACGGCCGCATTACCACACTGCGAGTGACTAAACGTGCAGCCTGTTCCAGGACTTTGTATGACTCAGTGCCCCCAGCATGGCATGATCAGAGGAGTGTGTAACCGAGAACCTGCGCGAGCTCAGAGGCGGGAAAAGGGGGGGGGGGGGGTGGAGTATCGGTATGTGCTCGTCACCCACTCCATTGCATAGTAACCTCTCCGATCCTTCCACTGACTCCAACTTCTCTCTGAAAATGATACCATTATTACCCAATGCCTTTTCCCTCGAGAGGCAGCGCAAAGCTCGTTGCCCGCTCGTGCATGCTTCCAGAGTTCACGTAAACAGGCGCAGCAACAGTCAGCAGGGGCTGATCAATGGCGGAGAGCTCGGGGGTGTACGCACTTCCAGTCGCGATGCGTGCGTGCTCAGGTCAGGAAGTGAGTCACGCGCCAGGGCGTTCAGATAGGGCGCTTTGAGAGCCGGGTGTTTACAACCGAGAAAGAGCTGGCAGGTGGAGAGCCGCATGAGTGTAAATTCACCAAAAGTGCCAGGATGGTGGAAGGAGCATCAGCAGGGCACAGGTCCTTTAACAAGCGGAGGATCGCCCGGCGTGAAACAGCGCCGGGCGCACGAGACGCAGTGCCGTGAGCGTGCACATCAGCTGTAGCGGTGCAAGCTGAAAATCGTCGGAGAAGACACGCCGACCTCCGAATCTGCCTACTGCCGAGACTGACCAGCCGCGGAGGGCAAGAGACATGCGGAAATAGCCCGGTGAGTGGGGGGGGGGTGCCTGTGTGTGTGTGTGTGTGTGTGTGTGTGTGTGCATGCCAGAGGATCAACGGGCGCGATACAGCGTGGTGGGCGCGCACGACGCAGCGTGGGCGTGCACATCAGCTGAAGATCACCGGAGAAGACACGAGTCTGCCTTCTGCCGTGACTGACCCGATGCGGAGGGAAAGAGCCCGGTGAGTGGGGGGGGGGGGGGCAGAGAGAGTGTGAGTGTGTGTGTGTGTGTGTGTGTGTGTGTGTGTGCATGCATGCGTGCGTGCGTGTGTCTGTCTGTCTGTGTGTGTGTCTGGCGCATGCCTGCCTGCCTTTGTGCGCGTCCACAGACCCTGGTCGGCTCGTCCACCTCTCTGTAGTCCCTTGCTAGCTTACTAGGCGACAATAGTTCTCGTTGCCGAGACCTAAAAAGGAAGATGGATTGAGTTGACGCATGGAATGAACATGATAAGAAAGCAAAGAAGGTGGAAGTGAGAAAGTGAGAAAGAAAGGAAAAATATAAGAAAGGAAAAAAGAGAAGTATGCAGGAAACATGGATAGGAGGCTATGAGGAAAGTAGTGAAAAGCAAATAAAGCAGGAATAAAGTTAAAAGGAAGGAGGCTAGGACTGTTGAAAGTGAGTTGTGTCCCCAGTGCAAAGAAAGTTCAATTCTAACTTTAGGGAAAATTGTTTTTTTCGCTCTATGGGCCATATGTATCAACATTCCCTTTGGCGATTTCTAAATAGCGATTTTTAAGGAATCGCTATTTAGAAATCGCAAAATGGTGTGTATGTAGAAATTCACTTCTTTTTAGCGATTCCTTAAAATTCCTTAATTGCGATTAGCAAATTGCAAATTGAGAATATTTTCAAGGGTGTTGCACCCCTGAAATCTGCATGGGTGCACATGTGGCGCACATACTTGCCCTAAGGGCATGTATGTGCGTCACATGGCACTTTGAAAAATGAAAAAATTTGCATTTTGAAAGGAATTCGCAACTTGCCACCAACTAGAATTTGGTGGTAATTTGCGATTCTTTAAGGCCAATTTGCTATTTTTTTTGGCTTCTTACATTGCATTTAAGGAATCGCAAAATTTGCGAATCCTTAAATGCAATCGCAAGATAAGGAATCGCAGATTTTGCAATTTCTTATTTTTAAAGCAGATTTCCTTGATGCATACCATTAGTCCAAATTGCATTAGCAAACGCCGAAATTCTACGAATTTCGGCGTTTGCGAAGTCAATTTGGCTTGATACATATGGCCCAAAATTCATTAATCATTCGACTCTAGGTTATTGTCACTGCTGCAAGAACAAAGGGCCACAGTGTAACCAAAAATATAAAAGATTTTAAAGGCTCATAGGCCAATAGTGTGCTTATTCAAAACTTACTTTAGTGTATTATATTAACACAGGCTTTCATGGCCATAATCTATAAAGGCGTTAAGACATTCAGCGGGTTCCTATCTTTCACTTCTGTTCATCACTTTGGAGATGTTAAAAGCTACACTCACTCAGCTCCTGAAGCCCCTGCAAGTTGATGCTGTCTTCGGCTGCTCCATCCTCTTCGGGGCAGATGAAGAGATGTGATCGCTGCAGCAGGAAGAAGCCCTCCTTCCACTGGCTTGGGTTCAGCATGGACTTGTAGCGCAGCCTGCCGACACGCTGAAACTCATGCTCCAGGAGACAATGACAGCTAAGCGGGGTAAACCACTGAAGAGAGAAAGCCCCACACGAGTACATGAGTAGTAAGTTTAAAATGTACAGCCAGTACAATTTACAACCAATTGCCAGTATTTGGCCAAATATTCAGTGCTAATCCACAGTGAATATGCAAAACGTAATTGAAGCCCAGTCTATGTCAATATTGATCAAACAAAGAAAACGTCCTGTCTCCAAATATCATACTGAGCAAAACCCATACAAACCATTCTAATATTTCAACCTTAGATGTAGTGCGCACCAACCTCGTCTCTCTAAGAGCTCATCCAAAATGCACTTACTGAGGCTACAAGCTGTAGAGATGAAGTACACTGTTCCAGAACACTACTATTCACATTAGAAAGAATTCTTTTATAATGTATCTCCTTCCTGTCTTAACAGATCAATAGACATTCCCTCTGTTGTCCCCTACTTATAAATACAGGCTAATCGAATCCCATCTAATGTTATGTGATGCTAATATGGTGCAAGAGCCAGCGTTTCCAAAGGCCTCTTGGAATGTTTTGGATATTAAAGACTGCTGATGGCTTGGCACAGAAGTATAATGCTACTAAGGATGGCTATTTTCATGTCCACGACCCGTGTCTCTGTACTCCCAGGCCTAGTTTAATTGTGCTACCTTATCCTGGAAGTGTTTGTCTCTATTAATCTGGTGTTTATATCTTCCTCCTGTTGTTTAAGGCATTCTGGGTGGTAGTGTGCGATTGATCTCATTCTCTAGGTGCTTACTGTTCCCCTGACTAGTAATTTATAGATGTGGATTATCAAAACACAAGTCTCCACTGAGGGAGTGGCTGGTCTTACAACTTAAATCAAATCCCTTGCAAGTGTGTTGAAATGAAGGATGTGCCTTGTGTCAATGTCTTTCCTGTTGGGATGTGGTGTGCATTCCGGTGTCTTCCATGATGCTGTGCTGAGGTTCTCAGCATACATTTCTACCATTTTAATTTATTTGGTGGAACAACTATGAGTCACTTCCAATCCCGGACAGTGATTTCTCACATGCACAATGTCCGAAGAAGAACACAACATTCTAAATATAGCAGACACGTGCTTGTGAAGTGGTACAATGACTTTACTAGCCCCCCTTTCCAAAATACTTTTAATTTAGGATCCAAGGGACATTGCTAGTACACTGGTCCATGACATTACATTTATGTCCAGCATTTTGTGCATTCAAACTCCCAGATTCTTTTCTTTCCTAGAACTCACAAGTGTCAGATGATTTAGTTTGTGCTTGACCTTTGTTCACAAAACCTAAATGCATAAGTATCAATGTATCCATAGTGAACGGACCACATCAGCAGGCTCGTCGTATTAATTTGCATTTTTGATGCTTTATGGTCTGCATCCACTATCCTACTAAGTTTTGCAATGGCAGACGAACAGAAGTAATACTCTTCAGATTAATGAATCAACTATTTATCAATATAATAACTAAAAAGATGTGGGTGCAAAATTGAGCCATTGCAAATTCCACTGTATAACTGGCACACTCTAGAAAATGGGCCATTATTAATGCCACTGTGTGACTCATTTGTAAGTCTATTTTCAAATTGATCACCAATGGATGCCATCTTATCAGTAAGAATAATAAACTTTCAGGTCATTTCAAAATACCTTTTAATATGACATGTGGCATAGAGGCCCCTGAAAGACGGCTTCTAGAGCGTGCATTAGGCACGAGAGTTAGAGTAATATTAGGCCATCTATCCTGCCTGTGGAGGTCTAAAGTGTTGAAGGGTGGTTTGAAAATCCACACACCTGTCAATCAATCAATCAATCAATCAGTAATTTGTAAAGCGCACTACATACCCGCGAGGGTCTCAAGGCGCTGGGGGCTGCTACTGATCGAACAGCAGGTCTTGAGCATCCTCTTGAAGGTCAGCAGGTCTTGGGCCTTTCGTAGGCTCAATGGGAGGGTATTCCATGTCTTGGCGGCGAGGTGGGAGAAGGATCTCCAGTCAGTGGTTGTCCTTCGGATGCATGGGACAGTGGAGAGTGCGAGGTCGGCAGAGCGTAGCTGGCAGTTGGGGATGTAGAAGAATAGCCGTCTGTTGAGGTAGGCTGGGCCGGTCTTGTGGAGTGCCTTGTGTGTGTGGATGAGGAGCTTGAAGGATATCCTCTTGCTGACAGGGAGCCAGTGCAGGTCCCTCAGGTGGGGGGTGATGTGGCCTTGGTGTGGTACGTCGCGGGTCAGTCATGCTGAGGCGTTTTGGATGCGCTGTAGTCGTTTGATGAGGTTGGTCGGGGTCCCGCGCAGAGAGAGTTTCCGTAGTCGAGTCTGCTGCTGACGAGGGCCTGGGTGACTGACTTTCTTGTATCTGTCGGGATCCATCTGTAGATCTTGCGGAGCATGCAGAGGGTGTTGAAGCAGGAGGAGGAGACAGCGTTGACCTGCTTGGTCATTGAGAGCAATGAGTCGAGGATGATTCCCAGGTTGCATGCGTGGTCGGTGAGTGTCGGGGCTGCTCCTAGTGCCGTCGGCCACCAGGAGTTGTCCCAGGCTGAAGGGTTGGAGCCGAGGATGATGACCTCCATCTTGTCTGAGTTCAGATCAGACGGCTGGTCTTCATCCATTCGGCGACGGCTTTGGCGGTGATGGGGTCCTTGGTGAGGGAGAGGATCAGTTGAGTGTCGTCGGCATAGGAGATTATGTTGAGGTCGTGCTGTCGGGCGACGTGTGCGAGCGGGGCCATGTAAATATTGAACAGTGTCGGGCTGAGGGAGAATCCCTGGGGTACGCTGCAGATGATCTCGGAGGCTTTGGGCCAGAACGGCAGCAGGCGGACGCTCTGGGTTCTGCCGGAGAGGAAGGAGGTGGTCCATTTCAGATCCTTGTCTCGGATCCCTGCTGCTTGGAGGCGTGCGCGTAGTGTGCAGTGGCAGACGGTGTCGAAGGCGTCGGAGAGGTCTAAGAGGATGAGTGCTGCGGTCTCCCCGTTGTCCAGAAGGATCCTGATATCGTTGGTGGCGGCGATGAGGGCAGTCTTGGTGCTGTGGTTGCTGCGGAACCCTGACTGGGAAGGGTCCAGAATTCTATTTTCTTCGAGGTATCGGGTTAGCTGTCTGTTGACGATTTTCTCGATTTCTGTCAGTCCTTAGAGGCTGAAGGACCCTGATAACTGTTATCGGTACATTCCTGTCCATGTTTAGAGTATGAAGTTTAAGAGGACTCGGGCCTACTGGGGCCTAGAAGGGGAATCGGTCTCACCCTGCACTTTTTTACGCACTATGCACCTTAAAGTACAATGCGTTTATGGTTAAATTTCAGGTTTTTAACACTTGCTGCAATGACGGGGAGAGGTATCCCTATGGTAAAATGCCTCTTTGCATTGAGCTGGCTGAGTTTCTTACCTACTGTCCAAAGATTGTTCTGTTACGTTGTTGTGATGTACTTTATTCTGCGATCTAACCTGATTGTGCCAGGTCTTAAAATTAGATATTTCTGTTGCTTAGATGGTTGGAGGTAGCACACCATGGCCATCTGCGGTTAAGCTAGGGGGAATGAATTACAATTTTTATGTCAAGGCTCAAGCCCCCTGTTCACGATCTGTTGCCACGATCTGCAGGATGTGCTATAGTTTCTGCCTTTACTATGTTCTTATATTTGCTACTGTATAGTTATGCTAATTTGTCTGGTTGGCTTTTTCAATGTTTATGGTTTTTAATAACTAATAAACTATATATTTCAACCCATTTAATGTGGACAGTATTAAGAGCATATTAAATGTACAATATCTCACTCCCACCCTCTTCTGACATCCGTGTTTGCCTCCCACCCCAAATAAATGGTAGGATATATTTACAAAGACTACAATGTCATACAACACCTACAATGTCTTACACTTTGAAGCTCAGTGCATTACTTGGTTCTTGCCTGAGTGGATCCTTTTGTATTTATCTGCATGAAAGTCTATACAAGAGCTTCCAAAGGCAGTACATCAGAAGTGAGCGTGTGGTGGTTGCGTAAACAGGAGAATGCAAGGGCATGGGTTAAAAAGCAATGCTTTAAACATTACAAAACAAAATGCATTAAGGTCTGGTGGTGTGGGGGAGGGGTTACAGCAGGGTGGAAGATAGGGCACCTGTGTATCTTTGAGTTCATGAGCGTGTACATTACGTTATAGTGGAGATTATTCTTGGACGCAAGGTGAGTGATTAAAGCTCAATTTAATCCTCTGAGGAGAATCACTATGCCTAGGTCCATGAGAAGAATAAGGGGGAGAAGGATGGATGTGCTTAACTGGGATGTCATGGTTTCAGAGTTGAGGGCTCACAAGAGGGGATGGCATCCTCAGTACAGGGGAAGTGTAAGACTGTAAATATTGATATTGCTTGAATGGTAGGTGGGGATATATCATTAATTCTTTGTAAGACCACGGTGAGGAAATTAAGTAGGGCCTGCTTTACAATAAGGACCTCATTGCCTGACAGCAGTGTTGAGAGCAACCGGAGTAGGTACAACAGAAAGCGTATGATAACATGTATTACTTTGCAAAAGAGGTTAGAAAGCACAGGGTGAAAGTTGATAACATGGCTACAGGCCTAACAAAGAATGTTGATAGTAGTCTTGGCCAATTGGACTAATTTAATTTGAGTCTGAAAATGCACCATATGATTCCTGACTAAGGGAGGGAGTGAGACTGTGCCATGAATAAAAGGGATGAGGAGACATTGATGAGTGAGTGGTGGATAAGTGGAAGTCTGTCTCAATTTTGGCACAGACTGACATGAGAGAAAATACAACCATACAGAGATGGATAGCTACAAAGGCAATCCATTATTTCTGATTGGAAGTGAAGGGTAAAAGAAGGTAAGAAGAAAAATATAAGGGTGTTGTCTGTGAATAAGGAGAAGAAGATAAGGATGTTGTCTGTGAATAGGTGGTAAGTTAATCCAAAAAGAGAACCTGATATTTCGAAGTGAGGATGGTACAGAACAACAAATGAAGAGAGTTGTGTAAAGATCGGTCGAGGCCAACCTCTGGGATTAATTGAAGAGTTGGAGAAGATGCATGATACAAGGAAATAACAGTGGCATAGTTACGCTACTCTTAAAGAGAATGGGGTGTGGGGAATATGAAATTAGACATTTAGCTGACAATTGAGGATTCCCTTTAGCCAATGGAATTCTAATGGAAGAAGGTTGGGTACATTTTGATGCTAAAGTAGAGTGTGAGCAGCAGGAGGCGAATGTGCTGGCCATAAGGGCAACTGCAGTCGCAAAGATTTATACATGGCTTTGGGGTCGCTATTAGGAAAAGAACGCCCCTTCCTAATAGCGACTCGCAAAACACTATTTTGCAAGTCGCAATTTATTTGCGACTCGCAAAATAGTGTTTGTACATGGCCAACAAGGATTTAGCATCCGCAAACATGTAGCAAACCTGATTGCCCATGCAGTGACATAGCGTTCAGCCAGGGGCTGGAGGTGTGGGCATGTTCACGCAGGCTGTAATGTAGCCTGCATGGAGAACACAGTATGTGTGCATGACTGTTTTGGGTGGCCTGAGAGGGCCGGCAAAGCACTCATGCTCAAATAGGGAGTGCAAACCACTCCTCCCTATGCTCTGAGAGCAGCCTAGCCCCACAAATGCATCACAATGGGGAAAAGTAAAATGATAATAACCTCGAGTTATTATTATATTTTTCCTTTTTTTACACTGCAAAAAGCAGTAAGGCGACACTCCTCTGCCTTAGCAGAGGAGCCGCCACTGATTAGGCCCCCATAAGGGTGGTACAGTTATATTCTGCACTCACTCTTAGGACACACATCTGTAAATTCTTTATGTGTCCACAAAGGCACAAATTGGACTTGCCTGAAGTAGCCACATGGAGGTTACCTAGTGCGCCCTCCTCCAAGGTCCTCTTAAAGAAGTGCATGAAACGTCTGCAAGCCCTGGGGTGAAAAGCAGCACATATTGTGGAACCCATGTGTACACATGCATGCAAGTAATAGGAACATGAAGGATCCCAAAGGAAAATCCCCAATTTGAAATTGGTCACGCCCAATCTAGTGAAAGTAAAGATACAGATCTCCAAATAAGCATACACAAAGTTTGAACTCATGCCTTCACTATTACAGAAGAGACTGTACAATTATCAGTAATAATCCGCTTCTGTAATACCAAACTGCAACTGGATAAGGGAGGTAACGCTATACCAGATTAGCATATTAGAACAGAAGGTTTCCTGATATATCATATAATGTGTGTGCTGTGTGAACCTGGCCCTCACTGGCTCTGGCATCTCCTTCCTCTCACGGTGTCTTACCTTTCCAATTGCACTCGCCCAGGTCTGCAGCATTTCAGCACCATCTGTTTCAAAGTAATGTACCCTTTCAGAGGATAGAAAGATCTCAAATATCCCACAGGACCTAGAAATGAGATACAGAATTCTTTTAAGAACAAGGACAAATTAACATTGACCCATCCAAACACTACCAAACCCTATATTTCACATCAAGCAGGAACAAATTACTTACCTTCGGTAACACTCTTTCTGGTAGGGACTCTCTCTAACCGCAGATTCCTCACCTTTTGACTATTCTGTAGGTATCAGACTGGATCTGGAAACTTTTGAGCAGTACATCTATGCCTATGGGTGTGCCATGTGGCTTCTCAGGGATGATGTCCTACCTATAGAAATGGCATGTGGGGCCATTTAGGCACCACTCCAGTGCACAGAAGTCAGTTACTTTCGAGTCTGTCCGTGCCCCCATATGCAGAGCCCAAACAGAAAACTGGATCTTAATAATGGATAGACCCCAATTCACAGCACAGGGAGGATGGGATGGTCAGTGAGGACGCTGTGTTTAGATAGAGTCTGTACCAGAAAGAGCGTTCCCAAAGGTCAGAAACTTGTTCTTTTGATAGAGACTTCTAACTGCAGATTACTCACCTTCTAAAAAGATACCAGAGCAGTATGTATTAAGAGGTGGGTCTGTGAAGTAACGTGGTCAAAAGCCATTGATGCGAGGAAATCATCCTTCTTAAGGGCCACAGCTGCGTTAACATCCTTCGCCCAAAAACTAGGGAAGAGATCACCTGAGGAAATGATAAAAATATACCAGGCCAAATGCACTAGTGTTGCAAGCTATGGTGCGGGTGTGTGGGGATATTTAAACGTAGATGAGATACAGAAAGTTGAGAACTCTTTCTTTTGCTATCTCCTTTCAGTCCCCAGAAGCACAACCACATACGGGTGTCACCTAGCACTAGGCATCGACTATATTTCGGACCTGATAAAGATTCAGCCTATAATGATGTGGAGGCGCATCTGGACGAACGATCATTGCCATCTAACCAGAGCCCTCATAAAGGAATGCATGTCACTAGATCTTACAAAATAAGGAGGCTGGAATATGTAAAATCTTTCTTCAGCGATCTGGGCTCTCTAGGTTGCTATTCTGAGCCGACAACGATCTCCAAAATCTCAAAGAAAGACCTTAAAAACTCATGTTTGTTACACCTGAGAGACCTAAGACTGGCCAAATAAGTTGGAAAAAATCTGCATTACACCTATTGTCTATCCAAACCACCTTTTGTCTAGAGCCCTATCTAAAATCAGACCTCACCCATTTTGAGAAATTTCTATTGACAAGATTTAGAATAGGTAGTTTCTTCAGGCTTGTTTCATTTCCCACCCAAAATGATTGGTCGACAACCCTTCTCCCTTGCCCTTGTGATTGTGTTTCTAATCAAAGTAATATGCACACTGTACTGTTTTGTAATTTTTTTGTTGCTCCCCGTAGTCGCTGCATGATTCCAATATTAAAGATCATGGGATTTCAAAGATGTCGCCCAGCACTATTGGCATTGCAACTGTTGGAAAATGTACTATATGCAAAATCGATTGCCCATTTTTTAAAATTTTGTATTAATCACCGCTCTAATCTTAACAGTGTGTAATTATTGTACTTTGAGTAATATATTCATCTGTCTATATCAATTTAAAAAAAACAAATTGTTATCTTATTTTAATGGATACTGTATTTTAAAAATGCTCTTTTATGGCTTTCATCGAAAAACGAATAAAGATACTTTTGAATTGAATTGAATTTGACTCAAACTAAAAAGTTATATAGGACTGAGTAGACAAAATGCCCCTCTCAGCGAACCTCACTGTCCAGACAGTAGTGCTTGATGAATGTAGGGTGTGAAGCAAATGTAGACGCCTAATAGATGTTCAGGACAGAAACTCCACATACCAATGCAGTGGTTGCAGCTATGGCCCTGGTGGAATGATGCTTAAAGTCCTTTCGGATGCTACTTAGCCGATCTTGATGTAAAGTATGATCCACAGGGACATGGTCTTTTTCTGCATGGCTTTGGCTACTTTAGCTCCAGCAAATGCCACAATGAACTGAATGTTCACCCAGTGTTGGTAAGATCAATGTAAAAGCTCAGTGCTCTTTGAGATCAAGGTGATGGAGTCTCTCCTTTCCTTAGAGGGGTGAGATAGAGCACAAAGGCTGGCAGGGTGAAGGTTCAATCAGCATGGAACGGCGTCACAACGTTCGGTAAAAGCAAACCTTCTGTCCAATAGAATAAGTTTATCTGGAAAGAAAGTGGTGGATGGACGCAAAGAGCCTGTAGCTCCATCACTCGCGGCACTGATGTTACAGTTATGAGGTCTTGAGGGTAAGAAGCTACAGAGGACAGCTGTGAAGTGGCTCAAAGAGAGTGCACATCAAAAAGTGAGGACCAAGTTAAGGTCCCACTATGCCATTAAAAAAGGAGAGGGAGGAAAAAAGTGTTGCAGGCCCCTCAAAAAACACATTCGCAACTGATGATTTAAAAAAATGAGGGCTGGTCCAGCAACCATAAAAAGACTGAAAGAGCCAAAAGGTACCCTTAAACGGTGCCCAATAGAAAGCCTTACTGGACAAGAGACATAACAAACAACAGAACATCAGATAACTTGGCCTGGAGAGGGTCAATATGTTGTGTTTGCTGCACCAAACCACAAAATTGTCCAAACAACAGGTCATACAGATTTTGTCGAGGGACATGTGGCTGCCAAGATGATATCAACCACCTGCAGAGGAAGGTCAAAAGTGTTCAGCTGTCGGGCCGCAATCTTGAAGTATGAAAGTGGAGATTGGGAAGGGCTGAGTGCAGAGCCCTGCCCTCTTGCTGCAACATCAGGTCGTTCCAGAGGGGCAGCTTGATTTGAGGCCAGATGCTCAAACCCAGTAGCTCTGGATACCATACTCTGTGCCCAATCCAGGGCCACTAGGATGACGTCAGCCCAGTCAGTCCTGATCTTCTTCAGAACTCGGGGAGAACAGGTATCGGCAGGGAGGCAAACACTAGTCCTGAGGTCTAGTTTAGGCAGAATGAGTATACAGGTGAGACATACTTTGGAAAGTCCACCAGCAGAAGTGTTGACATTGCATCTTCTCAGCGGTGGTGACTAGATTGAGCCAAGGCTTTCCCCATTTGCGGAAGAGATCTTGAGCACTGCCACTTGTGATCAGCTAGCCATCGATGGCTGAGTTCATCTACTCTGGAATTCGAAGATCTTGCTAGGTGGTGTACCATCTGGAAGAACCCAAGATTGTCTCGCTACTTCGAGAGGTATTGTGCCACTTGGCACAGGGCCCAGGACCCCACTCTGGCCTACCTTGCTTGTTGAAGTACCACATGGTAGTGGTGTTGTCCATAAGCACCAGTACCAGTCTCCCTTTGATGGATGGAAGGAAGTCTTTCAGAACAATCAGGTGGCCTGCTGGTCCTGGAGTTGGATATGGAACAACCTCCATCAAAAACCAGAGATCTCTGATCCCCACCACTCCCACATGGCTGCCTCAACCCACTAGGGACTCATCTGTCACCACTGTAATCCCTGGGTGGGGTAAGGGGAGGGGTCTGCCACTGACCCAATTGCGATCCAGTCACCACTACTGTCATTCGTTCACTGTCTCCTCCCTCCAAAATGTGCTTGGGGAAGTCCCCTTGAGGTTGAGCTCACTGAGACTTCAGACCCCACTGCAGAGCCCGTATATGCCATCTGGCATGCTTATCCTTCAGGATGCAGAATGCCATCAGTCCCAAGAGACTCAGAGTCTACCTCACAGGAATCCAGGACAGAGGCTGAAAGATCAGGATGATAGCCTGGATGTCCTGGACTCTCCTTTCTGGGGGTAGGGGATGAAGGCATGAAACCAATCCATATCCAGAAATATTCGGAGGAAGAGGATCATCTGAGAAGGAGTTAGGTGTGACTTTGGTACATTGATAGTGAATCCCAAAGGGGACATGAGCTTGGCTGTAGTCTGGAGGTGGCTGATGACTGTCTTGGGCAAGCCCCTTTCAACAGCTTTTGTGAACACCTGGTGTGCGCCAGTGAGACCTGAGGGAGCACAGCAAACTAAAAAAAGCTCCCATTCCTCCACGAACACAGATGGGTATAAACAAATAGGCGTCCTTCAGGTCCAAAGTTACCATCCAGTCTCCAGGGTCGAGGGCTGACAATACCTGGGTCAGTATGAACATCTTGAATTTTTCTTTCTGGATGAAGGTATTGAGAGTTTGTAGGTCTAAAATAAGACAAAGGCCTCTGACAATCTTCAGCACTAGAGAGTAGCGGGAATAACAATCATGGCTTACTTCAGGCAGCCTCTTGATAGCACTCTGGGCAAAAGGCCTTGCACTTCTTGCCATAAGACGGACATATGGTCATCCATAAGTCGCTCTGGTGGAAGTTGTGGAGGAGTAGTAAGGAAGGGCAAAGTGTACCCCTTCTACACAATCTGCAGGATCCACCTGCTGACTAATGTGAAAGTCTGCCAAGTGTCAAGGCCACTGGCTTCTTGAATGTTATCATGCCAATTTTCATCGAGGTATGGTTGCCCTATTTCATCACCCACATCACATCATAATTGTTGTGCAAATTCGTACCAAAAAAGGAATGCAAAGAATGTGTCTTTCCTTTTCAGGGTGGCAAGTCAAGTGGAGGAGGCTGCGCTTCGACAGAAGTCAAGTGTAGCCTTGGACATGAATCTGAGTCGGATAGCACAGTCAGCATCTCGTCCTCTGGCCTTAGTGGAATCTGCATCGGAATTGATGCTCTGGGAACCAGCATGGTACCAGAGGTGGAGTGGGTGAAGGAGCCAGAGGAGGCCCAGTGGTGGATTTACAGGGTTCAACTGGTGCCGAGGGTGTACCCACCTGTAGTATCCTAAATAGGGGGTCCTTGAATTTGATTTTTTGAATTTGAGTCGGATTTCTAAAGCGCGTAGCTACCCGTGGGCGTCCCAGCGCTGTTGCTCAACATGCTAGATCCAGGGAAGGGGGATGTTTAGGGGAAGAGCCAGGTTTTTAGTAACCTACGGAAGGCCAATGGTTGGTTTCCCTTCGGATATTGAGGGCAAGGGCATTCCATAGCTTTGAGGCGTTATATGAGAAGAGGCGTTCCCCTGAGCGTGCTCTTCTTATTCTGGGGACACTGGCCAGGGAGAGGGTACTTGATCTCAGCTGTCTATTGGCTTTGTGAGGTTTGATGAGCGGTCTCAGCATGGGGGGGGGGGGGCCTCTGCCATGGAGGATTTTGTGCGAACTACAGAGGGTTTTGAAGATAATTCTTTCCTGAATTGGGAGCCAATGTAGTGATGTGAGAGCAGGTTTAGCGGAGCATCTGGGCTTTGTCCCAGTGAGGAGCCTGGCTGCTGCATTCTGGACGTGTTGCAGTTTGTTGATGACCAATTTTGGGGCCCCTAGGTACAGGGCATTTCCGTAGTCCAGTCTTGAGAGGATTAGGCCCTGGATGAAGAGTTTTCTGGACTGGAGGGGGATTAGGGGGAGGATTTTCCGTGCTGTCCGCATGAGGCCAAAGCATGTTCCAGCGGTTTTCCTCGCTTGGGCTTTAAAGTTTAGGACTTGGTCAATCCAGATGCCTAGGCTCTTGATTTCCTTTTTAGGGGTGGGGGGTGTTCCCATGCAGGGCGACCATAAGAGTGTGGTAGGGAGTTTACATGGGTCGCCAAGTAGTAAAATCTCTGTTTTCTCCCCGTTAAGTTTAAGGCGAGAGTCGCTCATCCATTTTGAGATGTTCTGAAGGCAAGTGGCTAGGTTGTCCAAGCATTGGGCCGACTGATTTAGGGAGACGACAAGTTGGGTGTCGTCAGCATACATGACTACCTTTAGCCAAAAGGTGTCACAATATCTTCCAGAGGGGACATATACACATTAAAAAGTGTGGGGCTCAGGGAGGAGCCCTGGGGGACCCCACACTGAAGGGGTAATGCTCTGGAATGAGCATGCCCGTCAGCTACCTCGAAAGTTCTATGCTCCAAAAAAGATTTGAGCCAGGCCAGGGCGGTGCCAGTGACTCCCGCTCTGTTAAGCCGGTGGATGAGGATGGCGTGGTCCACCGTGTCGAATGCAGTGCTTAAGTCCAGGAGGATCACTGCCACTGATCCCCCTGCATCCAAGATGGTTCTTGCTTCTTCGATCACGGCTATGAGGGCGGTATCTGTGCCCTGCCCTGGTCTAAACCCTGTCTGGGAGAGACGCAGGAGGTCATTGGACTCCAGAAAGGTGGAGAGTTGTTGATTAACAATCTTTTCAGCCACCTTGCTGATACCGGGGAGACGTGAGATCGGTCTAAAGTTGGCCAGATCTGAGGGGTCAAGGTGGGGTTTTTTCAGCAGCGATCTGATTATGGCCCTTTTCCAGTTTGGGGGGATATAAATATCAGCAGCCCTACATGCCAAGAACAGATGCATACTGGTAAGTAGCATATTCCGTTCGAGGCATGTGGGCTGCTGAATTTATATCTGTGCATAGAATAAATAGCAGTATCCTCTTTAGCGGCGGTTGCCCGTGCCAGCTGCAGCAGTCTGAAAAAGAGTTTTGAGAACAGCCTGACCTACAGCAGCTTGCTGTTTGGAGTGTACATCCACGAAGTAGTGTTTGGTGAATGTGTGTATGATGGTCCATGTGGCTGCTCTACATATATCCTCTAGAGGAATGTTACCTAGGAAAGCCATGGATGCCCCTAACTTGCGTGTGGAATGCGCTCTTGGGGGAACTGTTAATGTGCGTTAGCCTTTTGATAGCAGATCTGTATGCGCTTAACAATCCATCTGGCTATATCTGATTTTGAAATTGGGTTGCCTTTGTGCTGTGGAGAGAAGGCAACAAAAAGTTGCTTAGTTTTCCTGAAATCTTTAGTCCTGTCTATGTAATACAGGAGAACCCTCTTAACATCCAGTGTGTGCAGTGCTCTGTCTGCCACCGAATCAGGATTTGGGAAGAATACTGGCAGTTCAATTGTTTGGTTAATGTGGAACTGTGACACCACTTTAGGCATAAATTTAGGGTTGGTACGCAGCACTACCCTATTAGCATGAATCTGAATGAAAGGCTCCTGAATAGTGAGGGCTTGCAGCTCACTAACCCTTCTGAGCGACGTGATCGCCACTAGAAAGGCCACTTTCCATGTTAGACATTGTATTTCACAAGAGTGAAGATGTTCAAAGGGTGGACCCATTAGTCTGGTGAGAACTATGTTTAGATTCCAGACAGGTGAAGGTGGGTGCCTTGGAGGAATTACCCTTTTGAGTCCTTCCATAAAAGCTTTAATGGCAGGCACTTTGAAAAGCGAAAGGTGCTGTCTGTTCTGAAGATAAGCTGCAATTGCAGCTAAATGTATCCTGATGGAACTATGGGCCAGATTGCATCTGTATAGGTGCAATAAATAACATATGATGTTTTGCGTTGATGCATTGTTGGAACAATAAATGACAAAAAGCATCCATTTTGCCGCATAGCACGCCCTGGTTGTAGGCCGCCTAGCCTCCTTGATGATGTCCATACAGTCAGGAGGCAGGTTCAGGTAGCCAAACTCTATGACCTCAGGAGCCATATTGCAAGGCTCAACTGTTGCGGATCTGGGTGCTGAATGTCTCCATGGCTCTGAGTGAGGCGACTGGGTGTGAGTTGCAGTCGCTGGTGGGGCACCACAGAAAGTTCTAGTAACGTGGTGTACCATGCTTGCCTTGCCCACGTTGGAGCAACTAGGATGAGTGTCATGGAGTGCTGCCGCAGTTTGCGCGCTACCAGCGGTATGAGCGGTGCTGGAGGAAAAGCATACGCAAATCTGTTTGACCAGTTGATCCATATCGCATTGCCCTGAAACTGCGGGTGTGGGAACCTGGCGGCGAAGGTTTGCCATTTTGCATTTTCTTGTGTGGCGAATAGGTCTATCTCTGGATGACCCCACTGCTGGAAGTACGGTTGTAGCACTGAGGGATGTATATCCCACTCGTGCATTTGATGGCTGTGCCTGCTGAGCAGGTCCGCCATCTGGTTGTCCTTGCCTGGGAGGTGTTCCGCCATGAGGAACATGTTCCTTTGAATGGCCCACTTCCACATGCTCTGTGCTAGGTGTGACAAGTGTGGAGAGTGTGTCCCTCCCTGCTTCTGGATGTAATACATTGCAGTCATGTTGTCTGTCCGGATCTGCACGACTTTGTTGCACAAATGCAATTTGAATGCCTTCATTGCCATGAAGATTGCCATCAACTCCAGTAGGTTGATGTGCATCTTCTGCTGCTGCGTCCTCCATAGGCCCTGCACTGTGTAATGGAGGACATGCGCTCCCCAGCCCTGGAGAGATGCGTCCGCTGTCAGCACTATCTGTGGCACAGGCTCTTGGAACGGTCGTCCCCTGCAGAGGTTTTGTGTGTTCCACCAATGTAGAGAGTTGTATGCACGACCAGTCACCAACACTAGGTCCTTCAGTTGTCCCTGAGCCTGGTTCCACTCTCGCGCCAAGCACTCCTGAAGCGGACGCATGTGCAGCCTCGCGTGTGGGACTATAAAGATGCAGGAGGCCATCATGCCTATGAGCTGCAGAAACACTTGCGCTGGGAGTGAGTGTTGGGGCCTGAATTTTTGAATCAGCACCTGTATGTTGTTGACTCTCGCTGAGTTTGGCTGTGCTGTTGCGGTTAGAGTGTTTATTTGTGCGCCTAAGTACTGTTGTACGTGTGCGGGTTGAAGATGAGACTTCTGGTAATTTAGTGGAAATCCTAGACTGTGTAAGAGGTGAATTGTGCGGGACATGTGGCTGGCACATTGCTGGGCCGACTTCGCTTGGATAAGCCAGTCGTCTAGATAAGGATAGACATGGATGTGTTGTCTCCGAAGGTGCGCAGCTACTGTCGCTAAGCACTTGGTAAACACTCTGGGGGCCGTAGTGACCCCGAAAGGCAGGACCTTGAA
This sequence comes from Lissotriton helveticus, assembly GCF_964261635.1. Classification (NCBI taxonomy): domain Eukaryota; kingdom Metazoa; phylum Chordata; class Amphibia; order Caudata; family Salamandridae; genus Lissotriton; species Lissotriton helveticus. Next base: position 937,983,364 of record NC_136068.1, read on the forward strand.
CTGGTAATGCTGGTTGTTTATGGTGAACCTGAGATATTTCCTGTGACTGGGGTGAATGGGAATGTGGATATATGCATCCTTCAGGTCTAGGGTTGCCAGGAAATCCCCCTGACTGAGCAGTGGTGGAACTTGCTCCAAAGTGAGCATGTGAAAATGTTCTGACAGGATGTATTGGTTCAAGGGTCTGAGGTCTAGAATGGGCCTGAGAGACCCGTCCTTTTTTGGGATTAAGAAGTACAGAGAGTACACCCCTGTACCCTGTTGTTCTAACGGCACGAGTTCTATGGCCCCTTTTTGCAGCATGGAGATGACTTCTTGCTGCAATAAGCGCATGTGCTCTGCGGACATAGGACGTTGCCTTGGGGGTATGTTGGGTGGAGTGGAGGTTAGTTCTAGACAATATCCGTATTGTATAAGCTGTCTCACCCACCTGTCTGTGGTAATGCCTTCCCAGACTGGCAGGAACTGCTGAAGTCTTCCCTCGACCGGTGTTATATGGTCCGGGGGCAGTGACAAGACGTCACTGTTTATTGGTGGCGGAGGATCTGGCATTATTATTTCCCCGTCCTCTGCCTTTGGTGCTGTTCCCACGGTATCCACCCCTATTGCTTTTGTTATAGGTGGTTTGTGTGCCTCCTTTATTGTATTGGGCTTGCTGCGATGCTTGTCCCCTAGAAGCTCCCCTGTTACCGGAGCGACAAAAGGAACCGCCCCTGAACTATTGTGACTGTAGAGCTCCCATGGACTTTGCAGTTTCCGGGTCCTTTTTAATTTTCTCTAGGGTTGTGTCTACATCAGGACCAAAGAGAAAGTCAGGGTTAACTGGCTGATTAAGCAGAGTCGTTTGGATTTCTGACTTGAAACCAGATATGCGGAGCCGGGCATGTCTTCTGAGCATCACACTAGTGTTGATGGCCCTAGCTGCTGTGTCAGCTGCATCTAACGCACATTTAATGGATGCGTTTGAGATTAGCTTCCCCTCCTGTATCAGCATTTTAGCTCCTTCCTTATAAGCATCAGGCAGGTGTTGCAGTAGCTGCTCTAACGTGTCGTAATGAGCCCTTTCATATCTGGCTAATAAGGCTTGTGTATTCGAGATTCTCCAAATATTAGCCGTTTGAGCTGCTACACGTTTGCCAGAAGCTTCCAAGATCTTGGATTCTTTGTCCGGAGGAGGAGCATCACCACTTGTTTGAGAGTTTGCTCTCTTACGAGCATTAGCCACCACCAAGGAGTCTAACGGAAGCTGGCCTTTGATATACGTAGGGTCTACAGGCGCAGGCCGGTACTTCTTTTCAATTCTGGGGTTCACAACCCTTGCCTTTGTTGGTTCTTTGAAAATGTCACCAGCATGTTTGAGCACACCTTTAAGCATTGGCAACGTCTTCACTGATCTTTCTGAAGTTGAGAAGGTATCAAATAGAAAGTCTTCCTCTACTGGGTCAGCGTGCATATCCACATCATGGTTAAGGGCTGCCCTCTCAATCAATGCGTTAAACGCTGCAGTATCCTCATTAGGTGATGTTTTGACTGCATAGGACTGAGTGTCAGGCGTGGTGTGTGGCTCATCAGGGTCAACAGGGTCAGTCCATGGTTGGGTCTCCTCTTGATCCGTGTCAATAGGATAATTAAACTGTTCTTCATTGTACCCTTCCTGTACATCCTCAGTGGCATGTGTGGGAGAATAGGTACATTCCTGTCCATAGGACTGTATAGGCTCAAAAAGAGTAGGTGAGGTGGCAGAGTCCCTCTTCTTTTTGAGTGGTATTTTGTACGACTCCATAGGAGTTTCCGGTCTGATTTTCCTTTTATAAATCGTGAGTCTTCCTGAATCGGAGTCGATGAATAATTTCGACTGATTGTCATAGGATGGCGCCTGGAACAGAACGTCCTCCTCCATGGGTCGAGTGGTTGAAGCTACCGACAATGATGTGGATGTGTCGGTGCCCTTTTGGAGCTGGAGCGCTTTAGGTTGTGCGGTTGGGGGCAGTCCGTACTTTATCGGCGCCGTAAGCATTGAAGACGGACTGACCTGCTTGGAGGGAGGCGTTGTTTTCGATCCGACCGACTTCAGCATGTTGTTTATGGCCGTGCGTCGACTCGAGCTGTTGGTGCGCAGCAGGTACGCTCCTTTGCTTCGACTTGATATGTTCTTTCGGGTCGATTTTGGTTTTTGACTCGAAGGCCTTGACCGTTAGCAGCTTCCAAATCTTCGGATCGAGGGTCTTTTGAGTCTTGAGTCCTTTGGTAGCGTCGCCATCTTTGGACCCGGACGTCGACGACGTGAGCGTGACGTGCTTGACTTTAGAGACGGGCTCACTCGCTCCGATCTTCGGGTCGACACCCCCTTGCGGCCCCGAGGTGTCGATGACACCTTTTGACTTGATCGGGTCCGAAGTCGTCGAGCCGATGACTGTTTTCACCAGTCTCGGTTTCGATTTAGTGTCTTTAGGTTTCGATTTATCCACTGATGGTGGTCGATCGACCGATGGCTCTTTCGAAATGTTGTTAGCCGGGCCTGGAAGCGGGGCTATAGAACGTAGATGAAGATCTTGGCTAAGGCCTTCCAGCGATGCCTCGACCTGAGCCTTGGAAGGTACAGAGTCTTTATTGGGCCCCGCTACTGCGGTTGGGCCTTGCTCATAGCTTGAGTCGTCGCCGACTGCTCCGATGGCTTGTGCGTCGTCTCCTACCTCGACGATGTCTTCAACATGGACGTAGATTTCCTCTTCGTCCTCATCATAGTTCGAGTTCTGTTCCGACGCGGGATCCGACTGTTGATCAGGATCCTCCTCTTCTACACCCTCTTCACTGTCAGCCTCGAAGATGTTCACTGGGTCGGGCGCTGACTCTCGTGCCGACTGTCTTGCGGCGCGCCGAAGCCGAAGAGTCTTCTTTGACCTGAATCGAGAACAGGCCATACAGCTGGCCTCGTCGTGGTCTGGTGATAGACATTTATTGCACACCGGGTGCACATCAATGTGAGGGTATTTGGAGTTGCAAACAGGACATCGTTTGAACGGATCGTCGATCGTGGATGGTGCCTTAGGTGTCGAAAAGGCAAGCGGCCTTCGACGTCCGTCTCGAAGAACTGGAGCAAGTACAAAGCACTGAACTAAAGACAATACAGTCGCCCCGAAGGCCTTTTGGCCTTTTGAAAAAGTTTTTTAGCTATTCCGAACGTGAGTCAAGAAAGTACATCCGAACCCAATGGCGGAAAAAAACAATCTGAAGATGGAGGGGATGCCCATGCGCACTGTAGTCCAGGGGAGGAGCCACCTATCTCGTGATACTTCGAAGACTCTTCCAGGACAACAATGTGCAATCCTCCGGACCCAACACTAGGTGGCGATCTATGCACAGATATAAATTCAGCAGCCCACATGCCTCGAACTAGAGTGTTTCATTGCTTGTCGACAGTTTCACTTTGCTGTCCGTTATGGTCTTCGAGTTCATTGATGCACGGTCACTGCAGTCCTTCGTGTTGTGGCTTGACCCCAAGCACCAAAGGCAAACATATTGAGGACCTCTCACAGACATTTCTTTGTGACAGTCCTTACAGGTTTTGAAACCTGTCGTCTTGGGAGATGACATTTCTCATGCACACTGTAAAATGTAGATAAACAACTGTCTCAAAGAGACAAGAGGTAGCACCAGAGCTGTGTCTGGTGGCACAGAGAGGAAGGAACTGATAGCAGCCTTTACGGGCCCTGCATGTCATTTCCGGAGTGGAATGGTGTCAGTGTAGAGCTGACGGCACCACCTACCAGCGCGCAGAGATACTGCTTAAAGGTTTCCAGATCCAGTCCCACTCCCGGGGAATATTCAAAAGGTGAGGATTGTGCAGTTAGACGTCTCTATCAGAAATCACAATAACCACCCAGAAATTATACTGTCACCTCTACTCAGGGCCACTCTGTACTAATGTGTGAGGTTCTGGAAGGAGGGAGGCAAGTTACACAGATGTGGTAAAGTTTAGGATTATGTGACAATGTACAAGGTCATAGATGGGCGTTAGAGATCTGTAATTAGACATAATGTCATGGATGAGTGATACAGCACTATGACATGATATAAGTGCTAGGCAGGTTAGACATATATGTGATGAGGCATGCAACTCTTATGGTATCATAGAAACGCATGTACTGATGTCTAAGGTTCTGAGTGTGGTACACAGATCTGCAATGAGATATAAGGCATTGAGTGCGTGTGGTACCAGAATATGATTCAACAACAAATGGAGGAGTACCCCCTGGAGGCGTAACAGAGAAAGGCTCTGTACCTAGAGTATAAGGCTCAGTGAAGCACAGTGTGCCCAACCTTTTTGCAGGACAAAGCATGTCCTTTTAGAAGACCCCTCACTCACCAACCTGGTTGGTGACATGTTTCATCATCAGGGTCCCACCCCGAAGGCCGAGTGCCAACAGAGTGTGCTTCGACACCTGACTACAGTGGAGCGGGTATATTTTCTTTTTTATATGTGCAATAGTTCTAAAGGTGATAAGTGGTTTAAAAAGGGGCCAATACTACTCACTGCAAGACTTTATTCCTGAGTGATTGAACCCCCATAAAAAAGAGATGTGACACCTATGTCTAATTAGGTAGACTCCGGTGTCTAAGACGTGTAGTGTTTAAAAATAGAGACATGTGCTATGTGATTTTAAAATTTAGGTCTACATGTTTCAACCATCTTGCGATTGTGGGTTTTCGTCAGGACCAGTGTGGGTGACCTGGGTGGTACGCACACGCTAAGGTGCGCCCTGCCCACGATCACGTGAAAATTGTTTGGAATCACAAACTTGTGGACCTTTGCAAAATATAGTCTTCTCCCCAATCTGGAAGAAAAACCTGTAGAGGGAAAAAAAGAGGGGGGGGGGGATTGGGATCACGTAGACAAGCAAACAAACATTTTTTGTACATTTAACATATATTGTGCTTATAAAGGTGGTTAGCAGAATTAGCTGCTCCGCTGCTGACCCATGCTAGTTGCTAGTATAGCACCAGGACACACCTAAATGTGGCGGGGAGGTGCAATTGTGTTCTTAGCAGGCTGTGCATAGGTGGTTGTTTCCCCAGGGCCTCTCGTGGTAAGGGCCTGGCATGGCGCCTGGGTTTTTTTTTTGTAAGAGGAAAGTGCGGGCAAATTGATTGTGCGGTAAACAGTTGGGCCGCGGTAGTCAAAATGCTGTGGGATTTAAACATGTCTCACATACACCCAGGGCGCTACATCGATGAATCCAAGTGGTAGGAATTCCATTCCAAAGATGTAGCCCTGTGAAGCCCAGATTTATGTAAAACATTAGGCTTACTGAGAGAGTGGTGCTCACGTCACCTGGATAGAAAAACACACAAGCGGGTACATACCGAAATGAGCGATGTTGCATCATCTCCCGTGTTTTGGTCAAGTCCCGTGGGAACATTAAAGTACGACTTACTTGTGGCTTCTGCTCATCGGACTGGAAACCTACTTGGTTCCTGTTCGGTACGCCCCGTGGAAGTCCCTAGCTGCCTGTGTCAGCGTCGGAGTTTATCTGTAACTCTGGGCTTCCTGGAAGGGGCGGGGTGGGTGTGACCTTTGTCACGTCGGACAAGGAACCAATCACCGGAGTGTATTAACATCACAAATGTATTAACACCTAAGAAATAGGCTAGTGGTAGCTGACAACATTGACCCTTTCGAACCAGCAGGCCATGAAGTACAGACCTTCATTGGCCACCCATTACTCAGAAGGGGAAGTAACCACCTCCTAAACCCATTTCCTGTACATCCCCTCCAGTGCCAATAGAAACATGAAACTCGATTCGAGTGCGGTCACACCCGTAAATACACCTGTTAGATACACCTATATGATGGGTGGGAATCATACGGGCATCGTTAGGCCAAAAGGTTCTGCCCTCCCATTTGACTCTGTCAGTCTTTTCTCCCTACGTTTACCACTATGTGTTTCTCAAGATGTGTTTTTTACTAATTTTTTACCAGTTTATAATTAATTTGGAAGCATATAGATAATGCATTCATATCTACCGCTTTCTGCTCCCTTTAAAAACCGGGCGGTCTGTGTCCATCAACATGCGAAAACTTTAATGCTCACGGACACTCGATCGGTGTTTGATTACCGTGGTAACCTCTCTCAAGCCTCGCTTACGCAAGACACTGCGGTGATTGGTTCCTTGTCCCACGTGACAAAGGGCACGCCCACCCCGCCCCTTCCAGGAAGCCCAGAGGTACAGATAAACTCCGACACTGACACAGGCAGCTAGGGACTTCTACGGGGCGCACTGAACAGGAACCAAGTAGGTTTCCAGTCCGATGAGCAGAAGCCACAAGTAAGTCGTACTTCAATGTTCCCACGGGACTTGACCAAAACACGGGAGAGGACGCAACGTCGCTCATTTCGGTATGTGTGTTTTTCTATCCAGGTGACGTGAGCACAGCTCTTGGAACCCGGAAGCCCATGTAGCGGCTTACACCGCTCTCTCAGTAAGCCTAATCTGGGCTTCAGAGGGCTACATCTTTGGAATGGAATTCCTACCACTTGGATTCATAGATGTAGCGCCCTGGGTGTATGTGAGACATGTTTAAATCCCACAGCATTTTGACTACCGCGGCCCAATTGTTTACCGCACAATCAATTTGCCCGCACTTTCCTCTAACTAAAAAAACCCCCAGGCGCCATGCCAGGCCCTTACCACGAGAGGCCCTGGGGAAACAACCACCTATGCACAGCCTACTAAGAATGGAATTGCACCTCCCCACCGCATTTAGGTGTGTCCTGGTGCTATACTAGCAACTAGCATGGGTCAGCAGCTGAGCAGCTAATTCTGCTAACCACCTTTATAAGCACAATATATGTTAAATGTACAACAAATGTTTGTTTGCTTGTCTAATGTGATCCCAACCCCCCCCTTTTTTCCCTCTACAGGTTTTTCTTCCAGATTGGGGGGAAGACTATATTTTGCAAAGGTCCACAAGTTTGTGGTTCCAAACAATTTTCACGTGATCGTGGGCAGGGCGCACCTTAGCGTGTGCGTACCACCCAGGTCACCCACACTGGTCCTGACGAAAACCCACAATCGCAAGATGGTTGAAACATGTAGACCTAAATTTTAAAATCACATAGCACACGTCTCTATTTTTAAACACTACACGTTTTAGACACCGGAGTCTACCTAATTAGACATAGGTGTCACATCTCTTTTTTATGGGGGTTCAATTACTCAGGAATAAAGTCTTGCAGTGAGTAGTATTGGCCCCTTTTTAAACCACTTATCACCTTTAGAACTATTGTACATATAAAAAAGAAAATATACTCGCTCCACTGTAGTCAGGTGTCGAAGCACACCCTGTTGGCACTCGGCCTTCGGGGTGGGACCCCGATGATGAAACATGTCACCAACCAGGTTGGTGAGTGAGGGGTCTTCTAAAAGGACATGCTTTGTCCTGCAAAAAGGTTGGGCACACTGTGCTTCACTGAGCCTTAAGCTCTAGGTACAGAGCCTTTCTCAGTTACGCCTCCAGGGGTACTCCTCCATTTGTTGTTGAATACTTAAGAAGGGGACCGGGAGTTCCCACCTCACAGATTTGTTAAAAACTCTTACTCTCCCCTATTGTTGTGGAGTGCCGGAATATGATTGTCAGAATACTGCAGTAGTGGCCGGTGTGTGTATTGAGTGGAGGGCTGGGGGTAGTGGGGCTTGAGGGCTCAGGGTGAGGGGAACTGATGGACATTAAATACACTTTAAAAAGACACTTACCAGCCTCTCTGCATCGTGTCCCTCTCTTCTGCAGGCACAGGCTCCCAGAGTTCACTGCTGCCATTTCTGACGCTGCTTTCATGCTGCTAAAAGCAGCATCAGGATTGGCCTGAGCACCAATGATTTGCACTCCCAGTTAGACTGGGAGCCTGTGCCTGCTCTTTCCAACCCAGCAACGTACCTCGGGTTAGAGAGAGCTTCAGTGCGCATGACTGGTTGGCCGGCCGGAGACTGCCGGCCAGACCGTCATGTGCATTGAATATCAGTGCAAAACACTCCCCAACAGCCTTTCATCATCCTGGCCCTGCATTCCAAGCCTCGGCTCAGTGAGAAAAAATTGAACAATAATAAACAATATTATTGTTTTATTTGTCATTTTTTTGGCTGCTGGCAGGAGGGGCGATGCTCCTCCGCCATAGCAGAGGAGCCACCACTGGAATATTATTTAGTAAATATCTTCTTCAAAAATGTCACCCCATTAGAGTTAATAACACCAGATCTAAACACAATGGGACACAGCATTTTTGTAAACATTATTTAGGACATATTATTTATGTCCGATATTTCTGTTGACAATATTCTGACGATATTATCCACTGAGGGGAGCACAGCTTACTGTGTTACGAAGTTTTGGTTGTACCATGAAGCTCTCTAATGAGGGAGGGTTAAACCTATCTTTAGTGCTGTATAACATTAGGTCTAGTTTTTACAGATGTGAAATTTGGTATCAAGTCACTGTAGCTTATGGAGCTAATGAGGTAAAGTTTGCATATTTTTTCCAGAGCTCTGTAATACGATTTAAGCCCTGAGAGGATTAGGACGTTCATTGATGAGGAATAAGACACTCTGAGTCATACCCAACTGTACTGAGATATCAGATCCTGAAGGGTTATACCAATTAATAATGACATAGAAGGTCATGCATAGTTTATATTAATCTCTAATGGGGTGTATCATCCCTGGTAGTTTATTCAGATGAATGGTGGGACGTTAGATCCACAGTGGGTCATACCAACCAGAAATGAAGTATAAGTTCATGGATGAACAGTGATTTAGTATAAAACCAGTTAAAACCAGTAAGATTAAATAAATGGTCACTCCTATGTTCTGCAAGGGGCCAACTCAGCCTTTCATCCTTAAGATCAAAATATCAAAGGGTTTGGTAATAGCAGCACGTTTTATTAAAAGAACTATTAAAAGAACTATGAAAAAGAAAACAACATGGCACAATTAATATGTATAAGATAAGCTAACTTTATTAATATGAGATCGTGGGAAGGGTATCTTAGGTACAATGTCCTGTGTGGGTTATACAGGTGTGTGATGAAGTCAACTTTTGCAGATGGGTTATACAGTTGTGTGCCGAGATATATCCAGATGTATATGCACATTTGTACATGCAATACCTGTCTGTAGGAGCCGGACTTGACTGTAGATCTGTCCTGTTTACAGCCAAGCACACAATATCTGCAGCATCGATCTTTCCGGACGGCTCACAGCTCTTGTCACTCTCATAAAACAAAAGGGATTTTTCCAGACAGCACCAGACCCTGTGGAACTCTACATAAAAAAAAGAAAATAACATTGGCAACTAACAAATGTGTGGTGTTAAGAGAACCTCTCTGATGCACACCCTCTCCCTTTCCTTTTCCTGGAGTTAGGTTAATTTAGTGCTACCTTCTAAGCTGTGACTATGCTCCCACTGACTTCCTCTAGCCTTATAGTTTTCTTTTTCTTCACTCACATACAATGTATAATTTCCCTTGTGAGTCTCATGCTATGTTTGTGCTTTACTTCTCTGTGATAGAAGCCCCTTTTATCGCCATGCTGTGAAAGCTCTCTATTCTCTGTGCGGTATTCATTATTCTTACTTTTTAGGTCTCGCTGAACAAACGCGCATGCGTTGTTCTGCGAGAGTATAGTAGGCAAAACAGCTCTTGAAACCAGCGAGGATTGTCCCCAATGCATGTGAGTTACTCAAGCGCGACGCTTCCCGAGCGAGCGTTTGAGCTCACTTCTCAATCACACCCCATATGGTGTTCCCTCCCACTCGCTCGCACATCAAAGGCTGCTGCTCCCCCGCCAATGCGCTCCCGCCTTTCACACTTCAAAGGAATGCGTTTCCCGGCTGCTTTTCATTTCATTTGGCGGCCGCTTTTTGTACCTGGGCTCCCCTGGTTAATAGAGTCACCCAAGGTGGTCTGTGAACTTTTTATTACACCGGGGATCGGCCGATTATTAAATTTTACGTGTCTGGTGCTTTCCCCAGTCTTTGCCCCAATATATTTGATCTCTTCTCCCACCAGTTTTGCGTCCGCATCCATCATCTATCTTTTTACCTGCCTTTTCCCCCCTCCATTCCCCTCTTTCCTCCCCCTGCAATCGCAGTTTAGACAAGGGTCGGTTTGCAGCCCCTGCCCCCTCTACCCTGCACGACCACGATGCTTAACATCCCTGCCCGCCTTTCCAGTACCTCAACAAAAGAGTGGTGAAACAGATGCATTTTAATTGAGACCCATTGACTCGGACGGCCTTATCATCCATGGGGCATTTTAGGAACCACAAAGAAAAACCATCTTCGGAGGTCCATTCATTTCTGCTTGATCAGAGACAGGCCGATTTCTGTTCAATTTAAACTCGCAGCAGTTGCCATCCTACATGCAAATACACATTTAAGAGAAGCTGCAAGTTTGCTTTATTGAATTAACCATCAAGGGACAAGAAAAGCAAACAGCGCCTCCACTGTAGTTCACCCAGAGTAGCAAGAAACAAAACGCATGACACACAAAGCCAGGTTAGCAATGTGTTGATGTTGAGAAGAAAGGGCGTGGGGTCAAGTTAAATATATTTATTTTAGAATTTTAAAGCTAAGCAGCAGAGTTTGGTAGTAGGTATTCCAAGTACTCAACGGGGTCACTAAAATTAATCAGGAGCTACAGAAGGAAATGCTTACTAAACTCGTTTGAACAAGCCGCCCTTTTCTGCAGCGACATTTTCAACCAGTGCAGAGATGTGGATAACAATGACATTCTAAACACCTTCTGCAAGTCCGTTTTTTTTGTCTAACTGTTGTATTAATTGTGTAACTTTCCTTTAAATTGTGTGTGCCTGCGACACAGAGTTGTGTCGGGTAAAAAAAAAACTGGACTGACTGTAGGTGGCCCCTAGATACTGCTCCATTTGATACCTCATTAGATGTTGCACATGGGCATAGAGTGAAAGGGCATTTAAATTCGAGGGGAAAGACAACTAAACGACCCGCAGACTTGCTAGTCATTCCCCATGCCCTGTCGATGGAGCCATGGGGTCCTGAGGCTTAATTTTGAAGTATCTATGTCTTTTGGCCTGGTTCCATTTTGTTTCGCCCCTCTGGTTACCGCATTCACTGGGTTGGGGCGCATTTGTCTGTTGACAGCCTTTCCAAAAGATCTGTAATCTAGCGCTGTAACATAGCTTCTTTCATGTAACTCCTTGAATCGGCCACATAAATACTTCCGGCCCCTAATGTCAAGTGATACAGTTAGGCAACCGAGTGGAGCGTTTTGGGTGCACTGAGTGGTATGGCACCCTGGGCAGGGGATCTGCGCTTCTGATCTTTCAGACACAAACATTTCCTGTGCAGAGGGGAGGTAGCTGGGGGAAGAGGCCGCCTTGGGCTATCAACGAAACCGGATCCTGTGTGTGCCTGAACTTCCTGTAACAAGCACTGTTTGTATTTGAAGAAGCACCACTCAGCACCACCACAGCACCACTCAGCACCACCACAGCACCACTCAGCACCACCACATTATCACTCAGCAACACCACATTATCACTCAGCACCACCACAGCACCACTCAGCACCAGCACAGCACCACTCAGCACCACCACAGCATCACTCAGCACCACCACAGCACCACTCAGCACCACCACAGCATCACTCAGCACCACCACAGCACCACTCAGCAGCACCACTCAGCACCACCACAGCATCACTCAGCACCACCACAGCACCACTCAGCACCACCACAGCATCACTCAGCACCACCACAGCATCACCCAGCACCACCACAGCACCACTCAGCACCACCACAGCACCACTCAGCACCACCACATTATCACTCAGCACCATCACAGCACCACTCAGCACCACCACAGCATCACTCTGCACCACCACAGCATCACTCAGCACCACCACAGCATCACTCAGCACCACTCAGCACCACCACAGCACCACTCAGCAACACCACATTATCACCCAGCAACACCACATTATCACTCAGCACCACTCAGCACCAGCACAGCACCACACAGCACCACCACAGCATCACTAAGCACCACCACACCACCACTCAGCACCACCACAGCATCACTCAGCACCACCACACCACCACTCGGCACCACCACAGCATCACTCAGCACCACCACAGCACCACTCAGCACCACCACAGCATCACTCAGCACCACCACAGCAACACTCAGCACCACCACAGCATCACTCAGCACCACGACACCACCACTCAGCACCACAACAGCACCACTCAGCACCACCACAGCATCACTCAGCACCACCACAGCACCACTCAACACCACCCAGCACCACCACAGCACCACTCAGCACCACCACAGCACCACCACAGCACCGCCACATTATCACTCAGCACCACCAAAGCACCACTCAGCACCACCACAGCATCAGTCAGCACCACCACAGCACCACTCAGCACCACCACAGCATCAGTCAGCACCACCACAGCATCACTCAGCACCACCACAGCATCACTCAGCACCACGACAGCACCACCACAGCCTCACTCAGCACCACCACAGCATCACTCAGCACCACCACACCACCACTCAGCACCACCACAGCATCACTCAGCACCACCACACCACCACTCTGCACCACCACAGCATCACTCAGCACCACCACAGCATCACTCAGCACCACAACAGCACCACTCAGCACCACCAAAGCACCACCACAGCATCACTCAGCACCACCACAGCATCACTCAGCGCAACCCCAGCATCACTCAGCACCACCACAGCATCACTCAGCGCCACCACACCATCACAGCATCAATCTGTGCAACCATTCAACAACAACTGGTTCAAATATGTTCTCTCAATGTTTCAAGCTTTATTACAAATGTCACAAAAAGATGTTAATATTTCACTTCTGTTCTTGGATTTTCATCACAATAAAATACACTGAACATAATCTGCACAAAAGTTATTTACAAAAGTTTAAGCTATTGCCATTATAAATTACAATCACTTTTATTTAAGTATTAATTATTTAAAAAAATTAAAAGCAATTGTTATTTGTAATATCAATACATCTAAGTCACGTAAATACAAAACATGTTGCATTACAAATGCTATAGGTGTCATATTCGCGAAAGTTATAACTATTGGCATTGTAAATGACAACGCTATTAATTTAGCTATTTTCAAAACCAACACATAAATCAAAAAATTGTAATTTACAAGACCAATAGCGCAAACTTTCATAATGCGAGACCTATTTAATTGCAAATGCTTGTTTTCCCTTGCAATTAATATTCCCCTTCACTAACTAATATGAATATGTTCTTTCTTCTCTCTCCTATCCTGTGAAGGTTTCCCTTCCTTCTGCCTCCCATGCTGTAAAGGTTCTTCCTTGTCTCAACATGGAGTACACAGGATAGGAGTTCCACAATAAACACGCAACTCGGAATATCATGGAAATACATGAATGAGGTAAAAAAACCACAGCCCAGGTTTGAGTGGTTAGAGCACGTGTCCTCTCACCTGGATTATTTCAATGCGACTCTCAGCGTATCCCTATATTTCAGAGCTATAACCTTCAGCGTATGGTAGTCAGACTGGTCTGTGAGCCTCACACATACAAACATCTACCTTCTGCGCACTGCAGTATTTACCTGTTAACTGTGAAGCAGCATATCAAATACAATCAATATGCATTGTTCCTCAAGCAGGCTACAGAAAAAGCCCTTCTTTTATCTGACCTGCTAGCTTCTTACATCCTTGCCTGGTTCTCAAGATCATCTTTTCATATTGCCAGTGTATTGCGATTCAAGGACCAAGGTATGGCAGTTGCAATTAAGAGACCAGGGGCTTCTGCTCTAGAAATTACATCCCACCTGACGAGTCAGACTTATAAAAAGTTTTTGAAGGTCTACCCTTTTAAAACTTTTTTTTGTCTTGTTTTAGCCTTTGTTTGAGTGGCAAATTCGTTTTGGTTGAAAATACTATTCATACACAAATACACATGGATAGCCCCATAGACTCCGGAATGCTGAGAACGAATGAGGCAAGTTGGTGTGTGGTCTGCAGTGGAAGATAGGTGATAGGCTGAATGGAGTTCTGATGGGACATACCTGCTGTTGTAATCTAATGACCTAACATGATATTAAGAACTTTCCTCTCACTTGAATGGCTCCAGACTCTTGTAGAAGACCCTGACCTTCAACCACAACATTTAGACAAAGAGTTGTTAAAGAACTGCGTGAAAATGCATCAGGACTATAGAGGCTGTTGGAAGCCATTTCTGACAAGAGGAAGATGAGGCCTCTTGTGAGGCCTCTTGTGAGAAAATGGCCTTAGAGGACAAGTTTGGGGCTTCCCACACTCAAATCTGCCAATAAGTGGTGGCAGCTCAAGCTAAAGTGTAGGATGAGCTCAGTGAGGAGGGTAGGCAAGGTCTGACAATGACCAGGAACCAGCCGAGGCGAATTACAAACTGAAGTGAGTGGCCCGGTGTATAATCCTGAGCTTACAGATGCTATGAGCACAGTGCTTTAAGGACAGTGCTGTGGAGACAGTACTGTGGGAAATCTTTTTTTTACAGTAAGCAAATCTCTGAAGTGACCCATGGACCGTCAGGCAATTATACATTCAACAATAACAGTCAGATAAGGAGAAGCATTGATGAGAGTGCAGAATAATTTCCCAGCTTAAACGACCGTGTCACATGCCAGTTTATGTCTTTATAGGGTTTGGAGTGCCCGGTTGGTGTTAATGAATGGTGACAGTTGCACATCGCTGGACAATCTGACAATCTGCATTACCAGGTAAATGGGGACTTTCCTCGCCAGCATGAGTCAGTCATCATTTGGGGCATAGCAGAACAACTTGCTCACAAGAGTCTTGGATTCATTGTGGTGTGTTTTACTTAGTTTGTATATAATGAAGTTGGCCAGTATTATGTTTGAATGGTAGTGCTTCCTGTAGCTCTAGTGTGTTGTAGATGAGCACTTCTTCACCTGCTGACATGGTCTGGAGTCAATGATTGATTGCTGGACTGCACTAGTGTCTAACTGTTGTGTTGTGCCAATAATTTGTCATCATTGGTGGCTGTCATCATTGTGTTCGAAAAACATCCCAACCAATTCTGCTGCAGTTTCCAGAGTGCATGGTCGTGAGTGCACATGAAGCGCTTTCTTCAGCTTCGTACTTGATCATGTTGGTTTGGCCAGTCAGTGTGACTGGGTGTTGGACATGTTGGAGCAATGGGCTGCACTTTTCTTTGTGAGTGAGTCTGTGGGTGTGTGTGCTGTCCTTCTAGGTGGTGTGTTGCTTGTGAAGGATGGGGAAAGTGCAAGAGTTGTGTGGGTGTCACCTGCATAGTTTAGTAATGTGAGGTGGATGTCTGGGGACATTTGTGTGAGTGTAGTTGTAATGAAAGGTTGTACTGGTGCTTGGTCAAGGGCGGTTTGAGTTAAGAAAATGTACTGGTTACATGTTCTGTTTTTGATCAGTTTGTGCCTTGACTGTGTAGACTTAGGGACGAAGGGAGAACATTTGTTGAAGGACTTTGGTGGGTTCTATAATACCCTTGCTGTCAAATGACTGATCATTATTGACGACATGTCCTGCATTAATGAGTGTTGCATGGTGTGACTGAGAACACAGATGTGGTGTCTGAGAACATTGCAAGACTTGCACAGTTTGGACCGTTGTGCAATGACAATCACAACCTGGTTGTTTTCTTATTTCTTTGTATGACATGAGATGCAGGAAGCTTCAATTTTTGGTCCCTCACCGAATTTCTGAGACTGCTATTTTTTGGCTTTGTATATCTGTGTGGGTACTGGAGAGTTAATGCAAAGAAACCTTTGAACGTTCAAAACTGACAAAAGATGCCTGGCGGGAGCTCGTTCAACTTGAAAGCATTCCAATGCAGCATCCAATTTGTCCACAAATAGACACTCGCTATCCAAAGGCATTTCCATAGGCGTGGCCTGGACATTTCTAGAAAAGTCTGTAGTGTGCAACAAGTCATGACTGTGGCTGCCCTCCACTGGGCATGCGAATTGTTGCTGAGGAGACAAGCAGTGTTGAGGATGCGCAATGTCAGGCTACATGCTGAGAATATATTTTTCCCGCTCCTTCTAATTTTTGGGACTCCCTGACTGGAGAATGATAAGGAAAACAGCCTGGATTAAACTTGGTGGTGGTGGGTGGTTGGACAACAAGACTGCTCGGCAAAGGATGTATGGAAAGAAAGAGTGAATACCCAGATATTAGTCTGTAGCACCTAGCCATCATGAGGCTCATTGCTGGAGGTGTGCTTGGGTTTGTCCATGTCTCCTCCTTGCAACTCAGGCATCTTTTATGACTTTTTAAGGACATCATTGAATAATATATCTATATTTGAAGATGTATCTGGCCCACTTGTGTTCTGTAGTGCTAGTAATCTTCTGTCTCAGATGTAGGGAGAGGAGACAAGGACTTAATGTCATCTGCGTTATGATGCATCTCCACATACTATTGTACCAACAGCAGTTGCGGGCTCCAGCACTACCCTCCCTGCATTCCTCCACATTAAGCAAGCATTGAGCCTTCTTTCTGGACTACAGTGTCTTGACTGGGCCAGAGGAACTTCCAAAGGAGCCTGGAATGGTGGAGGAAGAGGCACTGTTGTTGCCCATATCATCTCAAAGGCCGGAGGAACTGGAAAAGACCCTGGGGACGAAACAATGTCATGAGGCGCATGGAGAAGTGCCAGTGGAGCATAAGGAATGTCTAGTTCAAAGGATGACCTGCTGGTGTGCCTCTGAAGGGAGCCCCGTATGGCCTAATGGTGATCCAGAGAGAACTAAAGCCTGCCTGAACATTTATATAATTCCTTGGATGTCCTCGGGTTAGCTCCTGGACACACTTGGACTAGCCCAGTATCAGTGTAGTCACAGGCACCGGCAAAGGAAGTGCTATCGGATCTGGTGTCTGCACATTTCAGGGGGGTGGGGGCTCTAGGGAGGAACAATTTTCACCGATTCTGCGTCTGGTGAAGAAGGGGTAAGAGGCCAAGAGTGTGGTGGTGCCCTACCTGTGGACCTCAATAGCCTCTTAGTGGAACCAGTGTTTATTCTTTTTCTTTTGCATCTTTCGCTTGTCCCTGGAGGACTTTCATGATGGAAAAGAGCAATAAGCGAACTAGATCTGTGCCTATATTTTGACTGAAGGCGACCAAGAAAAATACTCTAGGGCATGAGTCATACAGAATTTGTTTGATCGTCTTGGGTTTCATTCACAGGCATAGTTCATAAGATATGCAATTGTGTCTCGAACCAAGGCACCACAGAATATGGCTGTTTACAATGCATGTGAATACATCGCATGCATTTACAACGCTGTCGTTACAATGACTGCGTTGTTACCACGCGTACCATTACATTGCAAGTCGTCACAACGACTTGCTGTAGGGGGCGCGCTGGACTTAGGAATAGTCTTATTTACTATTCCTACTCCAGTTTGTGCAACAGAAGGGAAGGTGTTGGACTGTATATCCAACACCAGCGCACCCCTACAGCAAATCATTGAACCGACTTGCGATGTAATGGCACGCGTGGTAACAACGCGGTCGTTGTAACAACTGCGTTGTAAAGTTACCGCATTGTGGAGGCAGCATTGTAAACACTGTTTCTCCATAAACAGTTGTCTTAGTGGCCAGCATTTGACATATGGCCCTCACACTTGTGATAGGGCTTAAACACTAATTATTTGGAAGCGATTCATCCCTAGCACATTAAGGGTAAAATATAACCATAAGCAGGGCTATGAAATCGCCTTGGACCGGACAAGAGAAGTTCCGGGCCAGTGTTGAAAGTGGTGGAAAAAAACAGAACTAACAGCAGGGCGACAATGAGAGAGCTATATGGATCCAGCGATGTCACTACAACTCTACTTACAATGTCGAGATGGAGCCAGTGCCCTGTACCAGCACAAGAGAGCTATTTCAGAAGTTTATGGATCCAGTCTACCACCTGGGATATTCAATTTAATTAGATTCAAAATCTTTATTAGGCACCATCACAATGGCCATAAAAGTACATAGAAACAGTATACAATAAATAATGAGACTTGTAAAATCACTATATAGTATACAAAGTACAAAAACAATGCAATTAAGACCTCCAGCAACACCCTCTTACTGAGATACTTTTCCTAAGACAGATTGCACCTCATATAAAAAGTGCAGTGCTACGGAACATAGAGGGAGTCCCCAATGCACATAGGTATTGTAGAGCGGAGTTATGGTCTCTAATATTCTGTGCAAGGAAAATCTGCTTTAAATAATATTTCCATAAGCCATCATAAAAGCTGTAGAATAAAATAAAGTGCTGTGTGTTTTGTCTTGAAATGCCAACTCATGGACGGGGGGTCGTGTCTGTAGGCTGTTGCTTCATATTAGGACAGGTCACTAATAAGTGTACTATGCTCAACCACAGCCTAGTTAGAAGGAAAGTATACTGGGTATTGGTCACCCAAGACTGATATGATCAGTATCCCTCCTCAGAAATGTGCAAAATATAGGAGGCGACTGTAGATTTCTTTGATTCCGCAAGGACTCTTTTTTATGTCTAGAGCTCAAAAAGAAAGCCTTAATTTTACTTGTGTCAAGAACTAACATACTGTGTGGGTCAAGCAGTTTAGGCAGGTTGAACAGGATTTTATAAGCTTAATTAATATAGGAGAGCCAGCAAATTTTGAAAGCTAAACAGTCTCAAATAATTAATTTGGTAAAACGTGCCCAGATAGAGTACCAAAGTAATATACACTTCAGCAGAAGTGAGTCTTCCAGTTAAGTTACCCCAGCCACCTTATGAACAATAAAAGATGGTAAGGAAGCCGAGATGCACAACAAATGCCTAAGAAAGGCCTTCGCCTCAACCTGGAGGGGGGTGCTGGAGGTATAAGCCCAAAGGCCTTCGCCAAATGAGCCAGTTGATAGCACTCTTGCCTTTTATTTAGTAGTCATTTCTTTAACTGGACGGCTGCCGAGCTTGTAGGAGTACCTAAAGTTTCCTTCACAAACTCAGGTCATTTTCGCATGGGAATTTTGTATCTATGATGAACATGAGCCATTACTGGAGAATAAAATACCAAAATAACAGAATTAATTCACCCTCTTGATTGGAAAATCCCCACTATAAAAGGTCCTACACCTTTTTCCCACATACCATTGTGTATGTTTTCGATTTATTAATCATCATTTTCCTGGCCTCCATAAAATCACCAAATGAGTCTATCAGTATCTGCAGGCCGACAGGAGTCCTTGACAACAACACAGCGTTGTCGGTGTACAACAACACGGGGGACCGAAAGAACAGCGACAATAGGCGCACTGGCCCTCAGAGACTGAAGCACACCATCAACTCCATTGATAAAAAAGAGAAAACAAAAAAGGTGTCAAAATGCAACCCTGTCTAATAACCATCGTAATTTTAAGTGAAAGGGAACATTACCCATTTGGGCAGTAACAGACCTTGGCAGACAAGTTCTCAAACAACCATGATGGAAAAGATACTACATTCACTGGAGCACCAAGAGAAAACAAGGTAGACTAGAGAATAGAATGGTCAACCAAATTAAAGGCACTGCTGAAGTCAGCAAAACATAGATAGAGAGACCTCGGCTTAGCTTTAGTGTATTTCTCAATAAGCAGATCAATATTCACACACTACTCCACTGTCCCCAGCACCCTCCTGAAACCATACTGGGTCTCTGACAGATTAGAATTATCCACTGCCCACTCCTCTAATCTCTGTAAAAGAAAACCCTACCCATCAATTTAGCAGAGGAATCCAGGAGGGGGATGGGGTGGTAGCACTTGGGGTCAAATATGTTCCCCATCTTTAAAATAGGCACTATGATTGAATCAGCCCAGCTACAAGAGATTGCACCCTCTGCAGCCACATTAAACACGCTGGTCAAAATGGGGCCCCATAAGTTCCCCATTGCTCTAAATGCATCAATCAGGACTCCATCGGGACCAGGAACCTTGCCCCCGGCACTATGTACAAGTGCAAAGAGAACCTCATCCTAAGTGATTGACAAAGGACTACAACATAGGTTGTTCACGCTTTTGCCTACGACCAATAGAGCATTGTCCTTGAGGGAATCAAAAAACCTGAAAAGTGATTGACCGACGCAGGTTGGGGAACAAATGAAGTAAATTTGAGTACTGTATCATTTTTTAGAAAAGAGGCATTGACTGTACTCCAAAACAGGGTGACATTGTTCGTCTCGGTTGCTTGAGACAAATTTGACCAGGCCTCCTCTTTAAACACCTTTGTCCTGGAAGCCAGTGCTATATTGTAGTTCTTTCTTAATTGCTTAATAGCTGAAAGATCCCAAGGGAAGCTATGCAAGGCACCCATAACAGTTTGGATGTCTGAGTACATGAGTGATCAAACCAAACATAACTCTTTATAATTCTTGGTCTGAAAGGTCCCGTAAGGAGTTCATTAAGGGACCTAACGGTATTTCCAAAAGCATACAGCAACTTGTCAGGGTCTACATCAATACCCAGGCAATAATCAAACTCAGATAAGTTCAAAGATAATAATTTCTGCAGGGCGCAGTAAGGATCAAACCCTGACTAGTTAATACGGACACTGTTGGGCCTGACTGGGGTAACGTTGACAACACAAGGTATTTCTATAGAGCTTTCTGCATAGAAAAACAAAGATACAACTAGTGGATAATGATCACTCACTACAGTTGGAATGATTCTAAATGTACAAACCAGGTCACTAGCAGTAGAAGATATCAGAACATGGTCAATGGTGAAGTGGCCAACTCTATCTATAAAGGAAGGAATCTGTTCATTGCTCTCCATATTACTACACTGCAATAGTAAGAGATTGTACTTAAAAATAAGAGAATTCAGTGGTTTCCTATAAAACTTGTGCGGGCTGTGTAAGATTCCTGCACCTGCTACGTCAGTTAAGCCCCACACATGTCTTCCACGGTGAGGGCATTTTTGTATGTTGAAATCACCAGCCCAAAAAATACAAAATTTAGAATGAATTGGATGTAAAAAGCTTCCAAACCTGAATCATGAGCTAGCACAAAATCACTGTGGAGAGAATCAAACAGTTATTATAAAAACTGACTACCACCAGATCAGATCCAACCTTAAATGATAACTATAGGAATAGCAAATAAGGGGAACAGAAACTGACCATTTAATTAGCACTGGTAACAAATTTGATACTAAAATCTGTAGGCCACCTTTGGCCCGATCTACTGAAGGCAGTATAGCTTCTGTGAAAAGGGGAAAAAAGCCCATCTACATGATTGGATCGACGCGCCAAGTTTTCTGGAGACAAATTACATCCAATTCTAAAATCATATAGTG
Organism: Lissotriton helveticus; assembly: GCF_964261635.1. Lineage (NCBI taxonomy): Eukaryota > Metazoa > Chordata > Amphibia > Caudata > Salamandridae > Lissotriton > Lissotriton helveticus. Next base: position 938,004,752 of record NC_136068.1, read on the forward strand.
CTAATCAGGGGCACTTTATTTACTTTGAAGCCCATAAATATTCCATGAAGTAAGATGACAGCTCCCTTCGTAGTCTGAAAGTTTTGGTTTTGGAGAAAAAAAAAAAGAACTGGGTGTACCTAAATTGGCGTACTTCGATGTCAAGTAAGATTTAGAAAGTGCAGGGATGGTGGATGTAGCTATAGGCATTGGGCCGGGGCATGGAGGTCGAATGACCTGGTCAGTCGGAATGTCCACACAGCTAGAAAAGGGAGATTCCTAAATAGTATAAATCAATCAATCTCCTGCAAGGATACCTGAAGCCTATTGGACAGGAAAATATGAGTTGGAAGTTTGACATGGAATGACTAGCTATTCAATGGATTATTAAATGTTTTTGGGTCTCAATGCAGATGGCAATAAAAATAGCCTAAACGGAGAAGCGTATTGTTCCCACCAGTTGGTGTGAGTGATACCTAGACAAGGACTCTCTTGAGAACCTACACTGTTTAAAGTTAATATCAACACAGTCCCCTTTTAAGTTTTCTTAGTTGGACAGATCCACCCAACCCTTCTAGTCAACAAAATGTGGTCTGCTTTAGAAATCTGGAAAACAAACTTAGGTTGGAGCCAACAGAGGATGTTATGCCTTCCTGGATAGGTGATTCAGTTATTCCAGGGGACAAAGGGGGCAAAGGAGGAACATTGACCAGTATTGCTACATCGGCATAACAAGCTGGGGGGTAGATTGATGGTAAATTTTGTGAAGATTCCTCTTCACTACTTTCTCTCCTCCCATTTCTTGGTGCTTGAGAAGAACCAATGAAAGATGGTTCAAATAGTTGCCTAACACCAGGATTCCGTCCCATACTATTAGGGTCTATCAGTTGGGGCTGGCAAGCGTGTCAGAGACCAAATGTGAGACTGTTGTATGTATAAGTTAGCCCCATTCCCAGCTGGACTAACAGTACTCAAGGACTTATTACTACATAAAAGATATTCAATCTGCCCCAACCATCTAGTAATAGGTAAAAGTAAACTTTCTAACAACCCATTTCCACTGTCCAAAAGTCTTCCCCTGGAACAAATCCGGATCCCCAGCAAAAGGTGCAGTGGCTCACTGGTTAGAGGCGGCAAACCCGGAAGCAGAGAACGGCCCGGGACCAGGGTTCAATTCCCGACGCGGCAGGGTCATGGACCAGGGTCAGCGGACTCGATAATTCTCGCCTCGGTGCCTACTCTAACCAGGGATCACACTCGGCAACTCTGGGCATTAGCTTGCCTCATCTCTACAACGGCCCCCCACATTCGCCGGGGATGCCTGGTTTCACCTTGGAGATACCCAGTAGGGACCATCTCACAGGGATAGCCAGGACGGGTTCCCCAGCGGTCTACAGCGCCACGACGCCTCAGGGCAGCAGTGCGCTTTACAAGACACATTGAATATGCTACTTACCAGTATGCATCTGTTCTTGGCATGTAGGGCTGCTAACATTCATATCTTTAGCATAGATCGCCGCCTAGTGTTGGGTCCGGATGATTGCACATTGTTGTCCTGGAAGAGTCTTCGAAGTATCACAAGATAGGTGGCTCCGCCCCTGGACTACAGTGCGCATGGGCATCGACTCCATCCCCAGATTGTTTTTAGCCATTGTGGCAGAGATGGAGTGAAATAGTGTAAAGGATGTCCATGCAAATGATTGAATGCAAGAGAGTATCTGCAGCCGCTACGGGAACCGGGGAGGAGGGTGGGCGATATGAATGTTAGCAGCCCTACATGCCAAGAACAGATGCATACTGGTAAGTAGCATATTCAGTTCGAGGCATGTGGGCTGCTAAATTCATATCTTTAGCCTAGAATACATAGCAGTCCCTCCATTAACGGCGGTTGCCCATGCCAGCTGCAGAAGTCTGAAAGAGTGTCTTGAGAACAGCCTGTCCTACAGCTGCTTGCTGCTTGGAATGTACATCGACACAGTAGTGTTTGGTAAATGTGTGCGGTGTAGTCCACGTGGCTGCTCTACAAATGTCTTCCAAAGGAATGTTTCCCAGGAAAGCCATGGAGGCCCCCATCTTGCGTGTGGAGTGCGCCCTTGGGGGTATTGTTAAAGTACGTTTAGCGTTTTGATAACAGATTTGAATGCACTTAACAATCCATCTGGCTATTCCTGCTTTGGAGATAGGGTTGCCTTTGTGCTGGGCTGAGAAGGCAACAAAAAGTTGTTGTGTTTTCCTAAAGGGTTGTGTTCTATCAATGTAGTACATCAACGCCCGTCGAACGTCTAATGTATGGAGCATTCTTTCCGCTACTGTTTGTGGGTTTTGAAAGAATGCGGGCAGGTCAATAGTTTGGTTGATATGAAACTGTGACACCACTTTCGGAAGGAATTTGGGGTTAGTACGCAGTACTACCCTGTTTGAATGAATTTGTATGAATGGCTCCTGAATCGTGAGCGCTTTCAGCTCACTAACACGTCTGAGCGAGGTAATAGCAATGAGAAAAGCCACTTTCCATGTTAGAAACTGAATTTCGCAGGAGTGCAGTGGCTCAAAAGGTGGGCCCATCAGCCTAGTGAGGACCACATTGAGGTTCCACACTGGAGCTGGCGGTGTTCTTCAAGGAATGACTCGTTTCAGTCCCTCTAGGAAGGCTTTAATGGCAGGCACCCTGAAAACAGAGAGATGCTGCCTGTTTTGAAGATAAGCCGCTATGGCGGATAAGTGTATCCGAATGGAAGCGTATGCTAGATTGCATTTGTAAAGATGTAACAAATAGCAGATAATGTTAGGGATTGAAGCATCTAGCGGGTCAATGTGATGTTCTGTACAGTAAATGACAAAACGCTTCCATTTTGCTGCATAGCAAGCTCTGGTAGTGGGCTTCCTTGCCTCTCTGATGATGTCCATGCATTCAGGAGGCAGGTTGAGGTAGCCAAACTCTAGGACCTCAGGAGCCAGATCGCCAGATTGAGCTGTTGCGGATTTGGATGCTGAATGTCGCCATGGTTCTGCGTCAAGAGCCTTGGAGTGAGATGCAACCTTTGATGCGGTACCACGGAAAGTTCTAGAAACGTGGTGTACCATGGTTGGCGAGCCCACGATGGAGCAACCAGGATGAGCGTCATCGAGTGTTGCCTTAGCTTTCTTGCCACCAGCGGTATGAGAGGTGCTGGGGGAAAAGCGTACGCAAATTTGCATGACCAGTTCATCCATATCGCATTGCCCTGCAATTGTGGGTGAGGGAACCTGGCGGCAAAGTGTTGGCATTTTGCGTTTTCCCTTGTGGCAAAGAGGTCTATCTCTGGATGACCCCACTGCTGGAAGTACGGGCGGAGTACTGATGGATGTATCTCCCACTCGTGCATCTGATGGCTGTATCTGCTGAGCAGATCCGCCATCTGATTGTCCTTGCCCGGGAGGTGTTCCGCCATGAGGAAAATGTTCCTCTGAATGGCCCACTTCAACATGCTTTGAGCCAGATGAGACAGCTGTGGCGAGTGAGTACCTCCCTGCTTCTGGATGTAGTACATGGCTGTCATATTGTCCGTCCGGATCAACACAACCTTGTTGCACAGATGTACTTTGAAGGACTTGAGCGCCATGAAGATTGCCATCAATTCCAGGTAGTTGATGTGCAATGTCCGTTGTTGAGTCGTCCACAGTCCCTGCACCGTGTAGTGGAGCACATGGGCCCCCCACCCTTGGAGAGATGCGTCCGTAGTCAGGATAATCTGTGGCACAGGCTCTTGGAACGGTCGGCCCTTGCAAAGGTTGTGTGGATTCCACCAATGCAGAGAGTTGTATGCCCGACCGGTCACCAACACTAGGTCTGTCAGTTGTCCCTGAGCTTGTGTCCACTGATTTGCTAAGCATTCCTGGAGCGGACGCATATGCAACCGTGCGTGTGGGACTATGAAGATGCAGGAGGCCATCATGCCTATCAACTGCATGAACACTCTCGCTGGTAGTGAGAGTTGCGGTCTGAACTTTTGGATCAGCGACTGAATGTTGTCGATCCTGACCGGGTTTGGCTGAGCCATAGCAGTCAGGGTATTTATTGTAGCGCCCAGATACTGCCGCACGTGTGCTGGCTGAAGGTGCGACTTTGGGTAGTTTAGCGAGAACCCCAGACTGTGAAGAAGGTGAATGGTGTGGGACATGTCCGCGGCGCACTTCCGTCCTGACTTTGCCTGAACGAGCCAGTCGTCTAGGTAAGGGTAGACATGTATGTTCTGTCTCCTGAGGTGCGCCGCAACTGTCGCCAGACACTTTGTAAACACTCTGGGGGCAGTGGTTACTCCGAAGGGTAGGACTTTGAACTGATAATGCCTGTTGTGGATTGTGAACCTGAGGTATTTTCTGAGGGATGGGTGGAGTGGTATGTGGAAATAAGCATCCTTGAGGTCCAAGGTTGCTAGGAAGTCCCCTTGGTTTAGGAGGGGAAGAATTTGTTGCAGTGTAAGCATGTGAAAATGTTCTGACAGTATATACAGGTTGAGGGGGCGTAGATCCAGAATGGGCCTGAGGGATCCGTCCTTCTTTGGGATAAGGAAGTACAGGGAATAGACCCCTGTGCCTTCCTCCTCCACTGGTACGAGCTCGATTGCGCCTTTTTGCAGCATCACCACTACTTCTTGCTGCAATAAGTGCAAGTGCTCTGCCGACATAGGACGTTGCCTTGGGGGAATGTTGGGTGGAGTGGAGGTTAACTCCAGACAATAACCGTATTGGATAAGCTGTCTTACCCACCTGTCTGTGGTGATGGACGTCCAGACTGGCAGGAACTGCTGGAGTCTCCCCCCGACAGGTGTTGGATGGTCGGGGGGTAGTGACAGAGAGTCACTGTTTGTTGGCGGCAGAGGAACGGGAGTTGTTGTTCCCTCTGCCTCTGCCCTTGGAACTATTACCTCTGTAACCCCCTCTATTCTGTTTGGGGTACGAGGATTGTGCGCCACCTTTCGTGAACTGTGTTTGTTGACCCAAGTGTCCTCTGGTAACACCGCGTGCACCTGAGCGACGAAAAGTGCTCCCCCTGAACTGTTGAGACTGAAGCGCCCCCATGGACTTAGCTGTCTCATTGTCCTTTTTAATTTTCTCGAGGGTGGTGTCCACATCTGGGCCAAACAGTCTGTCAGCATTAACGGGCTGGTTGAGTATTGTTGTTTGAATGTCAGGCTTAAAGCCTGATATGCGAAGCCATGCCTGGCGCCTTAACATGACGCTAGTGTTAATCGCCCTAGCCGCTGTATCAGCCACATCAAGTGCACACTTTATTGCTGCGTTTGAAATGAGCTTTCCCTCTTGTATGAGCATTTCTGCTCCCTCCTTAAACTGGTCAGGTAGGTGTTGAAGGAGCTGTTCTAGGGTGTCGTAATGCGCCCTATCATAATGCGCCAATAGTGCCTGAGTGTTTGATATACGCCAGATATTGGCAGCCTGCGCAGCCACCCTTTTGCCCCCTGCCTCAAGCACTTTCGACTCCTTGTCTGGGGGAGGAGCTTCACCCGTTGTTTGGGAGTTCGCCCTTTTGCGGGCATTGGCGACGACCAGAGAGTCCAGAGGCAACTGTCCCCGAATATATGCAGGGTCCCCAGGTGCCGGCCTGTATTTCTTTTCGATACGTGGGTTCACCACTCTCGCCCTGGTAGGTTCTTTAAAGATCTCTGGGGCATGCTTAAGGACACCTTTTAGCATAGGAAGGGTTTTAACTGTTCTTTCTGAGACAGAAAAAGTGTCAAACAAGAAATCTTCTTCCACTGGGTCAGCATGCATGTCCACATTATGATTTGCAGCTGCCCGCTCTATTAAGGCATTGAATGCCGCTGAATCCTCAGTTGGGGATGTACGTGCACCAAAACCCTGTGGGTCCTGTACCACCTGATGGCCTCCCTGGTCACCAGTGTCGTCATATGAGTCCTGATGGACATCAGGGTCATCATTGTCCGGGAAATTGTACTGGTTATGTTGGTCATCCTCCTCTCCCCCTGACTGGTTTGGAGAAGGTGATGGACTCCTCCTTGGTGGAGGCTGAATAGGTTCCACAAGGGCAGGAATGTCCTGTGCTGGCCTTTTATTCTTTAGAGGAATGACATATGATTGTAGTGGTTGGGAAGTGATCTTTCTTTTATAGAGAGTCATCGTCCCCGTTTCTGCATCGATGTAACGCTCAGATTCTTCTTCTGAGGCTTGATGTCGATCCGACCGGCCACTTTGCGACGAAGGTTCCGACGTTTCCGGGATCTTCGGCACCGATTTGGGTGCAAACGCCTTCGGTGCCACCTTCGGCGGCAGAGTGTAGAGAAGCTTGCTCGAAGGCTTCGCAGGCACGTCCACTTGTTTCGGAGCCGATGGCGTGTGGGTCGTTGACGTCGAAGACTTCTCCTGAATACGTTTGAGGGAGTCAGCGACTTGCTTTGCGAAGGAAGGCGAGGGTTTGGTAACCGACGCCGTATGTCCGGTACCATCGGAGGCTTTCGGCGTTGAAGCGGTGGCCGCCGATGCATCTTCAGTTGCGACGGTCCTAGCCTCCGTTATAGGCTTAGGCGCCGGTGCCGTTGTTGTAGATTTGGTGTCTTTGTGCCGATGCGTAGTTCCTCCGGACTTCGGGTCGAGGGCTTGAGCAGACTTTGTTTCGACGGCTTGAGTGGATTTAACCGGCGTAGCCGTGACCGGCACCTGATGGATGACCTTCTTCGAGGACGGGTCCTTGGGCACCTTCTGCGGCGCTGTCGACTCGACAGCCTTCTTCGACTTTGGAGGGCCGGAGGGCGACGGAGTCGATGAGGTAGCAGGCTTCGTCAGTTTTGACGGGACGTCGGCCATTTTAGGTGTTGTCGAAGCCGCAGGTTTCGGTTTCGTTTTTGATGGGACGTCGGCCATCTTAGGTGCTGTCGAATCCGAAGGTTTCGGTTTCGGTTTCGATACGCGCAATGGCGTCTCCGCTGTTGTGTCCGTGGCCGGGCCAGAAGGCGGGGCCGGGGATAGCGGTGCAGGGTCTTGGGTAAGGCCGAGTGGCGATCCCGTGACCTGAGCCTGAATCATGTAACTTTCGGGGCATAGCTCTTCCTCTGAGCTATCTTCCGCGGCCCCATAGACTTCTTCGTCGTCCCCTACCTCCTCGACGTATTCAAGGTCTTGGCTTTGTTCCTCGACTTGATCCTCGGGATCGGCCTCGACCTCCGTCGACGGTGGTGAAATCTGAAGATGATGGCTTCGGCCTTCCTCTGCGGGGTTGTCGAATATGTCGTCGGGTGCCGGAGCCGCTCGCCGGGCGCCAAAGCTTGAGCGTTTTCTTTGACCTGAACTTTGAGCAGGCCATGCAGTTGTCCTCGTTGTGGTCCAGCGAGAGGCATTTGTTACAGACTGGATGCACATCGATATGTGGATATTTAGATCCACAGACGGGGCAGAACTTGAATGGAGATCGCTCCATGGTAAGGTCGTCGGGGTCTTGCTGCGACGAGAGGGCCTCGATGTCCGAAGAGTTACTTGACTCCGCAGAAATCCGACTCGAAGAGTGGGATGAAGCTCGAGACCGCACGCTAACAATACCGACGCAGGGAACGAAGGCCTTTTGGCCTTAAGTAGTAAGTTTCTTTCGATTCCGACAAGGAGACGTCGAAATCACATCCGAACCCAATGGCGGAAAAAAACAATCTGGGGATGGAGTCGATGCCCATGCGCACTGTAGTCCAGGGGAGGAGCCACCTATCTCGTGATACTTCGAAGACTCTTCCAGGACAACAATGTGCAATCATCCGGACCCAACACTAGGCGGCGATCTATGCTAAAGATATGAATTTAGCAGCCCACATGCCTCGAACACATACATACATACATAAAAAGCACTGGACCGGCAGCAATAGTAGCGCTGGGTTGTGAACCTGGAGGCAGAAATGATTTCCTTGCCCCTTGTCATCTTTTAAGTTCAGCTGGAGGTACACTATTATGAGGCGAAGATGGAAGCAAACTATTGATCTGGCCGTGGTCACTCAACTGGAAGTATAGTATGAGGGAATTGTAATACTGTCCCTATCAATGTGTCCTGGTCAGGTGTAAAAATAGGAAAATTCCAATACTGGGATACTGTCTCTGTGGGTGTCGTCTTTGTCCCTAGAGCTGTTACAATGGTGGCAGATAGATGGCTTTCAGCATGTTCAATCTCTTTATTTAATGCGCCCACTGCCATTGTAATTTAACCATCCAGAGTAGTTGAGTTAATTGAATTGGAGCCAGACTTTGCTATAGTTGGGGCTTTGCACTATACTATCATGAAATGAGACAATAAAAATAGCTAGAAATAATAATGAAAACAACAGTACCTTAAAACCCTCAAAAAAGATATCCTCCTCTGGGCTCTGGAGTATCCCACATATGTCTTGCACTGCGGGATTCGACACTCCAGATATGAGCTAAGTTAGTGCGCTGAAAGATAAGGGTGTGTTGTGGAGGCCTCCCTGCTGCTATGGCTAATGCTGGTCCGTAGTCTTGGCCTCTATGCTGTTTTCGATTCCTCCTCTATATCGGGTTCTCAGCAGTTAAGCAGCAACAACTTAGCGATGCAATAATGGTGAAATATGTAGGTAATGATCAAGAGGAGATTTGAGGAACCAAGATCAAAAAGTCAGTCACACCCAACGAGTTCAACTCCAGGTTCAAATGTACTGACTGCCACACGGCAGGGCGAGGGATCATAGAAGGCTTCTGGGTGACGATGAAAACAAGACAGAGTTAAAGTAATGTCCGATAGTGGAAACAAGAGGACTGGCCCTGCCCCGGCTCTTTCTGGTGGTGATGGACGCAGGATGGGCCTGCCTTGGCCAGGGCTTTGCCAAGGCGCATCCCATACAGCAGGGCCGTTTGCGCTATAAAGCGCTGAGTGGAACAGCTGATATCATCGGTTTACCTGACCTCCACTTAGCCTGTGGTGTAGAGACATGTAGTCCCCAGGAAAACTAGGGCAACACTTGAATCATTTAGTGAGGAATCAGCATGTGTAAGGATCCATCCAGTATGCTCCCTTGTCTCTCCCATACAATGAATGTTCTTCCTTCACTTTTTGTGCAGTGACTATTCTTCAAACATTCCCTCATGCCATACATGTTTTAATTATCTCTAACATTCTTTGGCAGGTTTCCTTTCCACGTCCAATGCTATCACTATATCTCGATTCTCTCTACAGGCCATGAATGTGCTACTTTCACTATAATATATGAATGTTCTCACATACCTCTACAACCTATTAAGATTCTCGCCCCTCTCCTAAGCTCAACCTGAAGAATACCTACAATCCACAATCCACAGAGTGGGGCCAAACAGATAAAGTGGCTTCCGACATGGCAGGCTACCATCTGCAAACCACTGGACAAAGAGGTCCATAATCGATTAAGAGCTGAATGCCCCACCTCTTCTTGAAAGGGAAAGTCTCCCTATCTCCTTAAAGTGACTACAAAATGGCTACTATTCTGGCAAAATACATTAAAAACCCTAAAAAGTGCATTATTCGAATCTGGCATTCCTGCCAGGACAAGTTACTGGACATGGGAGGGCCCCTCATTATGATTTTGGATATGGCGGAAGAAGTTAAACAGTCTGGATCCCTTATATCTCCTGATATTTTTTTCCAGCGGGCACAAAGAGGCATACGCTTTCTAGGGAATGCTATCTGTGAGATTTTATCTGAACCACGCAGGTCCCTCCACATAAAGGTGGACCCTAAATTACGGGACTTAGCCACCTCAGAGGCAGGGGCTATTGGCCTTGGGGATTCTCTTTGGCGACTCTTTTATTAAAGAACTGGGCAAATTTGCTCCCACCTTCACTTCTCTGGAAAAAGCCGAGCCATGGATCAAAAAGGTCTTTTTCACAAAGGTACTTCCCGGGGCAGGACAAAGAAGGGGAGTCCCCGTTAGCCGTTCCTACAATAACATCCCTCAAAGAGGACAATATGTTAAAAGAGGACACTGATAAGACCAGATTTGAATGCTTCTTCGCCTGTAGAGGAGCCAAGGGATTGCCAACACAGGAAACTGCTCCAGTAGGTCCTCCCCTTCTTTCCATGCAAAAGTCAGGGGCAGATTAGCGAACTTCTTCCACAGTTGGCGAACATTAACAACAAATTTGTGGGTCCTCCAGGCAATCATTGTTTCTACATTGAGGTTTATGGCTCCCCCAAACAGACCTCCTTTCTACAACCCTTGGTCTTTCCAGAGAAGGAATAGTTCCTAACAGTTCAGGAGGTATTGGAATTGAAAGCGAAGGATGGCATTTCAAGATCTTGCATAACCCAAGGGTGCTTTGTTAGCAATCTCTTTCTGGTTTAAAAGAAAGACAAGGGTAATCGCCGTAGTAAATCTCAGAGAATTAGAGTGGCTAGTATATTGCCTTGTCATCTCCTCTGTCATATTTTTCATCTGAGAGATTCGCTAGCATGTGTGAACTTTAACGAAGCATATATTGATCGTCCCCATAGTCATGCGGCATAGCAGGTCCTTGCAATTCATATGGAGAAAGCAGGTCGTCAAATTCACAACCCACCCATTCAGCCGTTTATCTGCTCTGCGGTGTTTAGTAAAGGTTATGAAACAATGATGGATTTCCTCTGGATGCAAGGAGCCTGCCACATAGGGTACCTAGACAATATCCTCATCATGGGTAGGTCACGGGAGAGATTGACCAACCAACTCAAGATGACAGGCTCACTCCTGAAGCATCTGGGGATCGTTATCAACAGAGAAAACTCCATGATGAGTCACTATCAGACTACGACCTTCCTCGGATGTGTCATAGGCTCAGACTCAATTCAAGCATTTGGAAACTGGGCCCAGAAGTATTTTGTGCCCTGAATGGAGATTGGGAACCACATGCGCTGAATCTTTTCGTATCATGCTAGGATCATCAAATCAACAGACACTTCAACTGGAGATTAGATCCAGGGGCAATCCGGGGCAGACATCTTCTTCATGGACTGGAGCCAAGAGAAAGGATATGGTTTACACATCAGTAAACACCTTTCCCTCCGTTATATCAATGGGAGACTTTCCTATTGATGATAAACAGGTAGGTGAACATCCACTGGTCAGGAAACTTCTCAAAGGTATTAGATTATCCCTTACCTGGGAACCAAGGACTTCTAGACTGTGGGATATAAACAGAGTCCTGAATTTATTGTTCTCCTGGCCACAAAATATCTACATAAGAAAGAACTTTCAGGCACACTGGCAACTGTGACATCTGACACTCTTCAATGTCTGGTATCCTGTAGAAGAGTGTCAGATGTCAGGGCATTAGATATGTCTGTTAGAATGTTTAGTGCAGATGAAGTTACTTTTAATGCATTCTGGAATACCATGACTCATTCACAAGCAACTTCAGTCAGGGATTCGCATAAATTATGTGCTGTTGACTGTCTGAAAGCATTTCAGAGTGCGACTGAAGAGCTTAGACCTTCAGGAGAACGTCAACTCCAATATCCGGCAGGAAATCTTTCAAGGCAGTCTCTTCCACTACTACTGCAAGTTGGGTAAGCTGGATTATGCAGGAGGCAGGCATTGATTTTGAAGCCTACTCAGTGAGAGGTGCTATTGCTTCCAAGGCCTTCCCTTTAGGTGCAAGGTTAGAGAGCATTATGAATACGGCTGTTTTCACCTTCACGCTGTGGTGTATCTACCCTCTTTGGTGGGGAGTAAGCTTTAAACTTGCATCATCCTCACATCTGGTCTTGATGTAAAATGAAAACTTCTCTAGCTACCATGAAGGAAAGTTTCAGTGCTATTATGGTCACAGAGGCAAGGTTTAGCTTGCCTCACACAGGAGTGCATAATCTGTTTGCGACCCTTTTCAAAATGTACTAATATGGTAAATGGATACAGAATAAAGAGGCATCTAATATCCTTGTTCTATTATAGGTAATCCGTTTGTCTATTCTTGGAAGTGCATTGTACCAGAATATGTGACTTCAATTTGTTGCATGCCATGTGTGCTTTCTTTGTCTTTATGGCTAATAACAGTAGCTGTTGCCCTTGCTAGGAAATGACCAGAAGGTAGAGTAGGAATTAAGATTTATGGTTATAGCATGTCATACAAAGAAAGAGGGGGCACAGGAAGCTAACAGGACTCTCTAAGTGATAGGAGCGAGAGGATTGGCTGGAACTCATGTTTCTTTCTCAGTGTTTTTAAGAAATGCAGTTTATGTATGGCTTGACCTTAAGATGTAGCTGGAGAGAATAAATAGAAAGGTAATACATTATCTTTACCCGCGTCCCAAACAGAAATAAAACTTAAATACATTTTTCATTCTTTTTCCTATGCTATGAAATTTGAAATCAAAATGCATTTCTTGTGAAGGTAAGTAGTCACATAGATATTTTGCCTGTCATAATTTTTCAGATGTGAACATTTTCTCTCAAATATATTTTTAAAAGGGAACATGCTGAGTGACACAAAAACGTAGCAGTTTACATGCAAAGGAAAGTGATACTGTACAATCTCTGTACTCGGTATGCTGACAAACATTGTAAATTAATTCCTACATATGTGCATATTTTGTCAAAGCTAACCTTTTACTTACCGTCTTTGCTTTTCTTGACAGAAGTGGGCTTTGAAATAGCTGACGTCTTGTACAAGAAGCCCCGATGCACTACAGGCTGCATTATCTCGTCATATACCCTTGACTTTTCGGGATCATCCAACGATGAGGTCTCTGACAAAAATGAAGGTAAAAAAAAATCAAAAGATAATTCTAGCCCGCAAAGTTACAGACAAATACTACAGCAGTACCATATTGTAATACATAGAGGAAATTTTGCTTCTAGTCTGCAGGATGCAGTCACATGGAAACACAACAGTGTCATGCTAATGTGTACAGTGATTAGTAAACACTGCAATAGCATAATTTTAATGTTTTACACCCTGCATTACACTAATATAGTTGTAGACTATTCTTATTTGTAGAGTGACAAATAAACATTGCAGTTGAAGTATTTTTCTAATCAGAATCAGGACTGTTGAATGCTACAGAGGGATTTCTGAATCATGGAAGTGGGTCACAACAACAAAGGATGACAGCAAAGAGTCAACTATAATTACATTTTTCTACAAAACCTCATACATGTTGAGGATGATTTGCTAATTCAGAGACATGACACTTAGCTTCTTGCAATTGAAATCCCATGCTCACAAAACAGAGTATTGTCAGGAGAAGAATCTGTGAGCCACAGGGCAGAGGAGGATTTTTTGTGTCCTGGATCCCGGGCTTCCAGGGTGAAGGCACAAGCCCATTTTCTTGGGTTGGTCCAGCCATACCTGCATTTTCAGTCTGCTCAGCCTCACTTGAATGCACTGTATGATTTATTCTGTTTTTGTACAATAATTGTTTATTCGATTTTAGAACATAAGAGACAATACAAACTTTATCCTGAGAATACAGGTGCGACCACAGCCACTCAATTAAGTTCAAGTGATCATCCATGAGATTAAGAATCAGAGACTGATTTCTGCCCTCCTATCCTCCTACCTCCGCTTCTCTCATGATTCAACAGCAAAAAGTAGTATTTCAACTGAACGTATCCTTTAAACAATCACGCCCCTCTCTTGTCAAGGAAGGGTCTCATCGGGATTCAAGATTCTATGGTCTAATTGTCCTTCCCTCAGCAGTTTACTGTATTGTACTATTTTAGTAGGTAGTGCATGCAGTGGTCAGTTGGCTAGGCAGCCTAGGGCCCCATGTTAGGTAATAGTTGGTTAATTGTGGTAAACAACAAAACAGGTTTGGTTCTAGAGAAAGAGGCCCTACACTTTTATCAAAGGTGGGACTGAAATCATCTAATTCATATATTACTTGCTCACAGGAGGGCATTAAGAACATTTCTCTCAGTCAAATCTCACCATCGGGACTGAGTCGGTTTTCCAGAAATGGAAAATACATATTTTGGCTTAAGTAGATTTAGTGGAGAAATGCCTGGCTGCCAGAAGGACATCAAACACTTCAGGAGGGAGATCAAACCACCTCAACTGTTACTGTTTAATGTCCATGCATGAAGGTAGAGTTGACAGGTTCGGGGGTAGTATACTGCCCTATTGCTGCAACAGGAGATCCTCCTTTAAGAGGCAGCCTAACTGGAGGACAGATGCTCAGAGTTTGGAGTACCATAGACTCCATGCCCAGACCAGTGCTACTAGGATGACTTGGGCCCAGTCATTCTTGATTTACTTGAGAACTCTGGACAGGAGATGTATTGGCAAAAAGTCATATACGAGTCCTGAGCTCCACTCGATACGAAATGCGTCTCTGAGCAAGAGACGCTTGAAAGCTCCAGTGCACAGATGTGCAAACATGCACGTTTTCAATGGTGGTGACTCAATCTAACCAAGATTTCCCCCAATCTCAGAAGAGACCTGGCACCACCTCCGGATGGAAATTCAATTTGTGATCTGCTAGGCATCGATAGCTGAGTTTGTCTGCTCTGGTGTGAAGAGAGCCCACTAGATGTTGAGCCGCCGGTTCCAGCCATATCCAAAGATGCAGAGCCTTTTGGAATAGGGTTCACGACCCCACCCCAACATGCTTGTTGCCATACCACATGGCGGTGATGTTGTCTGCAAAACACCTGAATGAGCATTCTCTTGATGGAAAGATGGAAGGCTTTCAATGCAAGTCAGATCGCTCTTTGTTCCAACAGGTTGATATGGAGCGACGACTCTGTTAGAGACCAGAGACCTTTGATCTGCACCTCTTCCAGGCGGCCATCCAAAACCAGGAGGGACTCATCTGTCAACACTGTGAGCTCTGGGTGGGGAAGAGAGAGCGTTCTGATGCTGACCCAATTGCGGTCCATGAGCCACCACTGCAGGACATTTACAGTTCCCGCCAATATCTGAATTAAGTTTGAGAGATTTCCCTGTTGCTGCAGCCACTGGGTCTTCCAAGTTCCACTGCAGAGCCTAGATATGCCAACTGGCATGTTTTATCAACAGGATGCAGGAGGCCTGTGAAGGGCTTAGCCGAGGGCCCGAGCAGGACAGACATCAGTGTGGGCTTCATTAAAGGGTAGTTAGGGTTCCGAATGAGATACCCTGAGCTGAAGCACCTCAACCATGACCACTGTTATGTCTAGGACCTTAGCCACCGTGCTACCACCATCGCAAAAGAAGCCCCTTCCTCCATAGCTACTGTGGGAGGAAAGAGGAGTCCAGTGATTTGTGAGGTGTCCAGACCACTGGCATCCGCCAGGTCTGCGTACCAGTTGTCAATGGCAATGGACTCTGCTCTGGGGTCAGTGTAGGTATAGGGATCCTCAGATCCCCTCTACTCATGCTCCTCAGCAGGCCCTTCAGGGAAATAGGGATCAATCTCCAGTTCATGCCATGTGGGCCAGGCCAATGCAAGAACTGACATTGTGCGATGCCGGTCCAGCTCCACATCAGAGTTGGAAATCACGTGGGGTTCAGCATCGCCGATGTGTGTCGGTGGCCTCAAGAACGGCGCCACTTTAATGGTCCCCGGAGGAGGTTGTGAAGCAGCGGCTGAGGATGATATGGATCAAACAAAGATGGAGCCCCTGTCGAAGAGCCTTATGACCCTATGGGGCCTGAGAGTATTCCAGAGGGGCCCTGCTACCCAAATATGGGGCTCATGGCCTCATACAATTCTTGGAGTTCGGCGGATGTCGATCCAGGAAACACAGGGAAGCACAGAGCAGTCCCAGGTTTTGATGGCAACTGGCTGCACAGGAACAACCTGTGAGCAAAGCCTGGATTTGGGGCATTATTTTTTTGTGTTGTCGGAAGAATGGAAGCGACGTCAAAGAGTGCCTAGACTTCTTGGTCTCTTTATTGTGGGACTTATCTGAAGAAGTCCGGAAGTGTGATGAGGACCGGCATGAGCAATTCCAGAAGCGGCCCCACAAACCTCCCAAGCGAAAGGGATCTGGAGAGTTGTGGAGTAACATGGCCAAGTGCTTCAAGGTCCACTTACAGATGGCCTTGAGGTTCATGGTCCTGCACTCTGTGCATGGCGCGGAGTCATGGTCCCTCTCCAGTCACCAGAGACACACCAAGTGGGGGATCAATGACAGGCTCGACAAGGTTGTGTAGGTTTCTTCAGGGACATCTGACGAAACAATTGAAAAGACACACTTAGTAGTCAACAAAATGTCAAACAAATCCTGTCAAAAAGTGACTGGTGGGGTCTGGATCTGTGCTGATGGCACGGAAAAGAAGGAACTGAGGTCAACACACTAAGGTGGTGCCTACAACGCTATGCAGAGCAGCCCAAAACCACCTACCAACGTGCAGGGCACTGCTGAAAAAATTTCCAGAACCAGTCTGATACCTGTGATATATTCTAACGTAAGGAATCTGCAACTAGAAGTCTCTATCACATAATTTGTACCAATCTATGTGCCCATTGACAAGCGTAGGCTGTTGTCTTTAGACTTGAAGGAAAGTTTGCTATTTTGAGTTTGTCTTTAGTATAAAGAGGACCTAAACCACCATCTGAACCTAACACGTTCTTTGTTTGGATCATCTTGGCTTTTTTAAAGCGCGATGCATGAAGTAGTGCAGGGCAGGAGGTTGGAAGGAGAGCCAGTATAAATATGGATTTGGCAGGTGAACGCCTCCGCTTTCAGTACTGGCATGAAGGATTTCCAATTTTATAAAGATAGAAGGCTCTTCAGCTTGTTGGCAAGGATCTTTGCCCGAATCTTGAGATCAACATTGAATAGAGAGATCGTCCTATTATTTGCACAGCTATTGAGATCATTTTCTGATTTAAGGATTCTTGCCTTATTAGCCTGTAGTACTGGGGAGGAGCTATCCTGCATTTCACTGAACGGTTTCGATATCATGTGGATCAATTAACGCTTGTTAATCTTATAACATGCGGCAGAGTAGAAGTCTATCCGAGGAGCCTTGTAGGAGGAGAGTGTGCTAATTACCTGCCCTAGTTCTTCTCCTGCGATATATTCAGGTATAGGAGCTGCCACTACTCGGGTGGGATTGGGCAGTGTGATCTGGCAGAGAAACTCTATTTCTCAGAGCTTTTCAAACATATAAAACAGATCACAAAATGAGCAAAAGGTTTGTAAAATGTCTGTGGGGTGCGTAACAGTTCCCCCCCCCCCCCCCCCGGGTCATTTCTAAGTGCTACTATGCTTGCGTCTTGTTAAGTCTGTAATCTCCCGGCTTTTCTCCTCTCTCATAGTGTGTTTGTGCAAAACTGAAATACGATGTTTCTTCCTGGGAGGTGCACAATTTGTTAAGCCCAAATTTCCTTTGTAAGAGTTCTTTAAGTGTAACTTGGAAGTGCATCTTATTGTAACTTAACATGTCATTCTATTTCTATTTGGGGTGCTGTGGGATGCAGTTTTGTAGTCTCCGACTCTCACATTATTTACCCTCAAAATGTATGCCATGCCCGCTTACCAAAGTATCTGGGTGGAGGATACAGTGCTTTGTTTTTCTTGAAAGTAAGTGGTTACCATCATTTGGACTTTGCTTTTGGCCCCTAGAGCTTTAAACATGGAGGTACTGAACTGCAATTGCCCTTGGGGTTGTGTTAATATGCCTAAAGCGAGCTACAGTATTATTACATAATGGTCTGTTTTGGCATAATTGTCACATTCCTGATAAGTGACAGAAGGAAGGGGGGTTTTGAGGTAGAAATCAATCCTGGTAAGGGTACCAAGCAGGTGTCCTGGAAGTGCACTAAGGACCTGTTGTTCCTCATAGTAAAAACTGCCAAGAGATTGGCGGATGCATTACTTGCCAAAATTACAGCCTTAGAAACTGCCATTAGGGGGACGCTTACTAAAACCCCTTTTACAACTAAACTGGCGGAAATCAATCAAGAAATCTCCGATAGCCAAGAATTTCTGCTCAAACAGACAAAACTCCAAAAGGATGTTTCCAAATTCG
Source organism: Lissotriton helveticus (assembly GCF_964261635.1). Lineage (NCBI taxonomy): Eukaryota > Metazoa > Chordata > Amphibia > Caudata > Salamandridae > Lissotriton > Lissotriton helveticus. The sequence continues at coordinate 938,022,647 of NC_136068.1, forward strand.
AGAAAGAGAAGGTGTATACTTACCTTAGGGAAGGGTATACTAACAAAAAGACTAGCTACTCTTCCGATGAGAGCTCTGAATTCAGCAACCGGAGGGGCTCCTCCAGTAGCGATTCTAGCGGGGGCAACCCAACTACTAACAAAAGGAATCAGCAGCAGCAGAGATGGAACCAAGGTTACAATCAAAACCAAATGTTCCAAGGTCCACCACAAATGATACCTCCGTGGCAATACCCGTTCTATCCCCAGGGTCCACCACCACAATTCTTCCCCATGAACCCTCCTTTTCACGACAGAGGTTGGGGCAGAGGAAGAGGGCGGAGGCGAGGAAATCAGAAAGGGGTACAATTCCAAGACCAACAAACAGCATCAACATCGGTGGAGACGAGGAGCACAACCCGAGGAAGGAGAGTTTAATAGTGAACCTCTCCACTAGACCACTGACCCCCACGGAGACGGTGGTCCTTGAGAAGGGTCTAGGCTTCGTCCCAACCCCCACCCCTGATAACTTCAACGAAATGTGCGAGATCAAACAGCTCTTTAGAAAAATACGCCTTTGCGCCTATTTTGGAGATAGTCCTGCGAACGACTCGCTTGCCACTGGGTTGCGAAAACCATCCACTTTCACACCGACTGACGGCATGGTTCCCCCGGAGGTTCTGGTCTTTGAAAAGGCAGTTCTGAAATCCTTTGAGACAAAGCCTAACAAACCTGTCTTTAATAACTTGACAAAAATGGAGAGGCTAGCTGTTCAGAGTCTGGGTAATGATAGCTCTATTGTCATCAAACAAGCTGACAAAGGGGGAGCTACCGTGATTCAAAACACCACAGACTATGATTCCGAATGTAAACGCCAACTTGCCAACGCAAGGTACTACAGACCATTAACATCAGATACCACCTCTAGACTTACCACTGCCATCACCAGTTTAGTTATGGAAGGAGAGACCAACGAGTGGATCTCGAAAAATGAGGCTGACTTTCTACTCACAAAGGACCCGGTCGTCCCGTATTTTTACACCCTCCCTAAAATACACAAGGGTACCACTCCAGTCCCTGGGAGACCGATAGTGTCCGGTATAGGCTCACTTCTTGAGCCTTTATCCAAATTCTGTGATATATTTCTACAACCCTTAGTGAGGAAGATACCATCCTTTCTTCAAGACACTAGGGATGTGCTTCGCCTCATTGAATCCATTGAGGGCAGAGAGAATGTGGACCTCCTCCTAACTCTAGATGTGGAGGCCCTTTATACAAACATTCCACAACAGGCCACCCTGGATGCAGTTGAGCAAACCCTCCGGTCGGAGGACTGGAGTTCACCAACACCCATTTCTTTCATAATGGCATGTGCCAGTATAGCACTAACTGAAAACTTTTTTCAATATGGGTCTCAACTTTACCACCAGATCCAGGGGACCTCTATGGGTTCGACCTTTGCCCCCAGCTTAGCTTGCATCTACATGGCCACCTTTGAAAACCTCCACATCTACTCAGAGAATAATCCCTACAACCAGAACATCACAATGTGGCGCAGATATATTGATGATGTTCTGGTTCTATGGCATGGGAACCGGGAGAGCTGTGAAGCCTTCTGTATGTGGAACAACCATCAAAATCAGTTTCTCAAATTCACGGCCACTATCTCAGACATCAAGATACCCTTCCTTGATCTCACAATCAGCCTGAATCAGGAGGGACTCAGTACCTCACTGTACAGGAAAGAGACGGACAGGAATAGCCTACTGCTCTTTGGGAGCCACCATCCTAGATCTCTACGAGAAAATCTCCCTTTCGGACAGTTCCTGAGGATTCGGAGGAACTGTACCGCAACCTCTGATTACAAAAAAGAGTCCATGATGCTCCAACATAAATTGCAAGACAGAGGTTATCCCTCTAGACTGGTTTACAATTCACGCAAAAGAGCCCTCAATAATCCTAGAGAGGCCCTGTTGTTGTCACGCCCAAAAGAGCCTGATGATGTTATCACTTGCGTCACTTGTTACACACAGAATTCCACTGGTCTGAAAAAAACAATCAATAAACATTGGGGTTTACTAAACACAGGGGATCTAGAAATACCACGCCCTCGCTTTGCCTTCAAGCGTACGGCCAATTTAAAAGACTCCCTTATTCACACACGCCCCAGAAAACAAATGACCGCCAACCAGAGTACCCTGTGGAGGCTTCCACCGGTGGTGGGTCATTATCCTTGCGGTGGCTGCGTTGTATGCCAACAAACAACAAAATGCAAAGAGATTAAGCTCTCAGAAAACTTTACCTGGCACTTGAATAAACATACAAATTGCAATAGTTCAAGATGCATTTATTTACTGACCTGCCCTTGCGACAAACACTATATAGGCATGACGATGAGACAAGTTAAACTAAGGATCATGGAACACAAGAGCAACATTCGTTGCTCCAAAACTCATACCAGACTGTACGAACACTATGTACAACATGGCCACAAAGCTGACAACATTAAATGGTTGGTCCTTGAATCCCACACTTCCATCACCCACCAAGCACTGTTCAGGATTGAACAGCGATGGATACATCGCCTCCAGTTGGACACCCTGGGCCTCAATGACTCTGTACCTTGGACATTATTAGCGAGATAACTCTATTCTCTATCGTATGAGTTTCTCCTCCTAATATCCTCACGTGATCTATTCCATCTAGGTCACTTGGGTCATGTTCCCTTCATCAACACTAAGAGCCTCTGGGTAGCCACCTTATTGGCTCTTATACATTGGAGAACAACCCAATCAGCAGTCACAACATACAGATACTTTACAACATCTTAAACCACCAACACAATTTTCTGACACTTCTCAGTATCGTGGTTAAGACTTGAACTGACATAATTGGCCATTACTAGAATGTTCTCAGTCTCCCTCCTTACATCTATCCTGACCTTGCTCCATGAGGCCTTGCGACTGTCCGTGCTACAACAGCCTGACCACTGATGGGACACACAGATCTTGGTGCCAGCAATTTGGGTCGATACGTTTAGCACTCTTTCCATCCAATATGACCCGACCACCACTTTCTAGTTGTCGGCTGGTCTTCATAGTCAAGTTCTTTTCATCTTGAAATGGATAGACAATGCTAATTTTCGTCCCTGGTAACGGTCCTACTAAATTCCTCCCGCCCCACTTTAGTGATTTGACGACCGCCATGTTTCACAATTTACATGTAATAATTTCATCCAGTGGATATACATAACAGTTGACACTTTCTTAGCGAGGTCTGGGGTCCCAATCAGCCCGATACACCAAGCTGATCATGATCTACCTGCACAAATCACCCCTCTCTAAGATGGCCGCCACTTTAGGGGCGCCATTCCACTACCCAGACGCATTACGCGCGTCCACGCTGACGCACCAGCGCGGCCGGGGTGACGTCGGCCACGCCCACTGACGGGGCGGCACTCTGCGGATTCGCGGGCATACAGCCTTTAGACATGATGGCCCCGCCGGGACTTCACCAGCTGTTCCGCGCTACCGGCAGGGGCGCCTCGTGTTGGGGGTAGGTGTTCACCCTGGCTGTTCGTAACTTCAGGTAAGCGTGGTCGCGATGATGTGCTTACCCATGGCAGTCGACACTGCAATCAGGTGTTTGGCTCTACCAGAGAGAGAACATAGCCAGTACCCTCGGCTCTGATCTGGTGGACAGTTTCCTTATCCATCGGGTGCCTTACAGTGAATCTCCCGCTTCGGGACCCGGGGGGGGTTTCGCTGACTTTCCGGGCTGTGTGGACAACACGCGGACGGGTGCTGACCTACTTGACCTGTCCGGCTCCTGGCCCGGAGGCGGGGTCGGCGATCCTCACGGTCCTGAGGCATCTTCATGCGGGGCTCGCCTTTGTCGAGGGCTGATTCATGGGGCAGAAAGGAGGACTGATTTGGTTCTTTTTGGTCCTTCCATCCATTTACTTGCAGTCCTCTAGCTAGTCTGAGTACCCACTTTCCTATTTGGCCTCATCATGATAATTTGCCTTAAACGAACAAACCCTTTGGGTGCCTGTATGTGTTCCTTTCTTACAGGTTTTCTACCTCTCGAACAGCCCCACGGGAACAGACTGCGGGGCCCATTAGGGTTTTCCTTAGGGTAAGCACAAAACCAGTCAACTCCTTGTGCTGTGTTATACCTCTTCTTTTAATGTTTTTTGTTTATTTATATTTTTTTGTTTATTCTTGTGTACTTGGTTGTATTGTTTTTACAGTGCCAGCCTCATATCACACTGCCAAAACCTCAGGAGTGGTCTTATTACATTGAATATGCCCACTATGGTGTAATTTGAGGATTAACCTTGTACATATGTGCTGTATGGTGTATGGAGTACTTTTTGGAACCTAGTTATTGAAGGAAATTGCAGTACAATATGTTAAATTGGCTCCCCTCTACCTGTTTCTTCTAGGTTCCCCTCTAGAGCAAGACCTGTTGGCTTGCTCCCTGACTGACCCAATGAGGTTGTATCTTTCTAATCCTTTAAATCTTTATTATTAATTTCACTGTGTAGTACCCAATACTTGTGGTCCTGAAGAATTGCCAGACAGGCATGAAACATGTCGACCTTTCTAGAGGGTTGAGTTAGTTCGCTGTAAATTAGCAGTTTCTTTCTCCCCTCCCACCCCTTTTAACAAGGGAGTCAGCCACTCCAAATAAAGCTCATTGTGGACTGACTTACCTTCTTTTAAACCTCACCTATCCCTCACGAGTACACTTTCACCAGACCCCTCACACGCACTCAAAATATTGGCTGGAACAGAAGATCTCCAACAAAGAGTGCCTACGGCGCCCGTCAGACATTGCAGCGCCAGTCTGACGAGGAGCAGGAGACCAATGATGAAGCATGACACCTAGGTTCCTGGGTGTGTGAGGTCCCCTAGTTCCAACAAGGGAACACCTTGTTCCCTACCTCTGTCCCGACTCCATCGCATTACACCTCCTTCCTTTTATCTCTGGGGAACTCAGTATTATTTTGCTTACATGGGTACCAAGCAGACAGGATGTGAAAATATAGTCATGTTTATGAGAATATGTCAAACCTCCAGGGGACCATTAACGATTAGTCTTTCAGCATATATCTCTGCCTCTGTATTTAATAAATGTAGGGTGACCCCCTTTGTCCCTGAGCAATAACTTGGTTCGGTTATGGAGAAAGTGATATGGTCCAGGGCCCTAAGAAAGATATAATTGGCTCCTCTTGGTGCTTAGGCTGATCCTAGAACCAGTGTTTACCCTTGAGTGTGGGCCTTTATACGAGTTTGTAATGCCCTTCTGGGTTAGTCAATATCTTAAGCACTCTAAGGGCAGCCCCCTTCCGACCATGATAGCCACTTCTACTTTGTGTCACATTCTAGCTGAGGGTGAATAATCTCCTGACCTGGGACCTCCACATATATGGTATTCCCCTTCCCACCCAGTCTCTCCATCTGGGAAAGGTGAGTTTCTTGAATCAAAGCTGTGTCTGAAAGGCTCTTTTTTAAGAAGGCTAACATTTTCCACCATTTTGCATAATATGTCAGGCTGTTAATGTTTAGGGAGATAATTGTGTGGTTCCCATGTGGCTGGATCCAAGGGATTAGTGTGCAGGTAGGAAGTGTGTATGATAACATGCAGGATTGAAATAGGAGAAAGGTAGCTGTCTTAGTATTGGTTCTCTCTGCCCAATGGGCCCGACCTGGATGTAAGCAACAGTAAAGGTAATGAGCTCGCTTAGGTGTGGTAGGTGGCTATGATGAGAAAAAGTGCTGATAATTTTGCCTAGACAACGTCGGGTAGTAGTGCGCGGTGCAAATTTAAATTTCATTTTATTTAATTTAATTTCATAATTAAGGACTGAGCACCCTATATGAAGGGCTGTGGGTGGGGTGAGTTGGAAATGAAAGTGTGATGGTATTCATTCTGGACTATCACGTAGGGGAGTGAGGTTTCATTCCATGTGAAACTCGAGTGGGGTTTCAGAGTATCAGCTGTCACTGTGTAGTGCGTCCGCTGCCTGAGGGAATGGCCAGCATTGTGTTTGGGATTTGGTAATGAATCAGGATGCCACTGGGTGTCGTTTTAGGAATAGTTATCAACCTCCTGGTGTAAACGTATTATGTTTTGGAGTGGGGGAATAAGTTATGCAGTGCAGTCTATGTGTTACCCCTCAGCTCATCAGTCGTGGGCTGGTGGACTGAAATGTTAAGGGAGAAATCTGCAAGATGGCAGGGAAAACAGAATGCCAGGTAGGCAGACGGGTCTGCCCTGAGGGAGCGGTTATCTTGAAGTATGGTACTCTAGTGGAATCGGACATTTCTGCAACTTACATAGGTCTCATTTAAGAGAGCACTTTAGCTGTTAACCTACTAACATCATATAGGCCGGTCGAAGATTACATCTATATTAAGTAGGTTTGATAGGTAACGTGGACTTATCTCTCGTCAACGGTAGCCAGGGTTTATACTTTTGTTTCGGGCCAATAAACCATTGCTTCGTAGCCTCCTCCAGATGCTCCCGCTCTTGGTGAGAGGAACAGTTTGGCTGAATCTCACCACCTGGTTTCGTAGGCAAGAAGGGGTCCCATGGTAGGATAGTGTCCATATCCAACGGGGTAAGGAAATCAAGGAAAAGTTCAAGTTGACAAGGGCACTCAAAGTCTCTACTTTGACCGATTCTGTTGAACATCATTCTCGCCAGGTCCAGTAGTTCCTAGCAAACGTCAAGGCATCTCATCCAAGGTCTAAGGGCTAGGAAGTGTTTCCAAGTAAGCATGGTTTCTTGCTAAAAGTCTTGGTTGAAGTAGATTTTGCGGTCCTTCAAAAGTAGTTTGCTTTAGTGTTTGGCCAGTCTGATGATTTTCCTTGCTTGCTGATGAAACAGGAAACATACTGTTATTTGGTGCAGTGTGCTATAGCTGGTGTTAAGTCTTTCCTGAATTCTTTCTGCCCTTTGAAGGTCTAAAGGTGGCTGACAGTTTTGTTTGGTCAGGGCTGGTATGAAACAGAGCATGAAGGCCATGATGTTGTTACCTTCCAGTCCCTCGGGTACTCCTGAGAAACATAGTTTTTTTTGTGTCTAGTCTGTCCCCCAACATGCTCACATTGTTTTGAATGTACCAGTGATCCTGCTTCCAGGCTGTTGTAGTGACCAGTTTCTGTGCCATGTTGTTCACGTTATCGTCCATTACAGTAAGTCCAAAGTTGAAGGTTACTAGGCCCGTCCATATCTAAATCTCCTCTTGTGATGTTTTGGATGTGTTTTCCATCACATAGGATGTACAGGTTCTGAAGCTCAATAGTTCTTAAAGTATAGTTTCTTGGGTGGATTCTTTTGCTGTCTTGCCCAGGTCTTTCAAAACTTTTTGCAACATGTTGGTGAATGCCTCTGTGAACAGCAGTTGACGTGCAGCTAAAGGCATGTGATTAACATACTAGGGAAAGGGTCCTGCACAGAACGAGGCAAATACATGGTTCTAGTACCCAAACAGGGGGTATCCGATGGGATCCTGTTAGGTCAAAATGTAACACATGGAGAGTGCATTTAGGGAACTGAAGACCTCAGTCTCTCTCAACTAAGGCAGTGAAGCTGTCACCTGGGGTTTGAGACCCTTTTGACTGGTCACTAGAGAAGAAAGGAGCATTGGGGAGCCTCCAGGTATATATTTCTTCCTCCTCTTATGGCTCTGCAGCAAGGAGCACAGGCGACAGGTGGCGGATCTCAAGTAACTGAAATGACCTTCGGTGTTCATGGAAGCCTTGAATGGGGGTTGTCCCTAGAGATTATGTCTTCGGGTTGGTGTTGGAAAGATTTATAGTCTAGGAATGTGGGGGCACACCTCGCTCCTATGAGGATTCTGTTTATGAGAAGTTAAGCAGTTAAAGAAGAGTACTGTAGAGGGGAATGGCCTGAACAACGCGGGTACAGCCACACGTGCCTTTCAAACGCAAGTGCTACCATGCTTGTCGTAACCAGGCATATGCATGTTTAAGGCATAGGCATGGTCTAAATGCTGAGGTGGGCGGGCCTAGGAACAGGAAAGATCGGGAGAGGATGCGGTGGGGTAAGTGGGGTTGGGGCTGGGTTTTGGGGTTGTGGGGGTAGTTTTTAAGGGTTGGGGTAGTTTGTAGGGCTCAGAGTTAGGGGGTCAGAGTTGTTTTTAAGGATGTGAGTCGGGCCTGCTTTTAAAGGCTCGTGGGGATCCAGTAATGTTAAGGGCTTGAGGTGGGGGGGGGGGGGGATTCAGGATAGTTTTTAGGGCTGGGGGGGAGAGGTGACGGGGTAGTATTAGGGCTCAGGGAGGGTTGGCTTAATGTTTAGGACTCGGGCGGGTCGGGTATTTTTTAGGGCTCGGGTGGGCCGGGGTAGTTGGAAGGGCTAAGGGTAGGTGGCATAGGGTGAAATCTTTACCCCACATCACTATACCAGTCATGCCTTTACCACGAAATTGCATGGTAAAGGTATACATGGTAGAGGCACGCATGGTTTAGCCATTCGTGCCTCTGTCATACAACCCCAAGTAGATGAACGAGCCCAACCATGCAAGGCCAGAGCAACCCCACAGGGATTCACTGTGGTCCACATGGAGCGGGGTTGTTACCGCTGGATGCTATAAGCTCTGGCACATCTGAGGTTCTGAAAAGGAACAGCGGTCTATGAGGTTTAGAGCAGTGGGCCAGGAGAGTTTCAGTTGATACTCTCTGGAGCACTGTGGTAAGGATTCTTGTGCTGGTACTGTTGAGAACTGGATGCAGTGTGTTTCCCAGGTTGCTCTGCCCTTTGCCTTGCCCCTGCCAGAGAAAATGCTGTAGCCATGAGGTGTGGGGAAAGCAGCTCCGCTCGCTGATGTCCCTCATGTCAACAGTCAGACTGTCAGGGCTTACACCAGGCAATATCACATGTCACAGTGCTTCCCCTGCATCGGGCTTAGCTGCTGCCTTCTTTGGTCATAAAGCGATGACCCAGGGCCCTCTGAAGTGAATTTTAATCTGGCCCTTATGCCAGCCTTAGTGGAGCTCTATTCAAAAGCCGCCATCTCTCTTGGTGGCTAGCTCCGTCCCCTTATCTGTCACACTTTGTATGATTTATTCTTAAAGGCCTTTACTCAATTATTGTTTAATTCAGTTTCTCTCTACAGAGTTAAAGTGCAAACGAAAGCATTGAACATAAAGGTGATAAAAAAATGAAGAAAGTTACTTTCCTGTACCTACAGTTCTGCAGCACTGGTACTCTCACAGATTAACATGTGAGAATAATTCCCTATTCTTGAGCAGGTAGCACCACAGTGACACTAGTGGCCCCAGAACAGCAACTATAATACAAACACAGCCTGGAAGGCCTTAAACATTGTCACTTTAGTAGCACTCACTGAAAAACACCAGAAATTTTGTTAATTAGGTGAGAGCACAGAGAACAAGATTCCCCTCCAGAGACCACCATACTCTAGATTTCCACTGCACACAATGTGTGAATGAAATTCCTCTATGCACTCCTCAAATAAGTCTTTTTCTTCAACTTTCTGTTTGGCAAAAACCATAAATGGCACAGAGGGTCAACTGTTGCGGCTGCAGAGGTGCAAGGGTAGAATATCCCGCTTCTAAATTCCTCAAGTGCTTAAAAAGCACTAACGAGAGAGCAATTGGACCACAGAACCACTGCCAAACTGCAAAATGTCTACCCCTCAAAAATTCTCTATATGGCAGAAAATAAATCTGCCAAAAGCCACAGTAGGTTCCCATCTACTTAGCCATCCGGGTCCCCTGCTACCTTTCAACATATAAGCCTTCGACTCTGGACCAGGTTTACCCAGATTATCTCTGTCACCAATATCATCTCTGCTACCGTCTAACAATCTCACTGTTGGCAACCACTCCACTGAAAATACTGTTGAGATACAAGTGATGACACCATCAACATCAATTAAGACCACAAAATTGAAGTCCAAAACACCATCAACGAAGATACCACCCTGTAAACAGCAGCACTGATAAAGAAATCTACTATGTCTTTCAAAATCAATCTAATATTAGAGTAGAGCATTCGGTCATTGCCACTGCCCGAACACATCTCAACAAGTATGGTGTCACCCAAACCAATATCCAAACTGTTGGCAATAGAGGAATCTGACGATGAAGTTCCATTTGGCATTTCCTACAGTCCAACTCTGTTGAAAGTGTCTTAATACTACACAACTATTTGGTCCCAGTTGCCAAACATGAAATATTTCAAGCTTATGAAAAGATGAAATGCTGAAGAATATATTTAATTGATTATATATATGCAGCCATATTTTGAGCTTCAGGAAAATTTGAGATACTAACAAAATAATGTGGCAGTTTATTTTCTGTAAATGTATGTAACTTTCATAGACTATGAGTTGAGCAGAAAATGACACATTACTGCTCACAATAAACATCATGAGCACAATGACTTATGCACTGTCAGTGCAATTTTCACTATAAGATTGATTCTAGCCTTAAAAATACCACCACATGAAAGCTGGCAAAGCGCTATCAATAGTTTGTCAACAGTGCAGCAGATCAGATGCAGTGGATCCCTGGGATAAGAGGAGCTCAGTACAGTCTGTTTATATAAGTTTGTACCACAAAACAGGGGAACATGGACACATTTACTTGCTTTAATTAGGGCTCATCCATGGCACTCTTGGAAATACCACTGAGCTGGTCATAAAGAGACTAGCAACAACAGAAGGGCACATGAAATGAGTGGCTGCAGCTCAAAAGGATGTGAAAAACCATGCTCATACTACATGGCCAACAGAAACAGGACATTCATTGGCCCCAGAGGACTGAAACAAGAGCATGTGTACAATAGGAGAAGAAAAAGGAGGAGAGTTGTCAGGGTGTATTTTAATAGAAAGTCCCCATGCCTTAACGGAAACACTGTAAAGAAATCACAAAGAAAAGAAATGTTGATCGTTACTAGGAAAACTCAATATCAATAAGAGTTTTAAACTGGATATAGCTGATGCATGGTGAGCACCATTAGATGCCCATATGGCTTATAGTAGTGAGACATTTCAACTAAACAGTTCATTCTATATCACATATAAGTTTTCAGATAGTTAATTACATTCCACAAATAGAAAGAGGGGGAATTGCTAAATAAGAACAAAGACATTTGGATCAATCCAGATAAGGACTGTTGAAATGACATCAAATCGTTACTTAAAGGAGAAAGAGATTTCATTTATATGAAGCAATACATAAGCAACATCAATAGCAGATGACACAATAAGACAGAATCACGAAATTCCAATTTATTAAACAATAAATGGAACAATAACACACTATTGCCCAGAAGGGGAATTTATTGAACATTAACAACTGAAAAACGAAGGGAAATAATATTGCCTCTGAGAATGGTAAATAATACAATTTAATGCAACACTGCATTAAAGGTGCACTTTGATGTTTATAGATTTTTTAAACTTTGAAATATGACAGTATCTAATAAATGGAGTGCAGATTTAGAAGGCAGCGCTGGGCCTATTTCCTGAGTATCCAGTTAGCACTTGCTCGTCTTGCTACAGTTCTTATTTTAAAATAAAATATCTCACGTCATCGGTCGAGCTGTCACACAGCTGATGTGTAGTAAGACCTCAACGCTACTGCTGGCTGTATTACAAATGGTTAAGGACGGCCTGAGCAGCACTCCACTCACATGATGTGCACAATACATGAAAGACATGCTGCTCTTGCCTTCTGAATTTCAGCGTGACATCGAATACATCTGTAAAGTAGCTTGCCTATGACCCTATCAGAATATGGGATCTAGAATTTACAAGCAATATAAGAGGTGGAAAGTCTGTCTCCAGCCATATCCTGGTTTCTAATTGGGCAAAACCTCATGAACCTAGCTGGGAAAAGTGGAAGCCGTCAATCATGGCACCTTCTGAATGGGAAGCTCAGGTTTGCTTGGAGCACACAACAATATCAGAATACTTAATTAATGTCTTAAAACCATCTGGGTTTTGCCCAATATAAAGTCTAAACGGTGGAGAACAATTCAACTTTTGGCTCTGTCTTTTTCAAAATATCGTTGTGGGGTGACCTTCCAGGCCTTCTCCAGTCACATCCACAAGTTCCTTCTACAGGAAGTTGAGCTCGCTTGCTGGGTCTAGCTAAAAAATGATGCATATAAATTATGAAATGAGACAGGAAGGAACTCTGAAGCAAGTTATAGGAATTGGCTCGGAGCAAATAAGGAGGAGAATGAGCAGTGGCAGCTGGCTTGTACCGAGGGTGGTGAGGCAGGGGATACAAAACTTTTGTAAAAAAACACTTACCTTCACAAAGGAACATCCTCCTCCTTCGAGTGTCTTCCGGAAACTGCACTACCCAATACTGGTGCTGCTCTCACAGCATGAGAGCAGCACCAGGATTGGGTAGAGCAGGCTCTGTCAGCGATCCCAAGGGAACTGGAGGCCTGCACTTTCTCTAACTCAGCTGTCTAAGATAGCTAGGTTAGAGAACTTTAAAATGCGCATGTCCGACTGGCCATCCCAAGATGGCCAGCCAAAGAGACATGCATATTTCAAAGCATACAACTACCAGTTGCTGCCACTCAGAGGCACTGGCCCACCCCATCCTGACACTTAGTTTGGGATGGGTTGCTAAAAAATAAAATGGTAATAAATAAACGTTATTACTGTTTTATTTTTCAGCTTGTGGGGCGACACTCCTCTGCTCAAATGGAGGAGTTGCCTCTGAGTATAAGAATGGTCTGTCCAGCCAGGAAAGAGGAGAACACAGAGAGGGAGATTCCCTGCGGGGCAATAACACCAAAGGGTGTATTAAGATAGCTCCAGCGTGTCTAAGGCAGCAAACAGACCCATAGGTATAGGGCCTACAGAATGAACTCATGTCTAGGACAGTTGCCATTGCAGTTTCTATCCCCAAATGTGGATGGAAGCTCATCTGAACACAATATAAAAGAACCCCTACCTCTAGGTGTCTGCAGTAAAACTTTTACTTAATGTTGTAGGACCACATGCTACAGGGAGATTGGCCTATATCTGGACTCAATATTAACTTCCAAACTAGAAATTTAAGTGGGGGTTTAATTACCCCTTCAATTTCATTAAGCTGTATTACCCCGTAGACAAAGAAGTGGTCAGAATTGAAGTTAGGGCTGGTACCAGAGTGGAAGTCTTGGCCTTCAGCAATGACTGTCACTGGGTAGACATTATTTGGGTACCAATTTTCCAATACACCAGCTGGGAGTTCACCTCACTTTCAGCAATTGATGGGAGAGTTTCTCTAGTCGGGGTTCGGGATTCTATGTTGCATCACCACAGTGGAGTTCTGTGTGGCAGGATCAGCTTGGGGATCATCACATGATGCTTGGAATTTTCTACCAAAGAAAAGAGCAATTGTTCAGAGGCAGAAATAAGTCTGGCGGACCAGCTGGGGTCACCAGTCACTCTCTACCCTGAACAAATTCCATGCAGATTTGGATGCCTGCTCAAACACTGTACTAGATATATGTTTAGCTTGTAAAAAATAATGTTTATATTGTATGAGGTTGTAGTGTAGCTCCTATTTTCCCAATAGGCTCTGCGCATTGGAATAGTGCCTACAGCAGTAAAGGCCTAGGCCAGACGTTAACTAGGTCTACTACTGTCGATACTAGACTTAATTTTGGGGTTTGCCAGCTAAGCTCAGAGTTCGCTAGAAACTTTCTCGAATGTTCAAGGAAGGATTAACTCCCCTGATTAGACAAGAAGGGATTTAGTTTCTGACAACCATAGAACATGACAACTTTGCTCTCCCCTAATCAAGAGTCAATCTCGAGAGTCGTGTGAGCACAAGGCAATTATTTTACTCAGTCAGTACGTGCATTCTTAGTCTCATCAGAATGTAGAGAAAAGGAAGAGACGGGCGTGTTCAATAAAAGATGTTATTTATTGATCAGTCTCTTTTCTCGTACAAGAGAAATGGATCGATATTATTGCAATACTTATAGTTAAGTAAAGTGCATACATTAGAAGCAATAGTATAAAATAATACTGTAAAAACATTGATATGGTTTCTGAGCCATATGATGTTTAAAATGATTAAAATATATTTACATACACATATACATTTGACTAAACGTACTCAACTGGTGTTTCTAAATACGCCTACCCCGTGTACCTGACCTAAGTCTAATGCGTGGGCGGGAATAGAAAGTTACAGTTTAGTTTAAGTTTGTTTTTGCCAAGTGAATAACTAAGGAATTCTCTAGGAGGGGTTATTCAGTTCTGTACCTGGAATTTAGGATGAATGAGGAATGGTATCTCTTTCTCTGCTCTCGATATTCCAGGCTGCCTGCGAGGGCTGCCCAGAAGCGCCGGTGCTGGGTCTCTCGGCTTGAGATAGCAGCGCGTCTCTCAGCGCGTCAGGAAGGCGGGGCTGCTGCCTGCGGGGTCTGCTTCTGCTCTCGGCTTCGGCAAGTATGGCTGCTCCGTCTTGTCACCACGCGTGTGTTTGCATAGGGCAAGGTCGGCAATATTTATACCTTAAAGGTGCCGAGATTGACGTAAGGATGGACATAGGTACGTCAATAAAGATGTCATACGACTTGCTCGTTAGCACATTCTTTACTAAAGTTCTCTGTGAAATCAAAACAATGGCCGCACGGATTATCCAGGTTGTCATAGGTTTGATTTGTTATGAGAACGTCGTATGCCTTATCAGGGGCTGGAGGAATGTCGCTTGTCTAATTAGATCTCAAGCGTTATGACCCAATCAGATAACACGTTCCTGTGCCGTAGTGTGACTGCGTCAGATAACGGTATCTGCATCATGGGGGATTTCTTGCCTCATGGGCTGACTGTTAGTTAACTAGCTAGTAAGTTTAACCAGAATAGGGTCAGGAATAGGGGGATCGAATCAGAACCTATAGAAATACACGACACCCACTCCACGCTAACTATGGTCATATCTACTAATCTATGCATAGTATAACATAGTACAACATACTATAGAGTATAGTGTATACCTTACCACCCCAAAATACATAAATGCATTTCGAAATTTTCAAATATACTGAAAAATTGCAGTCATATATATTGTATGCACTTAAGCTATGAATTAGATGCAAAAGTGAACACGCATTGTTATGCATTATTGATTGTTGGTATATGAGAAATACACATGAAATGGCTCTTAATATGGCTATACAGAAAAAAAGTCGAAACCATTTCATCACATAAAATCTATTGCGAACATACCAGCGGGCAGCTAAAGTCTATAAAGTCTATAAAGTATCTAAAATAGAAATCTTAGTTCTCTAGGAATAGTCTCTTACTTTAAGCAGAAAATCAGTGTCCCGGGAAAAAATATATAGAAAAATATTTTAGGGGCTTGCTGAAAAAAGTTGCTGTCCGTGAACTGGATTGTAATTGTTCATGTGACTTTATTTTTAAAGTTGAAGGCCGAATTCAGGGAACGCCGTGTGCGAGTTTACTCAAAAGTCTCTATTTCTGTTCCGGAGAGAACATCATATCATTCAGGCTTTCGAAAAAACTGTCAACAGCTTCATGGGAAAGTTCCTCTAAGTCGGAAATAGGGGTAACCATGCATTCATGCGCATGATTGTCTCCATTGACATTCTGATTTGCATTGCTGACAGAAGGTCGTACCTGTTCGATGCTGCTTTCATCTTGAACTTCACTACTCTTCAATCGCAGTGGTGAAGATTCCAGGAATGCCGTCATCAGAATTGGCAGCCTTTGAGGGCAGCACAGTGCGTGAACCTTGGTAGGAACCAACAGTGTATCTGCATCCACCGGCGCATCCGATTGTAGCGTCAGACAGGTGTCTAACACGCATTCTTCTCCGCATAGCAGACACCTTAGTACAGGTAAAACACACCTTTGCCACATTGGTCGAAATGATAGAAACCAAGTCATGTTTAGGTCTCTAAGCCGGGAGAGTCCCAGGATTTTTGATATCCGGTCCCGGTATCCAATGGCTAGGATCGTATCTTCCATTGTCGCGAGAGTTTGATCTGTGACATGGGTTGCCATAACGAAAAATAAGGACTAGGAATAGGATTCCTGCAATTAGTCCTAGGATCAGGGGAAGTCCGCCAAAAATCGAATGGACGAAGTCTGGAAAAATACCCAGTATGGCTTTGAATGGTGTTAATGCCATCGAAAATACTGTCTTAAATACCTTTGAGACCCCAGTGGTATCAGAAATATTTAAGATTTCGCTCAGGATTTCCGCGAAATGTACGGGGGAATTAGTTGATAATAATGTATGTATCTCTGCAGTCGTCCTTGCGACTTGTAGATCATACGTTTCTTTAGATGACGTGAGCCTTGTAGGCGTCTGAAGAAGCACTGTTTTCATTCTGCTTAAAGTGTCTATTCGATTAGAAGTAATTTTCAAACTGGGCCATGCCCTTGCCTCCCTGTCTGGAAAGGAGCTGGGAAACAAAGAACGTCCACAGCACTTGACCTTCGCCGTCGTAGTGACGAGATAAGGAGTCCCGGGCATAAGACTACAGCATCTGCGGTCTACAATAAGAATGTAACTCCCATTATAGAGTCTTTGAAAGAATGGTTCTATTTCAGTTGCAGGTGCGCCTTGCTGGTGACATGAAAGGTTGTATGAATTCCCTTCACAGGCTCCGTGCAAACTAATACCGTTACACAGAAGCGTGCCGCTTAGTGACATAGCACAATTGTTGCCACTAAGAAACACTTTCTGTCCTTTGTTACTGACACATGCATGTGAATAGGGCAGGTTCCATGTTGTTTTAAGGTACCCCTTTCCCAATTTCTCGTACATGCCAGCCTGTATATATTTTTGGCAGTATTGAAACCTGAAGGTTGAGATTGGAATATTTATGATTCCGTGGATTATCCATTCACTGACAGGTCGTTCTGACATTGTCAACGGTAATCTTTCTAGTTTTTCAATGCTCAAGATTGTATAATCAGCACCCTTCTGAGCCATACCGATTTGTCTATCAGTAAGGTTAAAGATTTGGAATAGTGACGTTGTGTTGATTAAACGCCAAGGCACATAGCCTGAACGCAGATTTTGTAACGTCCAGCCAAGCTGTACAATAGAACGCAATTGTGACTGACCATGTTGTAATAACAGTAAGTCTTGCGATAATATATCGATTGCTGAAGACACAATGCTGTCCAATGAAAAAATTCTGGAGGACAGAGTCATTAACCCATTGTCCACTACAGAAAGTGATTTTTCCAAATTAATACGGTCAATTTCCCGTATTCTTTCTGCTGTTTCAATTTGAGTAACCTTCCAGGCCTCATTGTATGCTGCATATACAGAGGCTGCTATGAAACGCTTTTGACGCTGTTTGCGTGGTCCCATTATGAAATCACGCAAGTCAGCACCATCAGTAAGTAAAGTTAGGTGTTGCTTAATTTCAGGCAGTGTGGAAGTTTGTAGCCATTGAAGGCATAATTTGCCCACACTGTAGGTTGTTATTATCCCTGGGTGATGTCTTTGGGGATATCTAGGGTCTGGCCTGGTCATTTTGAAACCCTGTGTTTTATTCAGGAATCTATCTTGACAGTTATTTGTATCTGTGGGCCAGATCAACCATTGTTTCCAATCAGGATGTGTTCTGTTTTGGTTAAGTATATGGTTTATGTCTATTTCTTCATCTGTTTCAGAGTTATTGCTAAACATTGTTGGCTTTGGAATAGACAGGTTATTTAAATCTTTGATTTTGGCTAAGCCAAGACAGGTGGTTTGTTGAACGGTGTCATTTAAAAATATCATTTGTTCTGGGATCATGCAGGCTCTAAACAAAGCTTCTAAACCCTGTACTTGCCATTCTTTTGTGCCCCAAACACTTTTCAAATCAACATGTTTGTCCCAATAATCAAATCCAAAAGTATTCATTTTTTCAAAGAAAGAATCTGAATATATCAATTTTGTGTTGGTTATCATGGTTTTCATCCCTGTCTTGTTTGACAATTTGTAATAAAATGTTTCAGCATTAGTTATGTTAAAACCTGAAAAATATGAATATTTGCCATACATGGTTCTAGAGCTCCCTTTTGGAGGTGTAGCACAATGTTCCCATTGATTAAAATTTAAAACATTTCTAGGTTGTGCAGATTTATGCAAGAAATGGTTACCATAATGGTTATAGCAGTACATGCTGTCATAATTTGTAGAACCCTGCAAATAATCATGTTTTGTAAATTTAGCAGACATTACTAAGTCAGACATCATATTGTTTATACTTTCAAAGTCCCAATCATCAGCAAATGAGTTTGGTTTTGCAAAGTCACTCAAGGAGATCTTGATTTGGTGTGGATATTTCAGGATCTCGACCGGACCATAAATTTCATAGTCAGTGTTGTCCCAGGCTACCCCACCAGATATTGGAATTGCTGTGAAGTTGGCTGAAGAAAGTTCTGAAGAAAGTTCTCTTTTCTCGACGTGTGAAGATGTGTGTGGTTTGAGGACCAAGTTGATTTTCTGACTTGCTGTGTCCATTTTAGCATATTTTCCCTCAATGAAGCGTCCCAAGGTAAATACCATGATGAGCCAAAGTATGAGGATAAATGCACCAAAACCCACCCAAAATTCAATCCATGGAGAAACTAGATATGTTTCTTTCAGTTGTTTCAAAAGTTCCTTAGCTTTGTCTTTAAAGGATTTTGATGATGGCTGTGTCTTTTGTTCGCTGAAGCCGTCAGAGGAATCATCGAAGTTGATGAAGTAACCGGATGCAGTTCTGTCAATTGTTCCAATTGGTTCAGGATTTTTGTTTCTCGCATTTTCACTTGGTACTTCTGTATAGATTGGTGTGTCTCTGCTAAATGTCTTTATTTGGGTTTTCAGAGGTCTAAGTTCTATTGCATTGTTGCATAGTCCTTGTTGTTCTTCCGTAGGCGTTTCGAATGTGATGAGCCTCTTTGATAGGACCTCTGTACTGGTAGCAAACCTTGGTGTTCTGCTACTTATTGGGAGTCCACTTGGCCTACTGTTTGTTATCGGCCACATGTTGTGGTTTTACCAGGTCGATGGATACAACTCGGTTCTCCTTTTTTCCAGCAAGTGGCGGTAGTACAACTGATCTTGTCCCGTTGACAGACAATACAGGAACTGCTTTTCTGTAAGAAGGCCCAAATTCCTTCTTTACCGCGATCTTCTCCCTGACTAGATCCCCGACTTTTGGAATCCAGACAGGTCTTGCTGGGACAGGTGGTGATTCTTCAGTGGTCGTTGGCTGTTCTTTCAACTGTATGTTGCTCAGGTCTTTTCTTGTTTTGTTTAAGTCCTGCAAAATAGCCAAACGGTCTTTGACATCAAAGCTTTTTTCTGTTACCACTGAAGTCTGACTATCAAGGTCAGAGATCAACATCCTAGTTCCGAATAATAATTCGTACGGACTGAATCCCTTCAGAGAATTTCTTGGCAAGTTATTTAGACTACGTTGGACACTTATTAGATGTTTGACCCACCCAGCTCCCGAACCTAATACCTTTGCCGTTATAGATTGCTTTATGTCACGGTTTTTTCTTTCAACAATTCCGTTCCCCTCAGGGTGAAATGGACAAGAGTACCGCAATTGCACGCCCATGCTGACCATGGCCTCCTTATAAGCCCGAGAGCTAAAAGCAGGACCATTGTCCGAATGCAGAATGCCAATTGCGTATGTGCCGATAAAGACTCGCAAATCTTTTATAACAGTTCTGGCGTCAGCCGTTCGCTGGGGCCACATCCATATGAATCTCGTGCATGAGTCCACTGCGACCAAGATATATTTATAGTTACCATCCATTTGTAAGGGACCGCAGTGGTCTAGATAAACACAGGCTAATGGTTTATCCGAGATTAGAAGGGGCGTCTGTGCTGGACGTCTCACAGTTGATACTTTCATTTTTTGACATATTTCACATGCTAGAACATAGTTCCTTGTTTGTCTTCTCATTTGTGGCCACCAGTATCTCTGTTTTAATAATGATACAGTGGCTGAGACGCCAGCATGGGTAGAAGCAAGCCCTTCGTGTGCCGCTATTATCAGTCCTAACCTATGTTCCATGTTTGGAATTGCCCTATCCCCCACTCCAGGGATTCGAGCAAAAGGAACATTGTTTGTATCAGTTATGTATGAGTATTTTACTGGAAAGCCTTTAGGGAGTGGTTCTATCGAATCCTTTTCTGAAGCGCTGACAGCTTGTAATATTTCGCTGTCTATTTTTGTTTTTGACCGGGTGACGGCAGCTACGGAAGCCGTTTGCACAGCTGCCTTCGCGGCCTCATCAGCCAATGAATTCCCTGCAACGTGAACGCCATCACGTTGATGACTCAGTGTATGTATCACGTGAGTCTTTGGTAGTTCTTTTTGTAAAAGAGCTACTTGTTCCCAGAGCATTTTATGCTTGATTGTGCCACCTTTCGCATCCTTGAAACCATTCTGAAGCCAGATCTGCAAGTATTCATTATAAGATTGAACGCAATAATACGAATCGCACACTATGAGCGTGGGGAATTCTCGATCGGTATTTTCAAGCGCCATCTTGAATGCTAGTAATTCAGCTCGCTGAGCTGTACAATCTCCTAGAGATTGTGTTTTAGTGAGGGTTGGTTTAAATTTCCCTTCGTGCCAACGACCTTTAACAATCGCGCACGCAGCACTGTAAGCTTGTTTACCCCCTACTGCGGGTTGTGCTGATCCGTCTGTATATATTATACAGCCGTAGTCATCTAGAGGCAGAATTTCGGTTGGCGGAGGACATTCAAATTCATATTGGAGAAATTCTTGTGTTTTTAAATAAGGATCAAATTCGTACATCACGTCTGTTGCAGCAAGAGAGTTAGCCCATTGTATCCATCTTGGATGGAGTGCTTTAGCATTTGGAATGCTTGCCTTTGTTACCGCCTCTAAGGCTGGTATTGGTGTCACGATTATTATTCGTTTACCTTGTGCCAGGGCTCGTTCTTTTGCTATAGCTGTCTGTGTTGCTGTAAGAATTTTTTCCGTTGGGCTAAATTTCATTTCAGCCTTAGTGTACAAGTGTGATTTGAATGCAATTGGTACCTTATCTCCCTCATTAGAGGTTAGGTATGTGAATCCGCATCTCCCTGGGATGACTCGGATCACAAGGTTGCGTGTATTATCACGGGTTTCTAATTTTGTTTTAATTAGCATGTCTGTTTGTAAGGATCTCAAAATTTCTGTGTGTGCTTGAGTCCAACTGGATCTTTTAAAGTCTGGTTTAATTAGATCGTAAAGGGGTTTGACCCGTTCTGCGTAATTTGCAATGTAAGTTCTTCCGAAATTTAGGAAGCCTAGAATTGACTGTAGGTTTTTTAGTGTTTTAGGAGCTTGGATTACGGCACATTTCTCTAGGAAATTGTCTGCCAGGCTTTTGCCTTCACTTGATAACTCATATCCTAAGAATAGGACCGTCAGATGGGCAATTCTGGACTTTTTGAAGTTGAATTTGTAACCCTCTGCAGCGAAACCAAGTATTATGGTGTTCACTCTTTTCAAGTGAGTTTCCAAGTCATCATCTGTTAAGTAAATGTCATCGACATAAGATAATGCTTCATCATCATATAGTTGTAGTAATTCTGTTACTCTCGCTGAGAATACCCCCGGGCTGTTCTTGTACCCCTGGGCTAACCGACAGAATTGTTTTTGAGTGCCATTTACTGAGAATGCAGTTAAATATCTGCTCTCTGGTGCTATGTTTTGACAAAAGAATCCGTTGGAGATGTCCAAGGTTGTTTTGTATTTTTTGCGCACTATGTTATTCATTAGTGCAGCACTGTGTGAGTTTTGCACTGCAAAAGTTTTGCAACATGTGTTAAGGTGTCGGTAATCCAAAACTAGACGGTACGAATTGTCTGGTTTGGAGACCGGAAATAAAGGATTGTTCATTTGTGAGGTGCAAGTTTCAATCACCCCTTGGTATTCTAGCTGATCTAGTATTTCATTTACTTGTTTTTTAGCTTCTTGCTTAATTGGGTACTGCCTTTGTGCAGTAGGTTGTGATTTTAACTGGACTCTGTGAGGAGGAGAATCCTCATCCCATCCTACATGATTTTTATATAAAGCAGGTGCTAAGGCCACTGCCCACTTTCTAGCAAGTGTATATTTTTTATGAATCGGTATTTGATTCGAGAAGGCAGGCATAATTACTTCTTCGCCATGAGGGCACTCCCTGACAAACTCTGGTGGCCAGTCTTTTTCAGCTAGAAGGATGTCATAGCCCTTGGATAGGTTATCCCAAAATAGTCCCCTTATTTTCCTAGTCTTATCTCCCTCTATACGTAATGTTATCTCGTATATTTTGTGGGGCTTGCTAACTCTGGTATCTGCAGTTTCCACTTGAAGGTATTCATTCGTGTCCACTGTCTCCAGATGATTCATAAGGACTTTGCGAGCTATGCTCACCTCTGCTGCGCTGTCTAGCATTGTCTGAGCCCATTCTCCGTTTTTCAGTTGTGTCCTCAGTATTCTCGGCATTGTTAACTACCTTGATACTGGCTACCTTCTTTTTTGGAAATTGTGATTTCTTTTTCAGTTGAGCAGGTTCCTTGTCTTTGGACTTGGCGTGCTCTTCTGATCGTCCTCTTCTTTCCGATTTCTGCGAGGAATTCTGAAAAGATTGAGAGGGACGTGTATCAATGTCTTGATATCTATCAGGTTTTTTAATATTATCCCTATTTCTAAGGTTATATCTATTCCCAGAGGGTTCACTCTGAGGTGACCTTTGTCTCGGGTTCGGAGATTTCTCTCTTCGCCTAGGAGACCTTCCTCTGGACTGGAATTTCTTTTCTTTAGGATTGGATTGTTTATTTCCATCCCAGTTCTTTTTTGGTGAATTATTATTAAAAAATATTTTTTCTGGACTTGTAGTCAGTTGCGGTTTTACTGGTATTCCACCTAGACTATCTCTGCCTAGTTCTTCATAGGATTTTTCTATGATTCTGGCAATTTCAGCTGGTTGGTCTGCTATATCTGTCTCTTTTAACCTCTGGCGGATCGCCACGTTTGCTGCTTCACCCTTTATGTTGGCTAGTAATATAGCCGAGACCTGCTTGAAGTCTTTCAGTAATTTCATACCAAGAGTTAAAGCAGGTTCTGGACCGTATTCATCTTGAATTTGTTTTAGCACATCTGGTATCACCGAAATGGATGGAACACCGTGCGTTTTTGTATAGATGGAAGCAAAGACTGTACCCCAAGTGTCACAGTCCTCAATGTGTGGTGCGATTCCCATTGGGAGACATATAGTCAGAATCCTGTGTTTTTCTAATGGGGTGGTGTCAGGAAACACCGCCTCTATTTGGGTAATTTTCTGTGCCAACCAGAATGGTATTTGTTCCCGTTTAGCTGGAACTTTACCTAGGCAGGATTGGATGTTCTGTGGTGTGATTTTATTTGTGTTCCCCTGGTGAGGGGTCAGCTGTGGAATTTTAATCGCTGGCTGAATTGTTGAAGTCCGCATTACATACTGAACTAATTGTCTATGAATTTTTAGTAGTTGTTTTAGCTGTATTAATAGCTCTGCTGCAGGCATTCTTTCGATGTCTGGATGTGGTGTGTATCCGGCTAGGACCGGCCACGTTGCTCCTGGTCTTCCTAAAGGACCGAGCCTTGTAATGTGATTGTTATGTATTAGGGCGCCATCAAATAAGAGCAAATGCTCTTGGAATTTGAGTGGTACTTCCACCTCCTCGAAAGGAGTGTACGTTTCAGGAGGTTCCTCTACTTTGTAATAGTGGAAGTACTTTGTTACAGCATTTGCTGCTGGAAAATGTATCCATGTATAGTATACCTCTGTCTGCCGATATTCGTGTGCCTCAATTACGAATATGACTGTGCCACCTCTAGGTGTCAGTCCATTTTCTATAAGTTTTAAGGTTATAGATCTCCTTTTAATGACCGGAATAAGTATTATATCCGCGTCTGCTGCTTGCATGGTAGCATCAGCATCTGCTATTTCAGTAGCTAATCTAATTGCCTCTCTTTCTCCATCGCTGTCTCCCATTTTACTGACAGGATGGTATTATTTTTGTTTGCAGATCAGGTTTCTTTATGGAAACAGAGATTAGATGCACAATATTTTGGAACTGTTTTATCCTTCAACGTTGACTAGACCAAGAACCATACATAGGAGTTCCCTCCTGCGAGGTTTTGGAGGATATTATAACCTTTCACCCACTCCAGACGTCTTTGGAGTATTTGGGAAAAGGGGTCTGAGTGAGAAAGCACGACTGAGTTACTCTAAATGTCTTACGTTAGTTTTATCGCCCTTTCCAAACGCGTTGGGCGCCATGTAGTGTAGCTCCTATTTTCCCAATAGGCTCTGCGCATTGGAATAGTGCCTACAGCAGTAAAGGCCTAGGCCAGACGTTAACTAGGTCTACTACTGTCGATACTAGACTTAATTTTTGGGTTTGCCAGCTAAGCTCAGAGTTCGCTAGAAACTTTCTCGAATGTTCAAGGAAGGATTAACTCCCCTGATTAGACAAGAAGGGATTTAGTTTCTGACAACCATAGAACATGACAACTTTGCTCTCCCCTAATCAAGAGTCAATCTCGAGAGTCGTGTGAGCACAAGGCAATTATTTTACTCAGTCAGTACGTGCATTCTTAGTCTCATCAGAATGTAGAGAAAAGGAAGAGACGGGCGTGTTCAATAAAAGATGTTATTTATTGATCAGTCTCTTTTCTCGTACAAGAGAAATGGATCGATATTATTGCAATACTTATAGTTAAGTAAAGTGCATACATTAGAAGCAATAGTATAAAATAATACTGTAAAAACATTGATATGGTTTCTGAGCCATATGATGTTTAAAATGATTAAAATATATTTACATACACATATACATTTGACTAAACGTACTCAACTGGTGTTTCTAAATACGCCTACCCCGTGTACCTGACCTAAGTCTAATGCGTGGGCGGGAATAGAAAGTTACAGTTTAGTTTAAGTTTGTTTTTGCCAAGTGAATAACTAAAGAATTCTCTAGGAGGGGTTATTCAGTTCTGTACCTGGAATTTAGGATGAATGAGGAATGGTATCTCTTTCTCTGCTCTCGATATTCCAGGCTGCCTGCGAGGGCTGCCCAGAAGCGCCGGTGCTGGGTCTCTCGGCTTGAGATAGCAGCGCGTCTCTCAGCGCGTCAGGAAGGCGGGGCTGCTGCCTGCGGGGTCTGCTTCTGCTCTCGGCTTCGGCAAGTATGGCTGCTCCGTCTTGTCACCACGCGTGTGTTTGCATAGGGCAAGGTCGGCAATATTTATACCTTAAAGGTGCCGAGATTGACGTAAGGATGGACATAGGTACGTCAATAAAGATGTCATACGACTTGCTCGTTAGCACATTCTTTACTAAAGTTCTCTGTGAAATCAAAACAATGGCCGCACGGATTATCCAGGTTGTCATAGGTTTGATTTGTTATGAGAACGTCGTATGCCTTATCAGGGGCTGGAGGAATGTCGCTTGTCTAATTAGATCTCAAGCGTTATGACCCAATCAGATAACACGTTCCTGTGCCGTAGTGTGACTGCGTCAGATAACGGTATCTGCATCATGGGGGATTTCTTGCCTCATGGGCTGACTGTTAGTTAACTAGCTAGTAAGTTTAACCAGAATAGGGTCAGGAATAGGGGGATCGAATCAGAACCTATAGAAATACACGACAAGGTGGGCATGGTAGAGGACTCTCAATTACTTCAAGTTAAGATGACCCGAACAGTGCTCCACCTACCCTGTGGTGAATTCTTTAACAAGAACTGTTGAAGATGCTATACAAAGAATCCATATAAGGTGACTTAGTGATAGAAGACCATTGCCGTCTGAATACATAGGAGATTTCTTCCTCAGTAGACCCTTCCCATAACCGATTTAATTTAGGCCTGGTTCTTACACTACATTAAGAAATAATCTGTCCAGAATACAGACTTGATCTGGTGTGATATTCGATGTTATTCTTTTTCAACAAGTGGATGATAACACAAATTTTCCACGCAACGCTGAATGACCCAGATAAGAAAGAGATACATGCAGTCAGTGCATTTGTGAGTGAGTGCACTGTCAAAAGATTGCAAGACAGATACCGAATAGATGCAATCTAGAGAGTCTGGTTTAATTTTGTGAAAACCCTGGAAATATCACCTCAACAAGTAGGATCAAAAGAAGAGGCCATGTATTTTGTCATGTTGAGGTTCTTCTACTTGCTAATGGAGGCTTTAAGACAGATTTAACTTTTTACGCCATAAGTGGGAAAAGTTAAATATTTGTGCAAGTAATTTGAGATTAAAAGAGTTTTTTGAGGATTTCCAATTGCCTCTTACTGCAATGCGCATCCTTGAGAAATAAGATATTCAACACTATTTTTAAGGTAGTGGGTAAAAGTTTGATCTTTCTAAATGATACCCAAAAACCACAAACTACATGGCTAGGTAGTCCTATTACAAACTAATTTCAGGGAAGCCTCAAGATCAAGAAACTCACAGGCACTTAAGATGAATATGTTCGGTGCTTCAATAACATTGATAAATTCATTTTGCAGGTAAAAACGAGGAGCCATAAAATTTAATGCGATTGTTGGATTAACTCTCGCCTAACCATATGTTGACACAATGTAGGCGTTTCCAGGAGATGATTTATTTAATGGGAGCTTGCCACAGCCGTGGCCCATGCAGGTAAGATTGGTGGGGATATTTTGACAAACGATGGCAAGGGAAAGATAAATAAATAATACATTTTCCCTCATCGTCTGTCAAAATCACACTATCACCCGCAAGCGTATCCTGGCACACAGCAGGTGTGGGTACCTAGCCCTGCCAATGGTAGGTTGGTTAATTGAAAAGAAAGATCTTCACCTTTCAGTGGAATTCAAGAAGAGACGAGGAGGATCTGATGTTGAGTGGGTGGCAGTTCCACGCTTTAGGAGTAATGTAAGGGAACACCCGTCCTCCTTATTTGGTTCTAAGTGCATGCGGATGTGTTTTAGTAGGAGTACTGCGGAGCAGAGATTTATGAGTGGTTGGTGGAAGGAGATGCAACTGTTCAGGTAGGTGGGGACTTAGTTCTGTGGTTCCTTGTAAGTGTGAGTGAGAAATTTGAAATGACAGCATTTGTGTATCAGTAGCCAGTGGAACTTCCCTGAGGTGTGGCTTAATGAGAGTTCTGTGTGGGATGGTAAGGATTAGTCCGGCTGTTGAGTTCTGGATGGTTTTTAGTCTTATAGTAAGATGCTTGGTGATCCCGGCATAGAGGGTGTTCCCATAGTCCAACTTGCTGGTGTCTATGATATGAGTGACAGTTTTTCTAATGTTGTTTGTGAGCCATTTTAAGATTTTCCTCAGCATCTTCAGGGTGTGGAAGCAGGATGCACTGATGACGAGGACTTGTGCAGTCATGTCCAGTTTGCTGTCAGTGATTATTCTGAGGTTCCTGATGTCGGTGTTGGGTGTGAATCCAAGTGTCCCTTCCAATAGATACACTTTTGTGTGTACTGTAACAAAAACTGCTAACAAGTGATGTACGGATTGTACTGGGATGGAGATGGATTTTTCTTGATTTACGTGCAATCCCAATTGATTGAGAGTGACAACAGCAATCTGATAATGTTGGCAAAATTGTTGATTGGGCAACACCTTCATCAGCCAATTGTCTAGATATGGGTAGAAAAACTTCTTCAACTTGCTGAGGTGAGTGGCAATGACCGCTATGCATTTGGACAAGGTCCGAGGTGCAGACTTCGTACTGAAAGGAAAGACTTTGCATTTGTAGTGGTTGCTTCCTACCATGAACCGCAGGAATATTCAATGTTTCGTGGCTATCAGAATATGAAAATAGGCATCTTGCAGATCTGGTGGGCCTAGCCATTCCCCTTGATGAAGCTGAGGGTAGATCTGATGCAGAGTCAACATTCTAAAGTTTTCTTTGAAAACCCACTTTTATGCTTTCACTTTATGGGTATTACCTACATAGGCTCCCTCTAGCTTTAGGGTTAATGTGGTTTTAACCATGAAATGTATTGGTTGTTGTATAAATACACCTGAAACGATATGTATAGTGGTGACCTTGCTTTAAATAGGCCATGGCTGGATGTTTAAGGTGCGCACGCTAAGATCGAAAATGTCCCACAGCTTGATTAATATCTTGGGGGATATATTCCAGACGGCCATTGCCAAGTACCATGCACTTTATGGGTATTACCTAAATAGGCCTCTTCTAACCTTGTTTAGGGAGAATGTGGTTATATCATTAAATGTATTGTTGGTTTTTATACCCAGATTGTTTTTCTTAACTGGAAATGTAATGCAATTCTCACTTCGGATTTTTATCTTTAAATATGTTAGATGTACATTTTGTATATGTTTAAGGTTTTAAGTAATAAACTATTAAAATACACTTATTCATCGCTTCCTTCTGATCTAGAATGGGTCTGAAATCATTTGTGGTCCTTTCTTCTCCACAAGAAAGTAACAGGAGTAAATTCCAATTCCTTTCTGAGGAGCTGGGGCCTTTTCCATCACTTGTTTTCGTAAGGGGATGGGGACTTTCTGTTGTATTCGTTTCTGATAAAAATGGGGATGGTGTTTTTGGTGGAATTACTGGTGGAGGACAATTGAATCTGAGACAGCATCCATTGTATACAACACTGAGACCCCATGTGACACAGTTTTGTCCCCACTCTTCCATGTAAGATGTTATGTTTCACCCTAGCAGAGTGGGTAACGGATGAGAGCTTGGTGGCTGAAACTTGTTTCTGCTGAACTCTTCTGCCTTTTCACTGATGTTTCTGATGCCTATGTTGCTGCCCTTGAGGGGTTTTAACCCTCTGAGGGGAATATTGACATTTGCAGGGTCAATAGAAATGTCTCTTATATTTCTTCTCCTTCTCCAATCTGACCACACACAGAATGTCAAGCTCTGTTTTCATAAGCAACACCTCATCCTACGCATGACATACATCTCATTGTCAGCCTGAAATTCAAACAATGTAGTCCCTAAAAACAAAACTATTTAAAACCCTGTACTGCTCTTTAGGTTTCAGTCCTGTAAGTCAGAGCTAGAATGAGTGACACAAAGCAAACCCATGGCAGTATCCATTAACTGCTAGGAAGGATGCCTCCACTGAGGCATTGATGACCTTGTTGAATACCATTAGGCTATCCTGTTTTAAGTTTAAACCTACAATCACTATTAAAACCCCATTGAAAGGGAAACAACACTCAGTGTAAGCATTTGGACACTGCCAATCACCTGCACAACTTCAAACTAAACTATTTATTTTTAGTATTATTACTATTTATAGATGCTACTAAAATATTATTTTGTGCACTGGAATTAAAGGTGCAGGGTTCAAAAACATGTTTAGGTATGGTCTAATTACTGTATACACTGTAGAGAATTAGGGTATATCAAAATCATATTTGGTCTTTTGGCAGCATTGAATTATTTCACTAATTGATTAAATTACTGGCTTATATGAATTTTGGCCAACATGTACTATCACGTTTGCCCACAGACACACAAAGTTCATTTGTCTACCAAGTCAGTATTGATAGCAAATCAACCGTCAAATGCCCCACACTTTTATTATTCAATGCAAGGTGTAGTGGCAGGTACCTGTGAATAGAGTGCTGTCACCATGTGCATGGGATAGTGGTGAAAACACAACACAACTTTCCACGTGATGTCTGTTAAAATATCAGGACCAGTAAAGTGAGACATTTGCCACAGGGACTCTTAGCAGTTATGTATGTCCACACAACAGCAGCACCACCATAACTGAGTTAAGCAAATATTGTAGAAAAGCATTGGCGAGCATGGCTAAAGTATCAACTTTCAAGTGCCTCAGAATGCAGGACTATAAATGAATCTGGCATAATTTAAAATGTAAGGGTTTAGCAAAGTAATATGCTATTGGCAGGGTTGACCACCCATACAATATCATATTATTCAGTAAGGAGTAGCTGAATGACCCTCACTTGTGTCCTGGAATTTGTTTTTTTAAATATAGCACTATTCATTTTTTGTATTACTTTGTTAACCCTGGCAGAGTGAGCGTGAGAAGTAATGAGACATGTGAGAGGATAATGAGATGTGTGCGAGAGTGCAATACACAAACTTTTTATGCTTAATACAGTCTAACATAAGTCCCCTGGACCCAATATCAACGGGATGTAACTATATACCCAACATTACCTCCCCTTTAAATTAAATACGTGTTTTATAACAATCACAGCAACCACAGCAAAAAGCAACAAACAAAATAAAGCTATTTTGTAAACACAGTAAAACGCAGTTTTCGTCTATTTTGGGAGTTAGCCAGTCTAATAAACACTAATGAGCATAGATTGCAAAAGGTTTGGAAAACAATGAGAAAATGCCACTGAAATCCACAAATAGTAAACACTGACCACAGGATACGTTAGATGCTTTCAGGCTCGTATCGGTCTCTGGGCTGATCCTCTATGAACTGTTGTTGTGAGTCGCAGAGTGACCAGTCAAATCTTCCAAGAAGAGCTCTTGCTGACTTCATGGTGACAGCAAAAGTGCTGCATACTTTCCTGAACATGGAATCCAATTTATAAGTCTCTTTGTCAGGAAGAACAGTAGAATAAGGAACTGTGGCGTGTAGCTTCCTAAAAGCTGATACATTCATACAATCAAGTGTAGGATCTGCATTGAGGAATAAGGGATCCTAGTCAGGAGGTCTGTCTTTCTTTTGAAGGCGAGATGGAAACGCCGTGACAGAGGCCAGTTTCAGAAACTAATCTATGACCAGTTCTATGAGAAATGGGACCAGAGGAAGCAATGGTCTTGAGAAGGACCCATGGTACAATGTCTCAAATATGACAGATGTGAAGTCTACAGTATCCAATAGAGGAAAATTGATTTGTTTTGGCACCTCTTATGAGAATCACTCGAAAAGGGCTAATTTCATCTACAGGAGATATCCTCACTGGAGGAGAGTCTGTCAGTGTTGGAGAATAGGGGTCAAAAGACAAGATCTTGTGGTTGGATTTTGAAGACTTCGTTTGGGACGGAGTATCACATCTTCCTGAAAAAGACCATCTAGGTGGCCCTGACTGGTATAAATGGCAGTGAGACTTTGACCTAGACCAATTGCGAACCTTAGTTTGTTGGGATCTAGACCTAGGGTGCATGGGTAAAGGGGCCACTGATGAAGGTGACTGAAGTGGTTGAGAAGGCATAGCTGATGGAATTACCTACCGCTGGAATGATCGTTGGAATTATCACTTGTTGCGGAGGAGGAGCAGACTCCGCAGCTGCCTGAAGAGGTTGTCCAGGTGGCATTACATGCTGTAGAGAAGGAGAATTCTGTATGATGACTGGAGAAGCTGGTCTAGAAAGAGAGCACTCAAGAGTACTTAGAATCAGATTATGAGGGGAGTCTATGTGCTTTCATTCGCAAAAGTCACTTATCAATCTACTTCTCCGCAGAAGATGTTTGTCTCGACAAGGATGGCCTCCAGCTTGATGTAGTGTGTGTCCTTGATGTTGAACCTAGCCCTCGACGGTGAACAAGTAGGTGCTGTATCTCTTCTTGATGTCGATGTCCTCATCATCAAATGAGGATGTTGTGTCTCACCATGTCTTCTCTTTTTTCGATCTTCCCCTACCAGTGTCCTGAAAGAGGGCGATAGGGGGAATGGCAGAGAGAGACGTCTCCCCGAACCCCTCAGATGTCTCTCCAGCCAGACAAACTTATTTTTTTGGTGCTGCTCTTGGCCATGCAGGTAAATATTCTCATACTCTCTCACGGTGCGCATGGAGAGAATGTTGAAGTGACAACATGTATCGGGGTCATGACTATCTGTCAAGCAAAGGACGCAGATACTGTACAGGTATGTTTTTCACAATTTGTTTGCCACATTTTGGGCACTACCCACAAAGAGATGGCATTTTGCAAAAAAATTAAATTATTTCCTGGCGAAATTCTTTAAAAATACTCTCCGCACTTGCGGTCGAGTGCACCACTTTAAAAATGATTTTGAAGTGAATTAAAAACATTAAAAAGGCAGACCTTTGTGCCCCAGGGTTCCTCTCAGCAAGAGACAGACAAAAGAACTGACTTAACTGCCACCTGCAGGGCATGAAGGGACACTGGAGGCCAAAGGAGCCCTAAAGGCGCAGTGTTCTATTCTCTTTCTAGCAAGGCTGTAGCCTATACAGTTACAGTGCACTTTCCTTCCCCGTTATTCACTTTAAAAAAGAATAAAAAGGGGCTGTGAAGGATGTTTTCAAAATGTCACTTTATTTCTTTTTAGCTACTTTTTAAGACTACCAGTATTTTCTTCCATATTTAAGAGTAAATTCATGGTATTGGCAATATAACCGGTCTGTATGCTACTAAATTTGACATTTTTGTCACATGTACCTTCTGGCCTTTCAAAATACGGCAAGATACTATAACAAATATGATTTTGGCAGACGTGAGCAGGACTATTAAGTGCTTATGATTATCTATTAAGATTCTCTGATGAAAATGTGCTTTATAGTTAACACAGGCCCCTGGTATAGCTAAACCAGTGACCTGATAGACAATTTTCCCACACGCAATTCAGATTTAAAATCATTGCAGATAATTTGACAAATGATTATTCAAGCATGACAAGCAAGTTGTTTTACCTTAGGTAACACCTTTTCCTATAGAAACTCTATCTAACTAGAGAATCATCAGCTTGTTAATTTCTTCAGATGTCAGACTGGATCCAGAAACTTTTCAGCAATTCCCTCACACATTGACAGGTGGCGCCGTGCAGCTCTTCATCAGATCCATCTATCTCCGCAAATGACTTATGTGCTGGCTCTGTGCACTTACGTCAGTTTCTTTCTAATATCTGTCCACACCCTCAAAGGATTAAGCATCTTATTAATGTACAGTGCAAGTCCGCTACACAGAACGGGGAGGAGAGCGGGTTGGTGGGGAATCTGCATTTAGATAGAGTTACCGAAGGTAAGTAACTTGCTCTTCTGATGGGGGCTTCTAAGTGCAGATTCCTAATCTTGTGAATAGATACCAAAGCAGTACACCTCAGCTGCTGGTGGGTTTGTACAATAGCTCACACCACGAAATCCTATAGGACAGATTGGGTAAAGAGCGTGTCCCACTAGTCCTGGCTGAACAGACAGTAGTGCTTTGTAAACATGTGGATAGACACTCATGACGTAGACTGGCAAATCTGGAGAACTGCACCTTGTGTGCCAGCACAATGGTAGCAGCCTTCACTCTGGTGGAGTGAGTGTGCAAGCCTTCTGGGTGCAGTTTCTTGAGCAGACTGTAGCAGATCTTGTTGCATAACACAATTAATTTATAGATGGTCCTGTTTTGCACCGCTTTGCCTTTCTTAGCCGCAGAGAAATCAACGAAAAGTCGCTCATCCACTCCATAATCTCTGGTTTGGTCTACATAGAAGCTAAGCACCCTCTTGGAGTCAAGGTGGTGGAGCCGTTCTTTCTCCTTGGAGAGATGAGGAAGTGCATAGAAGGCTGGCAAGATGATGGATTTCCCAATATGTACTGGAGTGAGTACCTTGGGTAGGAATGCAGCTTTTGCCCTGAGGACTAATGTGTCTGGGTAGAAAGAGGTACAAGGTGGAACCACTGACAAGGAGTGAAGTGCACTCACTCGCATGGCTGATGTTATGGCGATGAGAAATGAAGTCTCTATAGTGAGGAGGCGAAGGGGACAACTGTGCATGGGTTTGAAAGGAGTGCACAGGAGGCAATTAAGTCCAAATTTAATTCCTCTGTGGCATCACAAATGGTGTTGGCAAAAACATGTGGCTGAGCCCCTTCAGAAAAAGCGTGTTTGTTAAAAACAAGGGAACCCCATACAGTAGAACCTGGGGTAACGAGATGCTTTGGAAGAACAATGGTTCAGGGTAGGCCTTAAGAGGTCCTTAGCGAGGAATAGAACAGAGAGCGAGTGCTTAATAAGTCGCTGGGGAGCAGAGGTAGTAGGTATTGGTAGGAGTTTTTTATTTTACTCTCTTTTCTTAAGGGTATACATAAATAATTATACTGTATTGCAGGTGCTCAAGTGAATAGTACGGTGCAGGACGTGACATAAGTGATCTAAGTGAACGAACTGTCACACAACAACAACAAGGATAAAAACACAACAATTATATACAAATAGAACGGGTGAAATTCCTTGGGTGGGTCGACGGCGTTTCGATCTATATTAATCTAGATCATCATCAGGACAGATGAGCCTCCTGAAACTTGCCGGTGCTCTTTAAGGCAAGGATGATTAGTTGGCAATACAGTAGATGTTGCTGTACTCAATTTGAATTGTTTACTTAGTGAAAGCATGGGTCTTCCACTGAAGGGAACAAGTAGCGCTCGGTCACATCTACTTTGCCGAGGGTCCTACTTGAATTTGAGGGGTTTAACTGTGAGAACCCGAAGTTAGTAGAAGGGGTTCGCTTAGCAAGGTCGCTTTTGCAGTGCAGCAGTCTTGGCGCCTGGTGCCTGATAGCTATCGCGGAAGAGATACCTGGACTCCCTTCTACTGCCACGACGTGACGCCCGATTAATTACAGGCGCCAAGACTGCTGCACTGCAAAAGCGACCTTGCTAAGCGAACCCCTTCTACTAACTTCGGGTTCTCACAGTTAAACCCCTCAAATTCAAGTAGGACCCTCGGCAAAGTAGATGTGACCGAGCGCTACTTGTTCCCTTCAGTGGAAGACCCATGCTTTCACTAAGTAAACAATTCAAATTGAGTACAGCAACATCTACTGTATTGCCAACGAATCATCCTTGCCTTAAAGAGCACCGGCAAGTTTCAGGAGGCTCATCTGTCCTGATGATGATCTAGATTAATATAGATCGAAACGCCGTCGACCCACCCAAGGAATTTCACCCGTTCTATTTGTATATAATTGTTGTGTTTTTATCCTTGTTGTTGTTGTGTGACAGTTCGTTCACTTTGATCACTTATGTCACGTCCTGCACCGTACTATTCACTTGAGCACCTGCAATACAGTATAATTATTTATGTATACCCTTAAGAAAAGAGAGTAAAATAAAAAACTCCTACCAATACCTACTACCTCTGCTCCCCAGCGACTTATTAAGCACTCGCTCTCTGTTCTATTCCTCGCTAAGGACCTCTTAAGGCCTACCCTGAACCATTGTTCTTCCAAAGCAGCCCTTCAGAAAAAGCATCACAACAGGTAACTCGAAAAGGGATGGCTGATCAGGTAAATTTAGGAAAGCCAAAAGATCCGAAAGGTAACCTATAACTGTTGCCATAGCAAGGCCTTGCTCTGAAAGGACAAACAAAGCTGGGAAACAGATGGGGGACGGGAGGAGACTGCTTCACATCACAGCATAGTTCCCCCTTAGCATTATGGTAAATGTAGCACAATGTTTGCGCTTACTTGAATATTAGCTGTAGTTTTTCACCAGAGTTGGCGCATTCACCAGAGTTGGCGCAGACAGTGTTGTAAATCTCTAGACACATGTGTTTCTGGATTTTATCCTTCTTTAGTAGAGATAAAAAAACAAATTACATCAGGGGTTGCTGAGAATACTACCATAATGCTAAGGGGCAAACTGTGCTGTGATGTGAGGCCGTGTGCTTCCATCCCCCCTCTGTTTAACAAAACTGGAGAACATACGATAACTGTGCATTCTGTGATTGGATGTGCCGGGAGGAACACCAAGCAACTAACTTCTCCAAGAGTCCTGCATAGACAGATTTTGCGGATTGGAAGTCTGGCAGTCAAGACGACACCAAGCACTTTAGGGGCAATATCAAAGCTATCATATGTCTCCGCTCTGTGTCCATACATGGCGGTGTAAGTTGTGCAAGCCCAGGTGAAAGACTCGCCCTTGCTGCTGTGACAAGAGATCCTCCCTAAGGGGCAGCCAGATAGAAGGACAAATGCTCATGGTCAGAAGACACTCTTCTTGACCAGTCCGGAGCCGTTAGGATGACTTGGGCCTGGTCTCTTTTAATATTCTTCACTACTCTTGGCAGGAGATGGCATACAGGGGGAGTCCCAATGTTGAAGGAAGGCGTATTTGAAGTAGGACTGCCCTGGGAACTCGAACACACCACCACCTCTCTGTGTAACTGCCATTCGTGAATCGATACATAACATTGTCTGAGTTCATCTTCTCCAGTGTTTAAAGATCCTGCCAGGTGCTAGGTGGTCACGGAGACGCCCTACATGTTCAGCTACTTCCAGAGATGCAAGACTTCCTGGCACAGAAACCTCAACCCCAATCCTCTATTTCTGTGCAATACATCATGGAGGCCGTGTTGTCCGAGAGTTTGTACCTGCTCCTCCTTGATAATTGGAATACCTTTGGTACCAATCGAATCACCCACAAGTCCAATAAATTGATTTGAAGGCAAGCTTCCACCGGAGACCAGAGACCTCTGAGCTCCACCTTTCCTAGGTGAACTTCCTAACCAAGCAACAATATATCTGTCATGACTGTTAGCTCTGGGTGGGATAGGGAAAAAGGGTTTGCCGCTGATCCAATCGCGGTTGATCAGCCACCACAGCAGATCTTTTACAGTATCCTTCGACACCTGTCTTAGTGCTGGGTCCACCAAGACTTTATATCCCACTGCAGAGCCCTCAGGTGCCACCTGGCATGATCCACAAGCAAAATGCAGGAGGCCAAGAGGATCAGAAACCTCAGACATGCTCTCACTGAGATCCAGGTCAAGGGTTGACACATTGGGATCATAGCCGAATATATTGGACTCGTTGAGGTAGAGGAATGGATTGTAAGAGCAACATATCCAGGATGGCTCCCATGACGGGGAGCCATTTTGAAGGAGTCAGGCGTGACTAGGCATGTTGTTGGAAAAACCCAACAATGTCAACAGGTCGGCCATCGTTTGGAAAACCTAACAATGTCAATAGGTACGATTGTTTGAGGCAAGTCTGTCTTCAGTAGCTTTTCATCGATGTATGGGAAGACTGGTATTCTAAACCTCTACAGATGGGCTGGCAATCCCATCATTACCTTGGTGAACACCCAAAATGCACTGGTTAGGCCATAGAGGAGCATAGAGAATTTAAAGAGTTTGTGGCCTACCTGAAATCACAGGTAACACTTGAAGGTCTTTCCTAACTAGTTAGATAGTAGTCACATATGCATGCCTTATGTTTAGCTGAATGTAATGTCCTTGGGAGTAAAGTGGAACATGGATTAGTGGGTCAATGCTTACCAAAGAAGACTCGTGAATTGCCATCGGAAGGCGACCATGGATCCAAGTTAGGCAAAGGAGATACTTCAGATTCCAGTAAATCAGTCACGCTTGCTGACTCTGCATCAAAGAAGAACTGCATCACTGTCTTCAGCACATTGGGACCAGACACACCTGCACACAGTACCTATGAGAAACAAGGAACACTTTTGATATACTGTCAAGAGTCTCCTCAGGCTTGGTACAATGTTAGCAATGTGAGGGCTTCCAATATGAGTGAGAATGTGAAAAATTATGACAGCGTACACTGGAGGTTAATAAGCATTAACTGCATGTGCATTTGTAGACAATGAACTTCGATTTGCTTTCACATTTACTGCAAAGTATGTGGCAAAAAGCTTGAAAGAGTTGCCACTAAGATAGATTAAAAAATTGGTGTTTTATAAAACCCAAGAAGGAAAATAAAAGGCTCTCTCCATTCCAATACAGACTTCTCCTTGTATTTGCACTGAGTATCATGCAGTGTGGTTCATCACATGCATGTACACACAATCACTATGGGTTCTGTTCTCTGTCTATGTCTCTGTAAAAAGGCATAGAGACCTTTGCAAATCTGCAACTCCTTTTTCTTAAAACCATTGTCTGGAAGTGGCATACTACTGATTGTGAGAAGCCCAGCATTAACAACCTTCAACAAGCAGCAGGGGAAGACTGGTATCCCCAACCTCCGAAGATGGGCAGAAACCAAACACAGCCATCACTTTCATGAACAACCAAAGGGTACTGGCAAGGTCAGAAGGGAGCACATCAAACTGGTAATGTGCCTGGCTTACCTTGAACCAAAGGTAACTCCTGTGGGACTGCAGGACACGCATTTGAAAATATGGCCACCATCCAGTTACCTGGATCCAGGGCATACAGAACCTGGGCCAGTGTGAGCATTTTGAACTTGCCAGTCCATGAGAAGGCACACAGAGGGTGAAGATCCAAGAAAGGCCGAAGCCCTCCTTCCTTCTTCACCACATGGAAATAGCAAGGGAGAGAACCTGCCCCTATTTTCAAGACCGGCACCCTCTCAATGGCTCAGGTGCTCCTCTGAGAGCCATTTTGATGTGGGAGGAAGGTGCAACACGGTAGACATTAACAGTACTGTAGGAACGTGCCCCCTTTTCATATGGTCACCGCCATTTTTAGGGATCGGACTCCTCCCCCTGGGGGAGGAGTTAAGAGATCCTAATGTTATAAGAAAAAAAAGAAGAAGAAGAAGAAGGGCCTTGGTGAGAGGAATTCCACACATTCCTTTGCGTTTTCTGGCATCTGGTCAGTGATTCGTCTTCCCTGTGCTGTGTATGTAGTAGCCTTGAAGTGATAGGCTGTAAGTAATGTACGCGTGCCCGATGTGGCATTTTGTGTTCGAGAACGAGCATGGCAGAGTGATTAATCTTAATTACGAGCTGTCAGAGTGCCCGTGTAATGCAAGCCAGATGATGCGAACGCGTTCACAGCGGTGAGCGCGTTCAATGTTAAATGACGAGAGGCAGCAGGCGAGGCTCACAGAAGATGACTCATACATGCTCGGGCTAGGGGCCCGCAACGTTGGTCTTCCCCTTGGTTGCCGCTCCTGCCTGCAAGTGCCAAGGTACTGTTAATATCCCCCGCGGTGCGAGCCGTTCCTTTCACCAGACTCGCACCGCTCTGCTCTGTGTGCCTGCCTGCAGCCGTGAGCGCGCTCCAGCCCCTCCCGCTGGAATCCTTGGAAGTCGCCGAGTGCCCAGAGCCCCCACGGGTGAGTGAAAGCTGAAGGCTTCGTCTGCACTCCCCGTCAGGGACTCCGAGCCTCCCCCTGCCGCCCGCACTGCTCCCGGAGCCCTCCTGCACCGCTGGGCCGGCCCGCCTTTAACTCTGTCCTCGAGCCGAGAGGAAGAGCCGGGGCCGGCACAGGCGTGCTCACGCCCGATGCGTGAGCGTTGGTAGGGCCGGGTCAGTTTCACCGCGAAGAGGCAGGAGAGGCGCTGCCAGGCACGCCGAAGGCCGGGGAGAGTTCCAAAGCCCCAGAACGGAGAGAGGCTTTCGTTTAAAGGGCAAAGACACCTGTGGCTCATATTTACACGGGCAAAGATGCAATTAAACTGAGGAACTTCTCCAACTTGAATGTCGGAATCCAGACACTTGGCAAAAGTAGCCTGTGTAAAAAAAAAACCAAAACTTTTTCCATACCCTTAATTCTGACCCCTCCCAGTGCAGAGGAAACGCCGAAGCTGTGCTTCACAAATATTGACAAATTCAGGTTTGCCCCCACCCCTCTGCATGCATCTTAAAGTTTACGTATATAATTTATTTGAAATAATGTAATGTTTTTTAAAGAAATACTTACATTGACTAAAAGTTATTCACATATTTTGTAATAACAATATTTGTTTTATTTATATATACTTCTTAACATGAAATAAAATATATTTATGTTTAAAAGAAGGTTTCTACGGAGAGTGTTGCCGTACAACTGTTTGTCCGTGTGAGTGCAGAGTAGTGAGGGCAGAGTAGTGAGGGCAGAGTAGTGAGGGCAGAGTAGTGAGGGCAGAGTAGTGAGGGCAGAGTAGTGAGTAGTGAGTAGAGTAGTGAGTAGTGAGTAGAGTAGTGAGTAGAGTAGTGAGTAGAGTAGTGAGTAGTGAGTGCAGAGTAGTGAGTAGTGAGTAGTGAGTAGTGAGTGCAGAGTAGTGAGTAGTGAGTGCAGAGTAGTGAGTAGTGAGTGCAGAGTAGTGAGTAGTGAGTGCAGAGTAGTGAGTAGTGAGTAGAGTAGTGAGTAGTGAGTAGAGTAGTTAGTACAGAGTAGTGAGTAGAGTAGTGAGTGGAGAGTAGTGAGTAGAGTAGTGAGTAGTGAGTGCAGAGTAGTGAGTAGTGAGTAGAGTAGTGAGGTGAGTAGAGTAGTGAGTAGAGTAGTGAGGTGAGTAGAGTAGTGAGTAAAGTAGTGAGTGCAGAGTAGTGAGTAGAGAAGTGAGTAGTGAGTAGTGAGTAGAGTAGTGAGTAGAGTAGTGAGTAGTGAGTGCAGAGTAGTGAGTAGTGAGTAGAGTAGTGAGTAGTGAGTAGAGTAGTGAGTAGTGAGTAGAGTAGTGAGTAGTGAGTAGAGTAGTGAGTAGAGTAGTGAGGTGAGTAGAGTAGTGAGTAAAGTAGTGAGTGCAGAGTAGTGAGTAGAGAAGTGAGTAGTGAGTAGTGAGTAGAGTAGTGAGTAGAGTAGTGAGTAGTGAGTGCAGAGTAGTGAGTAGTGAGTAGAGTAGTGAGTAGTGAGTAGAGTAGTGAGTAGTGAGTCGAGTAGTGAGTAGAGTAGTGAGGTGAGTAGAGTAGTGAGGTGAGTAGAGTAGTGAGTAAAGTAGTGAGTGCAGAGTAGTGAGTAGAGAAGTGAGTAGTGAGTAGTGAGTAGTGAGTAGAGTAGTGAGTAGAGTAGTGAGTAGTGAGTAGAGTGGAGAGTAGTGAGCAGAGTAGTGAGTAGTGAGCAGAGTAGTGAGTAGAGTAGTGAGTAGAGTAGTCAGTAGTGAGCTGAGTAGTGAGTAGTGGGTGCAGAGTAGTGAGTAGAGTAGTGAGTAGAGTAGTGAGTAGTGAGTAGAGTAGTGAGTAGTGAGTGCAGAGTAGTGAGTAGTGAGTAGAGTAGTGAGTAGAGTAGTGAGTGCAGAGTAGTGAGTAGAGTAGTGAGTAGTGAGTGCAGAGTAGTGAGTAGAGTAGTGAGTAGAGTAGTGAGTAGAGTAGTGAGTGCAGAGTAGTGAGTAGAGTAGTGAGTAGTGAGTAGAGTAGTGAGTAGAGTAGTGAGTAGAGTAGTGAGTGCAGAGTAGTGAGTAGAGTAGTGAGTAGAGTAGTGAGTAGGACATCACAGGCAGCAGCTGTGCAAGCTTCTTACACTCACAAGGAGACCACAGGCAGCTGAGGTGCAATCTTCTCCCACTCACAAGAACGACATCACAGGCAGCAGCAGTGCAAGCTTCTTACACTCACAAGGAGACCACAGGCAGCAGAGGTGCAAGCTTCTCACACTCACAAGAAGGACATCACAGGCAGTAACGGTGCAATATTCTCACACTCACAAGGAGATCACTGGCAGTACACACCACATGAACACACTCCATAACACATAGCAACAATACATTGGCATTTACAATGCCATTAGCTCAAACTCAAATAAATCCGAGCCCGATTGCATTTCTAATGCTTGTTTGTCTGGTATCTGATGCTATTTTGACAGCAGTGCAATGGGTTCCTGCTATCCAGGTTCCTAGTGCCTGACCTCTTTACCTAAGACTGTACAATTGTTACCCCAATTGGCAATACCTTTAGCACTCCCTGTAAGTCCCTAGTATATGGCACTCCTAGGGCAAGCAGCTAAAGAGGGTCCCTAAGGGCTGCAGCATGCATTGGGACTCCCTCAGCACACTCATGCAAACTGCCATTGCAGGCTGCGTAACATGGTGCAGAGAAAAGTGAAGACACAACATGGCACTCCTGTGTGCCATACCTACAGACACTGCTTGTAATATAAGTAGATCACCTCTACAGCAGGCCTTACAGCCCTAAGGCAGGGTGCATTATATTACACGTGAGGACATATCTGCATGAAAGTTATGCCCCTGTGATGTCGAATCTTGGACATTGCCACTGAACATGGAAGCCATCTTGAGTATATGTACTGGACATTGGTGATTACGCGTTCCCAAGGTACATGATGGCTTCACTGAAACTTTGGTATCAAACATCTCGTATTAATAAGCCTACACTGATTCCAGTGATGGAGCCCACACTGATTACAGTGATGGATTTATTAATGCATGCACTCAGTGGGCACCTCAGTGGTACCCCCTGAAAACCTACCAACCTCTTGTTTATTGGCTGACTGGTGTGGAGCAGCCTATCACCACAGACACCGCCCTGCAGGTGCGAGCCCATGCTCTCTGAGGGCAGAAACAATGCCTGCTCTGGCCTGAGGATTTGTCACCTCCTCCAGGCAAGATGGCTAAGTAACTAGAATATGAAGGCAGGAGGCTTCCAAGGCCTCTGCTGCCTTTAATATACGACCCCGGCTACTCAAAGACAGGGAAGATGCCACTTTCTGCCCCAGGCCCATTTGGGTAGTTCCCCATCAGACTAGTTCAACCCTTAAGGTGGCCTACCTGATGTTAACATGAAAACTAAAATTCCACAGTTTTTGGATTTGGTGGAATATGGCTCACTGGTTCATGGTTATGCCCATTTCCCAAAGGAAGTGGTCATTTAGAGCGAGTAGTCAGCCTAAAGGTGCCAGAAACTGAGATTCGATGGATCCAGAAGACGAGGACAAAGAAGAGCCATGAGACAACGAAAACTGAAGACTGCTGTGGACGTTTGATGCCAAACCCCACCTGCCTCCACCAGTCTCGTCAATTACGACTGAGTGACTCGTCCTGCAGCTGAGCAAGTACCAAGAACCTCAGTAGACTTCCAGCCCTTCACAAATTGCCACAATCTCACTTGGAGTAGAGGCGGTACTCCCCTGCAGTCCGCAGGCACTGAAGAAGCAGGATCTAGCTAACCGGGTTGCTACTCCCCAGCCAGCCCGATGCAGCAGATCACCACCCTGAGAGAAAGAACCAGATTCAGCCACCCACAGTGTGATTGTGCGTTACTAATGGCAAAGTAAACTGTCTTAGAGGCTGTTGCCACAGAGTAGGGGGGATGGGAGAAATATTTGCATTGTTGATCTGTGTGTTGCCAGCCAGTTCCATATTCCCGACTTCAAAAATACTAGGGTGACTGCAGTAGGGGCTGGGGATACTGGACTGGGTTGTACTCCAACTATCGTAGTGGCCTCCGAAATTTTTTTGGGCAGGGAAAGACCAAGGGAACTTTCTGTGGCCCTACCTTGTTGAAAAAGTTCCAA
This sequence comes from Lissotriton helveticus, assembly GCF_964261635.1. Classification (NCBI taxonomy): domain Eukaryota; kingdom Metazoa; phylum Chordata; class Amphibia; order Caudata; family Salamandridae; genus Lissotriton; species Lissotriton helveticus. The sequence continues at coordinate 938,065,729 of NC_136068.1, forward strand.
GGCAGAATCAGCTTCCTTGCCAAATAGGTTTGAGGGGAATATCCATGAGAGAGTCCTCTGTATCACCTGACAAGCCTGTGGATTGACTCCACGCATTGTAGGAAGCTGGGTCTGTGTATACTATACCAAAATAAGGTATAGTGTGCACAGACACCAGAGCATCCCCAAAGGTAGGTAGACGTAAAAGTAGATAATACTTTACTTTCTATTAGACGTAGTGTGGGCGAGCAGTAAGGCTTTATTAGAGTGTAGTGCTAAGCATTTAATGTACGCACGTAGGCAAAAAATGATGTCACACATTCAAAGACTGAACCCAGACCAATTCGTTTGTATAAAAATATAATTTAGTTATATTTATTTCCTAGAACCAAGCAACCCAGGCACAGGTAAGTGTAAATAGAACTTTTCAAGGCAGGTTGAACAATACAAGCAAGCTGAATGAAAATAACTTTGTTACAGGTTTGTAAATGCTTTGATTAGAGTTGAAATTACTGTTAGATTACTTTTGATTACTTTTTCTACTCAGTGTGATATGCCTAGATTTAACACTGGGACATTTCATAGAGAAAAGGTAAGTAAAGCAGTTTTTGTATATTTCCAGTTTCTTAGAGTTCCATACAAACCAAATTCTCTCACACATCAATTGTCAAGAAAAGCAGTCAATGCAATGCTATGGGAGGAAATGGAAAAATTGATTTACAGGTAAATACTTGGTTATGGGAGTTGAGTTTCTGGGGTTAGAACCAGGGTCCCCAGGGTCGAGGATGCACTCTCAAATCAACCTCAGCGGCAATAGGTTGGCCGGGTGCAGAGTGCTGAAGCCCAATGTTATCCAATGGAGGAGAGAAGGCCTCCGGTTGGTGGCTGCTCACAAGCAGGCCACAAGGTTGTGGGAGCAAAGCTCCTGGTGTTAGGCTCAAGGCAAATGGAGATCCGATTTAGCACCCAAGGTGCACCCATAGCTGCACTGGGGCGGCCAGGTGCAAGGGGCTGGGTTGGCGTCAGGTGCCCTGTGGATTTCAATGGGGATTCTGCTGTTGCAACAAACACTGCAGACTCGGAGATGAAGATATTCTGGAGGTGACCACCAGTTGGAGAGGTAAGTTGGGATGCCTGGAGATGCTGGGACACTGTAGGTTGGGCCACCCAAGGCGGTGGGACGTAGGGTGGAGGGGTCTCTTTAGGTGTTGGGATTTTCTTAACGGCTCCAGTCGCTGTTAGGGGATCCTCCAGAAAGGGGCTGCAGGCGTTGTTTGGAGATTCGAGGAAGGTCAGAGATCACCAGATCTCAGGTCAGGTTCGTCTGGGAGACCTCCTTGTGGTGTTGGGCCCCTCAAACTCGGGCCCTGGGTGTCGGGTGCAGAGTGGTGCAGACTCGCGGTCTTGGCCAGAGCCAGAGTCTGTTGGTGAGCAAATCCGGTGCTCACGGGAGACAAAGTCTTGGTTTTGGAAGGTAGGGCAGGTCCTCCGGGTTCCTGGGCGTTGCTGGCTGCACAACATGCCAGGATTTCACTGGGGCAGGTTCAAGGTGAAAACAGGCGGTATGGCTGTGGCCAAGTCAGTGGGCGTCCTCCTCTTCTTAGTTCAGCACGGATTCGTCAGTCCTTCTTCTTCTCTCTTCTTGCCTGAGGAGGCAAGGTTCAGGGTTGCCCCTACACACTAAATTTAGAGATGTTACAGGTAGGTACATGTCGGGATCAATGGGTCCCTTCCTTGGGGTAGGTACATCCCATCTTTTGCCACCCTCCAGGGTGAGGTGGGCATATGCCTCTCTCTAGTTAGCTTGGTCCCCCCATCTGCAAGATGGCGGGGACTGAGAGTTGTACTTCACCTCGCCTTCCCCACCTCAGGGGTGGGGTTGGCAAATGTGGGCACATCCTCCTTCCTCCGCCGATTCTCCCTCCCTAAGGGGTCAAAAACTGTGGGGGCCAGTTGTTGGAAGCAGCAAAAGGCTGGGGTAGCTCACAAAGGCAGCAAGCCTTTAAAGCTTCCTCTTCGTGGACCCTGCCCATCCTGAGGAAGAAGGCTTGGCACCTTGTCCCAGGATGTGCATTGTTTCAGACCCCCAAGAGCAGCATGCTCTCGGCCCAGGGGTCCATAAACGTGTCTGGTGGTGGCAGCTGATGAGCAGCCACTCAGCCAAGACACTAGAGTTGGAACAGATGTATACTGGTAAGTAGCATTGTCCGTTCGAGGCATATGAGCTGCAGATTACACACCGTGCATAGATTGTATAGCAGTACCCACTCTTAGCGGCGACCACCCCTATCCGTTGCAGTAGTTTTAAATAGTGGTTTGAGAACAGCCTGGCCCACATTAGCTTGTTGTTTAGTTTACACATCTACACAATAGGGTTTTGTGAATGTGTGTGGTGTAGACCATGTAGCGGCTCTGCAGATGTCATCTAGGGGAATGTTCCCTAAAAATGCCATTGAAGCCCCTATTTTCTTTGTAGACTGGGCTTTAAGAGGTACAGATAACGTACGCTTAGCTTTGTGGTAGCAAATCTGTATGCATTTGACAATCCATCTAGCTAACCCAGATTTTGATATGGGGTTTGATATGGGATATGGTGGTGAGAAAGACACAAAAAGCTGTTTGGTCTTACGAAAGGGTTGTGTTCTCTCGATGTAGTATAACAATGCTCTTTTGACATCTAGGGTATGAAGAGCTCTTTCTGCTACCGTCTGTGGCTGCGAGAAGAAAATGGGCAGTTCCACAGATTGATTGAGGTGGAAGGGAGAAATGACTCTGGGAAGAAATTTTGGATTAGTACGGAGAACAACCTTATTGTGATGCATTTGCAAGAAAGGTTCTTGAATGGTTAGTGCTTGTAATTCACTAACTTTCCGTAGCGAAGTAATAGCCACTAGGAATGGAACCCTCTACGTTAAAAATTGTAGTTCACATTTATGTAACGGTTCAAAGGGAGGTCCCATTAGTCGTGTGAGAACGATGTTCAAATTCCACACTGGTGAAGGTGGTACTCTGGGAGGAATTATTCTTTTGAGGCCTTCCATGAAAGCTTTAATAGCATGCACTCTAAACAGAGATAGATGCTGTCTGTTTTGAAGATATGCTGCTATGGCAGCAAGATGCAGTCCAATAGATGTGTAGGCTAAGTTACATCTTTGGAGGTGTAGTAAGTATCCTATGATGTGTTGAATCGACAAGTCTAGGGGATTAACATTGTTGTTGTGACAATATATAACAAAGCGTTTCCACTTAGCTGCATAGCATGCTGTAGTGGTTGGACGTATAGCTTCTTTTATGACGTTCATGCAGTCAGGAGGAAGGTTAAGATATCCGAATTCTAGGATTTCAGGAGCCAGATCGCAAGGTTGAGGTGAGCTGGGTCCGGTTGTCTGATCTCTCCACGGTTCTGTGTTAAAAGGCATGGAGATAGGTATAGTTTTTGATGTGGTACTACAGACAGTTGTAGCAGTGTGGTGTTTAACAGCTGTCTGGCCCACGTTGGAGCAACTAGGATGAGGGTTAGAGAATGCTGCGGTAGTTTGGGTACTACTAGTGGCATGAGTGGTAGAGGCGGAAAAGCGTACGCAGATCTGCCTGACCAGTTCATCCATATCGCATTGCCTTTGGACAGTGGGTGTGGATATCTGGCGGCGAAGCTTGGGCATTTGGCGTTTTCGTGGGTGGCAAAGAGGTTTATCTTAGGTTGTCCCCACATCTGAAAGAATGGTTGAAGAACTTGTGGATGAAGTTCCCACTCGTGGATCTGTTGTGTCTGACGACTTAACAGATCTGCTATGGTATTTTGTACTCTTGGAACATGCTGGGCTAAGGGGAATATGTTTTGAGGTATAGCCCAACGCCATATGTTCTTAGATAGTTGAGAGAGTTGCAGGGAGTGTGTTCCGCCCTGTTTCTGTATGTAATACATTGCTGTCTTGTTGTCCGTCCGACTAACACAGCTTTGTTTGATACTTGCTTTTGGAAAGCTTTCAATGCCAGGAATATGGCTAGTAACTCCAGATGATTGATATGGAGTAACCTTTGCTGTGGTGTCCACCTGCCTTGCATGGTATGCTGCAGTAGGTGGGCTCCCCAGCCGGAGAGCGATGCGTCCACTGTCAAGACTATTTGAGGTACTGGCTCTAGGAACGGTCGCTCTTTGGAAAGGTTTTTGGTGTTCCACCACTACAGAGAGCGATGAGTCCGACCGTCCACCAACACTAGGTCTGTTAATTGACCTTGAGCCTGGTTTCATTAACGTGCTAAGCACTCTTGGAGAGGACACATTTGAAGTCTGGCATGGGGCACTATGAAAATGGAAGAGGCCATCATCCCTATGAGCTGCATGAACACCCGTGCTGGAAGGGAGTGTTGTGGTTGAAACTTCGTGAGAAGAGCTTGCATGCTGGCTATCCTTACTGGAGTGGGATAAGCTAGCGCTGTTGAGGTGTTTATTGTGGCACCGAGGTACTGTTGTACTTTGGATGGTTGCAGATGGGACTTGGTGTGGTTTACTGTGAACCCCAAGTTGTTAAGCAGTTGGATAGTGGCATGAGTGTGTAGCACACACTGGTTGTAGGAGCTGGCTTTTATGAGCCCGTCGTCCAGGTACTGCTACGCACTTGGTGAATACCCTTGGTGCTGTTGTGACTCCGAATGGGAGTACTTTGAATTGATAGTGAAGCCCGTCTATTACAAATCTGAGATACTTCCTGTGAGCTTTGTGAATGGGAATGTGGAAGTATGCGTCCTTGAGATCTAGAGTCGCAAGGAAGTTGTTTTGTAACAGAAGAGGAAGGACTTGTTGAAGTGTGACCATGTGAAAATGGTCTGACTGTATGTATATGTTTAGAGGTCTGAGGTCTAGAATAGGCCTTAAGAGAGCCGTCCTTCTTTGGGATAAGAAAGTATCGGGAGTAGACTCCCTTGTTTAGTTGGTGCAGAGGAACTGGTTCTAGTGCACCTTTTTGCAGCAGAGCTATTACTGCTTGATGTAGCAGTGACAGATGCTCTTGTGACATTGGACGCTGTTTGCGTGGCATGTTTGGGGGGGTAGATGTTAGTTCTAGACTGTAACCTGATTGAATAATTTGTCTGATGTGATGTTGGTCCAGGCAGGAAGGAATTGTTGTTGTCTTACCCCACAGGAGTGGTAGGTGGGGGGGGGAAGTGGAGGAAAGTCATTGGATAGGGGGTGGAGGCAGAGCGGGAGTTGTTGGTTTTGTTGTTGTTACCCCTGTAACCCCCTCTTTGGTAGCCCTTAGTGAATGTGGATTGGCTAGGGGTCTTATAGGAAGTGGAGGGGCTATCGGAGGAGCAGCATATTGTGTTGCCTCTATATGATGAGCGAGGAAAAGAACGTCTGAGAGCTTGCAGTTGCACGGCTCCCATAGATTTAGATGTGTCGGTGTCTTTTTTAATTTTTTCTAACGATACATCGGCATTAGGGCCAAATAGGTGTTTCTCATCAAATGGCTGATTGAGGATGGAATTTTGTACTTCAGGTTTAAAACCTGAAATACGTAGCCAGGCATGCCTACGTAATAGGACACTGGTGTTAATTGCCCTTTAGGCAGTATCTGCGGCATCTAGGGCACAACAAATGGAAGTATTGGTGATATTTTTACCTTCCTGTATGAGTTAATTGGCCCTGTTTTTATATTTATCTGGTAGATGCTGCATTACGGATTCCAGTTCATCATAATGTGCCCTGTCATATCTTGCCAATAGCGCTTGAGTATTGTCAATGCGCCATATGTTAGCTGCCTGTGATGCTGTTCGTTTACCGGAGGCGTCCAGGAGTTTAGATTCCTTATCTGGTGGTGAGGCCTCACCTGATGTTTGTGAACTGGCACGTTTACGTGCGTTAGAGACTTCCAAGAAATCTAGTGGTGCTGGGCCTCCAATGTAAACTGGATCAGTAGGGGAAGCTTTGTATTTTTTCTCAATGCGGGGGTTGAGGACTTGAGCCCGGACAGGATCTTTAAATACCTCTGTTGCATGCTTAATGACCCCCTTAAGCATTGGAAAAATGGAAGTGGACCTTTGTTTAGTATAAAAAGTGTCTAATAAGAAATCTTCCTCCACAGTGTCTGTGTGCAAGTCGACTCCATGGTATAGAGCAGCCCTATGGACTAGTAGCTTAAAACCTATAGTGTCCTCTGGGGGGGAGGCCTGGAGGGACATACATCATCCTGAGGGACGTAAGGCACATCAGGGGTGGTATAATCATCCCATGGATTAGGTGACCGAGGGGTACTATTGGTCCCTATTGGGTCATGTGCACCTTCACCTGTGTCATCAGAGTTTGTATCTTCATCATCATCTGGATTAGGAGATGGTGTAGGAGAATGATGTGGTGGAGGAGGAAGAGGAGGAGGAAGAGTATGGGGAGGTGGTGGAGAAGGGACCCTTAATGGAGAGGTTGCAATGTCTCTCTTCTTTGGAGGAGGAGGAGGTGCAGGCGGCTCTAGTGGTCTCTTCTTGGAGCTAAGAGTCAGTAGGCCAGTCTTAGGATCCTTTACAAGAGTCTTTTGAGTAGGATCTGGTGTAAAAAGCTCTTCTGTGGCTGGCAGGTCCTTCGGTGTCGAAGTTCGCGGTTCCGGAGGTTTTTTCGGTACCGACTCGGTAGCTGGTCTAGGGTCTTTCGGATTAGAACTGTGACCTTTTGAAATGTCTTTAACCGGAACGTGTTTCTTCGGTTCTGGAGATTTTTTCGGCTTCGTAGCATGGGAGTCGGGAACTTTTGGCAATTTTTTACTCGGCTCCGAGAGCGGTTTTGACGTTGATGAGCCGGTGCCAGTCTTCGGCGCCGAGTGCTTGGGTGTCGAAGCAGCGGTCGGCGTGGACGAGGAAGGTGGCTTCTTCGGTGTTGGTATGAGATCGACACTGGGAATAGGCTGACTAAAGCCCGAGCTGCCTGAAAGCTTAATGAGGCTTCTTTGCCGGGCCCGAAGGCAGGGCGTGGGAAGCAGTCTCTTGGTCTGCACCCGGGCACAAAGGTGAGGGTGTGACCGAAGCATTTTTGGAGGGTGTCGAGGAAGGGTCGGGATCGAAGCTGTTGAGCGAGCCATTGTTCATCCATCTCGTTGGTCCTGAATCGTCTTCTTGGAGTGGAAGGAGGCACAAGCGGAACAGTCCTTGGCCTCGTGCTTCGGACAGAGGCAAATGTTGCACACCTCATGTAGATTTGTGTGGGGAAACTTCGACCCACATTGAGGACACTTCTTGAATGGCGTCCTTTTCATGAGCTAGAGAGTAAGGCCCAGGTAGGCCCGAAGGCCTTCGTCGACGACCGGAATCGAAGACTTCGAAGTCGTGAAGAGTCACGTCGATGGGGACCGCGATCGTAACAATACCTTCGAACTGGGTGAGGATTGCGCACCGAAGGAAAATCGGTGCCAAACCGGAGTGCAGAAAACCCATCCAAGCCCGAAGTCGGAAAAAAACAATCTGAGGATGTAGCCGATGCCCATGCGCAATATGGTCCAAAGGAGGAGTCACCTATCTCGTGACTTCCAAAGAACTTTTCAGGACAAAAATAAACTGCAAACATCCGGGCCCAACACTAGGTGGCGATCTATGCACAGTATGTAATCTGCAGCTCATATGCCTCGAACATGTAGTATTTAAATGACTCCCCTGAACCTTGTCCCTCATATTCAATGACCTACGAAGCAGAAGTACCGAAGAGCCATGCAGAAGTGGAAAAGAACACAACTGCCTTGGCCCCAGTCCCACTGGCCTGTCCCCCTCCTCCAGTGACCCTGCTGAAGGGAATCGGCGTGTCCCATGGCCAGCATCTCTCCAGCCACCTCAGAGATATGAACTGCCTTCAATAAAGACCCTGTCTCCCGTGGACACAAGAGTTTTCCAGTAAAAGCAACCTCCAACAAGAACTCCAGTATCTCCTGGAACCGCGAGTCCTCACCTCTCGGCACCAGTCACGTGTACTTAGAAGCCCCCTTCCGTAGTCCAAGGATACAACCCCCCCACTGTATCATCTATCTCTCTTTCTGTGATTTCCGCCGTGTGTCCCCTGATAAAGGCCCAATATCTGCCAATCCGTGGGCAGGACCATAACATGTGTGCTAGGTCTGCTCCCTCTAACTGGCATCTGGGGCAGTGATGGCGCTAAATTGTGAGTAAGGTATTATCTAAATTATCCTCTGCTATACCTTTGGGGACTCTGTGCACACTAAATTTCCTTTTGATATAGTATATACAGAGCCATCTTTCTACAGCCTCCCACAAAAAGCAACACATTCTAAAAACTCAAAAACTCACAAGAAAAATATATTTACCTAGTGTAAAACAGCAAAAGAAAATGTTAACACAAGGTGGGGTACTTTGAAACTACTTGGTAAGTTTCAGACAAAAAACGAAAAAGAGAGTAGTCCTCCATGAACTTGGTTACCTGCAATATCTCCTCTTGTGTGGCATATTGGGGATGGGGTCGCCGGTATTTGCCTTCCTTGTATTTGCGGACAATGAAGTCATGTCTTTGCTCTACACTGGCATAGGGTTGTATGACTTCTGAAGCCTGGATCCGTGCAGCCCAAAACCGGTTGGCACGTTCATTACCTAAAACAATGAAAAGCTGCAAAACATAAAAATTTTACAAATGAGCGACTTCACACTATCAACAAAGTCTGCCAAAATGCCTGAAATGAAACATTTTAAATGGTTTGAAAAAGTAAAAAAAACCTAGAGGAAGAAAAACATATATATGCAACATTTCCAGAATAAGATACTGGACTGCAGGTGCTGAGGTATGCTTTATTATTAAATTCTGGTGGACGATAGTTGTCATCAGGATGACGGGGCTTAAACAGCCATGTGTTTCTTGTTGTCAGTAATTATGTGAAATCTAGAGGGGGATAGCCAAGCAACATGGCTGACTAGTCTCATTCCCCTGTAGCTCCGAGGCTCAGGGCATATTCCTACTGGAATCCTCCCCTCTTCACATGCATTGAAGGCAGATAAAGATTGCAACTTCATTGCGAGGATGGGGAACAGGTATAGCCCGGAAGAGCCGTGGTCTGGCACGGAGACTGAGGCTGGGGGTGCCAAAGTGGAACTGTCGAGAAGCAATGGGACTGGGACCCAGGCCGCAATGAAAGCACGGCGGGCGGCATGAAGGCCCGAGTGGTGGATTGGGGTTGAAAGGGATTCCCCTCACATGAGGGAGTAACACAGCTGGAAGTATGGCCCTCACCTGAAACGCCTGGGAGAGGCATCGCCCATGGTGACCAGGCCTACGGGAAAATGGCGGGCCTAGGTGAGTCCCCAGCGCAAGTGAGGAAGCACGGGCAGCATGGTGCCTGAACAAGGAAGGGGGAAGCAGATAGGCACAACGCTGGGCCTGGCAGTCGAGAAGAGGGATTGAGCCCTGCGGCAGGCAGAATTCTGGATAAGGGTGGATTAGTGAGAGGATGACGCCGGAGTTCCTGGAGGGGAGGAGAAGGTGCTGGAGGTCTCATACTGGGAGCATAGAAACAGGCTATCGATCTCATGTAGCAGGGGTCCACTGTGGTACACATGCTGAGGTTGTGGACAGAGTATCTTGCGTAGGACAGCGTAGTCCCCCAGACATACCATTGAACTGTTGGGACGGCAGCGCACCAGCCACCCACTCTCTAGGTGAAAATCCCATAGGCTGGCAGCTGTTGGGGCATATAAGTCTGTGAAGCATCTGAAAGGAGCTCAGGGCAAAGGCAAGATGGGGAAAGACAAAGCCCTTAAGCTATCACAGACTAACAAGATCCTGCAATACGCAACCCTCCTAGGTAAGGAGGACCAAGTGGGAAAGATAGGAGAGAGAGTGCAGATGTAATCTCAGAAACAGCAGACAGAACCTAGCGCATCAGACGTGATAAGAGACACCTGCGATAGACGAGTGGGGGAAAAAATAGATACAATTGTGAGTAAAGTGAAGTGACTGAAATCGAAAATTAGAAAAATGGCTGACTGGGTGAAAGAAACGTAAGACTTTATTGAAATCCTGCAACATGAGAACACCACCTTGAATGTCACAGTTGCTGAGATGATTGCCCAGACTACTAACTCGTAGACAGACTGGAAGACATGGGGGGGGGGGGGCACTCAAGAGATTTGTCAGGTTCCCGGAGAAAGCTGAAGGCCCGTTGGTGGAATTATTGCTGGAGGACTGATCACAGAGATGTTGTGCCCATTGCAGCTTTCCAAATTCTTCTCCATAGAGGCAGCGTACTGTGCTCTGGTGCTGCACCCACACCTGGGACCCCGCTCCCACTATCCCCTGTGGCCATGATAGCACAACTGTTCAACCACAGAGACTGTAAAGCCATTTTGCAGCTTGTGCACAAAATGGGCCCACTGGTGTAGGTCAATGCCTCCATGATGGTTTTCCCGGTTTATGCCAGGCATCTGCAATAAAAGAGAAACACATTCTTGGCTGTGAAGTGCACTTAGAGACCATGACTATCAATATCGTCTAATGTACCTGGCTAAACGACACATCCAGCACAAAAGCAAGGTGCATTTCTTCACTACGCCAGAAGATGTTTGGGACTGGCTGGAAACAACACCATGCCTTGAGGTGGTTAAGGGGGGCAATGAGCAGAGTGCTGGCAGATGCTGGTGGCAGGATGCAGACCTGAAGGCAGGACATTCCTTGGCACCGGGACCACCTGGAAATTCTCATGCAGAACCTTGGTCCAACAAGATGGCATATCAGCAGAGGCTTGGAAATCCTCTGGCTCTGAAGATGGGGTCCCTAAAACAGATCCAGAGGTGTAGCTGTTCGGAAAAGAGGGCGCACGCTCGAGCCACTAACCTGGACTGCACTAGCCTCCACAGGTAGCATGAGGGGCTCGGGACTGCATTTCAAACTAGCTATGCTGGAAAGCAGGACTGGAAATGGAGTGCTAGACAATGAAAAGTGCGTTGACTAGCAGCGACTTGGCTGGAGGAGACTCTGGTTTGGTGCGTCTGCCACTTGGAAATATGCAGGCTGTAGACATGCTGAATACATTGGGGACTAGATACAATAGCCCATGCCAGGAGAGTTGAGTCATCTCTGCTTTGGCAAGTACCACTCTACCCGCTGCTTGTACAGTGAAGGGAGCTGAACAAACAGGGAAGTATTCCCTCTGCAGTTTGATTGAGTAAGTTATTGTTATGTACGGCTAACGGCATTGGTTTGTGCAGCAAAGTTCCCTTTTTGCATGGTTGCCCCCCACTTTTTGCCTGACGTGTGCCCTGGGTTTTTGCTAATCAGGTACCCAGGGCCTGTGTTCTTTCCCTAAAACTCTACCTTTGCACCCCCCAATTGGCACCGCTCTGGCCACATAAAAGTCCCTTGTAAAAGGTACCATGGGTACCAAGGGCACTGTGACCAGGGAAGCCTTTAAAAGGACTGCAGCACATTATGTGCCGCCCTTAGAGACCTTGTACCTTAACACACAAACTGCCCTTGCAGGCTGCGTGTTTTGGTGCAGAGAAAAGTGAAGAGTCGACATGGCACACATACACAGGATATTCCCACCTGCCTCAGCTGCATGTGGCTTCCTGTGTGCACATGAAATGGCAGTGCCAGGGGCTTCACACATTCTGGAAAGATGTGGCACTTCTGATTAGTAAGCACATAAAAGGGGGGCAACACTTACAATAAACAGCTACATTCTCAATATGCTTCTGAAGAGAAAAAAACAAAATGTATACAGTCCAAATTCTTCAAATTAGGTGCACTACTTGCCAAGAGACACATAACCATACACTGGGCTAGCCCTAGGGCACATATGACCAACAGCTGGAGGGCAGCCTTAATAGAGTGGGGAACTGAGGGGCATATGCGAATCATGCAAAGCAATGACAAACTAATTGATGACTTGGAAACATGGGGGTAGATGATCCTTGCAATTTTGGACCCACCAGGGACCAGACCCCGTGAACTGCACTTAGGCATTCAAGTGACCTTGAGCAATAACATTAACCCTACATAGATATATACCCCAATACGGGTGGGGAGAAGAAAAGGTGTGAGGGAAGCAGGGAAAGGGCCACAATGCGGTGGGGGTGCAGGGTTTAAGTATAGTTCGAACAGATTAGCGTGACAGTTGTCAGGATAGGGCTTGAGGAAGGAAGTGGAACTCAAGGGAGAAATTTGTGTGAACATACAAAGAGAAAGTCTGTTCAAGTTGTCAAAGTTTTCTAGTTATGTAATGTTGACTAAATACAGGAGGATATGGTAAACTTATGGAATAACACCATTCTAGGTGATGTGGTCATTTATTTTAAGTATGTGAAATGTCCCCTTTTCCTCCTCACACTCCTGTTGATAGAGAAGTCTGGCCCAGATTGGCTACAGATGATTATGTAACTTGCAGTCACGTAACCATGTTTCAAGCAGCACCAAGGACCTAAGACTTTAAGACTCCTCAGTGTTCTTTTTTTACTCCCCCCAAAGCGACGCTGATTCCTCTGACCAACCCGAGGCATATTTCACTTTTCTCCTTCCTTCCCCAGGGCCAGACAGGTATTTTATTCCACTGAGAATTTCCCAAGAGGGCTGGAGCTCTTGGGGTCAGTTTTGAAAGCCCAGGAGCACTCTTTGTTGCTTCAAGGCAGAGCATGATAGTTTCAATAAAAATTGTAAGCTTTCTTTGTGTCTCTCTTCTGTATATTATGTGGCACTTCTGATTAGTAAGCACATAAAAGGGGGGCAACACTTACAATAAACAGCTACATTCTCAATATGCTTCTGAAGAGAAAAAAACAAAATGTATACAGTCCAAATTCTTCAAATTAGGTGCACTACTTGCCAAGAGACACATAACCATACACTGGGCTAGCCCTAGGGCACATATGACCAACAGCTGGAGGGCAGCCTTAATAGAGTGGGGAACTGAGGGGCATATGCGAATCATGCAAAGCAATGACAAACTAATTGATGACTTGGAAACATGGGGGTAGATGATCCTTGCAATTTTGGACCCACCAGGGACCAGACCCCGTGAACTGCACTTAGGCATTCAAGTGACCTTGAGCAATAACATTAACCCTACATAGATATATACCCCAATACGGGTGGGGAGAAGAAAAGGTGTGAGGGAAGCAGGGAAAGGGCCACAATGCGGTGGGGGTGCAGGGTTTAAGTATAGTTCGAACAGATTAGCGTGACAGTTGTCAGGATAGGGCTTGAGGAAGGAAGTGGAACTCAAGGGAGAAATTTGTGTGAACATACAAAGAGAAAGTCTGTTCAAGTTGTCAAAGTTTTCTAGTTATGTAATGTTGACTAAATACAGGAGGATATGGTAAACTTATGGAATAACACCATTCTAGGTGATGTGGTCATTTATTTTAAGTATGTGAAATGTCCCCTTTTCCTCCTCACACTCCTGTTGATAGAGAAGTCTGGCCCAGATTGGCTACAGATGATTATGTAACTTGCAGTCACGTAACCATGTTTCAAGCAGCACCAAGGACCTAAGACTTTAAGACTCCTCAGTGTTCTTTTTTTACTCCCCCCAAAGCGACGCTGATTCCTCTGACCAACCCGAGGCATATTTCACTTTTCTCCTTCCTTCCCCAGGGCCAGACAGGTATTTTATTCCACTGAGAATTTCCCAAGAGGGCTGGAGCTCTTGGGGTCAGTTTTGAAAGCCCAGGAGCACTCTTTGTTGCTTCAAGGCAGAGCATGATAGTTTCAATAAAAATTGTAAGCTTTCTTTGTGTCTCTCTTCTGTATATTATGGACACGTATGGGTGTGAGAACGAAAGGTGATGACCTGTTACTGCGGCCCTTGAGAGGGTTCAGAGTGTTGTGTTCTGGGGTGCTAACTTACCAGTCACTCTGGAAGGTAAGGAGGGCTGGTAAAGCACTATGAATTAGTCTGAATTTGGGCACATAAGTACTGAGGTGGCATGGTGACTAAGTCCATACATAGTGATGTTCTGTGATCCCAGACATAGTTCTATTTCAAAGCAGGATCCATGCAAAATGAAGCAATCTGTAAAGCAACAGAACACTGTACAAAAGACATGGTTGTAAGATCGGTGGTCAAAACAAGAGAGGGACGGGAGACAGACAACAGGACATATGAGAGCCCTGGAGGTCTTGTGACTTGAGATGGGTGGTCTATGGGAGATAAAAGGGTGTGATGGAACACCTTGCGAAGAGAAGTGTCTCGATGCAAATCTAAAGAATAAATGCACCTGAGACCCATTTATTATGCATCCACCTGAGGCAACACTCAAACAACGTGGCACTGTGATCCTATGTCCCAGAATACCCCACTGCTGAAGAAAGGAGCCCCACTACACATGCTGTATTCACCCATTTCATCAGAAAGCACAAGTAAATATCATAGGTGATAGATGGGGCACCTTTCTAGTGAAACCTGGGAATTCAGACGATAAGGAACCTAACGATGGCACTATACTGTCCCTGAAGTGGCTCAGAATTACACACAGAACAGACTTTCAAAACAATGCAAAACACAGAGTAGGAACTAGATCAGCTGTACTCCCAGCATTACACAAGATGATGTGACACTGATAAATCTGACTGACTAATTGGCGTAAAGAGACTGGACTTATATTCTTACCTGAACAATCTCATTGCTCCAGACACTGGTGTCCAGTTTCAGACTTTGCACTTTGGAGACGCTTGTGCCCAGTCCTCGGTGCTGACCTGCATACAGTAATATAGAAAAACCATCAGCTGTTATTTCACCTTTCTTAAATGATTGTCAATACTGTAACTAACGGCAACACATACCAACTAACCCAGCAATAAAGACATTACATTGGGACCGAAGCCTTGTTTGTCACTCAATCCTCATTACACAAATCTGACCTGCACACTGCTTACAGATGACCACACAGAGGTTAATGGATGCCCAGTCGGGGTTGCTGGATTTGCAGTCTGCACAGAACTTGTTAGCCTTGTTTGACCAAATCTTTTCAGCCACTTCGTAATCTGAGAGGGTCTCTGAGATGGAGTCAAGGAGAGTTTCCATCCAGTCCTTCTTCTCGCGTTCTGACTCAGCTGTAAAACTGAATGGAAAGTGATATTTGTCATTAACGTCCAGCAAGGGGAAATCACCTTTTGTGAATACAAGCATTTGGCTTTATGTATTGGGGCCATGATTAAGCAGATGGAGATAAGCCAGATTAAGCAACACTTAATAACTACGGTAGCTGCAGACCTGAATCTTTGAGGAAACAGGTGCGGCAAAGGACAAGTGACACTATATAAGGAAGCCCCTGTTTTTAGTGACTCAGCCTCTGTCTGTGTCCCTACCAAATCACGCACCATCTCTGAGCAGAACCTTATATTGTGGCTAAACAAATACTGAGAAAATAGCTATTTCCTAGGAATGTTTCGTTGGACAGTTTGTCTGTGTTGAATGTAACCTTTGCGGTTTAACTGCAAACTGAACTCTGCAATAAGAGAGTTGCATACACTGTACTAACCTGTCTTGGTAAGGAGTAGTTTCTTACCTGTAACTCCAGTTCTGTAGTAGGGGTATCTCTGTTATAGTCATAATCTTGTGAATAATCCCGCCCATGTGCGTGGACCCCAGAGCAATCAAAATAGTCTCTTAAGTTGTCTTCTTCTGCAGTCCTGCATAGACATTTAAGAGAAAATAAATGACAAATAATGCAGCCTAAACCTACAAGGCTAGATTGGCCAGCACTTCATCTCAAAGGGAAAAAGATAGCCAAAAAATATTACATTTTACACACTTTGGAAAGTTTCACACCTAGAGAAACTCCCCTTCACAAAAATCCTTTGTCATGATAGAGAGGAAGTGTTGGACAGCCAAGCCCCATAGGCTGCCATTATGTGTCTGGAAAAGGGATACCGTGCCTTTAAGGAACTCTCCAGAGACCCTCGCTATCCCAGAATGCACAGCCAAAGGCAAGTTACTTTCAGTTCTTTTTTAAAGTGTTTAAAGCCAGGCCTGTAGCATTCAGTACCTTATCGTTTCATCCACAGGGGAAGAGGGCGGGCACTTATGACTATAACAGAGATACCCCTACTACAGAACTGAAGTTACAGGTAAGAAACTACTCCTTCTGTAGTAGGGGATATCTGTGTATAGTCATAATCTTGTGAATAGAATGGCAAGCCCATCCCAACAAACCAAACCACTACTGTGCAAACAGATTTCTCAACGAAGCCTGCCCAACCTGAGCATCTGCCCTGGCATCAGAGTCCAGGCAGTAGTGTTTGGAAAAGGTATGGACCGACTTCCAAGTGGCAGCCCTACAGATATATGAAATGGGAACATTACATAGCAAAGTCGTTGTAGCCGCTCTGCCCCTGGTGGAAAGAGCCTTAGGCTTACCCCCTAAAGTCTTGTTAGCCTTTTGGTAACATAACTGGATACAAGACACAATCCACCTAGAGATGGACTGTTTAGAGGTGGCAAGACCCGTCCTGACCAAAACATAATTGACAAACAATTGGTCTGACCTACGAATGTCCTTGGTCTTATCTAAGTAGAACTTCAACACCCTTTTCACATCCAGGGAATGAAGAGACCTCTCCGCCGGAGAGGAAGGATGTTGAAAAAACGTAGGTAAAGTTATCGTCTGATTGACATGAAAATCAGAAATCACTTTAGGAAGGAACTTAGGTTGAGTCCTCATAACAACCTTAGAAGCATGGAATACAGTATAAGGCTCTTGGCAACACAAGGCCTGGATCTCACTCACCCTGCAGGCCGATGTTATAGCCACAAGGAAGGCTGCCTTCCAGGATAAATGCTGTAGAGAAGCCTTATGAATAGGCTCAAAAGTCTCCTTCATCAACCTTGACAGCACCACATTCAGCTCCCATGAAGGCGAAGGACGCCTAACGGGGGGAAATACCTTCTTCAAACCCTCGAACAAATCTTTAATTACAGGTATCTTGAAAAAGGAAGTTTGTGAAGGGCATTTCCTATACGCAGTTAAAGCTGCGAGGTGAACCTTAATAGAATGGAAATTAAGGCCAGATTGAGCTAAATGCAAGAGGTATGGAAGGATGACATCGTCCTTGCAGGAGGTAGGATCAGTGTTCTTGGACATGCACCAGATGCAGAACCTTTTCCACTTATAGGCATAGGAAGTCCTGGTGGATGGTCTCTTAGCCTAATTGAGTATTTCCATGCAATTGTCAGGCAAGTTCAAGTGTCCATATGGTACATTCTCAGGAGCCATGCTTCCAAACTCAACGATGAGAGGTTGGGGTGCATCATCTGCCCCCGGAACTTCGTGAGAAGGTCCGGCCGACATGGAAGCTGCAGATGGGGTTGGAGAGACCGGTGGAGCTTTCTGTGAACCACCATTGTCGAGGCCACTCCAAAGCAATGAGGATCATTCGTGCTCTGGATTGAGACAGCTTGATGAGTACTGCCGGAATCAGGGGAATGGGTGGAAAAGGGTATAGAAAGCTGTTCGACCAGCGGATCCATAGCGCATTCCCCAGAGTCCCTGGTTGGTAAAACCTGGAGGCGAAGTCTCAGCATTATCTATTTTTGGCGGTGGTGAACAGATCTATTTCTGGAGTGCCACATCTTTCGAAGATGTTTCCTAGCACCTCGTCATTTAGGACCCACTAGTAGTTTTTATGGACCAGCCTGCTGAGTGCGTCCGCCTGAGCATTCTGCACACCTGGTAGATGGGTAGCAGTTATTGTCAGTCCTCTGGCTAGCAGCCAGTGCCAGATCGCCTGCGCTTCCTGTGACAGTGTGCGTGATTTCGAGCCCCCCTGCTTGTTGAGGTTATACATTGCGGTCATATTGTCCGTCTGTACAAGCAAGGAGTTGGTCTGGAAGGACGGATGAAAGGCTTTCAGCACCAAATGAACAGCTCTGAGTTCCAGAAAATGGATGTGATACGTGGCATCTGCCTGGGACCATGTTCCTTGGATCTGCAGATGGTCTGAATGCGCTCCCCAACCGTGGAGAGAGGCATCTGTCACAATAGTCAGTATGGGAATGTCCTTGTGGAACGGAACTCCCTTGAGGAGATTCTCGGCTGAACACCACCATCTCCGGGACTGTTGAACGTGTAGAGACAGTTGTATCCTGTCATCCCAGCTCCCTCGTTTCTTGTCCCATTGATCTTCCAGAGATGACTGCAGCGGTCTCATGTGGAGGCGTGCATGTGGTGTGAGGAAGATGCAAGAGGCCATCGACCCCAGAAGAGAAGACACCGTTCTCACTGTCATTGATGGGACGGACATGAGAGCCTGAGCCTTCCGAAGGATTGATCAGCGGCGCTCCTCCGAAGGAGACACGCTTGCTCTGAGAGTATTGATGGAGGCTCCCAAGTACTGCAGGCACTCAACAGGAGTCAGAACGGACTTGGACATGTTGATGTGCAAACCCAGCTGGTTCAACAGAACGGCCGTCCTGTTGAAATGCAATTGCGCTTCCTGGAAGGTGGAGGCTTTGATCAACCAGTCGTCCAGGTACGGGTAGACAAACACCTTGTTCAATCTCAGGGGCGCTGCCAACACTGCCATGCATTTTGAAAAAGTCCTGGGTGCAGACTTCAGACCAAACGGTAGTACGGTGTACTGATAGTGATTGGTGCCGACCAGGAAGCGCAGGAACTTCCGGTGTTTCCGTGCAATGGGCACATGGAAGTACGCATCCTGCAGATCTATTGCTCAAAGCCAGTCCCCTCGCTGCAGCTTAGGATAAATCTGGGGCAAGGACAGCATGCAAACTTTTTCCCTGCGAATCCATTCGTTTGCTTGTCGTAAATCCAGAATGGGCCTGAACTCGATTTTGTCCTTTTTCGTACCAGAAAGAACCTGGAGTATAGACTCTTTCCCCTTTGAGACAGAGGGACGTCTTCTATCGCCCTTTTTCTTAATAGGGTATCGGCCTCCGCTTGAAGTTTGCGCAGCTGGTATTGCGAGCGAACCGGTGGAATAGCTGGAGGAGGGCTGACAAAACGAAGACTGTATCCATTGCAAACAATATTCAGCACCCACTTGTCCTGAGTAATTTTTCTCCACTCTACCAAGTAATTCTGTATCCTTCCCCCCACGGGAGCGGGTAACGGACGAGGGTGAAGTAACTCCTCAGGGCGTAGACCCGGCCGGGCCCTTATTCACCAAGGAGGCCTGCTGGCCGCCTCTGCCCCTCTGTCGCTTCTGGAAGGGTTGTCACTGGTATGCTGATGTTGCTGCTGCTGTTGGCCAGCTTGGCGACCTTACCCTCGCTGAAATCTCTGAGAAGAGAACGCCTCGGGAAGGGGCGGAAGGACTTCCACTGTTCCTTTGGTTTCTCCAAATCTAAGCTTTCAGCGTTTCCACTTCCGCCTTCATGCGGGCCACCTCTTCGTCCGCATGAGTCCCAAAGAGGGTAGATCCCGAAAAGGGCAAGGTTGCAATCCGCTGTTGCGCCTCTGGTTTAAGAGAGGTAAGGCGCAACCAGGAGTGACGTCTCAAGTTTATGCCATGACAGTACCCATGAGCAGCCAGGAGGGAGGCGTCTGCCGCCGAACTGATGACCTGATTCTAGACCATTACGCCCTCAATCAAGATCTCTTGGAAGTCTTCTCTCCTGTCCCTCAGGAGGAGCTCAGTGAATTGCTGCCGGGACTCCCACAAGGAGCGGTCATACCGACCCAAAAGCGCTGATGATCTCGCCACTTTCATAGAGATGGCAGCTGTACTGCAGACTTTTCTCCCTGCCGAATCTATTTGACGGCTCTCCTTGTCGGGAGTAACCGTAGACGAAGGGGCAGTAGAATGCTGCTTCTTGGCCGCTGTCACAAAGACAGAATCCGGGACAGGATCTGATCTTAAGAACACTGGATCTGAATCCAGGGGCTTGTACTTCTTTTGAAGATGAGAAGGCACCGACTTCACCGAGGCCGGCGTCAGAAACAGCTCCATGGCCGGTTCTTCCAGTCCTGGCACCAAAGGGCGGGAGAGGTGCCTGCGCTGCAACGTTTCAAATATCACAGAGGTGGAAGGGTTGGGCACCGTCAGTGTGATCCCCAACTTCTCTGCCCCCCTCTGCAGCACATCCTGGAACGTCACAATGTCATCCACTGGCGACACTCTCATAGGAGGAGAGTCTGACAAAGTGGGAGAATACCTCCTGTCACTGGACGAGTCCGTGTACCTGGACCGTGACCTGTCCCTCCGCCAACGATGACGTGACCTCATCGAAGATCTACGCTCACTGCAAGAGTGATGCCTCCCTCTGGATCTTGACCTTGGCTTTCCGGGCCTTGCAGGAGTCACCGGTCCAGGAGGTTGCGGAAGCTGAAGAGGCTGAGCCAGAACCAAAGGCTTCGGTTGTGGAGGCCGAGGCGGCGGTGGAGGAGGAGGAGGAGGAGGTGGTGGTGGTGGAGGAGGAGGAGGAGGAGGAGGTGGTTGTGGAGGAGAAGAAAGCGGAGGAGGAGGAGGTGGAGGAGGAAGTTGCGGAAAAGCAGGAGGCGTAGGAGTTCTGGGCGTTGAGGGCAAATAGGTCCAGGAATAATCAGAGTCCGGTGACCTAAGAACTCTCCTCTTCTGACGAGCAGGATTGGAGAGGATGCTCTGGAGGTAGACCTCTCTGAGGACGAGCGCCGCCGCAACCGGTGACTTGTCGATGATGATGAGACGCTAACCGTTCTGGGCCTCGACTTTCTCTTCGAAATCGACTTGTCCCTCCTCGACGTCAACCTCTTCGACTCTCTTTTCGACCTCATTCTTCTTGATGTCAACGAACTCCCCGACGTCGAGTGTCTTCGCCTTGACATCGACCTTCGCATCGACGTTGACGGCGAACGGCGGTGTGCCTCGACGGCGAGCGCCTGCTTCTTCGGGACGCATCACGACGTCGATGGTGTGTCGACGCCGGTGAAGTCCTCGACGTCGACCTCGTCCGAGGTCTCGACGTCCTACCCCTCGACACCGAACGTCGACGTTGCTTCGACCCAGACCCCTGGGTCGATGGGGAACAGATGGTAGTCATACCTCTCGATGCCTACATCGAAGCCCTCTACGTCAACCGGGACCGGTGCCTTTTCTTGACTGGGGAGCCCCACAGAGGCCGATGCACGGGCAGAGGATGATGACAGAGTCCCTCCATGCCCAGAAGTCCCACCTGGTTCTTGATGTCTTCTCTGCTCCAGGCCTTGGAGACTAATCTTCTCCCTGTCACGCAGGGTTCTCCTGGAGAAAGAGTGGCAGATATCACAGGAGTCAGGGACATAGGAAGAAGGGAGACAGAGTATGCACACTCTGTGGGGGTCAGATTTAGCCTTCTTCCTACCACACTCAGGGCACTTGTCGAATAAAGCTGGCATTTAGACAAAATAGAGGTGGCAAAACTTTTCAAAAAAGACAGCAACTGGAAGAGGAAGACCCCAGACGTTGAGTGAAACACTCTAATCACTGGAAAAGCTCCAAATATTGAAGATATACCCAAAAGGGTAGAGCTCAATGCTCCAGGGTCCTGCTAGCAGGAGCCGGAAAAAATAAAGTAACTTGCCTTTGGCTGTGCATTCTGGGATACCGAGGGTCTCTGGAGAGTTCCTTAAAGGCACGGTGTCCCTTTTCCAGACACATAATGGCAGCCTATGGGGCTTGTCTGTCCAACCCTTCCTCTCTATCATGACAAAGGACTTTTGTGAAGAGGAGTTTCTCTAGGTGTGAAACTTTACAAAGTGTGTAAAATGTAATATTATTTGGCTTCTTTTTTTACTTCGAGATGAAGTGCTGGCGAATGTAGCCTTGTAGTTTTAGGCTGCATTATTTGTCTTTGATTTTCTCTTAAGTGTCTATGCAGGACTGCAGAAGAAGACAACTTAAGAGACTATTTTGATTACTTCGGGGTCCACGCACATGTTCGGGGTTATTCACATGATTATGACTATACACAGAGATCCCCAACTACAGAAGTGGCTTTAGCAAAGGCGATGGAAGACTGTTTGGCATTTTTGAAATCTTTATATTGTTTTAGTTGTATCTCTTCAGCCCCCTAGTGTACACAACCTAAAATTGTAACCATTTATTTATCTGATTAACTTGAGCTTTGGTAATATATCCAGGCTGTGTTTGTGATCCAACTGTATCATGCTGGAATTGCAAAAATAATGAATCTACAACAAATGCATTCAATTCACGTACTCTTATGTGTAAATCTATAAGGTAATTGGCATTATAAATCCTACCTTTAAGAACCATTCTCTGAAGAGACATAGTTTCAAACGGTCAGTCTAAATACCACAAAAGTAAAGTTTTGGACCTAAATTACTCCAATACCTTAGGTAAAGTTGCCAATCACAGTTCTGATATCAATGGGATTTCTAAGTAATAGAAATGAATGAAGTGACTTGAGAAGACTACAGCAGATGTCAACCATTTAACATTATTACTGAGACGCCAATGTAGGGAGTCTATCTTAAATAAAATGCAATGTTGCAAACTATGAAGGTTTTGTACTTCTTAGTGCATTTTTTTTTACCTTTGAATTTTATTAGGACTTCAAAAAATGTCCAGAAAAAGTCCTAACCGAGGCACCTCTGTGAGGTAGTGCAGTACGTGAACAATAATTACAGTCCAGTTTTTGTTTGATATTCCTCTACATCACCTCGATATAACGGGGAGGCAGTCAGGGTTGTAGGTGAAGTTATAGGGTGAGCATGAAACAAAAATTATTACATCTAAGCAACCTGTATCCTTTCAACATACACTTATCACTGACTCACATTTGGGCATCCATTGTAGGGTTCTATAACCCCCCTTCCGTGGGATGTGAGTTTGGATGCCCATTTTGAAACCTTACCTATACCTGATCAAATCATCCAGAATGGACCTTGGGCCTCCCTACTACACGATCATTTTTGCTGACAAATGTACAGACTCAGACTCCATCTGACATTTATCGTCTTATCAATGGGATAACCCTAATGTGGTGACGGATGGGCTACAAATAGCTAATATGTATTTCTAAATAGAAAACAGTTGCTTACCAGTAAAAATAGATTTGCAGTTAGAAGAGGTTATAAAATCACATCATTTTGTCTTGGAGCATCAACAGTGTTTGTTTTTGCCATTAGCCTTCTCCTATAATGTCAACCAGCGCTATACTAAGCGCCGCATGTTTCACCACTTTTAGATCTGGTGTTAGTCAAAACCTTTTGATTTTACTAAAATTATATGTAAGATATGCTAACTTATAGGGGTTTTCAGCCAACCTTTTTCATCCATTGGTCTGATGGGGTGCCATTCACGTTTTTCTTAGACCCACTACAGAAAACAGCATAGGGCAGTGGGTCAGCCCATTTAAGGAACTGGCTAACTTCAATGATGAGTGATGGTATTCTACTCTTTAACAAGGAGCACACCCACACAAAACATGGTTTCCTTCAGTTAGATTTTGTCAAATTAATGAGGGCCTAGAAGCTCCTCCCAACAATGAAGTTTTACAAAAGCATGACAAAACAAGCATCAACGAAGTCCAAAGGCTGGCAGCTAACATCAGATCTATTGGCTTTTCTAATGATTTTTAGGTTATGGATTCAAACCATTTTGTAATTAAAATTGTGTATGATTAACATTATTTGTAAAGGACGATGTCAGGAGCTAGATGAGGGTTGCAAATGATTCAATAAAGTCATCAGGCAGCAAAGCTATTGTTAAAAGGAGTTGTTTTCTTCTGTAGCACGAATTGAGACAACTGCGCATATTTTGAGCAGAGCAGCAAGTAGCACTTATGTGCTACTATTTATCTTGAGTTGAGTATAAATTGGGAGCAGTGCCATGGAGATGTCTCATCGTGTCTTGTAGGCTTTAAAGGATATGGAATGGCCAAAATAACCAGAGAGACTTTTTCTATAAATCCAGTGTAAAATCCTGGAAATTGTTCCCCTCAGAACCTGCCTGTTGGATAGGGACGCGCAGTCAAGTCCACATAGATCAGCAGGTTTCAATGAGGGCAAAGTTTGCTCACCTCTGAGAGGTTGCCCTATACGAAAAAGCAAACCTCAGAGAAGGTATACGGAGACAGTGCACAAAATAAACCAATTGTATTCTACAAGCCAACTAGATCGAGCATGTAAAAGCCTTCAGACTAGAAGATGAATGAGAAAGAATACTTTAAAAAGCTTTGAAAGGCTGTGACTCTTTACATCTTTCAGGTTTCATGTGCAAGATACAGGATACTGCTGTGCTGGCCCAGAGGGGTTCGTCCCACTGCCGCCAGTTGTGCAAACAAACAACGCAACATATTTTGCATTAGCTCTCTGTAATCTCTTGTGCATGACTGTTTATTTTCTGAATGTATATAACATCTACGAATTTACTGTTATGGTATATCACCAATGCTTTCATGATAGTGTTGCTATTTTTTAAATAACAGCTGCTATCAATGTAATTATATTAAAATCGCCTTGGTGTGGATGTGCCTGATATTTCTACATGGTCGTTCTCACATTCCAGCACATAACTGACCATGTTTTGGTGGGGTTGATTCCTGTCCTCACTTGTTCAAGACAAATTGGAATGAGCATTAAATGAGGGCAGGTGTGAGACACTGTTTAAAATACCAGCAAAAGAGGGGGAAACAGATAGTGTGAAAGGGCCTAGATTGTACTTTCATCTGCCTCTCTTCTGCACTGTTTTGCAGGGCACAGTCGAAATCAAGGACTTAGTTAACAGTCCTCATCGCATAGAGAAACAAAGACGCATTATACTTTGGTCAGCTGGATTTCAGGAGACGTGATCAGAAGTTTTACGTCACATGCATGAGACATGAGGGTTGAGTCAAGTGCTTAAAATAGTCTATTACCTTTTGAATCAATGGAATTGGTGGAAAAGCATAGGCAAATGTCGCTGATCAGTCTGTCGATTGGAGAAGAAATATGGAGAAGGGACAAGTAATTCTTTATACTAGAGTTTGAGCTAATTAGTCAGAAAAAGAAGAACAATACCTCTAGCGGGACAGATTTGCCTTTTAGACAACAAAAACAAATGAATTATTATTGGGCCAAAAAAGTATTTATGTAATGCATTAATGTAAATTTTATATCCAAATACCTCCTTTAGTGATCTTAAAAAAGACCTAAATATTTCTTATATATACAAAAACAATTTATTGGGTAAATGATTACTTCAGAAAAAAGTAAAAGTCTTCAGGACATAATAAGCCACATTATACTTGTATAAAATACATGGTTATATCATGGGTTGGCCTACATTTCCCTGGAAGCTCCATCGAAAGATGGTCCAATTTCTCTTCAGATCAACTAAATGTATGTGCAAAGCATCTATCAAGGGTTGGAAGGCAACCCGTACGTTTATTTGTCTATTCCAACCATCAGCGTGGACTTCTCACAGTATGCAGTTTACGTGATTCAGCCTAACAGGTTATGGTCTCTTCAGAACAGCACAAGGGAGTATGAACCCGCTGGAGGAGCCAAGGGGAGTACTTATATCCTCAAGCATGACGGTGCCATGATTTTACCAAAGGCCGCCTGAGTCAAAGCCATCAAAGACAGTCAACTGATGTGTTATGGACGCGATACCGAAAAACGGGCAGTTAGCAAATAGCATCAATGGCCATAGGGTACATGTGCAGCCTGCATAAAGATTAGTATGTTGTGTAGCCCCCTTTTTTGAGATTTACCTATTGATGTAGCTGGTGTAGCTCTTCTCTGGAGTGTGCCTTCTACATTGCTGGCACCGAAGATTACTTTTTGAGAAGTTCTATGTAGTGCTTATGTTTTATAATGTTCAGTAGCCACTTGTTGTAGTTGACTGACCCACCCCTCCCCACCCCCCATTCCTGGAGGCATCCTCCTATCCTGCCCCTATTGGTGTTATATGATGCAGGAGAGTGTGATGAAAGTCATTTGGCAGCAGGTCCCAAACCAAACCATTCAGGGCTTTTTTTTTTGCAGAGTTTTATATAGCGCGAACTAGACCCGAACCGAATCAGGTATCAGAGCGCTTTACATATTTTCCAGTTACGTTACATGAGGACACACTTTCATTTTTTTAGGCACGGGGAGATTAAGTGATTTTCCCAGAATCACAGGAGGTTTTGGCGTCGTTACCGAGACTCGAAACCAGATCCCCAGGTCCGAGGTCGAGCGCCCTAGCCGTTAGGCCAACTCCTCTCCCCGTGTGGGCTTGTCCTCTTGCCTGACATGCCCACAAAAGCGTGGCTTGGAGGATACTGCCACTGAGATAGTGCGCAATGCAGCGTTGATGGCTAGTTGAAGCCTGGTTCTTGTGCTTTTCTGTACTGAAAAACCCATCTGCTTCGTGGCCTCCTGATTGATGTGCCCCCCTCCCCCCAACCCTCCTGTTTGACGTCCCCCCTGTGTTGGAACATCCTCGAATGCCCTTTATTAATTTGTAGTGAGGCCTTTTCCATTGCCAGGCCAAAGAGGGCGTAACCTGCAAAGGGCATGTTAGTGAACACAGCTTGTACCTCTGGCTTGGACCCAGAGACTCTTAGCCAGGAGTGCCTTCTCACAGTTGTTCCCCTGCACATTTGCCTGCTGGCTGTATCTGCTGTGTCGAGAGCTAACTTCGGCAGGTGATGGTGGTGGATTTCTGCTCCTGCTCTCTTTTTGTACTCCACCCAAAGGTGTTGCATACTTTGTTCTATTTGCTAGTGGGCATCGCTGTTCAAAAGTGCATTGAATTTGGTGATTCTCCATCATTTGGTTGCTCCTCTTTCCATCTTCCTGCCTGCCATCTCCATCAACCTACTTTCTTTATCTGGTGGAGACCTAGTTGATGTGGGGACATGTCCCCTCTTCCTGGCTGTGACGACAATGATGGAGTCCAAAGCTGCATTTATTTTAAAAAAGATATGGTCCAGTGAGAGGTGTCTGTCTCTTCTCAAACTGTGCTGTCACTGCCTTTGAAGTGGCTGGCTCTTAAAAGACGACCCTACTTTGGTGGAGAATGCTTGGCAGTATCGGGATGTAGATATTCCATGTTTGAGTGTTCAGAGCCGGACACACAATTTGGCCTGTACCTCTTCGAGGTGCCCCCATATGTGTCTGCCGCACTTTTTCCAAGCATGTTTTAGACTGCCAGGCCATCTGGTGACAAAGGCCTCGAATTATATGTATCCACATTTCCTCTGTGAAGTCTGTGTCGAGATCTTGCCAGTCTTCCTCCTGAGGTTCTTGTTCTTCGAAGATGGTGGCTTCCCCTTCATCTTCATAGTCGAAGAGCACTTCCTTCTCCTCTTTATGAGGCATTGTGGGCAGACTCGATGTCCATCTGTTCATCCTCAACGGTTTTTGGCTCTGATGTTCATGATGAGATCTGAAACCCCTTTAAGTTGTCGAAGTCTTTCATCCTGTGGGGAAGTGCTGCCTTTTTAGCCTCAAGTCAACGCTTCTTGCAGTTTCCTAGAGCACCTGTTGCTTGGTGTCGGATGGCGCTTTCTTTTTGAGGTCAGCAGTGCTTTGCCCTTCAGATCTTTTTCCTTGCCCCTTTCTGGAATACCTCACAGCACTGGTGGGTGCCTGAAGTTTTGCCCTCATATTTGTCCCTGGATTTGACTGTTCGACTCTCAAGTGCTTTGATGTCGAGACAGCTTTACTGGGCTTCAAATCCGGATGTTTTAGCTGTGGTATTACCTTATGCCTCTTCTTCAGGTTGGCTTCTCTCAATGTTTTCCTCCCGCCCTCCAATCTCATTGATCACTTCTTCTTTAGTGTCCAACTCCCTTCCTCAGCTTTGCTTCTTGAATGTTTTCTTGTTTGTCACTGGACAGGCTAAGGCTCACCTTCAGAGTTTTCCATTAGATATGCATGCTGGCATCACATCCCTCGCCACGTTGTTCCTCTGCACAGCAAGGGTTGCAAATCTCATGGGGAACTTTCAGCATAAACTTATGGTGGCACTTGAAGCAAAATTTAAAAGAGCTATTTTCCATTTCTACTTGCGCCCCTCCCCCACCCCCTGTGCATTCTATGACTATGTGTTCTTGGTTCTTTGAGATCCATAAAACTTATAGCGATTCCTTCAGAAATCTTATTGCATCCTGACCCAGAGGCAGAAAAAAAATATATGAAGATAGTGACCATGCACAGGAACTTCTGAGAAGCATATCTGATTTCACACAGGGAAGGACATTACACTACATGATGGTGGCCAACAACATTAATAAAAGGAATAAGAGAAAGAAACTAATAGTTTCTTACCTGTCGGTGTAGTTTTGAAGCTTGAAGAATTTTCTGGATTCACTATGCTGTGCATTATTCTGCCATCTAGTGGTTGGGTTGGGTATTGTAGTATTTCTTCTCTTTTTAGGGCTCGCCTGCTGATGCGCTTCAGCGCATAGCTGGCGAAGCTCTATAGGGGCTTATCCAGTGTTTATCCACTGGCGATTCCACTGGCGATTCCTTCAAGTGCATGTGCTTTTTAGGTCATTGCGCTTGCGCAAGCCCTAAAAAGCGCGTGCACAATGCCACCAGCCGCCTGCCTGCCTGCCTCGCATTACCACATCAAAGGCAGCCCTCCGAGCGCATTTCTCACCCCCTAATTATTCACGGCCGGCCGGCAGGCACATCAAAGGCTGCTGCTGCCGTGACTCGCATTTCTCCTCCCTCCTCCCCTATCACTGCCCAGGCCGGCCGTACTTTCTCTTTACAAGGGCCCCCATTCCTGAATCACTTGAAATCTCTCCACATTATTTGCATTTTGTTAATTAAAAAAATTAACTTCAACACAGCGTTGCACATTTTTCTCGACTTCGGAAGGATGAGTCCCAATCTCATTTGTACAAAGTGTTGTAATGGGTTTATTGGAGAGTTAGAGAAACGTGCTCACAAGTTACATTTTTATGCATATCATCTGAGTAAATAAACAATAGCATGGTGCCGTTTGCGTCCTTGACTTGATCTGGTTTTTATTTTTATTTTGCTATTATTCTCACAAAGGCTAAGAAGGTCTGCCTACTTTAGTATTAAGTGCTATACGTCGCATAAGCAACAGCTAACCATTCACTCACCCACGCAACGCCACTCACCCATGCAACGCCACTCACCCACGCAACGCCACTCACCCACGCAACGCCACTCACCCACGCAACGCCACTCACCCACGCAACGCCACTCACACACGCAACGCCACTCACACACGCAACGCCACTCACACACGCAACGCCACACACGCAACGCCACACACACACGCAACGCCACACACACATGCAACGCCACACACACATGCAACGCCACTCACACATGCAACGCCACTCACACATGCAACGCCACTCACACATGCAACGCCACTCACACATGCAACGCCACTCAACCACGCAACGCCACTCACACACGCAACGCCACTCAACCACGCAACGCCACTCACCCACGCAACGCCACTCAGCCACGCAACGCCACTCAGCCACGCAACGCCACTCAGCCACGCAACGCCACTCAGCCACGCAACGCCACTCACACACGCAACGCCACTCACACACGCAACGCCACACACACACGCAACGCCACACACACACGCAACGCCACACACACACGCAACGCCACACACACACGCAACGCCACACACACACGCAACGCCACTCACACATGCAACGCCACTCACACATGCAACGCCACTCACACATGCAACGCCACTCACACATGCAACGCCACTCACACATGCAACGCCACTCACACATGCAACGCCACTCACACATGCAACGCCACTCACACACGCAACGCCACTCACACACGCAACGCCACTCACACACGCAACGCCACTCACACACGCAACGCCACTCAACCACGCAACGCCACTCAGCCACGCAACGCCACTCAGCCACGCAACGCCACTCACACACGCAACGCCACTCACACACGCAACGCCACTCACACACGCAACGCCACTCACACACGCAACGCCACACACACACGCAACGCCACACACACACGCAACGCCACACACACACGCAACGCCACACACACATGCAACGCCACTCACACATGCAACGCCACTCACACATGCAACGCCACTCACACATGCAACGCCACTCACACATGCAACGCCACTCACACACGCAACGCCACTCAACCACGCAACGCCACTCAGCCACGCAACGCCACTCAGCCACGCAACGCCACTCAGCCACGCAACGCCACTCAGCCACGCAACGCCACTCAGCCACGCAACGCCACTCACACACGCAACGCCACTCACACACGCAACGCCACTCACACACGCAACGCCACTCACACACACAACGCCACACACACACGCAACGCCACACACACATGCAACGCCACTCACACATGCAACGCCACTCACACATGCAACGCCACTCACACATGCAACGCCACTCACACATGCAACGCCACTCAACCACGCAACGCCACTCAACCACGCAACGCCACTCACCCACGCAACGCCACTCACCCACGCAACGCCACTCACCCACGCAACGCCACTCACCCACGCAAAGCCACTCACCCACGCAACGCCACTCACCCACGCAACGCCACTCACCCACGCAACGCCACTCACCCACGCAACGCCACACACCCACGCAACGCCACACACCCACGCAACGCCACACACCCACGCAACGCCACACACACACGCAACGCCACTCACACACGCAACGCCACTCACACACGCAACGCCACTCACACACGCAACGCCACTCACACACGCAACGCCACTCACACACGCAACGCCACTCACACACGCAACGCCACTCACACACGCAACGCCACTCACACACGCAACGCCACACACACACGCAACGCCACACACACACGCAACGCCACACACACATGCAACGCCACTCACACATGCAACGCCACTCACACATGCAACGCCACTCACACATGCAACGCCACTCACACATGCAACGCCACTCACACATGCAACGCCACTCAACCACGCAACGCCACTCACCCACGCAACGCCACTCAGCCACGCAACGCCACTCACCCACGCAACGCCACTCACCCACGCAACGCCACTCACCCACGCAACGCCACTCAGCCACGCAACGCCACTCAGCCACGCAACGCCACTCACACACGCAACGCCACTCACACACGCAACGCCACACACACACGCAACGCCACACACACACGCAACGCCACACACACACGCAACGCCACACACACACGCAACGCCACACACACACGCAACGCCACACACACACGCAACGCCACACACACACGCAACGCCACTCACACATGCAACGCCACTCACACATGCAACGCCACTCACACATGCAACGCCACTCACCCACGCAACGCCACTCACCCACGCAACGCCACTCAGCCACGCAACGCCACTCAGCCACGCAACGCCACTCAGCCACGCAACGCCACTCACACACGCAACGCCACACACACACGCAACGCCACACACACACGCAACGCCACACACACACGCAACGCCACACACACACGCAACGCCACACACACACGCAACGCCACACACACACGCAACGCCACTCACACACGCAACGCCACTCACACATGCAACGCCACTCACACATGCAACGCCACTCACACATGCAACGCCACTCACACACGCAACGCCACTCACACACGCAACGCCACTCACACACGCAACGCCACTCACACACGCAACGCCACTCACACACGCAACGCCACTCAGCCACGCAACGCCACTCAGCCACGCAACGCCACTCACACACGCAACGCCACTCACACACGCAACGCCACTCACACACGCAACGCCACTCACACACGCAACGCCACTCACACACGCAACGCCACTCACACGCAACGCCACACACACACGCAACGCCACACACACACACAACGCCACACACACACGCAACGCCACTCACACACGCAACGCCACTCACACACGCAACGCCACTCACACACGCAACGCCACTCACACACGCAACGCCACTCACACACGCAACGCCACTCACACACGCAACGCCACTCACACACGCAACGCCACACACACACGCAACGCCACACACACATGCAACGCCACACACACATGCAACGCCACTCACACATGCAACGCCACTCACACATGCAACGCCACTCACACATGCAACGCCACTCACACATGCAACGCCACTCACACATGCAACGCCACTCAACCACGCAACGCCACTCAACCACGCAACGCCACTCACCCACGCAACGCCACTCACCCACGCAACGCCACTCACCCACGCAACGCCACTCACCCACGCAACGCCACTCAGCCACGCAACGCCACTCAGCCACGCAACGCCACTCACACACGCAACGCCACACACACACGCAACGCCACACACACACGCAACGCCACACACACACGCAACGCCACACACACACGCAACGCCACTCACACACGCAACGCCACTCACACATGCAACGCCACTCACACATGCAACGCCACTCACACATGCAACGCCACTCACACATGCAACGCCACTCACACATGCAACGCCACTCACACATGCAACGTCACTCACACATGCAACGCCACTCACACACGCAACGCCACTCACACACGCAACGCCACTCACACACGCAACGCCACTCACACACGCAACGCCACTCACACACGCAACGCCACTCACACACGCAACGCCACTCAACAACGCAACGCCACTCAGCCACGCAACGCCACTCAGCCACGCAACGCCACTCACACACGCAACGCCACTCACACACGCAACGCCACTCACACACGCAACGCCACACACACACGCAACGCCACACACACACGCAACGCCACACACACACGCAACGCCACACACACACGCAACGCCACACACACATGCAACGCCACTCACACATGCAACGCCACTCACACATGCAACGCCACTCACACATGCAACGCCACTCACACATGCAACGCCACTCAACCACGCAACGCCACTCAACCACGCAACGCCACTCAACCACGCAACGCCACTCAGCCACGCAACGCCACTCAGCCACGCAACGCCACTCAGCCACGCAACGCCACTCAGCCACGCAACGCCACTCAGCCACGCAACGCCACTCAGCCACGCAACGCCACTCAGCCACGCAACGCCACTCACCCACGCAACGCCACACACACACGCAACGCCACACACACACGCAACGCCACACACACACGCAACGCCACACACACACGCAACGCCACACACACACGCAACGCCACACACACACGCAACGCCACTCACCCACGCAACGCCACTCAGCCACGCAACGCCGCTCAGCCACGCAACGCCGCTCAGCCACGCAACGCCGCTCATCCACGCAACGCCGCTCATCCACGCAACGCCGCTCACCCACGCAACGCCACTCACCCACGCAACGCCACTCACCCACGCAACGCAACTCACCCACGCAACGCCACTCATCCACGCAACGCCACTCATCCACGCAACGCCACTCATCCATATGCAAAACGAAAAATGTCAAACTCTTCTATTGCGAGACCTATTGCATTTTCAATGCTTGTTTGTTGTTGTAGTTGTTGGTGGTGGGCATTGATATAGTACCATTTGGTGCCCTTCTGTGAAGTCGACGGGCTTCCTCCGGAAGCTCCCACCTTTGGTAGCCATCTCCGGATTCTTTTTTTTTCTTTCTCCTCCTTATTGTTCTCTTCCTTGGCGGAGGAGGGTGGGTTCGCTAGTGAATCCAGAAAAATCTTCAAGCTGCAAAACTACACCGACAGGTAAGAAACTATTTGTTTTGCAGCGTGAATCTTTTCTGGATTCACTATGCTGTGCATAGACTTTGTAGTGGTTTGCTAGTCTTGTGGTGGCTGTGTGGGAGATGGTTATTTCCTTCCATTTTTGCAGGAAACATCGTAGTCTGCCTCCTACTGGGGTGGTATGTTGGAGGAACTGTAAACTCGTTTGCTTTTGTTTTTGTATATGCTTCTTTTTTTTGTGTGTACTCTCACTACTGTTCGTTAGTGTACCTCTTTGTGAGAGTAGTCACTTACCAGAGGTTTGTTGTCTACCTCTTTGTGGCTGTTCTCTGCCACGGGGATGCCCTGGAAAGGATGATCTTCCTTGGTATTACCAGCTTTGTTGCTCTCCCTGTTGTGTGCCCTGGTTTCCCGCTTGGTATGTTTGTTGGTAACCTTGAAGTGAGGTAGCAGGTTGGTGTGTACCTCTTCATGCTGGTCTCCTTGATGGTGTGCCTCTACGCATGCCTCTGAACTGTAGAGCCCCCATGGTTCTTGCAGTTTCATTGTCCTTTTTAGTTGATTTAGCTTTTCATCAACCACTCTTCCAAACAATTGTTTCCCATTGAATGGTGGATTATGATGTTGCTTTGCACTTCTGGCTTGAAGCCTGAGATTCTAAGCCATGCGTTCCTCCTTTCTGTGATGCCAATCATCATTTGCTGCTAGATGTTTCAGCAGTATCAAGGGCTGATTTTAAACATGTATTTACAATGTTTTTACCCTCTTCTACCAGGTGGCTAGCTCTTTTTTGGAATTGTTCTGTTAGATTTTGTAACAATTCTCCTATCTCCTCCCAATATTGGTAAGCATGTCTGTTCAACAATGCATTTGAATTAGTAATGCGCCATTGATTAGTTGCATTTCTTTCTACCTTTCGTCATACGAGGTCCATCCTCTTGCTTTCCTTGCCTGGAGGTGGTCCCACTATAGTTGGTACATTTGCTCTTTTTCTTGCTATTGAGGCAATGCTACAGTCAGCTGGCACTGATCCCCCGATGTATATAGGGTCTTTAGAGGAGTGGTTATACTTCTTTTCTTTTCTGCCCTTGGTGTTATAGCCTTGCATGTAGAAGGCTCCTTGAATGCCTCTTTCCCATTGTCTAATACACTTGCAGCATTGGGAGGAATTGATTTCTAGATTGTGTCGGAATCAGTGTCTCTAATAAAAAAAGTGATTGTGGTTTTTCTTCCTCTATCTGAACCCCATAAGTTTCTGCAGCTTTTTTAATCACTTGACTGTACAAGCCAATGTAATCTGGGGGTGACGGCCTCAAAGGATATGAATCCACAGCCTCTTAAGGTGATTCAGCATTGAGATCTTGCCTATGGAGGTCTTGCTTCTCCGCCGATTCTGCATATGTTTGTTCGTCTTCCTCGAATTAATCTTCATCTTCTTCTTCGATCAGCTCGGGGGCTTTTGGCAGAATTAGTTCTTCGACAACCCGCCTTCCGTATTTTTTGTTTTCGGCTGTATCTTGAATTGCGTCAAGCTTTTGTCATAGTCTTTTTTACGTTGCAAGATATTAGCCATTTCGACTTTGAGCCTCTTTCTCTTTTTTTTCTATCTCAGCTGCGTGTGTTTCGGCGTCGAGATTTGTGGCTTTCCGTTTTTCGGCTGTCAACGCCAATCCGGTGGTCGATGTTTGTTTGGGTGTGTCTTCAACGCCGAGGCATCTTTTTCCAGACTGTCTTTCGACGTCTTTGTTTTTTCGAGGACCTTTGCTGTTCCGGAGTCCTTATCCAAGGATCGTACCATTTGTTTTTGTTTGGATGCAACTGCGGTCACCGAATGCTTCGATGCCTAGGATCTCTTTGGAGGTCTTTAGTCTGATAGTCAAGACTCTTCTAGTTTTTTCGAGGTCGATGACTCTCTTACCTCCTTTGAAGTCTTCTTCTTGACCTCCACGACCAAAACATCTCTGTCCTCGTCGCCTTCTGGCCCCTCAGCGACGTTAACTTCCCCCTGCATGCACATTTTCTGATTGTCGTCGAAGTTGTTGTTTTCTCCCTTCGTCTAACTGCGGTCGTCTTTGATTGAAAGTTGAAAGAGGAAGACACCGTCCTACCGAAGTTTCTTTTGATTTTCCTCAATTCTTCGCTCCAATCTTAGGAGCATCTTCCGTATCGATCCAGACCCAACGACGAAAAAAAGATTTCAACGATGGCTACCAAAGGTGGGTGCTTCCAGAGGAAGCCATCAACATCACAGAAGGGCCCCAACTGGTACTACGTTGACAGCCACCAACAACAACAAAAAAAGAGAACAAAATACTACAATTTCTGACCCAATCACTAGATGCCGGAAGAATGCACAGCATAGTGAATCTAGAAAAGATTCACTCTGCAAAAATACTCAATTTCTGACCCCTAACCATTAGATGGAGGAATAATGGACAGCATGTGATCCCAGAAAAGATTCATGCTCCAAAACCAATGATAACTCCCGGGACAAACATCAAAATTCACACAAAAAAATGTAATATTGACTGTTTCTTTAGTCAGCACAGTGCCACTTGGTCTGTGACCCCTATTTTTAGTAGAAAAGTAATTTCTTTGCCACTGTACATCTGAACAAATTAGTAGAAAAGCAATCTAAGCCAATCTAAAGCTATAGTAATCACACAGACCTTGTGGAGCAACAAGGGCCCAATTACACATAGGGCCCACTCTCCCTGGTTGTGACACAGTGAACCTTAAAACAAGGGCCCTGGGCAGAAACAGAGAAAGTGCACCCTATTACATTGAATGTCCTCGGGGCAGCACAATTCAAGTGAAAAACGGAGAAGCTTTGAAGCAAGCAGACATGTTTCACTGCGCAGTCGGCAAACCGCCTGCCCTTTTAAGAGGGGCTAGATATCCCCTATCAGGTGGGTGCAGTGAGTGACTGCATCTGTTTGCAAGGGGATGCCTGGAGGGATGAATAGGACCCCCTAACTCCCCCTCCAGAGGGCTGCCATCAGGAAGCGCACTGACAGTGCGCCACCATTTAGGTGGCGCACTGTCAGTGCACCTCTTGACAGCTTTACCTCTGTGCCCACGTCTATAATACAGCAAGGGGACAGAGGCAAAGGGATTCCTTCATTGCATGGAGCCACTCCCTCATGCAAATGAGGGAACACCCTCTGGTGATAGAGCTGGCACCATATGTGCGCCAGCACTATCTGTATTTAAGGAAGGGCCGGCCAAGCATCTGTGGCCCTTTCTGTGATACCAAAGTGCCCCGGGGGCACGCAAAGTGGGCGCACATGCCCGTTGCAACCCCAGGGCATTTTCCATAACACAGCCCCAGGTAGTGTCATAATGTAGTAGTCTTATTACAGTAGGCCCTACAGTCGCTCTCCCTGGTGAGGGAAACTGGGGCTGCGAGCGACAGAGGAATTGTAAAAACGGAATAGGCGAGCTGTGTTCTTAAAATCTGCGCGTTTGTAGCGTCTTGTAATATTTTTAAAAATTGTCTCACTTTATCTTTGGGGGTTTTAGCTAAAGGGGAATTGATTTTACCAGGCACTCTGACACCTCTACCACATTTTACTTTTATTCTTCTGCTTCAGCCCAGCGGTGGGCGCCATCTTGAGTGTGGCAGGTGGGGACAGTGCTCAAGTCGGGCCGTCCTTCCCACCCTTCCCACCCTTCTTCCTCCCTATAAAATGTGTAAGCCAACCAGACGGCGCAGCGGGCTGGCGCAGCGGGCGCGCCGGACGCGCGCCGAAGCCGAAGCCGAAGCCGCGCCTAAGCCAAGCCCGTCTGCGCCCGTCCGCGCTAAGACCGCGCTAGGCGCAGGACACGCTGTTTCCACTTCCCCTGCACTCAGGTACGACGTTTCCGAGTTGCTGTCTATGCGCCACACCCTTCCTAGTCCTTCCTGTTATGTGCATTCCTTCTCCGACCACCTCTGGGGCCCCTACTTCTGCCGCCAGTGTGGTTGGTCATCTTCCAACCCCCCCAGCCCCATTCCTCCCCCCGTCCTCGGCATAAGGCAGCCTCCTTTAATGGTGGCCTTATCAATGCCAGATCCTTAGCGCGACACGGACAAGACATCCATGATCTTATCATAGCATCCAATCTGGATGCCTTGTTCATCACTGAATCTTGGTTGCACGATGCTTCAAATCCCGATCTTGCCACCGCTCTCCCCCCTGATTACACCATCCTCAGACGAGACAGACCCATTGGTCGGGGAGGCGGATTGGCCATTATTGTAAAAAAATCACTTAAGTGCCACACTTTTGACCTGGCCTCCTTTAAGGACTGCGAATCCCTGGGATTTGTTATCCACACTAGCTCCTCCTCTGCCTTTTCAGGAGCACTTGTCTATCGCCCCCCCGGAAATGCCACTACATTCTTGGCCTCCCTTGATGAAACTCTGGCAGCTTTTCTTATCCATTACCCCACTTTCACTCTTTTTGGAGACTTCAATCTTCATCTGGAATCTGACACTGACCCCCACACTCTCAATTTCCGCCATTCACTGGAGATTTTCGGTCTCTCCCAATTAGTCTCCCTTCCTACCCATTGTGCCGGGCACACCTTGGACGGCATTTGTACAAATCTGTTTTCCTTAGATGCCGCTACCCCCGTACCTCAAATATGGACAGATCACTGTCTCATTCCCTTCTCCATTAATAACAAAACCTTGCCCCCTCCTCCCATTAAACTCCCTCACACCCCTTTCCCTGTTAATTGGAAAAAGGTAGCTGAATACATCAAACTCAATCCACAACCGGCAGTACCCCCCCCTACCATCATGGCCGACGCCTCATTAGATTCCACAAACTTCCACCTGTGGATTGAGAGAGTAATCTCTGTAAATGCAAAATCCGTCAGCCATAAATCCGTCCGAGGAAAAAAGAAACCCAATGCCCCCTGGTATACTCCGGCCCTCGCTGATTGCCACCTCAAGTGTAGGCTTTTGGAGAGAGAATGGAGGAAAACCTACAACTTAACGTCCAGATCCACTTACACTCTCCAGAGAAAGCAATATCTCTCCGATATAAAAAAAGCAAAAAAGGCATTCTTCACTCTAGCAATAGATGCAGCAAAACAGAAACAACATACGATTTTCAATATCGTAAAATCTTTCACTCATCCCAAAGCACTGGCACTTGAAATTCCCCCCTCACAAGCCCTCTGTGATCAAATCGCTGATTTCTTTGAGGAGAAAATCAATAATATCCATAAGGACTTCCCCCCGGCTCCCATCCTAATCCAAGCGTCTGACACATCTACTTCCTCACTAAACCAATTTACAGCAGTCTCCCTATTGCAAACGCACAAAGCCATACTAGCCTGCAAATCAGGTGCACCCACAGACTCCTGCCCCCCAGTCATCTTGCACCACCTCATTGAGTCAGTCAACCCTCTAATCAATGCGATTGTGAACGAATCCCTTGACTCCGGTATTGTTCCTACTGAGTGGAAGAAGGCCACAGTCAAGCCCCTCATGAAAAAGCAAAATAAATCCCCTACTGATTTAGTAGTAAATGTTTTTTTATTGAAGAAATCCACACTGGTCAGGCATCAACAATCACGATCACTTGTCAGACAAATCAGCAGAGGTAGGGCGCATGTACATCAGAGGGCAAGGCGTACAGCGTACAGTAAGTTTTAGTTATACACAGCAAGCCGCCTACAACCCAACCGGGCCGGCCGCGTTTCAAAACAGTGCAACTGTAGTCGGGGTAGCTCCAACTCCTGTCTCCAGCTCGTGCCCTCTGACTTTGACGTAAGGCCTGGCTCAATCCCGCCCCTCAACCGTGCAGATTGTCAACACACTATTAAACTATCAACTCTTCCTTAAACACCCCACCCCTCCCAACCCTCCCGTACCCAGCCCTCCCGTCATCCCCAACACCAACCCCAATAAGCCCACCCCCAACCCCCACCGCCCTCCCCCCCCTCACCTCCCCCCCAGGAGTTCCATGGTCTCAGTCTGGCAGCTCATATCCCATTCTATCATCGCTCGGGGGCGGGCTTGGCGTCACCCTCCATGGGGGCACACTCCGTCAACCTCAAAAGTCGAAGATACCTCGGGCAGGTGACTTCCACAAATTCCGAGGACAGAAGGGCTAGAAACGGCTGCCAAAGTTCCGCATACCTTGCCCCATCCCCCGTTTTGTACAGGGATAGTCTCTCCATACCTAGGACCATCCACAGACGGTGGAGCCACCCCTGATATGCGGGAACGTGGGTCGTGCGCCAATGAGCGACAATGTTCTGTAGCGCCGAACCCAGAGCTATGGCTATCAGGCGTCCCCTCCGCGAACGTAAGGGGTATGTCAGTGCATTTGGGAGCCCTAGGAGGACGTAAGACGGGAAGCGCGGGAGTTCAGTGTCAAAATGTTTATCCACGTCATCCAGCACTTGGCGCCAGTAATCCTGCAATAGGCGGCATTCCCAAAGAATATGCGTGAGGGTACCCAATTGTCCGCAACCTCTCCAGCACAGGGGGTCCTTGTTACTATCCATCTCATACAGTCGTTCTGGGGTGTAGTACCAGTAGGTCACCACTTTCGTTAGAGTATCCGTGAGCCCCATATGATACGCCGAGTGTCGTGCCCTATAGTATACACCCTCCCATTCTTTATGGGTAAATGACCTTCCTATCTCTCTCTCCCAGCGCGCCCTACTCGCACTGTAGGTATGTTGGTGCTTGAGTGTGAGCGTTTTGTATAGATCAGAGATTAACTGCTTGTCCGACTTGCGGGTAATCAACCAATATTCGAAATGCGTCAGTCGCCGATCCGCGTCCGGTCTCACCGTATTACTGAGGGCCCAGTGCCGGATCTGAAAATAGTGGAGTCGCTCAGTCTCCGGGAGGCCAAAGTCCTGGCGCAGCTGCGGGAACGGGATTACGCCTTCGGGCCCGTATATCTGGCATAGGGAGCGGCAACCGGCCGACTTCCAACGTTCGAAGGCCTTTCCGTCCATTCCCGGCTGAAAGTCAGGGTTATCAAAAATGGGGGTGAGAGGGGAGGGGGCCGTCGTGAGACCGAGCTCCACACTCACCCGATCCCATATCTCAAGCGGGACTCGTGTAATGTGGGAGGCATACAAGTTGCGGGGCCTGTGCATTTTGCGCATAAACGGGATCCCTTGCAGCGTACGCCCCGCCACTGCCTGATCTTGGAATAACCAATGCTTCCCGGACTCCCATTGTACCCATTCCGCCAGGAAGCGCAGTTGCGCCGCCTGGAAGTAGGAGGCCAAGTTTGGAATCCCGATCCCCCCTTGTTCCGGCGCGAGCATCGCTATTTGGGCCTTTAGGCGTGGTTTCTTCCCGTTCCACACAAATTGGGAAAGATCCGACTGCACCAGTTTAATCCAACCTGTAGGAGGGGCGAGAGGTATAGTGCGGAAGACGTACAGAATCTGGGGAAGGATCGTCATCTTGATCGCCGCAACCCTGCCCAGCCAGGACAACGGGAAGTGTTTCCACTGTCCTAGCTCTCGTCGAACTTTCTGCCGGAGAAGGGTGTAGTTGACGTCCACCGTAGTCTGAAGGGAGGCCGCCAGTTTGATCCCCAGGTAAGGAACCGACTCCGCAGCCCATCTCAAGGGGAATTTGGCCTGCAGCGTGGCACGCGTGTCCACTGCCAGTGATAGGTCGAGGGCCACCGATTTAGTCAGGTTAACCTTGAAGCCCGATACGTCTCCGAACCTGTCCAGGACGGCCATGCAAGCAGGGAGAGAGGCCCGAGGATCCGCGAGCGATAACAAGACGTCGTCAGCGTATAGACTGATGACATGAACGTCAGCCCCGAATTTGATGCCTCTAACATCCGGGTTCGTTCGGATGAGCTGTGCCAGCGGCTCCATGTATAAGGCGAATAGGAGGGGGGACAGCGGGCACCCCTGCCGTGTGCCTCTCCCAATCTGGAACCGCGAGGACGACAAGCCATTAACCCTAACTGATGCCGAGGGAAATTTATAGCAGTTAAGTACTCTGGCCCGGAATTTGGGACCCATACCAGCCTTCAGGAGGACCTTCTCAAGATAGGGCCAATGAACCCTATCAAAGGCCTTTTCTGCGTCGATGGCTAACAGCAGATACTCGCCCTGCGTGCGGGATGCTTTCTCAATGAGATGGAGGGCCCGCTTGGTATTATCAGAGGTCTGGCGCTCGGGGATGAAGCCCGCCTGATCCGGTTGTATAAGGCCCCCCATGTAGGGGCTCAGCCTAGACGCGAGGATGCTTGTGTAGAGTTTAAGATCGACATTTAAAAGGGAGATGGGCCGGTACGCCCCACAGTCAGTAAGATCTTTGTCAGGCTTGGGTATAACCGCTATGGACGCTTCGAGCAGGTCCCGGGAGATCGCCCCGTCCTCCGCAAACGAGGTATAGAGTCTGGCCAGTAAAGGGGCAAGTTGAACACAAAAGGTCTTGTAGAAGCTCGCCGGGAAGCCATCCGGCCCCGGCGCCTTCCCAAGTTTGAGCCGTGAGATCGCTGAGATAACGTCCTCCGGTCTGATGTCTCTCTCCAGGTTATCTACTTGGTCTTGGGTCAGGGCTGGCAGCGGTATCTCCGCGAGAAAAGCCAGTTCCGCCTCTTGGTTAGGCGGGTCTGCTTCATAGAGAGTGGCATAAAAGTCGCGGAAAGCCTCCGCTATTGCGAGGTCACCGTGGACCCTAGTGCCATCAGGACCCTTGAGTTCCTTAATTTCACGTTTCTGGGCCACCGTGCGTAGCTTGTGTGCCAGGAGGCGCCCGCATCTATCCCCCCCAGTGTAGTAGGCATGTTTCAGCCGTAAAGTTGCATACTCCGCCCTGTCGATGTCCAGAGCTGCCAGTTGTTGACGGGCGGCTCGTAATTGGCGCCAAATCCTCGGGGCTCCCGTCCTTCTATGGATTTGCTCAAGCTCTCTGGTCTTTTGGGTGAGTTCGTCTCTCTTGATC
Organism: Lissotriton helveticus; assembly: GCF_964261635.1. Taxonomy (NCBI): domain Eukaryota; kingdom Metazoa; phylum Chordata; class Amphibia; order Caudata; family Salamandridae; genus Lissotriton; species Lissotriton helveticus. The sequence goes on from NC_136068.1 coordinate 938,108,235, forward strand.
TGGCGGTCTTTGTTTTCCGCAGAGGAGAGCGAAATAAATTCACCCCTCAGCACAGCCTTGAGCGCAGCCCATTGTGTAGCCAGCGCCGTGTCTCCGTTACTGTTGTGGGACAGGTAGTCTTTTATGGCGTCCTGAATTCTAGTGACCGTGTCCTTCCTATGGAGCAAAGAGTCCCGGAGGCGCCACACCTTGCCCAAATGCGGTTCTCGAGGTCCTCTGAGGGTGATCGTGACCGGTGCGTGATCAGATAAAGACGCAGTCCCGATGTCTGCATTGGTGACAAGTGGGCGAGCGGCAGTGGAGACAAGCAGGTAATCTAGGCGTGCATATGTCCTACGCGCTGCTGAGAAGTGCGTGTAGTCTGTTTCGCCTGGGTGAAGCTCGCGCCACACATCCACAAGCCCAAGGTCCCTCAAGCGGCCCAGACCCGACTGAGACAAGGCACCCACCCGGCCAACGCGCTGACCGGACCGATCTAGCAAGTTGTCCAGGACTAAATTCAAATCCCCCCCAAGCAGAATGTGGCGGTCCACCGTGTCAGTCGCATCTGTAAGTGCGGAGTGTAGGAACCTTTCCTGGCCTTCGTTTGGGACGTAGATCGAGCCAATCGTGTAGTTCAGACCCCCTAACGCAAACCTGTAAACTAGCAACCTGCCCTTAATTTCTGCCATCTTACCCAAAACCTTACCCCTGAATGTGCGCGCCACCAGAATAGCCACCCCGGCCTTCTTGTCGGTGCAGGAGGAGAAAAATTGTAGTGGAAATGTACTAGAATGAAGGCGGTGGCAGTCCTTAGCTAGGAGGTGTGTCTCTTGCAAGAGGCAAATGTCAGCCTTGGAATGCTCTAGAAGCAAGAGTACCGCCTTACGTTTCACAGGGTTATTCAGGCCTCTCACGTTGAGAGTGAGCACTACCAAGTCACCCATTGTTGTCCAATGAAGTAAAGATTATCAGCTGACCCTCAATGCCGCGCTCCATGCCCGCAACAGCAAGTCCATCCCCCTCCCCGCTATGCCGCCATTCCCTCCCCCGCAGCATCGGCATTCCATACATCCAACCAGCCACGCACCTTGGAACTCCCCACCCCCCCTCCCCAAGCCCAACCACAAAGAACTCACCCAACCCCCAAGGCCCACCCCCCTCCCCCCCAACTGCAAACCCTCAATGTGTGTCCAAAAGAAGATCATAGTCTCTCATCCAGGGATGAATAGGAGAAAAGTGAAGTAAAACAAGACAGTCTTACTTGAGTGTCCGGGAGTCTGTCTCCCGCCAACGGCCAGAAGGCCAGAACGGACATATGAATCAGGCAGTGTCTGGAGATGGTCATCCTGTGGGGCCCGAACCACCATCCGTGGCCACGGCGTCCACCGCGGCGCGCTGACCCGCTGCAATCTCCGTCGCCGGGGGTTTCTTAATCCGTCTCCTACGACGCTGTTGACTCCATTGTGGCCTCCTCCCCTCGGTCTCTGGCAAGGGCCCCCGGTCTTCCGCGTCCTCCGTCGGCGTCTCAATGCCAAGCAGCGAGCAAGCTTCAGCCACCGACCGAAGTTGGTACTGCTTATTTTCCAGCTTGAAGATCAGGCGGAAGGGGTGGCCCCAACTGTATGGAACACCCTTCTGCTGTAGGAAGGAGGTGACCGGCTTGAAGAGCCGGCGTTTATGTAACGTAAGCGCAGCCAGGTCCTGAAACAGCAGCGGTGATGTGCCCTGAAAGGCTATCGGGTGCGTCTGGCGAGCTTTTTGAAGAATTTCCTCCTTAGTGCGATAGTCCTGAACACACACCAGGATGTCGGGCGGCGGGGCCGTCGCCGCTCGGGGTGGGCCAGTCCTGTGGGCTCTGTCTAGCTGCAAGGGTGAGTCCAGCGGCCTCCCCAGCACGTGGTTGAAGAGTTCCCTGGCGTAGCGAAAGGCGTCCTGAGTAGCGTCAGACGTGGCAACGTTGCGAATACGGATGTTGTGTCGCCTGGAACGATTTTCCAGGTCTTCCAGATGAAGTTGCAAATCCACCTGTTGATCATGTAGGCGAATGATCTCCTGCTGCTGAGTCGAAAGTTCCGTCTCCCGTTCGTCGCCCTTGGCCTCCAAGTCTGCCACCCGTTCCCCTATGCCGTCCATCTCGCGCCGCACCTCCCGGATCTCGCTGGCAAACTCAGTCTTAAGGGCTTGGATGTCCTCCCTCAGGGTGGCGAAGAGGGACTCCAGGAAGGCCTTCGTGATGGGTTCCGAGTCCTCCTCCAGGGCCCGCCCCGGCTTCTTCGGCGCCGGGGCCAAAGTATCTTTCTGCTGAGGGGATTGCGTTTTGGCGAACATTTCCTTCACCGTCTTGCCTCGGGGCGGCCTGCCCGCGGACATTCCTCCGTCCCAGTGGCCCAGGCGCCCCCTCCTCCGCTGCCCCTCCTGGTCGGTGGTCGTGGTCCGCTGCGAGCCCGCCACCAGCCGAGGGGTCCCCCGGCGTTACTCCCTCCAACCGCCCCTCCTTCAGTCGTGGCGCAGTATCAACGCGCGTCCCTCACGACCTCCGTGCAAATCTCTGTGGAGGGCCTGTGTGGCAACCAAGCTGTGAAGATCAAGGCCCCCGGGGAGGGAAGAAAGTCTTGGCCGCGGGGCCGCGTGGGGGTAAAAGATCCCGGCGCGGTCGGTGGTGCTTCCTTGGTGCAGCTCCCTGGTTGGCGCTATCCGGCACACCGGGAGGGGGGCAGGCCCACCCAGACTCCTCAGGGCCGCTTCTGGTAGGATGGCAATAGATGTCCCAGAGACGGGGCCCCCACGGGGACCCAAACAGTTCAGGGGGTGGTAGGGCCCAGCAGACCCCGGGTCGAAATGCCCACCGGGAGGCTCGCTGCACAGTCACTCCTGTCGCGCTCCGGGACCCCCTCAACGCAGCCTAACGTGCCCAGGGCCCGCTCTCACCTCTGTGCGCGCCACACTGCTGGTCTCTGAGATGGGCGGGCCGATGCACTCTCCTCTCCGTCAGGGCCGCCTCTCTCGCTCCGCCGGACCTCAGGCGCCTCTCGCGGGGGTCCCGGACCCGCAGCAGCCACTAAACGTCCGTGAAGGGGACCCGTCCCAGGGCCCAGCAGATGCACCCTCCCGCGGCCGCGTCCTCCGCCGCACGACGGCCTCGCTTTCACCCAGAGGGGGGGATGGGCGCTCCTATGCCCTCGAGCCGTTACGCTGCTCCGCTTCTGCCCACGGCGACGATGGATGCCTCTGAACAGTCCGCTCTGGTGCTGAGACGGCTCCGGCAGCCCCTGACACCGACTTCAGTCGGAAAAGGCGCCGGAACCGGTGCCGAATACAGGCCGTTGGCAGGAGTTGAGGTGAGACACGTCCTCTCACTCTGCCATCTTGGCCACGCCCCGCTCCCCTACTGATTTGTCCAATATGCGCCCAATCTCACTCCTCCCTGCGCTAGGCAAAATCACCGAGCAACTAGTCCACGAGGAATTAAAGAATTTTGTGGAAAATCAATGTATCTTACACCCGCAGCAATCCGGTTTTCGTTCCGGCCACTCCACAGAGACCGCTTTGATTGAGTTGTCAGACACCATCAAGTTCTTGCAGGATGAGGGCAGGCAGGCCGTCCTCATCCTGCTCGACTTAACCGCAGCCTTCGACACCATCTCGCACACTATTCTAATTAATAGGATGCGTGAGATTGGTGTCTCGGGCTCCGCACTTGCTTGGATTACATCATTTCTGTCCAATCGCTCTCAATCGATCTCCTTAGGCCCCTTTGTTTCCGGTGAATGATCCATTACCTCGGGGGTACCACAGGGTTCCATCCTGAGCCCCCTCTTTTTTAACGTGTATATGGCCCCCCTTCTTACGTTGATTGAATCACATGGGATTCTCGTGACATCCTACGCTGATGACACCCAGCTTGTCGTCACTATCGATAAAAGACTTCCGGATGCTGCCATCAAATTCCAAAACTGTCTGTCAGAAGTCTTTTCTTGGCTCAACCTGCACCATTTAAAATGCAACAGCGCCAAAACAGAAATAATTCCCCTCGGTAAAGGCACATTCTTTTCCCCCAAAGACTGGTGGCCTCATAATTCCGAAGCACCACCGAGCGCGGTTGCCTCAGCCCGCAACTTGGGTGTTCAATTTGATGCTTCCCTCAGCTTCGATGAACATGTGCGCATTACCGCAGGGCGCTGCTTCAGTTTGATCAGGCAATTAAAGAAATTTTTTTATTTTCTGCCTATCAGTGCCAGGAAATCAGTCGCGGTGGCGCTTATCCTCTCCCGGCTGGATTATTGTAACGGCCTCCTGGCAGGTATCAAGAAGTCCTCTCTGAAAAAACTACAAACTGTCCAACATGCAGCAGCCAGGCTTGTTCTGAAACTCCCCCGCAGGTCCTCGGCCTCTGCAGCCCTCAACGCCCTCCACTGGCTGCCCCTCCACAAGCGAATCCTTTTCAAGCTCTTAGTCACTGTATTTAAAGCTAACAGGTGCATGGGTCCATCCTACCTGATTAAGCGCTTCCAGCGCTACAATCCAACTCGCTGTTTGAGGTCATCGGGCGCCAACCTCATCTCTGAACCCCGTATAAAATTAAAATCTAAGGGTGGAAAGACCTTTTCTTTTCTGGCGGCCAAGGCATGGAACCGCCTCCCCCCCAGCCTTAGGCACGCCCCCTCCGAAAGCCTATTTAGGAAATCCTTGAAAACCTAGATTTATGCTCAGTCCGACTCTTCAGTACTCGCAGCTATTTGATCCATGCCCCCCATAGACGACCTTCTGTGTGCTCAGCGCCAAGATGCTCCCTCCGGAGCGTAAGTTAGCGCTTTACAAATGACAATAAATATCAAATATCAAGATATACCCAATGAAAAGCACACTTTTTTAAGACTGGCAAAAACCTGTGACATTTTCTGGGCCAGCCACAAGATAGCAGAAACATCCAGTGTATGCACTGCTATAACAAATCATGCGGAAAAAAATGTGAGCATATGAAATATTATTTGTATCTGTATTTTGGACTCTTTTTCTTGATACATACGTGAAGATCTTCTGAGGTGTGATGAGTTCGAAGCTCTTATTCTTTGCATCACGGATGGTGGAACCTTGCATGTCAATCACACATATTCCGATGCCCATTTTGAAGAACTGAAAGCAAAAAAAAAAGAAAGAAATATCACCTACTGACACAGGAATCTTTACCCAAAGAATTATCTTTAAGAAAAGATTAATGATTGTAGTCTTAATTTTGTATCTCACTTGTCTATCGCACCTGCTCATTTTTGTACAGCCACACCTCATCCCTTGCCAAAACGGTGAAGACTTTGGACTTGTAACCTTTCAGCTCCAGGAAACCAGACTTCTGAAAGTTGGCAGAGGAGCCATACCGTGGCCTTGGGAAAATCATGCGATGCTCTCTCACCTTATTCTGTAGCATAGTACACCACTCCGTCTTCAGCGCTGCACAGAGGAGAAAGAGGCAAAGTTCAAGAAGAAAATAGATAATGGAGAGCGCAAGAGTGAGAAACACATGGTATTAGGGGCAGTAGAGTAGGAGAAATTGAGAAACAGGAGAAGGAGAAATCATTGAGTGGAGTACAAATACAAGAGAATGTTACTGCAGAGTATATTACTTTCTTGCAAATATCTGACCTATGTTCTTCTAAATAGCTCCCAATCTGCACCAGAGAAATGTTTCTGTTTCTGGTTACTTAGAGAATACTTAGAGAATATTAGCTATTTTCCTTTTTTACTCACTCTCGCCTTATTGTTTACTTACTTAGTTGTGTATTTACTTTGATATTTGTACCTGAACTTCCTCATCTACTAACCAGATCTTTAACATTATAACAGACATGCTAAAAATAGTAAATTAAAAAATCTAAGAATATATGAATGTAAAAGAGCCATCTACAAGATTATTGTATACACCTATTTTGTAAAGTATTAACTCACGATCAAAGTCGTCTCTCAGTGCTTTTTACATTTGTTTGCTGTTATCCAACTCAATAGTGCTCATGTTATCAATCTTTGAAAATATCAAATAAGCAGTCCTTTTTTCACTAATATTTTTTTTTCTTTCTAGAATTATTTTATTATATCCGACTGTAGTAAAATCAAATATTTGTAATGGGTTGTGAAAGGCTAGCACAACATATGTGGATAAGAACTTTTGAGAATAGATGTAGGGCACTAAGTAAAAAAAATACATAAAAACTGAAACTAGACAATATTGTTCCAATAATAGGGAGAACATCTTCGCTAGACATTCATCATCTAGCTCATTTAATTGGGTGTTTTGGAAGCAAAGAATGGTAAAGTTTAAGGAAGTAGTTGCACTCCATGCTGATAACTTGACTCCAAATTGTCATTTATTAAGACAAGAGACCAAGGAGCTAAATCCACACATTGAAATAAAATCTAATTCGCCAGAATGTCAGAGAAGGTCAGAGATCCTACACCTGCAGACAGACCTCAACGAGGAGTCACTTTGGTTCGGGAGAAGTTGTGCGGTCATCTGATCCTGCATCAGTAGAAGACTGGAAGACAGCTCATCTCACGTGCACTTTGTCTCTCTCAGAAAAGTCCTTGCACCTGTCACAGGTGCAGAACTTTCCATGTTCTTCATCACAAGGAGGTATTCCAGGTTTCCATTTAGCAACTGTCTGCTCTAAGAATGGTCCTGGACAAAAGTCTGAGGAGTCAGACGAAGAAGCTGGAGCATGTACAACCACAGATGAGAGATGGATCAGTAGTGGGATTGCAAACATTCTTGTGCCAATCATACAGAGACCACATTATTTTCCTGAGAAGATGGTTGTGACCAATTCCAAGTCATCATTCCAGTTTGTGTTGCCAGAGCTTCCCTGTTACAGATGATCACCAACCTTTATCTGTGATGTTTTTTCCTGCCTTATTCATATATGAAGAAGTTCTATTCTGATAGGATATGTTGCAATACAGCACACATTGGATGCCTTTTGTTCCTGATTTTTGTTATTGCTCTTCTACTCTCTGCACTGTGTCCTGTAAAACTTTTCAACTTCCTTCAAGAATTAACAATATTACCAAGGAGGCTTTTTCTTCTCTTTCTGGCTTTATACCCCTAACTTCGATCCTCTTAAGGAGACATGCAACATCTTTCACTCATATATTAGGCATAGGGTTCCACCTACCTAGCGAGAGGAGTCACCCTTTCTTCAAGCAATTAGGAAGGACACAAGAGACTATACTGCCTCTAGTTTTTGAAGAAGAACTGTCAGACCTGCTTGCTGTCATTGCCAAAACCATTTTACTGTTATGGTGGTGACTACAGCCCAAAAGTAGGGTAACTGGCCAGGGTTACTTGCTGTCATTTTCACCAAGTGGTTTCCTCTGTTCTGGGCCTTAACCACTGCCTGAGGTTAGAGTGACCTGCCTGGACTGTTTGCAGTCATTGTCAATAATCAGTTGTCTAGATTGTACGCTGTGACAGAAGGAAGGAGGATCTACCTGACTTGTTTGATGACATTCTCAACAAGCATTTTACTCTACTTTTGCAGTTACTACTGCTTTAGGGAAAGCAGTGCTGTGAGACCTGCCTGCCATCATTCTAACCAAGCCATTTTCTCTGTTGAAGACTGCATGCAATGCCCAAAGGAGGCAACGCTTGCCAGGAACTACCAATAGGCCTACTTCATAAGTGGACTTAAGTTCTGTAGTCCAAAAATGTACTCATAGTGAAGGAGATCAACATAGAGACAGAACTACAGTTACTCTCTCTTTTCTAACCTTGAAATCAAGTTTGAAGTTACATGAGCTCTGGAAAATAGCTGCCACTATCTCCTGCCGGATCTGTGCATGTGATCCAAATGTCTGAGTAGGCAGGGAACAGAGAGACTGGATGGGCCAGAGTTTTAGTTCTTGTTTGCATGTAGATAAAGAGGGAAATTGTGGTGAGCCACATAACATACAATGAAGCTGCTTGTCCCCAGCATGCTTGTATCGGTACTGACATACTAAAAAAGTAACTAGTTATAGAAATTGTGCATGTTTTATAAATAACCAAGTCCTAATTTTGGTATTTGTGTACTTGTGCTTACCTTCGTTCTCAGCTCGAAAGACAAAAATCCTATGACTAGTGACCACTTCAAACTTGTTGTCTTTGCAAGACCTGGACATCTCAATGACTGCCAGCGGGATCACTCCCTTTGGGTACAGTTCCTGCAAACGATCAGAATGGGCATTACGCATGGATGTTTTATCCTTCAGACTAAGACATGTATGTATGTAGTATCCTACAGGACTGCTCTTAGAACTCTCTTCTGAATGAGGAAGGCTTAGGAAACGTAAAGTAATGAATTATATGTGGGAAAGGGGTGAAAATCCAAATGTAAGAAGGAAGAAGACAAGGGACAATAAGAAAATAAAGGCAACAACAAAACTAAAGTGTGGGAGTAAACATTTATTGAAGAGAAGATACAAATGAGAAATGATGGATTTAGGAAAGATAATGAAGGAATAAGAAAAGAAGAAAAAAATGAAGAAAGAAAGCATGAGGGATAGAACATAGGAAATAAAGCAAAGAAGGCAGAAGAAAAGAATGCAAGATGGATAAAAATTAGGGACGAAATCATGAGAGAAAGCAAGAAAGAAAGACAAAGAACACACAAACCAGGAACAAAGGAAATCAAGAAAGGAAAAGGATTAAGTATGATAAAACAAAGATGGAAAGCTTGAAAAAATCCAGAGGGATCAGAGTGTGTAATAAAAAAGGACAAAGAAAGAGGGGGAGACAATCGTAACTCTGAAAAAAGAGATCCGCATCAACCACTATACGGCTCACATCATCATAATCTACAACATCAGCTGTGCACGTATGCTAATGGCACTCAGATCCATTTCATACTACAGGATAGATCTGGGGTTGACACCTACGTTTTTGTCTGCCTGAAACATGTGCAATGGCTGCACTATAACTGGCTCTACCTTGAAACATTTATGAAAGATATCATACTCATGGGCTTAGTATCCAAACATCACTCCCTTACGAATAGGAAAACACAATGGAGCCACTTCCCCAGGTGTGCAAACCGTTAGAGCATTTGGTATTAAAGTTTAATCCACACATATGCAGAGTCATGAAAACTATATCCCACCTACTTTGCAAGTAACGAAGGCTTTCTCCTTTATTACCACTCCCACAAAATCACTCTGGTTCTTTCAGATGTAATGTTGCATTTGGAAAAGTGTATTAACATTCAAGCGGGGCTCACAACTAAGACAATTTCCAAGTTTCAAAGTGGTCTGAACAATGCAGCCTAGTTTAAAACATGGCATAAGACACAATGAGCAATGTACGCATGCACTAAAAAACCCTTCACTACTGCTGATCAAAGAGAGATCAAATTTCAAGGCTACGCGTGCAGTATGAAATAAAGCCACTTACCTGTAACAAAATGGTTACTTGCCGGTAGGAGAGGCTTTGAGAACCTTCTGGATTCACATGCTGTGCATTATTTCACCATCTAGTGGCTGGTTCCAGAATGGTCTTTTCAGTCCCATTCTCTCTTTTTTAGTTGTGAGCGTTGTCAAGCATTTCGTGTTATACCCCTCACTGCATGATGTCAGACATATAACCTGAAAGCCCCACGGCATGGTTGAAATCTTCGGTTTGTTTTTTACCCTTGAGCGGTCCTCCCGAAGACATGGCTTCCTCCTATGAACACATTCACCTCTCTCTGTTGCAATTCATCTCACTTGGTGGGAGGGTCACATGTGAATCCAGAAAATCCCTAAACCTGCAAAACTACTCCTACAGGTAAGTAAGACCATGTGGCTGACATTCAGGTGTCAATCAGGCATAGATTAGTAACGAAAGGGTGTGTTGCTCCCCTTTTCCTCGTAGAGTCTACCCTTGGTTGTAACCCCAGTACCACTCCTGCTGCTTCATCGCATTATTGGATTAGCTGACATATCCATCTTGGATTATTCTCTTTGCTGACTGGCAAACCTCTGTTTGCTGGGGCAAAAGATTTTGAAAAATAAGGTTCCTTTCCGGATTGGTTTTGTTACCTGTGTAGGTAATACATGGCTGCCCTTTTGACACCCATTGGATGGAGGGCCCTTTCTGCTTGTGATTTTGGCTGGCAGGTAGAACTGTATGGTTGACATGAAAGTGGGAAATTACTTTTGGGAGAAACTCTGGGTTAATGCTCATTAATAAAAGTTACTCATCTAGAAGCCAAGTAATTTATTTGACAAAAGTAGAATCTTGTGGCCAGCTTTCTCTAAGTCCTTTCCTGTATCACCACTGGATGAATCTGTTCCACTTTGCAGTGAAGCACTTTCTTGGGGCAGGGGTCTGCTCTCTTTTAGGACCTTCATGGCCTCTAGCCCCAAGTGACAAAACTATAGGACTTCATGAGCAATGCCGCTAAGCTGTGTGTGGCTGGTTCAGGTGGTATACCTGGCTCATTTGTATTGTCATCAAGTACTGATGTGACGGAAGTACCCTAACCCTGTACAGTGCCATCTCCAACAGGTCAGAGAATCATATTTGCCAGGCCCATTGGGGTGTTATCAGTATTAGAGTTATGGGTGCTTGTATCTCTCTAGCAGCAGTTGTATTAGTAGGATTGGGGAAAAAGTGTATGTAAATTTCCCTGATTATTCTATTGATAGGGAATTCCTTAGAGACCAGGGGTGTAGGTGCCTGGATGAAAAGCGTCGGCATGATGCATTCTCTTGAGTTGCAAAGAGAACTATTTACCCCAAATGATCATCTCCACTATTTGTTACTGCCAAATGATCCTCTCCACTATTTGTTATGAGGCATTTTCCTGCCTGCTTAGCCTTAGTAGTAGATATATTGCTACTAGCGTTTTGTTTCTCTGAATAGCTCATCTCTATGTTTAATGTGCAAGTTTGGACAGCACGTGTAACCTTATCTCTCTTGGTTTGTTGATGTAGAAAAGGTGATTGTGTTGTCTGTCTGGGTGTGAATTGTTTTTCCAATTGACCTGTGTCTGTGAGGCCTCAGTTCTACCACAGTTATGTGTTTCATCACCTCCCCTTTTGTTACCCATAAGCATTTTATGTTCAGTTTTCCTATGTCGGCTATGTGGGGAATTAGGTTTATGAACAATGCCATTATGCACATTGGCTTCCCTACTATCATCACTGTCAGATGTTGACTCTTCTGGTATAGGCCAGCTTGCTCTGTCAATACCTCTTTGCAACTGGTAGGGCTTAGTCACACTCCTAGGAAAGTATTCTACCTCTCTGAGTTCAGGGAAAACCCTAGCTTGTGGGGTGGCTTTATCACTGAATCTATGTTATCCTGGGCATATCTGAATGAGTTTGCCATTACCAGCCAATTGTCCAAGTGTAGGTGCACATCAATCCCTTGTCGTCGAAGGGTACCCTGATGCCATAAACTCGAGCGATCAAGGATAAGCACAAGCATAAAAAACGCAAGGGGTTGAAGTCAAAAGACATTATTGGCAGTAAACCCTCTGGTCCAACCTCGACTCCAAAGGTGATCAAAAGTGCAGGAGGAAGAAAGAGTGTCAGGAGAAAGCAAATTTGACATTGATAAAGAATACTTCAATGCTCGAAGCCAAACAAAAAGGCCTTGACGTTAATGCACCACCATGAGAGCGAATTGGAGGTCCCCATGAAAAAGGAGTTCAGTGACTTTCTTTAAGCCTTTCAAATCCCTCTGAAATCTAAAAGGGAGGAATCAAGGGAGGCAGAACATACAGATCTGAAGAGGAAGACTATTTTTAATATGAGGGGGAAACAGAAGAGTGTCAGTTTGAGTAAAAGTCATTCCACAAACTGGAAACAAAAGATAAGGGGTGGCAGGATATCGACAATGTTCAGTAAATAAAGTGATAAGGATTCTGGTGGGAAAAGCCCTAAACATCTGCATATTATGTCCCATTTTTGTGGAAAAGGTGATAATTAATGAACCTGATAAATTCTGACACAAATTCTGAATGGCCCAGTGTTGGATTTTATAGGGTGTGATAATGATCTCAAGTGACACCAGAGCACTTTAATCGAGGCCTAAGTGAACAGAGTGTCATTGCACTTTGATATTTGTGATTTGTGTGTTGTTCCACAAAAATGGAAAAAGAAAGGCAGAGCAAGATAGGGTGAGCAAGATGGAGGAAAATACACTGATAGAGTTGAAGTGAAAGAGAAAGCAAGTCAAAGGGAGAGGACAGAACGACAAAGTATAAAATCGGAAAAAGAAAAAGAAAAAAGAGAGCAAAGGGAATTTAAGAAATTGCTATGGTTCTGAACCGAGGAAGAACTAAACATACCTTGTCATTATTAAAATACATTAAGTTTTTCCCATCAAATCTGATAAACCTTTTCTGGAAAACATAATTCCTGTCAAGGGAAAAGAAAAATAAACAAACTGAAAAAACAAACTTCCAAACAAGTCACAGATAGCAGAACTAGAGCTAATCAATGTAGTCTACTTACACCTTGGGGACTAATAGCTGAAGTATAAAATGAAATGATAACAAGGTCAACATATACAGGCTTTATTAAAACACAAAGACATTTTACTTTTAAACCGATAACCTCTTCTGTTCTCTACTAATCTGTGAAGTGTTTCTTGTAAGAGCTAGAGCAGGCCTTTGACTTACAATTGTGAAAGTCTATCATAACTGTGTAGCTCTTTAAATGAACCTGTTATAGGATTGAGATGTTTAAGGATGTTTGGGCTTCTGACAAGTCAAAGGCACGCTGTGACTTAATTTAGCCTGATTCTGAGTTCAATCGTCGATAAATGGCATGGAAGGGTTACCAGTTAGCCCCTTGTGTGTTTGGTGGGTGAACTTTGCCTTATCTGCAGTAGAGAATACAACTCTGCAGTGAAGCCGACATGTAAAATCTCATACCATCCTGGCACGGCATGAACATCTAGCTCTTAGATTTGTCATAGGGGGATCTCTGGGCTAAAGGGAGAAATATGCCCTATGCACCCTGTTGAATTGAATAGTTGTTTAAGCCACTGTACTGTATGGAGGTTGACACCACAGTATAGCTTCATGTTATGGAGATCGGGCTGTCTTCTTTATTTATTTCTATTTTTGTGTCAATTTGTTTATTTAAGTTACTATCAGTGTTGATGGTTTCACTCTCATCCACAAAGAAACGCCTGAGGACATTTGAGTTTAAACTAGATCACTTTAGTCATTACAAACTGCCTTGCTTTTTGTACATGGCATTGAACTGCTTGGTAGGTGCATTGTATTAGGTCATATATGCAATTTAATGATAGTTTGCTTTAATGGAAACTAATTTAAAAAATTGCAAAATAATAAAATCCGAAATCATAACAGAAAATTGTTGATCCCTCCTTCATAGGAATTAACAGATGATTCTTATTACTTGTCAGAAATGGTAGGTAGGAATAAAGAAGCTGCTGTTTCAGGCACATGAAACCACTAAGTCTCAAGTCTCTTTTACACAGACTTCATGTATTCTGGACATGGTTGCAGTAGTTACTTGATTAAGACCCGATAGATTTTTCTAGGGAGTGAGGGGTGTGTGACAACAGGTTTTTGGAGTCAGACTCACCAAAAAACCTCTGGAAGCTGGATAAAGGTGGGGTTTGAAAGGGATCATTTAAAGAACCTATTCTTCTGGCACTATAGACATTAAGCACCATTGTAAAATCAGCAACACAGAAAACATCCATAATTGTACCAAAAGCGCTTTGCAGAAAGCCTTGGGCCTTAGAAGGCAAGTCTGTTTTAATTGATACAAGACAATCCTAGTTTACTCTGTGTATAAATTCAGTATCCTCTGTGAGCTTTCCCTGTGCATTCATTAGCCTCTGAAACTCCCTTCTCCTTAGTCTGTCATCATAGTAGGTATTAAGAAGGTTTTCACACACTGGTTTTCCTTTTTATAAATTTAATTTTTTTTAGTGAAATTAATGCCTTTGCCACATTGCGCTCTTTCACCATTCCCATAGTGTACAGATGTTCACATTCTTGCACCTTCCCTCAGATGATGCATGGTGTGACCACGTACCATTTTGAATCCTTTGGCAATCTTTAATCGTTTTCTGTCCTTATAGATGGACCATAATAATGTTAATTCTTTCTGCGTTGGAGAAAGAAAAGTAAGACAATTCCTTGGAGGTATTTACCCATTGCAAAATATCCTTTCATTCCTCCTACATAGGCATGTGTGGAGCTTGGAGAGCAATGCTTTCATGGAAAAGCACAGGTCAAAACATGCTAAACCTCATTAAACAATGTATTCTGTTAGTGCAAAGGACTGGGAAAGAAATAAATTCCATTTGTTTCCGCCACTGAAATGCAGATGGCCATGTATCAGCAGTCGAGAGGGCTGGGGGTAAATACAGGACTGGACACTACCCACATGTAATGGGCATCTTTGCCTAGTTTGCTGGTTTCCCAGGACCGGGCCTACTTGTCTATAGGTTGTGTAATCCAAAGTAACCGTAAAATATTACAACTATTCTTTAATATCTACAAGTTAACAGCAGTTACTTACTCTTGTCTTGAAGCAAGGTGGATTCTGTTGTGAACACCGAAAATTGAACATTGAGTTTTCCTAGCTATCTGCAAAGTTGTATTTCTGAGATGCTACACTTTTATATTTTTCTATAGTCAATGGCCTGAATTCCTAAACTATTTGTAAAGTCTAGAAACGAGATCAAGATTTAAGTAAACACTTTACTGCCTTCCCAATGCGACCATTTGCCAGGTCAAGCAGATCAGAATATACATCAACAGTTGAATTCTTTATGACACTGGAGTGCGGCTCAAATTTCCACTAGAGACAAAGGGGTGCCACTTTGTTGTTCTAACACTAAATCAATTACCTTTGAAGTGGAAAGGTGGAGCGGGGAAAGAAAGGATAACAGAAAATCAACATTGCTGCACAATGATTAAACTAAATGTGACTTGGACAGTCCAAAATAAATACCTAAAACTAGTTATGTCACACTGTCGTGCAACAGTCCCAGATTACCAAATAGGCAAAGTAGGCACCGGCCTATGGACCCCCTCCTTTTAGGAGCCCCGCAACAACGGATCAAAATAATATTGATTTGATTTTGAAAGAAAGTTACAATCAAGCTTTCTTCAATTGTTTCCAAAAGATAGAAAAAAACTGAACAACTCAAAGAAACAAAAACTTTAAATTACTGACTCCACAAATAGTTGGTAAAATAAAATTGTGTTAGGAGATAATTTGCGAGGTGGGCCTCGAAATTTCGTCTGACTTGGCGCCTTCAACGGGTTTAAGCCAGCCTAAACAGTGAGATGCACTGTCCAAAAGCAAAGCTCTCCATATCCCCAATCTCCCACTTATGGGTATTCAGTAAAGATCCCAAACTTTTCAACCAGTGTTTGTGGAGTACTTTCATCACGATGAAGAAGAATCATAGACTTGAACAAAAGCTGGGATTTCCACAGAGCCATAAAAAGACCATTGTATTCCTTCCAGTGAAGAGTACTACCCAAAAAAAAAGTAGATGAAAATCATATGTGCAGTTCTTCATGTAGTCAACAGGATTGTTACTGCCAGATGAAAATATAGCAACCAGTTTTTGTCCTACTGAATACATTTCCTAACAAGGAATTACACATCTTCAGATCACCCTATAGGTCTGACTAAAACTGTCCCTGTAAAATGTCCTTTTTCAGGGTGAGATCTCTCTGGTTTCAGATTTCCAGATGCACAACCTACCCTTGTGGGGAGAGTTTGTCCAACCAGCCGCTGTGAATAGGTCTGGATCGGTCGGTAAGTGAAGTAAAACTTGCATAGGGCGATATCGTCAGGTCATCCAAGATTTCATCTGGATACAGGTGAGCTGGCAGGCTGAACCTGCCTGTATTGACCTTCGGGACATCCACCGTGGAATAGCCTTCAGATTCGTTTTGCACAATCTGGGCGATAAGTTTAGATGCATTTCTGTCTGCAGCACTCTTCTCATTGCACATTTCATAATCATTCCTGCAAAAGAAGGTAAGAGTGTAATGTTAACTGTAACAAATATGAAAACCTCCATTAATAAATCAAGTTCCCAGCACTTTCCAGCCTTCAGTCTTGCTGAACCAAGAGTCTGCAAAATGGAAAGCCAGCAATAAATGGTTAGGATACCTCTCAAATCATATGCTAGGTGACCATCCTTCCAGGTGTACAGAGGTTTGAGTTTATAATTGTGTTATAATGCACAAAGCTGTGTACATCGTGAAACACTCTACCTGGACCAAGATATTTGAAATTCACACATGGAGCAGCATTCATACATATTTAAGGCTATTATAGGTCTGATAGACAGGCCTATGATATATATGTCTGTACTAAATATAGAGAGCACCAAAGACTAAGCAGCTCTATTAGTGTACAGTGGGCGACTTACTAGCCTGCCTAGTTGTGCATACCCACCCGGTGCAATCTGCGACCCCCGCTGCTTTGACTGGGATTATTTGCTATAAGTGCTCATGGTAATGTAACAAAAATATTTTCAGCAATCATGCAATGCCCGCGGCCATCTAATTATTTTTTCAGAAACAATTCCACAAAGCAGAAGTTTGTTTCGGAAATACAAAAAAAAAACTCAACAGCCCCTGGGAGTTTTCTTCTTGCGACATAACAGTCCTAGGTAGGAAACATATACAACATTAGGCTAGCCGTGAATAGAATGGGCCATCCCAGTCACTGTTGCCTGCTCTCCAGTGGTGGATGGGCGTCGATCAAAGCTTCCAAAATCTGGGCAAGCTGAAGCTAATTCATCAAAAATCTTACAAGTACCCCATTTTTACATGTAAATGTAAATGTACAGGAATTTATATAGCGCAAATCACCAAGCGGTTTCTAAGTGCTTGCTTAGGGAACCTGTCCTGGTATTCCCCTGTGAGATAACCCCGGCAGGGTATCCGCAAGGTGAAAGCCAGGCATCCCACCGCGAGGGGCCGTTGTGGAGATTAAGCAAGCTATTGCCCAGAGTCGCAGAGTGTGAACCCGTGAATCGAGTAGGCACCGGAGCGAGAATTGTCGAGTCCATGGACATTTTAGGACTCAAGACCCCGCCGAGCTGGGAATTGAACCCTGGTCCCGGGCTGACCTCTGCTTCCAGGTCTGCCTCCTCTAACCAGTGAGCCACACTTCTCCAGCTGAAGTGAGAGAATCACGGGTGTGGTGGGTGAGAGAACCGCTGACATACAATAGTTTCCATGTTTCACCAAACCTCAAATGCCATAAGTCCTGCATATTACATTCCAATAGCAAGCCAGAGTCTGGCCCATAGGGTAATGGTTGACAATAGCTCATTGTCAAGAAACACTTTTAAAGTGATTTTTTTCAAATGATGCACAATCTTTATACAGTGACGATCGGAATCTTTTTTTTTTTAACTTGTGAGAGCTGTCTTTTCAGTGGTTTCTAAGAATATCCATTATTTTATTGATCTAAAGCCTAAGATCACTCTAGGGAGGGATGAAGAGAATGTTTGTCTGAAAAGTTAGGAACTCAAAATCATTGACTTCCGAAATGTTTTTAAAACTTATATTCTTATTAGCCACTAAATCTCCTGCAATTAGGCTGCCAAAATATAGCAAGTATGCTGCCAATGTGCAGCAGTTTGTAAGGAATTCTCGCGTTCTGCAAAAACTCATAGATTTCCCTGTACTCATTAACAATTCTTAATATGTTTGGGCAAGGAGTGTTCTAAATTCTGTTATATTTGAATCAGTCGCGCACTAAATGCCATTCTGTAATGTCAGACCCTGTTTGGGATGCAGGGAGACAAGGCTACTGAGAAACAGTTGTGGTGTATGAGACCATTTCCTTTTATGTCCTGGGGTCTGTCCTACTATAACTTTGCAAAATGAGCCAAGTACACACTATCCTCACTTGATTCTCAGGGTAGCAAGGGCAAGCAGCCAAAGGCACCTCAGCGAAGTAGTATGGGAGGAAGAAACTCAGAACTAAACAGCCAATCAACAGACACATTAAAGTTCTGTCAGTTCAGGGCTGTCTTATACCAAGAGAAGTGCTTTACTTATACAGTAAAGTGAAATACTACGGAAAATAGGGGTGGTCAGCTACAGGATTCTACAACTCTATGAGCTAAAATCAATATTTTCTTTCCTGCATGCCTCAGTTTCCTAACTCAATGGTGGCAGTTTCCTTCTTTTTTTTTTTTTTTTAAGTCTTTTTATTGGGAAATTAGGTGGGTTACACAGCTCCATGCCTACAACCATTTCAAGGCCGGCAGCGCTTTGAATCTGAAGGAGTTATCAGCAGATATTCAACAGTAGTATGAGGCAACTGACACAGCAAGCCGCCTACAACCTCTCAGGGCCGGCCGCGTCACAATCATTTAAGCAATAATGAAATATACGTGTGCATGGTGGAACCCATAACAAGATAAAAAAAATTATTTTTTTTAAAGTGCAACAGGTACAGTGGTTCTTCGTGAACTCGGGTCAGAAGTCATTAATTCACTTAGTAATGGTCAAGAAGATGCAACACCCAATAAGCCTCATAATGTTATACAGATAAGACTGACATAAGGCAAACAGGAGAGTACAGAAGGGACGAAAGAGGGTGACCAGGGGGGCTTCCGCGTGTAATACAGTCACACAGGGGCTATCAGTATAATCGAAATGTCGGTCAGGAAACGGCCTGTAGGACGATCAGTCCAATGACCCGGTATGCATAAAGAAACCACTTATAATGTAGCGTCAGCAGGTGGTTGGACGTCTGTCTCTGTACGGGATAACAGATAAGCTGCAAATGGCGCCCATATGTCCCTGGGTCGTGAATTGGTAGGGAGATGTTTTGCATAAATGTTGAGGTGTTCCTGACAATGTAAGGCAGTTTCCTTCTTGCTACAGTGGCCTAGCACTGTGGTTAGAGCCCCAATCCTTCAACCAAATGCAGTGCAGTAGGGACATCTAGGGTGAGAATCAGCCCAGGTGAGAGTTCATTATTTGGCTTTAAATGTGCAATCTCTTAGTGTGGGGACCAGCAGGACAGTTCAGTTTGTATCTTGTAGAACAATTTGTATCAGCACTCATAACACTTTGAAACGTGAAGTTCTAGAACAACACACATTCTCTCCTAAGGCTGCATGTATTCCCTGTCAGTAAAAACACAGTTCAGCGGTGGGCTTGTCGCAGTGCGGACTTCACAGTCGAACAGCCCGTGTCTCTCTGTCAGTGGGAGCAGGGTCACGGTGGTGACCTCTTGTATCACATTGCTGAATGAATGGTACTGCAGGCCTTGCTCAACTGTCATCGGTGTTCAGCCGATGCCGCCCCAAGTCATCAGATGTGCCTCTGCTACGACAGTGATGACGTCTTTGTCAATAGTACATTGGAAGCAGCAGAACGTGACCCTTGGGTTATGGTGGAGATGCCAGACAGCATGCTGCTACTTCTGGGGTGGCTGGTGCTTCTCAAATTTTGCATTATGAACCACAAGGGGGAAGCAGGGTGATCTTGTTCTAGCAGGGTGGGCATCAGACAAACTCTTGAACACAAGTTGATTTCTTCTGGGTGTTCCATGTACCAGCAACAGGGCTGGGTATCTCATTCTGGACAGGCTCTCCTTCTTCAGGGCCAGGCAATATTTTTCTCACTGAGCAGACAGGTTTCCAGGTGCAAAGCAGATGCAAAGATTCTCCAGCAAGTTGATTAGACTCCAGCTGATGTCCTCTGACCAATGAGAGGCTGGCTGTCAGACTGACAGCCCCCTTGGATCACAACACCTATTCAGAGTACTCTGTGGAGCAATTCTTTCTTTTGTCAATAAGAAATTGGAACTGGAACAAAGTGGGGGTTGTTTGGATCTCACCTATAAACTAATTTTCCAGACAGGGGATGTTGATCCGTAGTCTAAAGTCCTAGAAATGGTTTATAGTGGTTCCCCCCCTTTGAAATCATATCCTGGCTGTAGTTCAAATAAATGCCATGTGCTAGGTAATGGGCCTCAGAGCAGGTAGCGATTATGCTGGTTCCAACCAGATGTATCCAAAATGTTGGCATAATGAAGTGTGAACGTTCTGCACCATGCTGTTAGCAGCCTTCCTGAATTAGCAATCAGAGAAAGACAAAGCAGCAGGCCCTTCCTAGAAACTTCCTCACCCATAACAACAGAATCTGCTAACTCACCACGCTACCCTAATATTTACAAAATGGCTGTGCTTAGGAAGGACTAATCAGAAATCCCTGTCTAAAAAGTCTTCATAATCTTTCTAAAGGTAGCACTCTATCATTCTCCCTCACTTGAGTGCCTGGTTCTCCTCCTTTCAGATTAAGGAATGCAGGCAACACCTTAAAGTTTTCTGAGGAACTTGTATCCCTTCCGCCATCTTCGGCTATGTCAAACAAGGGGGTAACCTATATGCATTCCACTGGACCCAGCAATCAGACTCTCACTGCAACACAGAGTCTTACTACCATCCACCACACACATACACACACTCAGAATGTCTGTCAATGCAAGGGTCTGGATTTAACATCTAAAGAAGACCTCTTAATGAGTGGGGCCGATAGACCATACTCCCCATGAAACAGAAAAGGGTAGGGGCAAAAGTGAGGAGGGCAAGTGGATGCAGGTATGGCATTGAGTAGGACAAGAAAGGACAATATTGTAGTCAGTTCAAATTGTGATAGGAAGCTAAACAAATGGAATTGAAAGATAACCCCCATGTGCTGTGCCTTTATGTATATGGTCCAAGATAAAATTATTGTATATTTTAACCTATTTAGTTGTATTTTCCTGATGCTTTCATGCCTTGAATTCCTTCTTGGATGCATCAAAACCATTAAAACAAGTCATAAATGATATTCAACCAGTTATCAATGACTGAATACAAGATATTTGTACACATGAAGGCACATAAAAATATTGATCGATAAAGACTCAATCCACACCTTTGAAGCCAACTGGGGAAGATTTGTAGATTTACGTGAGCACTCAGATTCTATAATCATCACTTGCATTGCATCATTTTAGTTTATTTTATGTCTCTCTGAATAAGCACCACTTCGCCATTGACCCCTCAATTTATTTTCTTCCTGGTGCGTTTTGTGTGTTACTGCCCGATGTGTCAACTACTCTAGTGCATTGTATTGAAAGGAGAGTTAGGGATGTTTGTTGCACATGAACGTTTTTGTGCTACCAGTACTTTTTTTATTATCTTGTTTATTTAATTAATAAAATGTAAAGTGAATGAATAACCACATATGAATCCATCAATCGAATCCAGCTGATCAAAACACCGTACAAGATACACTCTCTCTGTAGTTTTGGTTCTGGCTTCCAACTTACAAAAAGTAAGTGACCTATTCACAGTCGCGGCTCGCATGACTCGGAGGTGGGTGGCGGGGTTGCCTGGGGGGGGTGGTTAAAAAATAAATTTTAAAAACGTACCTTACCGGGTGCTACGCCGCCTCCGCTTGTGGCCGGATCCCTTTTCCTGCTGCTGAACAGGTATCCTCCCTCCTCTGCCCTAAGCCAATCACAACGTTGCAATGGTAGCATTGTGATTGGTGGGGACAGTGCCCAGCCGGGCGCCTGTAGGGAGGCCAATTTTTCTATGTAGGGTGCATGCAACCTACATAGAGAAAATGTGGAGTGCGCATGACTGGTTTGGTCGGCCCCAGAGGGTTGACCTAACAGTCAGGGCACTCAGAGTAGGCAAGCCACTCCTCCCCGACCCACCCACCCGCCCGCCCCCAACCAGGCATACCCTCCCACCCACCCCCAACCAGGCATACCCTGCCTTCTGCTTTCTCACAGCGCAAGAAGCAGAAACATAAAATGTTTTTTAAAATACCATTTTATGTTTTTGCTTCTCGCACTGTAAGAAAGCAGTGGGGCGAGGCTTCTCCGCCCTAATGGAGGAGCCGTTCCTGCATATTCACATAGTAAAAAGTGATATGGAAGAATGTCTTACTCTAGTTCCTTAGCTAATGTTGAAGTCGGCGTTGAGGAGTATGCTCTCACTGGATTCTTCACAGCCTGCAGAGGACAGAATGGTATTTAGCCTTAAAACACTTGTTTTACAAGTTTTTACTTTCAATTACAATAAGATCTTATCAAGTGTAAATGTTCAAGTGGATTATTCTGAGCGGACTGATTATGAATTTGTAGGGAAAGTGTGCATAGAAGATGCAATATTTGGTACCACAAATTTTATGCGAGAACAAAACCCAAATCAAATTAGTGGAAGAACACTGTCTTGTATGTCTTGAGGTTCAAGGAAATGTGCAGCAATACTACCAGAACACTGTAGACAGGACAATAAAACATATATTAATTTGTATGCCTTTTTATGACTACAGCCAGACATGTTTGCAGTGGTACCTAAATATTAGCTGTTCCTCTTATGGGAATCCTTTACCTTTATCCACCAGACCACTCATTTACTAAGTCGTTGAACACACAGAAAAAAACAATGGTGCTCATTGACTGACAGTTATACTGATGTAGTATAAGTAGACAATTGAATGACAGCATGACTTTCTAAATGAAGTTTAGGGTACCAGAGTCCAGCGCCGGTGATGGTTAAAAAGAAAAAAATACACTAGTGTTATTCTATAGACAAGAACTGTGAACGCCAAAGAGTCAAGCATTGCCAGTACATCATTCCGTATTGCCGCAAAAGCAGCAGATTATGGGTGATTTCAGCCTAAGCAAGCAAGTTGTTTTGGGTAAAAAGATTCCAGTTTTAGAACAACACTTCAAATATAAAACTCCAATTGGTTGTCATGATACTTTTTTAAAAAGTCAACTCCAAATGCATTGGTGGCTCTTGGCAGAGGGCCTCAGGGCTCCGTCCACCAAGCTTTGTAAGTTATGTGGATGGTAACTGCGAGGAGCAATTAACAGACCGCACATTTCCTAATCTTTGTTTTTCCTAATTAACCAAAGGTCCTATTGTTAATTAGGAAATACAAATCCCAAGCTGTACTTCTTTCTTGGCTGACACAAACGTGAGGCAGCCAGGCACATTCAAAGAGGCACATGCGCTTGTGAGTATGAGCCAAATCGTGTTTCATTTATTAATGTTTCGTTCTACAGCAGGCTTAAGGCTGACCTAGTGCCAGCCCTGGCCTACAATTCTTGGGCGTCTCAGGAGGCTCCCCACTAATGACACTCAGCAGCGTCACATTTTAAAGCAGCTCTGGGCATCTAGTGAATATGCCCCATGTTTCCCTCGGCTGCTGTCAATCACACATGTTGTTTGAGACACCTGTTGTAAGTAGATTAGGTAGGCAGCAGGACACGTCTTCAGGTTATTAAGATAGATTTATTGAAGAAAGTATGAATATACAACAACACCCACCATTTTCCAAGTTGTCACAGGGTGGTATGGGTTCAGCCAGTATCACTGACCACTCCCCTACCCCTCCTCCCCCCTCCCACCCGCTGGGATGATTTAAGACAGGGTGGACTTACAGCAATCTTCCTGTGTGTGTCAGCTGTATCCCAACACTGTCGGATCCACCTTTAAGGCTCAAAGCGAACACGATGAGGCATTCAGAAAATCAAAATCCTATGTGGCAATGAAGTCATTTACACAGTTGAGAGCGCCCTGAAATACGTGAGCTCAGAATGGGCACTGTATAAAAGGAAAACTTGTTGTATAGAGCACTTCCAGTGCACACGTATTTCAAGAAACTCTCATATCTGCTAATAAAGTCACTGGCACATTTGAGCACGCATTGAAATACGAGAATTCCGGATGGGTGCTGTCCTAAAGGACACCTTTTGGTACAACACATATTGCACTCAAATATTTCAACACACTCTCATATATGCTAATTACGTCATTAGCACATATGAGATTGCATTGAATTTCGAAAGATCAGAAAGGGTGCTGAACAAACGGAAACCTTTTTTGTATAGCGCCGCATCCTGGGCTTAGCTACCAGCTTACTCTGGCCAAATGTAATAATTATCACCATAAAGACCCACTAGGCACAACATTTACCCTCTTAAGGGATGGGGATGAGGATGGCCCATCATCTGTCGCTGCAAACATCTATAGGACACATTGTACTCAGTGTTCTGCTGTTTATTTAGATTCTAACACTAATTATTATCCAACTAGCATGGGTAGTAATTGCACTTTTTGGAGAGAAGCACGATATGCTTAGTATGGGTTCTAAACTGATATTATCCTATGGAACATTACTATCAAACCAGCAACAAAATGGCAAGATTGTAAAAGCAGAGTTTAACATTTCCCAAAATAGTTTCAATATTTTTTGTAAAGTGAATGTGGTTTTGTGAAACAGGAAACCTATTAGTTTCTTAACTGTTGGTGTAGTTTTGCAGCTTGAAGAATTTTCTGAATTCACATGCAACACATTATTCCGCCATCTAGTTGTTTGGTCCGGAATTGTTGTATTTTCTCTTTTTTTTTTTGTGGGCATCGACATACCACCATTTGATGTCCTCTTGCCACCATCTTCGGACTCTTTTTTTTTCCTCATCCTTCCTGGCAGAGGAGGGTGCGCTCGCTAGGAAATCCCGAAAATTCTTCAAGCTGCAAAACTACACCGACAGGTAAGAAACTATTCGTTTTGCAGCATGAATCTTTTCGGTATTCACATGCTGTGCATAGACTTTGCCGCTAAGGGACCAATTAAATCAACTGAATACTAAGACAAGTTTATAAATTACCTGTCTAATTCTATTGCTTATTGTGGAATAAATCTATACAGTTTTAATATGTCAGTTACCCGCTAGTCCTTCAATAAATCGATTACATCCACCGGATATGTCTTTCTTTTAAGAAAATTTGTTTTATTTTCAAATATTGTTATATATTCATTTTTTGCTTCACGTTCTTTTATATAATATAAACACATATATTACACTATTTACAAGTGAATACAATCAACATACATCAATATCTACAAAGCATTGGAAATAATAGGTTAAACATTCACTCATTATTTCTCATAGCCCTTATACTTTGCATGGATGCTCTATCTCTTGTTATCTCAAGAGCATTCCTAATTGCACAGGTACACCTACACGACGCAGTATTTAAGAGATCCTTATTTGATCCTAATCATGATTAGGATCTAGCGGGTAATTGACATATTAAAACTGTATAGATTTATTCCACAATAAGCAATAGAATTAGACAGGTAATTTATAAACTTGTCTTAGTATTCAGTTGATTTAATTGGTCCCTTAGCATCAGATTTTGTGTTTATGTTTATTGTTCCCAGGTGTATTTTGGGTTAGAGAGGGAATACCCCCCTTTTTTTCGTGCATAGACTTTGCAGCGGTTTGCTAATCTTGTGGTGGCTGAGCGGAAGATGAGCTTTGGATTAAGAATAGATGTTGTAAGACTTTTTGTCATACTTGCGCTTCCTTATTCATGTGAATGTCCACACAGTAATGTCTTGGGAATGTTTGCACTGAAGACCATGTTGCAGCCATGCAAATGGTTTGAATTGGAGTATTTGCTAGAAAGGCGATGGTAGCTTCTTTCTTCCTTGTTGAGTGAGCCCAAGGGGTACTTTGTAATGTTTGTCCCATTTGTTGGTTGAATAACTGTATGGCTTGTGCAATCCATCTTGCAATGGTGTTATTGATTACAGGTCTTCCCAAAAAGCTATTAGCAAAAGATACAAAGAATTGCTTTGTGTTTCTGTATTCCTTGGTTCTTTCAATCTAATACATGACCACTCTTCAAGCGTCAACCGTGTGCAAAGCTTTCTCTGCTTGTGTTTTTGGATTTTGAAAGAAACTTGGTATTTGTATACTCTGGTTTATGTGGAATTTTGATACTACCTTTGGTATAAATTGTGGATCTGTTCTCATGACAATTTTGTTGGTATGTATTTGGAAGTAGGGTTCCTGTAGTGTTAGCGATTTTAGTTCTCTAACTATACGTAGAGATGTTATTGCCGCTAAAAAGGCTGTCTTTAATGTGAGCATTTGTGGCGTTGCTTTGGGTAATGATTTCAATGGTGCCTTCATCATTTGTGAAAGAACTATATTCAAGTTCCATGTGGGTGCTGGCACCATTTTTGAAGGTGCGATTATTTTTGCTCCTTCTAGTAACCATTTGACCACATGAGAAGTGAAGAAACTTTCCCTGTTTCACCTCTTGTATATGCTACAATTGCTGATAAGTTCATTTTTAATGATGTGTAGCACAGTTTACTCTGTAGTAAATGGGTTATGTACTTTATCACTGTTCTCTCCTTTGTCATCTTTTTTGAAAGATGTTTTTTAAGGCACCATTTTGTATATCTTTTCCATTTTGCTGTGTAACATTTTCTTGTTGTTGGTTTTCTAGCTTTTCTTAGAACAGCCATTGTGTTTCTGGCAGTATGAGATGCGCAAATTCTACGTCTTCTGGAGCGATGCTGCTAGGCTTAAGCTTTCAAGGTCTGGGTGAACTACCTTTCCATTTTGTATTGTTAGTAAGTCTTGCTTTTCTGGTAATTTGTGCATTGTTCCCTGAGATATCTCCATTATCTCTGAGAACCAAGTCCGCCTGGCCCACTGTGGTGCAATGAGAATCATTGTTATTTGGTGCCTGATTTTGCATTTGTTGATCACCCTGTTCAGTAGTAGTATTGGGGGAAAAGCATAAGCAAATATCTCTGGCCAGCCTATCCATAGCGCATTCCCTAGGGACCGATTGCAAGGTTGCCTGGATGCGAAGCTTTGGAATTTTGCATTTTGGGGTGTTGTAAATAGGTCTATTTGTGGTGTCCCCCTTTCCTGAAAATCTTTTGGAGTTCCAATTGATTCAGTTCCCACTCGTGGGATGACGACGTGTGTCTGCTCAGTTTGCCTGCTTCTACATTGTCCTTTCCTGGTAGGTGTATTGCTACTATGTCTATGTTCTTTGAAATTTCCCAGATCCAAAACTCTTGAGCTAGAGTTGAGAGTTCTACAGACCGAGTTCCTCCTTGCTTTTTAATGTAAAACAGGGTGGTTGTGTTGCATGTTTATATAAACACCTTCTTTCCGTAGAGCTCTTACTGAAAAGCTTTTAAGGCTAAGAACACTGTTTTTTTTAAGTTCAAGAAATTTTATTGGAATAATTATAGACAAAATAAGCAAAATACATCTGCAAAACAAGTACATAGTAATGAGCTTAAATACTTGAATGAATAAGAACACTGTTTTTAACTGAGAGATATTGAAGTGTTTCACTGCATCTTGCTGTGTCCACAATCCCCTCACTGTGAGGTTGTTCATGTGGGGTCCCCATCCTATCTGGGAAGCATCTGTTGTTATGGGCACCTGTTGGGGTTGGTTGTGTGAAAAGTCTGCCCTGTGCTATGTTTGATTTGTTCCACCATGCTACCTCCCGATGAACTACCTGCGTGACAACCACTAGATCCTCCCAACTCCCTGTTGCCTGTGACCATTGTTCTTGGAGCCATTCTTGAAATAGTTTAATGTTTAATCGAATACTGGGAATTAAAGGAATGCATGAAGCCATCATTCCTAGTAGTTTTCCCAATGTTCTCACCGTCAGAGGTTGCCTCTGCTGGTATAGATGAGTCTGCTTGGGAATGCCTTTCCTAACAATTTGTTTATTTCTGCACCTAAGAACACTTTTATTTGTTCCGGCTCTGGTAAAGATTTTTCCCAATGAATTGAAAAACTGAGTTGAACTAGTGTCTCTATCATCTGTTGTATATGCTGTTTGCAGAGAATGTAGGAGCTTGCTCTTACTAACCAGTCATCTAGATACGGGTGAACATGAATTCCTTGTCTTCTCAGATGAGCGGCTACTGCTGCTAGGCACTTTGTGAACACTCTTGGTGATGATTTTAGTCAGAATGTCAGTACTTTGAATTGGTGGTGTGTTCTGTGGACAACAAATCTTAACAGATGTTTGTGTCTTCTGTTCATAGGGATGTGTAAGTATGCATGCTTTAAATCTATGATTGCCATGTAATCTCCTTTCTGCAATAAAGGTATTACCTCTTGCAGTGTGGTCATTTTGAATGTTTGTGTTTTTATGAATTTGTTTAGAAACCTTAGGTCTAATATTGGGCGTAATGCTCCATCTACTTTTGGAATTAGGAAGTACGTGGAGTAAATGCAGTTGTTCTTTGTGTGGAACATGCTCTATTGCATGTTTTCTTTGAGGTTCCTGCACCTTTTAGAGTTGCTGAGATAATTTCCTTTTTGAATGTATCTTTTTTTTGGTCTCCTGTTTGGAGGTTGTTTGTTTAGCTCTATGCAGTAACCATACTGTATTATGTTTAAAATCCATTTGTCTGAAGTGATGTCCTTCCATTTTTGATGGAAAAGTTTGAGTCTGCCTCCTACTGGTGTAGCATGCTGGAGGAACTGTGAACTTTCAGAATGTTGTTTTTGAATAAATTGAGTCTTTGTGGGCACACTCTGTGTTGTTCTTGGTGAGTGTGCAAGTTTTTGACTGCAGTCACTTAGTTGTGGTTGTGGTCCACCTCCTTGTGGCTGGTCTCTGCCATGGCTACGCCTTCAAAAGGATTGCCTTCCTTGCTGATACTGCCAGTTCTGCTGCTGCCCTGGATGTTGACCCTGGTTTGCTCCTTGGTATGTTTGCTGATATGCAAAGAAGTAGGTTGGTGGATACCTCTACCTGCTGATCTTCTTGAGGGGGTGCTTCTACGCATGCCTCTGAATTGCAGGGTGCCCCTGGACCTTGCTGTCTCATTGTCCTTCTTTAATTGGTTGAGTTTGTCGTCAACCACACTTCCAAACAGCTGTTCACCATTGAACAGTGAGTTTATTATATTGCTTTGAAATTCTGTCTTGAAACCGGAGATTCCCAGCTATGCGGGTCTTCTTTCTATGATGCAAATCATCATTTGTCTGCTTGATGTTTCTGCTGCATCTAGTGCTGCCTTCAAACATGTGTTCGCAATGTTTTTACCTCCTTCCACTAAGTGGCTATCCCTTCTTTGGAACTGTTCTGGTAAGTTCTTTAGTAGTTCTCCTACTTCTTCCCAATGTTGATAAGCATGTCTGTTCAGTAGCGCATTAGAATTAGCTATGTGCCATTGGTTTGCCAAACTTCTCTCTACCTTTCTCCCCACAAGGTCCATCCTCTTGCTTTCTTTGTCTGGTGGATGATCCACTGTGGTTGGTACATTAGGTATTTTCCTAGCTGTGGAAGTAATAATAGAGTCAGCTGGTACTGACCCTCTGATGTATATAGGGTCCTTAGAGAATGTTTGTACGTTTTCTCTCCTCTTGGTGTGAATGCTTTGAATGTTGCAGGCTCTTTAAAGACCTCCTTTCCCTGATCCAATACACTTGGCAGCATTGAAAGGAATTGATTCCTTGATTGTGTTGGCATCAAAGTCTCTAACTGAAAACATGATTGGGGGTTTTCTTCTTCCAGCTGCACTCCATATGTTTCAGCTGCCTTTTTTATCACCTGATTGTATATCCCAATGTCATCTGGTGGTGAGTGCCTCAAAGGATATGTCTCCACAGCCTCCTCTGGTGATTCAGCATTGAGATCTTGGCATTGCAGGCCTTGAGTCTCTGAGTTCGCCGAACCCGCATACGTGTGTTCCTCATCTTTCCCCTCTTCTCTGAAGAAGAATTCTTCTTCGCCAAGTGGTTTGGGTGTCGTTGGAAGCATCAATTCCTTGACAACTTTCTACACTTCCAAGTGAATATCTTGAATTGTTTCAAGCTTTCATCAAAATCTTTATTGCACTGTAAAATACTTGCCATTTTGGCTTCCAGCCTTTTCCTCTTATTTTCCATCTCAGCCGCATGAGTTTCAGTGTCGAGACCTTCGGCCTTTCTTTTCGTGCTTGCTGACGCCGATCCTGGCTTCTTTTGACCTCTCCTTTTTTATTTTTTTTTTTAAACTTTATTGACAGGAAGGAATAGTGGTCATACAGTTGCATACAGTCGTCCGGCAATCGTTACATAATGTGTAAATCATTATTCCTACAATTGACGATCGGCCTTCCGGTAGCCCGGACTGCGCTGCCCATGGCCTCTCGAGTTCTACATCCACATTTATTGTTCGTTACAGTGTGCAATCACAGCTTTCTGATAACCCTTCCCTCATGTATCAGTGATGTCAGCATCTCTTTGTCTGCAAAACAGTATCAACAAACTTCCCAACTAACCCCCCCCCCCCCCCAAGTCATCGTCGCCCCTAGTTCACTCACATCTTCTAGTTTCCTGTGTCTCCACTCGCACTTTGGAATACTGCCAGGTTAGTGCCACTCATGTTTCATTGTCCCGCTATTGAGGCACCTGCCACGCCTCCATTCAGTCACTCCTCCTCCCCCTCCGAGTCTGAGTCCTCTCCCTCTGGTAGGGGTTCACATATCTCCCCTCTGTAGCTGTTCCATGCCGCCCAGACCTTGTTCCACTTACGTGGCGCTGCTCGAAGCACGTAAACTGCCCTTTCCGTCACCATTAGGACGTCCATGTTTTTGGCCCATCTACCGGCCGTGGGTACGTCTGGCGCTCCCCATTTCTGCGCTATATCCCGCTTAGCCACTGTCATAGCCAATGATGCCCAAATCAGTTCGTATCTACCCAAGTCGTTGGGGTCCCAGATGTTTAAAAGGCATTTGCGCGGTTCAGGTAATATGGAGCGTTTAAGGGCCTGGGAGATTGAGCGTAGTATCTGCCTCCAGAATTCGCGTATTCGCGGGCATTCCCATAGTGTGTGTATTAGTGTACCCTCCTCCCCACAGCCTCTCAAACAAAAGGGGTGTGGTGCTCTCTGTATTGTGTGCAGCAGTGTCCTGGTGTAGTATATGCGGTGTAGGATTTTAAGTTGTACCAATCTGAGCCTACTAGAAATTCCGACCTCCTTCGGGGAGGCCAGCGCCTCATTCCATTCGAATTCGTCTGTCTCACCTAGTTCCCTTTCCCATTTTTCTTTAAGTTTTAGCGTTGGGTCTTTGAGATTGTTAAGCAATTTTTTATAAGTGAGGGAGGTGGCGCTTTGGAGCATGAATTCCGTTAGCAGTCTGTCCTCCAACGGGGAGGACTCCGGTAGAGTGGTACCTGAAGGGATTGCCTGCAGTAGTGCATGTCTAATTTGGACATATCGAAATGTCTCGGTGGGGCCAAGATTGTACTGTTGTTGTAGGTGCGGAAACGGTATTACTGTGTCATTGTCCCAGAGGTCTCCTACTGTAGAAATGCCAATGGAATCCCATCGCTCAAACCCCTTACAGCCCCTCAGGTTTCCCAGTGTCTTCGTGTCCCACAAGGGGGTCATTTTTGTGATTCGACCTGCCCATCCTAGACGGGCCTGTGCCATGTGCCAGAGGGTTGCCGTGTGTTTGGTCGGGCCAGTCAGGGTTTTCAGTTGTGACTTGTTGTAGAGCACAGACAGCATACAGTCCGTCCCAAGTTGCGACCAATCCGCCCGGTAGGCCGGGTCGTCTTTCGGGGCGTGAATCCAGTAGTTTATAATTTTGAGTTGGGCAGCCCAATAATATAGCTGAATGTTGGGGAGCGCTATGCCTCCCTCGTACCAGCTTTTTACAAGCTTGTCGTACGCTATACGTGCCGGACCCGTATTCCAGAGCAGGACAGTAACCAGTGCCACAAGCTGTTGAAAGTAGCGCGGTGGCACCAGGTGGGGAGTATTTTCGAGGACATAAAGGAGCCTCGGGAGGGCCATCATCTTGTATAATGCCGCCCTTCCCAGTAGGGTCAGGGGCAGGGCCGCCCAATGTTTAACATCAGCTCGCAGGCGATCTATGGGTGGCTTCAGGTTGTGAACAAAAAAGTCTGCTTCCCCGCTTGTGATAACAATACCTAAGTATTTGAAAGAAGTCGATGTCGTAAGCAGCGGACAGTTTCCCTGTATTCTCGGCGCCGGGCCTTTTAACGTATATAAGGTGGATTTCGACCAATTTAGAGTGTATCCCGATGTTCGCCCGTGCGTGTCGCATAAGTCAAGAAGGGCTGGGATGCCGGTATCAGGTGTGGTCATGTAGATGAGCATGTCGTCCGCGTATAGCGAGACTTTGTCTTCCCATCCCTCCTCCCATTTGATTCCCGTGAATAGGGGTGTGGACCTGATCTGTATGGCCAGAGGTTCAAGCACCAGCGCGAAGAGTAGGGGGGACAGGGGGCAGCCTTGTCTAGTCCCTCTGCCCAGTGGGAAACTCGGCGAAATGTGGCCGTTGGCTACCACCTGTGCGACGGGTTTTGTATAAAGTAGTCGTACCCATGCTATGTATTTTGGCCCAAATCCCATACGCTCCAGTACCATGAAAAGATATTCCCACTCTACCAAGTCGAACGCCATTTTGGCGTCGAGAGAGAGAATCACAGCCTGCTCCGTGAGGAGGTGCGCTCGGGCCAACACTCCGTGTACTCGCCTTAGGTTCATCGCAGTGCTTCTATGGGGCATAAAGCCCGACTGATCAGGGTGGATCAAGGTATGGAGGTGGGGCAGTAGGCGGGTAGCCAGAAGTTTAGCAAGTATCTTGGCCTCGATGTTCAATAATGATATCGGGCGATATGAGGTACATTCTGTCGGGGGTTTCCCCGGTTTGGGAATCGCTACAATCGTTGCTGTGCGTTGATCGAGCGGCAGCTCTAGTCTGTCCCTGCTCTCTAAGTACATGGCCAGTAGTGGAGCACTGAGGTCCGGGGCCATGGACTTGTACCACTCCACCGGTATCCCGTTAGGGCCCAGTGCTTTACCGGACTGCAGCGCCTGGATCGCTAACTGGATCTCTTCCTCCGTCGGGTCTAGTTCTAGGACGTCCCTATCCTCTTGTGCAATGCTGGGGATAGTAATGTCTGCGAGAGTTGCCGTTGCCATCTGTCGTGTGACCCTTCGTTCTGGTGTGTATATTGCCCGATAGTGTCGTGCTAATTCGCAAACTATTTCTTCTGGGTGTACCAGTATTCGCCCCTCCTCTGTGTGAAGCCTTTGAATACCTCTCGTTCCGCTCCCTCTCCTATCCAACCAGGCCAGCATACGACCCGCTTTATCACCCACATCGTACACCCTATGGCGAGTGTTTGCTATATATCCTTTCTCAGTCGTTTTGAGGTGTGCTAGGTATTGTTGTTGCCGAATCGTGAGGGTGTGTGTCGTGGACGGGGAGGGGTCTGCCATGTGTGCATTATTCGCTGTGTCGAGTGCCAGTTCCAAGTCTGTGAGGTCCTTCCGTGAGTCCCGTCTGTGTCCCGTAATCGTGGAAATGGCCGCCCCCCTGAGGACCGGTTTGTATGCCTCCCATAGGGTGGAAGGTGACACCACTGTGCCAGTGTTCTCCGCAAAATACTGCGTTGTCACCAGTTTTAGTTTTTTCCGTATCTTGGGGATTTTTAAGAAATTGGGGTAGATCGGGTAAATTCGGGCCGTTCTTTTCCCCCCGGTGGTAAGCGATAGGAGAATAGGAGAATGGTCTGAGATCCCCCTGGGTAGTGTATCTACTTTGTCTACCATATCCAGTCCCAGACCCAATGCCAAGAAGTAATCTATACGCGAAAGGCTATTATGGACCGCTGAGTAATAAGTGTATTGTGTGGTCTCAGTGTGCAAGTGACGCCAGATGTCTATGAGGCCTAGTGCTTCCACAAAGTCCGACAGCGGTGCAGCATCTCGGGGCCGGGACCTAGAGGGAAAGGTATCCTTAAGTGGATCCATAATTGCGTTAAAGTCCCCCCCAACAATCGTGTCGCCATCGGGGAGATCAAGAAGGAACTTGCCCAGTGCTGGCAGGGCCACAGAGTGTAGGGCTGGGGGAACATACACTGATATTACATTAAGAGCCTTGCCCTCCCATTGTCCATGGATCGCAGCAAAGCGACCCTGGTCATCTGCCATACTGCGGGTTACAATAAAGGGGGAAGACTTTCTCACCAGTATGCCTGTTCCCCTGGAGCCGGTAGTGAAGTCTGCGTGCACCGCCATTGTGTAGCCACGTCTATCTAAAGCTTTGCAGGTGGACCCCGCGAGGTGGGTTTCTTGCAGGAGGACTATATCTGGGTTCTGTCGTTTTATGGCCTGCAGAACTAGTCCCCTCTTGATTTTGTCACCCAGGCCCCGGACATTCCATGTTAGCATGCGAAGTGGGGGAACCCCCCCGGCTGTGGAGGAGCCCTCATTGGGCGCTTGATTAGGTGGCCTGGCCATTAAGCTGAAGAGGGAGTTGTGCACACGACGCGTGCAGTGGCGTAACCCATGTGCCGATCTGTGCCGCCCTGCGTCGGAGATATATAGACGTCGGGGCGATAGTGCAATGTAGGTGTGAAACGATGACTACAAACAAATTGAAACATCCCAACATGTAAACTTCAATCCCATCCCCCCTCCCTGCTACCCTGCTCCACGGACAAACTCCCGCCCGCTTCCCCAACTGTGCAGAGTGCTTTAACCCTCCCCTAAACATCTCACTTGCTCGTGGGGTTGGTGAGTCTCCTTGGGGCACCGCCTGTGCCCACCCTACTCAGCCGCGTCCGAATCATGGCACCCGCGGCCCACACAGTCCCGAAAACAATATTGTCCAGTTTCACACCGGATCCACTTGTCCAGAATCTAGCGGGTCTCTCTCAAGGTCCGATTCTATTTCTTCCTCGCCTCCCTGACGCGGCGGAAGGGAGGACTGACTGGGTGTTGGTCTTTCAGCACGGTGTCGTGGTCGGTCTCGCTGTGAGCGGTGTCGCTGTCCCGTCGGTCTCCAGCCCTCCAGCCATTCCTGAGCCACTTCTGGTGTGTCAAAGAACCAAGTCCTTCCCTCGGCCACTATTCGTAATTTAGCAGGGAACATCATGGAGTACGGCAATTCTCTGTCTCGTAGTGCCTTTTTAACCTCCGTGAAGGACTTGCGTCGCCTGGCCACCTCCGCCGTGTAGTCTGGAAAAAACGCTAAAGTCGCATTTTGAATCCGCACTGGTGGCGAGTTTCTTGCCGCTTGTAAAATTGCGTCTCTGTCTCGCTGCCCCGGTCTTGGGCGGACCCCCCGGGACTCTGTGTGCTCTCTCTACCGAGAAGAAATGAGATAGGCCTTTGGGCTGAAGTTTGCTTTTGATGAGGTCTTCTACATAGAGGTCCATGGCCCCTTTCCCCTCCGTCTCAGGAAGTCCAAGGATACGTACGTTGTTGCGTCTTGAACGCCCTTCCTGGTCGTCCAGCTTGTCGTGGAGGAGCTTGGTCACTTTCTGCATCCTTTCCATTGCTACTTGTAGCTCCGAGGTGTCCTCCACGAGCGATTTTGTGACCACTTCTACCTGCGA
The DNA here is from genome assembly GCF_964261635.1 of Lissotriton helveticus. Classification (NCBI taxonomy): domain Eukaryota; kingdom Metazoa; phylum Chordata; class Amphibia; order Caudata; family Salamandridae; genus Lissotriton; species Lissotriton helveticus. Next base: position 938,143,431 of record NC_136068.1, read on the forward strand.
GACCCTCTCCGCCATTTTGTGAAAGTCCGCTCGCAGCAGGGAGATATCCGAGGAGATGGCGCCCACCGTCGTTTTCACTTCCGAGAGCGTTCTCATGATGTCTTCCAGCGTTATTTTTGTCGTTTTTTCTGTTTCTTGGGCAGTCCCCGTGGAGGATCGCCCAGCATTCTGTTGTTGACCCTGGTGTCCATAGGCGAATTTGTCCAATTTCGCTTGCGTGGACCCACTCCTGAGGCCTTTGCCCGCCATGGTGCTGGGGTCTACGAAATCCAGTGATAGGCCCCGCGGGACCGCGACCTGTGCTCCGTTCAAAGTCGCCGTTAGTGGGTGTTAGCCAGAGAAGCGTAGCTTGATAGGCGGTGGACGGAGTGGCCCCCTCCGGTGTCCGCGGAAGCCTCCCTATGCGTCAGTGCGGGTGTCGGTGAGTCACTGGGACACTTCGAATCGCTGCCCCCGATGCACTCTCCCAGGGCTGGAATGGCTCCTGTGCTCCTCACCCCCCCGTCTACAGCCGACAGCGTCGGTCCTGGGTCCGGGCAGCCGCTCCCCCGCTCACCGAGCCTCTGCCTCTGTGTCGGTGTTGGCGGTAGTATGCGGGTCTTAAGGGTCCCCTCTGAGGTCTATAAATGCTGCTGGTAAGGCGCCTACCCCCCAGGGCACCAACACCGTCCTCCTCAAGACTGGGGCGGTAGGATTGTCCTCACCGATGGTGCCCCGTGGTGTCCCGCCGTCCGCTAGGTTCTCGCGCGGGGGGGGGGGTGTCGGTACCGCTTCACGCGGCTGAGATTGGGGTCTCACTGACCTTGGCGCTGCTCCGGTCCCGCTTGGTGGTCGCGGTAGTCCTCGCGCCACTGGATGACGCCGGGGGTGTCAGGCTTGCTTCGGGTGTCTGGGCAGGTACCGGGGTGCTTCCACCGTCCCCAGCCGGCCCGGCCTCACTTCCGCCGGGGCCTGGATGACACTCGAGACCGGTGCTGTTCCTCCGGTCCTAGGCCCTGACTTGTCACACGACGTAGATCAGGCTCCGGTGCGCCGATTCCCTCACAAATTGGACCGGTGACACCGCTTGGGTCCCGGACCCGAACGCAGCCGCTTCAGGCGTGCTAGGTGTCGGATTAGTATGACGGATTTATCTGAATGCTACAGTGCCCTCGGGAGCTCTCACTCTAGGCGTCCGCCATGCTTGGCTGCTAGCCACGCCCCCGACCTCTCCTTTTTTAACTCCGAGGTGTCTTTTTCATGACCGTCTTTCGACGTCTTGGATCAGATGGAGTGTTTGTCTTTGGATGCAACTGCGGTCGTCGAGTGCTTCGAAGCCAAGGTGGCCTTTGTGGATCTAGAGTCAGTGTTTCGTGGCTTGTCTAGTTTTTTCAAGGTTGACGGCTCTCTTACCTCCTTCGAAGTCTTCTTCTTGACCTCCATGACTGCGATGTCTCTGTCCTTGTCGCCTTCTGGCCATTCAGCGACATGGTCTTCCTCTTCGGTGGAGAGGCCCAGGTCTCGAAGCGATGGTGGTGGACCTTGGCCATGCATGTTATAGTTGGCTCTTCTCTGTCTTTCTCTCACCCTCAACGTCTTTGGGGTGAAGTCGGAGCACACATTGCAATCGTCGCTTCGATGATCCAGAGGTAGGCAAAGGTTGCAGACCGGATGCTGATCTTTTTGAGCGTACTTGTGATGACAATTTTTGCAGAACTTGAGCAGTGTCTTGTCCATTGCCGTTCCCCGGGAGCTCCTTTATGCGCATTCTCAGTGTGTCATCTAAGAGTTAATGTTTTCCACCTTTAGTCGGACTCCGGCTGTTTGGATTGAAGTCCTGAAAGTTGAAATCTTGTACCACAGTCCCGCTTAAGTTTTTTCCTTATTTTTCATCGATTCTTCACTCCAGCTCCTTCCGCATCGATCCAGACCCAATGGCAGAAAAAAATAATCTGAAGATGGCGACCAAAGGTGGGAGCTTCTGGAGGAAACCCGTCGACGTCACAAGAAGACACCAAATGGTGGTATGTCGACGCCCACCAACAACAATAAAAGAAGAAATACAACAATTCCAGACCTAACCACTAAATGGCGGAATATTGCACAGCATGTGAATCCATATAGATTAATGCTGCAAAACCTAGTTAGAGATCCTCTTCACTAATTTGGGTGATCAGCGGCAAGTCACTTTATCTCTGTGTGCCTTTATTAGGAGTGGTTAGGAACAGCACAGCCCACTTGTACGTGCTACATAAAAATTAGGTGCTTCCCTATGAACCGGGAAAATTACTGTGGTAGGCTTTACACAGCAATTCAACAATACAGAAACATGAAATATGGCACATCGTATACTATGCACAAAATGCAACAGCACAGTAAACAATCTCCTTACCTTATGGTCCTCCTGCTGTGGGGTGCGGCATAACACAGTCTCACAGTATGGATTGCCATCCTCCACATCCACTAAATAAATGAGAATCATGTCAACATCTTGCCTTATTGCTGAACACCACAAATCATCACTCACCCCCACTATGAAACTTCTCTAGATCCCACAACAAACACACTACATGAGTCAAGAGGAGGCCCTACTCTGTGTAAGACAAATTGCCATGAAACCTTTCACTTTCTTGATTGAAGCATAATTAAATCATGTGGTTCTTGTATCATAAGCACCTGTCAATTCCCCAAGAACAAACTACATAAGCAAAGGGACAAAATACAACCAGAGAAAAACATCTAACAAGATGACGGGGTAGCATTTAATACATCTGGAAAATAATATACTTTATAGTAAAATGTGGAAAATTTACTTGTAGGCTTTAATGAAAAATAAAAGTGCATTTAATTGCAAAAATTGTAGTAGGCAACCATAATTACTCATACGTGGCCTCAAATGGCTGAAGCAACATTGCCTCACAAGCTGACATGACTAGAAATGCTTAAACGTTCATAAAACGTTTCTTTCTTGACCTTCCCATGGACGTGCTTTTCATAATGATAAATAGTTGCATAAAGGTTTTCATCTAACTCTGCAAAATGTTTCTACTTACACAGAGATCACTGGTAACTAATGATTAGAATTTGTCATTTAGTGAGGTAATGAAGCAACGACGTGAGAGAACACAGAGGCATTCAGTACCTATGTCCCTCAATTGAGTATGCAAAGCCATAAGACTGATTTTAAAGGGTCAGTAGTTAAAAGCAATGTAATGATGTTTGGAATGAGACCACAAGCATGGATTATCATTCAGGCAAAAAATAAAAAACATTCATAAGCAAGCAAAAAATTCTAAAAGCAAAGAAATAACAATTGCCACCCACAATGATCTTAATGTCTTGACCTTGAACATTATTTTCAATCACACCAACCGGTCAACTGACCAAGCAAACATTATGGAGCTTGAATATAGTCTACTTGGTGCATGTGGCCACCTGTGAGAGAGGACTGAATTATGAATGTCTTCACTGGTATCTTATTACAACGTTGTTGGTGCAGAATGTCCCCTCCATGGTAATGGACGTGCACTCCTAAGTGCCACAGCTTTAGTGATAACTAGATCCTTGGTGCCAATATTTCATCATAGGTGAACACGACTCATGCGTGTGCACCAGACTTATGCCTGACTCACTGATTGCGGTCTTGTCAGAAAAGGAGAGCCACACAATGCATTAGTCTGGTAGTGGTAAAGAGCTGCTGATCTTACCCAGAGTTAAGTAGCATGATTGCGGTGTTGGCAGTATACCATTTTTTGTGATAGTGATCAATAAAGTAAACATGACTTTTCACTTGTGTAAGTGGAGTGAGGCCTGGTGGCCCACTCATGTACAGATCTGCTGCTCTGCACCTAAATCACCCTTGATCTACATCATGGGTTTTTTCTTTTTTATATCCTCATTTTGCGCATGAATGTATAAGGAGTGGAAAGGGACTTTATGACATCCAAAATACTGTGCCTTCACTCTCCCAACTTTACTGGTCCGGCAACTGAGAGTATCCCTTAGTTGGAGCTGTCAGGATTAGTCCTTGTATATCCTTTACCATAATCAATAATTCTTTGAAAAGTGGGGGGAGCTAGCCTTCCCGGCTACTCAGCGGGAATGATTCCCGTCTGAATTATTGTCACCGCTTTAATCATTGGATATATTGCTTTTATTTGTGATCCTTCATTGCTTTACAAGTTAAGTGCATAGTGATTTTCCCAGATTTCCCAAAAGTTAGACTTTTTAGTGGACTTTCCTTTCCTATCCATTTTATGTGTTGTTATTATAGAATTTAGCCAATCCCCGTGTAATGGAGGTATTGGTTTAACCCAATTCAGGCATATCTCTCTTCTTGCAAGAAGTATTAGTATAAATAATAAATTTTCCTCTTTTCTGGTTAACTTCTCCTCGCTTAAGTCAATCTCGGTGTTAATCCAAAAATAATTAAAGTTGTACTTACTTCTAGATGTTTTCCCAGTACCCGGCATATCGTCTTACCCACTTCCTGCCAGAAAAGGCCCAAGACGTGACAGGCTTGAAACATATGCAGGTCGTCTGCTTTTTCTAGCTTGCATTTTGGGCAGGACTTTACGCTGGCTCCTTTGAATTTTGATAATCTTTTGGGTGTCCAATATGCCCAATGTAATGTGAATAGGTGGTTTCTCTTCAGCCGAGCAGGTTTAATGATTGACCAGCATTTTCCAACAGATTTCTGCCATAAGTTATGCAGGTCCGGCCCTGTAATGTCTTTACTCCAAATTGACTTTGGGATCAAGAAATTCTCTTCTCCTGCAGCGATTAAGGCCCAATACCATCTTGATATTTCCTTTTTTATTGGGGTGATCTTAGTCATTTCCTTCTCCAGGTATGCATTTCCTGTTTTTCTATCCGTAAGTGAACTTGCCCAACTTGTTAGTTGGTAATATTTGAATTTTGACACTGATGAGTTAGTGATCTCTACTAGGTATTCCCAAGGATCTATTGTAATTGTAATTGTAATTGTATTTGTATTTGTAAAGCGCGAATTGTTGCCCTGAGGCGTCCAAGCGCTAATTGAGTTCTCCGTCATCAGCTGCCCCCATACGTTGATTCCAGCTGCTTTTAATGGTGAAGACAGAGAATCTTTGAGGCATTCAGGAGTGCCGGGGGAATCCCAAATGGGGGCAATGGAACTATAATAAGGAATATTCAAGGTGCTTCTGACTTGATACCATAATCTTACTGTATTGTTTAGTGTCTTTAAATTTAATTTTTTTGAAAAATTTCGGATGTCTGAATTTAAACAAAAAATAGTCGGTTTTGTTTGTCAGTATTTGGAGAAATTGGGAGTAGAACTCATGTTTTTTTAACAGGGGTCTTGCGTTCTTGAACTCAAAGGCCCTGCAGTACTCAACGAGATCTGGGCTCGCTATTCCCCCTTGTTCTTTTTTCCTCCTTATTTTGTTCCAGGCAATCCTTGATCCTTTTGATGCCCATATGAAACTTGCGATATCTCCCTGGATCTTCTTCAGGTAATCTCTCTTAAATTCCAGTGGTATTACATTGAAAAGGTAAGTAAATTTGGGGAGAATCGAAATTTTTACCATATTTGATCTTCCTATAAAACTTAATGGTAATCCGTCCCAAACTTTGAGAAGTTTTTTAGTCTCAAGTGATATCCTGTTGAGATTTAACTGGGGCACTTTTCCTAAATCCTTGACTAGCGTTATACCCAAATATTTTATTTTGTGTTTGGAGTGTGGGATATTCTGATGTACATTCCAGCTCATAGATTCCGTTTTCGTTTCGTTGGTCAGGTATCCAGACACTTTGCCAAATTCCACAATTGTCTTATCTATTGCTGGGGAGGAACTTTGAAAATTGTCTGTAAAAATCATTAGGTCATCCGCATATAGCGCGACCTTTTTAGCCCATTCGTGATATTTGAAAGGGGTTATTGAATCGTTATTTCTGAGATTGTTTGCAAGTGGTTCAATGTAAAGATTAAATAACAACGGTGACAGTGGGCATCCTTGCCTCGTTCCTCTTTGTATCTCTATGTTATTAGTAAGGCCTCCATTGATTAGAATCTTTGCCCTTGGTTTTTTATAAGTCTCAGCCACCAGATGACTAAAGCATTGTCCAAGGTTATATTTAATGATGACTTTGTTTAAAAAGGACCAGTTGACCCTATCAAATGCTTTAGCAGCATCAAAAGTAACTATAGTCAGTGGGATCTTTTCGCAAGTTGCTACGTCAATCGCAGCAAAAAGCTCATGCGTTATCTCACATATTTGTCTTCCCTTTATGAATCCCTTTTGGTCCGAATGCACCAGTTTTGGCATTACCTGGGCCAATCTCTTTGCTACGATCTGCATAAAGATTTTATAATCGCAGTTTAATAGTGAGATAGGTCTATAGGATTCACAATTTGCAGGGTTTTTCCCTGGTTTTAAAATGATGCTGACGGTTGCGTCATTCCATGAGTCTGGAATTTTACCTTGATCTATATATATCCCAGTTAGGATCTCTGGTTCTCTCATTCAATTTCGCAAATCTTTAAAAACCTGGCTTTTCCCACAACCTAGCTAAATTCCCTCTGTTCCTCTTCATGTACCTTTTCAGCGCCATGATACCCACGGTGATAGTGCGCTCAATAAATACCCCCTTAACATAACATAACATAACATATTGTGTTCAGTAACCTCGTTATCGGTGGTGCTAAGATTTCACTCAGAGCTGAGTAAAGTTCATTAGGTAGAGCATCAGGCCCAGCTGCTTTACCTCTTTTCAGACCTTTTAGTGTGGTTTTCACTTCCTCAATCGTTATTTCTGAGTTTAGTTCCTCTTTTTCTTCCTCCGACAGTTTGGGTAGTTGTAAAGGATCTAGGAATTTTCCTACTGGTTCTTCTGATGAAATGGAGTCTTCTTTGTATAGGCTGGAAAGAAATTTTCGAATTCCTGTTTAATGACGGATTCTTCGGAAGTTAGGCCGCTTTGGTTGGTTTGTTGTATGCTGGCTATTTTATTTCTGGTTTGATCAGTTTTAATTTTCCATGCCAGCAATTTCTCGCATCCCTCACCGTACTCATGATTGGCTAGTTTACTAGCTTCCCACTTCACTCTGTTTTCTAAGAAGTCCGCCAATTTTTCTTTTAATTCGCTCCTTTCCTTTTCCATTGTGGTTTTTTTTTCTATGTCACTTTCTGCAGTTATTTGTGCGTCAATTAGGTTTATGTATTTCTCCATTTCTCTAATCTCCTGTTTAGCAAGTTTTGATCTGTGTACTCCCAAGCTAATTAGTTTCCCTCTAATAACTGCCTTGTATGCGTCCCAAGTAATTTGGTCTGTGGTGCCTACTTGATTATCCTCAAAGAAGTTGGTTGAGGTTATACCAAGTTCTTCCTGTAGCTTGGGGTCTAATAGTAAAGTGCGATCTACTGTCCATCTGGGTATTGCTTTATTTATTGTAGTTTGTATGGTTAGTTGTACTGCCGAATGATCCGACAGATGTGCTGGTAGGTGGTCTATAGCTTTAATATTACTATGCAGACTTTTACTTATCAAAAAGTAGTCGATTCTGGATCTGTGGCCTAGTTTTTTGTTATGGAGAGTAAACGGTGACCCTTTGTTACCCTTCTCTTTCCACATGTCGATCAGACCTAGGTCATTTTTATAGATACCTAGCCATTCTCTCATTTTTGGTAGATTGGCTTGTCTTCCTGGAGGAGATCTGTCTAGTTTAGGGTCCAGAATAATGTTGTAATCACCCCCTAGTAATATTGGGTCTGTTGTTGATAATAGCTCTGTGTATAGTCTTTGGAGGGGGTTTGGATCATCGGTATTTGGTCCATAATATCCTGCTATAGTGAAGCTACTATCATGTATCTTTACTTTTGCAAAGGCCCACCTGCCTTTGCTGTCCACTACCTTCTGTTCAATTTTAACATTGAGGGATTTTTTAAAAAGTATTACGATGCTCTTGACATTACAGTCTTGATTGGTGCATACAAAGGAATCTACCCAGCTAATAGTTTTCACAATTTGTTCCCATTCTGTCTTCAGGAGATGAGTTTCTTGAAGGATAATCACTTCATTATCCACTTCCCTTAGGTATTCAAGGATTCTTCGCCGTCTGCTAGCAGTTCTGAGTCCATTGACATTCCATGAAAGGATTTTAAGTTCTTTAGTTGTTGTCATCATGCTTTTTTCCTTTTGTGGGTTTTAAAATTATTTCATATTTCAATTCATTTTTGTCATCCCCGTAAACTCCTTCTTTTTTGACTGATGAGGATATTTTTTTCTTTTTTCTCCCTATTTTGCTCCCCACCCGTGGTGTATTTTTTATTTGGTTTTGCGTTTTTTTGTGTCGTTCATCGATGCCCACCCTGAGGAAGCCTCCTATCTTCTTTTTTGGGCGGTATTGTTCGCCCTTTGAGCTCCATGGTTCGTCTTTATTTACAAGTTTTTCTAACTTAGTTTAATGTCGTTGTCCGCAGCTGCTCTTTTATTTGTTCTAAGAAAGTCTCTACTTCTCTGGGTTCTCTGAAATTATACATTTTGTTACGCCACATAATCCTTAGTGCGGCTGGAAATTTCATCTGCACTGTGGCTCCGAGGGACTTTAATTCTTGCATGAATTGCCCCAACTCCCACTGTCTGTCTACATCTACATCATGTTAGTATGTAGCGCTGCACAGGCACTTGTGATTGTGTGTGCAGAGATATATGTGTGCCTGTGTATGGTACGGTACACGGAAGTCTGTGGGTTCTATACTGGGAAACCCAGAACTTTAGAAAGACATGCAGAGTAGTCATTCAAGACAGATTTCTCAATTGCTTACATTCCTGATAGCTAGTTGAGGCACACACTAGAGGAAGATAGAGCTAAGCCCTCTTGTGCACTTCAAAGGGGTTATTTGATTCTGTAAAGGTCACTGGCTCATGAAGCCTGGCACATCTCAAGGAGGAGAAAAGGCTGATAAGGGAATCATAAAGAATAGTGCTGGGGGTCTTGGTGACCTTTTGATAGGCATATATCAGTGAATTTGACATCTTGGTGTGATCCTCTAGTCCCACCTATAGTCTGTGTGTGGGGCTATAAAATTTGGAGTGGTTTCTGCTGCGACAGACAGCTTCCTGGGTGAAGGACACATCCAAGGGGTAAACCCCCACATCACCAACTTCAAAGACTCAGGCACGAAATCATATCTATGTCTGGAAATGGATTACAAAAAAGGGGAGCTTGAACCTACCACATTTGTCAAACTATATTTGTACATCAGCATGGAGAAGATCAGCATGACTTATGTGTGTTGTGAGCAGAACTGGGGGCTGAGGGATAACAGTCTCCCTGCTGGGTGAAGGGACACTGTCCAGGAGAATCAAACTGCTTGACCTGAAGAATGGAGCACCAGTATCTGCCTGCCTGCCAGGACTGCAGAACCTGTGAGCAGGACAATAGCGCCTGGAGGGAATGAGGTCCAGCCTTCTCCTGGCCTCCAGTGGATCCCTGAAGCAGAGATTCTAGGTCTGCATTGCGTACTGTTGCACCAATCGGTCTACCTGTCCAAGTGCTGCTGTTTGAGATCCCCATTGCCAGAGGGAGCCACTTTGAAGAGTAGGGTTGTCACCTTGGTACAGTGCTGTGGCAAGAAGCAAGCTGTTGCCCATGACCCAAAGGGGCACTACCTTACGGCTGCTGTTGCAACCCCTGTTGCCAGGTGGGTCAGAGAAGAAGATAAGCGCCATCACCCTGATACAGAGCTGTGGCAAGAAGTGGTCCATTGGCCATGCAGGGATGTGACCCAAACTGACAGGTGCACAGAGGGTACTGTTCATGATCTTAGTATGCCAGTCAGAGGTTTGTAGTAATTTGTATTATTTTCCACTTGGAACTTTGGAGTAGATTGCATTGATATCATTTTGAATGTGTATATAACTAGGAATCATAGAATGTACGTGCACTCTGCCCAGGATCTTCCTTGGAGCTACCAGCACCCTTTTCTTCCTGTCTGCATCATAAATTAATATCGGAAGGGAAAGTGAGTCACAAATATTACAAAGAAGTTAAATTTGATGGTAAAAAAAATGAAAAATGTAAGCATAGAAAAACAGGTAATTTAGTATGTTACAGATGTGGAAGTTGTTTTCATTCTGCTAACTTTGACAGGTGCTGGGCAGGAGCTTCTAAATGTCTTGAGTGTGGCATTGTTGGTCACTTTGCAAAGGATTGCAGAAGAAACATAAAAGCAAAGTAGCTTGCGTACAAGAACCAGAACAGTACAGTGATTCTTCTTCTAGTGATGATGAAGTACAAACACAATTAAAGAAAAAAATGTTGTTTTAAATATTGCTGATATTTCTTCATCTAAACCCATTTGTCAGGTATCACTTGGTGGTTTCCTGGTTCAGTTAGCTGCTGATTCGGGCTCCCCATATACCATCATTTCTAGACTGGTGTGGGAGGAATTATTCATTTTGTGGATTGGCAGTGGATTGGAACATAGTGACATTGCTCCTGAAAGCTATGAAGGTAAGAGGATTGACATGTTAGGCTTTAGAGTGCTAGTTTTTCGATTTAAAGGTAGACACGCTACAGGTATATTATATGTTGCTAAAGAAGGACCATCAGTCTTAGGATGGAAAGACCAAAAGAATCTTAACATCATTTATGACACTAATAACAAGGAGCAGGTTCTTATTTCATGTGATGGTGAAAATACAAAAAAGTGGGTACTAAAAGAGTTTCCTACTGTTTTTGCAGCTCAAATGGGTGAACTCAAAGGATTTGTACACAAAATTAATTTACAGGAAGGTGCCGTACCTAAAATACATAAAGCATGCAATATACCTTTCATTGTTAGAAATGAAGTTAAATGTGAACTGGACAAATTATTAGAGAATGATATAATTGAAACAGATGAAGCTGCAGAATGGGTTTCTCCATTGGTTGTTGCCCACAAGGCCAATGGAAAGGCCCGTTTATGTGTTGATCTAAGATACCTTAATAATAATATTCTAATTGATCAATTTCCACTTCCTAGAATTGATGAGATGTTGTCACTTACACGCAATGCCAAATGTTTTTCTACCCTGGATCTTTCCTCCGCTTATCGTCCGGTGGTCCTTGACCCTGGAAGCAGATATCTGACCACATTTTGCAATCCCTTTGATGTTTCAGATTCAAATGCATGCCGTTCGGGTTAGCCTCGGCGGCTGCGGTATTCCAATGGTTGATGTCCAATCTGTTTGGTCTTATACCTTAAGTGGTTGTCTTTCAGGGGGACACTTTAGTCATGGGAAAGAGTAAATCTCATCACGATTCCATTCTAAGGGAGGTTTTAAGAATACTACAGCTTAACGGATTAGTTGCTGAAGGTAGCAAATGTAAATTTGCAGAAACTAAAGTTACTTACTTAGGGCAGATTTGTGATGAAAGAATTAAACCCAAGGCTAAATTAGTTGAAGCTATTGTTAATTCGCCACACCCAAGTCCAAAGACGAACTCAGATCTTTCTTAGGATTAGCAGAATTTTATTCGAAATTTGTTAATCAATTTTCTCAAAAAACATATGAAATGCATCAGTTAATGAAAAACAAAGGACCATTTGTCTGGGGTATTGCGTGTCAGAGGGCATTTCCGGATATAAAAATGACTATAGTCAATGCACCTACTTTACAAGGTTTTGACCCATTTTTCGATATGTTTGTAACAACAGATGCAAGTGGCACTGGACTTGGAGGAGTTCTCTCACAATTGACTGAGCAGGGTACAGAAGTCGTGATAGCTTTTGCTTCACGTCATTATCTCCTTGTGAGGAAAAGTACTCTGTCATCGAAAGAGAGACATTAGCATAAGTATGGGCTATGGAACATTTTAGGAAGTTTATTTGGGGCTCAAAGTTTGTTTTCTTTCTGATCACAAACCTTTGACAAAGTTGCTTACAACGGAGGGTTTGTGCAGAGCCTCAGCTAGAATCGCCAGATTATCTATGAGGCTTCAGGATTTTGTTTATGAAGTACAACATGTTCCTGGAGCCAAGAATGTCATTGCTGCTTTTTTAGCAGAATGTCTTTACCTCTTAGAGAAGTGGATCAAAAGTCTTGGAATGATTTTTGTGTTGCTGGAAGTTTTTCTGAATCGGGAGGTTTACACTTGGATGAATGGCAACAGGAAGTGCAAAGGGTGAGTTACTTAAGATTGTAAAGGAAAAATTGCAAATGGTTGGTCCAATGATTGTAAAACGGACCCACACATCAGAGCTTTCAGGGAGGTCAGAGATGAATTGAGCCTGGATGGAGAGTTTGTTTGTCGGGGTGAAAGAATTATTCCTCCAAAAGGTATGCAACAAAAAGTTATTCAGGTTATACCTGGATGGTCATCCAGATGTTTCTAGGACAAAGAAAAATGTCAAAGCATTATATGGGTGGCCCTGAGTAGATTTGGAAATTGGAAGGACAGTACGGGAATGTGTGAGTTGTGAAGCTGCTGACAAAAGTCAGAAGACACTCAATCCTCCTATGTCTTCTTTAGGATATCCCAAATTACCATGGGAAGATTTACCTTTGGACAATATGGGACCTATAACCTGGCAGGATGGTTTGTGTAAATATATTTTAGTCCTAGTCAACCTATTTTCCAGGTGGATTGAGGTCAAGGTTGTAGAACGTGTTAACACTTCTGCTGTAATTCAATTTCTTGATGAATGCTTTATTAGAGAAGGTTTACCTGCTTCTATCCTGACTGATAATGGGGTGCAATTCAAATCAGATGATATGAAACGGTTCATGGAAGCGACTTGCATAGTACAAAGATTTGCAGCCTTCTATCACCCTTGGGGCAATTCAGTTGTGGAAAGAGTTAATAGAGTTATCAAGGGTGCTCTACAGTTAGCCAGCAGAGAGTGGAAGAATTGGAATTCTTACAGTACATGATACGTGCGGTGAAAGCCCTTTTGGTTTAATGAGGGGAAGATTTCCTTATTACAAAATTAATCCGAGTTGGATGGGTAAGAGTAGGAAATATGAATGGACAGCAGGAAAGTAAGAGAATGTATTTACAATTCACAGAGCAAAAACAAAACATATTTCGACATTAAACATGGTACTAAAAATGTAACCTTGGAGGCTGGTCAACTAGTTAGAATTAAAAGGAAGTTGCAACCTTGCTTTTCGGAACCCAGGTTGGTTTCTAAAGTCATGAAGAATACAATCATGTTGGACGATCGCAGTGTCCATCACATGAGCCATGTTGCAGTCGCACGTGATCAGCGTTCTTTGTGTGGAAAAATTTCAAAGGAAGGGGGATGTGATGAGTACTGGTAGTTATGTCCTAGTTTTGATTTGGAGTCAGATCGTGTTGCATCACCTAGTCTTTCACAGGATGTTACTGGTTCGGGTGTGTTGATAGATCATGGTTTACACCAAGTGACTCTAGCACTGAACCTGGTATTACACCAAGTGACTCAAGCACAGAACCTGTTCCATCTGGTGTGCATGAACCTGTTAGTCATAATAGTCCTATAAGTTCAGGCCAACCTGCTCCGTTTGTTACAAGGTATGGTAGACGCATTAATACACCCAAAGCGTTACAAGACTTTGTAACTCAGTTAGCTAATTTTCATTTTGTCTAATTCTTATTTTAGTATTTTTTTTTATTATTGTTTTTTTGTTTGTAGGAAAGGGGATGTGTAGTATCTTGGATTATTTTCCACTCAGAACTTTGGAGTAGATTGCATTGACATCATTTAGAATGAGTATATAACTAGGAATCATAGAATGTACAGGCACTCCGCCCAGGATCTTCCTTAGAGCTACCCGCACCCTTTTCTTCCTGTCTGCATCATATCTTAAATAAAGAAGATATTTTGTGAAACAAGCCTTGGGAATTTACTACTTCCTCATGATCCTAGTATGCCAGTTATAGGCTACAGTGAAGATAAGGGCCATCGTCCTGGTACAGCGCTATGACAAGGAAGAGGGGTGCACAGTGTTGTGACCCAAAGGGGCCATCACCCAGAGTGCACTGTTCACGACCACCGTAGCCAGGAGAGGGCTGTGGTGAGAAAAAGGGCCATCACCCTGGAACAGTGTGCACTAGAGGAGTGTAGGGGGTTCTGGCTTGCAGGAGAAGAACACTGATTAATTCACCGGAATCCCGGAGCACCCGAGACAGGCCACCAGACTCAAAAAGACTTACCACACCATTGGAGGAGAGCCGTAGAAGCCTGCCACCTTACCGCAGCTTCCAGACATCTGCTCACTGCCAGGCCGCTGACACACGCCCGGGCATGCCGAATTGCAGCTCCAAGTGAGAGCAAATAAAACTGATCACTGGGCCATTGACCCCTGGGGACATTTTCTCTGACTGAAAACGCTACTGCACATGGACACTTTAACTTTTAAGAAGCCACTGTGGAACTTCTGAGACTTATACATTCTAGCGGCCCTTACTTGAATGATCGCCTCACATGAATGGGCAATAATTATTGTCCTTAGATAAGGGAGTGAGACTCGGGGAGGTACCAGCACAATGCTAGCATGCTGGTCTTAAGAAGACTATGGGGACAATTATGATGTAGGTCGGAGTTGCCTCCGAAAGACATCATCGCGGAATTGGTACCGACTGACCTCTGGTCGGCGGTCCCAACCGACTAATTATGATGCGAACGCACATTGCATACTCAAATTTCCCTATGGGAGCATGTGGTGAGGCCGTAAACCAGCCATAGCACAAGCTCGCATAGGGAAATGAGAGGTTGTGTTCATCCCTGCACTGCATGGCAAGCAACTCAGGGTGCCTGCTACATGGTGCAGGGATGGACCCAACTGGAAGCCGCAAGGAGAAGGAGGCCCTGCTGGGGACACCCATTCTCATTTTCCGACAGGCTTTCCATGTCGGCCGGTCTCCCACTGGCCGATGGGCTCATCGGAATCCAGCCAGAATGACCAGTGGGTTTCAAATCCGCACCGCCTACATTGTAATTAAGTGGTTATAATTGAAGCCTCGATGTCGGTTGGAAAGCCTCCAACCTGCAGTTGAGTTGTGTGTCTGTCTACACCATAATACACAATATGCCAGATGCCTCGCGGAAACCAAGAATAATGCAGGGGACACAGGTGTGTGTTAGGAATGAATAAAAGTGAATGCACAAATGCAAAGAAATATGCAGCTATGTTAGATTTATTTGGGTAGCGTATGCACTCAAAGTCTCTTGGTGCATTTGAAAGCAAACTTCATAACTTAAGCTAAAAAAAACAGATCAATAAAAAATATCTTCAAAACTGCTTTAACAGGCAAGTTTTCTGCATTTTCTTAAAATGAATAAGATAAGCTTTTGAGTGGAGACACAGTAGCACAGAATTCTAAACCTTAGTTACGGCAGCATGTCTTCTATCAACAAACGCAACAAGTCTGGCTTTGTGAATTATCAGTGAGAACTGGTTCATAGATCATAGGATTCATAAAGGTCAGTACCGTACGAATTTAGACGCTAAAAGTGAAATGGTCACAATGCTCTAGAAATCGTTTTACGCGCAATAACCATAGATTTAAATATCACTGCTGCAGATGAGTAACCAGTTCGGGGATCTCAAAACAGGGTGATATGACGACATCTTTGGCAGCATTCACTTGTACTAGCTGCAACATCTTGTGCTAATTAAAGATGCAAAGTACTTTTGCTGGTGATGCTAGGAATACAGTCTTGCCATAATTCAATGTAGACTGGATTGAGGGGTTGATCACTGGTAAAAGAAGGTGAGAAGTTAAAGAAAGAACACTTTTAGTGGATAAAGAAGTCGCTAACACCTTATGTAACTTGGTAACCAAGGGTGAGAGAATAATAATAAAAAGATCCAGTGGGTCCTCATTGTATTATATCGTCTGGGGTGATACCCCATTCCAGAAAGTCAACAGATATTGTTCTAAAAATGTAAGTTTACTACAGTAAGTAATACTTCTGTTCTTAATGGATTCAGTTTTAAACAGTTGTTAGACATCAACCAATGAGTTGCTCATTTTAGTTTGATTGGCACATAAAGCTAGAGTTTTTTAGAGATCAAGAGACAGAGAAGATGATCTGCATGTAGTCTGCATACAAGGGGAATTTTCATTCCTGCTAGAAAAGTAATTTAGCTGGGGAACCCATCTATATATAAAACAGCAACTAATAGCAAGTGGCCCCCATAGGCACATCGCACATCAGAGAGATCTTTCTTAAGTGGAGAAAAGGTGTGTAACAAATTGCGTCTTGCTTATCAGAAAAGATCGCTCCACTTCAGGAATGAGTCTAAAAACACCATTGTATTTCAAAATTCATATGTTATTACCAAAAACTTATTTAAAACAATAAAAGAACAGACACGCTCAAGTGACAAAGGCTTATTTGTACTTGCTTTTCAGCTATTGTAAAAGACATGGCAAGCTCGATTATAACAGAACCTGTATGAACACAATAACCAATAGTCGCATTTTCAGATACTAAAAAGAAACATCTGCTTATTTGCTTTTCAAACACTAGAATGTCCTCCATCAAAGCTAACATAAAGCATAATGTTTAAATGTGCCCCAGAAACCAAAAAAACTGGTGTGATTCTGTGATTTCTCACCTAGGCTGTTATTGGACCTCTGTGGGACCACAGGAAGATTAGATGACAGACAGCTGCAAAGAAAAAAAGAAAAATCAGTTAGTGATAATTTTTAATTTGCCAAGCTCTTTTGCCGTATTGCTGATTGTCGATTAGCTTTGTGAAGTGCGCGATACATGTGTAACATTATGTTATGCTGACACATTTTTAAACTATGCAGCATGGGCCTATTTCTTGGCATCACAGCAATTCCGGTGGGCAGAGCTGTTTCTGCGATTATGGGTTTACCCAAATGGAAGGTTGACTGCCAATCCTAGAATGAGTTGGCATAGGTCTGCAGGGTGAGAATCAGCTCCTCTGTGGTGCTCTCTAGAGCTGTTGGTCTTTTGATCTACTGCTAAAAACAGTGTGGATGTTATATATGTCATAATTTGTTATCTGCTTTAAGAAGGGCTTCAGGCCCTATGGTTCTTTGAAATGCTTTCATGCTGTCCCCTGCTGATTGTAAATGTTTGTTTATTGGTGGATCTCACTTTGGCCGTCAGGACTAGTGTTGTAGCCGATGTGTTAAAGTAAGTGGATAGAGGATATGCGGTTCTTGCTTGGGGAGTGTCATACCTCACCTAGAATAAGAGGATTCAAATTATTGGTCAGGTTTCCTTTTTAGGCTGCCGCCCACTAGACAGCACGCTCGCTCTCTGTCTACAAGAAAGACATCCTGGGGACTTTCAAAAAGTTCACCTGGGAATGCATTCTGCCCATTGCATGCTATTGGCTTTGTAGTTTGTAACTCACGTTTTCTGCCTTTACATTTGCTGGCTTTATTTGCTTTAGGCTGTCCAGCTTTAGTTTCTATCTTCCCATGCTAATGCTGTGTTTATAGTATTCTTCTACTACTTCGATTTTTGTAATGAACAGGCCTTTAAATCTTGTTATTTCATAGCATTTTCTAGACATTCAAAGACCAAAGTCAAATGTCAGGCTGTGTTTTCATAGAAGCCTGGTGTTAATTATGCTTTCGGCTGACATCAAACAGAGTGTTTATAGGAACGAGGACTGTGGAGTACTTTCTCCATGGGAGCCTGACTGTGCCCTTTAAAAAAAAATAGGCTTTCCTATTTTCTGTTTCTATTTTTGGTAAATTCTGGAGGGATTGGGGTTTTCAGTGTTTTCCAGTGATTTCAATACCTTAAAAAAAATAGTGGTTATCAATGGTTTCACATATTTGCCGCCGTAAAAATAATTAAAAACAACAGTAAAATTGCTTTACAGGTGATTAAGGAACATTTTGCTTTCATTATTGCTTGCTTTCTGCACTGATAGTACATGGTATATAGACAATGTACGTACAGTGCATATGAGGTCCAAATAAATTTTTACAAATCAAACTTATTGTAGTACACTAAACAACAATACTTCTTCAGCAAGTCTTTGCTAATACACGCTCGCTCTTTCCTTCTCATGCAAACTTTTATCTGTGAAAAGGCCCTCTCAACATTGGCACTTGAGACGGGTAAAGCTAAAACGGCCAGTTGACATGCCAATTCTAGTGCACCCATAGATTGTGATTCTCTTGGACAGGTTCTACAACATATTCGTTGAACCGGGCATATGCCCAAACAGTTATTGAAGCGATCAAAAATGAAGCAGTACTTTTCAAAGTCCGGAGAAAATTTCCCTTTACAGAAGTGATCTAGATCTTCTGCAGAGTACCACAGTGAGGATTCATTGACTTCAAATGCCATGGTTGGTCAAGGGACATTTCTATGTATCATTTCAAGCCATTTCTCATGCAATGTTAAATAACATTTCCTGAATTGCTCCTCAATATGTATTTGCTTACCAAGTGGCAAGCATTCTAACATGGAATATGCTGCAGTGCCAAATTCACTAAAAGTGTCTCCCAGCCTACTCTCAAGGAGATGTTTCACATCAACACCAATTACACTGAACACTTGGGAGACAAGGATGTTTTCAGACTCTAGTTTTTGTATTATATCCACTACAGCAGCCATGTTTTCCTGTAAAAATCTAAGAACGCAGTTGAGTGTACTTTTTTTCACATCACTATCGATATGCGACCAAAGATCCTCACATTTTTGCCTTTGGCATCATCATTTAACAAAAGTTCTGTAAACGTTCACCACATGAATGAAATAGCATTCACAGCCTCTTTGACTGAAACCACCAGCTAAATGACACAGTTGGGAGGACTCTTTCTTTGAAATCACACAAAGCGAGAAATATTTGTGTTTTAGTTCCCGCGCATCACAAAACAGTGCCTCAAAATGTCAATAGCATTCTTCATTAATTCTGAAGACTGTCAACTTTCAGCATACCATCTAGCAAGTAGCAAAGATCTCTTACAGGTAAGCACTTCAGTTGATTTAACGTGGCTGAATTACTGTAAATGCAAACAATATCACTCCAATTTTTGTTGAAATAGGTAAGAAAGTTTTGCAGCAGCATTCCAAGTAACAATGCGTTACATGTTTTCTGAAAGTCTGGTGTCATGTTTTCACCACTATCCCAGATGCTTGGTGAAAGCACTATTTTCACATATACCTGTCACTACACCTTGTATTGAATATTTAAACCCTGGGGTGTTTGGTAATTCACCAACTATCAATACTGACTCATTAGAAAAGGGGGCTGATGTACCAAAGGGTTTCACCCATTCTCTGTCTGTGGTTAAATGTGATGGTACAGATTGAGAAAGATTCTTAGGAAATCAGCCATTTTACCTATCAGTGAAAGAATGAAACATAGCCAAAATATCAAATATGATTTTGAGATTTCCTGGTTCTCTACAGTTTATAAAATCATTAAATAAGAAATAAAAAAAATGTTTTTAGACCCTACATCTTTAGACTAAAGGCCACAAAACGGGAAAAAGCAAAGCAAGAAGAAACAATTTGTTAGTGACATCCCTCAACAACAAAACTCAAGCAGAATAATGTTAGCCCAGTCTTTCTTGCTGCTACCTTGTATAGCAAAGTTACATTGCATTGGTCCCTTTAGGAAGAAATACAAATTAAATTTTAACTCTCCTTTTGCTTTCTTTGAATGGCATTTAGTTTGTGGCTGAGCAGGTATTTATCCGTGTTTATATGTTTACAATGGTGAGGGCTATTTCCCTTTCAGTGGGGTTTTATTAGTTTACACCTAAAACAGGATAGCCTACTTTATTTTAGACATAGCCATCTCAAAAGGAATCTTTCTTCAGCTGCACTAAACATTTGTATGTCTTTTGCAAAATTCCTCTTCTTTGGTGAGTCCATCTAAATTGTGAGACTACCTTGTTAGGAACAAAGTGCAAAACTGAATTTCAGTCTAAGCGTCAGCCTACTTTATGGTGATCTTGGGCAATTTACAATGTTTATGTCCCATTCACTGTCAAGCACAGGATACGATCTTTTCACAGAAAAGAGCCAGCTAACACATTGTAACACAATTTAACAATGCTTGCTTTTCACTTTGATGTATAAAGCATATGCTTTATTTATGACATCTGTGGCAACTCCTTTTGGGGAGTGGGATACATTAAAAAGCACTTTTTATAAAAGCATTTGTGTTTATATTTAGCTGCACAATAATTATGTAGTCTGTCTGCAACTGTGCCTTTTTCAGAACACATATATTACTGGATAAAAATGATTTCCTCATTTGTCCTTGCAGCCACTAGAGTCATTATTTGAATGGTGCAGCATGTGCAGTATACAGGGGCCTAAAGGTCTAGGAAACACACAGAACACTACTCTATTTTACTACTAAACAAGCAGTGAAGTGCAAATACCTTGTGTGCACTAAGATCATGATTTTAATGGTGCAGCAGGTGTAGTGGCACAAGGGCCAAAAGCTCTAGGAAATCCCCTTAACACTGATTATTGTTATATTTTACTTCTATCATAAACAACAAAGACCCGATCTCTAAGGCAAACCTTGAGGCATGAAGAACATGTGTCTAATGCTGCAGTTTTCTACTTTACAATTACTCCTCTTCTTTATTTCATGTGAGGTAGTTTGCAACACGTTTTTTGCCTTTCATTTAAAACCTTTTTCAACAGACAGTCTACGAGAAGAACGCGTGATAACTGAAACAAATCTTAATACATTCAGTACACAAATGTTTTTTCTGAATAAGCAGAAAAACATGTAAAGCGCCAATTACTGTGAAAAAATGTGCAGAGGACAAAATGACCCCTCACGGGCGCACCACCAACGGGGTAACTGGTAGGTACTCACCAGATAAGCCCACTTTTCTCATCATCGGTGGTCATTTTGTCCCAAAGAAAAAAGTGTCCCAACAAAGAAATAATACAATGTGTACGTGCTGTGAGGTGACGGATAATCGCACTCCACGTTGTGACAAAAAGTGATTAAAATTGGCAGGGACACTTTTGTCGCAATCCCTTTTATTATTCACTGAGTGTGAACTGCCAAATTAAAAAATGGGCAGGTTGCTATCCATGCATACCAATACCAAATGCCAACATGTTTCTTTGTCACAAAATCTTTGGCAAATGCTTCAGGGCGAGACACTTCATCACAGCACCAGTGTTGGACACACCATTCAGGTAGACTGTCAATAGCAAAAAAAAAATCAACACACTATATTAAAAACAACTGTTCACCCCATCAACCATCATATTCTGTAGTTGTGTTAATTATAATTTATAATTTACCCTCAATCAGCTTCTGTCTCTCATACCAGCTTTTGAGGTGGAAAAATAGTGAACAAAACTCCACATGTGAGTCCTCCTATCTAATTGACCCTTCAGTCATTGTGTCAATCTAAACTCATACTCCAAGGAAGGAATAAAGGTTTCAGAATATTATATAGCGTGGTTTACTGTCCAGCTGCACATACAAAAACAGGCATGTAGGAAATTATAAAGGGTCAGGATGACCACACATACCGAGGAGGATAGAAACCAATATGACCGTTTATTGACCAACAATCACAAGAACATAAGATCTGCACGGAAAATGCACATATCATTACAACTGACACAGGCTGGAAATTCACCAAAAATGCTGTATCAAATGTTATAATCTTTTACCAAACCTAAGGCATGTGAAAGCCTCGAAACACCATCTCAAAAGATGTGTGATGATATTTCCTCCTATTTTTCCCATAAAATAGAGGTGATATATGACAAAATTCTGAGGACGGGAATTTTGGTGAGCAACCCAGTGCCCTCACATACCACTAAACTGGTTAACTCTGTGCTGCTCAGCGATCTCCCTGCTATTTCCACAACTGAGGTTGAAACTCTGATGTGCCAGATCAAGTCTGGACCTCCGTCTGATTATTTCCCTGCTAAAACCATCCCTTCCCTGGCCAAGCAACTCTGCCCCATAGTGCAGTCTCTTGTCAACCTCTCCCTCACCAAGGGTATTGTGCCGCAGGAATGGAAGGTGGCCCAGGTGAGACCCATTCGGAAGATTCCAGCATCCCATGGTCAGAGCTGCCCAACCTCCGCCCCATCTCACTTCTTCCTTACTTGAGCAAGTTCACAGAGAAATATGTTAATACGCACTTGCCTTACTTTGTCAAACTAACTGGTTGTTTAGACCCCTCCCAGTCTGGGTTTAGGCCCAGATACAGCACCGAATCCGCACTTCTTTTAGTGACTGATAACATCAGAATGTCCCTTGACAAAGGACATTCTATGATTCTGGTGCTGTTGGACCTATCCGCGGCGTTCGACACAGTATCCCATGATATCATGCTCAAAAGATTGGAAGAGGTGGGGCTAAGGGGGTCGGCTCTGGCATGGATGAGGAGTTTTCTGTCCGGGCGTTCGCAAAGTGTCAACCTTGGCCCATATCGCTCAACGCCCATGGAACAGACCAAGGGAGTGCCACAGGGCTCTTGTCTGAGCCCTACATTATTTAACATCTATATCGCTCCCTTGGCCAGCCTCCTGAGGGCCCACGGGTTCATCCCCGTTTCATATGCGGATGATACGCAGCTCCTCTTTCCATTCAGTAAACTCACAACGACGGTCCAATGCTTTTTCTCTTTTGGAATGCGAGCTGCGTCCCAGTGGATGGTAAACAACTTCCTGCAATGTAAATGCGGGAAAAACAGAGGTGATGCTGTTCGGCGAAGCTCCCCTTCTGTGGACCCCGGAATGGTGGCCATCAGATCTGGGTCCTAACCCTGTCCCTAAACTTGTTGTTAAAAATTTAGGCATCAGATTAGACCCGGACCTTAGTCTAAAAGAGCAAGTGATACAGACAGCTGGCTCATGCTTCCACATAATCGGAATGCTCTGGAGAGTCTTTCCACTACTCCCGGACTCTACTCAGAAAACTCTAGTCCAGGCTTTATTGATCAGCCGCCTGGACTATTGTAATGGGCTTCTGATTTCAGCTAATGACTCCTTATTGAGCAGACTTCAAATAGTCCAAAACACTGCAGCCAGATTGGTCCAGAATGTGCCACCTGGGTCACCTTCGCGCCCTCTATTAGTGAAGCTCCACTGGCTGCCCATCCGCCAAGGGATTAAGTTTAAAACCAGCTGCGTTATCCACAAAGCACTTCTTAATATGAGCCCATCCTACCTGGTCAATAAATTTATACCCTACACTCCCTCACGTGCTCTTCGTTCCAGTAGTAAAAAAATTCTTGAAGTATCAATCATTTAGAGGGCAAGATTGGGAGGGAAGGCCCTCTCTTACCTCGGTCCACGTCTCTGGAATGAACTTTCTGACTCTCTGGAAATTATTAAAGACCTTTTTGTTTCTTACCTAATAACTATGCTAGTATCCTAACTTTCCTCAGAGTCTGTGTTAGCGCAGAGATACTCCTTTGGGAGTCAATTCAAGCGCTTTATAAACATATAATAATAATAATAGGAGGAGGAGCTTGGCGGGCATCCGAGATGGCCGCGTGAGCACAGCGCTCTCCGGACCCCCGCCGCTCCCGGCTTAATATCCTGCTTTAATCCTGATTTTTTGCGAGGATTCATATAGAGGACGTTGGGCTGATCTACCTGGACCTTTCAGAAACTGATTTGGACATCGGGTGCCTGAATTATGTTCAATTGAACTTTTGGGCTCCACCCTCGAAGTACGCCCGGGACTGGGTGAGGTTCGGTGGCCGTCTTGGAGTTGAACAACAACGGCAGGGGGATTGGTCTTGCGGGTCCCCTTCTTAAGTTTCGGTTTCGTTTCTGCCTCAGACTGGGACACTGGTGAGAGGGTCGGGACAGAGCTGCGGCCGGGACACGAGTGGGTTGTCTGGCCCTTGGCTGCACTGTTCCTGGAGTGGGCTGCCTCTATCCTGGTGATACCCCTCTTGTAGTCCTTTGGTCCCGGGGCCTCCATTTCTGGTGCCCGGTCCGTCGACCCTGGTGACTTTACTCGTGACGCATCTTCAAAATGGCGGGCAGAGGGGACCGAGAGACGCGCAAGACGAAGACACCTCTGCGCGGGGGTCCGGTTCAATCTAATGTTATGGATCGTTATACCCACTCTAAAGGGTCCCCCGGAGCTGCCCTGCCCGGTCCCATTGCGTCCGATCAAGTAGTGGATGCGTCGACGGAGCCCTCCTTGCAGGACATCATGGGCGCCATTTCTGGCATGAGGGAATCCATAGGCCAACAGTACGAAACCTTGGCCCACAAACTTGAGACTGTGGCAATTGAGGTGAATTTGATTCGAGCCGATCTCTCCAAGACGAACGAAAAGGTGAAGTCGTTGGATATCAAATCATCCAGCCTCACAACGGACGTCTCTGATATTCAGACGGAGATCGGCAATCTCCGTAGGGTGAACGATTTCATGACCCGGCGCTTGGAGGATTTTGAGAACAGGGCACGTCGCTGTAATGTTCGCGTGGTTGGTGTGCCGGAGAATCCAGAACCCCACTCGGTTGATCTCCTGGTTGAAGACCTCATCCAGAACCACCTTTCTCCGTCTGGCCTTAGTAAATTTTTCGCAGTGGAGCGCGCACATCGTGTTCCAGGGGGCCAGGGCAAGCCAGGCGCCCCGCCGAGACCTATTATTGCAAAGCTTTTCCACTATAGAGATCGGGACGCTATCCTGCAGGCCTCGCGGGTGAAGGGCCCGGTGGCCTTTGAGAATGCCACGGTGAACTTTTATCCGGACTTTTCCCAACAGGTCCAGAAGCAGCGTATGGGATTTCGTGGTGCCAAGAAGCGTCTTAGGGACATGGGGATGCGTTACGCAATGCTCTTTCCGACTAGGTTGCGGGTGGAGTATAATGATCGTACTTTCTTCTTTGATCGGCCAGATGATGTGAATGACTGGCTAGACTCCCTGCCTCACCGACCTCCTGAGACTGAGTCCGAAGCCCACCCGGGCGGTGCTGAGGGTGGCGTAGAGAGCTGAACATTTTATCTTTGACTGATGCCTTGTTTTGTATACCTTCTCCAGGGATGTAAGCCTATGTTCCTCTCCCTCACATGTGTTTTGATGTATGATCTTTTCTCGTCATTGGTTTGATCGGGAGGCGGGTGGGACGGAGCCTTTCCTCCTCCGGGGTCTTTGTGTAGAATAGGGGTTCTTGGGCGACAGGCACACTGCAGGTTGGGGTGGCTTTTTAGCTTTTTGCAGGGGTGCAGGGTGGGGGGTGTTTTCTTGTTACCTGGGGGGTGGGTGGTTGGGAAGTTTGTTGTTTGTGTGTTTTGGGTTCAAGGCGACTTTATTCTGTATCTGGACTGCTTTTTATGGTCATGCTCATTGGTGGGGGGTTTGGGCTTTTTCGGGTGGGATGGGGGTAGCGGGTTGAGATTTGTTTCGTGGAACGTTAATGGTCTGGGAGATCGTATCAAGCGAAGTGTGGTGTTGAAATGTATACGACGTTTATCTCCTGACATTGTTTTCCTGCAGGAGACTTATTTGATAGGCAATGTTTGTCATGCAATGAATAGGTGGGGCTATCGCCTCGTAGCGCATTCGGGGTTTACCTCGGGTTCCAGGGGTGTGGGTATCCTTGTCCGGGCTTCCCTCCCCCTGGCTATTGATGATGTTATTCAGGATGATCGGGGGCGGTATGCTGTTCTTGTGGGTCGATATGAAGGCCGTGCCCTCTCCTTATTAACTGTTTATGTGCCCCCCGGCTTGCAGACTTCTACCTTTTCAGATTTGGGCCGTGTCTTGTTGGACCTCCCTGATAGTACTCTCTTTCTGGCTGGTGATTTTAATTCAGTAGTCTCCGGTCTCCACGATCGCCACCCCCCTAGGGATACCCCTGCGGCTCAGCAGTGGTTGGGTGGATTTTTGGATACCTTTGGCCTGGTGGATTGCTGGAGGCTTTTGCATCCTACGCAGCTTCAGTACACCTTTCACTCTGGGGCCCATGGGAGTCTGTCTCGGCTGGATTATTTCCTGATGCCTGCGGCTCAGTCCCCAGCGGTGCGTGAGATAGTGCACCTGCCCAGGGGTATCTCTGACCACTCTCCGCTCTGGCTTCGTTTTGAGGTTGGAGTGGAGGCAGTGGGCCGGGTGGCCCCCATTAATCCGTGGTACCTCACCTCCCCCGAGACCCGCACCCTTTTGCTTAAGTCCTTTGACTCGTATTTTCTGGATAACGAGGGGTCGGTTTCCTCTGCTGTGTCCCTATGGGAGGCCTTTAAGACCGTGATTCGTGGGCAGGCCCTCTCCCTTATTGTTGAGGCTAAGAGAGCGAGAAATAGAGGGGTGGTTGATCTTGAGGGGGAGATTTCTGCATTGGAGGAGGGTTTGGAATCTGGTGTCACGCCTGAGAAGCTCCATGCCCTGGGTCTGAAACAATTTGCTTATAAGTCCATGGTCACAGATGCCGCCAAAGTGATGTTTCGGGAGCAACAGGGTCGTTTGTATGATGTGGGTGACAAAGCGGGTAAATTGCTGGCATGGCTGGATAAGAAGGAGAGAGCTAATCGTGTGGTACCCGTGATTCAGTCTGCGAGTGGTGTGAGTGTAACGGACCCGATTGGAATAGTTGACCGGTTTGCCGATTACTTCCGTGTGGTGTATACCCCTGTGTCTGAGAGGGATGTGGTTGACTCTCGCCTTTTGTTGCGTGATATAGCCCTGCCCATTGTTTCCGATTTAGACCGTGTGGCGTTGGACTCCCCCTTTACGGTTGATGAGATAGCTACTGCCATCCGTTCCCTCCGTTCGGGCAAAGCATTGGGCCCGAACGGGTTGCCGATCGAATTGTACAAGTTGCGTCCCGATAGGGTGGCTCCGTATCTTCGCGCCATGTTTCTGGAGTCCCGGGAACGGGGTATTCTCCCTTATGATCAGAGACTGGCCACAATAGTTGTCATCTCCAAGGAGGGTAAACCACGTGATCTTTGTTCCTCCTACAGGCCCATATCCCTGCTAAATGTTGAACCCAAGGTATTGGCGAAACTCCTGGCATCCCGTCTCTTGACGGTCATTAGTGACTTGGTCCATCCGGATCAATCTGGATTTATCCCGCATCGCAACACGGCTCTGAACCTGCGTCGTCTTCACGGCGCGTTTGCGTGGGCGGGGCTTCTGACGGAGCCGGCCATTTTGGCATCGTTGGATGCTTCCATGGCCTTCGACACGGTGGAGTGGCCTTATCTTTGGGCGGCTCTTGAGAAATTTGGTTTTGGGCCTGAGTTTATTGGTTGGGTCCAGTTATTGTACGCGGAACCTCTGGCGCAAGTAGTGGTGAATGGTAGGGTCTCGGCTCCTTTCACCCTTGGTAGGGGTACCCGTCAGGGATGCCCCTTGTCTCCGTTACTGTTTGCGCTCGCCATGGAACCATTGGCTGCTTGGCTTCGGTGGGAACCTTCCCTCAAGGGGATCCGCTGGTCTCCGGACTTTGAGGACCGCGTGTCGCTTTACGCGGACGATATCCTTTTATATCTCACCTCCCCGCGTAAATCTCTGTCTGTTCTGTTTGACGTTCTTGCTTCCTTTGGAGCCAATTCGGGCCTTGTTATTAACTGGACCAAGTCCTGTGTATATGTTCTTTCGGGGGTTTTGCCCCCCTTGCCGAGCAGACTTCCGATTCAGGTGGTCCACTCGGGTTTCAAGTATTTAGGGATTTTTATTACGTTGGACCCGGCGCTCCGCTTTGAGCGTAATCTCCTCCCACTATTGCTTAGATTGCGCCTGGATGTGGCCCGTTGGCGTAAGCTTCCTTTGTCTCCTCTGGGCAGGGCGGCTCTGTTTAAAATGATGTCCTTGCCGCGATTCCTTTACGCGCTCCAAAACTCCTATGACGCTATTCCTAAAACCTATTTCCAAGAGATTGAGAGTCTTCAGCGGCAATTGATATGGGATGGGCGTCCGCGTATCGCACTCGCAAAGCTCACCATCCCTTGGTATGACGGGGGCATGGCGCTCCCCGATATCAAGCGATATTACTGGGCTTCCCAGTTGTCTGCCATTAATCACGTGATGTTTTCCCCGGGTCGTAATCCTGCATTCGAGATGGACAGATTCCAGCTCCCGGGTGGGGACTTTACTAGAGCACTTTATTCTCGATCGGCCGGGCGCCATCTTGTGGGCCCATCCAAGATCGCAGTAACTGTATGGCGAGCTGCGAATGTGAGTTTGGGGTGGGAGGATCGCTTGACGTTGGCGACGCCGCTTTACGCCTCGGAACATTTGGGCGGACTTTGGTCTACCAAGGGTTTCGACCGCTGGGATATGATAGGGATTTGTAAGGTGGGTGATGTGTGCTCGAACGGTTGTGTGAAGTCGTTCCAGGCCCTCCAGGCGGAATATGGTTTGAGTGGTAGGGAATTTTTTCGCTACCTGCAGGTCCGGCATGCCCTCGCCTCAGTTTTGGTTCCTAATGAGGCCCTGCCTGAATCTTCCCCCCTCGAGGACCGTGTCCTTGATGGGCATCTTCCCGATAGTACTATTTCTCTGATTTACAAGAAATTGATCAATAATCGGGCGGACTTATTGGTCCGACTTCGAGAGGCTTGGGTTGGCGATGGGTTGGAGCTGGACGACGAGGATTGGCAGTCGGCACTCTCTTCTCCCAAGGAGGTGGCCATTCCTGCCCGTCTCCGTTTGGTTCAACTTAAGATTCTTCATCGAGTTTATGTCACGGGTCCGCGTCTGGTGACGATGGGCTTTTCTTCGGATGGGCTATGCAAGCATGGTTGTGGTTTGAATGCGACCTTTTTACATATCCTTTGGGAATGCCCGGCTGTAGCGGCTTACTGGACTGCTGTGCTTGAGGTGATGACTGCTGTGACTGGTGTTGCCCTGCGGCCGGAGCCGCGACGGTGTCTGTTGAATGTGTGGGAGCCCACTGACTACTCTGTGGCCCAGACCAGATGGGCTACCCTGGGATACATGATTGCGAAGCGGGATGTTGCGCAACTCTGGGGCGCTTCCAGGCCCCCTGAGGTCTCGAAGTGGGAAGACAACATGGACTGGTCCATGTTTCGTGAGAAGACGGTTTATGTGGCCAGGGGCAGACCCAGGGCGTGGACGAAGGTTTGGGGCCAGTGGAATGATTATCGTGGGGATATTTGCACCCCTCCCCTTGTAGGCACTGCTGAGATTGTCCTATCTCCCTAGACGTGCGTTCCCGGAACCTCCCCATACGGGTTTTTTCTATATTTCCGGTTCTCCCCGCTGCTCCCCTCCCCCCCCTCCCGACTCGATTGGAGCCTCCGGGCTCTGGGTGTGTTCTCCTGATCGTGGACCGTCCCCTCCTTTCTTTGGGCTGACCTTAATTATCGTGCATTCGCCTTTTAGTGTTTGTTTTTCTTTTGTAAAATAAAAAATTCGAGTTGCTCTGTGATATATGTAGAGTGATGCTTTGTGCTCGAGCTGTACCCGACCACGGGTGTACATTTCTGTTTCATGCATTGTGCCTTGTTATTAGCGGCCAGCCCGTGCGGTTGTAGGCCCATTCTTGTACTTTTCTATGCTTGCTCTAATAAAGGTTTTTGAAAAAAAAAATAATAATAATAATAATAATAATAATATTAAACTGTTACTGCCTATTTCATCGGGAAGTATATTCCTATGCCATGCAACCCCAATATGTCGCTATATATTCAACGCCATCAAACTGGAATACAATATCTTTCAGACTCTTAGGGCCCGATGTAGGTAATTTAATTTTACTACTTCTTAAATACCAAATCATACCGATTCGGTATTTAAGAAGTGGTAAAATGGAGGGGGGGGGGGGGGGGGATGGAGGTATTTCAGAATCGGTAAATACCGAATCGTTGAGATTCGGTATTTACCGATTCTGTAAATACCGATTCGGTAATGCCCATTGATTCCTATGGGCATTGAAGCCCATAGGAATCAATGGGCATTACCGAATTGGTATTTACCGATTCGGTAAATTCCGATTGCAGCAAGGGTGCAGGGGGTGTCACTTTGACACCCTCTAGCACCCCAAATACAGGCATGTGTGCCATGTGGCACACAGACATGCCCTAAGGGCATGTCTGTCTGTCACATGGCACAGGTGTACATGCACAGATGTGCATGTACACCTGTATTCGGTATTTTATCACCCAATAGGATTGGGTGGTAAAATACCGAATTCTGAAGGCCTGTAGCACTGTAAACAGTGCTACCTACATGTGGAATTTACCGAATCGGTAAAATTACCGATTTGGTATTTTACCGAATCGGTAAATTTACCGATTCGGTAAATTTACAGATTGTGCAAAATATTGCCTCCTACATCTCAATCACCAAATACCGGTCGGTAACGACCGAATTCGGCCGTTACCGACCGGTATTTGATGACCTACATCGGGCCCTGAGTGTCTTTCAATACCACGGAGTTATAGCCTTTGTGGCGCCGCGGCCAGGGCGACTGACGCTGGAATCTGGGGATCACGGTTCGATCCCCGGCACCGGCGGCAGATTAGCCCAGCACCATGCGACTCTGGGCAATAGCTTGCTTAATCTTCCCGACGGCCCCCAGCGCCTAGAGACCCTTACGGGTGATTGTGCGCTTTACAAATGTGGATTATTATTATTATTATTATTATCTGCTATGTGTGGCATTAATTAGCTGTCACTGTTTAGTCAAACAAAGGGAGGCGCTTATACCCACTACTCCCGCATAAAGTTCCCAATGCAGAGTACTGGACATTTAAGTCTTGAAACATGATACATGGTATTACGTTTCAAACGTCACCCCAGAGTCAAAAATATATAACACCTCCAGACATCGTCTCACACTCGATCTTGACTCCTTACCAACTGGGGCCTCACGGAGCATATCGTCTCCTCCTTCATCTCCCCGCCGCCTCGACTGATTGTTTAAAAACTCTCTTTGCGTCAAGTCACGTGTGCTCGTCACCGACGCAATGTTATGGGCGCCATCTTGGAATGGGAAGGTATTAAACCAGCCATTCCACACAGTTTTAATAAATACAAAGTTTAAAACGTTTTGGCACCCTCGTAATGATCGCAACAGCAATCTTACAATGCGTAGCCGAAAAAGCCTGTATTTGCCACTAAAAAGTGTTGATTTGTCTTTTTCTCTTTCATAATCTCTAATATGTGTCAATATATCTACAAGTCCAACTTTATGAGACAACCCGGAGTATTGTTACAGCGGATAGGTGCTGGTCTAAAAATGCCCAAACCAAAATCAAGAAATACATATGGGGAATAGTAAGTGAAAGTTTTTTGAAAATGGAAGTTTTTTTTAAAAAAACATACAATCCCCCATTTCTTTTATTGTGGTCGTTTTTCATACCACCAATTTGTTGTCAATAAAGTTCGTTTTTGCAAAAATAACTCATTAAAAAATCGAGGTGGGTCAGAGATAGACAGAGATGTTCACAGTCCCTCCCACCGAGACACCATCACTGACACAAAAGGGTTCCATATTCAAAAGGAAGAACACACAAGGGGCAAAACTGCTTCCACAAAATTACAATGCAGTTGTTGCTCATATAGAAAGGCAGACCACGGGACTGGTTAACCAAACCTATTCCATTCGATAAATTCATTCAACCCTTGTTGGTCGCTCTTCTCTTGAAAAATCCACTGTGCTTCCTTAGAAAAGAGGATCTTTTCAACATTCTGTGGGTTACCCAGAACTTTCTCAAGGATTACCCAGGTGAAGCTATGTTTTGCTGTGTGGCAGTGTTGTACTAGTTTGGTTGTCAATTTCCCCGCCTGTATTGTGCTTAGATGTTCTTGCACCCTACTCTTAATATTTCTTGATGTGAGCACTATATATTGAAGTCCACATTCACAAAGTAATCTGTATACCACATTAGTGGTGTTGCAATTACTGAAATGGTTGAGAAACCACTCCCTCCCTGATGTTAAAACTACGCTTGTGGTTTTCTTAGTCAAAGGGCAAACCGAACAGGATCCACAAGGGAAATGTCCCTTTGGAATAGTGGTCTCGTTATTTTTCTGTACAGACGGAGCACGGGTAAGGACCAGTTTGTCCTTGAGGTTGCTCGATCTCTTAAAGGCAAACCTGGGAGGTGGACATTTCCCTTGTGGATCCTGTTCGGTCTATCTCTGACCCACCTCATTTTTTGAATGAGTTCTTTTTGCAAAAACGAACTTTATTGAGAACAAATAGGTGGTATGAGAAACAGCCACAATAAAAGAAATGGGGGATTGTATGTTTGTTTTTAAAAAACTTCCATTTTCAAAAAACTTTCACTTACTATTCCCCATATGTATTTCCTGATTTTGGTTTGGGCATTTTTAGACCAGCACCTATCCGCTGTAACAATACTCCGGTTGTCTCATAAAGTGGGATTTGTAGATATAATGATACATATTAGAGATTATGAAAGAGAAAAAGACAATTCAACACTTTTTAGTGGCAAATACAGGCTTTTTCAGCTACGCATTGTAAGATTGCTGTCGCGTTCATTGCGAGGGTGCCGTAACGTCTTAAACTTTGTAGTTATTAAAACTGTATGGAACGGCTGGTTTAATACCTTCCCAGCTACTTTAAACCCTTGTCAGGTAAATTAGATTCTCTGACAAGAGAAGTCACCAGGCTGAGTAGGGAGCTATCCCTCCAAAATAAGTCTGATAAATTAGACTCACTGAATAGTGAAGTCACCAGGCTGAATGGGGAGCTAACCCTCCAAAACAAGATACTTATGGCGTCTAAAGAAGCATTGGTGGAACGCCCTAAAAACATGGGTAATGAAACCACTGAAACAACACCAATAGTTGTAGCAGGTAATGAAGGGAGGGAGGCCATCACCAGAGGGGGGTAGGTAAACAATATATTAGTAATACGGTGAACACTCAGGAAACAGAAACCCAGATGGGGAAACGAAGTAACACTATAAATTTACCACCAGATTGCGACCCATACGTAGCAGTTACGATGAATGTTCCGGCACTAAGCTAAACCCAAAATGAAAACCCTGATTCACTCAAGAATAAAGTGGTACACTGGCTGAATTTCAACTGTGGGTTCCCAGTGAATTGTTCTGACCAGATCCTTACAACCAGAGGGTTAACTGGATAGGACCTTCCAAAAAGAGTATACAGGGTGATTGCGTTATCATTAATTTTAATAACCCAAAATGTGCCAGTATCTTATTGCTTAGAGCAGCTATGTGGCCACAGGAAGCACAGGGTATTGGTCTCTTTTACAGCCCACAACTGAATGTAACTCGGGGAGAGAGACCTTTGAACTTGCTTCCTAAAAGAAGGGCTTTATCATTAAATTCCCCCCTGTATGAGGTGCCGGTGTCTAATCCATTCCAAGTATTCAGTACCCTTGATACTAATGATTGACAGGTTCTGGACCACCCTATAATGGATATGGCTGTTACCGGGCCTAACATTATAGAGGGGTTATTTATAGGTGCAAGGGATGCCATGGCTGAGGATATCCCCTAGCATGATACTTGCCCTGGAGCCGCAAGCAATACCAATATAGAGGATGGGGCCCCTCATGCGGAAAACATAACCCCACTATCAGAGCCTGCGGCTATAAGCAATAGCAAAGGGATATCTATAGCTAGTTGGAATATAGCTGGGCTGGCCTCAAAAAGAGAAACGTTGGGGTGGGCGGATTTTCTTAGTTCCCATGATATAATATGTCTCAAAGAGTCCTGATGTACCGAATCTGTTAGTTATGATGGGTATGTCTCGTATAATCTACAAGCACAAGGTTTGGTGTTTGGGAGAGCAAAGGGTGGCCTCTTAGTTCTTGTTTCGACAAATTTGCCATTGGAAGTGAAAAGGTTTCTGAATATTGGGGCACATGTGCAGATTCTTTGGCTATCTCAAAAACATGTCAGAGATGTTCTTTTAATCAATTATTATAATAATGTTTTTGATACTACACGGTTTAAAATCATTAAGGAACTAGAGAGTGTGATTGAGAAATTAAGTACAGATGAAAATTGTATTTTTAATCTTATTTGGGTGGGTGACTTTAACACTCCAATATGTCCGTTGTCTACCTCAAGGGTTTGCGGAGTGTAGCGAGTTGCAGGTGAAGATGACTCCCATTTTCCTCACAATTCATATGGAGAGTCAATAAACAAAATGATGGCAGATTATGACCTGGAATTATTGCAACCCGGAGTGACGGAAGTGGTAATATGATTCCCACCTTTATTGGTAAAAACCCGAATTCTATTATTGATGACGTCTTGATATCCTCGAATATCTCCCCCCTCTGTATGACACCTAGGATAGAGGAATCCCAACTTAGTGACCATCATTGCATTATTTTTACTACTGTAATTTGGGAATCCAGGCCTGCCAATATTACGAGAAGTGTGGGTAATATTGTACCTTATAGATCGAATGGCACCAGGATGAGATGGAAGGGGGAGAAAGCAGACGTAGTGTTAAAAAATATAGTGAAGGCCTGTTTTACAGAGATTAACGAAAATCTGACTATTGACAGTGATCCTGCGTCAGTTTTAACGAATTTTAATAATATTAATCTTTGTATTGATAATATTTTTACACGGTCTGGTAATAGGGAAAATAGCCATAATAAGGGTTGGTTTGATCATGCCTGTACCACTCTACTTACTCAGCTAAAACATGCGCTAACAAATAGACCCAGGGACCCTTTGCTTGTAGCTAAATTGCGAATGGATTACAAACTGGCCCTCAAGAGAAGGAAAAAGGAGATGCAGTTGGAGGCATGGGAAAAACTCACACAGGCGGCAATTACATCTAACTGTCAACTGTTTTGGGCTACTGTTAACTCGCCATTTTTAAAAGATGATTATGGCCCCAGAGTTATTATACCATGTAAATAGTGAGGCCTGGGTAACCCATTTTTCAGGGATTTTTAAATTAACAATACTCCCAATGACGATACCGGTACCTGGCCTATAGTCCTGTTAAACTTCACCTTAGATGAGGTGGAACAGGGAATTAAAGCAAGTAAGGGTGGAAAGGCACTGGCCCGGATGGGGTCCCTATTGACGTATATAAAGCTATTCCTGCATTATGGGGCCTTTTATTAACAACTGTTTTTAATGCTGCTGTAAGCAATGGTGCCCCACCTACATGGGGAGAATCCATCATTATTCCCATTTAGAAGAAGGGGGATAAATCGGAAGCTAGGAATTATCGTCCGATCTCCCTTCTGGATTCCTCTATTAAAATAATGAGCAGGGTTCTGTTA
The DNA here is from genome assembly GCF_964261635.1 of Lissotriton helveticus. NCBI lineage: Eukaryota > Metazoa > Chordata > Amphibia > Caudata > Salamandridae > Lissotriton > Lissotriton helveticus. The sequence continues at coordinate 938,178,553 of NC_136068.1, forward strand.
GTCAGACTTGAAGAGTGGGCAGAGACTAACGGGATTTTGGCCAATACCCAATATGGCTTTAGGAAAGGAAGAGGAACATTGGAACAATGTATCAATTTAGATTTAATCATTGGTAAATATACCTATGCCAAACAAGGTTCCATCTTCCTCTGTTTTGCGGATTTAAGCAGTGCGTTTGATTTAGTTGATCATTCAATTTTATGGCGAACACTACTGAGACTTGGGGCCCTGGAAGGAAAAATATATATTTTTTAGCACGGCTGTACAAAAAACTACAGACCTCTGTCCGGTATGGGGTCAGAGGGGAATGCACACCAAAATTTGATGTGAGATGTGGCATTAAACAAGGCTGTGTCCTTGCCCCTCTGCTTTTTACTCTTTTTATTAATGAGATAGATGCTGTATTAAAACAAGTAAAATCAGATGCCCCTCAGATAAAAGGGATAGAGGTACCAGTACTGCTTTATGCAGACGATGCGATTAATAGATAGGTTAGCAGATTTTATAATAGAAAGAAAGATGCAGATTAATAAGAGCAAAACTTATACCATGGTCTGTGGTAGCGGTCGTAATAAGTATTATCCCTTTTTTATAGATGATCAGAAAGTCCAACAAGTGGACAAATTTTGTTACTTAGGGATTACCTATTCAAGAGAAAGAAAGTGGACCCATGAAATAACTAACGTCCGGGCCAAAATGGCCAAAAGTGCTCATGGAGTTTTCAGATTTTCATCTAAATTAGGCGACAGACGCATAAGGGTCATGCTGCAGATCTACCAGTCCGATACGCCTCGATCGCAATGTATGGTCCCGGGGTTTGGGGACATTACCATGATAGTAGCTTATTAACGGAGGAAAATAACTTCCTCAAAAAACTACTAAGTTTACCACCCTCTGCCCCCACTGAACTAATTCATAGAGAAGTTGGAATTAGTTACTTGTCAGATCTGATAGCTTTAAGGCCTTTAATGACCTGGCGTTCCATTTGGTTAAAAGAGGAGACCGCTTTTAATAGACTAATAATAGAAGATTGCCTTGAACTAGACAACTACCTTAAGATACCTTGGCTAAAGTATTTAGTACACAGTTTTAAAGAAATATTTGATTTAAATATACTGGCCAACCCCCGCGTTGTAGTCGAAATGCCTAAAGCAGAATTGAAAAATATGTTCCTGCTATTTAGAGCTAAAAGGCGGTCACATAACACCGAGCAACTGTTGACCTGTTTGTTTTATAACAGATACTTAGTCGGGGAAGGATTCCAGATATATTTGAGCCAGGTATCAAGAATATCACATAGGTATGTTCTTACCAGATTAAGGTTTGGACTGGTGCACCACCTGGTAGCTTTCCCACATATTAAAAAGCACCCGGTAGGTCCCTGTCCCTGTGATGGTCAAACCAAGCAAAGCACAGTGCACTTTCTTCCTATTTGTAATTTTTATATTAATTATCGCATTGCTTATTTGAAACCTATGTTTTTAAAGTATGGTATTTTTTGTGTGGATGCAGCTATGAGGCTGCTTTTTATGATGCAGGAACCTGATATATGCTTTTTTACTGCTACTTATCTACTTAAATGTATTAATGCAAGAAAAAGTATGATGTTTTAACTCCTGGTTTTTAATTGATTTTTTCTGTATTAATCTCTATCCATACAATGATGTATTATCCATGTGCTTTTATGGTTGTTTTTTACACAAACCGAATAAAGCTTTATGAATCGAATCGAAACCTTCCCATTCCAAGATGGCGCCCATAACATTGCGTCGGTGACGAGCACATGTGACTTGACGTTAAGAGAGTTTTTAAACATTCAGTCGAGGCAGCAGGGAGATGAAGGAGAAGACGATACGCTCCGTGAGGCTCCAGTTGGTAAGGAATAGGGAGGCCAAGATCGAGTGTGAGACGATGTCTGGAGGTGTTATATATTTTTGACTCTGGGGTGACGTTTGATACGTAATACCATGTATCATGTTGCAAGACTTAAAAGTTTGGTATTCTGCATTGGGAACTTTATGCGGGAGTAGTGGGTATAGCGGTACAAAAGGGGGTGGTGATGGACGGAGCATCTGAACCAATCTAACACTCACACCCAGTCAAAAGATCTGGGTTTGATCCATCACCGTTCTTTAGCCCACTATGCCACCCCAGTTCAGACATGGCTATATGCAAATCAGTCTGACCCTGTGCCTCATGGGAACTGCCAAGCCATGCCTTCCCTGGACTGGAAACAAGCTTCCGAGGACCGGTTTCTGGCATTCCAGCCGTCTTCAGCCCCGCTTGCTTGAATCCAGTGGCAAAGTGAGCAAGGGAATCACGTCTGAGCATACCCTGCCACACTTATGGCGGCAAAGCGGTAAAAAAGGGGGTGGTGATGGACGGAGGATCTGAACCAATCTAACACTTTATGGATCAAACCCAGATCTTTTGACTGGGTGTGAGTGTTTGATTGGTTCAGATGCTCCGTCCATCACCACCCACTTTTGTACCGGAGTAGTGGGTATAAGCGCCTCCCTTCGTTTGACTAAACGGTGACCACTAATTAATGCCACACGTAGCAGCTAACGGTTGAAGGCTATAACTCTGTGCTATTATAAGACACTAAGAGTCTGAAAGATATTGTATTCCAGTTTGATGGCTTTGAATATATCAACATATTGGGGTTGCATGGCATAGGAATATACTTCACGATGAAATAGCCAATGCAGTAACAGTTTAATATATCCTTGGGGTATGGGTTTAGATTGACACAACGACTGAAGGGTCAATTAGATAGCAGGACTCACATGAGTAGTTTTGTCTACTATTTTTCCACCTCAGAAGCTGGTATGAGAGACAGAAGCTGATTGAGGGTAAATTATAAATTATAATTAACACAACTATGGAATATGATGGTTGATGGGGTGAACAGTCGTTTTTAATGTAGCGTGTTGTTTATTTCTTTTGCAATTGACAGTCTACCTGAATTGTGGTTCCAACACTGGTGCTGTGACAAAGTGTCTGGCCCTGAAGAATTTGCCAAATATTTCGTGGCAAAGAAACATGTTGGCATTTGGTATTGGTATGCATGGATAGCAACCTGCCCATTTTTTAATTTGGCAGTTCACACTCAGTGAATAATAAAAGTGATTGCGACAAAAGTGTGCCTGCCAATTTTAATCACTTTTTGTCACAACGTGGAATGTGATTATCCGTCACCTCACAGCACGTACACATTGTTTTATTTCTTTGTTTGGACACTTTTTTCTTTGGGACAAAACGACCACGATGATGAGAAAAGTGGGCTTATCTGGTGAGTACCTACCAGTTACCCCGAAACATTTGTTTTCTGAATGTATCAAGATTTGTTTCAGTTATCACCCGTTCTTCTCGTAGACTGTCTGTTGAAAAAGGTTTTAAATGAAAGGCGAAAAACGTGTTGCAAACTACCTCTCATGAAATAAAGACGAAGAGTAATTGTAAAGTAGAAAACTGCAGTAATAGACACACGTTCTTCATGCCTCAAGGATTGCCTTAGAGACCGGGTCTTTGTTGTTTATGATATTTGAGTGGAGGGCGACCCGTAGTTTGTTTTCCCTCTGTGCTCCTTATTGAATAGATATATTACTTCTAAACAAACAGTGAAGTGCAATTACCTTGCAGGAACTAGGGTCATTGTTTGAATGGTGCAGGAGGTGCAGTGGCAGGGGGACCAAAAGTTCCTAGGAAACCCACCTGTATACCGATTATTGCTATATTTGAATACTAATCAAGCAGTCACATGTACAGCTACCTTGCAGGCACTCGGGTCATGAATTCAATGGTGCAGCAGGTGCCAAAAGGTTAAGAAACCAACCGAACAGCGATTATTGCCATAATTTACCACTACACAAGCAGTCAGGAGTGCTTTTTTAGTTCTTTTGTAACCATTGCACCCAAAGAAACACATAGCCAAAAGCACTGCTGTAATAAAACCTGTAACCTATTGGACTGTTTTATTTACCTACAACCTATGTTACATCCAGTGAATTCATATGGCACATTTTGACACTTTTTGTATGGTGCTAAAATACTTCTGAATCTGAGGGAATCCTCTGTTCTGTATCATTAACACTTCAGCTGTTGTAAACACTATAAAAATACTAAAACCTTTCCATATGGCATTCAATTCCAAGCTTCGTCAAAGCCAACAGGTACAGACAGGTATTTAAAACAACTGTAAGATATCTTTTGGAGTCAACCCTTTGACTAGGGTCAACATCAACGTTCTGCATAACAGCAGGAGAGGAGACAGCATGGATGCTATCAGCGAGGAACTCTAGATTTTGATGCCTGCACCGTACAATATACTTGTGCACTGAACAAGAGAGAAGACACGACCTAAAGGACAACAATATCTTTCTTTTCCCTTCTTTATTAGAGCAATCATATCTATATCCATTTTGGTAAGATCTGGTACCCAATGTTACATGATAAAATAAGACTTGTGCTGTGTGCACAATCCACAAAAAAATGTATCTTTCCATTTTTTATAGGATGTTGATTGGATAAAATGTATGCATTGGTGGGCAAAGACGAGTTTTGTAGAATGCAAATAACATATTCCTTCCTTCTCAGGCTTCTCAAACCAAAAGCATTGCCAAGTTACAGCCTCCAGCAATGGACTGTGGTTACCCGGCTTCCACGTTATTATGTACTTCACTTAGGCCTTGGTCTGTATTATGGAGCTGTCTATCATGCTAAAATATACGTAAGGATTATTTACAGGTGCAGAATTTTGCATAACTGGCAACTGCAATAACTCTGGTTTAAAAAAAACACATATTTTACTCAGTGCTTTAAATGGGCCGGTACTCACCGGTACTGAGTACCGGCACTTTTTTATTTTCTCCCTTTGAGTACCTGCACTTTTTCCTCAATCAAGGACAGTACCGGTACTCACAAGGGCCTGGCTTTGACGCAGATGTCGCTCCTACATTGCTCCCTTAATCGATCACCTCGGCAGCAGCTATTGGTCACCGTGGGAGCCTGGGCCGAAAGACAACTGCTCTTGTCACCAGCACACCGTGAGCTGCCTGTACTGCTCTGGAAGTCATCAGAGCAGAGGTGTGGCTTTGTTCTTACACAGCGGGTGTTTACAGGAGGCTGTAAAACTTAATGGTGTGAAAGGCATTGTTCATGGTGACTCAGGGCTGCAATAACGCTTCCGTAGCAGAAATCACAATAGGTAAACTGCTGCCATTAGACTTTTTAACACAAATTCACCAGTACAGTGTGCATCTACAAAACACAAGCATTTTTTCAAGATACTGTTGCCTGTAGTGGGTATTTTCAATAAGCGTCAACAGAAAAAAAGTTTTCAAGTTTGCGCTTGCATTCACTATCTCTAACCATCGGCCCACAACTAAAATGCCTATTTGCATGTGTAAATAATATGGGATCTCGTTACCAAACACACTGATCCCTCCTGTTCATCGACCTTGAACGGAAGCGAAGGAGGGAGGCCAGTGAAAACGTGATATGAACAGAGATGTGTGCAGCTAGCTAGAGCTAATCCATCTGTGCTTACATGCCACAAGGAAGTTTACAGCTGTATTTTTATCAAAAGCCAAAAATGTAATTCATGACTAGGTACATGCGTGTAACTCGCACTCATGATTGTAATGTATTGCACACTGATTGGACGCCAAAAACAGGAAAACTGATTTTTTTTCTCCTATTTTGCACCTCCAGGTGGTCCTTTATACAAGTTATTTTGGTAAAACACAGAAAACAAGTGTCATTTTTAATAAGCCCTATCTCCTGACCGGGACTTAATGTCAGTACCCATATTTCGATTCAGACAGACTCTCTTGCCATTTGTAATGTGATGTAAATGTCTGTTGCTTTTTTAAAATATTTATTTGCTCGACAGTTTAAAATTCAAGAATACATTTGACATTTTCTTCATGAAGTATATGAGGCATAAAATATAAGTTATCTAAATTAACATACCTGGGCTCGCACTAAATACTGCAAAGTAATGTCAACAAAAGATTTTAAAGCAATTCAAATTATCCAACGGAGATGTTTATTTCATCATGTGTGCTGTGTTAAACATAATGGTGTAAATTTTAATTACAAAGTGTTTTAAGATAAACCGGCAGATACCTTTAATCATCGAATATCACATGTGCAACATGTTTACTCTGTCCACCACTTCTTTTCAACCACATAAAATGGAATGTTGAAAGGTTGAGCCACCAGCAGCAATTTTGTCTCTGGGCTAACATTCCTCATCCTGTGGCAGCAAGAGAGAATATGCTGCTTACTGAAGTTACACAAAGTATGTCCCTTAGAAAGCAACTCTGGTTTCCATTTTAAACAGAAACACTCACTAGTGCAGATAATGAAAAGAGTGTGATGAATTGCTTGCATTTTTGTAGCTAAGCACATTAACTAATCATAAGAAACAAGAAGCCGGGCCTCTCTCAAGTAAGAAATATTGGGACACCATGAGTAGCAATATAATCAATAACTCTGGTGGGTAATGCACTCACCATAAAATTGCATAGAGGGTCATTGTGCCTGCTGGAAAGCACAACATGCAACATGTAGATCAGAGATTTTTTTTATTTTTTATTTATGTAGATAGCTACGTGGGATACTGCTTTTGTTGCATAGATCCTTCCCTGTAGGTCACAAGTTAACATCGTTGGCATATGTCTTAGTTAATTGTTTCGCTACAGCAACGACCTGCATCCAACAAGGCATATATATAGAACCTTACTGGTTTTTCCATAATCTTTTAATTTTTTAAGGTTGAAGAAAAAGGGTTACTTTGGGTGGTAATAAACACTGATTGGTAAGTGCTATATAAATGGTTATTAGTGTAAAAAACTAATGGAGAGATACATCTGATATTCTAACAATGCATGCAGATTTCTTGCATAAAAAGCTTGAAAAGGTAAAAAACGTAGCCCCGCCCCTTACTCCGCCTTTAGCACCGTCCTTATGCCCTCCCCAAACTCCACCCCCCATCTATCCCTCCTTTTGATGAGTACCTGCACTTATTTTTGTCCGTTTAAAGCACTGATTTTACTCAATTGGCAAAGTCGAGTATCCAAGTCATCGCTAATAACACAGGGGCTGTTAGTTTAAACTTTGCAAAACATTTGCTGTTCACGTCGTAAACATTAAATGTCAGAAATGTTAGACACTTTGTGATTGGTAAATGTTTAAAAACATCTGTTGTCTATAAATTAAAAAAAGTAGTCAACATTTCTTACAGTAGCTAAATCGTACTAAATCGATTTTCAGCACTATTTTTCCATTTACGTTTGTAGGTATAAAATCGTTGTAAAATTTATGAAATTTGTGATGTCTTTTCTTCATTTTGTGAAGTAGGCATACAAGAGATTCTCTAAATTTCGTAGATCTCTAATTGTGATTCGTTTTTTAAGATCAACAAAGAATGCAGAAATGTTGTGTTATTCCATTCGTGATCACCAGGTACATAGACTTGAACTACACAGACCTGCAAATCTGGAGAGGATACTAACGTCTGCACAGCAGGATCTGTCACTGACATTTACCAAAAGCGTTTAAGGCTAGGCTCAGACTGATATATTTTAAAATACTACCTTGAACATTCCAGACACTTGAACAAAATACACCCAGGCATACCAGACATCATAGCTTAGCACAATGGTATACTATTGCACCTTAAGATTACTCTCATTAAGGGCCAGATGTAGGTCGCCAAATACCGGTCGGTAACGGCCGATTTCGGCCGTTACCGACCGGTATTTGGTTTTTGATATGTAGGGGGCCCAATTTTTAACGAATCTGTAAATTTACCGATTTGGTAAATTTACCGATTCGGTAAAATACCGAATCGGTAAATTTACCGAATCGGTAAATCTAGATGTAGGTGGCACTTAAAATAGTGCCACAGGCCCTTAAGAATTCGTTATTTACCATGAAATACTATTTCATGGTAAATATAGAATACCTGTGTACATGCACATCTGTGCATGTATACCTGTGCCATGTGACACACATACATGCCCTTAGGGCATGTATGTGTGCCACATGGCACACAAGCCAGAATCAGGGGTGCAACAGGGTGTCAAAGTGACACCCTGTCCCCCTTGACAATTCGGTATTTTTACCGAATCGGTATTTACCGATTCGGTAATTGCCATTGATTCCTATGGGCCTCAAGGCCCATAGGAATCAATGGCAATTACCGAATCGGTAAATACCGATTCGGTAATTACCGATTCTTAACGATTCGGTAATTATTAAAGAATATTTACCTACATAGCATTTACCGATTTGTAAATACCGAATCAGTAAAATTCGGCATTTACGAATAGGTAAATGCCATTTACCTACATCTAGCCCTAAGTCACTTGTACGGCGCACCTGTAACATTCTGAAAGTCGGTAAAAATTATTTTCTTCTAGTGTGGTCGCAATATGTAAAAACTACAAGTGAGGACAAAAAGGAAAATGATGCTCTGCAAATTATGGGACACTTAACTCTTTCATTCCCTACCTGCCTAGCCAACTTCCATTTTATGAAGGCTGGGAGCAGTCACAGCCTAATCTTAAAGGCTTATGCAAGCAATGCCTATGTCCCGCAAATAAGGCAGAATATGCCCCCCATAACTTGTATCTGGAAGACACGAAGATACGGCACACATACATTCAAACAAGACTCAGATACCTTGAGAAGGCTTTAAGAAAAGGGCTGTTAGGCGCAAGAAGAGGGCTCAGACATACCTAGACAGGGATGAGACAAGCAGCCTTTGCTGATTTCATCTGAGTGGTCTTTGACTTCGGTACAAACATATTCATAGGAGGCTCACAGTAACCATAGAAGTACTCGTTGCTACCATTAATGTGATGCCTGACCACACAATAGGGGTCGACAATATCTCAAAATGAGTCAAATGAAAAGAAATCCTGACGTCGCTTAACTCCTCAGTGACATCACACTCAGGTTGCTGATATCAGAGCCATCCCCCTGATGTGACATAAAGGTCACTGACTATAGCTCTCACGTTCCCCCGTGTTATCATATTAGAGTCACTGGTATCACAATAGGGTGTGCACCCATTAAAATGAAGAGCAACATGTACGACCTGTGTTAGTGGTCACAAACGGAGAATCTGGCTGTTTGTGACTGCTAAAGAGCCTTTCCACATGTACTAACCATATTTTACGAGCCAGTAATCTATTACCGACTAGCAAAATAGGCTTTGCGATAAGGTATTAGGAAGGGGCATGTGAGGCTGTCCCTTCCTAATAGGGAGTCGCAGGGGGGGTGTATGTATGTTTTGAGATCGGAAAGCGGTTACAAAACATTCAGATTTTACCGACTCCGTGAAAAGAGGTGGTAACACATTCGCAAATGGGAAGGGGTTACCAAGGTATTCCTTCCCCTTTGTGAATGTGGGAGTCAACATATTTTAAGAGCAGGCAGTGGTCTTATGGAAACTTTTCATTTTTCTTTATTGAATGCTTCATGTTTTCCTTTAAGGAAAATGGGCTGCATTTAAGAAAAATGGCTTTATTTAAATAGTAAACACAGTCTGCTGACCACAGCAGGCCATTATCCCTGTGACTACAGGCCATGCTCAATGGGATCGCAAATTTCAACCTGCCTCATGAATATTGATCAGACAGCTATCCAATGAAAATGCTCCCTCAAGGCCTATATTTCCTATATCATTGAAACTAAGTTCGACATGGGCTCAACAACCAGTTAAATCATTTCAATAAAGCTAACATAGTTGATTTTATCATCATTATTTATTTGATTTCTTTATATATTTCATTACAGTTCATTTTCTTTCTTGTTTCACCTTTAAAACTTTTGTTTGTATAAATATTTCAATAGAAGACGACCCACTAATCAAAGGAAAAAGTCTCAAGCCGCAAGCAAACAATCCAGTCCGGATGGGCTAGCCGAGAAGGAGACAGGGCGATAACAAAAAAGCCTTGTTTGCAATCGGAGACCAGCGTTTACCGTAAATGATGATGCCAGCCAATGGGAATGATGGGCGGGGCTTCAAGTCCCTTTCTGAAATTTTCTCGACTATAATAAGCCTCGCAGAGCGAGGAGCGCATGCGAGACCTAAAAAAAATCTAAACACATAGATCTATGAACTAAAAACAATTTGCGTTTATGAAATATTAACAGGGGCAGTCATTTAAACGTAATCCTCTCCTTGAAAATGATTTCTTCCTTAAAAATGGTGGGGACCTCCTATGTCCAAACCTCTCCCGTACTATCTCCCAGTGTATCACGTCCAGAGAATGCCTGGTGTCAAAAGCCAATAAAAATAATCAAACGAATCCTGGACAAGAGAAGAACAAAGTAATCATGAGAGAATGTAACTGAAATCCAACTAGTCATATTCAAAATGCAATTTCTTTCAAAGTATAAGTTATTGGTTCTCTGTATAACATTTTAGGAGTAGTTGTTACATGTTTAACAATTTCTTCCCAAAATACGTTTGCTTAGAAAAATAGTCTTTAAAGGATTTGCAATACAACACTTTACAATACTTGCGTTTAGAAAATTGGGTATCATCTTTCCTAACTTCGCAGCTTCCAATATGACCAAAACCATAGAGAATACAGAGCAACTTGGTCTTCTTTAAAAGTCGTCAACCACTCCTGGATATATATGCAGGAGCTTTTCTAAGCTCAGGCCATCCACTCATTTCTAACCCTGGGCATAGTACTTCGCAGTGGGCGTAGTATTGCCTACTTCGCCATTTGCAAAGTAGGCGTAGCAGGCAACACTACGCCCCCTCCGGGGGCGTAGCGAAGATTCCCGCCACCCGCCTCCCTCCCGCCCTCCCTAAATACTTAAATAACCTTTTTAAAAAGAATAAAAAACACTTACCTTGTCAGCTGCGTCCCCGGGGCTCCCTCTCATAATCGCGCCACCGTCTCGGACACTAATGCGCATGCACGGCCGCCCGCGCAGGCGCATTTCTCACGAGAAATGCGCATGCGCGGGCGGCCGCGCATGCGCATTAGTATCCATTAGTATCCCATGGGGCAACAGGGTCAGAGCTGATTTGCATAAAGCCATTATCTGACCCAGGGTGGTGTGGAGTGCAAAAAAACGATGGATTTGGGCCCAGATCTTTTGACTGGGGGAGTGTGTGACATTGATCCACATTCAGTCCATCACTTGTTGTTTTTTGCAATTGCCGCCCTAAGTGCGCTGGGGATGCCCAGACGTGGGTCCCAGGCACTCCACACCACTTGGAGTCAAGCTAGCCGGGCTGAAGAGAGGTGTTACCTCGAAACCGGTCCGGTCCTCGGATGCTTGATTCCGGTCTGGGAAAGATATGGCTGTTGTAGTTCGGACTGGACTGTTCCCATGGGGCAACAGGGTCAGAGCTGATTTGCATAAAGCCATTATCTGACCCAGGGTGGTGTGGAGTGCAAAAAAACGATGGATTTGGGCCCAGATCTTTTGACTGGGGGAGTGTGTGACATTGATCCACATTCAGTCCATCACTTGTTGTTTTTTGCAATTGCCGCCCTAAGTGCGCTGGGGATGCCCAGACGTGGGTCCCAGGCACTCCACACCACTTGGAGTCAAGCTAGCCGGGCTGAAGAGAGGTGTTACCTCGAAACCGGTCCGGTCCTCGGATGCTTGATTCCGGTCTGGGAAAGATATGGCTGTTGTAGTTCGGACTGGACTGTTCCCATGGGGCAACAGGGTCAGAGCTGATTTGCATAAAGCCATTATCTGACCCAGGGTGGTGTGGAGTGCAAAAAAACGATGGATTTGGGCCCAGATCTTTTGACTGGGGGAGTGTGTGACATTGATCCACATTCAGTCCATCACTTGTTGTTTTTTGCAATTGCCGCCCTAAGTGCGCTGGGGATGCCCAGACGTGGGTCCCAGGCACTCCACACCACTTGGAGTCAAGCTAGCCGGGCTGAAGAGAGGTGTTACCTCGAAACCGGTCCGGTCCTTGGATGCTTGATTCCGGTCTGGGAAAGATATGGCTGTTGTAGTTCGGACTGGACTGTTCCCATGGGGCAACAGGGTCAGAGCTGATTTGCATAAAGCCATTATCTGACTCAGGGTGGTGTGGAGTGCAAAAAAACGATGGATTTGGGCCCAGATCTTTTGACTGGGGGAGTGTGTGACATTGATCCACATTCAGTCCATCACTTGTTGTTTTTTGCAATTGCCGCCCTAAGTGCGCTGGGGATGCCCAGACGTGGGTCCCAGGCACTCCACACCACTTGGAGTCAAGCTAGCCGGGCTGAAGAGAGGTGTTACCTCGAAACCGGTCCGGTCCTCGGATGCTTGATTCCGGTCTGGGAAAGATATGGCTGTTGTAGTTCGGACTGGACTGTTCCCATGGGGCAACAGGGTCAGAGCTGATTTGCATAAAGCCATTATCTGACCCAGGGTGGTGTGGAGTGCAAAAAAACGATGGATTTGGGCCCAGATCTTTTGACTGGGGGAGTGTGTGACATTGATCCACATTCAGTCCATCACTTGTTGTTTTTTGCAATTGCCGCCCTAAGTGCGCTGGGGATGCCCAGACGTGGGTCCCAGGCACTCCACACCACTTGGAGTCAAGCTAGCCGGGCTGAAGAGAGGTGTTACCTCGAAACCGGTCCGGTCCTCGGATGCTTGATTCCGGTCTGGGAAAGATATGGCTGTTGTAGTTCGGACTGGACTGTTCCCATGGGGCAACAGGGTCAGAGCTGATTTGCATAAAGCCATTATCTGACCCAGGGTGGTGTGGAGTGCAAAAAAACGATGGATTTGGGCCCAGATCTTTTGACTGGGGGAGTGTGTGACATTGATCCACATTCAGTCCATCACTTGTTGTTTTTTAGTATCCAAGATGGCAGCGCGATTACGAGAGGGAGCCCCGGAGACGCAGCGGACAAGGTAAGTGGTTTTTATTCTTTTTAAAAAGGTTATTTAAGTATTTAGGGAGGGCGGGAGGGAGGCGGGTAGTATTTAGGGAGGGCGGGAGGGAGGCGGGTGGCGCGTAGTGGGCCTACGCAAAGTGTGTAGGTGGACGTAGTTTCTTGCCCACTTCGCGTAGCCCCACTACGCCTACTACGCCCAGGGTTACAGTCATTTCAAAGATCACATCCCTTATAAAAGATATCAGTTTGTTTGTGACGGCGTTCTGGACCAACCTAACAAATGCTTCACTCCTATAAGAAATTGTTCAGGATAACCTAAAAAATTAGGAACATTATTCTTCTGCAAAAAAACACCTAGTGCGGATTATGAAGACATGAACATCTTCGGACGTATTTCCAACATGCCCTTCCTGGTGAAAGTCCTGGAAGGTATCAGAGAAAACCAACAAAAACCGCGCATTGATGAAAATAATCTTCCCGATGATTACGGTCAGGGTTAAGTCTGGGATTAAGCACTGAGAATGTCATCCTACAGCAAGCATGTGCAATGCAATAGGTCTTGCATTAGGAAAGTGTGAGCTATTGGTATTGTAAATGACACATTTTTTTAATTTGTGTTGTCTTTGAAAATATATAAATTAATAGCATCGTTATTCACAAAGCCAATAGCTTACACTTTCCTAATGCAAGTCCTATTGGCTATGGCAATGCATGTTGGTAGCAAGCAAGGACAGTGCTGTTGTGGTGCTGAGTGATGATGTGGTAGTGTATTAGAGTGATGTGGTGGTGTCCCAGAGTGATGTGGTGGTGTCCCAGAGTGATGTGGTGGTGTCCCCAAGTGATGTGGTGGTGTCCCTGAGTGATGTGGTGGTGTTCCTGAGTGATGTGGTGGTGTTCCCAGAGTGATGTGGTGGTGTCCCCGAGTGATGTGGTGGTATCCCCGAGTAATGTGGTGGTGTCCCCGAGTGATGTGGTGGTGTCCCCGAGTGATGTGGTGGTGTTCCCGAGTGATGTGGTGGTGTCCCCGAGTGATGTGGTGGTGCCCCCGAGTGGTACCCCTGAGTCATGTGGTGGTGCCCCTGAGTGATGTGGTGGTGTCCCCAAGTGATATGGTGGTGTCCCCGAGTGATGTGGTGGTGTCACCGAGTGATGTGGTGGTGTTCCCGAGTGATGTGGTGGTGTCCCCGAGTGATGCGGTGGTGTCCCCGAGTGATGCGGTGGTGTCCCCGTGTCCCCGAGTGATGTGGCGGTGTCCCAGACTGATGTGGTGGTGTCCCCGAGTGGTGTGGTTGTGTTCCTGAGTGATGTGGTGGTGTTCCCAGAGTGATGTGGTGGTGTCCCCGAGTGATGTGGTGGTGTCCCCGAGTGATGTGGTGGTGTTACCGAGTGATGTGGTGGTGTCCCCGAGTGATGTCGTGTTGTCCCCGAGTGATGTGGTGGTTTCCCCGAGTGATGTGGTGGTTTCCCCGAGTGATGTGGGGGTTTCCCCGAGTGATGTGGGGGTGCCCCTGAGTGGTGCCCCTGAGTGATGTGGTGGTGCCCCTGAGTGATGTGGTGGTGCCCCTGAGTGATGTGGTGGTGTCCCTGAGTGATGTGGTGGTGTCCCTGAGTGATGTGGTGGTGCCCCTGAGCGGTGCCCCTGAGTGATGTGGTGGTGCCCCGGAGTGATGTGGTGGTGTCCCCGAATGATGTGGTGGTGTCCCCGAATGATGTGGTGGTGTTCCCGAGTGATGTGATGGTATTTCCGAGTGATGTGGTGGTGTTCCCAGAGTGATGTGGTGGTGTTCCCAGAGTGATGTGGTGGTGTTCCCAGAGTGATGTGGTGGTGTCCCCGAGTGATGTGGTGGTGTCTCCGAGTGATGTGGTGGTGTCCCCGAGTGATGTGGCGGTGTCCCCGAGTGATGTGGTGGTGTCCCTGAGTGATGTAGTGGTGTCCCCTAGTAACGTGGTGGAGTGTGGAGTTGGAGGGTGGAGTTGGAGGGTGGAGTTGGAGTGTGGAGGGTGGAGTTGGAGGGTGGAGTTGGAGGGTGGAGTTGGAGGGTGGAGTTGGAGTTGGAGGGTGGAGTTGGAGGGTGGAGTTGGAGTTGGAGGGTGGAGTTGGAGGGTGGAGTTGGAGGGTGGAGTTGGAGGGTGGAGTTGGGGTTGGAGGGTCTGGTCAGAGGAGGATACATTAACAATATGCATGCTGGAGTGAGAGGCATAGGGAGCTAACAGCATAGTATGGTTAGGTTTGGAATCATGTCAGCAGCGAATAGTATCGGAAACAAAGGTCAGGCTAAAGATGTAGCGCTGGCACGCTGAAAAAACTTTCACCTCTTGCACAAAATAATAGTAAAACAAACGCATCACCTAGAAGTCTAGGTTAAATTTAGTGTCCCAGCTAGAATATTTTTAAATCCTTCTGAAAAAAGATTGTTGTCTGTATACAATACATCCACAAATCCTACACCTAGAGTAAGAGGGCAACTGTTGATGACGTTTCTGAGACTCCAGTACAGCCCGAGTGGCTCTCGGCGGCCGATAGTGTTTAAAAATGCTATAAAACTAAATATATATATATTGTATCCAAACACATTTGCATGCTGAGGTGGTTTAAAATATGTTTGGAGTCAGATTACCAGAGGCTGGCAGAGCTGCGGTCTCCGGTTTAAACCTGACCTTGAGGTCGCCACAAATATTTACACACAGGTCTCTTATTTGTTGTGTTTTCCAAGGCAAACGTGGTGAATCTAGACTTTACCATTGGCAGTGTACATTCCCACACCGTCCCCACATAAATAAACGATTTTAACATAAGCCTTTCACCAGTCCAAACATTTAACATTGAAGTAGGGACACTGCTGGCTTAAAATAGGGTAACGTAGCGCAGCGCTACTACAGGCAAACTCCATACAGGCTTGGCATTCAGGACTGACACAGCATGAAATGAGGAGTGACTATGTGTAAGTACCAAAACAAGCTTTCGGCATTGCTGGGGGGGGGGGGGGAGCAGCAGTAGCCTTTGATGTGGTGAGAAGAAAGAGTGTAAGTGAGAAATGGCAGAGGGAAAAAGAGCCACTGCGAACGAGAAGTAGGTAGTAAGTGCGCAATGAGAGTTAAGAAGAGACAGAGCGAATGTAAATAAAGAAACTTTGAGTAAGGGGGTGAGCGCTGTCATTTGTATAGCGTCCATCACAGAGTCGAAGCTCTTTTGACCTGAAATATGCAAACAAATCAACAGTTGAAGATGAAATATGTCCGAGAACAGACATAGAAAGAGGGAGAAAGAGATTTCGGCATTGCTGTTGGGGGGGGGGAGCAGCAGTAGCCTTTGATGTGGTGAGAAGAAAGAGTGTAAGTGAGAAATGGCAGAGGGAAAAAGAGCCACTGCGAACGAGAAGTAGGTAGTGAGTGCGCAATGAGAGTTAAGAAGAGACAGAGCGAATGTAATTAAAGAAACTTTGAGTAAGGGGGTGAGCGCTGTCATTTATATAGCGTCCATCACAGAGTCGAAGCCTGGTCGGGGGGTGGGATGCGAGCGAGTGGGAGGGAACGGGCCAAGCGCGCGCTGGAGAAGCGAGACAGAGCGAATGTAAATAAAGAAACTTTGAGTAAGGGGGTGAGCTCTGTCATTTATATAGCATCCATCACAGAGTCGAAGCCTGGTGGGGGGGCGGGATGCGAGCGAGTGGGAGGAAACGGGCCAAGCGTGCGCTGGAGAAGCGTCTTGGTTGCATGCATCACAAAGTTGAAGCCTGGTGGGGGGGCGGGATGTGAGCGAGTGGGAGGGAACGGGCCAAGCGCACGCTGGAGAAGCGTCAAGGTTGAAAAGTTAACATGCATTGTAGGAAATCCGGCTGGTTCAAGAGACTTTGGTTCAGATGTAATAGGTTTCGAGTAATTAAAATTACTCGACCTAAAAAGTACATGATTACCTGCCACATCCTAGACAATAGCGATCCCCGCCTTCTCGTCCTCATAGATTAGTGTGTGGCATTTGACTCTGATAGGCAGCCATCATATTCATTTTTAAACTGTCAATAAATGAATGGGAATAAAAGATGTGTTCTTAAACTGGCTGATATCGCACCTGAACAATTGATTTCAGCACATTAAAATCTTTGACTCCCTATTAATTTCTCCAACAGTAAAGTAAGCACCATGCAACTATAGGGTCAATTATTTTCCCAACCCTGTTTAATTTATACAAGACGCTCTTGGATCTTTTAGCAAAACTCCAACCTCTCCTACTACGTATATCCTGAAGACACCATGTTAGAGGAAATGCTCACCTGACAAACACTCTAGAAAACATTCAGTCCAGCATGAACGTTCCATCATCTCAAATGAACTCATCAAAACAGAATTCCCTCTCATTTTTCGACTCAAGAGTCCGACTCCGATACAAAGCAGGCTATGGGCACTAAATACAATAGGGAACAGCCTTTCCATGAGGGAAAGCACTTTATGCAAGCGTTTGGTATTGGAGAGGCATCTCAACCTCAATTACGTCCTGAATTCCTAAGCTAAAGGAGCTCAGTTTCAAATCAGGTACTCTGATGAATTTAACCCTTTCTTCCTGAGGGAGAATTCAGACACACAGTCGAAGCACTAGTTTTGTCAAGAATCAACCATGGGAATGCTCCCCTCCCTGGAAACACGAAGATACACCTTGCTCCCCTGAAACAGACTTGCACACAGCAGCCAGAATCAACGGTGGATCAAAAAACTTCAATGATATCACCACAATCATGATCTCACTAAGGCAGATTCCGCACGCATGAGTCTAGGCATGAACTAAAATTAGCTTGTACCAGTTCACGGTGAAACACCTAATTACACAGCCTATAAACTGGTCATCTCAAAGGCCAAGAAGAGTTCTGAAAACCTCATGCTTTGGATCCCTACCTACAAAAGGATGGGAACATCATGCAGTCTATTCTAGGATGTGCACACAAATTATGGACCTCCATCCCACCTACTTCCAGACAAAATCCATTGCGCAAAGTCTTTAAAAGACAGTTAAAGAGTCTACAGGTTCACCAGTGCTTCAAGACTTGAATGGTTTCTCAGTATCTGCTTACATTAAGGCTCCCAGTTTTCTATTTTTACTGATTTTTACAGATACATACCAGGGGAAGCGGATAACCTTTTGAAAGTGGTGGCGCAAGCGAAGTTCCCCACTGCGCCCCAAAAAACAAATAAACCCCCTCAAAAAAAACACCCCTGCCTTCCAAAAGCCTACAATAAAACAACTACACTAGCATTTAAAATAAATTAAACAAATGGTACTTACCCACTGCTGCACAACCTCCTCGGTGTTCTGAATCTGCAGTCTGTGGTGGAGTTCCCCCAACCATCCAGACACTGCTCTCATGCTATTAACCAACCCCGGCCCGTGCAGGTCAGAGAGGAGGGGTGGTAGAACCGGATGGGGGGATTTCTGCAGACGACCATGAGGGAATATTAATTATTTGTTAATTTTCACTCGTGGACGTTTGTCAAAATCCCCCATCCCACCCCCCACCTGGCCCTAATGCCCAATCGCTCTTACCTGCACTGGCCGTGGCTGCTATTAGCCAGCATGAAAGAAACACCAAGATTGGATGGAGCGGGCTGTCCAGACGTTCCTTCATGCCCTTGAGGCCTGTGCCTGCTCTCCACCCATCTGTTTAAGACAGCTTGGAGTGGAAAACTTCAAAGTGCGCATGTCAAGCTGGCTGATGTTCACTTTGGAGTGTCCGGCCAGCCACGGCTCCAGTTCACCATGCTGCAAATCCACAGCAGAGGACACGCCCTGCATGTCAAAAAATAAAATGTCAAATTGGGGGCACTGCGGCGTGCACATCTGTAAAAAATAAAATGTCAATGAAATCATTTCCTTGCCATTTTATTTTTCTACGTGCTGCTCGCAGTGGGCGGGATTTGTTGCTCCCTGCCCTTGTAGAGAAACCGCTACTGAGACATACAGACATAAAAGAGTGTTTCCTGTCTGTATTTAATTTTAAATGGTGGGGAAATATAGAACATTGGGCTTCTTTTGATTAAAAGTGTAGAGACTTAAAAAAAAAAAGATATGAGATTTCCTTAAACAAATGC
Source organism: Lissotriton helveticus (assembly GCF_964261635.1). NCBI lineage: Eukaryota > Metazoa > Chordata > Amphibia > Caudata > Salamandridae > Lissotriton > Lissotriton helveticus. Next base: position 938,197,527 of record NC_136068.1, read on the forward strand.
ATGTCTCAACACGTTTGTGCTCTAATGCTATTTTTTTATGTGGGTTTAATCTTTTATTATATTTGGTTGAGTAAATGTTAAATAAATGTGGAAATATACAAATCACAACTTCATTTATACGCAAAATAAATATGGATAAATCCCAAACAGCCACAAAACTAAGGGGCATATGGACAAGGGAAGTGGCGAAGTGAGGTATTAGTCTTCTTGGCTTAAAGCCTCACTCCGCCACTTCAGAAACGCAGGGCTGCACCATATTTACAATAATGTGGTGCAGCCCTGCGTTTTCCCCTGCGCTGGCGCTACACTTTACAGCCTAGTGCCAATGCAGGCACCCTTGCACCATAGTGCAAGGGCGTCTGTGTGCAGGGGAAGATTGTTTATGTGCAGGAAGGTTCCTCTTCCTGCATATAAACAATCTTTAAATGCTGCATTGTAACTTGTATGTGTGCTGCTTAAGGCAGCACACACAGAAGTTGCAAACAGATTTTTTTTTTAAATGATTGTGTATGTGCAGGAAGGGGGACCTTCCTGTATATAAACAATTGTTGATCTTTTGCTGTTTTCACGTGTGCTCCACAACGCAGCACACATGAAAACAGTAAAAACAAGGAGAAATGAAATATTTGTTCTTGTTGTGCCAGGTTAAGACCAGGTTTTCCCCGGTCTTAACCCCATTACTGCGGCCGCGATTTTGCGGAAGTGCGGCACTTCTGCAAAATGGGCGGGGCCGCGTCGGCCAATGGCCAACGGCAGCACTGGGGAGGTAGAACTGCCGTCGGCCAATGGCCGACGGCAGCACAAAATGGGTTAATTCTGGCGCTGCCTCCTATTTGCGCCTCCCTTGTAAATAGGAGGCAGCGTTAGAATCAATGAGTGTTACGGTGGAACACCCACAACAGCACCCATTTTTCCCCCCTGTCACGCTAAGCATAGCGTGAAAGGGTACCTTATTTACAAGGCAATGGCTTAACGAGGCGTTGTAAATAAGGCAAGGCCCCTATCGCCATCACAACGTAAGTGAAAGTGACGCTGTGATGGCGATAGGGTCTTGTTCATATGCCCCTAGCTATAGATAAATACAGACAGAAATCTTTAAAATAATAAATACCATGAAACCGGGAGCCCCACTTATAATGTAGCTGACTTCCTGGCTGCATTCATTCCAATAATTCCTCCTCACCCTCTTTATTCATGGGGTTGGTTCAGACCTTCATTCAACTAAGGACACAGACCTATTTTAGCTTCTCTGGAAAATATATTTTGTAAAATTTGAACTTTAGTCCTTTTGCACCCACTTCTTTCACCGCTCCGTAAACACATCCTAGTTCTCATGTGTATAGAATTTCTACCGTTTACAAATATATTCCATCGTCCTTCGCTGTGTGGCTTCCTGTACATTAGGGAACATTTGCCCCTTGTTTCATTTGTTATTACTGTTTTTTAATCTAAAGAGCTCTCTGTCACTCAAAAAGGTCTAGTCTGTGCTATACAGAACTATAAATAAATAAAATGTACAATAACTGCACACTGTATATCATGATATGCTGTTTTCTGTGGAGTAATTGCTAGACTAAAACACTGGAAATCCCATTTTCAGAAACGAATATCCTCCATCGAAATTATCGAATGCAAGATGCATCACATGTTTTTTATTTGCTCAAAGTGAGCAAATATGAAGATAAAAGACTGAACAACAACAAAATGCGAATGGGGGCGTGGGGGTCGTTAAAAGTGGCTGCTAGCAAGCAATGGTATAAAAAGTCCAATCGGTTTGAGTCCTACCAACGGGAAACTGACTCAATCGACTGCGGAGTGAGGAGAGAGGCCAGTATTATATTGTCTATCTCATGGAACGGAATTGTGTGATTCTGAGCATTTCTTGTTTCACCTGTTTACTTGTCAACCGAGCTAGGAGTGTTCAGAACAGACATATCCACGCTGCATTATAATACAGTACATAAAAGGTGAACATATATGTCCCGGGAACTCGCACATTAATTTTAAATGCTGCCGGCATCCACAGCTCTTGGTCAAATGACGCTTGCTTCAGCCTACGAGCAAGATGAAGCCTCGATAGTAAAAGATCTGAATTTAGTTATCTGATTACAGTTTATTACAGAGTTTTTTCAAACCATTAGTTTGTTTCCATAAGAAATATTGAGATACAGGCGCTTAATGAACGTTAAACAGTCAAAGGTTAAGCTTAGTGCATGTTCAAGTATTTAACTAAAGTGTTCAAACAAACCCACTCGATTTTAAATGATTGAATCGTAGCAGTACATTGCAGGAGAACAATTATGTTTCTTTTTTTAACTGAACTCCATCTATGGCTAGGCTCTGACAACCACACTTATAGGTCCTTAGGCCACGCCACAGAGCATTTCTCAATCCTGCAACTGGATGGTAGTGCGTGCTTAAGAATGAATAAACCCTGGCCGCCTCATGACACAGACATTTAAACGGATTTTTATTTTATTTTCTATTTTCAGGAAGTTGTATACGTCTAGACCAGCGTTTCCCAAACTGTGGGTCGCGAATCGATTTTTGGAGAGTTGCGAAAGTCCGGATTTATATGTACGTAATATTTGGAATGATTCGCCCTGTTTGCGCATTAGTGTAAAGGTGCTGAAAAATGTCCAAGAGTCCAGTTTCAAAACTAACACTTGCAAGCGTTTCCAAGCAAGACTCTGGGTGAACCTTCCAGGGTTTCTCCAACTTGTGTATGTTTTCATTAAAAAAACAAAGCCATTACAACAGAGAATGTGCTCCATTCCACTTGTGTAGGACTTTCAACAAATACAGCAAGAAACATGGATGTGGCATAACGGCCAGAGCGGCTGACTTTGGCTTTCAAGAACCAGGTTCAAATCCTGGTGTTGGCTCAACATCCTTCGATTATGGACAAATCAGTTAATCTGCTGTGCTTATAATAACATTTATCTCAGCTTGTGTAAAGTAGTTTGGTGCTAAAGTGCTCCAATAACCTGGGGCTGAATTTGTGTTATTCAAAGATGGCAAAAGCATATATATAAAATGCACCACCGGGCCCCATTTTAACACAAAAATGCATATGAGGCCTCATCAACACCAAGTATTTCAGAAGCCTCGCAATTTTAGTGAATGCATGCCCTAGACCAGCGTCCCACCGTAAAAAGTGTTTCAAACTCCAGTGCAGTTTATCATTCGCCACTTTTTTGGGCAGATCAATATCTTGGCCACAGTCCAGTACCGATAAGCATGGTCAAGGTTGTGACATTCAAAAACAATTGTTACATTAAAAAACATTATACACTCCTCATGCCCATTAAAGCTAAGTGGGTCACAAACGGTTTGTCATTCTAAAAACTGAGCCGTGGTTCTAAAAGGTGTGGGAAGCAATTTAGAAAGCACTGATAAAACCAATACGCACACTTGCGTGCAATGTGATCACATTAAAGCCTACTAAGAAATTAAAGCTGGACTCTATTCAATGATCTCAAATCAGTCGCTCACGTTATTCAGTACCAGCACTGGAACGGAGCAGGAAGGTAACTACAAAATAGCCAATAGCATTAGGTGAAAGATGAATAATGCATTAGGTTGAGCCAAGACATGACTCACAAAGTCTCAAGTCAGTGTCTGAAAACTGCTAGGTGAATGCGACCAATGTTTAGTACAGACAGACCAAAAAAGGCGTTATATGGTTAATGTAAACAATAGATTGGTTGCACTATCAAAACACAGACCTAGCAATGGTAAATGGGTCCTGAGCTTGGAAGGAAGTAAAATCACGAACAGCACTCCAACATCTTATTAAAAAAAGTGTCCCTAGCACTAGATTAAACAAGCATTTGCAATGCAATCGGTCTCGCCTTTGCGACCTTATATGTATTTAGCTATGCAGTACATTAGCCTGGATGCTGAAACATCTACTATCTTTAAATGGAGGGAAAGTAAGCACGAAACTGCGGAACACGCCAGGTATGGGAACACATTGAGAGAAATACTGCTTATGAGCTGGAAATGGTATTGTCCAAAGCTCTGTTTTTAATATAAAATCAGGACTTTCGGTAGGCATATCACTGAAAATAAAAGATTTGAAAAACATAGTGCCTACGGGTGCTCATGGATGACAAGTTACTATTGCCTGGAATCTAGGGAATGCTAAAGTGATTCTGGTATTTTACTGACCTCTGCTGGTTGTTTTCTAATAAGAAAGTTAAATTGAGGCAGTTGCCAGAAAAATAAACAAATAAAGTCCCTAAGCAGAACGCATTTCGGGTATTTTACTGACCTCTACTGGTCGTTTTCTATCAAAACAGTTAAGGAGAGGCAGTTGAACAGAAATAAAAGTCCCTAGAAAAAGCGGAAGCAGACAAGTCCTGGGTCTGATCTCCAGAGCCCGCACAGTACGTGCAACAGATCTTCCAGACAGTGCAAGCGCTGTCTAGGCTCGTCCTAAAAACAATGCTGTCTGTAGACCAGATCATTGGAGATACACTGCATTTCTGTTTTCATTGATATGGAGGTGTTAGTATAAACAGCAACCCTTTTGCCTCCTGTCAGAACCCCTTTCAGAGGACCACGGGGCATGTAGGGGTTACTGGGCCCCAGTGGCGGCTCCTATGCAATGGCAGAGGAGCGTCACCCCACTGCCTGACGCAGATCCAGCAAACGAAAAATAAAACAATGCTCTAGCATCGTTTTAGTTTTCGTTTGCCAGCCTGTGCATGGAGGGGCGGGGCATGGACGGGTGGAAGAGGAGTGGTTGTGCAGTCCTTAAGTGCTCATGTGTGTTTGGCCGGCTGTTTCAGGCCGACCAAAACACACATGCACACTTAGGTTTCTCCAGCTCGGCTGCATTCAGCAGTCAGGCTGGAGAAATCCCCACAGACTCCCTGGTCTGAGCAGGGCATCTTTTCTGCCCACTCAGTCCAATCCCTTTGCTGATCTTCAGCACAAGGATTGGCTTGGAGTCTGTCCCAAGGGCTGCTGGGACCCTGCAGAAATGACGCGGGAGGCAGCTAGCAGCGTCTGATATGTTTTTAAGTTATTATTTACCCATCCGATGTAACCCCCGCCCCCCTAGTTTTCGCTCTCCTGCCTCCACCTGCATCACCACCCTTTGTTAGTGACAGCCACTACTGTTGGGTCCAACAGTGGTGGTTGAAGCCTTTTATTCCAGCAACTGGGCCACGTACCCCTTCTGCACTTGGCTCTCAGTGGTAGCCGTGGACAAGCTGTTAAAGGCTCTCTCTGGGGAAGTGTAGATAGAGGTAAGGGAACACGACTCATAAATCAAAGTGCACACAGTACAAACAATAAATCAAAGTCCAGTCTAACACTTACTTTTATAAGAAAAAGAAGTATTCTATTTCTTACTCCTGATGGTCAAACCCAGGGAATGATCACTAATAGGCTATACTCAATCAATCAATCAATCAAGAGACTCCCCTTTGATTCTTGAGGAATTAGTCAAAAGGGTCTATGGTTTGCAACACCATTAGCATAGTAACCCCATGATCCGTATTACCTATGGCATAAATCAGCTTTAGGGATCCACGCAACAGTATATATTTGGGCACTCAGGATAAGAGTATGTCTCTTACCATGCAGACGACTTTTCCCTCACAACACTTAACACACCCACAACCAATGATTTCTAGGTGCTACAGCCAATTCACAGGCACAGAATCCAGCAAATATACATGATGGGAGAGAAATGGCTTCCATTGTTGACTGAATGGGTGCAAAAATTTGAAATGTGAATTTTGAGTCCTATTCCTTCCATAAGGATTTGCACTTACTGCCAAACAAGGGCCACAGATTCACTGGAAAATATATAATGGGAAAGAAACATTATTCGTATATTTAGTCATGCATTGTTTAATTCTATTAAATCAGCAAATGATCAACTTAATGGGATAATGTAGTAGGTTGCATATGCCCAGTGTGAGGCCCTATCTGAGTGGAAATAAGCTGTGTGCCCTGTTTTTTTTCCTGTCCTCCTCTTACGTGCCTAACTTACAATGCAGGTTTTCTGAAATCGTTTTGCTTTCTGGAGAGGGATCTTTAGCTCTCAGTATCTGTTTGTACCACTGAAGTGCACTGGTCCAATACAGCCCAACCCGTAGCATCAGTGTCTCCAGCACCTGTGCAGCATGGGTTTCCCTTTTTATAAAATGATGGCTGTCGCCTCTCGATGGGAGTATAGCTCTATACAACAACACTCAATTAAATAAATATGCTTGACGATCAATAGGGTGATATTCACAAATACATTAATTTCAGTAACAACAAATTAACCTCAACACTAGAGGGCACATTTTGCTACCACCCGGGTTTAGCACCTTCTAGTAAAAGCTTGGCACAAAGAAGCTGGATTCTGCCCTCTGTGAGAAAATGGCGGCGTAGGCTGTGCTAGAAAAGAGACTGTCGGGCTAATACTTGCTTGGCTAACCACTCTGAGAGTGGTGCCTTTTTGGGTCTCATCTTGACAGCGCATGCGCTGTCTATTCAAGACATGTTGTTTGCAGTGAAGGACTCAGCTGGTTCCTAGCTTACCATTTGTTCACTTCCACCCCACTCTCATATCCTGCGTTTTGATTTATCATGAGAAGCATGTGTCATGCTCTCCCCTGGAGCATGGACCAAGTTCTTGTGTCCATTCACTGCTCCTGATTTGGAGCTACTTTTTAAATTGCACTTACGCAGTACTTGTGTTTTCAATCGCTCCTTTTTCTTGACACCCGCCCCCATTTGTGTTGCTTTATTTCTATCTCAGTTCCCTGTCCCCATCTGTTTTTTCTTTACCTACCCTGACGCCTTTTAATTGTGTTTAAGCACTGCATACATGCTGGCGGCTTAAGCTCCATTCCTATTATTTTTACAAAACAAGCAAATGCCACTGACTCTGTATTCCATGTTGCTCCCCCCAACCCTAGTTTTCGTGAGACATAGAAGACGTAGCCGAGTTGAGTTTGATGTAGTTTAATAAGTCCATAAGTAGAAGTTACAGCAAGCCCCACCAGGAGCAGCCAGCTAGCTGCTCAGTCCATCTTCCAGCTGACAAGGGAACATTACAGCATAACATGAGAATACTACTTTCAGCTGGTGTTGGGAATAGCCATAAAGTATATTTTCTCTTTAGAGCCAGAAGAGTTTACATTTTACTTCATATTTGCAAATTATAAGGCCTCTATTACATTCATTTGCAACACTGCACAGCAACTTTTGTCTGACATTTACACCGAGTGAAAATTGCAAAAGCAACAGTGCAGAGAGTGCAAAAATGAAATTTGCCTCAACCGACCAGAGTAGAAATTACAACGGAATTGGCCTACTTGTGTAATGGACAGTATCTGCACATGCTTTTGAACTGGTCAGTTTACCCAAACTGTGGTGAAAAGTTGCCATGTGCTGGTGCATATTCACGTGATTTAGAGGTCGGGCAAACGTGGCAAGGTCGGCAGTGAGGAAGAAGCGGATGTTCAATGTTCACTGTGTGACTAGTTCACCACTTTACCACAGTTAAAATATGTTTGTACCCACAAACACTAGCAGCGGAAGGCAAGGGTAGAACAGCACGCTCATTTGAGCTGCTGCTTGATACAAGCGGTGGGAAAAAGTTCCAAGTCACACCACCAGTTTAGGGAGTGGAGAAGGGGTTTGTCAGATACGCAAGAGATAGGCCAAGCGTGGGCCCTGACACTGGGGTGCCCTCCTTTCCAGGTGGCTGTGTACATGCAATCAAGAAAATCGATATCACTCACACTGAAGAGCAGCCACTGGAAGAAGTGGGCTGACCCCCTGCCCCTGCTGTCTGCTGTGGGTGACTGAAGACAAATGTGAATGACACTTTAAGAGACCCATTGAGGAAGAGTGTTGTCCAAAAGTCCCTGTATAGATGTGTATATGTATCTATTTTTGTAAATCAAGAGGATGGAGATGCAACTATAGCTTTCTATAGGTTAGACCTAAATATACAAGAGGACTTGGGAAGAGCACTAACGTAACATCCACACCGTGCCTAACATTGATCCATATGATAGTCTTATATATTATAATACAGTCGGGTACAAATTCGCCTTATATTAAACCACAACTATTCAACTGCAAGGCTGAGAATCCAGTCTTACATGCAAATGGAGAAACCCAAACACCAATGCAAAGCCTCATGGGAACATTCCAAGCTGCACGGGCACTCTTTATATAACAATGATTAGTCAAATGCAAAAACATGTTTTGTAGGTACAACTCAAGTAGCAATGCACACTTCCTTACACCAACATATTATGTACAACCAATGGGGTACAAGCTTCCCTGGCAAACATAGAATAGATACAACCTGCCACGGGCAAAGCAAGCGGCTCTTAAGCAAACTGAATCATCTCAGCACAAAAAGCTAGAGCGCCAACGGCCCTTGAAAGCAAAACAGTGCACTCAGGTAGCAGCAGTGCATGCTTCCTTGTCATTTTTCGCACCAAGAATCTGCACCAACCCCCATTCTGCACACCTCTCGAAGGTAAAAAGGTTGCTGAGGTTAAATGCGCATCGAAAAGGAAACAAAGATGTGGTTTCAGAAGTGGATCCCTGACCACCTGAGTCAGGCCTTGTAGTGAATTTACAAAGGGAAACAGACAATCTAATTAAATGTTCTTGGTTTCCGTGAGTGATGAACAATGACATCTCAGAACAAAGAGAAAATACAGAGTTAAGTACATACATATATATAACCATATCAAAATGCAGAGCTGCCCTCTCACCTGTCTGTGGAGATTAATAAAAATAGAACAAGACTGACTTTTTAAGTTTTAATTTGCACTAATCAATACAAAATAGGAAATTACAATGACAACATTCAACAAGCGGAATGATTGCTGTGAAGGATGGTGTGAGCCATTCAGATGCGGGAGGCAGCGCTAAAAAAGACACAGGCATGCCAGTAACCTCTGTCACTGCCTGTCAAGGCCTACTCGCCCACAGATGTGGCTAGAAAGCATCTTAGAGGATGTTTTTAGCAATCGCAAGAAGGAGCTTGTACAGTTAACTTGAAAGACACAACATTTTGGTGAAACATCATAGCACAGAAGTTGAAATCGAAAAATATGTAGAATACACATGATGCACCACGCTCTCCAGAAAATACATCTCAAAAGCTTATGTAGAATGTTTGAGACTTCCAGGCCTACTTTAAGAACAATACTGATGAGTTCATACGCTCTGCTCTTAAGGCCACACTCAGCTTGTGTAAAATCTGAGACCTCTGCCAATATCAAACCTTGCTGGGGTTCTTGATGTTTGAACGAATATTACCATGCAATAATTTGGCCAGTCGAAATCATGCAAGAGGAATTTTGTCTAAAGAAATCTGCTCGAGAAGATCAGACAGCTAGCAAATATACATTGTGCAATATTAACCAAAGACATTTCTTCTACCCTTTCTAAAAGCCCTCTTTTAAGTGTGTCTTCCTGTTTTGGCCTCTCTCTCTCTATGGCACTAGCCATCATACATTTTCACAATGGAGATAAAGCAATACAAATTGACAATAAATTTGGCAAATTAGAATTATTGATCTCCAAATGTCTTACACAGAGTGCGAGTAACATCAATGCTGCTCTGGGCACAATTATATTTAATATTAATCCTGGATGCAGCAAAGTTGCCAATCATGTGACGTCAAAGAGTAAATAAACATTCCACCCTCTTTGGACAGACAATCCACCCCCTTTGGACTGACAATCCATCCTCTTTGAACGGATGACTCTAGATTGCCAAGTTTAGTATAGAACTTAAAAAGCAACGCAGCTACTAACTAAACAAGGCTCACTAAAGATTGAAATCTGTGCTCGCTTAAATAAGTAATTGGTGCTGTGTCAATGGTGTCCATTGCCAATACAGCCTGGTTTGCACAGAGAGCTATTTCATTAGGACTAGTCTTGGCAAACCAGATTGACAAAACCAGGCTGTTGCAAAAAAAAGTCTAAAACTGCCTTGGTATATCTTCCATTCTCCATGGCAATGTTTGTGGCGAATCTGAGTTTGTCTACTCTGGCGGGTCTGAAGAAGCAATGATTGCAAAATCATCTGGATTTGGTGAAACTGCATGCTCATCGAAGAAGTCTTCTGGATTAAAATCTGCTGATATCACGTGTTTTGGTGAGAGAGTATTGATTGTTGTCGCTGATTCAGCTGAAGCAGTGTTTGTCCGATATGCAAATTCAGTTAAATCTCTACTTGACAACTGTGGAGGAATCAGTGAAGAAGTATGCAGCCTACGTGTCTGTTTTGATGATGTATGTATTCCTGGAGCTGGTTGTGTCCAAGCAGCATGATGCTTGTGAGCTACTTTTGGGGAAGCAGCAACCATTTTTGGCACATGTTTAGGTAAAGCAGTCTTTGTATTCCCTATTGGTTTTGGTAAAGTTGATTTAGTCCCTAATGTTGACTTTGTTGACAGAGTCTTCATCCCTTTAGCTTGCTGTAATGAAGACTCTTTTTCCAATACAGTAGGCTGAAATGACATAACATTTCTTTTGCCTGGTCCTGTTTTTAGTGATGCAGAATTCTCATGAAGGCCTTTTTTAGAAGCAGTCGTATCCATCCCTGGTGACTGTTTTCGTCTGGTAGTAGTTTTCCCTAAAACTGGACATGATGGATCATTGTTCGGTTTCAAAGTTGCTTTGAGTGAAGAATCATGAGTTCCTCGTGCTTGTCCTAATGAAAAATAATCAAGGCCTCTTGCTGGTCTTGCCAAACAACTACCTTCATGTGCTGACAGTTTTTCTGAAATAGTGTGAAACTGTGGTTCTGAAATTAGTAGACTACCTTCAAACTTTTGCACTGAAGGCCCAATCAATGGCATATTTTTTCGCGAGGATGCCTCCGGCCCAAGCAATTGTTCAGATGAAGCAGCAGCAATCATGGCCTTTTGTCTTGGCGAAGCACCAATTTTTGAAGTTGGTAGTGGTAATGCCTTATTTCTCCCTGGCATTAGTTTAGTAGAAGCACAATTTACCTCTGCTGTTTGTTTCTGCAAAGTATTACTCTTGAGGGTTGCAGGTTGTGATAAAACATCCAAGATCATTGGTGTTGGCATTGGTGAAACATCAAAGCTTGCCAGCGAAAGAGCAGGTGATATACCACTTGGCTGAAGTGGTACTTTTTCTTTGAGCGCAGGAAGAAGTGTGGACCCCTTATTAATTTTTACCGATCTTGGTGAAGGAGAAATCCTCACTAATGTGGGTCTTGATGAAGTTGGATGGACATAAGACGGTTTCGGGGTTGAGGATGCTTTTGAAGATATGGTGCCCAAAAATGCTGGTTTCAGACATGGCCCACTGCTTATTGACTGTTTGACCGGCACTATTGGCGTACTTGATGATGCTGTTCCACTGGCAGTCTCATGGCTCTTCATTGCCCGTGGTGTTGCAGTATCATGTTTTACTTTTGCTCCCTTGAGAGTAGCATTTTTTCCTATTGTTTCAGGTCTTACAGATGCCGGTCTGCTTACTGAAGCAGTATTTCCAACTGATACTGGCAAATGTGATTCCACACTCCCAACCCTAGCTGGTCTCTGTGAAACTGCACTCTGTGTGAGTATGGATCTGGGGGAAGAGGAACTCCATGCTGACAATGGCCCCACAGAATTAACTCTGCTTGAAGCTTCCAGTGGTTGTGAAGTAGAAGGTGCTACCACTGTTAAGGCCAACAATGCCCCGTTCCCAAGCTTTGTTTGACTCTGTAACTCTGCTTTCTTGCCCTGTGTGGAACTTGGAACGGCCCAGTTGCCTTCAGGGACCATGCTAGGTGAAACATCTTTTCTTGCAAATGCTGGCTTTACCAAAGAGGTACTCTTGCCCTTTGAGAACCTGGGAGTCGCAGAGCTGGCTGATGGTGTAGGCAGGGCTGAAACACTCTTTGCTGTGGTCTGTATGTTCGGCGAAGGAGTCCTGCCCTGTGATGGGCCAAGGGAGGCAGCATTGCCTATAGGCACAGGCCTGGGCAAGGCAGCATTTCCCCTCCTTATAGCTGTTGGTGAAGCTGCATGTCCTATTGGAGAAAGTCTTGATAGCACAGCAGTTCTTATCTGTGACAATCTTTGATCATCACCATTTATGGGCGGTGCTAACCTTGGTGAGGAACAGACTCCTGTTAGACTTGTCCTTAGTAAAGGAGTGTTTTGGGCTCCTGCCAATTCTGAAGATGACGTATTGCCTATCGGCACCGGCCTTGGAAAGGCAATGCTTCTTCTCTGTGGCAGTCTTGGTGGACCAGCATGCCCAATTGGTGAGAGTCGTGGTGAAGCAGCAGTCCTCCGGGCTGGACTAGGTGATGATGAATTCCCTATCGGTGCCAGCCTACTCGAAGCAGCATTTCCCACCGAGTCTAGAAGTGCTGTGCCAACATCACCAACTGGTGCAGGCCTCGATGAAGCAATGTTCATCCTACGTTTCTTGAAGCAAAATGGCTGAGGGGTCCTTCTGCAAACCGAATGTTTGGCAAACGCCTCCCTTCTCCACCACAGTCAACGCGTATGCAGCATTCTCTGGAGGTAATATGTTTAGGGAGTGGCTCTTTCCTTTTGCAAGCATGTGAAACCCGGGACAAACCATTTACATTGAGGTAGAAACTTCCTCCCATTGTCCGTGAACAGCTGTGTTCTGACCTCCGCCCCTTCCTCTGGCATCGAGTCCAGGAAACGTATTCAGACGGCCTGCAAAACCGTGTAACTTTGCAGCAATGTCTCGGAGTCTGATAGACAGGGCAATGTGCCCTCAAATTACACGTTTTGTAACGGTGTTCATATTAAAATTCACTTTAAGATTTCAAGCACAGCAGTCAAAGTGAAATATATAAGGCCACCCCTTCGGTGCTCTGAAAACCGGAAGTGAACGGGAAACCCTGGACGTGAAAAACAATGGGGGAAAAGGAGGAGACATCCTCCTCCTCCTTTTTATATTTCAGATCTAAACCATCAAAGTTAAAAATATACTACTTCTATGGTCTGTTTAGGAGGAAATACTTTGATTGCTCTCACTACATGCTACTATTTCCAACCCAAATTCCCTAATTGAGTTCGGTATTTTGTTTTGTTGCTTTCTTTCTTATTTGCACAGTTATATTTAATCGAATTACCCAAAATCATCCTAGCCTATTATTAAGCCCTGACTTAGCAATGTGGAGCTTTTTCCTTGGACGTGCAGTTTCGCACCCCCTAGAGGGGAGGTGAGAAACGTTTACTGCAAAAGGTGACACAGCACCAGTGCTTGCTTAAATCTTGTGGAATAAGTGAGCAATACAGAAAACGATTGCCCAATACGCACATTACTTTTAATATTTTCTAGTAACTTTCAAACGATGAAGCGAGGACGGCTAGACTTTGTAATACCAAATAAACATACTACAACCACTCCGCAATACCAGCTGCTGAAGAGTACTGGGAGGGTCAACTTAGCGAAGCTACGGGACATTATAAAGGAGGGTTTGGTAAGAGAGTCTATGTTACTCCAGGTAAAGACAGTTTGCCTTGATTAAACTGTGTACTTATTCAAATGTATTTTTATAGTTCAAACTCTTGCTTCACTGCACAATATTTTTATCCATCCTGCACACATGCAGCCACGGCCTTAGGTAAGCCATGGGTAGCAGATGCTACCACTGGGTTGCTTCTTGGAACTCTGGCTCTGGCCTCGCTACCTGTGGCTGAGATTAATTGAGACATTCTATAAATCTCATAGCTTTGATACCAATGGTCCCAGGGGTCATTAAGGGAGATACAAAAAGTACACAGAGCTTGGTGAAACATGTTTAGGTCTAGCTGCATGCAGCTTTAGCTGAATGGTGATGCTCAGGTTATAAAAAACAAATAGCAACATAAAGAAAAGAGCTTTAGTTTGGCCCCTTCATCAACTGGTTCCTTTGGGCTCTGTCCTTTAACCACTTATTTAAGGCAGACCATATGCATCGGCCAGGCAAGGATTTCTCTCTCACTGCTTGCTACTGGCCACTAGGAGTGTAAATCATCTGCCTGCCTAAACAGTGCTTCCCCTTGCACAGCAACGAGGTCACATTTGTGAGCCTAAGAGTGTACGCACACACTCACGTTGATGCTGCACCAATGACGATTTTGCAAACCAACATTATTGTGCATCCAAATGTGATTTTGCTCCTAAACGTTATAACGGTGCTTACTTTGCATCAAGGATGATTCTGCACTTAAAATATATTTTACACCGCAAAGCAATTCATACCTAAAGATGATTAGCACCCCTAAAGGATTTCCACAGAAATGCTTAAGATGTACAAATGGTGATTGTGCACCTTAATGCACTCCCAAGCAAATTTAAGGCTACCATGAGGCACATCTTTAACACCTATGACCTAATACTCCCGTATTTTCTCTTTATTCTTTGCTATAATCCCTGGCTGCATACCGTGGCTGCCTCATATTGAATCTGATCGTTCTGTCCCTCCTGTGTCTGTTCCCTGTTGTTACACCCACGCTTGTAATTCTGCTGGTTTTGTTTGGTAGCTGGCAGTGCTGGTGTCATGCAGCGCTGTCAGCTTGGGGTCTAAAAACATAATGCATTAACATAGGAAGCACAGAAAGAAGCAGATTGCATAGACACACAGCACAACTAGTCTGCACATTTCCTCACATCTGGGTTTTCATGTGTCAGCATATTAAACTCTGGACTATTGGAATTACTGATTAGAGGGCTGGTGATGTAAATTCCACTATCCCAGGCATTTTGATGAGCCGACGTCATGCTGTAGAGATTCGCATCTCAATGTTCTCCCACACTATAGGTCCTGCAAAGACTGTCCCTAGATCAAACAATTCTCTTCAAAACTGTTTATAAAAATACCTTTGATAAGGAGGGACTTTCCTGCTTTTGAAGCAAATTGAATCATTCATTTAATCTTAAGAAGTCTGCGTTCTTCCGCCGCAGCCTCTAGTAAAACTCGGAGGCTGCAGCGGATTCATTTGGTAAGCTGTCATCATGATCAACCTCTAGAGAGGGCCCAGGGCCAGGGAGAGTCTAAAGGCTTTCATTGAAGGCACAGTATTCAGGGAGTGTGTACATGCAACGAATGCTTTACCTACTACAACATTAAAGATATTTTGGCCAACTTCTAACTTTTTTTTCAAATACAGGTAGACAAAGTAAAAGTGCAGAAACAGGGCCAAACCCATTCGCATTTGTTAAACTTCTTTGAGATTTGCTAATTTAGTAACGGTCTTTATATTGAGACAATATAGTGGGTATTGGCTTACATTGAATCGAAAAGTGGGTGTTTTTCAGTGACATTTGTCATCTTCAAAGATCCTGCATAAGCTTTGATTTTGGGCAGAGTAGCGGGATATTGGACAATCCTGGGTTGATTCATTTTTTCAACTGCCCTTTACAGTAGATGGTTCTACCTTTCTAAACAATGTTTAGCTGCTTTACCATTAAATTGTTGTTTGGCAGAAGCCCTCCCTAGACCTAGTCGTTTTAGGGCCATCTCCCCTCTTTTCATAACTTATGGTGGGGGCCTGAAGGATAGGCACTGCTTCCCGGTTGTCTATATGTTAAGCGATGCATGCTGTCACTGGCACCTCGCCTCAAGAGCCATGAGGATATGGGCTGGCAGGTGGATTTAGACAACACTTGTTTTATTCACAGATACCTTATGTGCGGACATTTCACTGCAGCAATTTTTAAGGCAGTGGATTGCAAGCCTCTCCTTCCCCATGGGACCACTAGTGGTTGGGCGTCACAAAGGGAGCATGCAAAGAAGCAGGCTGGGGAAATTTAGCAGATAGTCAGAATGGGAGCTGCACTCATGTTCCAAATAGTGAAGGCTAAAGCCTGCCCAGATTCCCATGTCAACACTGGACACCACCATGGCGGGCCAAAGTACGGTCAGCAGACCAGGAACAAGTTAGAGGAGGAGGCGGGGGCAGGGTTTTGGGGGACTAGCCGTACAGCACATTGGGTGCAGAAATAAGCAACAAGAAAGCCCACGCCTTATAATTAGGGAGCTGGAGGAAGCATACCTGCCAGCTCTCAAGGTACTGGTGTGTGTCACACAGTACTACACCATTCATACACCACCCGATGGAGACATCATCACACAATGAATACCAAAGTGAGCTAGGGAAACTGTCATTAGTAACTTTCCAGCTCAAGTGCAGAGACTTTGCATTCACCAAAATCTATGTTAGATTATCAACCTTTTCAGTATATAGGAAATAGCTCTCAATGTTTATGCTTGTAGTGCTGGGAAGCATGCGCAAGCACTAGTCTATTCCAGCCAGCTACTCAGGCAGGTCTAGGCCTTCAAAGCCCCTTACCCACTTGCTACGGCCCCAAATCCTCCAAGGCCTTTGTTCCATCCACATAAAATCACATGAGCCATTTCCTGTCATGACTCGCTCCCTGCGTTCTTGTGTCCACCACCAGGGGGCTGAATTGTGGGACTCCCAAGTGTTCTACTAAGCTTCCAGACCCTCCTCTTCGTGTACATACTGACTTCCAGCCATTTGGACTCTACTTGGAAATGGCATCCACTCCCAATCCATGCCGGGTTTTGTGGAAGCCAGCCTGCTCTTGTCGGAAACTCCATTACCTAGAATTCCCTGCTCACTGCTTCGTCTGCACCCCTGCAGGCCAGGGATGGGTGGAGGAATTCAGCTCACATGGGCTGGCTGCTGCTAGCCTGCTCACACCTGATGCATGTGATTACTGTGATCTCTTTTAAGCCCCAGCTGCATTCAGTCCAGAGTTGGTCATTGTAGCTGTGTACCGGTGAGACCGATCCTTGTTTCCAGTGTTTCCTGACCTTTTCATATCTTTGTTTCCTGAGCTTTAGTTATTCCTTGTTCCTGAGCTGCTGCTGTTTTCCTTGTTCCTGAACTAGCACTGCCTGCAGTGTTACCTTGACTCCTGAGCTTTAGTAATTCCCTGTTCCTGAACTAACCAGTGGCGTCACTAGGGGGGTGCGGACCGCACCGGGTGACCCATCACATGGGGTGACACCGACACACATTCACAGAGGGGTTCCCGGGTGAAGATAGAACGGAGCCCTGCACACATACAAAAAAGTACAATTGACAATACACTAAATAAAACTTGTGTATTTTTGAATAACCGTGAAGGTATAGTGCACATGTAAAAAAAGAGCATGCACGTGCTCAAAGACAGTGTCATGAGCATTTCAGCGCACATGAGCGCAATGTACAATGTCCGCCCGTTTTATAATGAGATTTGGTGATTTACTATATGCATGCGATAACACTGTAGAACATTTCTGTACGCCTGTTTGCACACAGTGTAAGAAGCAGCACATATGATCTAACTCACACATTTGTATTTACATGCGTGTGTGCCATTGTTGTATGCAGGTCTACTGATTTTTGTATTTACTTGTTTTAAACGAATGTTTGATATTATTGATATGACATATAGCATGCATTGCATATACCGCTCAGTTGATTAAAGAAACTTGGGGGAGAGAGGGGGTGGGGGGCTGCATAGTACACTTTATTGCCTTCGTACGAACACTGTTGTTCTGCTGCTTGAAAAGACTAGAAGTCACACCCTCACAGGCGATTGACGTATAAATAAAATAAAGGGGTGACGTATAAATAAAATAAAGGGGTTGTGCCCGGAACGCAGTCCTGGTCTGTTTGGATATGTATGTTCGTCAACAGACTGCCCGAGTTGCCTCTTGCATGTACCCTGTTCTAGTGGCCTGCCTGCCTGTGTGCCCAGCGCATGCCTGTGTGCCCAGGCGCCTTGCCTGCCTGCCTACCCAGCACGTGCCTGCTGCTGGGCTCTGTGCCCGGAACAGGGGCCGGATACGTACGTTCCAACTGCACAGAGCCCTTTATGCACACTACTGGGGAAGACCAAACTTGAGCAATGAATTCAGCATTTAAAGCACCGAGGAAGATTACAAACGCTTATAAAATATATACCTTGGCCCTTTCATGCAAACTCGTTGGGCTCTGGTGACGTTAACAATAAGGCGACCTTCGACCTTGGTAACAAATATTATATTGCCTCAAGGTGGCGCCTTCTGCAATAGCTCATTAACTTATCAAATTCTTGTTACCGGAAAGCTCTGAATGAAATTAGATGGAGTTAAGAAGGGCCTGGTACATCAGTGTTCACGCCTACGGTTTACTGTGCACCACGGTGCACTCTCGAGGAGTACCCCCGGAGTTAACATGCCTGGGGTTGCCATTTAGTGTAACTCGTATTCTGAATTGTAATAAGCGTGTTTTACAAAAGCAGTCTCACACCTTCATCACACGTTCCAGTTTGAAGAAGCATTGCAATATTTCATATATACACCCCACCACCATCCCGTATCATAAACTCTTCGATCCAAAGAGATGTTCTAACTGTTCTGCCATTGAAATATCATTACAGTTTGGTTTCAACACAGTGTTCGCGCGCCCATGCTACGGACAGTACAGATAGGGCATAGAAACTCGCCCCTCTGGTGAACAGGGCTCTCTCTCTGAATAATTGAGTGAGAGCACGAACCCCAGCACCCCACGTCCTGCAGACTCTTGCATTGTACACGCATGGGGGGGAGGGGTGGAGGTAGTCACGGATGTAACAGCACTTTAAGGTGATTGCTCCTCTTAGCACCTGTCTGGTTGATTCCTAAAGTGTCGTTTTCCAAGATAGTGGACGCCTCTTCCTTCAGTCTCCTTTGCTCACAGTCAGACCCGTCGTTAGCTCTTGGTGCAGCACCCTCCCACCCCCGCTCTTCAGCCTGTTTATCAATCCTGTGTCGCCCTCCAGGCTCCCTGCTCGGCCTCCCTGTCACTGACAGGACAGTAGGAGGCCTGCAGGCTGAGGTAGGAGGCTATCCTGACGTCATCAGGGAGGCCAGAAGGCGGAGGTTAGAGGCCTTCCTGACGTCATCAGACAGGGTCAGGGAGGCCAGCAGGCGGAGATAAGAGGAGGCCTTTTGACATCATCAGACAGGGTCAGGGTCGCAAGACTGGAGGGCAGGTGAAGGGAAGCAAGAGAGACGGAAGCGAAGCAGGGAGGGTAGTGATAGCAAGCTGGGGTGGACAGGAATGTGGAAACACTGCAGGGAAGAACGAAAGCAAGCAGGGAAATACTCTGAGTAGAACGTATGGCCTCCAAGGAACAAGGGGAGGAGTTATGAAAAGATGGGTAACACCTCTGCAGTGCTTTAGACTCCGGTGTAGAGGAGTGGGCTTGGAAAGGCCCAAGAAGAAGAAGGATCCCCTCCGTGGGTGCAGATGAATACATCTCCTCGAGGGGGTCCATCATGGATTCATGGGGTAAGTCGTGAGGGGGTGACACCATGAGTTACCCGCACCAACCCTAGTGACGCCACTGCTCAGGGGTCACAAGGAAAATTCCAGTGTCCACAGAATACAAGCCAGTGGTCTCAAATGCGACCCATGGCGACCTCTAAATGATGTCCAAAGTTACAGGAAAAGACAGGGCTGGACTTGGTTTAGCAAAAAGGCGCAAGGATGCTAAAACAATTCTAAACCATGGATTAACCCCTTCGCGGCGGGGGTAATTCCCCCACGGCGCGGGGGGAGGGTGGGGCCGTGGTGCTCGTGACGAGCCCAGCTCGTCATGAGGCGCAGTGGAGCTGTGCTCATGACGAGCTGGGCTCGTCACGACTCCGCCCACTCATTGATTCTCCCTCAAAGGCAGGGAATCAATTCGCAAGGGCGGACCGCGACCGTTATGACGAGCCCAGCTCGTCATGAGCACAGCTCCACTGTGCCTCATGACGAGCTGGGCTCGTCATAAGCACGCAAGGGGTTAAGGACTACTTCCTAGACACTAAATGAAGTATTCTGCCAGTGGAAAAGAGAACTTCTCTGGTACCCATAATAATATGGCATCATTATATACTAGGGGGGAAGGTAATCATAATTATGCTGCAAAAAGAAGAAGGGGACTAGGAGCTGATGAAGGTCCAGTGCCCTTGCTCCGAAAGACTATATATATACTTCAAAAAAGGTGGTTACTGTTCCTAATAAGACAAAAAACGAAATAGGAAGGCTCTAGGAGCTAGACAGATTATGAGGGACAGTCAACAAAAGTGCTTCTTGTTGCCCTCACACATTCCTGGGGATGTCATGCTTCATCATCGGGAGAGTGATCCACATCAGGCGGGCACTGCAATGCCCAACAGGGTCCCCCAAGGGTCACTTTAGCAGAATCTTTTCGGTTTTTTTGCCTGTCGATGAGTGTGAGGGTTGTCCTAGTGGGGTGGTTAACAACAAGTGTCAAAGTGAGTTAAAACTGGTTAGGGGATATCAAACTGGTTTTACTAAAAAGATTTTCCCATCAGATTTTTTAAAAACTAGTAGGTTTGCGGTACTATGGGGGTAAAATGTCCCCTAGTAGCTGAAAAAAAGATGTTAACATGTTCCGTGCATTTATTGGTCAAAATGATCCTTGGTGATTCATCAGGACCAAAAACAGTGGGAAGGTGGTGAGTCAACCCCATGTATAATCTCAGGGTGAGCAGTCGCCTTCTAATAGGGTGGTACCTACTCGTGACTAATATCGCTGGTGGTCGACCTAGTCGTCAATCTAATCAAATTTCATGGGTTAACCCAAGGTGGAACGCAGAGTTGCAGAGGTTTTGACGAGTGCGCTTCTTATAGCACCTACCCTCGACCCTGCATATGGGACAGGGTTGAGGGTAGGTGCTTCAAGAAGCACACTCAGCAAAACCCCTGGTAGCGCGATTTCTTCACATTGAATTTTCTCCTTAACAGTCTCCGGGAAGGAGTTTGAGTTGACCCTGCTGGTGGAGGCCTGTACCACCAGACTTTCTGCAGTAGGATGCTGGGTAAGTAAGGCTGGGTTGCCCTGAGTTGTCCTGTGTCAACATGCCACTTGCCAGGTGCATGGAATGCAACAGCAAGATTTCATCAAAGTGCCCATGAGGCAGTCAATCAGCGCTTGATTAACCCCCTCCTCTACCATCTTCCACTCTGTTGTTGTGTTGTTGCTCTTTACTAAAATGCCAATAAAGAAACAAAAAATATATATATATTTTTTTAAGTGTCTCATTAAATGGAAGGAGAGGCTCTGATAATGACCGTCTCTCCGTGAGCACGTTAGTTGTTAATTCAACTGATGGAAATTGCAAGTCTAACTCTCTGGCCGCCCTTCAAATTTCCATGTTGAAGGACGCCGACTCTTCAGTAGAGGGATCGAAGCGACCCCAATCCCATTTTAGGGGATATATCTTGCCCACTGGCCTGTTTAGGGTCCATGTATTGTATTAAAGGTTATCATCGAGAAGGTCAGAGTCAGACCCAAAACGTTATTGAAGCGTGAGTTCTACATAGAGGCATTGCCTTCTCTAAGTCAAAAGGGATTGGTGCATAGGCACTGACTTTACGCACAACTTTGTACGATGTTGGGACAGATTTGATTCCAAGTCAGACAGCATTGTATGGACTTGGCATCCTCCAGCACTGGTACCATTGGTGTCTGCGTCAACGCAACAAGAACCGGTATGGATTGTGGTACCAGGTGTAGAATCGTCTCGGGATTTGAAGCTGAACCCAGGAGGGTTCAGAAGGCACAATAGGTGTTGAGGGTAGACCCACCTGATGTCTTTGTGGATCTGTGAGGACCGAAGACGCGCCAGAGGGAGCCGGTAAGGTAGAAAAGAATTGAAGCATGGCATCTTTTAAAACGCCATCTGCTATGGATTCGTCTCTGCACATTCAAACTTGGGCTGTAACAGAATCGGTTCGTCGGTAGAGGACAGTGATCGAGAGCGAGAGCCTGGATGTCCTTGTGACTTCTGCAAGGGAGAGTGGTGACGTTGAAACAAGACTTCTTGGGCTTTTTCTTTGACAATGAATTACTTGGAAACTTGTGGAGTGTAATGTAGATCTCTGCTGGGACCGACCCCAGGAATGGGACTGATGCAGAGTCCTACACTTTGAACGGGAGTGGCCTTTTTGTAACTTCCCTCAATTTACTGCGTTGTACAGCATAGACTTTTGTGGCCCCGAATCACCGTCGTATTCATCAGGGTACACTCACCACATAAACTGGAGCTGTGGCCCGACTCTAGACACAAGAGGCAGGCCTCATTGGGATCGGTTCCTGACATTTGTTTGCAAGAGTCCCTACAAGGCTTAATGCCTGTGGTGTTACGAGGTGGCATTTTCCCTTACTAGAAGAATGTTGAGAAATAAAAGCTCATCAGCTGGCAAGAACAACAAGGAGCTAGCTCTGCATCCATGGATGAAGGCACAAAAAGAAAGGAACTGACATTAACATTTAAGGGAGTAATTAACATTAAGGGAGTATATCCCAGCTAGAGAGCTTCGCTCATCATCTCAATCACTTTTGCAGGTACCCCGCTACAAGCGCAAAAAGTGGGGAGGAGCCAATTTCTCATTTTTGGCACCCTCTTTTTGGAACTCCCTCCCCGACCACCTACGATCGGCCAAGCACTATCTTATTTTCCGTAAAGACCTTAAAACTTTTCTATTCAATCAGGCTTTCCCTCTGTAAATTGTCCTCATATTTTTCCTTTCTTGTATCAGCTCTTACGGCCTCTCCCCTGCTATTTTAGCCTCCATAGCGCCAAGAAACCGCATGGTGAATGCAGCGCTTTACAAGTATTTTAAATTCAAATTCAAATTCAACATGGATGGGTGGTGCCTATGTATGGGGCCAGTCGTCATTTCCTAGCCAGAGTGGAGTCGAAACAGAGCTGCACAAAGCCACCTCCCTGCATGCAGGAGCCATGCTGAAAATTCTATCAGATCCAGTCTCCAACCTGAGGATATTCGCAAGGTGAGTAATCAGTGGTTGGATAGAATATTCACTAAAAATATCATTGCCAAAGATACACATCTTTTTCTTTGAATTTCACCCCTTATTTCATCAAAGTCTGTCCATTTGTAGGTGTAATACATAATGTGCTGAATAGTTAACATTTTATAATCAGTAGTTGATTACTATTGAGTTCTGTGTCTAAGGACAATATTCAGAAAGAAACTAATATCACCATGCATGGGTGGCACTTGGTATGGCCCCAGTTATCTATTCTGGAATGGAGTTGACGAGAAGGCGCACAACATCACCTACTGGCGCGCAAAGACTATGCTTAGAAATCGTCTAGATCCAGTTTGGCTTCTGAGGATTTGCACAAGGTGAGGAATCTGTAGTTAGAAGTATCCATCAGAAGAAATAACCTACACATTTTCTGCAGTTTGATAGATGAATCAATAGCTCAATGGAACTGACTTAAAATTATACTGATATGGGGGGAACAACGAAACATGGACTGCAGTGCAAAGTATGAAATGACAAAGATGATTGTTACTGGACACCTGGGTAGGACGAACACATTCCATTATTGTTTTACTGTGTGATTGTGCTATTTTTCTTTTTTTTTTAGGAAATGCACTCTCCTTTCTCTACATTGAGAATGGTTGGGGATTCGAGATTGGAAGGTAGAAGGAGAAGATACATCTTGGAGGATGTTTTGGGGCATCGATATGTACAGCTTACGCTCCCTGTAATTTTTAGGTCGAGCTGGAGAAAGCAATGCGAAGCATTGCGTCCAGCTCGACAACTTATGTTGCCCGTCTCCTGGGAATCTGAGACAGGGGTCGGGCACGCGCATCGATTGGGATCTGTGGACGCGCACGTCCAGGCCAGCGCCGTGCCCATCTCCTGCCTCAGATTCCCTGAAGTGGGCAAACACACACATACACACATGCATGCATGCACACACACACACACAAGCAGCCACACATGCACCCCCCACCATCCCCCCCACCACTTAGGTGCTCATGCGCACCTCCCCACCACTCACGGGCTCATGTGCGCACAGGCACACACACACACGCCCCTCACCGCTGCTGTTGGGGACAATCGCCGGGTCCTCGGCTCCCGATGGATGGGCGGGCGGGGGCGACGCGACCAGGGGTCCATACCAGGGACAGGCTGACAACTTCCAGCCTGCTAACTTTTTGCTGCTTCGGCGGGACCTGGGGAGTGCTGCGGGACGGCGACTGCGGGGCAGGACAGCGGCTGCGCAGGATTCGGAGCCCCTGCCCTTCGGCCGCCTCCGAGACTCCGCCCTGCTAGCGCGCCATTGGCCGCTGCTCCGGTGTTGGTGATGTCACCGATCACAATGTTGCAATGCAGATGACAGGCATTCACTGTGCAGAATTATCCATTTGGAATTCCGCATGTACATTTTACGTTCTCGTCAAAATCCAGGACTGTTCTCCAAGCTCCTAGAAGCCGTTCATTTTATTGTGCGTGCTCTGAAAGTTATCACGAGGGTGGGAAGCTCACGAGTCTATCAGGAGGCAAAACCAGAAGAAAGCACGGACAGTGCGCAAGCGCTAGTTCACCGCCTAGAGCCTCAAATTCTATCACGAGGCACTACATCCAAGAAGACAACAATTGCCTACTTGGAACTAGCGCCTCCTGAAAGACTTGGAGGCTCTAGGCGGTGAACTAGCGCTTGCGCAGTGTCTGTGCTTTCTTCTGGTTTTGCGCAGGGTGCTATCTGAGCAGAGGCCAGCTCTGTACCGGGGTCTGGGCGGGGCCGAGTCACCCCGGCCCTCTCTTGGGGTGGGGGTGGGGCACGGGCTGGAAGTGAGGAGGCGGGCCCACCCTGCAGCACGGGGGTCTCACAGAGCTTCTAAGCACATCGTTCAATGATCTCCACCCTTGTGTCGCGTGTGAGATCACGGCACTGCACATCTCGACCCGTCTCCACGAGCGTGCTGGTGACTTCACCGATGTGCTTTGCAAGCTCCACACAACTGCAGGAAATGCTTGGCGCTAGGGCTGTCTGGCTGGTGCATTCGGCGTGTTTGGAGCTGGAGACAGACTGAACCTGGCGACAGTCTCAAGGTTTGAGTACATCTAGAGGTCCTCGTGGCCTGGCACAGTATTACGTTGTAAATACATGTGTGTACGTCACTGACTGCCTCGCACCTTTACGGCTCGGTCATATGGCCGGTGTTTTCTGTGCAACGAACATGGAGCCCTCCCCGTTACAATGTTAGGAGAGGGGACCCGCCGCCCCTGTGGCTGTTGCATAAACATGCGTGACACCTGTGAGTTCACACCCAGCACTGCACAGAAGTGCAAATGAGGCGTCGACGAGCTGCTGTTCTTGTGTAGGTGTCGTCACCGGACGCATGGGACGCTTGCCCAGTACCAATGCTTGTCCGTGCCTTGAATGCTCTGCATTTATTACTCTTTTGTCTTCCAGAGCCCGCCTTTGTCAGGGTAGCGCCCTGGGCGGAGATGCATTTGGCGCCCTCCTGCTGGTGAATAAAACGTGGCAGCGGGAGCCCCTGGGTTCAGAGGTCAGCCCCTGGAGGATTGCATTAGTAGTGTCTGGCCTCTGAACAGATCCCTGCGCCACCCCACTCACCTGAATTATGCACCGATTTGCATCTCGCCCTGGTGCCAAGTTGTTGGTTGGAGGGGGGTTAATAGTGCGTGGCAGCAGGGGGTGGCAGGACATAGGAGGGCAAGAAAACAGGCTGATGGGGTGCTAAAAAAAAACAGGTCTGCAGCCCTGGAGCCAGAGGCAGAGTCTCTGTTGACATTAATGTAGACAGCTCCTTACGCCCCTCTGAAGCCTGCGCCCTGGGCATGGAGCCCGCTCGCCCATGCCAAAAGCCGGCCCTGGGTGGCACAAACAGAATGGCCTCTCTGCAGTCATGTCACTCCTTTCCTGCCATCCTCTTCTGCCTCGATGTTTACAGAGGCCTACTAATGTTGAGGGCGGCCATGGGCAGTGCCACTCCAAGGCTGGCGGTGGGCATGGTGTATGCGAGCTGTTATTGTTCCTACTTTATCCCCAACAAGCACTAGGAAATTCCGGGGGTCAAGCTCTCCTAAACAGAGGATATATTTTCCAACATTTAATATTTTCCTCATATGTGCAATGAATTAAATTGTTAATATGGATGGCCAGTTTATATGGCCAACCGGAGCTCAGTTAGCTGCTAGAACCAGCAGTGGCCTCGTGGCACTGGATGCTCAAACTAAAGATTGTAGTTGACTGACTGCTGTGATGTACTCAGCTGCTCCCATGTTGTCTTCATGACTTTGCTGGTACTTTCCAATCCGTTCCCCATGCTGACGAAATGCTGGGGAAAAGCCCTGTGGACTCTGTTAGACTGGGGCGACACTCGTTGCCACCACAGCATCAATCTGTGCAACCATTCAACAACTGGTTCAAATATGTTCTCTCAATGTTTCAAGCTTTATTACAAATGTCACAAAAAGATGTTAATATTTCACTTCTGTTCCTGGATTTTCGTCACAATAAAATACAATGAACAGAATCTTCACAAAAGTTATTTACCAAAGTTTAAGCTATTGTCATTATAAATTACAATAACTTTTAGTTAAAGTATTAATTCTTTAAAAAAATTAAAGCTATTGCTATTTGTAATATCAATACATCTAAGTCACATAAATACAACACATTGCATACAAATGCTATAGGTGTCACATTTGCAAAAGTTAAAATTATTGGCATTGTAAATCACAAAGCTATTAAATTCGCTATTTTCAAAACCAACACAAATAAAAAAATTGTCATTTACAAAACCAATAGCTCAAACTTTCCTAATGCGAGACCTATTGCATTGCAAATGCTTGTTATGAATGTGGCATCCATTTGGAACCAGTGTGTGTCCTGTACACCATGGATGTCTTCTCTATGAAGAACTGGCAATGTCTATATTGAACATCCCAGCTTGCATGTGCACTGACTTTGACCTCCTTCCAAAGCTTGTAGGTAGGAGAGAATCCTAATCCCCTGCCCAGAATAGGTTTCATTTGGCAATACATGGGCTTTGGCTATCTATTTTGACAACAAGAGGAAATGCAGGTCTCAACAGGTCTCAACTGATGCCAATCTATATCACACCTAGACAAAACAGATCTAATCTCATTGGAGAGTCTGTGTTCAGACTCTGGCGAAATATGAATATGAATAGCAACAGGGACAGTATGTTCCTTCAGGGTTGGAGAGTCTAGAAACATTTCTATAGAGCACCTCTGTTTGACTCTGGCAAGTCACATTGCCCACCAGGCCATGGTACCTAAACAATACCTATCTGCCAGTACTTAGTTTGTGCTTTGTCGTCTGGACATAGAGGAAGTTTGAACATTATTGTGAGAGCAGAAGACACCCGATTCATTACAGGAGTGAATGACAATATCCATAGAGAAAGGGTCACAGCCTGTAAAACAAGCTGGGTCGCCTTGCTGCAGTGACACATGCAGAGATAGGGGATCTACTTGCTTGCAGAAGAGATCTACTGTACTGGACGAGAGGAGCTGACCTAATTCACTGTTACTCAATAGAAGGAGCTGACCTGGTCCTCCGTAGGACTCGCACAAGTCCCAGATAACTTTAAGACCTACTTCCACACACCTCGGACAGTGTCCCGAAGAGTCACATGACAGCCTCAGTTCAGCTGCCAAAAACGACCTACAGAACAGTATCATCAGGTAGACGTCAGAGTCGTAATGGTGTGGGTGAGCCTGTACCATCCATAACCCATTCAGTGCCCACAGGTGACAGTATTGCCTGGATCTGCAGGGTTAGAAAAGGTGCCTCAAAATCAGAAACCAGTGAAATTATGGTTCTGGAAATCTTGGGACAGATGAATCACAATGGTCACAAAAATGGTTGACATTCGCGACCAGTATTGAATGAAAAAATGCCCAGACGTGGATTCATTGCTCACATTGCCAGCCATTTCTCCGGTTAGCACCGCTTAAAACAGAACCAACTACTAACCATGAAAGTGGGAAAAGATTTGGCGTAATTGCCAGAGCTGCTGACGCCAGGAGCTGGGGAACCAGGTTCAAGTCTTGGCGTTGGCACAGCATCCTGTGATTCTGGACAAATCTCCCTGTAAATAAGTGTGTCCTTAACTGGTGCTGATGAAAAGCACCCATGTTGATGATTAAGCGCTGGTGCTGAGCACCGGAAACCACAGGCTCAAATTAAGCAACGGTGCCAGGGCTACAAGGAAGGCCTCTTGCACTTGGCACTTAACACTTTCTCCATCTTTAGTGTTTCAAGAAGGTTGGAAAGAAGAGTTTTACCTTTAACAATTGTTTGAGTATTTGGACTAACCTAGATTCACATGTTGTGTACCATACCACTACAAAATAGTTAGGTGTGGAAACCCGTCCTATTGATATGAATCACATTGATTGGGTGTCAACAACAGTGAGGATTACTCATGATATCTTCGACCCAAAGTTCACAATGCACCCCCACATATCTCCATGTTCAGCTTAATTTAAGTATGTTGAAAAATATGTTCTCCGATTCCTGTTCACTGCAGGGCAGGAGAGCGCCACGTGGCTCTAGAACTGTTCCAAACTTCAAAAGTAGGATTACTGAAAAATAAACGTTTCCTTTGCTGCTGAATTCATATGCTGCCCATCACTGTAATGCAGTAACCCACTTATGGTGCAGGCTTGAAGGGTGAGTAGCATCAAACACATTTTTCAGTACTGTCTGTCTCACTGGGGACTCTTGCCTTGCTTGAATAGCTACATTGTAATTAGGTGAGCAAGCAAGCCGCAAACTATATATGCGGCAAAGAAACATTTGGTCATGCAAAAACAACTGAAATGGGAGTAAACTGAACTTCTACCATAATGCATTGTGCGACGACTGTGCAACTTGCGAGCGCGTCAACCGCGACCTTTGAGATGTACAAGGATTGTAAAAGGAAGCCCTCTATTAGTTGTCAGAGCCAGTGGTGGACACCATGCTTCATTTGGTATTTTGCCAAAATATTATATAAACTGCATGTAAACATCCATCAAAAGGAAGGAGGGACGTCCTCTGAAGAATGGTCAAAATTATAAGATGTGTCATAAGACTTCCAAAATGATGGGAGAAAACATTTGGGCATACAAGTAACTCATATTTGAATAAACATTACTGCATCTATAATAATGCATTGCGTGAAGCCTGAGGTCATATGTTAAAATGCGAATCACACCCTGTAAGATACTTAACACCATATTGACTTCAACACACTGCACCTTTACACCCTATACTACTTCAAATGACATAATTAGACGAAAGATCACATTACACCACACCACACACTTCATCAACTCTTATATCACAATTAGCAATACACCACACGGCATCATGCCACACAAGTCCATCCAACATCACACTATCTTATGCCACGCAGAATCACAGTGTATTTAGTACCACATAATCCTGTACTCTACTGCATTACATCATACTGTATCACACAAAATGACAACTTATCGCAACATACACCATATGATACCTTACAACTCCTCCTTCCTCATCACACCATGCAAGTCTACAACTTGCAACTCCACTCCTTGCTGCATTAGGCAAAACTACACTACCACATCCCACACCAAACCAGACAAAATAGGTAGGCGTGACAGCACACCATATAGAACTAATCACCACCATATCACCACAACAAAAACAGAAACGAATAAACCTAATACTATGCCATATCATATAAGAGCACCCAATACACCCAAGAACCCAATACTTATGATATATCCAGCTACTACATACAAGCATGTCATATCACACTGTACCTGGTCACACCACATAATATCTCAACAGCTCAAATTACACCATATCGCACCATACCAAACCACATTAAACACTCCTCAGCATTCCAAGCAATATCTTTTTATAACAGCTACAAAAATCCATTCCAGAATTCACGCCATTATCAACATCACAACACTTAAGTTCTCACTAGACTACGCAACCATATTACAAAACAAATTACAAGTCACCAAACTATACCGGGTCTCATAACATAACTCATCAGTTCTCATCGTATCACACCATCCTAACCACACCTCACTATAACTATCCCCCGCGTATGGCAGCAAACATCTTAGCACACCAGACAATACATCACTCTTACCACATTTGCTCACACTCATCTACACCGCATTATCTGGCGCCACATCTCACAATACATCAAACACCACTACCCTACACTAGAGAAGAAGGAGCGATATATTTTAGTATATCACAATACCATTCAAAACATCTTACTTTTATATATCATACAAACCCACAGCTAACACCAACAACACAACCATACTACAAAACAAAACTCCTTATCAACCAAACACTCCACTGCGCACACTAGAGTTGTGGAGCACCCAAGCAAAAACAACTGTAATGCCTGGGAGGCTCATGGGTATGGGAGACATGTAGGCCGAAGATATATGTGAGCCTGGAATGCATTGGCATGGGTTAGTGCCTAACTATGACTCATTCTAATATACAAGATGCCCCGCCTACAGGAAACAGATATCCCGCACCAGGTTCCACTAGATCATTGGTATTGTAGATAATCCCCGAACAACAAATAATGGACTCTTGAAGGTACTGCATCAAGGAGATAGGTATTCAGTCCTGCCAAAGAACAGCAAGTCCAGTTCATGGAGCCTTAAAAAAAGAACCCTAATGGAGAGGGAGCTAGCGTGCAATGAGCATGCCAATAGAGAACATCAAAGGCAATGACCTAGGGACAGTGAAAGAAGAAGACAGGGAGACACGGAGAATGCAGACAAGGTATCACAAAAACTCTCACACAGAGTCAGGAAATACCAAGCAATGGGCAAAGCAAATGGAAGAAAAAAATAGAAAAAGAGGTCTGATTTGCCCTACTTTCAAGGAGACATGGAACTAGCAGTTAGGATAAGATAAGCTCTATTAGAACTTTGTTTAAGATCAAAAAATCCCAGGCAAGAATCTGAAGAGTTACAAACTCCACACTATAAAGATTCTGACAAGCGCCTACCTATGACACTTAAGTCCCTTTGCCTGTGGCACTATCCAGCAAGACTTCGCAAATGACAGACTACATTGTTATTGCCGACACTAGGTAGCTGGAGGGGTACAATTCCTGAAACCCATTGTAGCATCCAACAGGTGATACATGAGGGAAGTGAGACTTACAAAGGTTACTTTTGAAGGATGTATAATCAACCTCCTCTACTTTACTAGCTGGAGCACAGCCATCATTTAATATCACAATCACAGACATAATTTGGCCAATGGAATTTGGGTTCAAACAGACCAAATAATGTTGCTATACACACAAAAACATACATTAACATTTTGCACTGACTCGTCGGATATATGCACTTAAAACCGAACCGTTCCAGTGTTAGATCCAAAATGTATGACAGAGCAGCTTTGGGTGCTGGTTATTTCTGGGGTAAATGGAGAAACAGCACCGTGAAACTAGACATCCTTCCATTTTGTGACACAACGGTTTTCAACCAAACCTATCCTTTCTTGTAACATCTTGTCTGTAGAATTCCCTGTGAGTCATAACCTCCCCCAATGGTCATTTGAAAAGCAGTAAAAATAATAACTTTTTAAAACATCTCTTTCAAAACTTTATGTTTTCAGTAGAGCCTCATCTTCATCTACTTGAGCTAGGAATGTTTAATTTTATTGGCCTTGTTTTATTTCAGCATGAATTGTTTTTTCTGTTAATTATTATTACTACTCTTTCTTCGTGTCGCATTGCATTTTTTTGTAGTTTTTGACGCTATTCTGTAAAATGTTGCTCTTGCCTCTGCATTACAAATGAAAATAAGAAATAATAATAAATTCTGATGTTCAGTTCAGTGACCACAGGACCTCTTCAAATTGCAATCCTGACCAGACTTGGTTGCCTCCTTTCTCTACCTAATTTCCAAGCACCTGAAATGTAGCATGGGGTTTGCCTTCTGAAGCTAATTTAATTTGTTCTCTGTCTTGTCATACACAAGACTCTTAAGGGGGATCCCCCGCCTTCAACCGATTCTATTCCGGAATATACTACTCTTAGCGTTTACCACAACCTTCCATTTATTCCACAATCCCATTCAAATCTCAAACTACAGCCCCTGCAAAACCATGCTGTTCACTTAATCTTTGGTTTAAAGTGCTCCAATCATCTCTATTCAGCCACAAAGACTCAGTGTTGGATACCAATAAAACAACATATTACATTCAGGCTCCTTTGCCTAGCCACAAAACCTTTTAGATAGAGTACCCATCTACCTCAAAAGAATACTACTAAGCTACCTGCTGACGTGTTGTCTAAGGTTGTCTTTTTAAAACCCAATGACCATCATCCAGCCGAAGTATAGGTGCACATGGTTAGGAGAAGATCTCTTGTTTACCAGAGCTTTTTAGGTCTCACCTGGCATTGCAGCGTGCATGCACTTCTCGCTCTGCGAGGGCTTCTTGGAATCAATATACTTTAAGAAGTTAACTTTCGACTCCGCCTGTAATTTCCATTGGTGTGCGTCATTTTGCGTCATTCCTCATGCTAAACGGTGTCTTATGATTGTAACCGAGGCTTTTTAGTCCCTCCTGGTTACCATCCTGTCCTCTTTTGGCTCTGCCCACCCGGACTGGATCTTTTACTGGAGGCCTGACATGGTGGGTTTTATTATTACTGTGGCGGCACTTTTTTTTACCATTACTTGCATGTGGGTTGTGCATTTGGGTTACGTTTAACTAATACGGGAAGCCTCTACCCCCGCCAAGGCTCCCCATGTCCCTGCTCTCTCAGTGAGTGAAAGTCGCTGTCGGCCCCCGTGCCTGCAGCCTCAGCAGCATCGCCATCTTGGAGTCCTAGGAGATGAGAGGCAGCAGCAGCAGCAGAGAGGCGCGCGAGCCAAGCTCACAGAGAGGGACAGGCGCCATCTTGGCATCCCAGGAGCCGAGAGATGGCAGCAGCAGAGAGACTCGCGAGCCCAGCTCACAGAGAGGAAGAGGGCAGGAGCCAAGCGGCGTCAGGAGACGCCGCGCCCCAAACCCTAACGGGGCCTGAGGTGAGTCTAGACCCACTCAGCAGGCGGGCTCCAGGAGGGCACCAGAGTTTCCTGTGTTGACGTACCACCTACATGTGGGAAATTAAAATCTTGGCAGAAGGCTCCATATGTTGTGCTTTTGGGCAAATTAATTAATCTCCCTGTGCCGAAAAATATATTTTTTTTTTATAATGTAACGGGTGCTCGTATAAAGTGTGTGAATTCCTTTAGCTTCAATTTGTGTTATCAAAAGCTCCCAAAAAAAGCAAAGTCTAAAGGCTTTTCATTTTATGGAGAACAATTATTACAAACATTAAAACAAAAATTCCTGGGACTACATTTGGTGTAGAGACCCAGGTTTCAGTTAACCTTTGTGGGTCAGTAGGCTTTATTTTGTCTCTGTTTATCTCACTTCAATGTCAGTCGTTTACACTTGTACATGTTTACACAGAGCTACAGGATAGAGGCAGCCCTGCTGTAATGAGGCACATGAATTAAAAGCTATGTCTAGTTTTTTTATATAGGCCTCTAATTACGATATTTTCAATTTTAATTTTTCTGGTAAGCTACTCTTTTTGTTTCTCAGTCTCTACTCTTCTACCTTCTCTCTTTATTTATGTCACATTTACCCACACAATCATCCTCTATTTCAATTAATATCTCCTACATTCACGCTCAATACAACACACGCTATCTAATTATCGCTGTTGCTTACATTATCTCACGATCAACAACAAACACAAGTTATTTCTTTCTTTGTCTCTTGTTTCAAAAGGCTGACATAATTGCCAGCAGACACACTGCTCTTCACCATAGCTTAAATACATTAGGTAAGCTAATAGCTCTAGCTAAACCCTTATGAAGTCCCAAAGGCGAGACCTATTGACTATGCCAATGCTTGTTGCTTTAGCTGTCTATCTGCTGTCTCTGCCTCAAACTGGACTGCATCAAATTCACAACACTGAAGATCTGCCTGGTCTCCTCAGCATATGGTTCTATGGTGTCAAGTTACTCCTCAGATACCAATAAAATCTCATTCTCTATCAAACCTCTTTCTTGTTGCCTAATGCTTTTCAGTGGAGTCTGGGTATCTTGAATGTGCTGAAACCCATATATTAAAATAAAATAGACTGTATACAACTCTTCATATAATATACCCTTTCACAAATAATCTGTGACACAGTGACCATACGGTGCCTTGTCTAAAGGGCACCTTGCTTACAGCTTGGGACTTCTGTTTTACAAAACACCACAGTGAGGTCATTTAAGTTACAGAATTAATTCAAACAAAACAAGATCCAGTTCCCATAGTATGTTACGTTGTTAAATGAAAGTCAAGAACAGAAATAAATATCCTATGTTGACTAAGTGGCTTGTAGTCACAGTACTGAATACATACACCAGAATGTGGCAATTTACAGAGATTATAGAACTGTTTATATAAACCAGATCATAACAATTTCCAGAGATTAGAAAACACGACTTTCAGAAACATTGATGACCAGAGGTCAATAGGTGTACACTGAATTTACTTCTCACTGAGGCACTCTTCTTTCCCGTAATTAAACAGTATTAAACTCAGTGAACGTAGCAGTGGTTGGTGTCAATTACTGTGCTATTGTTGTTTATATCAGGAAATTCTTTTCAATGGGTATAAAAGGTTGAGATGATAAAGCAGAAGGGCAAGCTTGGACAGCAAAAAGGCTGCACCCTTCTGCCAATATTAAGTGCAAAGGAGGTTTAACACAAATATGGACATTCACACTAAATATCACCCTAGAGCGAAGTACAAGCAGATGACAGAAAAACATGTTGGTTTTGCCTGATATAAGCTACAGAGTAACAACAGTATCAATCCTCCTGAGATCAGAGAATAATATTCTACTATTGTAGAGCATGCCAGATATTCAATAAAAAAAGCATCACATAAAAACCTGACACTTAGTCTATGTCATTATGACACATAATATGTGCTTAACAAATTCACATCATTTTTCCATGTTGACTCTCCGGACTGTGTGTATGACACTAACGAGGCCACTCTATGATCTGCCCGGAATCTGCTTTAAGGCTGCAATATTAAAAACCTTAAAAACATTTACTAAAGGAAAATGTTCCACTATTCCTTATGAGACATAAGAAACAAGGACTGACAAAGTCGAAGGGCTGTATTTGCTAACTCACACATTGTTAGCACCCTAGAGTGAGACACGCTCGAGGCAGCCAGCAGCAGTCGATAGTGAAGGCTATAGTTGTAAAGTAGTCCCTCGTTCAGGTCAATGTAAGCCTAATAGTGGAGGTGAAAAGATAAATTCAAAAAGCCAATAGCTTTAGGTGAGAGATGAATAGTCCAATGGACTGAGCAAAGACGTATTTAACCAAGTCTTCATCCAATGACAGAAAGGAGCTGGTGAAGAAAGCCAACAGTTGAAAGGTGTTGACCTAAAGCCCACTATGTTTGTATATTGTATGCGGTCTGTTCGATAGCTGCAGTGTCAGAACCTGGACCTAAAAAGGGAGTACGACGAGAAAAGCGGTCTCTTGAAAATTAGGTCTGTGAAGTCCATGGGTTGGTGATGTCTGAAAAATGTCATGGTGTTAGCAGTGCAGGAAAAGGGGCTGCCAGCAGACTGATGTACAATACACGACCCACAAACACTATGTGTTTCATAGCTATTTTACCGATCAGTGTTTAGATGTCCATGTCAAACAAGCATGTTCTTCTTATGTTCAAAAATTGAATCAAGAGTAGCCAAAATGAACTTACTTTTGCTTCTCCGGTGATTGAGCTGTGTCTTCCCTCTCCCTGGATGCACCCATTGGTTGTGCTGCGAATCTGTTCCATGGCACTTCCACGCTACTATGACATTCTGTGGACAAGCTTCTAGGGGAAGACCTGTCATAAATGTCATTGGTGATCATTTCAAAGTCTGGCTGTGTGGAGAGGCTGGGTGTAAGAGGGGACTCCGGCTCATGCGCACAACCAATGGTACTCGAGGGCGATGGCAGTGGTGAAGTTTGTGCAGTGTGCGTTTCCCCTTTACCGGCTTGTGGCAAGGATTGTGGTGGAGAGGGGGTTCCCAAGCTAGTTTCAGGAAGCATATCCTGAGTGCAAGTGTCATTCACCTTCCTCTCAACCATCTTAGGTGGTGATGTCGCACAGACGTTCATCTCCCCTTGGTTTGTACCACTGTCACCTACAATCAGACCTTCCAATGTTACCTCCCCACTTCCAAACCCAGAATCCGAATCTGATCCCTGATGATTGGAGGCGTGCCAGGTCCGAGCCAATGGCGTTGGAGCTGGGCCAGGTGTAAGCTTTGCTTCTGTAGCCGTTTTGGGGAAAACAGTTCTAGGCTTTGGCACAGGTTTGAGACTGGGTTCCATTGCGGTTTTCTCTGCGTCTGGGTACTGAAAATTAACCCCGATTTCTTCTGCAGCAGAACATGAATGTCTGCCCACTCTGTGACTCTCCTGTGCAGACAGTGGCAGGCTTAGCCGGTCTTCTGGCATCTTGGCGACATCGCTGTGTCGGGCATGCGTTCTTCCAGAAGCATGCCAGAGGCGGCTTAGTATCCTTTTCCTGTGCCCAGTGGCGGCAATGCCAATGCCCTGGAGTCTCTCGTTATCCAAAGAAAGCGTGTCCTTAGCGGTCTGGTAGCCATGAAGCTTGAAGACCTCTGAGTACCTCTCCAAATGGATGGCAGCGAGCCAATCAGCAATGTCTAAATCCTCGTCACACAGTGAGGTCATGACCCCAAGGTAGCTCATGCATGGGCCTCATGCATTCAAGAGGACATCACTCATTTCTTGAAGTGCTATCATTCCACCACCTGCCAGAGAAAAAAAACATAAGTGCGTTAGAAAAACACATACGTCATTTTTCCATTATGTTTTATTTACAATAATTAAACTACAGGACAACAAGCAGTTTTCATATCCCTTAGTACTAAAGAGCTCCCAATACAAATAATCAGGTTAAAAATCAGGCAGAAAGATTCCATCTTGAGGATCAAGTGGCGTTGTTGTTAAGGTTGTGGATACACTGAAACATGGGTTCAAACACTGGCTTTTGCTCATGACCAAACTGTGTAGATAATTAGAGGTGGGCGAACCATCAAAATAACAGGGAGAGCCAAAGCTGAGCCAAGGATCTGTCCGGGCTCTAAGAGCCCGAGCACGAGCCGAGCAATTAAAACATATACATATATGATGAAGACTTCACATTTCTAAAGCGTATTTCTTTATCATGCAGACAGTGTAAACTTAGTACATAAAATAATGTCACTGCATTGAGAGAAATGTATTGAAAGTGAGTTTGTAAATACGGACATACAAATATTCATGACCCCACCCGTTGGATTGACAATAATGCCATTAGTCGATTGAAAGCCAGGTCACTTGTCACATGTACCCTACATGTGGCTTAGATTGTTACATGGAGCAATATTATAGTCTATTTAAATCAGACACAAGGGAGGTGCTCGTACAGCACACACAGTGAACTCACACATTTAAAAATGCTCTGATATGCAATAAGGAAAAGAGGAAAGCAAAAGAAAATATTTGCCTAAAACCATACAATTTTATCAAGCAGGGGAAAAATCCAAGTTTTTCTGATTTGACGTTATGCCACTGCATGCATATCTCTTTCTCTCTCCTCCTTTGCATTAAAGGTCAATGTTTTCTCTTCAATTATTGGCACGTTAATTGTCCGTTCAGCAATAAAAAGATTCAATAAAAAATAAATATTGGCGTATTAGGTTAGAGTGTGGGTTGCTGACATAGACCACGGGAAAAGCTTGGTTCGTTTGGGCATGAGGGTCCAAGAGAGCCCCAAGCTGAGCCAGAGCCAGAGCCAGGCATGTGCCTTGAGCTTTTAGTAGTTCACCCAACTCGAAGGATAATAGGCATCTAACAGTGTGACACTCACGTTGCCTTTCATCCATTGCACCCTTAACAGCCAGTCATGTGAGCACACGGAAAAGGAAATCTGAGAAATACAAGGGAAATAAATTGGGTTGCTGGTTGACTAAGGTGTGAGCCCTGGTCAAGCAGCAGCCATAATACTTGTCAGGGTGAGATATAAGCCAGCCGAAAATTAGCATGTGCTCAACCCTCTGGTAGCTTGGTATAGAGCAGTCAGGCTTAACCTAGAGGCAATGAGTAAAGTATTTGTGCAACACTTCAAAAGTAATAAAGTGAAATTGCCACACAAAAAGGATCCCCCACCAAGTTAGAAAAATAGAACTTTCTTTGCTAAATAAAACAAGACTAAAATGAAAAGAATCCAATGGGTAGAACCAGAGATATTACATTTTAAAGATGTTATTGAAAATAGCAACAAAAAGCACAAAGCGCTAACTGCGGATATCTGGTCACGCCAGACCAGGACGGAGCGCAGGCTGGCTACAGGAATCCAGTTAGGCCTGCTGAACAGAGTACCCTAAATCGTGACCTGCCGAGAGGTGTGAGGATCTGTATCATGATGCAACGTGCAGCCAAAGCATTATGATAGTTCTGAGATGCAGTGAGGCTGCGATGCGAGGGCCTGCATCGTCGTAGAGGATCCCGTCAATGGGGCTTGCGATACGAAGTCTGGCATCGAGGATGTGGCACGCAGTCAGGGAGATGCGCCGGTTCCAAGGAGCTCTGAGGTTGGGATGTGGGGTCTGGCGACATTGTCAAGGCTGCCATCAATGAGAGATGTGAGGGTCTGTGCAGATGATGTGTCACGCACTGGCCGTTCCGCTGATGCTACAGAGGCAATGCAAGTCTTTGCAACGGGTCCAGTCCCCGCAGCAGCGGCGATGTGTAGGTTCTGCTCTGGCTTGCGCCGCACAGCATAGGAGATGCATCAGTTCCTCTGAATCCACAGGCTGGCAGAGCACCTTAAGCCCACTTACAAGGATCCAGACTGGGGTGGCACCACTTGTCAGGGAAGATTCACAGTTGGCAGAGTCTGGGTGAAGATGCAAGGTTGTTGGAATGTCTTGATGCAGTCGCCTTTTTGGTGAAAAGGCAGACTCGGCGCTGGAGCGATTTAAGGATTCTCGAACTACAGCCAGATCCTTGGGACTCACAGCGGCGACTCGTCTACCCCAGTCTTTTTTTCACCCCTTTTGTGGCTGCGGAAGGGGCAGCCTAACACATCCAGCCCAAACCAGCCAATGGTTCAAGCAAGCTGCCCAGGCTCAGCGTGGCCGTGGGACCCAGGGACGCAGATCTGGGAGCCAGGGTGGGCCAGTCCACCATTCCACAACCCCTGCAGTTGTCTTCAAACCTTCCAAGTCCGACCTTTCAGGGCCATCAAAAGCCAGTGGGCGGCAGGATTCGCCATCACCTCCCCCACTGACAAACCATCACGTTGGACAGGTGGGTTTTGCAGATAGTCCAAAGGGGCTACTCCCTCCCATTTGAGACTACCCCTCCCTCCATGCCACCGTCTTTCGATTGCATTTAGGAGGAGCATTTGGCACTTCTCCGCCAGGAAGTATCGGCTCTCTTAGCCAAGGGAGCTATGGAGGGGGTCCCTGTGCCAGAAGTAAGTTGTAGTTGTTATGGCCCCTACTTTTTGGTACACCCAAGAAGGACAAAGGCCTGTGTCCTATCTTAGTCTTCTGGGCCCTCAACCTCTTCCTCCGGAAGGAGAAGTACAAAATGCTCACCCTAGCCAAAATTCTGTCTGCACTCGACCCAGGAGACAGGATGGAGGCATTGGACTTGCGGGATGCTTATTTTCATATCCCCATCTTGCCAGCCTACAGACGTTACCTTTGGTTCACAGTGGACCACGAGCCCTTTCAGTTCACCTTGCTATACTTTGGCCTTACCAGTGCCACTCGGGTGTTCACAACGGTGATGGTCGTGGCCGCAGCTCATATGCGCAGATCAGGGGTTCCAATCTTTCCCTATCTCGATGACTGTCTGTTGAAGGCGGGCTCCCCCAGGCTGTCGTCTCCTGCATTTGCTGGGGTTCATTATCAACGTGCCGAAGTCACACCTGATGCCCTCTCAGATGGTCACATTCATCAGAGCTTTTCTGAACTCAGTGCAGTGTCGGGCCTATCTTCCCGAGCAGCGATTCGGGGATATTCGGACTATGATACCGATGTTTCAGCTTCTATCCTGGATTTCGGTGAAAATTACCCAGAGGCTGCTGGGCTTCACGGCCTCCTGCATCCTGCTGGTGGACCATGCCATATGGCATATGCAGGCACTGCAGTGGGACCTGAAGTTCCAGTGGGCGGAGCATCGGGGCAATCTTTCTGACTACATCCAGATCTCGGAGGGGACTGCGCAATAACTGCAGTGGTGGCTAACAAACCAAACTTGGGTCAGCGACAGATCCTGCTCTCTTCCCCAACCAGACCTCACAGTGGTGACAGATGTGTCACTCATGGGATGGGGCGGCAATCTGAGAGAGGTGGAGATCAGAGGCGTCTGGTATCTGGCAGAGTCCAGGCTCCATAACAACCTGCTGGAGCTCTGGGCGATTCACCTGGCACTGAAGGCATTCCTTCCCTCTCTCAAAGGGAAAGTGGTGCATATGTTTACAGACAACACCACCACCTGTAACAAACAGGGTGGGGTGGGGTTGTGTACCCCATGTCATGAGGCTCTTCATCTCTGGACATGGCTCGAACATCAGGGCAGGTTCTCTGAATGCCAGGACGGATGAACTCAGCCGCCGGTGCCTGGTGGATAACGAATGGCGTCTTCACTCGGAGGTGGTGCAAGGTCTCTTTCAGGGGTGGGGAGAGGCTTGGTTAGATCTGTTCAACACTGAAGAGAATGCGCAATGTCAGCAATTCTGCGCGTTGGAATTTCCAAGGCGGCACTCGCTCGTCAATGCTTTTGGTCACAAGGGGAACTGCGGCCTCATGTACACCTTTTCGCCTGTACCACTTCTGCCCAGAGTAGTGAAGAAAATAAAGCGCGACCGGGCCCAAGTCATTCTTGTAGCTCCGGACTGGCACAAAGAGTCTGGTACCCAGAACTTCTGAGCATGGCCATCAGTCCTCCACTCAGACTGCCTCTTAGGGAGGATCTTCTGTCGCAGCAGCAGGGGACGGTTCTTCACCCAAACCTGTCCAGCCTCCACCTCATTGCGTGGAGATTGAGAAGCAACTGTTAACAGCCTTTGATCTTCCTCTCAAGGTCTGTAACGTCATCCTGGCAGCCAGGCGGCCATCCACTAAGATGGTATACGCCTGTCGATGGAACAAGTTTGTGGCATGGTGCACAGCAAAGGCTGTGGATCCCCTTTCTGCCCCTCTCTCAGAGGTCCTGTTGTATATACTTTCTTTGGCCCAGCAGGGCTCTGCCCTGGGCAGTCTTAAAGGATATCTCGCAGCCATCTCTGCTTTCCTTCGGCTACCAGATCAACCACCTTAGTTCAAGTCCCCCATTGTACATAGATTCTACAAGGGCAATACTCATCTCTTTCCTCCTTGTCCCTTCGTAATGCCCCAGTGGGACTTGAACCTGGTCTTAACCTATTTTATGTGCGCTTCCTTCGAGCCTCTTCACAACTGTCTTCTAAGGCTCCTCACTCTGAAGACAGCTTTCCTTGTTGCCATCACCTCTGCTCGCAGAGTGAGTGAGATCAAAGCTCACTCACTCTGCTTATTCTACCAGAGCTACGGCGGCCACCACAGACTGCTCTTGTTCATGGAGTTCCACTCCTTTTCATCTGTCAGGCGGCCACTTGGTCATCTTTGAACATGTTCACCAGACATTACTACCTAGCAAGCCAAATCCGGAGGGATGGCTATTTTGCCCATTCTGTCCCCTAGGACTTTCTGGTGTGAACTAAGTTTGCAGACCCTCCTCCAGGGTTGGTATTGCTGGGGTATCTATTCTAAGGTAAGGGAATCTATAACTAACAGTCTCTTTCAGATGAACAAGTTACTTACCTTAGGTAACGATGTATCTCTAAGAGATATATGTTAGTTATAGATTCCTTATCACATCAACCATCCTCCCCGCTGTGAGAACTGACTTCTAGGCGCAGGGACTCCCTTGCAGGGCCCTAGTTTAGCTCACCAGTGGTTAGTGTCTTGCATGGCTCTGCGCTGCTGTCGTGCAAAGTCTGGTCAAAACTGACGTCAGCGTGCAGGGGCGATGTCTAAATAGACACTGCGACGTCATCCTGGCGAATGCGATGCCGATAACAGATGCGGAGTTGACCGACGCCACCTACCAATGCACAGGGGTACTGCTAAGATCAAATTCTTCAGAACCAGTCTGATGCCTAGGGGTAATTTTAAGGAAAGGAATCTATAACTAACATATGTTTCTTACAGATACATCGTTACCAAAAGTAAGTAACTTGTTAGCACTGGTTAGCAGTGGTACCAGAAACCTAAGGTCAGCAAAAAACAAATTCAGCAAAAACAGGAGATCTGAAGGAAAAATGTTAGGAGGAAACCGCCCCAAGAATTCCAGGTCTAACAACAAGCAATGACAAAACTAATTGGTCTGGGTTTAATGTGCGGAGTTAGCACATTATAGTGCGACACTCAAAAGGGAGGCAGCAGAAGCGGCCAGAGAGGGCTACAGTTGCAAAGAAGTTCCTGAAGCTGTTCAATATCAGCACTGGAGTGGAGGAG
Source organism: Lissotriton helveticus (assembly GCF_964261635.1). NCBI lineage: Eukaryota > Metazoa > Chordata > Amphibia > Caudata > Salamandridae > Lissotriton > Lissotriton helveticus. The sequence goes on from NC_136068.1 coordinate 938,240,021, forward strand.
GAAGGATACACTCAAGCAGTGGCATTTGGAGAGGGATGTAAAAAGTTGGATAAAAAGGCGATAATGACTACCAAGTCCAAATACTTCTCGTCTAAAATTATCAACTCTACAAATCGCTCCAAAGATATCTTCTCAATCATTAACGAATTATCTAACCCGGAGAGAATTACATTGAAACACGATCCTTCTCAATCTTTATGTGACTCTTTAAATAATGTTTTCATTGAAAAAATCAATATCATCAAAAATAGCATCCCTAGATGTCCTAGCCCAGTGCAACACAGGAAACCTAAGAACCCAGAAAAATTGTCAAAACTCCCACAAATATACCAAGAAATTTTTACAGACCTACTAGTCAAAGTAAAATCGGGATCTTCAAGAGACTGCTGCCCCCCTTGGATCCTTAAGGAAATATTCACTGCCTGCCCAAGCCCAGCTGTGACTCTTTTAAATAAGTCATTGCTCCAGGGTCAGGTACCAGAGTCCTTTAAAAAAGCCATAATCATTCCCTTGTTAAAAAAACCAGGAGCGAATCCTAAAACATTAACGAATTTTGGGCCGTTATCACTGCTTCCCTATCTAGCTAAACTACTTGAAGCCCATGTAGCTAAATGTCTATCCGCCTTCCTGGAGCAATAGGAATACCTGGACGCACATCAGGCAGGTTTCCATCCTGCTCACTCGACAGAGTCTGTGATTCTGTTGGTATTAGACACTCTGAGAGATAAGGCAGACAGGGGTCTCCCTCAAGCCTTGGTGCTTCTGGATCTCTCGGCCGCCTTTGACACGGTCGATCATAACATCCTGATCGACCGTGTCAGGGATGCAGGTGTTGAAGGCTCTGCCCTAGAATGGCTCACATCATTCCTCACGAACTGATCCCAGTCAGTACAGCTTGGTGGCTTTACGACCCCCATGATCAAGACTACTTGTGGAGTCCCCCAGGGCTCCTCACTTTCACCTCACTTATTTCATCTCTATCTTCTCCCCTTGGTCCATGCATTAAAAGAAAGGAACATTCAAACCTTCAATCATGCGGACGACTTCCAGTTAATATTCCAGATTAGTAACGCCTCGACCTCCACTCATGAATTTCAATCGACTATGCTGTTCATCCGGGATTGGACGAACAGTAATCAATTGAAGCTGAACCCAGATAAAACAGAACTAATCCTCACGGGAGGTCTACTCAATCCCTGAAGCTCCCTTTTCTCGCCCAAAGAACTAGGACAACCCCAGACCCCATCCAAACACGCCAAAACCCTGGGAGTAGTGGTCAACTGTGACCTCACCATGAGATCTCAAATTGGATCTGTCATTTCCACCTGCTTCTTTCAATTAAGGAAAATAATGAAAATCAGCAGGTACCTGACTCAAGAAGCTAAACTTCAGGCAGGTTTTGCCATGGTGATATCACACATTGACTACTCCAACTCCCTTTACTATGGCATCCCGGCATATCTCACTCACTGCCTCCAACTGGTACAGAATCAGGCGGCCAGACTGATTCTACAGGAAAACAAACGCCAACACGTCACCCCCCTTCTGGAAAAACTTCACTGGCTTCCTATAGCACAAAGATGTGCCTTCAAACTGGGTTGCATCATCTTCAAATCCTTGAATGGCAGAAATCCTAAATTTATAGACAGCATGATCACAAGATACAACCCAATCCGTAACCTGAGATCCGCCCACTTGCATCTTCTGACAACACCTTCCTTCAAACGAAACGATTTGGAGGATCCAGATTCTCCACACTGGCCCCAAGATACTGGAATTCCATGCCGCTAGAGATTAGATCCTGCACTGACCTCATGACATTCCGCAAACTTTAAAAAACGTGGCTTTTTAAACAGGCATACAAGTAATTCTAGAATAAATTGCACCACCTTCACCTTTCCATTAGCGCCAAGAGATCAATCTGGTGTACGAGCGCTTTACAAATCAACTATAACATAACATAACAGGCAGCTTTTCACTTTGTTCAGTACCTGTTTACAAGACATGCATTCACTGTAAGAATGTCAGATGTGTTGGTTTGTCCCAGTATTTACCTAAAATAAATGTAATTTATATAGTGCTTACAACCCCTGAGGAGGCGATGAACTAATTTAAGTACCACAATTTTACTTGTAAGCACTATGGGCAGAGGAAGTTTACACTGACAAAAGTCAACACTGTTTTATGTGTAGCTTAAAGAAGGGGGAATCTTCTGCCTAAATCAGGAGGTTTTCCCTGTATACTCATAATGCGCTTAAATGTACTCATGAGAGACCTGAAAGATATATGTGATGGCTTAAGATCTGATGTCACTTCTTATTTTGCCACATCCTGTGATGTCACGCGCAGCGATGCCACTTGCATTCGGATTAACTAGGTTAACCCCCCCCCCCCCCCCAATTCTTTTTTTTAGGTCTTTTCACTGGAATATAGCGTAACTTAACACAGTATCACATACATATTATTAATACACAACTTAGCGTGCACAGTGGACTATTCCTGACGTTGAGTTGAAGTGTTACACAGCAAATCGAATTTTAAATGTATTTATATAGTAATAAACGGAGGGAGAGAAGAACGCTTCCTTCGTTCTCCTTTGTAATGAAGATCTCATGACTTTCATTTGCCATTACATTCCTCTATAACCCATGCATGACATGGGAGAGGAGTGGGGAGGGAGTCTGGCCAGGGCCCGCTCTGGGGTCATGGGAGAGGTCAGCAGCGGCAGCCCCCCCTGGCAGAGGCCCGGGTCAAGAGGCTCGCGGAGCGCCGGAGCAGTCCCAGATTTCAAAATAAACACAACAGATGATGCTGCGGACGCTCGACCCGGGGGAGCGTCACAGAGGCGTTCTGCTGAGCCTCCTCTTATCTCATGAACACTGCCCCCCCTAAAGACGCCAAGAATGGAATTTGGAACTGCGTGGCCTCAGAGCTTAATTAGTTAAAGAAATAAATATCTTATGAGCCTGGTGCGGCCGCTGCCACAATCCAGAGCTGCACAATTCTTGTATTGAAACAATCTCCGTCCTCTTTCTTCCACCCTCCTCCACTCATCTTCCTGTCTTTCTCTCGCAAAGTTTCCATCATGGCTTCCTCCTATGTTACCGTTTACCTACCTTCCTTTAAATCCTTCTTTCTACCTTTGCTGCTTTTAGATCTCTTTCCCGGGGTTAGTCATAATATAAAACAAAAGTCGAACCCCCCAAAAATGTGAGCCGGTGCCCACCACCGGCACAAATTAGGCAATGCAAAGAACCACTGACGTCAGCTCCATAGAAGGATTTGTTTAATAGAAAACGCTAATTGCTTAGTTCCCAGCAGATTTTTGGCTCTCTGCATGTTTTTATATTTTGCAAATTGACTGCAGACTTTTAAGATTCTGGGAATTGCCCTTCGATGTTTCATCTCTGCCTCAATTTATAGGCAGAAAGAAAAAGTGAAGAAATATTAGAAAGAAAGCTGGAGTGACATAGGACTAAGTAACGCTGCAGTGGCAGATGTTAATATGGCCCTCCTAGCAACACTCAAGAGATTAACCGAAGTGCACGTTCATTTTACCAGCAGCTCAACATGGACGTCATTTAAGTGTCGCCCTGGGAGCAGCTGTTCTCCTGGTTTGCCCTTTAGAGCCCTTGCGACCAATGGCCTCAGAGATCACAACTACAGTGCCAGGAACAGGAAGAACATGGGGCTCCGATAAGCCCTGTCTACTTCTGTTCCTTTATCAGAATGGGGACATTTGTATTCGTTAAAATATGTATCTCACTTCAGAAAGTTTCCATTTTGCAAACAGATCCATTCCGATGAGCACACAAGGCACTTAATTAATTAAAATGTTGCTTTCCTTCTTGGGATTTACAAAAAACACTGTTGACTTCAGGGCTATTCAGCACCAGCAGGATCTGTTTAGCTTTCTTCAGTGTTTCGTGCCCCACCCAGGCATGCACAGAAGAACCAAAAGAGCTAATCACCATGAACAATAACAGTAGGCAAGCATTGCATACACTAGGATAATATTATTAACAGATTAGTGTTGTATATTTATACTTTCTTTAATATGGCTACTTGGTGTCTGTAGTCCTTTCTTATTGTTTCTATCTTCTAACCTGAGAGTGTTCTATCTGTGATGTGAAGATTCCAGCCTTGGCAGTTGATGGTCTGGTCAGCTGTGACGTTTACTGCTCTGCTGTCTTATCTTGTGTAACTTAATAAACCTATCTTAATATCCTGAAGACATCTCCTGCTGCCTACCTAATCTACTTACAACAATTAGCTATCGGGTGAGGATAACAGTGAGGAATATGTGGGAACAAAAAGTAGCCTCTAGAAAAATTGTTTTTGAAGGCAACATGACATTCACAAGGTGAGGAATCTGTGCGAAAAAGAATACACCAACAAGAAAGTTGATAAATACTTTTGCCCACATATTCCTCACCTTATGAATGAGTCCCACAGAAATACCCGTTGGAAGGTGCCAGTGAGTGGTGCCCATTAAGTAAGGACATGATGCAACACATCCTTGGGAAAGTATATGTCACTACGAGACTGAGTAATGAGGTAATAATGCTCACACAAATATGTAAAGATGACCATCTGGCTACCCAGTAATGGGGTGATACTGTGAAATCCATGGAGAGGGCAGTAGAAGCTACCCTGGCTCTTGTGGAGGAGGCATGAATGAAAGTTAGAGGGACTGTCTAGGCTATAGCATAGAAAATCCTAATCCAAAGGGAAACCCAACGTGAAATCGAGCATTTGGTGCCCTCTCGAGAAGCCCACAAAGATCTAACCTTCCACTCTGCTTGTAATGTCCAATAGATGTAATAAGACACTGCACACGTGAAATGGAGTCCTTGCAGTCACTCTTCCTTGTAAGTGGGGGAGAGTAGAAGGGATAAAGGATGGGAAATTGATGGACTGGCCACTATGAAAGTCTGACACAATTTTGGACAGCAATGCAGGAGAGGCAAAAAGCCCAAGTTTAATTGTGCCGAATACTGTGAAAGGTGAGGAGGTGGACGGGCTGAGTTAGCCTGCAATTCACCGATCCTATGTCAGAAGTTATTTCCATCAGGAAAGCAGTTAATACCACTGACGGCGAAAAGGGGGAAGTCAAAGAGATTTTGCCATAGAAGACACCAGAGAAGATGGCAGAGACTGGAGATACTGCTGCGACTGATAATGGCCTCCTTTAGCTCCGGGGAAAAGCAACAGGAGTATAACCCGTGGACCAGATTGAGATCTGGGTGTATATATATGTATAAAACAACAATATCTCAATTGGATTCACTTGAGCAACAGATATATTTGCATGTACAAGACATTACAAAGGATCTGGACATAAAGGAAGAGAGACTCAGAATTTTTGTTTTTGAAAGTGCATGTAGCGTCTGTGCGTATTGTATGATGGTTGGTTTGTGTTTGGAAAGGTTTGCTTTGGTGATGGCTGCTTTGATTCTTAGGAACTCGTAGAATTCCTTGTCTGGTAACCCCGTTGTGTGTTGGATCATCTTGTAGGTGAGTGGGTTGTTCCCTGTCTCTAGTTGTGCCGGTGTGGTTATGCCTCTGCTTAACCATTCTTTGCTGCCTAGCGTTTTCCCTTTGTATGTGATTTTGGAGTTGTACCATAATGACTCCCATTTGGTGTTCCTGATGCTTACTTCTAGCTCTTTATCTAATCTTAGTAGGGCTATTTTTGTGTTCCGTATTATTGAGTTTTTGGCTTCTGGGTGTTTGTTTGCCGTGAGGGCCATTATTGGGTCAGCTCCACCTAGAATGCTCCTCTCTAGCTCGAGCCATACTGGCACGTAATCTGGTGTTGGCGCTAACCAGTGTAGCCCTTGTTTGGCCAGACATGCTGACTGGAAGACCTTGTAGTTTGTGAGGTTCAACCCCCCTTGTTCTTTTTTCAGCCTGAGTTACGCACAGAACCTCAACGCAACAGGCCACCAAACAGCGCAGATCTACAAAATAATCACACCACGCACCACCACCCTCAATGACAAAACGATAGCGTTCTGGGAGGGAACCATCCGCAGACCACTGAGTGACGAAGAGAAGGCCAAACTATGGACATCAGCGTCCAAAAACAAGATCACACCACAGCTAGCACAAACAAAATTCTGGATACTACACAGACTACACTGGACACCGGCGAAACTAGAGAGAGTGGGGGCCACCGACAACAGCGAGTGCTGGAACTGCCACACAGCAAGGGGAGACCTGGCCCACATGCTATACGAGTGCCCCAAAGTCAGAGCGTTCTGGGAAAAGGTATACGACCTAATTGACTCGATCACAGGCTGCCAGCTACAAAGAGGGCTTGCAGGGATAGTCACCGGCTTCCTAGAGCCACAACTCCAATCCAAAGAAATGCGAGACTTGGTAGACATGCTCCTAGCGGCAGCGGATAAAAATATTCTGGGGTACTGGAAGAACGCCAGCAAAGCCACCTTCAAGCGCTGGTTCAACTGGGTAACATTCCTCCGAGCAGCAGACAACATCACTGCCAAACACAAGGCGGCGAACCACACAGCCAAAGAGAACATGTGGGCAGCCCTTGACGAATACATAAAACGATAGAGCCCCCCCCCCCCCTCTCCTCTCTCTTTTCCTCTCTCTTCTTTCTCTCTCTCGTGCTCTGGCCACCACCGAGCACTAATGTATACCATGTATATGCGAAACTTACCCTATTCAATTCAATAAAAAAAAAATTTGAAATAAAAAAAAAAAAAAAAGAAAGTGCATGTAGCGTCATATATTAAAGGACAATTTTTGCAAAACAGTCAAAACAAACAGTTCAAAGAACAGCACTTGAGGCATGTAATGCAATGGCAACCCAAGTGGGCTATGTGCACTTCGTGTTAGTGAGACAAATGGTGACGGCGCGAGTGACATATGGGTGAAAACAGCGATAGGCGCAAAAGGACAAAAAATTAAAATAATATATACAAAATTGTTGGTTCCTTCTTGGTGAATAAGTAATTGCTGTTAGTTTAGGAACTGAAGAAAGTAGTGCGCGATGAGTTGCGCTGTAATGCGGGTCGACGGCGTTTCGATCCTATTGAAAGGCGCGGGAACGGAGCCCCGTTCCGGCCGGGTTGGCGATTAATTTAAGCAGGGTCAAGGGATCCTCTGACTTCTCCCGATGAGGAGTCCGGCGGTCAGAGGGCGGCCTAGGATATGTTGAGTAGATCTGGATCCGCGGGAGGCCTCCCACAGATCCAGATCTACTCAACAGATCCTAGACCGCCCTCTGACCGCCGGACTTTGACGGCACGCAGACCTTCTTCCCACGGTGTCCTCACCGAGAGAAGTCAGTGGATCCCTTGACCCTGCTTAAATTAATCACCGACCCGACCGGAACGGGGCTCCGTTCCTGCGCCTTTCCACGACTCTCCGAGCTTTCCATTCACTTGATCAAGCAACCGGACCGCCTCCTGCAGACTGCTCCAACTTCTGCCTTCCATTTGGATGTGATGGGGCTCCGTCCACGTGCCAACACCCCCTCACATGACACCCTTCACTGGATCAATGTACCGGACCCACCTCTACATATCCCTCCGACTTCTTTTCACTTACTGGTTATAGCGGGGCTTCATTTTTGCGCCTGCACCTACCTTCAGATTCATTCCTATCCAGCACCCAGATACTCTCAACCACACGATTAACCAGAACGGGGATCCGTTTCTGGGCCAGCACTTACCTTCACTCCCTTTAATCGGCAACCCGGTCCTGATGAAGATCTTAAATCAATAGGATCGAAACGCCGTCGACCCGCATTACAGCGCAACTCATCACGCACTACCTTCTTCGGTTTCTAAACTAACAGTAATTACTCATTCACCAAGGAGGACCAACAATTTTGTATATATTATTTCCATTTTTTGTACTTTTGCGCCTATTGCTGTTTTCACCCATATGTCACTCGCGCCGACACCGTTTGTCTCACTAACAGGTAGTGCACATAGCCCCCTTGGGTTGCCATTGCATTATATGCCTCAAGTGCTGTTCTTCGAACTGTTTGTTTTGACTGTTTTGCAAAAATTGTCTTTTAATATATGATGCTACATGCACTTTCAAAAACTAAAATTCTGAGTCTCTCTTCCTTTATGTCCAGATCCTTTGTAATGTCTTGTACATGCAAATAAATCTGTTGCTCAAGTGAATCCAATTGAGATATTGTCGTTTTTTATACATACATCCTTTAGCTCCAGCGCTACCCTGAAAGGAGCGATACATTTGTTTGGGTGTTGCTCACCAGACTGCTGTGTCCTAGAGAAACCGCAGAACTTTCAGTACTGCTGTGATGCTGATGTCCAGCTTTCTATCTGAAGAGCCATTGACCCTCAGCATGTCCATTACAGCATCTTGGACATTCCCAAAAAGTCTGTCAAGCACATCAAAGCATGGAGGAGCTGAAGAAGGCTGTTAGCCCGAAACCGGTCCCAGGATGCTTGTTTCCGGCCCAGAGAAGACATGGCTTGGTAGTTCGGGCTGGACTATTCCCATGAGGCACAGGGTCAAGACTGATTTGCATATAGCTGTGTCTGAACTGGGATGGCAAAGTGAGCTAAAGAATGATGATGGATTTAACCCAAATCTGTGACTGGGGGTGAGTGTCTGAAAAGTTTCAGCACTCCGTCCATCATCTCCTTGTGTTTACTTTGTTCGCCCCAAGTTGGCTGGGTTTGCCCAGACGTGAGTCCCTTGCTCATTTTACCACTGGATTCAAGCTAGCCTGGCTGAAGAGGGCTGTTAGCCCGCAACCGATCCCAGATGTTTGTTTCCGTTCCAGGGAAGACATGGCTTGGTAGTTCGGTTTGGACTGTTCCCATGAGGCACAGGGTCAAGACTGATTTGCATATAGCTGTGTCTGAACTGGGATGGCAAAGTGAGCTAAAAAATGATGATAGATTCAACCCAGCTCTGTGACTGGGGGCGAGTGTCTGTAAAGTTTCAGCACTCCGTCCATCATCTCCTTGGGTTTGCTTTGGAGCAGAAGAACAGCCATAACCACGGATTGAGCCACCGTGTGAGCAAAATCCAATTATCAATTCAAGATGTGTTTGGAGGAGTCTATTCCAATCCATCATTGGCCAGATCTGAACATGCCTTTTTCTTGTGGTTGTGAATGCTAATAACAGCCATTTTTGCCATCTCCCACATGGCGCTGACAAAGCAGCCTATACCTAAAAGGCATCTGGCTTTAGATGTGCAAAGTGCTAAGGCTATGACTTTGTGGTCTACAGAGTCAAGCCTTTAAGACTCTCTTTCTGGAGAGGCTGTCCGATTGGCAGTTCAGTTTAGTGTTCAGTTTAGCAGAAAATTTTGCTGGTCTGTGTGATTGTCAAATCTGTCTATGGAATGTTGGGTTGGCAATCGGTTTCTCCTAGGCAGCCAATGCTGGCTCCAAGAGACCCTTGCTGAGCAGCAACAGCAGTTCTGACACCAGAGGATTGCTGCAAAACGTAAGTCAAAATGTTAGACTTCACCTCTATGGTAGGTAAGGAGGGAAACAGCCATTACAATGTGGCTGTTTCCCTGCATGCTATTACATCGCAAGTTTTACAACGCATGCGATGTAACACTGCGTAGCCATTACTATGCACTTTTTTACATTGCATGCGCTTTTGCAACGCATGCGCTGTAAAAAAAAATGGCGATCCCACCCATTGTGAGGAAACAGAGGGTTCCGTTTCATCACAATGATGTGTACCGCCCCTCAGAGCCGACATGCAGCATGAACCAGGAGGAGAGAGGATCCACAAGGCGAGAGGTAAGGGAGATTGGGCCTGGGGTGGAGGTTACTTTTTTAGGGCAAAAGGGGGTATGGGGTGGGGTGTGTGTGTAGTGCAGGGTCGTGTTTTAGGGTAGTGTCGGGGGGTCATGCAGGGTAGTGTTTAGGTGTAGGGAGAGGACTTGTGTGGGGGGAAGGCTCATGCTGGGGGTGGAGTTTTAGGGTTTAGGGTAGTGTCGGGGGTCGTGCAGGGTAGTATTTAAGTGTATGGAGAGGACTGGGGTCAGGGAAGGGTCGTGCTGGGGGTAGTGATTTAGGGTAGTTTGGGGGGTTGTGCAAGGTAGTGTTTAATGGTAGGGAGAGGACTGGGAGTTGTGGGAGGGGTATGCAGGGGGTAGTGTTTTAGGGTTTAGAGTAGTGTCAGGGGTCATACAGGGTAGTGTTTTAGTGTAGGAGAGGAATGAGGGTCGAGGAGGGTCGTGCTGGGGTAGTGTTTTAGGGTTTAGGGTGGTGTTGGGGTCTTGCAGGGCAGTGTTTGGGTGTAGGGAGTGGAATGGGGGTCGGAGGAGGGTCGTGTAGGGTGTAGTGTTTTAGGGTTTAGGGTAGTTTCAGGGGGTCATGAAGGGTAGTGTTTTAGTGTAGGAGAGGAATGGGGGTCGGGAGGGTCGTGTTAGGGGTAGTGGTTTAGGGTAGTGTCGGGGGTCGTGCAGGGTAGTGTTTAAGTGTAGCGAGAGGACTGGGGTCGGGGGAGAGTTGTGCAGGGAGTAGTGTTTTAGGGTTTAGGGTAGTGTCAAGGGGTCATGCAGAATAGTGTTTTAGGGTAGGAAGAGGAATGGGGAGAGTCGTTCAAGGGTACTAAATTAGGGTTTAGGGTAGGGCAGGGTAGGGTAGTGTAAATTACCTTTCATACCTTTACTATGAGTATACCTTTGCGTTTTAATGGCATGTGTGGTTCAGGCATATTCATGGTAAAAGTATGCGATGCAATGGCATGTTGTTGTAATTGACAAAGCGTAGTAATACCCACGTTGTATTGGCACGTGTGGTATTAGTACGCGTTGTAATGAGTCATATTCAGGTAAGGACAATTCACCAAAGTGAACAAACTGACTCTCTGAATGAGGCCCAAAGGGCACGTTATGTACCTGTCTGGAAAACACCGGGGGCCGCAACAGACAGAGGGTGGTGGGCCAGGTGGGGTCACGGGGAGGGTAGAAATATAATATATATATTTTCTTAAAACTTTACCTTTAGACGCCGGCCGCCTCCAGCTTTGCATTGCGCCGCATCTCCTCTTCCTGTCTGGTCCCAGCCGCCCCTGGGACAGACTCCCATCCAATCCCTGTGCTGCAGAACAGCACGGGGATTGGTCTGAGTGGGTAGGAAAGACGATCCCTCAGGCCACGTAGTCTGTGGGGTTTCTCCAGCCGGGCTGCTCAATGCAGCTGGGCTGGAGAAAACCTAAGTGTTCATGTGTGTTTTGGTCATCCTGAGACGGCCGGACAACGACACATGAGGACTTAGGGAGTGGAGTACACAAAGCAATCCTCCTCCTCCTCCCCATCCCATGCCACACAGCCCAGTGCTGGCTCAAAATACCAATCCAAAGGACATTGTTTTATTTTTCATTAGCTGGCTCTAAGCCATGCAGTGGGCCAGCACTCCTCCGCCGGAGCCGCTACTGCTGTAAAGTACGGAGTCCAACAGCATTCAGTAACTCTAGAAAGATGCATGTGTTTTGATAAAAATTGGAAGCCTATATCTAACTCACCCTTCCTAGCTCCCCCCACTGCCCTCATAATCTGCAAAGTACCTTAAAGTATCAAACTGGAATGCATGTAGATGTTTTTTGTTACACATGGTAAAGGTTCATGCATAGGAGCCCAAATGTTTAGCGACCAGGAAGTAGTTCTTGCAACTACAATCAGAGGTATCTCTTATTCTGTGCAGGGTCGACAGTGAACAGGGGAGGGCTGAATATATTGTATATATCTGTGTGCATGTGTGCGAGTGTGTAGAGCGAAATCAAAGAGCAAAAAACCTACACACACAGACAAGAAGCAAGAGAAGACAAATATACTTACAGTGCGAAAGTAAGAAAAATAACCGATAAATACTCACAGAAAGATTTAGCAAGGGGAAAGTAGAGCAAAAGGAAATGAGGCAGAGGGTTGGACCAGCGATAAAGAGAGAAAGTGAATAGAAACCAACAAGAGAAGAGCGGGAGAAAGGAAGTCAAAGAAAGAAGGATACAGAGAAAGAACATGACAGACATGACGGACAGCATATGTCAAACCAAGCAGGGATACTCTGACTGGGTGAATTTCAAACAAAGGGACCACCTGAGAACTTCCCATCGTTAGCCTACCACTTCCCGTTCTGGGAGGGCTTTACAAGAGCTTCTTTGTTGCGATCCATTTACAGTTGCTATTTTCGGGGCTTAGATTGTTGCGGTTCCTGATGTGGTTATGGTTTAAAGAGGACTGAGACATCCTGCAGGCCCCTCTCAGAGAGGCAGGGCTAGGGGGAAAACTGATAGCCAGTAATTACTAACCCTGACATCCCAGTAGGGTTGAGGTAGAGTAAGTCACGTCAGTCATCCCAAAGACACAAGAGGGTAGTACCCTAGCCTATGGGTCCACAGCTGCAGGCAGATCAATGAGATGAATGACAAGTCGGATCATTCAATCCGGAGACAGAGGGATAAAGGAGCAGGGAGCTGCGGGGAGACAAACATGGAACACTGCAAGGACAGAGACACTGACGCGTGATGTGCCGGAAATGGGTAGGTAACTTCACGGAGGATCACACGGTCCTCCAAGCTATAGAACAGATAGATACCTTGGGAGCTCAAAGTGACAGTTTGATGGCAGCGAGCAAGACAACATTGTTACGCTCCGATATTATCATTTTATTTTTTGTATTGAGCTTGCAGTTGAAGCGGCAGGGTGGGGCTGGGCTCCCCGCATCACAGGGAGGAGTGGTGACTGCACCTTAAGTGTGCATGTTCTCCCCCTAAGCTGCATTCCATCCTGGGTGGAGAACATGCCCAGGCTCCCATTCCCGTTCTGGACACCAAACCACGTCGCTCAGACCAATCACAATGCTGCATTGCAGCATTGTGTTTGGCTGATAGCCTGGGTGCTTGCTTCCTGTTTCCGGTGTGGATAAAGGCGGCAGCTGATGACCGGCACGACAAGCAGGTACGTTTCTTTTGTAGGTCTCGCTACGACGAATGCGCTGAAAGCGCGTTCTCGCTACGAGAACTATAGTCGTTGTCTCAGCGCAAAAACCAGTGTTTCGACAAGACCTGGCCGCGCGCAGCTTTTCCCCATAGGATAGCGTTGTGCGCGGCCAGGTCTTTTCTCCACAGCATGGCAGAAAGGACCGGATCGCGTCGCGCGCCTCGTGGAATGCAGGGGGAGTCTGCAGAGAGGCGCGGGGCGCTGATAAAAGCTTCGCTGACGTGCTCTTTGTTTCTGGTCGCCCTAACCTTGAGCGGCCCCCTCCTTCCTGTTGCTGGAGCAGCTCTGTTTTGTTCTTGTTATTAGAACTGCCGGTGCTGAGGACCGGCCCACTAAAAGCCCTGGGTGAACCCCTCTATGTCAACTTTCATTCTCCCCGGGTCGATAAATGAAAACTACTGAGTTAGGTTACGGTAAATATCTGGAGTTCATAGCGCTGAGAAGCCCTCAGGTAATACAGCCCTTTACAAATGCGCGTTGTATTATATGCCTACCACACAACAAACTCGAGAAGTGAAGAGACACCATAGTAAAAAACAACTCCCACCGCACCTCGAAGGACCTACCTCGGCGGCTGGGACACACTTAGCGGGAGGCGGACGAGTAGCAGGAAGACTAGCGGCAGTGCCAGCGACGTCACAGCCTTCATCCTCCCGGCCTAAAGAGATAGCTCCCTGGAACTCGCGACGCAAGGCTACCAGCAAGCCACAAGTGCAACCAACAAAGGGTCCCAGAAACGAAGCGTCAAACTCCTTAAAACAGCCTGATGCTGCAGCGGCTCCGCGACCCGTCATGCACAGCTGGCCCAAACCAGCTTTGGCGCTCCCTCGCGCCCCTTTGGAGTTCCCACTGCTGCGTGTAATGAGAGTGCCAGCAGGAGCGGGGCAGCCGCCGAGCGCAGCCAAAGCCCAAGTTTCACAGCCCACTTTCAGAAAAATATAATAATTAGAAACAGTTGCACGCCCTGGCGGTTTATTTTGACATGGAAAGTGCCCAGTTCATAGCCTCCTTTCGGAAACTGTCTCATTCCTGACGTGACAGAACTGCGTGTGTTTATTTTTTGTCAGAAGCAGGGAGCTGGTGTGCGTTAGCTATGGGTTGTGTGTTAACGAAATAACGCGGTTCAAGTCCTCAATCGTCGGTTGGCAAGAAGAGGCTTTCAAAGCGAAAGCCAGGTCGGCAGAGTTTCACTTTAGAGTACATGGAATGTCATGTTTAGGGAATGGAATGGAAACGCATTTATAAAGCGCAACGTTCACCCGACAGGGCACTTTGGCGCTAGAAACGAGACTGACAAAAGCGGCATTGGCTAACATTTATAACAGAGTGGGGAGATTAACTGAAAATAAAAGTTTTCAGCACCTCCTGTAATGTAAATGACAGCAGATGGTTTGAATTCCTAAAGGTCCCACCATTGGGGCCCGAAAACGGAGAGAGAACGCCCCCAGATACGAGTCTCGTGTGCAGGCTAGGACTAGGACAGAAAACAGACTAGGGTACCAAAATGAAAGTGCCAACCATTACCAAACACATAGGCCTTATGAGTGAACAGGGGTCGTTATTATAAAGGACCGCAGCATTCTTAATATTGTTTAATCTTAGAAGCAAAGTAAGTCGTAAGTTGATCAAAGAGTTCTTATATTTCTCCAGTTAGGTCAAACAAAGATTACGTTCACGTGCTGTATTGCAGCTTCACAAAGATTTACTTTGCAGCTTCACTAAGAATTACACTTTATGTCATCTTTTTGTAGGATGCAAACTAGAGTATGACAATCTGTTGTACAGAGTCCCTTTCGACCTAAGCTATCAGCATATTGTCTTTTGCCCCGCGCTGGGCAATCCAATCAGGGTGTCACCCCAATCTTTATTTAAAATGAAAAAAATATTGTGTTTGATGTAAGATAGAAAACAAGTATTTAATTGCGTGACAGCCATGCATTAAGATAGCTCAGTGGGATGAATCTGGCTTAGCCATCTATAATGGAAATATGTACTTGCAATAATTCCTCTAGGTTTGAACATTTGCCTTCATTTTCAACTTGTACATCATTCCCTTTCATTTAATTCTGAGATCTGTCTAGCTCACCCTCCACGTCTGTTCCGATGGCATTGTGGTGTACCTGCAGGCAAGTGGTACTACTACACTTTCACTGACACTGACCAGAAGCCTTTAGCCGTAACAAATTTATCAATATGATTGAGGAGTGGATGCAGAAGAAGAACCTCATGCCAAATAAAACAAAGATAGGTCTTGCTTCTCGCCTCCTTCCACCTGTCCCAATATCTGACCCACAACCTGCACACAACCACCATGCTTCTTCAACTACAAACCTTGTCTCTTCCTTTGTCTTTCTGCTTTGTATTTGTTCCCCTCTCTTCCTTGTGTAAATGTCTGATGCAGATAAAGTACTGGCCCCCAAAAATGAGTAAATAAATACCACACCACACCTACAAATGCTATAGGTGTCACGTTTGCGAAAGTTAAAACTATTGGCATTGTAATGACAAAGCTATTAATATCGCTAGTTTCAAAACCAAACATAAATAAAATATTTGTCATTTACAATACCAATAGCTCAAACTTTCCTAATGCGAGACCTATTGCATTGCAAATGCTTGTTATTTTCTGTTTTCTTTTCAAGAAGAGGGAGAAAATCCATTGACTACGAAGCAAGTTAATTTGTATGACAAGAAAGCCAACCAATGGAGCAATGGGCTCGCCCACTTCTGACTTTTTGTGGACTAAAAAAGAAAGAAAAAGGACTCTTGCTGCCAGAGGGAAAGTTGCACCTGCAGGAACCTCACTTACCACTCCACACCCCAAGAACACCAACAACGCTCAATTTATCAGTCCATTCCACCAAGCCACCAGAAGCACAACCGATGTAGCCGCAGAAGGCAGTCCTGCTTGCCACCTTCTAACACTGCACAATATCTCAGCACCACTCTATCACTCCCACCACTATGCTGCCATTCCCAGGACACCAGAGCACCACCACTCCTACCTCTAACACATAATATACACTCCTGCTACCACCAAGGCACCACTATCCTCTAAGAACCCTCTGCCAACTACAGCAGGTTTGCTCTGTGAGAAGTTGGATTGGTATATAATGTTCACTATTCTAGTGAGCACCTTGCACCAGTCCAAACAACCCTTATGGTGATGGTTGTAAAGTCAACCATATAGACCAGCTATCCTAATGGTAGCATGGACAAAAGCAGTCTTAGGCTAAACTCAAGAGGGCATGTGAAGCCAGCTGTTTTACCATATGCAATCCCTTTAATACCAAGTGAAAGGACACCACACAGGTTGTATATCAAAATATATATGTATTTATTTCTAACACAATCCTCTAAACTCTTTATGAGGTCAGAGGCACCAGCACATAACAAGATACGTAATTAAAATACAATAAGTTGCACAAAATACAGTAATGCCCTAGGGGCACTTCGAACCATATACTAAAATAGTGGTATAAGAGCCACGTCACGAACAAAGGAAAGGCCTAGGGCCTGGAGAATCGCTGGGGCTATGCTGTATTACCAAAGGTTAGGGAGCAGGAGGCCCACGGGATGCGTGTGCAGTGTCTTTACACGCACGCAAGTTACCATAGAGTTAGAATGGGAATGAAAGAATTGGAAACTCGTTCTTTTAGGACACTTCCGGATGGACTAGGAGAAAGCTACTTGAAACTAGGACACTAGGATAGTCAATACCCGCAGGAGTACTGAAATACTCGCGTTACCTCACCCATAGGAAGCGGGTGCATAGGTGTCAAAGTGTGTCGGGTTTCGTCGCTGATTCCTATGGAGCCTTGGAGAAAGAGAGAAGTGTCCGGGTGGTTCCAAGGGCGGATCGAGGATGAAGAGTACCTGAAAGCAGAGGGGACAGAGCCTGGGTCACTATCCAGTGACCAGGATGGAACCAGGAAGGAACCAGGCGATGTCGCGAAGCAATCAGGTGATGTCGTGAAGCTTGTCTCTGCAGCCACGTGGACCAGGAGGTGTCGACGACGACCAGGAGCTGGATACGGACTGTCCCACGAAGGCTCTCACGGTCGGCGGCTTCCGGATTGGAGTCAACAAGCCTTGGCAAAGGCAACCCACGCAGGAATCGAAGATGGCTTCTTACTCAGACCAGCAAGGTCTGATGGGCTGCTCCTTTTCAGGGGAGCAAGGGCCAGTCTGGAGCAACCAGACCAGTGTTGTAAATCGAAGGTTTCGTCATCACAGAGGCCATTAGCCAACGGGCAAGTGACCGGACAGACGCGTCGAGCAGGATAATGCAGAAGGGCTCCACACAGAACTCGTGGAGTGCTGATCTTCGGTGCAGTTGGTGCTCGGGGCTGGGGCTTCTCAATCCCCAATGCACAACTTCGAGGGTGCCTCAGAAGTTGCACGGAAAGCAATTCGCTGGCTTTCCAAGATGGCCGGTCCCACGTCTCTCGTCGCCTCCACGGGTCTCAGCTCTGCTGTGACTGTGGATCGGGCTGTTGGATGTCTGGAAGTCCGGGTCTTGTCAGGCTCTGTGCTCGGGCTCCGGCAGGAGCGTCGACAAAGCAAACCGTTGATCGCTTGATGGTGCCTGCTTGTGCAGGGTGGTCACTCCTTGACCACAAGGGAGATTCTTCAGTCGTCTTCTTGCAAAGCAGATCGTCGAAGGTCCAGAGTTTCATTTCAGAGTTTCAGTCAGGATAAATCTAAAGTCTTGGGACTCAGCTCCTACCTATATACCAAATTTAGGGGCTGGATTACCTGCTAGGTCCCTCCTATGGGTGGGACCGGGGAAGAGGGTGGTTACACCCCTTTCCCTTTGTCCAGTTTCATGCCAGAGCTGGGGCTGGAGTGCCCCAGCACCGGTTTGAACTGGACTATGCATGGGTCACCTTGTGTGCCCCAGGCAGTGTCTCATTTCATTCAACCCTCCCTGTCCCAATACACTATGGCCTGTCTGGGGTGGTGCTGGCACCTCCCAGGACAGGAAACCTATTGTCCAAGGCTGCCTCGCTGGAAGGGCTCCCAGCAGCAGGAGGTCAGACTTGTGTCTGTGGCAGCAGCATCCATTTTGTGATGTTGGGGCTCTGGTTAACTTTAACCGGGATTAGTAGAAACAACATGTCTTCTCCCTCTAGAAGGGTGGAATGCTACCCCCGTCGCCAGAACTGGCGAGGGGGTAGCATTCCAAAGCGTATGACACCTTACACAACATATTTTGATAAAGCCAAATCAAAGTTAGCAATAACCGCAAGGATTATAATGCACTTAAGAGTATATGGTATGGCAATATCATAGACCAGCTATAAGGACATGGTTCCAAAAGCTGCACACAGGCACAGCTCATGCTAGAGCACCATCTCACATAAAACCAAACACTCTGCCTTCAGGATTGTTAAGGCCTGCCATAGGAGTGACTTATAGGTGCATATGTGTCTATATATAATGGTAGGTGTAAGAATACTATACCTAGTCAAGGGGTGATTACACGACCTTGCCCCAGCTAAGTGATCAGCCAGTTGTGTCAGTTTGGATGGCCAGCCAGGGGTGGCATAAGATATGCTGCAGCCCATGGTAGGCCTTGGGTGCACCTATGCCTTGGGTGCACCTATGCCCTGGGTACCTATGGTACACTGTACAGGGACTCACAAGAGTG
Source organism: Lissotriton helveticus (assembly GCF_964261635.1). Lineage (NCBI taxonomy): Eukaryota > Metazoa > Chordata > Amphibia > Caudata > Salamandridae > Lissotriton > Lissotriton helveticus. The sequence goes on from NC_136068.1 coordinate 938,258,658, forward strand.
ACCCAATTTCCAATTAGGCATGTACCTAAGGTACATGGAGTCCATTTTATAGCGAGAGCAGATAGCCTGGGGCCCTGATTAGCAGGATCCCAGGCCAACTAAGTCGAAAACCAGCTAATCACAAGGTAACAAATCTAGGGTAACCATAGTCAGGTATCCACATTCCTAAATGCTCCTTTCCAATCACCACAACACCCAGCACCACACATCAATCCTTCAGCATCAAACTATCACCTTTAACACCACATAACCTTGCAACACAATGCCACCAACCAAGAAAACACTATCAACCCCTTCTAAAGTGCTACGTCCCAGCACTAAATAATGAGCTTATACCATGGTATTACTTCTCCCAAAATTGCACTACCATCTTTCAGCTAAGCACTAGCGCCTGCACCCTCCACTCTTCTACACAATTCACCCATATCCACGCATACTCTCCTTTAATTTTAAACCATGCACATATATTTATTTGTGTCCTAATAAAACAAAATCATTGTACAAAAGACAAAACTATCTGCTTTTAAAGTGGCTGTCTTTAATTCATACCTCTCATGGACTCTCCATATTTCTAAAAGTTCCTCTTGTAGTAGCTAGCTATTGTTTATCAAAATGATATTAAATTCCTACAGGATTAACAACTTTTTTTTAATTACATAGCCTAATTTTCCTTTCATAAAGCTGTTTTGACAATGTCATGAAAGCACTATCTGTATTTTCAACATGATTGGGTTGGTTATGATGACTTTACTAAATGTTCTAGCCCCGGCAGGCAACCATGTAAAAGTATTAAGATGACCACAAGTGTGGAGACAAAGGTTTCAGTAACCAGTGTCTTACTACATCCTGTATGTATTAGAAATGTCATGGTATTTAAAACCCCATCCTCCTGAGGTCCTTCTTCGGGGCCTAATGAATTATTTGCATAGGCAGTTGTGGTATCTTCCATGTTGGGGGGAACCATGGTCATGTCCCTCACCCCCGCCCCTGGAGCCGCCTTGGGCGATCCCGCTGTGACAGGTCTTGGAATGTCACGGTGCGAACGTTCTGAAGAGAGCGCCCGGGTGACAGGCGGGGAGCGAAACTAACAGCTGTGGCTGAGGTTGTGTATTTATCCTCAAATAAACTCTTGCTGTAAACCTCATCTGGCATCGTTGTGTTCCTGTGTGACCACCCATGCTTCACTAGCGACGCGGACGGGATGCCAAGGAGCGGAGAAAAGTACACTCGACCTTAACACACAAAGAGAATTTATCACATTCACAAGCGGCACTGTGAGTTAAAAGCGCAAGAATAATATCAAGGGAATTCCTACCCCTGCATGTTGTTAAGGGTAGCGGAATAACGGGAGCCCCAGCCTGAGAAGCGTAGGGAGGAACGGAAAAACTGTCAAAGAATAAATTCCCCACCTTCGTGCACTTTTCTGCGGTCACCCAGGGTGCCAACACTCGCCGCTACTCCCGGGGAAGGTTGCGTGTGCCCCAACCGGTGTGCTGCTTTACTGAGCTGGTGGTGGGAAGTGAGACCATGGACTGTGGAGAGAAAAACCTTCCAGGCTGTGCTGTTCCAGACGTGACTTCAGGGGAACCTCCCTCTGGTACTCGCGGCTGGCTGGTATGCGTGTTGTCATACCAATACACGGGGACTTCTGAGCATCTGCCTCGGGTTCCTGTTCAAAGATTGTGCGGTGGTGTCATCGGCGTGTCACACCCAGTCTGGGGGAGGACGGCGTAGCGGTGTGGGAACGACTACAGGGTTTAAGCGCTTTGTACTCGAACCTCTGCGAGAGCGCGCTGAGGCCAGGAGGCGTAACTGGTTTAGACACTACACTGGCTGGAGGTGAAAGGGAAAGGTGGTGCAAGCTCAGGTGGTGCGGTATTGGAGCAGGTTTACGGGGACTGAAGTGACTCTGACTGCAGCCTGAGCGCAAGTTCCTCTAAAGGTTGGCGAGCGGGGATCGCCTCGGATGACTTAGGCATAGCGGTCGCGAAGAGCAGACTGGGGTGTGGCATCATCTCGGAAGGTGAAAAAGGTTATCATCCTAAGTCGCAGCAAAGCTAACAGACTGAACTACCATGTGGAAAAAAATACATCTTTAGAGTATAAGCGGTGGGAGCCACGGTAACAGCTTGAGGGACACACTGCTATTTGACACACAGGCTTCTATAACACAACAGTGCCATCAAGGGGGCACCGAGGAAAATAAGTTTAATGTTGTGATTCCATGCTGTTTCTTTTTTTTTTCAGGGACTACAATGACAATACATGGTTGATTGGCTTCCATCTGTGCTGGTTTTCCTGGAAGAAAGAATTTTGTTGTCTAGGTGCATAGCACTTATGTAGGAAATCTACTACAAAGGGGGATTTACTAAGTATTCACATTTTGCTAGTGCAGGAATACCCCAACCCTTAAAAGTCATGCAGATTGTAACTCCCCCACCGTTCTTTCTACCCAACCCAGGGGAGCCAACCCTCAAATGGAGCAAGTGGAAAAAGGTATTTCAGAATTATGCAGTGGTGTGTGGTCCGAATTTGGTGCTAGAGAGAAAAGTTGCGTTGTTGATGCACTACATGGGGGCGGAAGGGCAGGAAGTATTAGAGCATCTCCCGGAGTTCAATGCCAATGATGCAAGGGGGTTGAATGAGTATGAGATTAGTTTGAAAAAGCTGGATCTACATTACCTACCCAAGACAAGCACAATTATGGAGCGGTACCATTTTGGAAAGAGAGGGCAGAAAGAAGGGGAGACTGTAGAAGAGTTTGTCTCAGAGTTGCGCAAGCTGGCTGCTACATGCAAGTTCGGAGGAGCATGTGAGGAGAGAATAAGAGACCAATTTGTGTTAACATGTAAAATTGAGCGTGTGAGAGAGGAGTTGTAGCTGAAAGACGACCCACCCCTGGGGGAGGTGCTCATTGTAGCAAAACAAGTGGAGCACATGATGCAATGCGTGAGCGAGATAAAGCTAGACAGCGAGGGTAAAGTTAAAGTGAGTGAAGTGGCTGTGGTAAGCGACAGTGTGCTTGCAGTAAAAGAGCAAAAAAAAGAACAAAAAGAGGTCAAAGGGAGTTGGAGTTTCAAAGGAAACTGTTATAGATGTGGGAAACAAGGTCACATGGCAAGTGATAAGGAGTGTCCTGCCCTAAGATCAACGTGCAGCAAGTGTGGGAAGAAAGGACATTTCAGACAATGCTGCAGGAGTAGTTATAATTATAGGAAACAGAGTAGGGATGGCACCACCTGGGTGTGAGATGAAATAGTGTTACAGGTACAAGGTGAGCCTGTGAGCAATCCTAAAGACATGATAACGGTAGAGGAGACCAGAGAAGAAGCAATGTTTGATTCATGCTCAAAGATAACAATTATATCTGCTGAAGAGTTTGAGAAGGTGTCTAAAGGTAGACGTATGCTGCAAAAAATGGATGTACGACCGGGTGGTTATGGGGGGCAACCCATATGCATGAAGGGTTACATCTGGGGTACTGTTGGATACAAGGACAGGTTGACGGTTGCCAAGGTCTATGTGTCCAAAAAGGGGGACAACATTCTAGGGTGGCAAGCTCAAAAAGAACTAGGCATATACCTAAACCCCAACAAGCGTCCCCAGATACTGGTACAGGAGGTAGGAGAAACCCTGGAGGGAATAGAGGAATAATTCAAAGAAGTTTTTGCTGAGAAATTGGGGTGTTTCAAAAACTATCATACAAAATTGACAACAACTTCTAAGGGCGCACAGCTGGTTCAGGAAAGTAAAATTCAAAAGTAATTTCGGTGCTCCAGGTAGATGGGAGCCTGTTGCCTTGGCTCCAAACAGGACCACCAGGGTAATCCGACCAAATACAAATTAGTCCACCGAGCACACAATAATAAATTTTCAGTCCACAAAATATGTATTCCTTCTTCAATGTTTCCTTTTCTTTATTCTTAACTTTTCTTCATCCAAAGTAAATTCTTGCACAACAGCCTACACGTGTTTCGTCTAAGTCCGTCTTGGACAAAAGACTTCTTCAGGGCTGTAAATAATTACAATATTTACAACTTAGATGCATGTATTACTATATACAGTAATAAGCTCTTCATGTCTTAAGAAATACCACCGAATACGTGCACGATATAGCACAGACATCTCATAGGCCCTAATGCCAAGTTTAAACTAATATCACCAAGTGCCAAGGTAGAAAATAATCAGTAAAACCAAGTTAGAATAGACCAGATGTAGTCCTAAAATAAATAAAAGTGCAAGTTTATAGTATAACATCATACCAATTACGGTCCGATTTATGTCATCAAAAGTTCAGTCCTCCAATTCAGTCTAGCGTAATAGCTGTAACAACACATAACAACATTTCCTTGTCACGAGCCACAGCCCATGTTAAAATAATACCCTAAAATTAATAGTCTTATTTAACTCATTTAACTCACCTCAAATCTTGAAGTGACTGAATCGGTAGCACGATATCTTATTAAAGTTTGTATTTCGGTTTCCCTTTCGGTTTTTCGTTCTTCTACAGTAGTAAATTATAAAGAAAGTATCAGTATCGGTCTAATTATTACATATTATATGTTATTTCAGTATTCAGTGCCCCTCCTGTATTCATTTACAGATCGAAATTGGAACGTATTTCTATCGCTAGTTTCAGAGTTATTAAATTTGTTAGCCGATGTGTACTATAAACAAGCGGTACAAAAAGATTCAAAGTAATTCGTACCTTATCTCGATTAACTGCAATTATAGTTATCATCCATATCATCATTAGGTTATCAGTAGTCTCGATCCGTGATTCTACAGAATAAATTAGATCAGACTTAGTATTTTTACATCGTTAGCGCTCTGTTAGTATCACAATCGGTTGCAATCGGTTGCCTATTCTACTCACCGTCACTTGTCGTCTTGGTAATTTCTCGCGTGCTACGCGAGCGCCATCTTGTAGTGGCTTTTTATAGTTTGAGTTCCGTGCGCCATCTTTGCCTAGTCATTACGATCTATAGTTATTGTTCGCAATTATGATATTCTTAACATTTTAATTACATTTATATTTTATTTTATTTTAATCACTGCATTTAATTTACTGCTTTGTATAGAGTAATATTACCTCAAACTTAATATGTTTGAGGCAGTGTAATGTCTCTCAGCTTAACTAGATTTGTGGCGGCCATCTTATAGTAGTTTACTTACATATATCTTCCTAGTATAATGTTACGATTATTAAGGCATTAACGGTTAATGCTCCGCATTATTTTATTTCAATGCTTTATTACTATTATATACAAAGCAGCTTACAGTTAAAGCGATATCATATTTATGAACTTGACTAATTATTTAGCGGCCATCTCGTAATGGCTAAGTTACAAGCGCCTCCTAAGCGTAAGATTGACATTACTAATGTCCTGTGAATTACCATACGACTACTAAGTCAGTCTTGTCTATTCAATTAGGGCACCTGAATACATTTTCTAATATATATATATATGTTATAAAGAATAAAATATTATATATTTATTATTTCTCATAATATTCTTGAACAGTTCATTTTTCATGGGCTATAGTTCGCGAGAAGGGAGTGTTAAAGAGTATGACTATCATAGTTGTAAATTTAAAATCATTAGAGTGGAGCGGTTAGGGGATAGGTTCAGACAGTTCGACAGGGAATGATGTCACATTAGTAATCGATTCTTTACAATTCATTCTTGACCCAAATAATATTCAAATTCATTATCAATATTTAGGCCTAGTTCAACAGCTTTAAGTTTCATCAACCACATGACTTCTCTGCGTCGCAGTTGGATCGTTCTGTTGCCCCCTCTAGGATCTGATTTAACATGATCAATACCATGATAGCTAAATACATGATTCATTTTATCTTCATGGTTTCTAACCATATGCGAAGCAACTGGGTAACGTGTATCTCCTGTTTTTAGTGCTCTAAAGTGCTCCACCATTCTTTCTTTCAGTCTTCTTATCGTGCTACCCACATAGATCTTTTTGCAGGTGCACATATAATATGTAATAATTAGACCGATACTGATACTTTCTTTATAATTTACTACTGTAGAAGAACGAAAAACCGAAAGGGAAACCGAAATACAAACTTTAATAAGATATCGTGCTACCGATTCAGTCACTTCAAGATTTGAGGTGAGTTAAATGAGTTAAATAAGACTATTAATTTTAGGGTATTATTTTAACATGGGCTGTGGCTTGTGACAAGGAAATGTTGTTATATGTTGTTACAGCTATTACGCTAGACTGAATTGGAGGACTGAACTTTTGATGACATAAATCGGACCGTAATTGGTATGATATTATACTATAAACTTGCACTTTTATTTATTTTAGGACTACATCTGGGCTATTCTAACTTGGTTTTACTGATTATTTTCTACCTTGGCACTTGGTGATATTAGTTTAAACTTGGCATTAGGGCCTATGAGATGTCTGTGCTATATCGTGCACGTATTCGGTGGTATTTCTTAAGACATGAAGAGCTTATTACTGTATATAGTAATACATGCATCTAAGTTGTAAATATTGTAATTATTTACAGCCCTGAAGAAGTCTTTTGTCCAAGACGGACTTAGACGAAACACGTGTAGGCTGTTGTGCAAGAATTTACTTTGGATGAAGAAAAGTTAAGAATAAAGAAAAGGAAACATTGAAGAAGGAATACATATTTTGTGGACTGAAAATTTATTATTGTGTGCTCGGTGGACTAATTTGTTTAAAAAACTACTCTCACAAGATCAAACTCAGGGAGGGTGCGGAGCCTGTTGTAGCCAAAGTCAGGAATCTCCCCATTGCAATTCAAGACACTGTGAAGGAGGAATTAGACAAATTGTGTAGGTTGGGGGTCATCGAACCAGTGGAGGCAACAGAATAGCTTGCACTGATCGTTGCTGCTAAGAAAAGGGATGGATCTGTACGACTGTGCATTGACCTCACGGCTTTAAACAAAGAAGTCATAGTCGATAAGTTCCCGCTTCCCAATTTTACACAGATGATGAGCATGTTGGAAGGAGAAAAAGTGTTCTCAACGCTGGACTTAACCTCAGCTTACTACCAAGTCAGGCTCCATCCTGACTCGCAAGATCTTACAGCATTCGTCACGCCTATGGGAGCATACAGATTCAAGCGGATGCCGTTCGGGCTAGTCTCTGCCGCGGCGGTATTTCAGAGGATCATGAGCAGCTTACTTAAGGACATTCCGGGGGTCATGTGCTACCAGGATGATGTGCTAGTCTTCGGTGGAGATAACAGACAACACGGAACCAGGTTGAGGCAGGTGTTGGGAAGATTCAGAGAGCATGGACTCACAGTGAAGAAAGAGAAGTGCAGAATTTGCTGTGAGGAGATAGACTTCCTGGGTCACATAGTGACAGCAGATGGTATTCGCCCCAAAGCTGAACTAAAGAACACCGTTATCAATCTCGCTCCACCAAAAAGCAAAGAGGAGATTAAGTCATTCATGGGGATGCTGGAGTTCTATAGTAAGTGTATGCAGAATTTTGCAAGGGGGACTTATGCCATACGTAACTTACTTAAGAAAGGTGTGACTTTCGAGTGGAGTGAGGAGTGTCAGAAAGAGTTTGACGATGTCAAAAAAGTACTAGCCGAAGCCCCAAGCCTCAAATCGTTCATCCCAAGTAAGAAGACAGTGTTGACCACAGATGCGAGTTCAAAGGGACTGGGAGCGGTCCTCACGCAGGTGGGAGAAAGAGGAGAGGAAACAATAGCATTTGCTTCGCGTTCCCTTCGCAAGGCTGAGGTCAACTACTCGGTAATCGAGAAAGAGGCGCTATCCATGCATTGGGCAATAAAGAAATTCAGGGACTTTGTGTGGGGAATGAATTTCAGCCTGAGGACAGACCACAAGCCATTGGTTGAGGTATTCAACAGGAAGGGGTTAGACTCTATTTCGAGCAGGATCAGGCGATGGGTTGTGAACCTCCAGGAGTACACATTCGATGTCGAGTATGTACCGGGAGCAAGGAATCTAGCAGCTGACTGCCTCTCACGCCTCGTGAGTGAGGTGAAGGAAGAAGTGGACGCGGGTGAGGAAGATGATGAGGATGACAAAGAGATGCAGGCGGAGAAGGTGTGCATCGTCACCCAAGGGGCCATTGAAGAGGAAAGATGGAAGGAAGCTCTGAGAGCGGATGCACTTCTGAAAGAAGTGAGTGAGAAGACCCATGAATCTTGGAAAGACAAAGACAAACAGGACAAGGCACTAAGACCGTTTTGGATGGTTAGAAACGAACTTTCATTCACTGATGATTGTCTGTTCAGGGGCACTAGACTGGTCCCACCTGAGACGTTAAGAGATTGCTTAGTCAACCTGACTCACGAAGGGCACTTAGGAATCACCAAAACCAAACAAAGGCTACGGGCGGACTACTGGTGGCCCAACATGGACATTGAAATCGAGAGGAAAATAAGAGACTGTGTACCGTGCTCAGCCAGCGACAAGATTCTAAAGCTGCACACGCCCCCAATGCAGTGTAGGCCACTCCCGGTGGGTCCCTGGGTGGATGTGGCACTGGACATAGTAGGTCCATTGACGGGTGAGCATCGCACTCCTTACATCCTGGTACTCATGGATCTGCATTCAAGGTGGCCGGAGGTGAAAATGGTGACCGAGATCACTACCAAGGTGGTCATTGAGTTCCTACAAGAGGTATTCCTTAGGGAAGGTCTGCCTAGCAGCTTATTGACTGACAATGGGGTGCTACTCTGTTCTAAAGAGATGAGGAATTTCCTGGAGAGGAATGGGACCAAACACAAACGCTGTGCTCTGTACCACCCAGAGACTAATGGAATGGTCGAACGTTTTAACAAGACCATCAAAGAGGGAATTCAACTGGCGAGAGCCAGTGGGTTGAGCTGGAAGGAGGAGATAGGGAAACGACAGGAGGCCTATAGGCTGACCCCCCATCAAACCACAGGTGTCACACCGTTTGAACTACTTAGGGCCAGGAAACCCAACTCGAGGCTAGTACCAGAGTGGGTGGAGTGGCAGAAAGGGTGGACGGGTCACTCTGGAGAGGCACAGTGGCGAAGCAGAGAAAACAAAGCGGTGAGAGACAGAAAAGACAGGTTCGATAGGTTGCATACCGTCAAAGATGTGGGATTCAAAGTAGGAGACGTGGTCAAGATCAAAGCACCCACGGGCAGAACAAATTGGTCAGAGTTCACAGGGCCTACCAAGATTATAAAGATGTTCAAGAATGCCATTAAAACCCAAGAGGGGAATATTTGGAATGTGGGGAGGGTGGTAAGGTATCATGTCCCCACGGTAGACAACGCCAACAGTCCTAGGGGTGAGGATAGACTCCAGACAAGGGAGGGCCCTCCCAAGCCGGGATGTTCAAGTGAAGTTAACTATTTCTGCAGGGTTAGCCACAGGGTGGTGGGCCGCCCGAAATACTTGGAGCAGTATGTTACAAAATGAAGATCCTTGGGGGTTCACTTTTTCTCTCTGTACATTGTATTCTTGTTTGTGAAAAGGAGGGGGATGTGTGGTATCTTCCATGTTGGGGGGAACCATGGGGTCATGTCCCTCGCCCCCGCCCCTGGAGCCGCCTTGGGTGATCCCGCTGTGACAGGAATGTCACAGAAATGTCACGGTGCGAACGTTCTGAAACGTTCTGAAGCGAGCGCCCGGGTGACAGGCGAGGAGCGAAACTAACAGCTGTGGGTGAGGCTGTGTACTTGTGTATTTATCCTCAAATAAACTCTTGCTGTAAACCTCATCTGGCATCGTTGTGTTCCTGTACGACCACCCACGCTTCAGCAGTCTTCTGTTGGAACAACCCCTACTTGCGTGTTGTGAACCTACATCTGCACCGCTGATAGTGATGACATATTTGTGTAGGTTTTGTCCTGTAAAATAATGATCCTGACCGTAGCTTTGGTTGTCAGCTTCACTATGTTGGAAGGTTTACCTCACATGCAAGTGGATTGTCACCCAGACTGTACTGGTGAAGGAAGCCTGACAAACTGTGGGGAAGGCCTTGACCAGAAAAAGCAGAGGCACAGAAATAGGGGGAAACGAAGCGGCATAGGCCACATATGAAAAGGGGAAGGACCGGGAATGTTAGGACTTCAGACTGCCTACCAGAGCAGTATGTATCATAGGGGGCACCTCTCCCTGGATGTAAAATTAGAACTCATGCTCAATGCAATTCAGTGGGTGAGTATATTATGTCATACCTAATCTCCTAATGTTCTCTAAACTAAAATGCCATTCAAAATGGTTTGTTTTAAGTTGGTCATGCTCGTTGGAAGAGGTCTCCGCAGGAAACAATGCTCATCCTGCTGCAGTGAATATAGGAAATTCTCTTGGTCAAGGGAGAATTGCCCCTGTTGTTTTCTTTGGATCCCAGTATTTAGAACATATCGATTTCTATTTTTGGATAGTAAGACTTTGTTTGACTAGTTGGTTTCTCAAAAATGCGAACATGTGCTTGCGAAGGAGAATGAAAATCATTTATTTATGTATTTAGCAGATATTTCGTAAAGTGCCATCTGCCACTAGGTTGGTTTACATCACTGTCAACGAATACAAAAAAGTAGAGCTTAATGAGAGGAAAGGTTACCATTGGGTAGTGTGAGTAACCAGTATCCTTCACTCCCAAATCCGGTTATATGCCGAATTCGGTTGAAAGCAAGACTAAATCATGGCAGGCAAGCAACTCACACTGGTAGGACTTTTTGTCACTGGGAAGTAGAGAGCAATGTCTGTCTCCACATCTCTACCTGACTGAGACTTTCTCATTGGCTCTTCTTCTAAATTCTCTGGCATTCCAATAACAAAGCAAATTCCTGAAAACTTTGTAGGAATTAATATTGAATGATACTGTAATGGATGCTAGAATGTTAACCGCTGCTGTCCACCGATGGAGCAGAACCGTCCAAAATGTGTTTGACGTTCGCCAGTGTATGTGGGTCCAATCAACGTCTCTACAGCAAAAATCAATTTCAAATCTAAGGTTGCAGCAGCTGTAATAACTGGTCACGCAACTTGGTTTCTCACAATGTGCACATTAGAAACTGAATTATCTAGAGGAATGGCTTTCACAATATCACATTGGAGAAGTTAGGTCCCAGAGACATACAGAGAAAAGAGAGGGATAAAGAAAGAGAGGCAGACAGACAGCGACAGGGTGAGAAGGCCCACCGTTTAACAAAGGCAGGGGGATTAAAACCTGAAAGTCAGATTGGTGGGAAACACAGTGGCTATTTTCTGATATCTCTTTTCACACGTCCCACCTCTGAAAACAGCTTTCAAGACTAGCCCCTCCAAAGCATTAACTTGTGAGCAAACATGCAGCTGCAAATGTCCATTAAGAGTAAGCAGGAGTGACACCCTCTACTCACTGAGGACTGACGATGTTGATGTTTGCATCAGGGTTTCCTTTCTCAATATACTGCTCTGAGATATGATCTCAGTCAATGGATGTTACTATTTTGGAGAGTCAGACAAGTAGAATAAACCCATTAGGCCTCCTTCTGTAGCCGCACAAAGGCCACCAAAGTGTACACTACCTGATCTTAATCACCCTCACACTGTAAAATCTTGCCTAGGGCCATATATTAGTTCTAAATAAATGCTCTGCTTTGCATGGTGGTAGAACTGCCACTGTAGAATTATTGATTGCCCACTCAACACACAAGAAGGACTACCCCTATGAGTGCCACTTCCGCTAGACTCAGAAATATCCCTTCTCACTCAGCACTGCAGTGCATGGTGGGCTCGGGCTAAAAAAGCATGTGCATGCTCGTGTTGATGCCACTGGAGGCCGCCTTGTTGCATAAGCATGTGTATGCATGATGACGTATGTGCATGCATTGTCTCTCCGCATGTGAGCACCATGTTTATTTCTTTTTTTCACTTATGTGATCCAAAATAGCAGACGCCATAAAGAATAGTAAATTATAAAGTTATATTTTGCACAAAACGCTTTTTTGAAAATGTAGCAACTCGGCTGCAAATGTCGCCTGCTGGCGCCTCCAATAAAATTAAATATAAAATATTAGATTTTTATTGAAAGCAAGGAGTGAGGGAGCAATGGAAGAGCAGTTTGGGGGGGGGGGGGTGAGTGGAAAGCAACCAGGAGTAGGCGAGGGGGGCAATAAATAAAAAACAAATAAAAAATGCCACTGTGAAGAGAGAAACATAGAGCATGTACGATAAGTGCAGATGTTGAACTGGAAAAGCAGCTCACAAGGTAGACAGTAAGTAGGGGGGAGGAGCAACAAAGTGCACATAAGCCGAATTTAAAGGAGAAAACTGCACAAGAGTAGAAAAAGCAAGAAAACATAAGCACTCTTATGGAGTGCTCAAAGAAAAAGACATAAGTAGTTCCCCAAATCTGAGAAGTGGAAGGATACAAGTCATCCAATCAAAAGGATGGTAAAGAAGCTATGCTGCAGGGGTGGGGGCAAAAACAGGGAAAGGAAGGAAAGTTACTGAATATGAACCAAACAAATGAAATCGACCAAGAATTCAACAAATGTTAAACAATGGGTGGCTTCTAAGACCCCTACATTTTTAGGGCTCAGGGCGGAGCTCCGAGATCCTAATGTAAAAGAAAAAAAAAAAAAAAAAAGTTTCTTTAGGGCTCGGGAAAGACACATTCCTTAGTGCGCGAGTTTTTTTTTATTATCTGAATGGTGATTGGTCCTCGCGGTGATGTATTTTTAGTAGTCGTGATGCGATTGGGCAGATGTAATTGTCAGGCGCCATGTTGGGCATTTTCTCAGCGGTTACGTGCTCGGCAGTGCATTAATTTTAATTAGGACCTGTCAGGGTGGCCGTGTAATGCATTCCAGATGGTGTGCGCGCGTTCACCACAGAGCAGTGCGTTTGTCGGGCGCGCGTCCTCCTCACGTGCACACAGGCATAGCGAATCAGTGGCATTTTACTCCCTCCCCATACACACCCTTCCCCCACCCGCCACCCCACCCCAGCCGTGAGTCAGAGTTGAAGCCGGGACTGGTGCACACAGCTGGAGAGGGCCGTTTTTATTTGACTTTTTCTCTTTACGAACGATCTTCCCTTGCGGCGGTGACCTCATGTGGATGAGGTATCGCGCGTGAGAGTTGCGGGTATGTTTCTAGGGGTGGGCGCCAGTTTAAAAAGGTGTTTTCTGTTTTTTGTGCAAGGGGGTGTGTTCCCAGCTGGGCCTTGCCGTGACTCTGCAGCCTCCTGGGAGTCCGGCTGGCTGCCGGGGATTGTAGTTCGACCGGGCGGATTCTGGGAAGTGTAGGCCAGCTGCGGCCATGCTTTCCACAGCTCACAAAGCGGCGTGCTGCAGACTGCTGCCGGGAAGAGGGCGAAGCATACCTCTTGTGATTCCCGTATACTCCGTCCCTTCATGCGGATTGCAATGAATCGAGCCTCTCACCTAGGGTCTCTCCGCCCCTCACGTCCATGATCGGAGTTTAATGTGTAGCACCCTGTCAGTTCACCGGCTACACATGTGGTCTCACCGAGTTCCTCCTGTTTCAAGCACATGGCAGTGGGTTGTGCACGCTTCTTGCGAGCAGATCACACAGGACATGGCTCCATACTTTAGATAATTAGAGATCATGTATCCACATCTCATATGGGGCACAACGCTGAGGGGAAATAATATTTCAGTGGAATATTTCCCAAGGGGTTGATGAAGCCCCGACCCATTTGGAAGACATTATTTTATGCTCAAGTGTTGCATTTTTATTTATTTGTATCTCACCCCCAGTAGTCAGCGATGTAGCATAGATACGTGAAGTACCATTCAAAAGTTTGCAATTTCCCCACCGAGACTAATCTCTCAGTTCATTACAAGCCACACCGAATCATACTCTTGTGACTTCTCAAATATAGCCTTTAGTTGAACATTTTGATTGCTTGCTCACTGAATTACTTTAGTCGGTGACTTATTAAGATTAGTATTTTAAAGTATAAGTGTTTTTATGGACATGTATAGTTTGGCATTTCTGAGGAGTTAGTTTCTGGGATTAATGTTTTTGTTCGTCGAAAACCCACTACTATCTTCCGTTGACTTAGGACGAGAGGAGCCTCGTTAAGCTGTGAGTTACATCCCCCCCTGTTTTTTAATATAAAATGCATGTGCAAGGAGTTATTCAAGTGCATGCTGTTCGTGTACATTCCCATGGTGTAGACTCTAGAGGAACGTACTGCCCTGTGTGCCGTTGTGGAAGTATAGTACAACAATATGGCCTAGGTGGGAAGTGTCGGTGTTATGTATTGTATGACAGATATTGGCAAACTGTACTGCAGCCAAAGTGTAGCCGTGCCTATGTATAGGTGTAGGAGGAATGTGTTTTTAAAAGCAGCTGTGCTTGAGGGGACGTACCTAACCGTTTTTAGGGCTCGGCCCCGACCCATTTGGAAGACATTATTTTATGCCCAAGTGTTGCATTTTTATTTATTTGTATCTCACCCCCAGTAGTCAGCGATGTAGCATAGATACGTGAAGTACCATTAAAAAGTTTGCAATTTCCCCACCGAGACTAATCTCTCAGTTCATTACAAGCCACACCGAATCATACTCTTGTGACTTCTCAAATATAGGCTTTAGTTGAACATTTTAATTGCTTGCTCACTGAATTACTTTAGTCGGTGACTTATTAAGATTAGTATTTTAAAGTATAAGTGTTTTTATGGACATGTATAATTTGGCATTTCTGAGGAGTTCGTTTCTGGGATTAATGTTTTTGTTCGTCGAAAACCCACTACTATCTTCCGTTGACTTAGGACGAGAGTAGCCTCGTTAAGCTGTGAGTTACATCCCCCCTGTTTTTTAATATAAAATGCATGTGCAAGGAGTTATTCAAGTGCATGCTGTTCGTGTACATTCCCATGGTGTAGACTGTAGAGGAACGTACTGCCCTGTGTGCCGTTGTGGAAGTATAGTGCAACAATATGGCCTAGGTGGGAAGTGTTGGTGTTATGTATTGTATGACAGATATTGGCATACACCCCACACACACACCACACACACATAACGCACACACAAACCACACACCTCAGTCTCTCAACACCACACACTCGTCACCACTCAACACAACACACTCACCACCACACTCACTCCCCAGGGTCACCCCCACAGACTCACCCCCACAGACTCACCACCACACACTCACCAGTACACAGAAAAGAAAACACACAACAACACACCCCCAGCCCTCAATGAATGCTTTCACCATGCACAAACACCAACAACCATCAGCCATCTGTGCACGCTTTTACCAAACACACACCCACCAGCCGTCAGTGCACCCTTCCACCAGGCACACACACCTCCAGCCGGCAGTGCACTTTTCCACCAAGCAATCGCAGTATGGTACACTTTACTTTTAAACATATTCATATAAAGCACAGCATGCCACCATTGGTAAAATTACAATTCAACCAACATAACTCCACTACACACCACATGCACAGACTCCATTCACATGGGGAAAAGACATTGGCATTTACAATGGCATTAGCTCAAACTCAAATAAATCCGAGCCCGATTGCATTTCTAATGCTTGTTAGTATGGTCCACAGGAGGGTTTTCGCAATCACACAGGTAAAAGCTGTCTGTAGGCAAGATGTAAAAACAAGCCCACTGCTTTCATTTCAGTTCCCTACTCAGGTTGTGAAACAAAGGCTTCACTGGAACCCCTATACTCTGGGGCACCCTGGAACATGCCTAAAGTGTCGGGAGTGAAATCCAGTCCTACAAACAGCGCTCTGCGGGCATTGGACAGTTTTGTTATCGATATTTCCCATAGAAGCAAGCCCCATCAGAAGGGGGGGTGGGTAGTGTCATCTTTGTCATCAACTGGGCACTGGCCCACTGTATACAAGCCTCTTACCCCCGGATAACATCAAGAATTAATGACAAAAAATTACTTTTTCCATCAGGTTGGCTCTACTCCATTCGGCCCTCCCTTTTCCTCTTCACTACCCAAGTTTCTTTCTCGCCTTTTTCTAAGTGTTATATTAGTCTTATGAAATGCTAACTCAGTCTCTAGGCTTCCTTATGGGGTCCCCAACCACAGATGCCTTATGCTTACAAGATAGTAAATAACAAGCATGTCTCTCTCTTGTCGCATGGTTTAGCCCCTCTTCCAGAAGAGGAAAAAATCCAGGTCTCAAGAAAGGGTCACAAGATAGCTCTTGCTAGAGCACTGGAAGTCCTTCTCTGACTCTACACATTTCCATGATACACAGATAGGGCGCGTGAATTCTTCGGACATACACAGCAGATTACAAATGATCAGTGCTCTATATTCGGTTCAAAGAAGATAGCGGACTTGGGAGAAGCAACTTCTTAAAACTACTCATCTCTAAGGTGGAACACTTTCCATTACAAGTACCATGTGAAGGTAACCTTTACTAAGCCTCTCTCTGGGACAAAATGATATGCACTGAAAAACTCATTGGGGCAAGGGGCACATAGAGAAATACATCAAGCATTTCTAGACAGACCCGGGGTATGGCCACGTGCTTTGGGCGCTAGGTCTGTGGCACTGCATAATGTACAGGCTGATATAGCCAGGGAAAACAATAACTTGAAGAATCACAGACTTGTGGAGTGGCAGAAACTGCTACAAGAGAGGTCATAATGGCCAATAATGTGACATTGGGTTTGTAAAAACCAGCATAAGGTTTCTCACAGTCTTTGACACATATTAAGACATAAGGCTTGACAAATGATTAGAGAATTACGCTTGGATAGCGCACCTAGCAGTGCAAAACTTTCATAACACAATTTCATCGCATCCGATGAGGAAAAGGATGACTGAGTAATAAAGAGTAAGTGGAAAAACCGAACACAAAAAGCATGCAGCTTCAAATGAACTAAGTGCATAACATACCAGAGACCATATACAAACTGGAACAGAGAATTCAAATATGGGAACAAATTTGCTTTATGCCTCATTTTGAGTTTGGTGGAATCCCTCTAATATCCAGAGAAAGAGAAAAACAGAAGTAGAATCCACTGGCAGAATTTTCTCCACAACAGAGGTAGTATTGAGGAGGAAATTCCGCAAGTGGGTTCCACTTCGTATTTAAACTGTGTTTCTGAAAGTGGAGGAGTTTCAGTCCTCTCCCAAATGTAAATAGGGCTCTAAATGTTTACTTTGCAAGTCACTGGTAAAATATGTTTAGTCCACAGGCCCATTTCATAAAGTTAAGTCTGTTTTTGTGTAAAAATCAACTTTGCTACATGATGCACGAAGGTGGTGCATGGCAAACTTCCCCCCACTTGCTGATCACCAAAGTGCCAGGTGCTGCCAGTCCAAGGGTCGACCATTTAGAGGGACATTAGGTTCAAACATTAAATTACCAGTTGCGGGATCTCTCAACAGCATGGAAGAGCTAAATGGGAAGACAGCATTTCTCTACTAGGAATGTTTCTTTTTGCTGATCCGATGCCTGCATCATGCACTGTGGACCTATCAGAGGCACTCTTGTAGGCCAGCCTCCCTCTGGATTCCATGATTTTTGCAATTGAGCCACTGTAGGAAACAACTCAAACTGGGATTTTAGCAACCCCGAAAGCAGCTTTACCATCATGTCACCAGGGATTGAAGCAGCCAGTAAGTGAAAAAAAATATGTATGCAGCGCAGAGGACGTCTTGACGCACTTCAACATCCTCTCTGGATAATCACAGGAATGCACCATTTCCTCCTTCCCACTTCCCGCCAAACACAATCCTGGTGGTCATTTTGAGTTGGTTACTGTAGGGCGGGCCCGTGCTCCTTTGTTCAAGCTTTACTACCGTGCGTGCGGCACACGTTAACCCAGGAAAACGTCACCTCCACCAGACTCCGAGCTTCCTCTTGGGAAGCAATTACAAAACCCCATGCATAAAAACGGGAATCGGTGTTTTTTCGTGCAGGTCGGAACGCTCACTCGGCGGTGACAAAAAAGAAAACACAGCTTTGATACAAACAGCCACATAGGTTTGAAAAGATCTCCCTGGAAAATGACTTTAAGAGAAAGAATCCGACTATGCATCGTTTCTACTCAAGACATAGATGCACTTCTGGGACCTTGTCAGCGGCAGGTTGTGGGACTGGGACACAGCTTCCTTCCACAAAGAATCAACGCAGCTTTGTCCATTTCCAGGCACTTGAATCATGTGTTTTCTCTCTCAGCCGAATGAGCTCTGGAAACGCTTCTCAGATATTATAATATTTCCTAATTGGCTTCAAAGCACGTGTCTATCTGAAAGGGATAGGCAGTGCTTTGTAAATACCAATGCAATACCATACCCAAGCTCCTCGCCCACTGCTGTTGTGCCGCAAGCTGTGCTTCTCTGCATCCAAGCGCCTCACACGTTTTCCATGTTCCAAAGATACACCACAGTCTGCAATGTAACCCTAAACTCCTCATATTCTGTCCATGTACCTAATTTCTTAATACTTGCTCAAAGTTCCTCAAATAGCCTGACCATGTGCAACAAACTCTTCACATTCTCTGTTCACGTGCCCCAAGCAATGCATGATATCCTTCAATGTGTTTGAAGTCCTCCCAGTCATCTATATACTATCAAGTCTGTATCCAGGCTGTCAATGTACCTTCAATCTCCTTATGTGGTCTGTCCATGTGCCTCTAGTTCCTCACACTGTATAGGTTGATGTCTATTAACTTCATTACATTACCTATCTATGTGCATGACACTCTTCAGACCATCTGCCTATGTATGCCTCCTCGCTCTGACCATGTACTGTACAATCTCAATCTGCCTGGACATAAGCCACAAGCTACATTATGTTTTATTATGTTATTGATAATTGTGTAGAGGACAGCCTCCTTTAACACAACCTTGTTGCAGTGTTGGTGGTCATTGGTATCCTTTCCACACCGTTCTGAGGTTCTGACCAGAGACTGAGTTGTACTGTGGTGGTGTATTTAGGGTATTGCGTTGTGGTCTGTCAGGCTGTGGGGCCCTCACTGTCTTAGGGGCCCTCACTGTCTTATTGACAAGTATTGTAAGGTGTGAGTATATAATTTTGATGGTGGAAGGGATGACTAGAAGTTCATAAACTGCTTAAATACAACATTTTTTTTACCATTTATTCCAGGTCCTTAGAATATTTTCATATGTGCTTCTTCACATGGTGTGCCACCCGCTCCTCTCTTCGTCCAATCATCCACGCCTCCTAATGTGTGAAAAATGGAAAGCACTTAGCCGTAACATAACCTTCTTGCTCTTTTACAGCAACAAAGAAGAGGACAAATAGGTAGACATTACAACCCAAGCATAGATAGATAGATAAGATAGATAGTGATCATTTATTTATTGAGACTGCCCAGCCATATAATACTACATAGGTCAGATGGAGGTAGTTACACAGTTTAGCTCCTGTAATGCCCAACATCCTGCCACCACTAGTTCATAATTTAAATGGCAAGTGCCTAACCATACCTTGTATATGTTTAAACATATGGCAAACAGTATTTAACTGAATTGCTTCTAGCTTCGGTAAGATGATATTGCTTACACAGTCCAGAGATTAAGTGCAGATCCCCATTTTCTCTGCTCAGTGAAGTTGAGCAAATTTATTTTTTGGATGTAATGAGAGAGGGGGAATTAATTGCATGAACTGAACACGCTCAAAATCAAAATAGATCTGAGACTGGTGTGGAATTAATTCTATACCTCTATTTCAAGGACACCAATTGAAACAAAATAGGCGTCAAGGGATCATTCACATTGTGTCCATGGGACTACTGTGATCCAGAATGTTAATATTTTCATGGTGGGAAAATAATGTACGTGACACACACCTACCTTCTTCATGAAGTATCTGACAAGTGACAAACTTGAAACAGGTCGTTAATTACCAAGATCAGAGAGTTCTAAATTATTATTTTTTTTTAAGGGGAAAAGTAACTACTTGTTTCAAGACCATGGAACTCCCTTCAGCATCAATGCATTGGTAGAGTTAGCAACCAAAGAGAAAAGCAAAATGGAGTTGATGTAAATAGCACCCATGAGAAAGGAGAACATTTCAAATCAATTATGTCAGGTTTCTTAGAATAGATTATACTTCATCCACGGAGACAGAGTGGAAGAAAAATGGTGTACAGCTGGTAAGGAAAGACTCCGAATTGTAATGACGGCCTACCAGAAGCCTGGCCCCAAGCTGTTTAGGATGGAAGAGAGAGCAAACAGACATATTTTCTCCAAATAAAGTAATGACAAAGGGACGTTATGGCACACAGTAAAAAACGCATTACAAAGTGCCAAAATGTAACATTCTAACTGAGGCGTATTTTCTAACCAATCTGTTACTTACGCTTCTGCTGCCTACTTCTGCTATGACTGAAGCTTCTGCTGCCACTCCTGTCTGGTTGTTTTTTAGTTTTTTAATGGAAGCTCTTTTTAAGCTTCCATTTAAAGAGGAAGGAAACCCAGACCAGACACTACTTACAGTTTCTAACTCTGTTGCAGCATCACCTCACCACTGGTTAATTCTTTCAAGCCATAAGAAGTTTGAAAGGAAGTATAAATGAGCACCAATGTTTGCAGGCCCGTTTTTACGTCGCAGCCTATGAGACAGCACAGCTGTCTGGTTTGCTAAAGACATCTTGGGGACATTCAGAAAGTTTACCTAGGAATGCATTTTGCCTGTTGCTTACCATTGACTTTGTGGTTTTAAGCACCACTCCGCACTATGCCGAGTTGGCATTGCAGCACGCGCAATATAAATTGCTTTATTTATTTATTTATTTATTTACTTAACTCGGTTACGCCGTATCCGGAGTTTACTACCCCCCACCCGCTCCCACAGCACTCCCTCAGCAAGCCGCCACTGGTGGGGACAGACCTAATGGAGAAATAAAAGCACTCCACCTCTCACACCATTACTTGACTCAAATTACCAAAGCCAATCGATAGTCCTTCTTCATCTATGCTCCCCATATCTTGAACAAAATCCCCATCAATTCAGAAAAGAACTGGTGCTCATCTTTTCGGAGAACACGTCTCCAAACAACAGGAATCTGCACCCACAAATAATCTGTCTTATTGTCAACATACCTGCATTTTGTACAAGTGGTCCTTTCCTTGTCCAACACTCAGTTGCATTCCAGCTAGGTTTGAGCTACACAAAGACCCACACATACATGCACCTCTCACCCTTTATCTGACCTACAAATGTAAACAGTGTTACTGTGAGCCAATACACAGTTTTAAAAGCATACATTTCTTCAAGTTTCAAAACACAGACTTGTATAACAAGAGTTATCTCCATCCTGTACATTTACATGCAAAGGCTAGTCGTATTTTATAAGAGACATAAAGTCGGTGTGGACCCTTTCCCTATCCTTTGCCACGTGATTATCTTGTTTTTACTGCAAAAAGAGTGAATAACTGTAAGCAATGAAAACAAGAAATCAACTTTATTAGAGCCCTGTGTACTATACATGCTTAACATTCAAGACCAAGGATAGTTGCCCTAGTGGCAGCAATGCCAAAGGGTAAGTGTGGGATAGCAATCTTTTCTGGTCGCTACCACCAACTGCTGCTGGTGCATGCACATGAACGCCTCTCCAACAATGATTTACTCTTGTACAAGGGACAGTAGGGCCACACCTGCAACAGCCCTAAGCTGGTGGACAATCATGCGTCACTGCTTTGCCTTACTTAAAAGGTTTGAGCTTTCTACACTAGGGTTTTTCAAACTTGTTAGTTACAACATAATGGAGCTAACAGGGTGAAAACACTGTCGAACTTGGGTTAGTAGGAAGCATCAAAGAAAAGTGCAAGAAACTCTTGTATAGAGGAAAAATGAAAGCGGGAACTAACCTTGCTCATGTGACCTGACCTTGAAACATGTATCATCTTGTTTGCTTGGCACTGGTGTACCTATCAGCTTGGGCAATGTGCATACAGCCTAAAAATGTGCACCATCACCAAATGGCTCCATTTCAACAAGTACATAGTGCCCCATTCCTTGGTTTTTTTTCCGGGGAGATTGGTGCAATTAGATCAACTGAACTAGACTCGAATTAACAGAATGCATAGGTTGTTAAGTGAAAATACCAGGACTGTAGCACTATACCCGTGGTGGCATGGAATCATTTGGAACCCTTTTATTATGTTGACAGGATGAAAAGACTGTTTTCTGAGAAC
Source organism: Lissotriton helveticus (assembly GCF_964261635.1). NCBI lineage: Eukaryota > Metazoa > Chordata > Amphibia > Caudata > Salamandridae > Lissotriton > Lissotriton helveticus. The sequence goes on from NC_136068.1 coordinate 938,280,804, forward strand.
AACTCCTCTTAGGTAGCATAAGACCAGGCTGCTGATTAGCCGTTTGCTTTTTTGGTAGAAATAAAAGCCCCGGTCAACAAATACGTAAACAGGCATTGACAAAGCCAATTGGTTTTGCCTATGAAAGATTTATTGGCTTTGTCAATTTTTTTTCTAGACATGTTGCACATGGCTTAAAGTAAATACAAAAAGTGATACGACATGGCCAGCTTTGACCACACCATAGTGCATTTTTATTTCTAACAAAGCGCAATGGGGAGGGCAAGCCGCAGGAGGGAGGTGCAAGGAAGGAGGGAGGGAGCAGAAACAAAGTACTGGTGGGGGGGAAGAAAGGAGCACGAGGGAGGCACGGTAAGGAAGGTGCTTGCAGCAAAAAGGGGAGGAGCTCACTATATCTCCCTGTGCCTAAAAAATGAACTTGTCCTTGTGTAATGTAACTGGTGGTCATGTAAAGGGTTCCAATACCTTTGGGTCGAGTTTGCCCTATATATAGCTACAAAAAACAAAGCAACAGGAGAGTGGCATGGGGGAGGAGAGTGGGGGGAAAAAACACGACAGAGGTACAGGTGAGGAGGGATGGAATAACAACACAAGGGACAGCTGGAGGAGCGCGGGGACAAGTAAGACGAGGTAGGGGTGGATGATGGACAGCAGTCATGCATTCTTCGGGGATGCATGTCCAAAAGTTTTTTTAAAGTACCTCCAGGAGTGCACCGCCAGTGGAAGGACACTGGCTGCAGACAGCAAGCTGTACTAGGTCCTTGCTCCACAGCAGGGACAGGCGCTGGAAGCAGCTGGACAAAACAGGAAGGACCAGAAGGCACAGGCCAATCGAAAGCAAGGAAATAAGAGTGAAGTCATCCAATGGTAAGTAATGGGAGGCCTCACTTGTTTTTAAAAAATGTTGTTAAAAATAGATTTCACTGAGAGAGCATGCGAGCCGGTTCATGAGAAACCTAAAAAGGAGGCTGTAAAAATAGAAAGTCTAACATCAAGGGCTGGAAAAAATAATAAATGAACTGAAAGCAATTGAACAAGTTAATAGAAGGTTCACAGTATCTACACCTGCAGGACCTCAGTATCAGAGCTGGGTCACTGTATCCCGGCCATGGACCTTTGATTCTAAGGCTTGAACCTGATTTCTGTATCTAAAAGACTCTTTCTTCATGCCCCCAGACAGTCTCAGGTTTTTGAGAGGAATAGTTTCTGGATACTTTTGTTTACTAGTGATGATCCAAGACCTTTCATACGTCTGGACTCTGGATACACTAAAGGGTTTGGCCGAGCAGAGTTCGTTTTCTTCAAGAGTTGCAGTAGATTTAGTGCTTGGTGTAGAAGAAACAATGCTGACACTGAGGATGAGATGAGGCCTCGGAGCTAAATAGCTGACCTAGAACCAAGGGACGGTTCTAATCCAGGCTTCGACTCTGGAAGGAAAATTGTGGGAATTTGGGGAAAAGACAATGCAGTTGTGAGCAAGAATTGTTTAATTAAAAAATATGTCCATCAATGTCATTGTAGTCAATAAGTAGCTACGATGCAACGAGAATAACATTTGCCTGATGTAGCCTAGAGTTGAGCTTCTTCAGGAGCATGAGTATAAACTGCAAAGACCACTCACAAAAACACACCACTTAACACATGATTACCATTGGTGGAATGGTAACCAAGTGCCACCAGTGCTGCTCTTGTAACCAGGAGAAAGGCACAGCTACAGTCCTCGGTGTTCGGCCTATCCAGAGACACAACTCAGGGCGACCAGTAAAAGGGGACATTATTTTACATCAAGTTCAAACGGTCAAAGGATATTTTGGGTAAGGGTAGGGTAAGGGAAACGTTTCACCATCTTTAGAGGCTTGTATATCCGAGGTGGCCAGTTGTGGATACACACACAAAGTGGCACCCTTCCAAGGTCGTAAATTGACTCTCAACAGAACAAAGACAGACCCGTGGAAATATAGCACTTATGGAATAAGACCATAAACGAAGGAGGCACTTTGATGAAAGGGGCCACTCTAGTGTGCATCTCAGCTCTCGGATGAAGGCAGAAAGATTTCTGATATTATCATAGCAGAGACAATGTATACAGGACTCACCAAAACCTGAACTGGTTTATGACATCCAAACAAAAGTTGTATGATTACCTAGCTCAAAGGTACTCGTGTTATCAACCTCGGAAATGTGAATCGCTGAATCAGCCGAGCGAAGTCAAACTTTGCGGGATAAGGGAGTTAGTTACCTCACTGCCCGGCTTTCACAACTACCGAGGAACGTACACTTTAGAAACATATTTTAGTCTCTGGCGAACAACACCGGACAAGGAACTCGGACCCCCAGCAAAGTTTGTTTCTATATTCAGAAGTCTGCGAAGGAAGCTCTGTATTTTGGTTGATAAAAATATAAGACATTCCCTCTCTGCGCCGCACATTTCCTTCCACCGCCGCCCACTGCCTGAGGGTAAATCTGACTGCTCGAGGAGTTAACACAAGAACCTGATCAGAGGAATGAAACACTGCTCCCTTTGTGTGCTTCAAGCCTCCCACTCTCCGCCACCGCTGTGTGGAGGGGACTTGTCCCCATTGTTGTGGGCCGCAGTGCAAGAACCCAACGACTGTCTCCAAGCTTAAAAGACACTCACAAAACAGAGCGCACCTTTGTGGTCCGTGAGCCAGGGGTTCCGGATGTGATCTCACACGCCCACTCATTCCGCAGAGCATCATTTGAGGAAGAGTGATGAACCCTGGATGAGAATTCAGAAGGCTGATCATATAAAGTCCGTGGGGGTCTTGTGGCCACTACACTCCTTTGTAATCACGATATTGCTTCTAGTCGCGAATTTAAACCCACAAACCATTGCCATCTGGTGTGTTAGTCTTAATTAGCAAACTAAAACTACAGCATCCACAATGCTTTAGGTTGCCACATTAAAGCCCAGGCCTGAAACACGAAGGGAGGTGGCCATATGGGGTCACTACTAGTACTCTGCAACCAGTAGTTTCGTCTTAGAGAAGGGGCATTTGGGTCCCTTGCAGTATGGAAAAGGGGCCCCCTTGCAGCATTCAAACGAGGTTGTTCCCTTCTTTGCACGGGAGGCTTTTTCTTTCTTTGCATGGGAGGCTGTTCCTTTCTTTGTATGGGAGGCTGTACCTTTCTTTGCACGGGAGGTTGTACCTTTCTTTGCACAGGAGGCTGTTCCTTTCTTTGCACAAGACGTTGGTTGTTCCTTTCTTTGCACAGGAGGTTGTTCCTTTCTTTGCACGGGAGGCTGTTCTTTTCTTTGTATGGGAGGCTGTACCTTTCTTTGCACGGGAGGTTGTACCTTTCTTTGCACAGGAGGCTGTTCCTTTCTTTGCACAAGACGTTGGTTGTTCCTTTCTTTGCACAGGAGGTTGTTCCTTTCTTTGCACGGGAGGCTGTTCTTTTCTTTGCATAGGAGGCTGTTCCTTTCTTTGCACGGGTGGTTGTTCCTTTCTTTGCACAGGAGGCTGATCCTTTCTTTGCATGGGGGGTTGTTCCATTCTTTGCATGGGAGGTTGTTCTGTGCTTTGCCTAGAACGTTGTTCCTTGCTTTGCACGGGAGGCTGTTTCTTTCTTCGCATGGGAGCCTGTTCCTTTCTTTGCAAGGGAGCCAGTTCATTTCCTTGCATGTGTGGCTGTTCCTTTCTTTGCACGGGAGGGTATTCCTTTCTTTGCATGGGAGGCTGGTGCTTTCTTTGCATGGGAGGCTGTTCCTTTCTTTGCAGGGGAGGTTGTTCCTTTCTTTGCATAGAAGCAAGGCCCTCATGCAAACAAGGGAGTCCTTGTTATGTTAAGTTATTTGGGATGTATCTAGAGCTCGTCTACCAATAGGTGACCTTTTGCAGTTGATCAGCTAGAGGCCGCTGACAATGTCCTGTTAAATTCGGAACAGGCGAAAATTAAGTCAATCAACTCACTCTCGCCATTTTAGAAGTGAATATTCTAAACTATGGATTCCCACACTATGGCGGTCCTCCCACCCACCCTAGACTGATGATCATGTGCATGCATGTAATCCAACGTTCATGTAGGGTATGGGAATGTAAAGAAGATGCGTGCAATTTAAAGGAAAGCTTTGAGATCAATTACTTGAACATTGCTCTCTTGTGAATGGGAAGCCAATGGAGGATGCCGATATGAATAACAAACTGTGGACCCACGACAGAGGCGAGGGACACTACATTATACATTAAGAAAGCCACATATAAAGACCATGAGAACACTGCATGCTGACCTGCACCAGAGATAGGATGAGTCGAGCTGTCAGGGGATGCAAGTCGAGCGAATATACATCCCTGAATAGTGGTCTTCAGATGAAAAAGAGCATTACTTTTCAAGTTCAGCACAAAAAATGTGTAACTCTATACGACTCTGGACAGGGACCTAAGGTAGCGCACCAAGGTATTTTTAAAGTATGAGATGAGTAAATGCCAAAGATTAGTACCTCGGTTTTCGAAAGTGGAGATCACACCTAATATTCAGGGTAAACAGTTTTGGAGATAGTGTAGACTGACAGCAGTCAACAATAAGGAGCTTCTGTCTTATGAGCCGAGGAATTCATTGCTTCATGGACATTTCACCAGACACAATGTGAATATGGTGATAGATGATCCAGAATCTCTTTATTCTAAAGGCCTCCAGGTGAAGGTGTTCCAGGGGACCAAACAGATATTTCTTCTGTGATGCAGAAGGAGCAGAGCCACTGATTTCAACAGCACCAGAAACAATCAAACACTGGCAAAACCAGAAGGTCTCATCTATGAAAACCACTGGCTTTGGCAATGTTTTGTAGCTATACTGTACAGCAGCACAGATACTGTGACATGTTGGTAAAACTAATGTAAGAACGCGCTATGACTAAACCAGGGCTAATGCGCTTTTTTATGTGCATTAGCAGTGAATGAATCCTAGTCATACAACATGGCTACAAATGATTGCCCAAATCGGCAATTCCCATGTTGTACAGCATGAGCAAAAGGCCACAGCACAGTTAATAGTTTCAAAGATGAGAATTGCTGCCTTTGCCAATGAGTGTTAGGTCTCGGCACTACACCGCTGTGATTTTGAGCAAGTCAGTTAATCTACACGAGTGAAAAAGAAAAAAAAATGAAATTTGCAAACAATCATATCACATAAAGAAATCTAGTGAATCCATGTTCAGATTTTAGTACAATGAATTTAGAAGCAGAGGATCCAATAAAAGAAGATAACATCTGTTGTCACAATCAACATCAATTTCAAAGGAGATAAGGGCTTTTTTGAAGTGCGTTTGGCACAGTAAAACAATCACTACAAATGGCAAGAGGTTCTACAAGAACAACAGGGAAGAAAAAATTAATAAAAGAATAAAAGTAGTACCTCTATCACAGATTGATCAGCGGAAGGAAAGCAATCAAGCTGAAGCAATCAGTACTTGGCCCATGCTCCAACCGAAAGAAGGGAAAGTGACGCCAGCACACATTGTCCAATTAGAAGGCAGCAAATAAGAGTGACAATGTAGCCATCAAACGTTAGGCAATGGACTGACTGCAAGCCCAGGGGTGTGGATTTCCTATAGCCTGACGACCAGGACCTATTGTTTGGGGTCAAGGTCAATAAGTGTTCCTGTGTATTTTGTCCTTGGCCAAGAAGACCCAACCCCCAACAGCACAAACCCTTTGGCTGCCAGTTTATAGTACCACATAATATATCAGGGAGTGGCACTGTCTGCAGTTAAGGTATTTTTTGAACTCCTGTGGTAATGCTGTTTTAACCTATATTTATGGTTTATTGATGCAAAGCCTTAATTATTAGGGTGGGCGTTCTAAGGAAATGTTAAAAGCTCAGACTGCAATACTAAAAGCGGTTCCAGTATAAACATGTGTACACACATTTTCAAAGTTTAGCAGTATGAGGCTGTGTATAATGCTCACTGATGGCTCTTTGGTTACATGCACATATTTGCAGAAGCATAATCAAGATGGATGATTCTTTACTTTCAAAATATAATGTTCACAAAAGAATGCAACTGGGAAAAAAACATTTTGAGAAACTACTGTAAAACGTTCGGTGCCATTCCTTTGCATCATCATTTATAAAATGTGCTGATGCATGCTAGTATTTCCCAAAAATATTTCTAATGGAAAATTTGTGTAACCAGTTTCAACAAGATTATGGTAAACATAAAAATAAACAAGCATTGCTATAGTCAGTAGGTCTGAAATTGGTGGTCAGCCTTTTGGTTTTGTCAATGCATGACTTGTTTTGGTTTTGTAAAACCTTATTGGCATGGGAGCTGCTGGCCCCCACCATTATAACACACATTGGCAAAAAGCAACAAAAGTTTTGGTTTCAAAAAGCCCACTTTGCCACAATAGTTCCTGGCACTGAACAAAACTACTTGTGTAAAAGAGCAGAATGTTGTCACTCATAGTGGCGCAAGCAGATAGATAGACTGAGAGAGATAGAATTTTAATAAACACAAACAGTCTTGGTTAATGCCAAACTTAATTAGGGGCCCAATTAATAAAGAAATCTCAAAACGTGCACCTATGATATATGTCCTTGCATTAGTGCTGATTTATGTATTTCATGAATTCACAAGAATGTACAGAAGTAGGTCAAGCAATTGTAGTCCTAGAAAATATCTGTGAACTGCATTTTAGCATGAGCAAACCAAACCTGCAGGTGAAGGTTTGCTCATGTGAAAATCTGTTGAGCGTTTGCAACTTCACTTTCCCTCCAACCACTTTTTTCCCCCAACCAAGAAAAAGTTTCAAGACTGTCATTGTAAGAAGTAAGTTTCCAACTTTTCTCAGTATGGGAAAGGATTAGAGAAGAGCTGGAGAAACCCCTTAAAACATGCAAGTTAGAAGATTTGAACAGACCCAAAAGAGAATTCCAATCCTGGAATTATTTATTACCACTACCTTCAGCCCCATTAGATCTGTGGAAAGGTGGCAAAATGAGGGCTTTGCTATTATTCAAACCCTACTATGGTATGAGCCATGGCATATTCAGAGAGGCTATATCAGAGCTCTTATATAACGATATTCCTGCCATAATCTGTCACTACACTACATGGCACAAAAGGGACAAGTGGATTTAGATATTTTTTTAAATTCCACACCTTTGAAGCCCCTTGTTGCATACAACATCTCTCGCAAGCAAGAGCGCATGCATTCCATGCATGGTCACAAGCAAGACCTAAAAACGGAATGCAGTCCGGGAAGGACCTCCCAAGTTAGTTGAGGCCAAGCTGTTTACCGGTCACAAGCGGTCCTCCTTCTACATGGAAGTTATATAGTGTTGATAGCTGTGTGGTAAGGAGTTGTCACGTTGGAATGGGCAAGCAGAATAAATAGAGTGTCAGAAGTCAGGCAAGATGCTCTAGGTCTATTTAGCTGTTTAACTTTCTGTATATCCCTCTTAGGTCATTTAGAACACATCTGAGTGTGTTCTTTAGGGTTTTGTTGTTTATAACTGTGATTAATGCTTCTATGATAGGAGGGACTTGTATTTTCTTAGCACGGTTTTCAGTAATAACGGAAAACTCATTGAAGATAGAGTTTAAAAAGTAATTCTTGTTAATGCCCTTTTTATGTCTTTGTTTGATTACACTAATTTGCTTCAGCATGGTCTTCTTACTCCACTTGAAACTTGGACACGTATGAATAATGTTTCTTTTACTGCTTCTCTTTACTCTTCAAAATGTACTGGCTATCTATTTTCCACTGTAAACTTTCCATATTTTCCTACATCATGCTAAAATTAATCCATTGGTCTTCTCCTCTCTACTTTGTGCATCCTCCCTCTGCTCCTTTTTAGGTCTCACCTGAGACAGCACATGCGTTGTTTGCTACACATTTTTGCGAGACATTAAAGCTGGTTTAGAGTCTGCCCACTTCTTTTTGATTGGCTTCATAGTCACTCTAGTTTGCTTCTATTTGGTCCCTGCATGCCGGCTTATTTTCTTCTTCTTGTTCAGCCCTCCTCTGGAGAATGGCCCAAGTATTTGTGTCATTCCAATGCTTGCACTCTCAGAGCAAATGTTTCTTTTTGTTGAATCACTCCAAAAGAGTGCATGTGTTTGCAGTCCATCTCCTTCATGTGCTTCTCCCACTGCCCCATATGTAGCTCTCTCTTACCCATGCACTTTTAGCTTCCTGCGTGTTGTTGCTTGTCCCCTTCCACCCTTCTCCCACTGTCCACGTTGTTGCTTACTCCACCTTCTGTGTATGTTGTTGCTTGCCCCCACCCACTGTCCACTTTTTGTTACTTGCCCCTTCCCCCCCTTTGCGTTGTTGCTTGCCTTACCCGCTATCAGTGTTCTTCTGTCTGTCTTGTTGCTTGCCCTCTCCCACCCTCCTCCCACTGTCCTTCTTGTTGCTTGCCCCTTTCCTCCCTCGGCCCATCTTGTTGCTTGTCCCCTCCTGACCTCCTTCCACTGTCTATCTTGTTGCTTTCCAGTTACAGCCCTCCTCCCACTGTCCTTCTTGTTGCTTGCTCCCTCCTGCACTTCCTCTGTAGTCCTTACTGTTGCTTGCCCCCTTCCACCCCTCTTCCTCTCTCTGTCTTGCTGATACCCCTTAATGCCCCTCTCCCGCTGCCTGTCATGTTGCTTGCCCTCTGCCACCGTCTGTCTTGTTACCTGCCTCCTCCTGCCCACCTTCGAATAACCGTGTTGCCCCACCCGCAATAACAAAAAAAACACTGTGCTGCAGAAAACATTGGCCGCTATTTTTTAAAATACTTGTAAGCTGAGAACCAATCCCTCCATCCCATTGTCGTTCCTTTCCCTCTACACCAGAAATTGTCACTTGCCCCCACCACAACAACAAAAAAGTGCTATGAGGCGGACACCATTGGCCCTGTCATAGTGCTTTATTCCCCACACCCTCCATGATGCATGGCCTCCTGCCTCTGAGATGCCTCCCAACCGCAATAAAAAAGTGCTAGGATGAAGCCAATGTTGCCCGTATCATAGCACTTTCTTTAACTTTCTACCATGCTGTACAGCAGTAAACCGAGGCTAAAAATATTGACAAATCCTAGCTTGTGTGGGTGATAACAATGCTTGCTATGCTTCAGTTATTGCATCATACTTCAAAATGTAACTTCTCACTCTGCTTGTGGTCGTTCCTATTTCTTGACTCTCTTTGCCTCCTTCCAGAACTTCATCAGACTTTCTCTGGGTCAAAGTCTGACAATGAACAAGGGTCAAGAAAGAGAAATCCCACTTCCGGCAATGTTTAACACCGAAACAGTACACTCGCATCAAATCCATTCAATCACCAGAACAAGACACCATCACCCTCAATAGACAAATGTAACAGTTTAGAAATATTTCTTTTCTTTAAAACTGAACTCATATACAATTAAAAGTCCTATTATTAAACAAAAGATAAAAACAGTGATCAAATGTTTAAAAAACAATCAAAGGTTAAAAACAGTTCCACATTGAATGCACATAATATAAGCTGGGGAAAACATACTGCAAGAAAAATCATTTCTTGTCAATAAAGAAGGCCAAGACATTAGATCCAGATCATTTGTTCTACTTGAAATAATAATTTCTAAATACTTGATTTGTTTGAATAACAAATGTATCCACAATCTACAGTCTGCCTTCTTAATCTTGCGCCACTCCAAATTCTTAAAAGGCAAGTGGGGCACTCATCAATATCCTCTCTTCAGTTGCTGTCTCTAGTCTATGTGTCACTCCCTCCCAGAACGCGATCAGAGCCGGGCAATACGCAAGTATATGTAGGAAGGACTGCTTTAAAAAAAAAAAAAGAAATGTTGTCCTCATTCTCTACACAACTTGCTCCAATCTACCCTAAAGGCATCCGCACACTGACTCAGCGTACTGGATATGTAAGCATATGGAAGTGGGGGCCCTTGCCTACCAGTGTAAAAGGATACTCGAGGGCCTATATGGAGCATTCCGGGGTGCCTCTTTATCGGGCTTACCAAGCCTAGTCGCACTCAACAATACAGTACCACAGGGACGCAGCCTGATGGCACCAGGAGTGTCTACAGAGTAGCAGGGCAGCATAATCATAGGGCAATTTCAGAAAAGAAAAAAAATGCTGCCACTAACTCTGGGTCATCCCCATTTCACAAGATTCCACAAGGCTCGCTTGTTTTGGCTGCCTGTTCTCATAAGATCTAAGCTAGAGACTTTTTTACAAATTTCTCTTCTGGCCAACAGGATGGCATAAAAAAAAAGTTGTTTAGCGGGGCCCATCACACCCTCCACCTGGCCGAAAATAATCAATGGTAGATTGATAGTGATAAGGCACCCAAGGGATATTGTCAGTGTTTTACCAAAGAGTCCCCAAAAAAGGAGAGGGCAGGACATTAAAAAAACATGTGAATGTCAGAGGCAGCTTTCGTCCCACACCTCATGCAGCACACAGGGGGGCCCTTTGAGATTCTTGATAGTCTCTGGGGTGAAAAATAGCCCTGTGAATAGTAAACAGGTGATTCCTTCGGAGCCATGCTGGTTTAACTACCTCCCACAGAGTCTTACAGGAGTTTATCCACAGATGGGCTTTGTTAGGGGTCGACAGCTTTCAGACTTAACGTACGACTTGATCGGTGCTATTGATATTGCATCTGCTCAATCTCTCCCACTGGCAGTACTGACTCTTGATGCTACCAAGTCCTTCGACAGGGTAAATTGGTTATACCTGTTGGGTGTCCTGAGTAAGTTCAAGATCGGGGAAAAATGTTGCAGAGCTGTTGGGTTGATATATCAGAATCCTTCAGCAAGCCTTCTGGTGAACGGTACTCTTTCTGACCCCTTTAAGATTACAAGGGGTACTCGTCAGGGCTGCCCTCTCTCCCCTCTCCTATTCGACTTGTATATCGAGCCCTTTGCTCAACGGGTGAAGAATGATTTTAACATCAAGCCCTTTAGGTATGGGGAGTGGGAGAGGAAGGTAGCCCTGTATGCAGACGACATTCTGTTTTTTTCTTCTGATCTGCATACAGCTCTTCCCTCGGTTGTCAATTTAGCCCAGGAATTCGAAGGGGTTTCCGGGTATGAAACAAATGCCTCCAAAACAGATATTATGGCTTGGAATATGGGTGAGATTCAGCAAGGGCTGCAGCTTAGCTCTAAAATGAGATATCTTGGAATCAGCATCCTTCAGGATGTTACCAAGATTGTTGAAACCAATTTCTCAGATGCGACGAGGGAGTGCCAAAAACGTATGCGAGTATGGGCTCTACTACACCTGTCTATTTTGGGAAGGGTGAATTTAGTCAAAATGTAAATTTTGCCTAAAATTACGTTTCTTTTCAATAACATTCCCCTTTACTTTGAGAAGGCGTCTTTAGTTAAGCTGCAGAGTGACATTAATTCATTTATTTGGGCCTATCACTCGCCTAGGATCGCCTGGAAAAAACTAAGGCAGCGGAGGGAAAAGGGAGGCCTAGCTGCTCCGGATCTTCAGATGTACGCCTGGGCTTTCCAACTCTCTCATTCTCGCATGCTATTGAAAATGCCTACTAACACTGGGGTCGGTGGCATGTTCTTGGCGATGCTTAGATGTGCTAGGTTACCAGAGGAGGGTTTTCTGTTTAAATCAAGCTAAAGGTTTTACACGGTTTAGCTAAAACATGGGCTAAGTTGAGATGCTCAGTAGCGCTAGGATATTTTCCTTGCATGGCCCCTTTGTGGGAATACGCCGGGAGGCCCGGGATGGCTTAAAGATAGGCTGGTCCTACCCCTGCGAGAAGCTGGGATTGAGGTTTGGGGAGATCTGTTTGTGAAAGGGACTTTAGCTTCATGGAAGTCTCTTAGAGTCAGAGTGGGTATAGGCCTCTCCAGGTTTAAATACTTACAAATGGACAGTTGGGCCCAGTCACAGAAATCTACCCAGAGCACATACCAAATTGGAGGGGACAACTATTTGGAACATCAGCTTGTTAACAAGGTTCCAGGAAGGAAGGAAGTTTCTTTCTGGTATCAAGCTATATTGGAAGAGGTAGATGGCAAATTTGAACTCGCCAACAATCTCTGGGCAGTTTCCTTCTGGATCAGGAAGGTCTCCTTTTGTCCACACCTTCTTAAGAAGGAATCAACTAACGCCTTTCCTATTTTATATAAGTGGAATCTAGTGTAATAGCCTCTATGTGGGATTTTTAACTGTATTCATTTGTAACGGGCCTTAATCGCCACCTGTCAGGGAAACTGTAGTGTATTTACCCAGTCTTCCTCCTCAAGATCTCCAATGTTACTCTACCGTATACCTCTTAATGATGCAAGGTCTTTCTGTGTTTTCCTCATTAGGGTTTGGTTAGCGAGGGAAATCAGTTTTCTATATAGTGGCCCCTACAATAATCTATATTCCAGTGGGGAGGCCTCCCAAATTTTCTACCCTGATGGAATCTTTGGCTGCAGCGTGTGACATACGTAATTGCAGATACCGGAACATTTGAGGAGATGACATCTCATACTCTGTTTGGAAATAGGTGAAGGGTGCCATGCCGTTAGCATCCCAGACGTTCACCAAGATACTGAGCCCTATCAAATCCCATTGTCGTAAATCTTCAAGACTGGCAACTTCCTTTAGCCTTGGGAACAATACATATAAATAAAGAATTAAACGGTGTACAAAAGGTTGACTGTAGAAAGGAGCAGCTGGAAGGAAAATGAAGTTTCAAGGATCTCCTAAACGGTTAAAAAAACAAAAATAAATGTAACAAAAAAAAACTAGGATGAGGTAGCAACTGAGGAGCAAAAAAGAAAGTAAGCACTTCTGATGAACAGTAGCAGCGAGCATGAAAGGCGAAGAGCAACTGGAAAACAGCCAAAGACGGCAGGGTTGAGACAAGCAACAGACAGGCTGAGAGTGGCTGACAACACCCAGCACGCAAGGGCTGGAATTGTGAAGACAGAGTACTCAAAACAAGCATTGGCAAAGCCAACCGGAATCGGCAATTAGACATCTATCAGCTTTGTCAATGGTCTTTAATAAACATCTGTATATGGTTGACTAGCTTTACCACTCCAGCTGATGTTTGGAGGCGAGGGCGTAGCTGAGATTACAGCAGTGGGAGGGTCAATTTAAGGTACAGCAGGAATGTGCTTAATAGGAAACATCTGGATGTATCAGTTAGTGCTGAACTGGTGTAGGGCATAATCTACCATTACCTCTGAACCACATCCCCAAGCTGGACCTATGGCTGAGTCACCTTACTGCTTTCAACTGCACTCCTCTCATCGTAGACTGAGCCAAATCCCTAGGAGTCACCATGGACAAGCACCTTAATATGAAAAACCATATCAGCACTATTTGTAAGGGTGCAAACCACTTGATGAGGACACTTAGAAACATCAAACGTTTCCTTCCACTTAAGGATGTCAAGCAGGTGGTCCAAGCGTTTGTCCTACCGGGGCTAGATTACGGCAGCGCTACCCTCTGTGGCCTTCCCAAATACACCCTTGCGCCACTAAGGGCATCTCTGAATGCTGCTGCTAGACTGGTTACAGGCTCCAAACGCAATGAGCATATATCGCCAGTCCTAATATCACTAAATTGGCTCCCCTACGAAGCACAAATTCAGTTAAAGATTGCCGTTATGACGCACAAAGCCATCCACTTCAATACTCCCAGGTACCTGGCGCAAAAGCTTGAATTATCCTGTGGTGTAAGCGCCTCAAGAAGTGCCACTACCTTCCCCCTCAAACCACTTATCCTGAGCAAAAAGAGAACTTGTCACAGAGCCTTCGCTGGCGCTGCCCCAAAGATATGGAACTCTCTACCACCGGAAGTACGCACAATCTCCGTAACAACGGTGTTCAAATTGGAAGTCAAAAGATTCCTTAAGAATAAATTCCTTTCATAAGTGGGCTAGGCTCTCCTCCCCGATAATTTTGTTCCTACTCCCGTTGTACCATCATTTACTACTACGTTTCTTTATGACATATTATGCCTCTCCTTCGCTACCCTTGTACAATTGTTTAATATGACCTCCTAGTGGCATTTGCGTGTAATCTGTGATCATGCTAGTTTTATCCCTACCTGTTGATGTACTTGCATTATTGTCCTTCCTTTCCTTCCTAATGTAAAGCGCTCTGATATCCTATGGGATCTAGTTCGCGCTATATAAAGGTTTATAAATAAAAATAAAAATAAAAATCGAAACAACTTCTGGAAATATAGGGTATGACTTTCCAAATATGCAAGTTTGTCAACAAATGCCCAAAAATAAAACAGACTGCTGTGAGCCTCACACTGAAGAATAGTCTGGACATGATTTTCCGTTCAAATTTCACTAACACCTTGGCCAGGATAGCCAATCATTTGGCATGCATACGGAACCTTCTTTTCAACCAGACTACACATAAATGTGCTCACCGTGCTCCTGCCCAGTATCTCAAATATCCACTGCTGCCTGACATTGAAGGCTGCCCCTACAGGAGACCAACTGGTGCTGCCCCTCCCCGCACAGCCTGGTGTGCCTGATAACCCCTTACAACAGACTCCTGGAGCCCAGCATCATCATGGCTCTGCTCTGATAGGGACCACTGCACCTCAGAGGATAAAGACACTGGCTGTAAACTTAAGGAATCTTTCTGTCTTTCAATGCTCCCACTTCCCGCATACTGTTTTCAAGAGCTGTCGTAAAATCAGGTCGTCGCATCAAAATTAATTTTACGTCAAAAAATGACAGGGTAAGGACGCCATCTTGGGTGAGGTGCTGATTTTCAAACTTTCAATTATAACAAATACAATTATTTATTTTATCATTCTCGATCCCCCTTCCTCTTAATTGGCTATGGTGCTGCACGAAAGGATAAGTCATCGACAATATCTTCAAGCAAAGAAAGACTTTCTGCTGCTTGTAGTTGATAGTGGCCATCTTTGAATGGGAGACATCCACATTTATTGTGGAGAGATCAAAGACGCCTAAAGGGCTTATCGTGACCGAGGAATCTAGTGGGTTTGAAAAATCATTGTCCATTTAGCACCGGAACTGCTCAAATAGAAAAGACCATTTTGAAGGCTGCCGTGACAGCAACCTGTCATTGCAAGACGTCAAAAGCCCATCATCATGGCTGCCGGTTGTTCCAGGAGCCAGTGAGTACTCTAGTGTTTTGTGATGCGTAGGCCGCCAGAGTCCCCCGGTGATGGAGAATGTTGGCATCATAGGACTGGTGTCATGAGAAAGGGGGCTAGTCTTCTCTTTTTTAAATGGAAGATAAGGCAACTTGAAATGCCTCAGTGCCCTCTGTTAGGTACTATTGGAGAGATCTCATAAATGTAATTGTTATATAATTTCAGTCTCTGAGCAAGTGAAAACACAGTGTTCATGTGAAGTGTTCTTCAACAAAGAAAAGAGTTCTGAAAACATTCCCTAAAGTGAGAGCACTCGAGGGATAGTGTAATTGGTCCCTGCACTCGGGGAGACAAATGCATGCTATGGACAAATGGGGAGAAATAAAATGAGAGCAACGATGGAGCCAGCAAGTGGGAAACCTATGGGCAGGCTGAAGCCAAAGAAGTATATACAACATGTCTCGAAGAGACATTGTCTAGCTGAGACCTAAAAAGGGAGAGTGAAAGTGAAATAAAACACATGCACTCTCATCGAGAACTAAAAAACGTAAAAATGTTTTGCTTGAATTGGAGCTGCGGAAAGGTACAGGTCAAAGGGACAGCAAATAAGGTATGCTCCAGGGGAGGAAAAACACAAAACAGAGCAAGGAAAGCCAACAAGTAAGAAACAAATAAATGAGATTTACAAGAAAGTCAACCAACAGTAAGCGGAGGGTTGATCCAAAGCCCACTGAATGCATTTGTATTGTCTACACTATATCTCTTTCGTCAAAAGAAAGCTGTCTATAGAAGAGACCTAAAAAAAATAAGCCCCAGTACCCAAACATGAGTGCAGATATCAGAAATCTACGATGGATCGCACACCGCTAGCCTCTCCTCCGGATCGCCCCTAAGCACTCTGGTATGTGAAGTGCGTGTAGTTTGAAGAGTTGAAACAAAGTTCGTAAGTGGTTCACCAAAGTTGGTGCAAGTAAGTACTTGTTGTTCCCAAGATCTCTGGACCCGAGACATGGCCCGGGTTTCGGGATAGTTTCCCTCATCAGTAGAGAAAGTATTTGGGGTGGATGAGAAGGCCGCCAAGTAACCGTCACAGGCCTCGATGCCTCTCCGGCGCGCAGGTGCGTCTCCAAAAGCTCGTCAGCTTGGGGGCCCATGGGAGCCCTTTAACAGAAATCTACAATGGATCGCACACCGCTAGCCTCTCCTCCGGATCGCCCCTAAGCACTCTGGTATGTGAAGTGCGTGTACTTTGAAGAGTTGAAACAAAGTTCGTAAGTGGTTCACCAAAGTTGGTGCAAGTAAGTACTTGTTGTTCCCAAGATCTCTAGACCTGAGACATGGCCCGGGTTTCGGGATAGTTTCCCTCATCAGTAGAGAAAGATATCCACCACCTGCAACCACATCTACAAATTAAGCACTGCTACTATGGGATAATACCGTTTCATATACTATCTAATTTTCGTGAAGGGTCTGTGTGCAAGTTAATTGACTTTGGCTGGCTTCATGGGGAGCAACTCCAAGACTTCAAGTCAATTTATTATACTGCCAGAAGATGTGATCCAATGTGAACTGTGGATCGTGTCCAAAATGCCCAATCTTTAAAGAAGTGCATTCCCAAACAAAACAGGCGGCCGAAAACATGATTTCCCACGCTTTGCTCTCAACTGGGATTTGCAGACAGCACATGTCTGTCAGGATGTGAGCCACCCTAGTGCAGCGCTATGACAATATCCTATCTCTGTAGCCCTTATGCTTATTTTCCTTGCCTCGTGGTTACTGATTAGATGACTAATGTGCTAAAAATATTACGGATTCCTAGCTGGAAAATATTACAATTAAAACATTACTACGGCAATGCGTTAAACAGGATGCAGCCTATTCCATTAAGCAGAACCAAAAGCAAAACAAGCTTTGGCAAAGCCAATAGGTCTCACCTATGCAAGAGCTACTGGCTTTGTTAATGTGTTTTATCCATGTTGTACACCAGCGTGGCTGCTGTTCAGCATTGCTAAAAGTTAGTGGCATAGAGGAGAGTGGCGTAGAGTGTCGTAAAGTGGAATGGAGAAGAGAGGGGTAGAGTGTTGTAGAGTGGAGTGGCATGTGCATTGGTGTGGAATAGAGGGGAGTGTTGTACAGTGGCGTAGAGTACAGTAGACTGGTGTAAAGTGCTTTGGCATAGAGTGTTGCAGAGAGCAGTGGCGTAGAGTGCAGCAGAATAGAATTCAGCAGCGTAGTATTCAGCAGCATACAATGCAGTGTCGTAAAATGCAGTGGCATAGATTAGAGTGGTGCATACTAGAGAGCAGTGGCAGAGTGCAGTGGTGCAGAGTAGAGTGGCATAGAGTTCAGTGGCGTAAAGTACAATGGTGCAGAGTAGAGTGGCATAGAGTGCAGTGAGGGAGTGGTGCACAATAGAATGCAGTAGCGTAGAGTTATGCACAGTAGAGCATAGTGGAGTACTGCAGAGTGAAGCAGCGTGGAGTGCAGTGATGCAGCCTCGAGTGGCACAGAGTCCATTAGCATATAGTGCAATAGTGCAGAGCAGAGTGCCGTAAAGTTAAGTGTGCTGTGTTGTAGAGGTAGAGTGTCAGAGTGCAGTGATCTAGAGTGGCATGGAACGGCTTAGAGTGCGGTGGCACAGGGTGGTGTAGAGTGCAGTGGCATAGAGTAGATTGTTTTAGAGTAGAGCAAAGTGGCAGAGAGTGAAGTAGTGCAGACTAGAGTACAGTGGAGTGGAGTGTAATATCGTAAAGTGGTGAAAATTAAGTGGCATAGAGTGGTGTGGTGCAGAGTGGATTTGAGTGGCGTACAGTGGATTGGCGTAGGGTGGAGTGGTACAGAGTAGAGTGTATTGCCAACGAGTGTAGTGGCTCAGAGTGCAGTATTGTAGAGTTGAGTGGCATAGAGTGGAGTTGTGCTGAGTTGAGTGGAATGGCCTAGACTGAAATGGTGTAGAGTGCAGTGACGTAGAGTGCAGTTGCATAGAGTGCACTGTCATAGAGTGCAATGGTTTAAAGTGGAGTGGAGTAGAGTGCCCTGGCATAGAGTGGAGGGCGGCAGAATGAAGTGCAGTGGTGTAAATTGGAGTGCGGCAGAGTGAAGTGCAATGGCGCAGAGTGCATTGGTATAGAGTAGGTTGTTTCAGAGTAGAGTGAAGTATAAACATTGGATTGGTGCAGTGTAGAGTAGAGCAGAGTGGCGTAGATTGTATTGGCTTACAGTGCAGTGGCAAATAGTGCTGTGGCAAAGAGTAGACTAGAGTGGCGTACAGTTGATTGTCGTAGAGTGCAGGGGTGTAGAGAGGAGTGGTACAGAGTAGAGTGCATTCGCGTACAATGGATTGGCCTAGACTGTAGTGGTGTAGAGTGCAGTATGGCAGAGTGGTGTAGAGTGGAGTGTTGTAGAGTAGAGTTGTGCAAAATAGAGTGGAGAGGCCTCAATTGGAGTGGGGTAGAGCGTAGTGAGTAAGGGTAGAGTGGCGTAGAGTGCACTGCCATAGAGTAGGGTTGTGCAGAGTAGAGTAGATAGGTATAGATTGAAGTGAAGTAGAGTGCAGTGGCGCAGAGTGCAGTGGCATGGAGTGGTGTCAAGTGGACTAGTGCAGAGTAGAGTGCAGTGGTGTGAAGGGGAGTGGAGTAAGTGGAGTGGTATTGAGTGGAATATGCATGATGTGGGAGCACACTGCCGTTACAGGCAACGCATTTTCAATTGAAATGACCATTAAGTTTACAGACATACAGTTTTACAAATAAAACTATAGAGCACACAATGAGAAAACCCTTTCCCACACCCAGTAACTAGCAAGGTTGTCACGTAAATCCTCGCATTTTGAAGTCAGAGAAAGAAAAGTAAACACGAAGGTCCCTCGAAAGACAGAGCCTGACACTGGCTTCTGTCCTTGAATGCACAGCAAATGTGACAAGATAAGAACAAGATTTAAAGGCCTGTTTACAGAAATTGAACACTTGTGGAAGGATACAGTACACTGACTGACTGACTGAAGGTATTTGTAAAGCGCACTTATGCCGAGGCGTCTTGGCGCTGAGTAGAGTGATCGGGGATCGGCGCTGACATTAGCATTGTGTAAAAAGCCTGGTTTTAATAGCCTTCCTGAAGACACAAGGTATTTTTCTAAGGGAGGAACAAGCTCAAGCTGGACAGCCTAAACAAATAAAGTCAGCAAAAAGAAAGCCAGAAAATGTGAGTTACAAACCACAAAGCCAATGGCAAGCAATTGATGGAATACAGTCCCAGGAAAGCTGCCTGAATGTCCCCAAGATGTCTTTAGCAAACCAGACAGCTGTGCTGTGTGGTAGGCTTCGACCTGATTTTGCAAAGTGTTTTACTTTTTGCTTACAGCAGTGTGAAACTATCCAGCATGATAACATGTTGGGTTAAATATGTTTTGCAGAACATTGTATTTAACCTGAAAGTCTGGGGCTCCAATCCTTTGAGCACATTTTACCCTTGTAATGTTGATAAAATGAGAGCCAATTAGTTGAGCAACTGTAACAGTATTACCACCTACATAAACACTTAATAAAAACTGAAAACTTGAAATACTTTGAATCTCGCCTAGAGGATGCTCCCTTTTAAGAAATAGCGGTCTGATCTTCCACTGAGCTGTGTATTTTTCTTATTCTGAAACTCTTGCAAGGATCTTGCACTCGACCTACGATGGACTTCCTGCCTTACAGTGTTCACAGCAAGACTACAGACGACTCACTGCTTTGAGAAATTCACAGCCATTTTCTAAGTCAAGTATAAGGAATTTGTTCCTTCTGAAAGAGCATTTGGATCACCAAATGATATGATTGATTCGTGGATAGTGATTAGTGAAATTTCTCTGTGCCCAGGAATTACTTCAGTACTCAAGGAGAGAATAGATATTTCTTCATGTTTTGTTCAGCCCTCTGAAGAATAACAAAAAGTGTTAAATTAACTAAAAATGCAGACCATGACAATTAGGCTAATTTAAGGCAGATTGCAAACTTGCCATACAATGTGAAGCTACAGGAAGAAGCAAATGTCAAAAGTTACACATTAATACACCAAGGATAATCAATTCCTGTACTCGATACAGGTAGTGTTTACCCCTGCCCAACGCATGGACTCTGTAGTTACAACTGCACTTGAAGTCCTTAGAATGGTGATGGTAAAGCGTAGCATTATTATTCTAATTTTAGTAGAGCTGTCAGCAGCATTTAACACCGCCATCATCCATGTGACACTCCATGGCATGGGCACTCAAGGGTGAGCATTGGACATCTTTCTAACAGGATCAGACACCAGGATTTGAATTACCTCCTTTTTGTTGGTGTTCACTAATCTGTCACTTGGGTGAAGCCTCAGGGCATGCTGTGCACCCTAAGTTCCAAAATATTGTTTATCTACTGTCTTTGGTTACGTAGATTCATGTCTTCGATGTTCAATGCCTTAACAATGCAAATGACATTCAACTCCTCGCAAGGCTTTTAAAAGAATAGACTAAACAAATGTTTAAAAAGGTAAAAACTTGGACATACTCTCCAAGACAGATTCCTACATCTGCGTCTCTGCCGTTAAATCCAGAACCCTTTAACGTACCACCGCGAACCCGAGTACTTCATCGACACATTCGCCCTGCGAGAGACTGGCATTCAGGCATAGTACCCACGTTCACGAGGGCTTCTACTTACTCCTGTAGGTAAAGAAATCGAAACTTTTATAGCCATTTTTGGGAAAAAGGAAAATGGTAACCAGGGACATTAAGGGATGTTTACGGAAGTTAGAGCAAGGCCTTCGTTTACTAAATTACCCCAGAGACGTGAATTATTCCGGCTTAATTAACGGTGATCCAGCAGCATCCTTGCCTATTATCAGTTATGCCTTCACATTTTACTCATCCAATATTGCAGAAATTCTGGTTGCTTCTGATGTAGAGCTTACCGCAAAAAGTGATCTGAGATTTATTGAAGCCGTTTATAAGGTTCTTCGAGATCAATTCAATTACAAACCAGTGTTAACGAAACAACAGTTTCTTTAATGTGGGTTTGCTGAAGGGAAGATACACATTGTTTGTGACATCATCAACTTCGTTTTGAAAAAACACAAAGAGTTGACAAATCTAAATAAGGTGAAGTCAAAACCAAAGAAGAAACCAAATCCTAATAAACTTTATATGGAGGCACAGCAAGAGCATCTGTGTGAGTAGAATATTTCAGTTCAGTCAGGATGGACTTCTGCAAGTACTGTTCAGATGAAACCTTTTGTACAGCGTCACACGGGTAGCGAAGTTGATTTGGAAGAGCCTCATCCTTTGACTGAAGAGGAAGAGGACGAATCTTGGTCTGCAGAAGAAGATATCGTTGAGGTCAGCTGTGAAAAAGAGAACTCTGAAGAGACGAGTCAAGTGAAAATGTTACAGATGCAACTTTTAGAATGTCAGGAAAAGCTTCAGAAACTAAATTGGATGGAGGAGAAACTTCTGACCTTAGAAGAAAAAATGAAAGGGAAAATAATCATTGACGAAAAAGACTGGGACAATCTTTTGAGCAGAGTCCTCCTTGTTGAAACAGAGTTGCTACTCCGATCCAAAAAGAATGACTTATCTGCAGAGTTTAGCAGTATGAGCGAAGAACGTACGTCTAGTAGAATCCTGAATCCTCTTTCTCCAGCAGATAATGGGACAAAAGAAGAGATGCCTGAGAGTTTTAATCGTCAGTCGTCTGGCTACAGCTCACTACTATCGGCAGACTCTTCTCCCAAAGACATGGATATTAATTATGCGCGCTTGACTGCAGTTTCAAAGAAAACAACCAGAGAGCGAATGGAACGAATAAACAAAATGATTGAAGAAACATCAGATTTATTGAAATATTCCAATCATCCCTCTTAAAATTTCGGACAAGGACCTTTTCTGTTTTTTTGTAAATCTGTAGATGTACAATTATGAGATTGTGGTGTTGATCTGGTTTGTGCTTAATGTTACCTTTATTTTACCAAAATAAATCTATTTTAAATACGTTTAAAAAAAAAAGAAAAGTTAAAAACTTGAACACAGAACATTTCATTAGGAGGAGAAAATAATAACTTATGACTTCGCCTGTCGTTCAAACTTGATATCGAAGAACAGGATTCTCATAAAGGTGAGACGATATAATAGGGACAGATATATAGCACGTGTTTTAAATCCTGGATCCCGCTGTTGCATAGATTACATATATTGGATCATCTATGCCATTTAGAAGTTAACATTTGTAAAAATAACATATTTAGGCATAGTTTATGTTCAGTTATGGATAACTGGATTCCAGAATCCTGGGTCGAGAGAGTACGTAGTAATTTTCTACTGTTGTCCAGAAGTGAATCAGAATTAGCACTCCTCTAAGGTGCTGTGTCTCTTTGTTAATTATTTTGTAATGTTGTACAAAGGTTGCATTGCGTAATAAAAGATAATATTGTATCTTATATAATGCACTGCACTTCATACAACACTACAAAATAAATTATTAGTATTTTAATCACTCTCTACTACTAAGTCTGGCTACTGCCACTACCTGCAAAGCAACAACTCACCTTCTACTCACTCGTTCTGCCTGCAAAGGAATGTCCCAGCCAAAGGGGTCTCCTGAGAACCTCACACCGAACTGAACTTGCAAGATGACTTGTTATGCAAAATACAGACTACTGTAACATGATTTACACCGGATTGCCAAAGATTCTCACAGATTACAGAGACCACAAAATCAAGTATTTAAGAAGTACATGACCTTCCGAAAATATGATCACAAGAACCCACCACAGAAAATTATCCATTAGCTCCGAGTGGATTTGATAATTAAACTGAAGTCGCTTTACATCATCCACAACAACGCTTTGTGGTAATAAAGGCCCATCAGGTCTACAAAAGCTTGCACCACACCACACCCCACTAGAAATCTTATCTCAGTTTCATTACACCGGGTCTAACCTCACACCTTCAACGATCAGAAACACAAAGCAGAATTTCTAGCACTGGTGGGTCCAGAAATCTAGAGTGTGGACTCCATCAAAAAACCAAATCCAAGTACTTCCAAAACTGCAAAAAAACTAACTTTTAAGGAAAACTCTGCCAAGATGTCAGACCATCCCACACTCCATGCTTAATGACTGATCTATAATAATTTGTAGTGTTTATGCTTTGACCTGCTAATTCTGCATGGGCTAGCATCCTGGATTCTTAATAGGGACTATTGTCACTTTAAAAAATACTTACATTAATCAAATGAATCTGCTGTAACACCTAACAGGGCCACTTGAGAAGATCCATAGAACAGTATGGCAGAGATACACTTGTGAAGGAGCTTGCCATAGCATCGTAAAGATCCATTTGGGTCGCCACATGATAACAGGCAAACAAGCATTAGGCAGGGGTTCATGGCACAATAGGCAGAGTTAATTACATTTAGCAAGGTGCATGTCACGAATTAGATAGTGGTAAACTGAGCATTAAATCGCTTGGTGTGAGGTTTATATGCCATGGTACATAGCATAGCCATTTCAGAGGCACATTTAATAAGGTTCATGTCCACAACATCACAACATCTACATTTGGTAAGGTGTATTGCACAGGCAGAGTCACATTAGATATGACAGTAACATTAGAGAGGATCATGACGTGACTCAAACAGAGATATATTGGACGAGGTACAGAGCATGCCACAGGGAAAAATATATATGAAAGTTACATGGCATAGCATGACTAGTGGGCCAGAGGCGTGAAAAATTGTGCCTTGCAAATTGGCATCTTTTTCTTTAAACTTAGCAGGTTTTGTAAAGATTGTTTTAACATTTTTTACAGAAAAGTCTGCAAAATGCTGTTTTGGGTCCCCACTTGGAGATCACTGTCCTTGGTATGTATAGCTGTAGTGGTTCACCTAACAATTCCCTGCTAATGGAGCCTCACCCTTCCTGAGTCGGACAACACGTTGAATAAGCATTGGCAAAGCCAGTAGATCTTCCCTATAAGACCTATTGCCCTTGCTAATGCTTTTTAGCCATGCAGTAGAGCATCGCGGCTGTTGTACATCAACAGAACAAAATGATAAAGTGGCTGCTGTGTTATTTTGTAGGTGTGTGCATGACTCCAATATGCATGTGTGCACCAACATAAGGACATGTTTTTTTATGTACTGATCAGAGATAGATTGCTTTTTTGTTTTTTTAAAGGAAGCTCAAAGGAGCAATTTTAAAAGGTAGCAGCATCGGGGTGGGGAGGGGGAGGACAGTGAGAGAAGCAACACAGTTGAGAAAAATGGAGGTCAGAGGGTAGAAAAGCACACGAGTGGAGAGGTGGAAAACACCTGTACTCTCATGGAGTGCTTAAACAGAAAGAACAAGCATTTGCAATGCAATAGGTCTGGCAGTTGTTAGAGTTTGAGCGATTGGCATTGTAAATGGCAATGTCTTTTATTTATGTGTTGGTTTTTAAAACGGTAAATAAAAGGCATTGCCATTTACAATGCCAATAGGTAAACTCTCGCAATTGCGAGACCTATTGCATTGAAAATGCTTGTTGATTTATTGTCTGCAGGGGAGGAACTGGAAGAGGCATGGGCCGTGCAACTCTAGGACACTGCTTTACACCACCAGTTGGAGCTGATAGGAGCGATTCCATGTTAGTTTCTTTTTGTAATATTTTTTTTTCCGTTTACGATATCGAAAACACGGCACTATCAGTGAAAATTTTATGAAAACATATTTTTTTAATTTGCACAGTGTTCCTTTGCACTGTTAGGGACCTGGCTAAATATGGCAAACAAGCTGAAATTGTATAATAAATTAAAATCCGTTTCAATCAGGGGCCCCCGAAATACGTCTGGCCCAGGGCACGCAAAATCCTTAAAAGGCCCCTACGTGAGAGTGCATGCAGTGTAAATGTTGAGAGCGGCAAAAGGAATTTAATATCCTTGTGTAATATGGCGCTTCTCCCAGTTTTGCCCCAAACGCGGCCAGGACCGTGGTCTGGGTGTGCACGTGTGTGTCATGGGTGTAAATTAGATATCTCTGTCATGGCCTTGCTACCCAAGGTCTCGGGGGTCATGGGGGCAAAGAACAGAAGAACAAGCAGCTACCTCGGCGCACAATTCTCAAATGTACAGAAGAACAACTAAGGCCTAACAGTCAGGCTACGGGGCGGTGTGAGATGGGGTGAACCACGGGACGTCATTGGGTACAGTGGCGGGTACCATCCATACCCCTCCCACCTGCCTTTGATCTCACTATTTTTGGCGAGGCTGTGATAAATTTCAAAGTCTCACTTTGGACTACAAACTAGGGGAGGTGTACACATGAGCAGATGTGTACGCCCAAAGGAGAAAAAATCGCCCATATACCCCCTATACTGATACTTCCTCGTCTGGAAGTGATGCATCCAATAAACCACCATTCAATAAAGGTTATCCATCTAAAAAAACAACACCATCCACACAAACGAAGGAATCATCTAATACTCAGGATGGGAGTAATTTAGCAGAGAAATCGACCACTGCTCCAGTCTTAGACACCGTGGAGGGGCCTTTTTTAGAGGTAGGCACAGCCCAACCAGACGATCCAGGGGGAGAAAAAGAACCACCAAACACAAGAAGTGTCACAACCAAGACCAAAGAGAAAGAAAAGAAGAAGACAGTCGGCAAGAACACCTAGTCATCAATATCTCCAAGCACAAATTGACAGATCAAGAACTTAATGTGCTACAAAAAGGCACCTCTTTCGTCCCTACGACCCAGACGAATCCATTGGAACTTGAAATCAGTTTTTTCAAACTTATGCGTAAGCTAAAATTACGTTACTTTTTTGACCACGTGGCAGACAAACCATCCAGTGCGGCATCTGATCAACTAAAGGGATTGCGAACAAAAAGTACCTTTATGGCTCCAACAAGTCATAAAACATTAGACCTGTTTGAGACAATGGTCAAACAAGATTTGAATAAGATCAAATTTGATAAAAAGACTAAAAGAAACCTAACTAACAAGGAAATGAGCATATTAAAGACACTTGCCAATAATGAGGACATCATCTGCACAAAAGCAGACAAAGGAGGAGGCCTTGTGGTGATGGACACGACGATGTACCTGAATAAAGTTAAAGAGCATTTAGCGGACACCAACACCTATGCTGTCTTAAATGACAATCCTACCCAAGAATATGCAAACAAATTGGCAGAAATTGTTGGGAGAGCTAAAGAAAACGGAGTAATAACAGAAAAACCCAGACATTTTCTAATCAAAACTAACCCAAAAAGTCCAACATTCTATATGATGCCAAAAGTGCATAAGGATCTGCTCAACCCACCGTTACGTCCTATTGTCTCGACAAAGGACAGCATACATGAACCCACAGGACAACTAATAGATAAGTACATGCAACCCACAGTACAGAAAATGGTTACCTACATTAAAGATTCCACAGATTTCTTGATCAAATTGGAGATGTTAAAGATAGCAACCAATGAACAATTGCTACTGTGTACCGCCGATGTTAAATCTTTGTATACTGTAATACCTCATGGAGAAGGTATCGAAGCTATGGAAGAAGCAATTCTATCTACGGATTATGACCAACCCATGCAAGTGTTCCTCATGGAACTTATAGTCTTCACACTCTACCATAGCTATTTCAAAATGGATGACACATGGTATCAACAATTGGTAGGTACTTCGATGGGCAACTGCGCCACCCCGGTATATGCCAATATATACATGAAAGCATATGAAGAACAACTAATTTTGAGCAACCCAGTTTGGACAGACAATTTAAAAATGATAGTACGCTACATTGATGACATTTTCATCTTATGGAATAACACAGAAGAGACTTTACAGAAGGCACTGTTGGAATTAAATGCCAAAAATGAGAGAATACAATTGACCTGGGAGATATCAAAAACCTCCCTCACTTTTCTGGATGTTCGAGTCAACTTGCATCAAGGGAAATTAGAAACAGAAATGTATCGCAAAAAAACGGACAGGAATAATACTCTCCATTTCCAGAGCTTCCATCAGGAACCACTAAAAGCACATTTACCTACATCACAGATGATGCGAGCAAAAAAATTATTTCAAATGAAGACAATGTAGAGAAAGCATTGGAGACCATGGGAGAAAGATTTCGTAACAGAGGATATCCAAACAACTTAATAAAACAATCCATAGAAAAAGTGAGTCGAATACCTAGGAAGGATCTACTGAAAAAAAGACCTAAGGTGAAAGAAGAAAGGATGACAATTGTGTCCAAATACTCTACTATGAGTTATAAATTCAAAAAGATCATCAGAAACCATTGGAATATCCTACGAGCGGAACCTGACTTTGAACAAGCCTTTGAACAACAACCGATTTTTGCCTTCACTAGGGGCAAGAATTTAGGGGAAATATTGAAACAAAAAAGTCCAAAAGAAACGTGTTTCCGAGGAACGAGACCTTGCCTACAATGTGGGCACTGCAATAACATTATAAGGGGGAACACAGTGACACATCCGATGAAAGGACACACCATCAAGTTGCATGTAAACGCTACCTGTGATACAGCAAACTCAATATACATGTTAAAATGTCCATGTGGGAAAGTATACGTGGGGAAGACCACGCGTAAAATAAAAATAAGACTTAATGAGCATAAGTCGAACATTAGAACTGGAAATGTGAAATCGACAGTGGCCACACATTTCAAAGAAGAAAAACACAATGTGTCCCAATTGAAATTTTTGATTTTGGAAACAATTGATAAAATAGAAGGACGGGACAACAATTGTTTTCTCCTTCAAAGGGAAAACAATTGGATGTATCTTCTGAACTCCCATAAGCCATTTGGGCTCAATGATCGTACTGAATTCACTTGCTACCTTTAAGCTTAAGACATCATGTCATGGTTCACTCTTTTATTTGTAACGAGAACTAGGCACATTGGTATTTCAGCCTTGTCTATGTGGATGGACGTCTGTACTTTTACCCAGTAGCTCATGAGACAAGTCCTTATTTTATGAGGTTATTAGTTAGTTATAGTCTAGTTTTTTTTTATTTATTTTTTTATTTAAAAAAAAAAATGTATTTGTGATAAAGTTCTATTATTGTTTTTTTATCCACTTGAAGACGTGGAAATCTTTATGGTCCACAAAGCGGCAAGATGTTCTAATTGGCCGGCCTTCCGATCATGTGATCGGAGTTCGGGCCAATCAGAACACATCATTATTTTCGAGGCCACGTCGCTGTTATCAAATGTAACGTCATAGGTCAGATGCCTCGCTAATGCCGGCATCATTTAGATTGAGTCAAGGAAGACAACGAAAGGCGTTTTCTCGTCAGCAATGTAAGTTTGAGAAACATCACAACAAGTGGTTTTTGAAAGCAGCATACTGTTTTAAGATAGAAAGTGAGTCTGTCCAATGTTATTTTACTTTACAGTCATGTCATACTTTTCAATTGATGCGTTATTGAAGGACTGATGAACATGAACACAAGTGAGTGCCAAGTGGGCATTATTTTTGTTATGCATGTTATATAGCACCGAAGCACTGGGTTTATCACGTTTGAACACAATTTCGATCACAATGTTTTGTTTGACTAGATGCTTGTAAATGACAATTTAACTATTCGTTGACTGGTATCTTTACTCCTTGTTTCAGCTGATTGTCCCTGATGAAGGTCAAATATGACCGAAATGCATTGGACGAATGTATTGAAAGTGATTATAATCCATAAAAGACAATGATTTACCAAAGAAAAATGAACTTTTGAAAAACTTAAGAATGAAATAAATTCGGAAGAAGTAAATGATATTTTGTTGGTTGAATATTTGGAGGAACTCTGGGATAGCCAGAAGGATTGATAAGCTGTGCAACAGGGGAAGCTCTCACAGTTGGATGGGGAGCACAACATTGTAAATTTCAAAGGCTGCCATAAACTGTCTGCTGGGGCCTTCACAATCCTCACCAACTGCCCTGCTCTGGACACTCTCCTGCGCACCGATGTAGAGCAGATCCGTGGGTCGTGGCCTTTGTGCATAAACTGTCTGAAGGAGCTGCGCCCTCATGCGTGTCTTCTCCTTTCAGAAGTGCACCACACTGCGGCTTGTGAGTGTGTCCGTGCCCGCATGCCGGAGGGTGTCCGTTGAAAGGTGCAAAGTTGTAAAGGGGATACACGAGGCCTGCGGACACCTCCTCCGCCCAGGGCCCAGCGGTGGTAGATTTAAAATAAAGTATTTCACTGCAAACTCGGTCTTGTACACCGTTCTCGGTTCTCCTAGGGCCATGAAACACCAGTGCTGACATTACATTGGTAAATGCACATATTAGTACTCTTGCCAGTCGTACTATGGGCCGCTGCGTAAATGGTGCCCTATTTAATAGACTACCGGCTACGGCGGAGCTTATGCACATATGAGGGAGATGTCTTGTTATTAAAGCCTGCAGCCAGCCTGTTTATCAGCGCCGCGCGCCTCGTGAACAGCGCCGCGCGCCCCTCTCCAGACTCCCCCTGCATTCCAAAGTCAGTCATGTGAACTGTTCACAAGGCCCGCGTCGCGATCCGATTCTTTCGCCCATGCATTCTAATGCAGAAGCTGACGTGGGCGACCTAGTCCTATTGGAAAATGCTGCGCGTGGCCAGCTCCTGTCGCCCCTCGTTGTCGGCTGAGCCGACAGCTATAGTTCTCTCTGCAAGAGCGCGCTTTCGCGCGCTTTTCGCAGCGAGCCCTAAAAAGGCAGTTTAATAAAAGCAAGCAGATGAAGCTCAGACGCCAGTCAATCAAAAAGATGTGTAAAGAGGAAAGTCACCCTGGGAGAGACAGCCCTGATCAAGCTACAGAAGAGATCAGGATGGCGATGGATCGGGGCGGCACAGCCATGCTCATACTCCTCGATCTGTCAGCCGCTTTTGATACGGTTGACCATTCTCTCCTGCATGAGCGGCTCGAGAGAATAGGGATCGGAGGTGCAGCATTGGCTCTGTTAACCTCCTTCTTTAAAGACAGAAGACTCACAGTTGAGTCGGACGACTACCGCTCGGATGCGTACACCCTTCCTTGTGGAGTGCCCCAGAGCTCTTCCCTAAGCCCTTCACTTTTTAACGTGTATGTCTCAGAACTGGCCCCATTAATTCAGAACTTTAGGTACTGCCTCACATCCTATGCGGATGACACGCAGATTGCCATAACAGTACAAAAAAAAGAACCATCTCCCACTGCACAATTTCAAACCTGCATGCGGACGATCAACCATTGGATGAACCCCCATTGCCTTAAATTAAACTCTAATAAAACTGAGATCATGACCTTTGGCAATGTCCTACCGTGCTGGGGCAACCTTTGGGGCCAGTGGAGATGGGTGAACCCCCTAGACCGGCGGAAAAAGTCAAGAACTTGGGGGTGTGGTTGGACCCTAAACTCTCTGTTATGCATCACACCAACGCTACTGTGTCAGCAAGCCATTTTCTTATCAAAAAGATCGTGAAGATTCTTCCATACATTCCAGCAGATTCCAGAAAAACTGTAGTTACAGCCTTAATCCAGTCTAAACTGGACTATTGCAATGGATTATTAGGAAATGCACAAAAACAATGTCTTAAAAAACTCCAAAGTGTGCAAAACTCAGCTGCTCGACTTCTTCTTAACATCCCCAGAAACCACTCGGTCACCACTGAAATTCGCAAGCTGCATTGGCTCCCGGTGGAGCAACGGATTAAATTCAAGGCTCTGTCCTTAGCCTACAAAGCCCCAAACAATAAAGGACCGATCTTTTTCCAAAATCTGCTTTCTCTGTACGAACCCACCAGGAACCTCGGTTCCTCAGGCTCTAAACTTCTCCAGGTACCAAAAATCCACACTGTGCAATGGGGTGGGCGCAGCTTTCACTTCTACACCTCCAAACTTTGGAACTCTCTTCCTCTCGAGCTTAGAAACTCCCCCTCTCTCATCGGCTTTCGGAAGGGCTTGAAGATCTGGCTATTCCAGAATTAGCCGCTAGTGCAGACACCCTCGCTTGTCCATAGCGCCAAGACACCCACGGGTATACGTGCGCTCTATAAATTAAAATAACATAACATAACATAACATAACAAACACAAAACAGACAAAAAGCCATCAAATACGAAGCAGCCATATGAGAACGACAGGAAAGCCAACCAATGGTAAGCTATGGGAGGGCTCCACGCCCCTACATGTTCTTGGTAAGCTCAACTCACAATAGGTCTTTTGCATATTTTAGGCGCGACCTGAAAATGTGTTTGCAAAGCGAGAACTAACATACACCAAATTTTTATTTATTTTTATTTTGAAGGTTTTATATAGAGCGAACAAGACCATTGCGGGTATCAGAGCACTTTACATGTCATATATTGGAAACAAGTATAAGCATAAAAACATATGAAACCTATCAAGTACAGCTAAGGATAAACTTTGGACAAAGTCAGGAAAATCTACTCGCCTTAACAAAGGCTCATAATTTAAAATTTCACCCACTACAAGCTGTGCCACAACAAAACTTTTCAGAGCATGCATACACATTAGAAAGAACATCTCAAATATCTCCGAAACGCACCAGCCTCTTTGAGAAGCAACACATAATCGATCACATTATACACATTGAACAAAACATCACCAACTGTCCAATGCAGCTCAGACATACCACAATGTTGGCAGAAATCTAATTCTGAAAGTTCCTTGAAAAGACTTTACCATTTGCTTTAAAATCACTTACTCACACACAACAGGCACCAAGGTGTTTGTGAGGAAACGCTGAAGCCATGCGGAAATATATATTTTGTGAGCACAACATTATGACTGAGTGACATGCCATAACTTCAGCAGAGGTCCATTATGATGTGCGGGAATCTAGTATGAATTAAACCAAACTCAGACTACTGCACAATACCATGGGCAGAAACATTACTTGTGATTCGCAGACATTACATAACACTCTCCTCCATCCAGTGCATAAAAGTAATACATTTTACTACACAAACCATAACGCATCACCCTATAGCATGACACACACCACTACGACATGTGTGCATTACACTAACATTGTTGCATTCTAGGCACGCTATGGCTTCACACCAAAAAGTACCGCAGCACAAAACCAGTGCATGGGCTATACAGGAAAGACATAATTACTGACCACAGAAAGACAGCACCACCGCAAAAAGTGAAGCGATAACCACTGAGCGATGTTGAACATTTCATCACCTCCCCTTTTCCATATGCTGTCAACTGAGAGGTCTTCACTTCCAGGGCAATGTCTTTCAGCATTAAACAAAATGAGAGTTTTCTTCGTTCATGTTATAACTGATGACTGGCCTTCACCGTCTGATCAAAGGTGATACTGGGATGGGGCGAGGGGTTGGGGTGAGAGCAGAGAGAATTAAACATGACCGGCTGCTCAGCCTGCACATACAATTTTCTCATTAAACTAGCTGTACCCTGCCACACGTTGCTGTGGTTCAGTCTGGTTAAATGGAAGAGAAAGAAAAGAGTAAGCGCACGTTTCTAATACGTTTAATTTCACAATGCTTGTCGGCACACAATATGTTTTTGTAACTATTGTCACGTTGTGTATATATAAACACGCGCTAATGTTGCAAAGTGAACCAACTCCTCCCCCTCCCTCCACCCACTTCCCGGTGTGCCATCCTGACACCAACTGTCCGTCCTAATATATGTGGACTATTGTCTCTATGCGTCCCTTGTAGTTGTTGCGCAGCAACCAAATCGATAGGGTCTGTTCGACCTTTCGATTAAAAACATGCGCATATTGGACACACGCGTATTCGAAACCAACGTTGTGTATATATAAACACGCGCTAATGTTGCAAAGTGAACCAACTCCTCCCCCCTCCCTCCACCCACTTCCGGGTCTGCCATCCTGACACCAAATGTCCATCCTAATATATGTAGACTATTGTCTCTATGCGTCCTTTCTTAATGTTGCAAAGTGACCCAACTCCTCTTTCCACCCACTTCCCGGTCTGCCATCCTGACACCAACTGTCCATCCTAATATATGTAGACTATTGTCTCTATGCGTCCCTTGTAGTTTTTGCGCAGCAACCAAATCGATAGGGTCTGTTCGGCCTTTTGATTAAAAACACACGCGTATTGGACACGGGCGTATTCGAATCCCACGTTGTGTATATATAAACAACACACGCTTAATCGAATCCAACGTTGTGTCAAAATTTCAAATCAATCGGTGAATAACTTTCGGAGATTTAAGATTTTGAACAAAGGAACATTGACATTTTTATGTGTCTGTTCAGGCTTTCGATTAAAAACGCGCGTATTCGACACGAGGATATTGGAATCCAACGTTGTGTATATAAAAACACCCCCCTATTCGAATCCAACGTTGTGTCAAAATTTCAAAGGTATCGGTGAAGAACTTTCGAAGATTTGCGATTTTGAACAAACGAACATTTAAATTTTTATTTATATAGATAGATATCCCCAGGCACCAGATGGGACCTGTACATTTTGCAATCACTCTCCTGCATCAGTAGAAGGAACTGTCTCAGTCTTGGCATTAGCTACAGCACGAATGTGAGATCACTGGAGCCATAAAGCACCAGCCTGGTGCCCTGACTTCAGTTCCTTGTCTATTTTTCTAAACCCTTAGAGACAGAGACGAGGTTAGCTTAGCTCAACAGAGAATATGCAAGAATAAATTGGAACCTTATAAATCATCAGATACCTAAGACCATCTTTCAGAACAGGGAGCTGGGTGGGCTCTGTCAGGATTCTGCAATTAGAATGTCCACCAAAAAGTCTGTTACCAAAGGTAAGTAATTTCTTCTTCTGATGTATACTTCTGTTTGCAGATTCCTAACCTTTTGGAATAGATACCCTCTCCCAGATGTGAGAGTTCTGAAGGAGTGGTCAGACCAGGAAGCACGAAACGTGCAAAATGGCCATCCCTTCTTCATTCTGAATCCATCAGTAATGTTTCACAAATGTATGCAGGGAAGCCCATGTCGCCACAAAGCACATCTCTGCCAATGCTTTTGCTCAGGTGGAAAGAGCTTGGATTACGTCTAATGGTTACTTTTTTAGAAAGGGAATTATGAGACTTTACTACAAAGGATGATCAGATGCAAGATGGTCTTCATCTGGACTGCACTGCCTTTCTTGTTGGACACATATCCAACGAAAAACTGATCATTCGATCAAAACCCCTTTGTCATGTCAATATAGAAGAAGACTGCCATACTCTGGTCCATCAGTTGTGACCTCGAGTTGTAACCTCTCCTCCTCTTTCGTGGGGTCAGGTGTGGGGAAGAATGAGGATAGTGTAACTGACTGCCCTAAATGTAACCACCTGGAGCAGAAACGCCACTTTAGTTCTGAGCACCAGCCTGTCTAGGTAAAAGCAAGTAAAGGGCAGACGGATGCACAGAGCTTACAGCTCACTGATATGTTGCACTGAAGAGATGGCCACCAAAAACACAATCTTAAGGGTCAAAAGCCACAACTGACAACTGAACCTCAGAATCAGATTAAGGTCCCACTTGAGCACAACATAAGGGTAATGAGGAAACATATATGCCAGCCCCTTCAGATATCCTAAAACTATAGGAGACTTAAACAAAGAAGCTTGATCGGGAAGACAACGCTGGAATATACCCATTAACTGTGCACACTGCACAACCTTGATGTGCCAGGAAAAGAGGAAAATGTAAACATCAGAAACACAACAAAACAATTCCGCTATCTGGATTAAATTGACTTTATAGAGGGGTGAAGAGCTGACAGAATAA
The DNA here is from genome assembly GCF_964261635.1 of Lissotriton helveticus. NCBI lineage: Eukaryota > Metazoa > Chordata > Amphibia > Caudata > Salamandridae > Lissotriton > Lissotriton helveticus. The sequence goes on from NC_136068.1 coordinate 938,315,640, forward strand.
TGCCAACCACCTCCTGCGGTAGGTGAAAGAAGCTAAGCTGTCCCCTGTCAATCTCCAGGCATGAAGGTGGTGGCTTTGGAGGTTGGAGTGTAGAACCTTTAATTTCGACTGGTAGAGGAGCTCCATTCGGAGTGACAACTGGAGCAGGGGAGACAGTGAGAGTCTCAACTTGTCTGCATACACTCCTTTTGCAAGTCTGGGGCTATAAAATGACCCATGCATGGTCCAGGTAGGTCTTCTACAACACTTGAGGAATCAAGTATGTGGGGGGGGGGCTGCTCACTTTGGTGAAAAATCCCACATCAACCAACACACATCCCTCAAGCCTCCGTGCAATGGGAATTGGAAGGCAAAAAAACATGGACAGTATACATTCTTGCGAGTAGCAAAAAGTTTCACTCGATTAGTGCCTCACAGGGGAAAGATGTCCTGAACCACCTCCAGGTGGAGATGCCACACAAATTAGGCAAGAGCTCAGGCTGTCAGCTCTCATGTTGAGGAATCCTGCCAGAAAACTGGCAACAAGAAAAACCCCTTGCACTTTAGTCTATGCCCAGAGTCACAAAACGTCCCAGAAGAGGTGAGGTGATCTCATGCATTCCTGCTTATTGAAATACCAGATTTCTGTGGTGTTATTTGTCAAGATCAGGACAAATAAGCCAAAGGAGAAGTACATGAAGTCCTTCAGTGATAGACAAATTACTCCAATTTCTAGCAGACTGATATGTAATTTTTGCACGATCAGAGTCCTCTGATTTCAAACTCCTCTGGGTGTGCGCAACCCAATCTGAGGAGGAGGCGTCCATAAATACTGTGGCCTCTGCAGGTAGTGAACAAAAAACGACTTCCTAGCATCTGGTTCTCCTTCACCGACCACCACAAAAGGTCAGTCGCAGTGTCTGATTTAACAGTTTTGAAAGCACTGCAGAAGGTGACACCACTGGAGAGTGCTTTTGTGACATCATGCATAGTGACCAGTAAGATACAGAAAGCAAAAAGACTGAGCAACCTGAGAATCATTGTGTTACCCCACAAAACACAGAATTGTAGCCTAAATATCCAGATCCTCCGAGAAGAAGGGAGAACTTGGGGAGATGTTGTATCCAGTAATGCCTTTATGAACAGGAGATACCAAGAGGGCTCTAGGTGTGACGTGGACAGGTTGGTGTGAAAACACAAGTCATGCAGCAGAAACGTTGTAGCATCCAGATAATTAGAGACCAGCTGTGGTGAGCCCACCTTGAGCAGCTATTCATCCAGGTACAAGAACACCGAGATACCCTACTTGCACAGATGTGCCAAATGCACTGCCATCAACTTGGTGAAGACCCTGGTTGTCGAGGCTGTTCCAAACAGGAGGACCACAAACTAGTAGTATGGAGACTATCCCAAACCAGGGGTACCTCTTGTGCGTCTACAGTGTTGTCAAGTGCAAGTACACATCCTGCAGGTCAAAGGACACCATCCAGTCTTCTACTTCAAACACCAAAAGCACCGTAGCAAGGGACAGCATCTTGAATTTCTCCATGTGCAGGTAAACGACCAGGACCCTAAGGTTCAGGATCAGAAGCGGATCACTGTACTTCTTGTGAACTATAAGGTAGTGAGAACAGCACCCATCTGCAATTTCCTGCTCTGGGACTAATTCCACTGCTCCTTTCTGCTAAAGTGCTGCCATCTCCTGCCGAAGGATTCAAGCATGGTCCTCTGAATAGAGGGACAGAGGAGGAGGAGGCATTTGGAGATTGGAGTTTGGGGCAGGTTTGAGGAAAAGGAAGGGCATATCCCTTTTGTTAATCTATAGGACCCACTGGTCAAAGTAAGATTCCCTAGCTCCAAGAGGCTATGCATGGTCCCTTAAAGAGGAACTAAAACAGCTTACCAGACAGAGTGGGGGAGGACAAGAGGGAGGCGAGAGGCTGCTGGCCATGTCTGCCTTTGGGATTGCCTCAGCCTCTTCACTCCTTAAGAAAATTATTAGTCTGTTAGCCTGGCGGCTGGGATGACTGGCATGGGTTAAAGGGCTGCCCCCTTTGAGTCATCTCAAAACTTCCTACATATTATCTGTGGAAGTCTCAGGCTAAGGACACTAGACCCAAACACCAGGCTGTTGCCCTCTTAAAATTTTCCAGGGCGGAAGTCGGCCTTAACATCAGATAGGTGAGAGCCATAATGGAATGTCTATCAAACTGACCTGTATGTCATCAGAGAAACCCTTGAACCATAGCCAGGAATGCCTTCTCAGGGCCACACAAAAAGCCCATAGTCCTGGCCACCAACTCAAGTGTCCAGTACTGCCCTGAGGATTTCTCAGGAGACATCTTGTCCATCCCTGACCATCTCTGCAAACCTTTCCTTGAGATGCTCAGGTAGACTGGGAAGCACCATGCCTGCCACTTCTTCAAGTGCCTGGAGTACCTCGCCAGAAGATATGAGATGTGCATCAAATGCGGCACAAGCTCTCCGCTGAGAACACCGTTTGACTGAAGGCCTCCAACTCTTTAGACTCTATGTTGGAAGGTGCCATTGAAAATGCACCTAGGTTCTGCTTGGAGGAGGCTTGCACAAACAAAATTTCGGGACAGTGTGACTGGAAAACAAATCAGGACCCTCATGTTCAGGCCTGTACCTGCAGTGAGTCTTCTGAAGGAAAGGACAGCTGCTGCCCTGTCCCATGCGCTTCGATGGGCTCCATGAGGGACCCGTTAAATGGGAGAAACGGTTCTGAAGCCAAAGAGGTGGAATACATGATCTCATTAAGAATGTTAGACTTCTCCTGAGCTGTAGGGAGAGGTAATATTAGCACCTCAGAAGCCTTTTTCAAGACTGGAGTCGATGGCACACAAAGGCATTTCATTTCCATTTCCACTGAGGTGTCTAAGTGTTAGCTCCCACTTAGCTGAGGGCAGAGCTTGGTGTTTCTAACACAATTGGTTTGTTTTTAGCATTGCACTGGCACATGCTGACTTCCTTTCCTCTTTGAGGTTGCGCAGCTTCGAGCAGTGCGTGTCCTGTGTGAGTTTGCTTCCTGGTAGCAGCTTTTCAATAGAATTGCATGCCAATAGGCTGTTATTGCCTGCAGTGTCTCTGTAACGCTTAAAACGGACTTAAAAAGTTAGCAGTCCTTGCCAGATTCTTTTCCTTTGGTTAAGATCACCTCTTACAAGAATTTAGTTTTGAATTGCCCAGCGCTTAGAGACCCCGGTGGTTATAACGCGCTATATAAGTTAAATAAATAAATAAATAAATAAGGCAAAATGATGGGTAATCATTTACCGTGTCTTTCCACAGCTTTACTTTAGTTTTGGTAAAGGAGATCAGACCAATTCTAACTTGCTCTGCAATTAAGCGCTTGCCCATTGGACTCACTGGTTTTCTTTTGTATTTCACTTCTTTCTTCAAGCGTTGGTCTCTGCTTTTAATGCTGCTTGTTAGTTTGTTTAACTGCATCCAGTTTTCTTTTTCCTATCATGGTGCTTCACTCCTAGTTACATCTTTGGACTACCTGTGACAGTTGCAGAGACTGAGGTTGCTTCAGGAAATGTTTGGCCCATTCTTGATTTTAAGAAGAGGCTTCTGCCTTGGAGTAAGAGACCTGCCGTTGACACTAACCCTCTAGCATTCCATAATATTAGGTCTTAATCTGGTGGAGGGCGGTGGAGAAGGAACCACAAGCAGGATCCTGGACATCAATGTGGCTCCAGCTGGTGCCAGATGTGCGCCCTGTGGTGGGGCTCTGTGGGAGAATAGCACCAAGGGAACATTCACCAGAGCTACCATTGGCACAGTAGAGGAAGCCACAATATGCCTCAACAGTGCCATAAAAGTGTGTCGGAAGTGTTCTTCCCTCAGTGCGATGCCCTCCAGTTTCAGTTTGGACTCCACCAGAGGTGTAGCGTAGTCGTAAGACCTACCCCTCGATCGGGCAGTACAGAGTCATCCCATCTTCTCCAGTTTCCTCTTCTTCGACGATTTAGAAGACAGAGAAGAGTGTGACTTGAAGCAAGACCTCAAGAGCAAACAACCTTGAGCCCAGTGCTCTGTCTTGCCTAGCCCTCCTTAATCGCCTTGGTGTGCATGAGGTCGAACTTGTCACGACACTTGGAGTCATGCTTCTGCCACAAGCACCACAAACAGAACTTGTGTTGTCAGATATAGATATCTGTTCATGGCAGGAGCGGCAGGCTTGACACCTGATTTTTTTTAGGGCGAGACATCCCTAAGCACTGCAAAATATGCAGGTTTTTAATGAAAGAAGGTTTTTTAAGATCTGCTCCAGAACTGCCTCGAAGGGCATGGAGAAAAAGGGAACTGATATCAGTGCAGTACTGTATGGCTCTAGTGACGTTACATCTGCGCTGCTTCTAACATCGAGATGGAGCCAGTGCCACCTATCAGAGCAGGAACGCCATTGCAAAATTTACGAATCCTGTCTGATGCCTAGCATTGTTTGAAAAATGAGGAATCTGTAGGTAGACCTGTCCATCAAAAACACTGTCTGCAAAAAAACACACACAACCAACTCAAAACATATGCCATCCTCATACTACTAAAGAGCCCTCCATGCACATTAGGATCTAACCAGATACATAAGTGTATTAAGTGTCATGTTTCATTTGAACAAGAAGTCACCCAAAAACACAAAGTTTTTCAGACTTGCACATCAATCAATCAGTTCATTTGTAGAGCGCACTATTTATCCGTGAGGGTCTCAGGTGCTGGGGGGGGCGGGGATGGGGCTACTGCTCGAACAGCCAGGTCTTTAGAAGTTTCCTGAAGGCCAACAAGTCCTGGGTCTGTCGTAGATGGATGGGGAGGGTATTCCTGGTTTTTGCAGTGAGATGAGAGCACTATCTGCCGCCGGCGATCGTTCGACGGATGCTGGGGACGGTGGCGAGGGTGAGGTCGGCGGAGTGAAGCTGGAGGTTCGGGGTGTAGAAGGAGAGTCGTTCGTTGAGGCATGTTGGTCCGGTGTTGTGGAGTGCCTTGTGAGCGTGGGTGAGGAGCTTGAAGGTGATCCTCCTGTTGACTAGTTTCAGACGGCTGTTCGTCATCCATTTGACGATGGCTTTCATTCCTTGGTGGAGGTTGGATTTGGTATTGGTGGGGGCATTGGTGAAGGAGAGGATCAGCTGGGTGTCATCGGCGTATGAGATGATGTTGAGGTCGTGCGATCTGGCGCTGTTGGCAAGCAGTGCCATTTAGATGTTGAAGAGCGTCTGGGCTGAGGGACGATCCCTGGGGTATGCCACAGATGATCTTGGTGTCTTTAGAGCGGAATGGAGGGAGGCGGATGCTCTGGGTTCTGCCCGTGAGGAAGGAAGGGGTCCAGTCCAGCGCATTGTCACGGATCCCTGCATAGTGGAGGCGTGAGCGGAGTGTGTGGTGGCAGACAGTGTCAAAGGCGGCAGAGAGGTCCAGGAGGATGATTGCCGCCGTTTCTCCGTTGTCCATCATGGCCCTGATGTCGTCGGTGGTGGCAATGAGGGCTGTTTCAGTGCTGTGGTTGCTTCGGAATCCGTATTGGGACGGGTCTAAGATGTTGTTCTGTTCGAGGAAGGAGGACAGTTGCCTGTTGATGATCTTCTCGAGGACTTTCGCCGGGAACGGGAGGAGGGAGATGGGCCGGAAGTTCTTGAAGTCCTTAGGGTCTGCCTTGGGTTTGTTTCTTCAGTAGGGCATTTATCTTGGCGTGCTTCCAGCTCTCCGTGAAGGTTACGGTGTCGAAGGAGCTGTTGATGATCTTGCGGAGATGTGGTGTAATGGTGGAGCTTGCTTTGTTGAAGATGTGGTGCGGGCAGGGGTCAGATGGGGAGCCGGAGTGGATGGTGTTCATGATTTTGATGGTGTCTTCGTCGTTGATGTGAGTCCAGGAAAGCAGGGGGTCGATGTGGCTGGGAGGCGGTGAGTCTGAGGAGTCTGTGTCTGTCAGGGTGGCCTGGTTGCTGAAGCTGTTGTGGCTGTATGCGATCTTGCAGTGGAAGAAGGTGGCTAGGGAGTTGCAGAGGTCTTGTGATGGCGGGATGTCGTTGGAGTTGGAGCTGGGGTTGGAGAGTTCCTTCACGATGTTGAAGAGCTCTTTGATGTTATGTGCGTGCATCCCTGAGCAAGAGATGATTTAAAGATGTCCACACATGTGACAAGGGAGTTATAGAGGTCTTGTGATGGCGGGATGTCGTTGGAGTTGGAGCTGGGATTGGAGAGTTCCTTCACGATGTTGAAGAGCTCTTTGCTGTTATGTGCGTGCATCCCTGAGCAAGAGATGATTTAAAGATGTCCACGCATGGCTTGGTCTACAGCTGAAGTGAGGTGGTTTCTAAGAAGATGGCAAAAGTAATGCATTCACACAACGTGCTAAAACAACTTTCCCAGCTATCGGGCAAAGCTCACAGGTTAAAGCAAGCAAGGAAAATTTCTCATTTACATCATTAAACTACAGCAGTGGCTTAAAGATATTCTGAACATAAACAGAAAGCAGCACCTAGAAGGTCACCTGCAGAACAGGTGGCGGAAAAATAAATAACTGCACAATATGAATGTAAAGAGCCACAAAATCATGCTTTTAAATCACTGAAAACAAAAACACATTCTAAAAGCATATACAGGAATCCTGGGGCAGATTTACAAGCCCCTTGCGACACTTTTACGCCACCATTGCGTCAATTTTGTGACGCAGCGGCGTCATAAACAATGCGCCACGTTGCAACACATTTACAACGTGAGGCATCAAGGGAGATGTGTCATATTGTAAAGCCCTAAGCTACATTATACCTGTGTCAGGTATAATGTATGCAGGGTGGGTGTTCCCATGCTAGAAAGCCTCGTAAAAGTGACGCAGTGAAATATACAAGATTTCACTGCGTCACTTCTACTACGCCACTGTGTCAAAACCTTACGCATGCTCGAAGCAGGCGTAAGGAGTGACGCAGCATAATAGGAATAGGCATTCCTGAGCATTGCTGGAGTTGCGTTGTGCTTGCAACACGGCTCCAGCAATGCGTTGCATTTACGCCAACAGATACGTCACGCATCTTGTCAATCCATTTTAACTGCGACGCATCCATGGTGCCACAAGGGTTTTTTTGTGTGACACAAATGAACTGACGCATCTCTGCTAATATGCAGTGATGCATGAGTTCTTGTAAATCTGCCCCTCTTTAGTGGAAAAGCCTGAAATGTTCAGCTCTTCCCGCAGACATCAGACAATTTACAAAAACCGTGACTGATAAGCGGCTGAGCTCCAAAACTCCCTGTCCCCTCACAAGACTGATCGAAAGCCGTTTATCACCACTGACCCCCCAATCGCTGAACAAAAGATATGGTTGTTCGTTTCGTGCCCCTGCAAAAGCGAAAAACAGCGACATACCAACTGTATTGCAAGATGTACAAAATAGACAATCTACGAAACACACTCCCCAGGTTACCAATTGTAATTACTGCTAAAATCACTCAGAACTCAACATACTTCCACCTTCATTCTACTTTTTACAGCTATAATCTAGGAACGGTCATGTCGGGTTCGTTTGACAATTCATAAAATTCAGTTTAATTCACGGGATCATATCAGACAGCGCTCTACTTGGAACCTGATTACAAGTGCCCGTTTAATTGGGATCCCTTCGCAAATACATCTTTGCACGTGGAATTGAATTATAAGTGGTGCAACCTTTACCACACATGCTAAGGTGTGATAGTCTATATCCACAGCTGAGCTACATTTCTGCAGGTCGAATATGTTAAAAAGCCTGGTAAATCCTGGGCTCTGCACTATTTTACAGGCTAAAAAACAAGGCGAGAATTATCGCACCCGATAAAATCCAAACACATTGGTGTCAGATTTAATCAGGTGTGATAATTATTGCATCTGAGAACGGGGCATTTATTATAGGGGTAGCGATTTTTAAAACAAATATCTGGGGGGGGTTCTCATTGAAAAAGGTGGGAGGTGTGGCTTGATTTCCCAGTATATCCTTGCTGGAGGTTTTAAAGGGAAAGGACAAATGCACGAGTTCTCAAATGTATTGTTCTTTGATTAAGACTGCCTCGAAAAATATATCATCAAGGGGCAGGAGAGGCTATATCTGGATAACCCCCGTTTCGGGTTTTTTAATCCTTGGAATTAGGTGTACAATGCTCGGCTCGTCTAGTTTCCAAACCGAGCATTATAAAACTATTTTTGATTTATATTTTACTCCTTCTAAAATAGCTAAATGGGGGTGTTGCTGGGATACACTGTCCTCGGTGTCAGGAGCTAAGAGCAGATTTGGTTCATATGTTTTGTTCTTGCCCTTGTTTTAATGCACTTGGATCGGGTACTGCGCTATTTTTAGGGGAGACCCTTAATTTAAATGTTTCCCCGACCCCACAGAGTATGCTGCTTGGGATAAGTGAGTGGATATCAAGGACCAGGGCCCAGCTAATATTTATGGCAGTGGCAGTCTGCAGGTTCTGCATCGCCTCAGCATGGTTGGTTCCCCAATCTCCATCATCCCAGCAATGGCAGGGGTGCTTTCTATATAATTATCACCTGGAAGTTGCACTCTATGAGCACAAGGGAAAGAAAGCAAAACAAAAAGGTGGGAAAATGTGGAGGGCCCTCTCGGACTAGATGCTGTTTCATAATTAAATCAATCTAGGATCGAGGAAAAGAAAATAGCAGGGAATTATTAAAGTCTGCTAGGTCATGGTATGGATTTAACACTATTTATTGTTAATTACTGTCAACTTTATATATGATTAACTTAGATTAGCGTTGAAGGTGTATTTATTCTCGATGGATTTATTGTTAATTATTATATATGTATAGAACTGTCACCTGGGGTGTGATTATTTATTTTTGGGGTTTTTTCTGTTCAGAAAGATTTATTTTTGGTTTTAACCCTTTTTTTTAATTTTAAATAAAAAAAGAGACCAGGGCACTCCTAATCAGGCCCTATGAGGTAACATATACTATTGTAAAACTGTTAGTCAACAGAGCCTAAGGCCCTAATTACGAGCTTGGGTTAAATTCAGGTCCCTGTGGAAAATGCCAAGTTATGTGTTAATTATAGCACACTCCCATTGTTTTGCCCTGACTTATTCCAGTAGGCTAAATTTGTTTACATTTATTTGGAAAAAAGGCTATACAGAAGGTGAAACATGCAGCATTGAGGGATTTAAATACCAATGTTGATGATATGCCTCATTTTAAGGTTTAAATCTTGGAATAGGAGACACTTACTGCACCTATAAAAAATCTGAACTTGTGGCAATGGTATTTACCGGGTGTGGTTAATACCCCACCCTATTCTGCACAAGTTGCAACAGGGCCTAAGTAGTCAGGAAAAGCCACTACATACTGCAAGTGTTAGCCTAAAAAAGGCTTTATCTTTGAGAGCATGTTGTATTTTTCAGCTTTATACAATCAGTAGGTAAAGTTCCCAATGGCCATGGCCTACAGGAAGGGAGGAGACGACCTTTGGGTGAATTGGCCGATGGGATACACTCTCCCTAGTGTTACAACACAAAATCAAACATGGGGTAGTCCTTGCCTGTCTCAAACTTCTATCCCACATGGATGCCCAGTCAATAGTTAACAAAAGAAAAAATAATCTTTTTCTATTTTTAGTAAGGCCCTGCACTCTCTAGTAGTGGCATGCTTCTTCATCGGTGGGGGTTTAGGATATAATGGTCCTATGATGGTCATTTTAGAGTCATAGGACCATTATATCCTAAACCCCTAGCGAGATACGTTTTAATCCCTACCCACTCAGAACACTAATATATTGAATCTTAGGACTGCCTGAGGTATTTTTTTTATACATACCAGGTCATTAGAATATCACAAGTGCTCTCTGGAATACGGTTGAGCCCATCCTTGTTTTTAGGGGCCACAATGAGACCAGATGATGAAGCATGCCACTATTAGAGAGGGAAAGGGTTTTACTAAATAAAGAAAAATATTCTCTTTTCTTTATTAACTAGTGACTGGGTTAGTCAAGGGATGCCCCATGTTTGATTTTGTATTTTTAAGCCTTCCCTAGATATAGACTTACCCACCTCATCATTCTCATGTAACAAAAAAACATTAATAAAAAATACAGACATGTATACATATTTTCAGTGATTTGAGTTAGCTCTCTTAATCCTCTGGTGTGTTACTATCAATCACATTTTCCTTCTGCCCAAAACAAAATGCAGAAAGGAGTAAAAGTTCAGCTGTCTTCAGTCACTGACTCTATTGCACTGTGAGTGAATGGATTTTTTGTGATCACAAGGGCATCTCTGCTTATAAAGTAGTGCACTTCAGTGCCAGGGGCCAAATACCTCACTTTGCTAATGCTTTTTGCTAGACATTCTTTGTCAATTTTTAGTCATCCGTATTTGTTTACCGTATGTCTTTAGGTTACAGTAATTCAAAGTCAAAAGTGTATTTTCTGATTGCGCTAACAACATGCACATCAAAACTAAAAAAGCCTTTTTTATGCCTGTTATAATTACACCTGTCTCATAGGTAGCATCAGTACAGTTCTATTTAAATAGTGTGAAGTGGTTATTTTTTCAATATAAAATAGTTATTGGAAGCATACGACCTGCATGTTTGGGTGGCAGCATGTTTTCTTTTTTATCTTCTTTTTCCTTTTGTGGTATAATCTTGTAATAAAAAAAATGCCCACTGCAAATAACCATTGCAAGTATTTGCAATGGCCAGACCTTTTGGCTTTGCCAATGTTCGTTTTAAGTTGCCTAGAATTGTCTAATATAACATCCTCCTAACATAAGAAGCAGACATCAATACACAGTACATGAGCAATGTCCTAGGTAAAGTAGTTGTGATTAGTCTTAAACAGACTGCCGAATGCTATTCTTAAATGTGTCTTCATAAGTGCCAGACAAAACACCACAAACCTGGGACTAACATAACCACAGAAATGTTAGATGCTTTTAAAATCAGTCATCATGGCCACTTTTTTAATATTTACACAGACACATGGATATTGATGGATAAAAAGGACCTCAGGCTCAATTAATCTTCACTCACAGCTGCCATGCAGTTATTGCACCATGTCATAGTGGTTTGTTTTATTCCTCAGCGTCCCTGCTGCCCCTGGAGACTTCAACACTACAGCTGCTGTTTGAGGAATGGGGTGCACAGATGTCCCTTCACAAGCCATCATCTTCCTGCTTATAGAACTAAAGTGAAAACCTCTGATGCACTCCTGACCCGTCTGGCTGAAGCCAGAGTTCACATTTCAGCACATACGCTACTGGCATCTTATCTGTCCAACAGAACTTTCACAGTGGACCTGGGGGAGGCAAGATCAAAACCATTCAGCTCGCCGTGTGGTGTTCCTCAGGGGTCCTCCCTAAGCCCTGCCCTTTTCAACCTGTATGTAGCACCTTTACCAGCAATTATAAGGAACTGTGGTTTCATTCCGGTTTCATATGCCGACGACACCCAAATAGTGGTGTCCATTGCCAAGGACGCTAAAGAGACCGCTGATAAATTCAGGCTCTGCATGACACAAGTCAAGTATTGGATGCAGAGCAACTGCTTGAATTTGAAAGGAGACAAAAGTGAAGTAATGTTACTAGGGTGAGATCCAAACATATGGTCTCCGGAGTGGTGGCCAGTCAGTCTGGGCAACTGCCCATCCCCAGCAAACAAAGTGAAAGACTTGGGTATGACTCTGGACAATAAACTTTCATTTGATGCCCAGTCTAGCAAACTAGCATCATCAGTATGGTACATACTGAAAATGATAAGGAAGCTCCTGCCATACATCCCGTTGGATGCCCGGAAAACGGTGGTTACAGCCCTGGTCTTGTCAAGGCTGGATTATGGTAACGCCTTGTATGCCGGTGCCCAGGTCCAAATCCTAGCAAAACTTCAACGCTTGCAAAATGCATCAGCAAGGCTGGTGCTGGACGTCCCCAAGCATGAGCCAATCGCTCACAGACTAAAATCCCTCCACTGGCTTCCTATCGCCAAAAGAGTGAAGCTCAAATCTGTCTGCCTGGCCTATAAGTCGCTTGACGGATCTGGCTCTCAGTTTTTGATAACCCATCTCAAACTGTACGAGCCTCCCAGGACTCTTAGATCGAGCCAAGCCAAACTGCTTCAGGTCCCTAAACACAGATTGGCCAGATGGGGAGGGAGAAGCTTCCTGTTGCATACAGCTAAGGCCTGGAACCTTCTCCCAATCTCCATCAAAAATAGTCCATCACTGCTCTCCTTCAGGAAAGAAGTGAAAACATGGCTTTTCACTGCCAGTCAGATCTAGTCCTGTTGGATCCCGAGTCTCTTGAATCTACCCAGCGCCAAGACACCCAAGGGCAATCGCGCGCTCTACAAATTTACAAATCAAATCAAATCAAATCTATTCCTTATGGGGGCTTATACTGGCATCTACTAGAATAGATAGCTTTTCCATGAGTGCAGCCTCAGCAGCTATCCTTGCACTTCTAACAACAATCCCTCCCTCACCATCATGGTGCTTACCTTAGTGAACGTATTCACTTTACTTTTAGCCACCCCCAAACCATCCAATGACCTGTTCATGCCCCAGAACCTCCTCTCCCTTTGAAGTCTCCACACACCTCATCTACCATCTGGTATTCTTTAGCCACAAATGTGCAGCCTTCAGAGTTCATTTAACAGTGCATGATCATGGCGAGCAGCTATCATTTCAGCCTGCCCAGGGAGGCACGGTTCATGGTGTTCAGGTCTCATCCACGTGCACTAACTAAGCTCCCCACAGGTAGTGTGCTGGGAGTGAAGCAGCTGCCAGTTGCAACCCTAACCAGCACAGGGGGGGGTCAGTATCTTGTCACACCTGTCAATTCTGCGAACAGTGTCTCTCTGCTTAAACAGAGCTGAGCTAATATCAGACAAGAAGCTTTCAACCACCCATAAAATAAACACAGATAGCCACAACCGCATTTGCTCGTCCTAGATCATAGAGTGTGTCATAATATTTAGATTGGAGTGGAGTGGAGTGGAGTGGTTGTCTGTCAGGTGTACTCCCTTCAGATACACCACAATCTTCCTGTAAATGGAAAATGCCAATCTTCATTTCATGCCTAATCGAGGGTCAGTATTTTTCATGCAGTCTCAGTTAGATAGCAGAGAAGGAAAGAGGGACAGAGACATAACCCTGGGATTTGTTCACAATCACACAACATGAGTGTGCAGAGGCGGCGAGGGGTGCCTATATTAAAACGCAGATCCTAAATAGTTAATAATGGAATCAATGTTCCGCAGAATTGGTGCATTTATTCATTTGGGCTGAAGGCTCGGTGCCCTGGCAAGTGAATTCCCTGGTCAGTCATCTGCAGGCAGAACAGGAAAAGTTAGCAGTGATCAGGAATTGTGGACGTCTGGCAATCTCTTGGTGCTTTATACAAAGTGAGTTGGCGCCGGCGGTAGTCTCAGTTATCCGTTGTTAGTATTCACCTCCAGCTAACTAATCCCCAAGTCACGTGACCACATAGGCACAGAGTATGCACTGCCCTTTCTTTACTTGACCAGACCATTCGTGCTTCACTGTCCCGTTCACCATTCTTCAACCATTCACCCAGACCCTTCTGTCTTTTGTATTTAACATAATAACTAACCTAGTTGTATTTGTTTTTAGTTCCATTGCTACTTGTGGAAAAATAATTCAACGGTCAGGTGGGAAAGTGACATAAAAGCTGCCTGAGCTATCTGCTACATTTTAACCAGCAGACATTCCTGCCCACATGAATTTATGAAGTAGATTTTTTTGAGACATTGTGAACTATGGAAGCAAGCACAAATGTATTAAATATATAGACAGGCATCTGTATGTCGATATGTAGTTTTAAAAACATAAAGGTTTGAACAACTCCTTTCCTAAAAAATTAGATTTTCTTTGGCTGTTCATTCATTGAGGGCTTTGAAAGGATCATTTTCATTAGCCAACATTATATCATAAAGATGTAATTCCCTGGACTCAGCGATGACCAGCAGATGTGGTAAAGACTCAGACATGTTCTGCAAGCAGGAAAAGCATTACTTAAGCAGGAGGGTTGTGCAAACTGGCCAACGTGTGATGGGTCTCTTCTCTTTTACGCTCAAATCTTGTTCATTAGGTAAATCTTGTTAACAAATGATACCATATAATTACAAAATAGTTATCAATTTGAAGTGCAACTGTGAACGTGTTATCGTTTTTCCAAACAGAATGTACAAGGAATGACCAATAATTTGGAATTCCCACCCCAACACATTACTCCTTCGTAACCTAATCACATATCAGTCAACATTTACCAAATATCAACCACTCGCCATTCATTCTTGATTCACGATCCAGTTACCTTTCTTTCACTATTTATCATCCATCTACAATTTACCATCCATTAAATACTCACAATTCACAATTCAGTCACCGTTAACCATTCATTCACAATTTACAGCCAATTCACTTTGCACGCATCATCCATCCACAATCCACTCACCATTTATCCATTTAGTGCCCATCATCCATTCCACACATTCAGTCCTGATCAATTCACCATCCACAGTTTACATATGATCAGTCCACATATTCATCACTGCAAGTATTTCTACAGCCATTTTACACAATACCGGTGGAGACCCTCTGATGGCCCATCCAAAACTGGACACAATTTATTATAGATGGACTTGAGAACTGGGACCAAAACATGACATGTGTCACTCGAACTGGAAAAAATACTGGTCAGGTAAAGCCAACAAGCATCACACATGATTGGACACAGTGTGGCAGAGGTGGCCTCAAGGTAGGCGCAATACTTAAGATGAGTCATCAACAAAGGTATACAATACTGCAGACAAGCTTCAAGCGTTAGACACAATACCCTAGATGAACCTTGCGTATGACGGCACAAGACTCCATAGGCATCTTCCAGTTTGGGGTACAGAGGTGGCCCCTAAAAATAAAAGCAATACTCCAGTGATATTGTATTTTATCAGGTACATAGAGATTTATACCCCCTGCTGGGAATGGCGAACACTCTTTTTTACCTGGATGTTGTGCCACTGTTTTAGAGTGCATGATTGAAAAGTATGTTGTGTGTAGTTTGAGCTATATGCAAATGCTTCGGTGAGGTGCATTAGGTTTGGAGATGCGCTCTAAACATGGTGCTGTGGCGTTGCTGAGCTTAATTAAGCATGAAGTGTTGGGGGGAATGAGTAGAAATAAATGCAATTGCACAAACTAATGCTTACCATCTTTACTGTGGTCTGTAACATGCATAAAGAGCCATCATTGATGTGAATCAAGGGGTCCACAGGTGATATATGGAAATGCTCTTTAAGTCTAAAGAAGAGCAACAGATCAAGCCCTGGCGGAACAGTAAAGCAACCAGGGACTAGTACATGAGTTCATCCAAGAGCAACTCGAGCCTGAGCTCTGGTGACACATTGAAGAAGCCAGTCTAACCAGGAGCCCCAGAACCTTAAGCCCTAGCGGCACGGTTAAGCAACCAGTTAGTACTACATGGAATCCACCCAGTCTATAATATAATGTAAGCTTCACCAGAAGGAAAAAAGGAGCAAACAATTGTACCACCAGCCATGGAATAAGCTCTGAGAACATCATTTACAAGTGGTGTGGAGTAATTCATAGGAATGCGCATTATACATTCAGCCCTGATACATGAGCTGTGATGTCAACACCAAAGAGGTGCTAATCTAAGCCCACGGTATGGACGGTGTTAAGAAAATCAAGAAAAGGGTCCAGCTGAAGATTTTCTGGAAGAAATACAGTAATAATTATGAACAACAGAGATGGAGGAAAGGGGATGCTCATGGAAGATAACATTGCAGTGTAACTGGGCAGCGTTTCTTGCTCAAGGCCTAGGCCCTATCTGCCCCTAATAAGCCTCAACGGAGAATTTGCCCTTACCCTTTGTGCACCCGAGCTGCAGGCCATTGGAGGAGAGGTTAAAGAAGGTAGGCTTTTTGAAGTGGAACCACAGGTCCTGTGAGCTCAAGAAAGTGCAGAAGCTCGGATCCTGAGAGGGAAGGCTTTGTTAGGAGGCATCGAGATCTAGACACAATATTTAAGATATGTCTTACAGAGGAACATACAGGGCGGCAGATGATTTTTCACTTGTGATGTGTACACTGTACAATCTTAACTTAATCTCTCTTTTGTGCTAGTTTTATTGTCTCTGCCTTTGCACTCAAACATTGCTTTTGCTTTCACCATAGCTCTGCCTTATTGTTCACCCCCTTATTGTCATCCAGTATAGGAGCACATAGATGTTCAAGGAGAGGAGAAGTATTTGTTGCTGCCATATTTACTGTACATTTTCTGTTTATGTGAGGGAAGGTCAGATCTGCCACCCATGCAGAGTTATAGTGAAGAGAGGTATTTTATCCACTATTTAAAAACCAAAATAATTTCCTTTGACAATGCTTGTTGAATTACGTTACTCGTTGAACCATCACTCATGCTGAAAGGTCCTGCCGAACATTTAACCACCCTTCCAAGTGGCCCTTATCCCTTAACACGTCTTACTTCTTCTTAATTTCATATTATTCTAAAATATCCCCATCTGCAGCGATATGCACATCATGTGATGTTAGAGCCCTGCATTATTTCAACAACTCTACTCAAAAATTTCCTTTTATTTTGCATTGAAATGCTTCTTGTAAATATTGAATATTTTACACACTAATAATAATAATAAAAGTAAGTGTGACTAAAAGTGAATAAAGGAAACAATTCTATTGATCTGCTCATAAGGTAGTAAATAGTGGAACAGACAGAATTGGACACATTACTCCAAATATTCATTTCAGAAGTGAGCGAAGTCCTACTGATATGAACTCCAGCATCACACGCAATGTTGCAGGTGTGGCCTCTAGAAGACAACATGGTGCTTCCGATGAGCCCTCCAAAACTGGGCGAAACATCCAGATAAAGCTTCCAGAAATGGATCCAATAATCTGCTTTAGAACTGGACACAATATTCAACTTGTAGATTTCTGAACTGCCCCAGATGCAGCCCCCACGACTGCATGCAATACCACATTTGGGAACTCCAGAAGTAGACACAATCCTCCAAATGAGACCACGCCCAATGGTTGATATGGTGGAGAATGGCCTGTTTTCTGCTGGTTCCACCCGTCCGCTAGTATGCCCCCGAATACATCCTGGCTATCGACGACCCAGTATCATGCTAAGGGATACTTGCGAGTCCTTATACAAGAGCCCCTAACCATCGCTCGCTGGTGGGTGGGACAGTATCCCCCTCACTTTGTATAGCTCCATGGGGCTGATCAGAGCTAGAAAACACGCAAATCTATGTTCAGAGTATCTGAATATTGATTAGGGAGTTTTGTGCATAGCAGTGTATGGAGTACTTAGCAGTAGTACGTTATAGTGCCGGGCCTGATCTAGATTGAAGGCATTGAAATAGGATGATGTGCACAGTGATCTGGTACAGTGAGTAAATTGGCTAGACGCAGTGCACTGTGCACATAGTAGAACACAGAGCAACAAGATTTTGAGAGACACACAAAGGGCAAGTACTCAGGATAGCCTCGAAGAACTAAGTGACGAGTTTAAGAATAAATCTGTTTTTAGCAGACAGCTGAGGGTTGCTCGCTCCTAAGCTGAGCCTTGGTTTCTACACCCCTTTATGTATTTTTACTCTACTCATTCCTCCCTGCTCTCTCTGAGATATTACTTTTCTGGAGATATAAGCGACATCTCTGAATACTGTGCTATGTGGTGCAGCCATGGATTGGGCAGTCTGGCCAACTTTGAACATGTAAACTTGTGATAGATAAATGGGAAGTTCTATTTCGGACACTGGGCTAATTAAAAATTGAACATCTCCAGGGAAACAGCAGTTGTTCTCAAAGTCCATACACAAAGCCAGCCCTGCGGCACAGAAGCCGGCCCTACGCATTGTGGCACGGTGGGGCGCCGCCTAAAGCAGTGACCACGACTACAACAATTCCTCAACAAACATAAGTCTACATGTTAATATGTTCCTAGTCTTACCACAACAAAAATATGATATGATAGGATATACATTCCAGTAATAATCTCCATTATTTGGTATGGACTGTTTAAGGAACATCATAAGTAAATCAACTAGCATCAAGAGAAATGTTTCAATGCATGAATGCACTTTCTCTGCTTGTTTGCACATTACGGCTTTATAAGGAGTTACCGTCTAGGCTGCTATGGTAAATTATTAGAAATCTAAATCGCGAAGATTCTTTGTCTGCATAATGGTAGATATCCTGTTTGCACAATGAAAGATGCAGATGTACTTTTACAGATTGTTTGTACAATGGAACTATTGCGTACTTCACGTTTGCATTTTAACATGCAAATGTCCAGTCTAGGTTTTAATGGATTTTATAGCTGAATTGAACAATGATTTATAAATGTAATTACATTTTTAAGCAGAAATATGTATGAAACCATAAATTGTTATGGATATTAGTGTGGCTATTTTAATTAGATGTTTATAAATGTTTATATTGCTCTGGTATGGCCTGTAACTACCGATTTGTACTCTTATACAGGTGTTTATTATCCATAGGAATGTGATAAAGTTTTTTGTATACAGTCCTGTTATCAAGATGTTTTAATTGCAATGATTTGTGTTAATCAAGCAATAAAGAATTCATTCAAACAGTAATAATCTACAAGCACAGCCTTCTGAAATAGACCCTGAAAAGAGAAGCCGAAGATGGATGTGAAATCAGGGAAATTCAGAGCGAGAGGACCACGCCCTTCGCACAGAGAAAGGAATCGTGGCCTGAATGAAAGAGGCTCCAGGACCAGACACCGAAGCAGAGATGCGAAGACCTCAGAGCAAGAAAAGAACTTTGGACCGGACAGAACAAAGCCTGACATTTGTAGTAGCCCTGCATAGAAGAATTGCAGCCATTAAAGTCTAATGTTTGAAAGATCTGATGCCCTGAGTCATGAACAGAGAACTTAGGCCAGCAAAGTAAAGGTTTGATTTGTCAGCAATAACCGTAAAGAATAACAACAAACTCAGCAAACGTCAGACACCCTTCTACCGAGGGACCAGCAGGACTTCTGCTTGAGAATCAGACACCGAGATCCTGTGGATGCTTCTGACAACTTGCGCGACTGCCAGTCATGCATACCTGTTGGTCATTGTCCTAAAACACGAATAAACACCTGTCCAACTGCACCATTAACGAAATTCTGGAGCTGTGGTTGCTTGGAGCACTAACTTCAAATTGAAGACAGCCCTTATTTACCACAGCTCGCGACTGCTACACCGGCTTGTTTCTTTGCCTAGCCATGGGCTTTGAAGTCTCAAAAATGATGCAAAAACCAGCCTGGTCACGCGGGCCTCTGAAAACTGGGGAGTGTATTATATCTGTTCAGTGGCGTAATCTGCAGAGGGTGTCATTTCATCTCCATCCACGGTGTACACCTGTGTGAAGCAAACTTGTGATTTTCGAGAATTAGAGTCCTTAAACGAGTCCACAATATCCAAATGCTACGTTTTTTTAAAAAGAAATGTGAGAGAAAAAAATGTTTTTATTTGCCTTTCTAACAGCTGCAGGTTATCTGGATTTAGAGCATGGCTGAGAGATATAGTTGCATCACATGCATGCCTTTCCTCTTGCCAATACCCAGTTTATTAAAGCAGAACTAGAGCGTTTAGGTCTGTGGCTTTTTGGGGGTTGGACCAAAGTTAACCATTTGTCAGACTGCATCAGACAAGTGGCTGTAGCAACGCCCAAAAGGCATTTCAGAGGTACCAACCAGTCTTTACTGAAAGTCTCAACACTTCTCTAGAGTGGTCTGTCTACACCGCCGCCTGAATGAAGCACGGCACTGTAAAACGTATATTTCGAGGTCATCATCTCATCCACATAAAAAAGCTTTCTTTCAAAGTGCAAACTTCAGCAGCTGCACATTTCCTAGCTGAAGCACTAATCTTGGTAACACACTAACATTTTAATTGGAAAACCTGAATTGACAACCAATGGGAATGCACCGTCACTAATGCACCAACTTCATAGGCCGGTTCTGGTCTCCCACAGCCACTCTGGAGGGTCGGAGGACTAAGACATCCAGTCCAGACCTTATAGTCATAGGTTCGAGTCCCAGCAGGCCCACTGCTCTGTACACCCTTCCAAGGTTGATGAAACGAATACAACTGAGGTGGATAACAATGAACAACCGTTATCTGTCAACAGCGCTCACAGACCCTTTTTGGTGAATCGAGTACTACCGAGTTGGGGAACAAAGAACCCCATTGTAGGTGAGCGCTGCGTTCGACAGAAACACAAGATATGATGTTACAATATCCCAGTGAGGCTCCCCTAAGCCTCTGCCCTTCACGCTAGATTCGTCAGTCATTTGGGCCAGGATCCCAAATACAGAAGAACATTTCTCCTGGACCTACAATAGAAGCAACTGTACTAAAAATAAGCAACTGTTTTGCTAACATTTTACATGCGAATATTTCCATGTGCTGATATTTTTTGTAATTTTTGTAACCTCTTTGCGTGTTTGGAATGCTGAGAATTTTGCTGCTGTTCTCAGACTTTTTCCTCCTTGAACTCGTACATTTAGTTTCCGGGATCAGAAAGTAAGGACAAACAACGATTCTTTGAAGACGAGCAGGCAGTTCTGAATGAATGCCTCTTCATTAGACCAAAACAAATTTCTAGGTGCCAGTCTTCAGTAACACGGAGGGCCCAATTCACACATTTTCGCCGGCAAGTAATTATTCTGGGACAAAATAGTAAGTACGGGGTATAATTCAAATTGCACAAAATAAGGCACTGAAAATTATTTAAGGGCTAAAGTGCTGCTTACAACTGTAAAATAAATCCATCATGTGGGTGGACATCTCCAGAGGGAATGCGTGTGTTCCGAGGGAAGAAGGCAATGCAAATACAAAGTTGTAACTTGGTGGGTTCACTACTAGCTAACAGTCGCAATGCTCACCCAGACCTATCAGAATTCAAAACATATACCTACAGCATCCAGAAGAAAGTGGTACAGAAAATTTCGGAAGAAGGGAAGCCTTTAGGTGAAAACTTATTTCTCACATTAAGCATAAAAGTAAAAAAATTTTTTTTTTTAAAAGTCCTGTTTCCTGCCTCCTAGAGGCTAGTACCCTTTCAAATATTTGCAAAAATAAAACACTCCTTGTATTTATTTAAATGTGGCAATGTGGCATTGTACCCCACCCCTTCCCTATATACTTTAACCTCATTCAATTGACAACCTGCTTCGTTCCGTCTCCATGAGACAGCTTGTCTTGCTTGGGGAGGAAGGTATGATTCTTGTGTTTTATTTAAAGCATGTAATGCTATATTTGTATGTGCTCAACTTAAAAGTGCTTAGCTTCAGTGAGCAAAAGCTTTTGATGCAGGGGTGGTGAGTTCTCCTCTTCCCGCTCACGTTCTGGGCTCTGGAGCGAGAAGGCCGCTATCTGAACCGTGTAGATACCCTTCTTCTGGGGATAAGCCCAGATTCTCTCGATGCTCTCGTCAGAGCGCTGCAGGGGGGTAAAGGTACGCATGAGGGCTACTATGATCTGTTTCTTGATCCTGAGAGATGACGAGATTCGATTTCTATAGCAGTCCCTATAGATAGAAACTGTTCCTATTGTGCTGTAAGTAATTCAAATGAAGACACCATGGAGCCTCAAAAGAACACTCAGAAGGACACCTATTTGGAATTGGCACCTGAGGATACTGACCAATAGACTGTTTCTATTTCTAGAGAAGATCTTGAAGCAACGCTGGCAGAGGTTGTGTCACCGGCACTGAATGAACCGACTGCTAAAAAGCAACTAACAGAAGCTACCATGATGATCAAGGCTCGCGTCCTAGCGACAAACGTGCAAGGTGCACAATTTCATGGCACGCTTAAGAGAACAAGAGAGACCTCGGAGGCTTGAATCAATTCACCAAGTTACACATGAACGATTTTAAGCACAATATTGTGCGCAACCAAGAGGAGAGCTGCCATTCTATGATAGATAGAAACATGTACAGTTAAAAGAATTGAAAGACATTGATAAGTTTAATTTCCTGAGATTTTTTAATAAATGACATTCAGAGAAATTTGAAGATGAATTTCCACAAATTCCAAAAGTGAATTATGTACTACCCAGCACGGCATCTCTTTCTTTAGCCTCATAAGAAATATTATTATTAGACCCTGTGAACAAAAACAGAGTAAAGTTATCTAAAGCATTCTTACACTGCAACGAAATTTGCCATTAGTACACGATCTTATGCGGCATATACGGTGCAAGCCTTACTGAAAGAGGTCCTGGCTCTTTAGCACTGTTTCAGGAAGGAGCTGATCCCCTTTCTATTTTAGGAAATATGGAATTGCTAGCCAAATTCCTGTCTAATAGTACCTTTGATTATCTCTGGTCGTCTGTTACATCTACTGGGGCTTCAATAGCATGAAGAAGTTCTTTGTGGATAGGGCTGTGGGAGCTTGAAGCAAGTAAAACGAGCTTTAATTCATCGCCTGCCATTTTTGGGTGCAAAACCTTTTGCTTCGTAATTTATTAAAGCAGTAGCATAGGAGATGGATGCCTTAGCAATTTTCTGGCCACAGCACTTCTATATGTATTCCTTCCAGCTCTCCTTTTTCCCAAGGTGCTTCAGAATATTCAGGAGGAGAGGGTCACAGGGAATCCAATGGCTCCTTTCTGGTCAGCTCTTCTGTGGTTTCCAGCTCTGATGCAGCTAACAGTGCAGCAATATTTCACCTCCCGCTGCAAGCATCACCTCTTAACTTTCCATAGTTAACTCAGGAAAGTGTGGAACATCTTAACCCCACAGTGTGAAAGTTAAAAGGATTGGTCCATAAAAATGAGTTGTTCCAGAGAAGTGCATTCAAGAATCCAGAAAGGTTCTACTCTCACCTCATGCACTTAACATTGAAAAACAATCTAACTTTGGTGTGAGAATCAAGGTTAGTGGCAACATTTATGAACCATTTCAAGATATAGAGTTCTTAAGAGAACGTTTTTGAACGGGCCTTGCCCCTTCCACTCTAACAGTTCAATGGGCAGCCATCAAAAAGTTCATGGAATTATGGGGGAACATTTTAAAATTTGATCATAGGCTTTCAGGTTAGTGAAAGGTTTTCGGCTAAGGAAAACAGAAGCTCACAATCCTCTTCCTCCTTGCAAAATTCTTATTGTGTTGTGTTACAAGCTCCTCTTTTTTAGTCAATAGAGAAGGCTTTCTTGCACAATTAACAACTACGGTTGTTTTTCTAGTGGAGGTAACATCAGCAAGAAGACTAGAACTACATTGGTGATTACTTTTCCTTAGTTAAGATTTTAGGGCCAGATGTAGGTAGCCCAATACCGGTCGGTAATGGCCGAAATTACCGAATTTCGGCCTTTACCGACCAGTATTAGGCATTTGAGATGTAGGGGCCTAATTTAAGGATTCGGTAATTTACAGAATCGGTAATTTAAGGAATCGGTAAATTACCGAATTCTTAAATACCGATTCGGTAAATTACCAAATCCGTAATGTAGGGAGCACACAAGTGAGTGCATTTGTCATTTAAGGATTCGTTATTTACCACCAACTACAAGTTGGTGGTAAATATCGAAAACCTGTGAAAAAGCAAATTTGTACTTTCCAAAAGTGCCGTGTGGCAGACATACATGTCCGTAGGGCATGTATGTGTGCCACATGTGCACCCATGCACTATTCAGGGGTGCAACAGGGTGTCAATGTGACACCCTGCCACCCTTGTAAGTCCTACCCCTATTACCGATTCGGTATTTACCGTATCAGTAATTTCCATTCATTCCTATGGGCCTAGAGGCCCATAGGAATGAATGGGGAATACCGAATCGGTAAATACCGAATCGGTATTTACCGAATTTTACTGATTCAGTAAAAATTACCGAATCAATACCTACATACTATTTACCGATTCTAAAATAACGAATCGGTAAAGTTCGGTATTTTAGAATCGGTAAATAGTATTTACCTACATATGGCCCTTACTTCCGAATCCTAAATTTAAACCAAAAGTCCAATCTCAGTTTTATTTGTCATAAGAAGTAATTATGCATATTTCCAAAAAATTCAAACTCTAACATTCCATTAGTATTGGATGTAAGAACGGCACTCTTGTGTTTTTCGGACACGACAAAAACTGTAGAAATTCAAGCTCATACTTTTATCACATGGGCCATTCAATAAGTCAACGTTTATTAGATGGGTATCTCAGACTATTGCTCATGCATATGTATCGGAAGGAGTTCCTACCCACAAAACATCCAAGACAGACCTACTGGAGAGGTGGATACTTCATGGGCAGAAGTAAAGAGTGTTCCACTAGGAGATATATAGACTATACACATGCACAAATATCCATACTTTGGTTAACTGTTATCGTATGGATGTTGGCAACAATGACAATCTTTTCTTTTCTGATGTTTTAAAGGATTTTTT
Source organism: Lissotriton helveticus (assembly GCF_964261635.1). Classification (NCBI taxonomy): domain Eukaryota; kingdom Metazoa; phylum Chordata; class Amphibia; order Caudata; family Salamandridae; genus Lissotriton; species Lissotriton helveticus. The sequence continues at coordinate 938,340,097 of NC_136068.1, forward strand.
TCTTTACTCCAATAAAAAGTACCATATCACAAATATTGTAACAGGTTTATTTGTTGGCTGCCCGCAGGAGATGTAAGTTTGGGTTATAGTCTTGTGTTGTTAGGACTCGTAACTTTGTTTCAATCTGCGTGACCATATATCCACAGTTGGTGCTTTAAGCCTTTTGGTGCTATTTTTACTAAAATCTTTCATATTGTATATCTCCAGTTATATTGGTTGGATTTTTGTAGTTTCTACCTTGTTTTTTTTAGTACAAATGGTCTTATTTTTCTAACTCTGTTGTGGGGCTCTTTTGTGGTGTGTTGTCACTGTGCTACAGTTTGAAGTGTTGCACAAATACTTTACACATTGCTTCTGTGCTAACTGACTGTTCTGTGGAAAGCTACCAAAGGGTTGAGCACAGGTTAATTTAGAGTATACGTATCATTTAACTGGAAGAAGAATTGTGGTTGCTGCTTGAGAAGAATTTCACCCCCCTCAACTAGTAATCCAGTTTCTTACAGCTACTGAAGCAGATGTTCCTTAACGAACAGGGTAAGGGGGGGTCTGATATGATCACTTGTTAGTAAATCATGTTTTATAGTTTGTTAAACCAAAGTGTAAACTAACTATGAAAAGAACATGAAAGATGGCTTACAGTCAATTTTCCAGTGCTTTTATTCTGCCATTGAGAGTCCCCGCTCTGAAGAAAGTTTGAGAGATGGTCATTGTATCCATACTTTTGCTAACAATATTATATATAGACACAAATATTTATTCACACGTGGGTTCACATGTGCCCCTTAACTGGCATGACACTTTATTTGATATGCAGAGGGAGACAAATAATGCCATACAATATTCAACAGTTAGAATGGGTCACATGCCAATCAACCAGGATCCCAAAATTCAACATCTACAAGATGAAAAATGTCAGTGCTCTATATTGGCAAACACACTACCTCAGGTAAAAAGTTCTGTGGGCCAAAGACACGTGTTTCAGGAACAAATCTCCCATCGTCTTTGACATTCGCTACTGGCTCAGTATCCCACTCTTGTTTGTCTTCTCCATTTCCCTTCCTAGTTTTGGCACCAGAATCTCTATATTCTCTCTCTCTCTCTCTTTCTCTTGATAGCGAGAGAGACACTTCAGGATCCAGCACGATGTGACGCAGCTGTCTCTGACTGCACATCAAAGAAAATCAGTACATACAGGACAGAGTGAATAAGAGGTGATGTTGTGGAAGTGTGGGCATTGTTTAAGCACAGCAGCAAGAGAGTCTCAAGTATGAGCATTGATCAGACCAATCATGGAATTTCTAGGGTGGTGCTGACATATTTTGAAGTAATCAATAACCTTGGTTGTGGAAGGAATCCTGAGTTACTAGAGCTTCCCTCTTTTAAAGAGAAAATAATTTGAATCCCCAATTTCTACAGCATTCAAACAGTCGGCACACATGAATATGTTGTAACCATGCTGATGTATTTGATGTATGAAGACATGCCCCGAGGGGTAACCAAGTAACTCCGATATATACAAAAATCCACACACGAAATTGCAACACACAATATTAAGGCATAAACTCCTTACCTATCCTGTAAGACTCAAAGATGGATGCTCGTGGTCCTGCTATCGTAGCACCAACGCATAACTATAATTGGAAAATGATCACCAGCAAATAAAAAGGGACGTCTGATGCCACTTTGCCACTAAATCAGAGAACATCACAAATACTCATTCAGGATTCACTGCACTGTTTTTACGCCCATGGAACTTGGAGTAGGCCCACAGACACTGTGAGAAGCTGGGTTCAGGAGGAAAACATACGGAGAAACCAGTGAACTGCTAACTACTAAGACTGGTTCTGCATCATTGTCGAGTTTCAACTCCATAGCCCTTAAGCCATTCATCAGGGAGTGGACACATCCCTCTCATTTATCGGCATTTATTAAAAACAACAAAAAGCGATGCATGCAATTGTCTGTGCCATTGTCGTGGTATGGCAGATCCGTAGTGTGAGGAGGTCAGAGGACAAGCACAGGCTGTGCAAAAAGTATGGCGCACAGACTCAAGCAAGGAGCTTGAAACACGTGAGAAGGCAGTGCAAGGAGTCTGAGGTTTATGGACAGACAGTCTTAGAGGCACACCTGGGCTATGGAGAACTTTATCCTTCAAATGCGCAAGCTACGGGCAATGCAAACGATATATGCTTTAAAGTGTAGTAGCTCTGTACCTTTTTGACAAACAAGGGACTGCAACGCAAGTTTTATGTAGGGCACTAGGCTAGAAGAGCTATTCAGTAGGAGACAGGATGTTGCTTGCATCCTGTAAAGAGAAAACCTTGTACTCGAGATCAAATAGGTCAGGGTCCAAGCAGGAAGAAAAGCACTTAACGGAAAGCGGTACCCGGAAGCACAGACACAAACATGCCTTGCCTGGGAGGATTGTGCAGTAACTAAGGAAAAGGACTCGGAGAATATCTGCTTTATTTTTTCAACAGTTGTGTTTTGAGTAGCACAACTCTTATGTTTGAGGGTGCCACTGTGCTTTATAGACAAAGGTAAACAAAACTCACATTTTGTACGCCTACTTGCTTTTTTAGAACTTCGATAATGAATTCACATATGCTAGTTAGATCAAACAATGTATAAGAACTTAGCTCTTGTTGGTATCGAAAAGGCTGAATATGGATGAAACGGCATGAGAGAATTCGAGTAGGCTAGTGTTTACAGTACTCTGCAGTACAAAAACGAATACTTAGAGCAGTGGTCTTCAAACGTATTAATGCTGCACCCCCCCCCCAAAAAAGAAAATAATCTTGCCCCCCTCAATTTATTTGCAATTACTCTGCTAATATTTAAAGATTGCAGTCAAGTTCTGTAACCCATTTTTACACACATTCCCAGTTAGGATATAAATGACAAAAGTTGTTAGTGATGGCCCATTACAAGGTGGCTTACTGCCGCTAAGGGTTTTAACACTTAAAACAAAGCATGAAACTTATCTTGGCCAGAGACTGGTGCCCCACCCGAGACCACTTAAGAGCCCCCCCGCACCCCCAAACTTGAAGATATCTGATTTAGAGGCTAATCCGAAACCTTGGTAAACAGAACCAGCTCATCACTGCTTGCTGAATACAACCTAAGGAAGAACATAACGCTTAATTCAGAATCATATCTACCTCAGACAAAAAAAAGACACAAATCAACATCTACGAACAAGTGACTAAATACAAACTGCCTACTATGCAGGGCTCAGGGGCAAAACATTTGAAAAATGGGAATCACCACACTACACAATATATGAAAACGGTGGAATGCAGGGAGGCAAGATTAGTTATGGAATATTGTTATGGAACATTGTGTATGAGACACCAGAGTTGTAGCTCTATCAAAGGACCCCTAATGACGCTAAGGATGTAGTACTAAAGATGAGGCAATGTGTACAATATGGCATAGGTCATTGCAGCCGCGGCTGGTAGTGGGAGTACCGGCTGGGCGGTGACATGAGGAGGGGGAAGGGCAGGGTGGGGGGTAGTAATGTATGGATTCCGGACCTTAACAGATAAGTAAACATATAAATGAATAAAACGAATTTCGTTGTGCGCACTGCATCACATTTGGTAATGCAGTGCGCGCAACGAAATTCGTTTTATTTATTTCTATGTTTACTTACCTATTAAGGTCCGTAATCCATACATTACTACCCCCCACCCTGCCCCTCCGCACGTAACCGCCCGGCCGGTACTCCCACTACCGGCCGCGGCTGGGTCATTGAGATGAGAGTACCACTGAGGCGACAAAATGCGTCAGGCCTTTCTGGACGAAGCACTACTGATGCAGTTAAGATCAGGCCATTGTCTGAGGGTCACTGTAAATGAAGCACATACGAAAGACGAGACTGCTCTTGGGCCGCAAGGTACAGGTCAGTGTACACCTTGGCTGCTTGGAGTCTACCGATGGGACATGAGTCTTACCCCTTCCTTCACTCCTCCTCCACTCACTGAGGCCTTTGTAATTTCCTGTGGTCTCATATCCTTAAATCATCTCAGAGACTCGCTCATATTTTTAGATCTCACCTGCCAGGCCGTACAAGCTGTCTGATTGTAAAGGGCCTATAGTGAACTTACAATGGGCTTAAAGCCCGCCTGTTGCCATTCATTGGTTTCCTTTAATGTCACTCATTTGCTTCCTTCCTATTTGTTAGTTTGTTGGGACTGCCTCCTCTTTTTGCCTTTGCCCCTCCCGTGGACCACAGCCTCTTTACCATTCTCCTCCCTTCACATTTCAACTGCAGCAGGATAAATGTTTATCCTTAACCAGAGTTTGTGTTGTTTATCTAGAGCTCAGACTACGGTTCACTTTAGCTTCAAACATTTTCTTGTATACATAACACCTTTACCTTGCTGCTTCATTTTTTTTCTGTCTGCAAAACGTTTTAACGTGAACATACATCGACCCATGTTGACATGTTTCTTATCAGCCAGCCGCTGACTACTTTGCTCGTAGGCAGTATTTCAGCGTCTTGCCTCGCTGCACTTTCACCGTTATATTTTCCTTCCAAACCAGACAACAAGCAATGGCACTTTATCATTTCAAATACTTTCATGTCGGCGAAACTCTCACTTGATGCTGATTTGCAATTACATTATTTCTGATCTGCCTAATTATATTTGAGGCAGTCTATTTTCGTGTCAACAGCCCTGTCCTACAATGAATGTTTTACCTTAAACATAACAACATTGCTCCTTCTGACTTCAATCACTTCAGGCAGCCGCAGAGTAACCGTTATAGTATAGTGTATCTTAAATATATTGGCTCCCTGTATGTCAAACTAAATATTTGTTCCTGATCATATGTACTCAGCCCCTCCTCCCTTTTATCTCATCCGTTGGCAGACTAAATATTCATGCTGGTCCAGAAAAGGTTGGCCGAAGTACATATACTGCCTAACTTCATGTATGACGTACGATTAATTGCAGATTTTTAAGTCATAACAACATTTACCTCCCCCTATGGATGCATAACTTACTGCCTATTGACTATGCGCTGTCTCTCACTGCTTTTAATCACTTCATGGCAGCGCATGGGGAAAGATGCTACTACAATTTTTTTTAATGCAGTTTCTACATAACTACCCAAGAAGATGACAAGTATGACATCCACAAAGGCACATAAACACTGGCCTGCAGAAACACATAAAAATAATTAAGAAAAGCATGCTGAAATGCGCATAATAAATCACATCTTCAAACAAAGATCACTTCCTGCCAGACACCCGAATTAACGTATAGATTCTCAAACATATGCACAGTTGCACACATCTACACTGGATCACGCACAATTTTTCAGTGCCTCACATGTCCAGAAATACTGTAAAGTACTACAAAGTCCCAACATTGCATAACAACCCACATACACCACAAGGTATTTATATACCAGACACCAGGTACATGTTTTAAAGCATTTGCTCATGTTACAGGACTTTGTGAGCCGTGCTCTCTCTAAAGTAAGTACAATCTTCAATATTATTCCTTCAATTACTAACTATTGCCTTCACAAAAACTACAGATGGTCACATCAGCTTTTTCATCTGCTCCCCTCACCCTTTTCTTCTGCCTGATCCCCAGTCTTCTTCCTCCTTATTCTCCATGTGTGAGGGGATTCCTCTACTGCTGGTCCACCCCACATTTTTCCCGCTTCATTGCTCACCTTCACGTATGCTCCTATACCACCTCCTGCTCTCCATTTATTTATTTATTTTGAAGGTTTTATATAGCACGAACATGACCCTTGCGGGTATCAGAGCGCCTTACAAGGGAAGAAAGGTGAACTAAAGAACACTGTTTGCCATAATTATGTCTTGCTATACAAGCATCCGTTATGAGGGTTAGATACATTGTTCATGTGAGTTTACTCCATGACCACCGCTCTCGTGTGTCTCGCTCATTGCTCTCCCTTATACTTTTTGACACTCCCATTCCCTGCTCACAAGTTCACTTATATGTTCCACTGAGACCCTAAGCTGTTGCACAGCACCCTCCCCTGAACATTCTCTAACAATTCTCTAGCAAGACGTTTTTCATGAGTCTTCCATTTCCTTACAGGCTACCTTATTTTAAAATTACTAAATAAAAAAAAAAGTAACATTTTTGTTGATATTTTTCATATACCAGTAGCATACCACTGCTTCCTTATTTGATTTAACACCAAGCAAAGGTTGAGGAGAAAAAAATTATAATATTTATTCGAATGGGAAAAGCAAAATATCAACTTTTTTTGAATTGTTACCCTTTTTACATGTGAAATAATGTACTCCTTTGTGAATATATATATAGATGTATTATATGGGATAAAGCTCCTCGTGCAGTAGATGAGTTCCATGATCATATAGAAGAATGAGACCAAAGGCCAACTTCCTTTATAAAGGCTATGGAACTCTGAGGTGAATTGCAATATACAAATCATGTACAGTAGGGGGTACTTTATTTCTTATAATAGTTGGTCCAACCATCACCTATCCCACAAACCCCTGGAGCATGGTGAGAGCATGCTTGCTACATGAGCAATAAAAATAGAATCTTTGGTGCAAGGTTAAACACATCTTAAAATATGTTCGATATTTTCTGCAAAAAGATATTAGAAGCAGTTTAATAAAAGTATTTTCCTTTTGTTTTTAAAGTGTGTACTAAAAACATGTAAAAAAACATGCAGAAAGACTCAAACTTTTCTAGAATTATCCAAGGAGTGCAAAAAATAAACGGGTTGCCTTAATATCTCCTTTCTTTTGTCAATGTTCAGCTAGAAAAAACACAGAAGCAATGTTTAATTTTTCCTTCTTTAACCTGCTGCTTTATTTATGCTCCATGACCAGACCTGTCTTTCCTCTAAACTGCTGGCTCTGGTAGCAGGTATTGTGACATCTGAACACAACTGTAATAAGTTATTACAGTTAAATTCTGACATCATTTTATTATAATCGGGGACTAGTTATAATCGGCGACTGGGTGATGCACCCATTAGCCGATTATAAAGAAATTAGAGACAGGTTTTCTTCTACAGGTATTGCATAATCTCATGAAAAATAATACAATTAACACATTTTAGAATCTGTATTAGTATCAAGACAGAGCAAATTGTACATTTAAGAAAATGTACAATGTTCAGTTAGAAGTAAAATTGCACGTTTAAAAAAGTATCTAATTTGACATCACACAATCTTGACAACACCCACTAACAGACATTTAAACATTCATCTCTGAAAAAATAGTCACGGTGACAACCATGCACTCACTCAATCACTGCACAGCTATTTACACAATTAAATCGCTATTTCACAATGTAAACACATTTACATAATAATCCACTGATAAAATTACACAGCGGGTCCCGCGGTTCTCGCTGAGACCCTCACGACGTTTCCTGGGCTCCTCTTATCTTCACTGTGCAGTCATATTACCCCTGAGAGGCCACATCCTGCAGGGGTTCTCACAACATCATTACGCGCTCCATGTCATCTATGCTCTTTGAAGTTGTCTGATACAGGCCTGCGCTTTCCTGGGGGGCTGCTATTTTTTCAGCATCTGTATGGTTGGTCGCACCTCCTCCAATGAACCCTCGCATCCGTCCCGTGGTCCAGACATCCTGATTCTACTAAGGACCTCAGAAACTCCCGTTAACCAGTTTATCTCCCTCACTGTGGTCCTCACGTCCTGGTGGGACCCTCACACCATCAGCTCGTACACCCAGGACACCCCTTACCTTTCCAGTGCGCTCCGCTCCGTCCGGTTCTTAAGTAGCGCCCAGAGCTGGACTGGAAGCGCTCACCGCAGCCCGACCCGGGCCTGAGAGGATTGCTACAAACACAAGCGGGCGGGGCGAGGTGGAGCAGCGGAGAGTCGCTGTTCCCACAGCTCAGAAGTCGCACACCACGCCCACCCCGAGTCTACCCCGCCTCTATGCAACTAGGCCCAGCCTACGCCAAGCCTCACCTGGTTCTGGCCGGCCTTTCTGTGTGAACGCCCGGCCCGTCCAGATTGTGTGCACGCTGTAAGGCTCTGCTCACCCCCCATCCCTCCTAACCTGAGAACGCCGTGTCTAAGCCCCGCCCTCTTACGCCCAGCTCAAGTTAGACACCGCCTATCCTGTTTTTGCTTGACCTACCCTCTGCACTCATTCAGGCCCTTCCCACGCCTCCTACTCCAGTGCTGCGCGTCGGTTCAGGTCCGTCTTGCGGGACCGACTGCAGCTTAGAACCCTAATGCTTAAACGCGATTTTCTATGTATCTCTTTTCTTCAACTGTTTTTATTTCAATGGGTATTTTCCTGACATTTTGATTCAGTAAATGTTTCTGCAGGGCACTGTATTTCTCAAGTTCAAAGAATTGCATTTTTTTTAATAAAGCTTGAATTTCTTCCGAAGGTTTGCATGGGCAACAGTTACATTGTCCAAGATAACACTCATTTTATTTTTAATTGTAGGCACGGAGATATTAAGTGATTTGTACACAACTATAGGATATCGCGTTGCCACCTGGGCTGGGGGTGAATGGGGGGTGGGGGGGGGGGGGGGGGGTTGAGAGGGGGAGAGAGAGAGACCTCCTTTACACACAAAAAACAAGCATTTGCAATGCAATAGGTCTCGCATTTAAGCGAGGTTAAGCTATTGGCATTGTAAATGACTGCCTATTATTATAACTTTTTAAAACATAAGTAACAGGCACTGTTATTTACTATGCCAATAGCTTAACCTCGCGTAAATGTGAGACCTACTGCATTGCAAATGCTTGCTTAAGTTTAAAACTGAGCGTGGCACCGCTTCAAGGACACATCGCTAGGTTTCTTTTCTGTTTATTTTTTTACTTTAACACTAAGCGCGGTGTCCATGAAGAGGGCGCCGTGCTCACTGTTAAAGTAAAAAAAAAAGAAAGAAACGGAGCGCGGTGTCCCTGGAGTAGGCATGGCACTCATTATGAAAGTTTAAAAAAATAAAAAAAATAAACAGAGCGCTGTGTCGCAGAAGTGACCACTGCGCTCAACATATTTTATTTATTTAAATTTTATTTAATGCGATTTTCTAAAGCGCAAACTTTACCCGAAGGTGTCAGAGCACTTTACATAAGAACCAGTTGCAAAACATAAGGACTTAGAATTACATGCGTTACATAAAAGATACAAACAGAAAAAAATGCAAATGTACAAGATGTGAAGTCACACAAGGAGGAGATACAAAAAGAAAGGAAAATTGAAAATGTACAAGTAGTAAAGCCACTCAAGGACGAGATACAAATGGATATACTCTAAGAGTCACATAGGAATGGTAGGGAGTACAAAGGTCTACTGCATATGCTAGTGATTAGAGTTATCTCTATATACATAGGGGAGGGATACAAGTGGATATACTCTAAGAGTCACATAGGAATGGTAGAGAGTACAAAGGTCTTCTGCATATACTAGTGATTAGAGTTATCTCTATATACATATATATACACATAGTAGATTTTCTCAGGGGAAAAAAAAAATACAGAAAAGCAGAGTTCCATTAAGTGGGGTCGGAGGCGGGATGCAGTCACAGCACCAAGGGAGGGTGGGAGGGATACAAGGGTATGGAGAAAAGGCAAATCAGAAAAGGGAAGAAACATTTGAGGATCGTCAAGGGGGAAACGAGGGAAAAGGGTAAAAGATGAGGGAATGGACAAGATGGTAGGTCGGGGTCCAGAGAAAAGCGGCGGAGAGCAGCAGCAAAATGGCAGCCAGGACAAAAGCAAAAGTAAAGGAGTCCATGAGAGTTCGTGGCGGGAAAGGGACCATCTCCAAAAATGGCTGGATGCACAAAAGTCACCAAAGTCAAGAGTCCAATGAGGAACCCAAAGAGCCCTCTGGTTCGGGCCCTTGTGAGAGCAGTGCTTGCACCTGGTGGTGGAGGGAGTCTGCAGGAGTTGGATGCCGGGTGATTTGTGGTGAGTGTGTGCGCTGTAGCACTGGATTGCGCGCACGGTACTCACGAGCAGCAGGGGCGGCTTGACTCTCCTCCTCACCCGGTGGCCGGTGCCGCAGTCACCTCCGTTTCTGCCCGGGGCCGCCCAGACCTTCATCCTTCGATGGACCACGGCAGGCGCCTCCTGCAGTGAGAGGCCCCCGGCCCAAGGAAGAGGTGTCTGGACGGGAGGTAATGGCCGGCACTGGGGGAGGGGGGGGAGGGAGGATGGGGGGGCGGCTCGGGGTCCCTTCTTGTGATGTCTGTCACCTGGACTATGCGTGTTGGAAAAGAAAGCAGGACGTTGCTGGGGAGGTGCTGCGAGGGCAGACGGTGTGGCTGTGGGAAGGGCCCGGGATCCACACAGGGCAGCGGGTCGTTGTTGTTGGCGTTAGCGGCCCCAGCGGTGCCCCCACCGGCCGCGGGCTCCGACATGCTGCCGCGGAGGCTCAGGTGGGCGCCGGGGGTGGCGTCATGAGGGGCTGAGGTCTGCGGGTGCCCTCCGGTTGGAATCACCCGCTCCTCTCGTGGCGCCGGCCTGGGGGCATCCTTTCCCCGAATTTCGGTGCGGGTGCTGAACCGGGGACCAGCCTACCTGCGGCGGCAGCGGACCAGTGGTGCTCATGAAAGCGCTCTAATGCCTTAAAGGTCAGGTACACGCTATAGAAAACCGCAAATAAGAACAGCGCCAAGACTCTTTGATCTCGCATCAGTCATCACATAACTCTTGGCAAAGTGATATAGATGCCCCAGGGGAAGGGGAAAAGGATTCTCAATTTAGAAGGCCTCAAGGAAGGAGGGGTGCATTGATCCTGTACTCCTGACTGACTTCATGTCCCTTAAGTGTGGCCCGTGGGCCCCCGGGAGAGAGCAGTCTGCAGCGTTTACCAAGGACAATGACACCAGCCAATTAAAAGTTTGGGCGGAGAGTAGGCGGGGTTTACACAGCATACTCGACTACTGCATGCCTCGCAGAGCAAGCAGTGCATGCGCGCTGCCGCTAGGCTCAACCTAAAAATGGTATTTACAATTGACACACATGAGCGTGCTGCAGAGAGGCAAGGATTGGAGGAATATGTTGTATAGAGCAGTGGGAAAAAAGTAGGGGAACTGTGGGCGGAGAATCAGAGGGCTGGAATAACCTGAAGATTGGGTCAGTGGGCGGAGTCAGAGGTGTGGCCAGAAAGAGCGAAACATCCCAATTTTTAGTATTTGTTTGGTATTTCACTGACCAGTTACAGCTTATTACGCTATGTAATTCAACCAGTGGATACACATGTTTATTTAAGTTTAAATATGAATTATTGACATTAAAATACATTCACAAAGTGGGATACATTTCCAATCATAGAATGTCCCAAATATGCTTAAAAGTGGAATCACAAGCCATTTGTATCTGAGCCATGCCGTTTCTGTTATCAGCACTTCTCCCTTTTTCCACAAGAGAAGTTCAAATATGAATGGCAAAATATCCTAGTTTGCAAATGTTTTGAACATAATTATGGCTCTGTCATATTTGCAACATAATACATAATCTACTGTATAATCTGATGTTTTTATCTAAAATATTGTGTATAGTCCCAGCAAAACATAAGGTACTAAAAATGTTACTTGTGTTGCTGCGGAGCGGAGAGCCCTTTGCAAAGACTTCTCACTGATGCATTTGTGTGTTACGCTGGTACTAATGAGACAAAATCTTTGCAGACTGTTAGCATATGTAAACATGTCAAAATAATAAAGTATCAGAAAATGTACCGCATTATGCTGCAGCCTTTTGTTTTGCTGCATAATTTAGTCAGCACTGCAACATAATTTGTCCTCCATTACTGCATAATTCCAGTGGCACTAAAGCAGGCAGCACATGTTAAAACTGTTTGTGCATGAAGCAGAGAGACCATGAAGTTTGTAAACTTAGTTAGATGTGCATGCAAACCCTGCATTGCCTATCCCCGGTGAGTTGCACTAGTACTGCTGAAACAAGGTCAATGGAGGTACTGCTGCTTTGTAGGCCTGTCTGCAAGACCAGAGGTGAACTTACGTATAGATTGTGGGGGCCAGGCCTTCAAGGTCAACCCACACTTTCCACAGCTGGTGTCCACCTGCTGGTGCTAAGACATCAGGGCTTCTACTGTCTAGCGGGTCCTTTTAAGGTCTAGCATAGGAATGGGCTCCCTCGGGAGAGTGGCCTAGTGGACTGGATGTGAAGGCTGAACATAGTTCCACAGTTCCAAATTCAGCAGATCTGACCATAGTGCTAAATCTTCTCTCCACTGAACACCATACTGCCCCACTGAGAGAAACTCGCACTGCCTTCAGCTACAACCCAATTGTGCCCCACTATAAACACCTGGATGTGACTCAATTCAAATTATGTACTAGAGGAGAGTAATACGCTGCATGAAATGTTTTTATTAATAACATCCTGGAAAAAGCAAACACTCATAGGGAATGCAAGATTAAGTAATGCATGTGAAATGTAAGCAGGAACAACATGGTTACATTAACACTTTTATCCTAATTATTCAGATATCAATGAATGTTGTTGCCTGAAAAGTTAAGGGCATGACTACAGGGCCCAGAAAGGACCAGTTCAATGTCCATTGCTTATATCCTTAAAAAACGTAAACATCATGGTTTAAAAAGACCACAAGAGAGCCGCGGTACACATTATGTAAACAAAGAGAAGGAAAACAGCTGATAAGGATCACATTAAATGTTTTGCACTCCACATACGCATCAACCAGGTAGTGCAGTCCCTCCAGGAATGGTGCACTTTCCCACCAGAGTAAAACAATGCTGTTCAAAGAAAGACGAGAAAACCAAAGTAGCACTTTACTGGCAAACTCTGTAAAGTGGCGCTAATGTATTTGCATGTGAATAAAACCAGTCTGGACGCATTGCGACCAATATGGCTTGCTGTATGTAGTTATTTATTTATTTTGCTTATTTTAAACCTTTCTTTCTCTCTGTTCCCAGACTGCATTTTAGAATAGAATAATGTCAGGCAAAGATGACATTTCGAACAAAAGTGTTTCTTTCTTTTTTGGGTCCATTCCACAGGAGAACGAATGCAGGAAAGGAGAGGAAAGAGAGGAAAAGAGCTTTTTGTTAAAGTCATAATTTTTAGCAAGTGAGGAAGAGTGAGACAGAAAGAGAGGGAAGAAGGGGGGAAGCTGCCAGCGGCAGAGCAGAAGTGGCCACTGTCCTTGTCTTCTAGGGCAAGAAGGAAAAGACAGGGTCCTTTTCCTTCTCTGCCCACACACCCTTCTCCGAACAGCCGAGCTTATCTCTCGGCCTGGGCTATTTCGGCCATCCGGCAATGCATTTTTAAAATAAAAAAGTAGCGTTATAGGTTCTATTAAATTGAAAAAGCTGGGGCACACTATGCCCTGCCGATCCCGTCCACTTCGACCACTGGTCAAAATGCTTTAAATACCCACTGACACGCCCCTGAGATACACTCCAACTCCAAAGCTTTCATTCACCCCAGTTTTGTGCAACCACCCACAACATGAACTCAGCTAGACATCTAGAGGTTCATATTATGCACAAGTAGATTAAGTCACATTCAAGGGGAAAAAAAACACAGAAATATAGCATCCATGCCATGACAAGTAAACAGGGACCAGGACTGCACTGCTGACACAATTTGTCTTAAGGGTTTTTAGACACTTTTGAAAACATTAATGCTGCACTGGCTAAGTCCCGGCTGCAGTGGAGCACACTGGCCGGGCTTCAGCTATGTCACTGCTCTTGTTACCAACAGTTTTATGGGACTTCTCACTCTGCCTAGAGCACTGTTAGACCTGGCATCTTTTTGCGTGGTTTCACCAGATGTTTGGCTTCTGAACTCCTGTTTTTGACTGTGTGCTGAACTTGTTTTTTACTGGTTTTAATACTCTGGACACTTTACTACTGCTAATCACTGCTAGAGTGCATGTGCTCTGTGTCTAAAATGTAATGGCATTTGGTTGCACCATGGTTGGCATATTTGATTTACTGAAAAGTCCCCAATACAGTGCACTAAATGTGCCTAGGGACTGTAAATCAGATGCTACTAGTGGGCCTGCAGCACTGATTAAGCCACCCACACGAGTAGCCCTTCCAACCTTTTCTCAGGCCTGCCCTTGCAGAGCATGTGTGTTAAGTTTTAAAAAACTGCCATGCCGACCTGCCAAGTTCACCTACTTACGAGCCCCAAACTTTCCCTTTTATTACATGTAAGGCACCCTTAAGATAGGCCCTAGGTATCCCAATGGGCATGGTACCATGTATTTAAAAGGTAGGACATGTACCTTTGAGTGTTATATGCCCTGGCAGTGAAAAACTGCTAAATTCATTTTTCATGACAGCAAGGCCTATCTTTCCCATAGGTTAGCATTGGAGCTGCCTTACAGTGTATTTTCCAATTGGGAGCGGATGGAAAATTGGATTTTGGTGTCTATGGACTCAATACTTAAAAATGCATCTTTTAATAAAGTTGGCATTTAAATTGCAGGCCTGAAAATGCCACTTTTAGAAAGCTTCACCAGAACAACTAATTACCTAGCCTTCAATTGAACTGCTGCTTTTTACTTAAACAGGCTCAGGCCGTTCAATCATTTCAATGGTCTGTAGTATTTATATACTTATCACTTTATCTCTTTGCATATAAATCATTTGTCTTTTGTGTCAGAATAAGAGATTGACGTCATACTTTCCATCGAAAACATTCATTTAAATCATATTATTACAAAAAACTGTAACAGACAATACAATACATACAACACATTTGTGTAAAATTGGTTACATGCATTATTGAACCAGTCCTTATTCTAAATAAGCAACAACCATTATCCTGATTTGTTTGTCAGGTAATCATTTTTTTTAAATACAAAAGCTGCTAACCACTGGGAACACTATTTAGAGTCATAGGGGCAGAAAGTTATAACAAGCTATTCCCTACAAGTGAATGCAAATCACTTACGTTTTTTGCATGGTGGTGAGTATTACCAACGCATTTTTAGCCCGTTACAATTCTTAGGGTTCTCTTCAGGGCTTAGACTGGGTATAATCTGTAATGTAAGGTCAAACATATTTAATAATTAATGTCAAAACTCTCCTAAATTCATTTTTAGTATTTCTACAATTTTATCGTTCTGGTTATGTCATGTGTGGTACCTTGTAGTGTAGTTCCTATATCCCTAATAGGCTCTGCGCATTGGAATAATATACACTAGAGTTTTGACATAGGACTGAGGTCAGTATGTCTCTATCGAGTACATTAAACTTGAAATTGAAATTGAAATTAAAATATTTATAAAGCGCACGACTACCAGGCGGTTTCTTGGCTAACTTAATTACTTGTGTGTGCCAGCTAACTCAGAGGTCACTAGAAACTTTCTCGAATGAACAAGAAGGGATTAGTTTCTGACAACCACACACACATGACAACTTTGTTTACCTTAGAGTCGGAACAATATCTTTGTGGAAACAATAGATAACCATTTCACTCAATCAATCGTGCATGCTTCGTTTCTACAGAGTTGCATAGAAAGAGATAGATGGGGCATTTCAATAAAAGGGTTTATTGAACAGTCTTATTTCTCATGAAAGAGATATGAACTTCTACAATCGTAAGACAGAATGCGAAGTATAATGTGCACTGCGTTAACAGTAATATAAAATAATACTGTAATAGCATGGTCTGTAGCAATGACATATATAAAAATACATACATAAATAACACAGGCTAAAATACTCAACTGGTGTTTCTAAAATAATCCTACCCCAGTGTACCTAACCTAAGTCTAGTACGAGGGAAGAAGTAGGTGCTGTTTTAGCTATAGTTTAGTTTAGGTGTGCCAAGAATTGCCAAAGGTTTCTCCAGGTTCTAATCAGTTCCATACCTTTAGAAGGAGAGAGGTTGGTATCTCTCTCCCGGGACTCGATCTCTAACACCCCGCAAGGGGAGTCAGAAACACTGGAGCTGGATTCTTGGCGAGGAGGATGACAGTGTCTGGTCAGTGCGTCAGTTGGGGATTTGACTTACTTCGGGACTTGCTCTGGCGGGCCGCGTCGTGCAAGTAGGTATCCGAACCGTGCCGTGCCATAGCAAGTGATGGTATATTTATACCTTGAAGGTGTTTAGGAATGCCAGTATTGATGTAAAAGTCAGGCATAAGAACGTCATGAATGAACCCCTAAGGAATAGATGTTAATGCATAATAAATGAGTGCTTGGAGAAATCAATTTCCAAGCAAGGGGAAGTCCTAAAGGCTTAAGAGTCTGGTTTTCCAAGAACTTGTAGTGACGTAGATGAACGGATGTAAGTAGCCATGTCTTTATTTGGGTAGCATGGAGGGCTGGATTTCTATGCCTAAATAGGGGCAATGTGAATTGTATCTATGTAAGGGCATGAATCGGGAAATTCATACGGAATCTAAATCGATACACAACAACCTGTGGTGGTTTTGCTTTTCCTTTTGCCGCCTGTGTCTTCAATCATGAGAGTTTTGAGTCCTTATTATTAATCTCTCCGTCTAAAATATGGAAGTTGAAGAATTACAGTTTAAGTCCCCATGCTTTGGACTAAATATAGAGCATTTTGTGATCAAATGAGCAAACGCGCAACTTACTTTCTATTGGCGCAAACTGCTGTCTACTTTGGTAACGATTTCACGTAGACATCAATCTAGATGGTTTATAGTATGCTTCCAATGGAATTGTTTGTCATTTCTGTATTTGTTCTAGAATGAAATAGAGCACCAAATATGAGTGTTATGAGGTCCAGACGCTGACCTTTACAATTCCAAACTATGCTCTTATTTACGTTTTCGTTCACTTACTTCCACAAGCTCCTTCCTAACTTGCTTCGTTTGTTACATCCAAACGTCTGAATCAGAGGCTTCTGGTTTCCAAGTAATTTTAACTTGCGTGCTCGCGATGTTTGAAAAATTGCATTCTGGGATTTTGAGTGCATTTTGCACGGAACGGATTTAACAGTTACTTTTGCAGCTTCATTTGTGAAACGAGTTCTAAGTTGGAGGCCTGAACCTTGTTCTTCTGAGGTTAAGTAGAAAGTATACCCCCAATTTCGTTACGTTCTGCCTATTTCTGACATCTCATTCAGGCCATTTACTGTACTGTTGTATTCTAGTATTAAATAAGCTTCTTTTTGCAACAGTGCTGCCTAGGTAGTGTCTCCTCCTCTTAGATTTGGTTTTATGACATATAGAACCGTCCAATGAAATTATTTTTCACTGTGATTGTTTTCAATGAAATGGCTGACATTCGAGGCGGTGACTACCTTTGTTTTTATTCTTGACCGATGTTGCACAATACGTTGTTTTTTTTCTTGATTTGTCATGCCAATATATAGTTTTTTGGTACAAAAGGGGGTGGTGATGGTTCCTTTTGGCCACCACCCCCTTTTGTACCGCTAATATATAGTTTTTGGCATGAGAATATAATAGCATATACCACATTTTTTGTTTTGCAATTAAAGAATTCTTTATGTATCCACTTGCGATTATGGTGTACAAACTCAGCTCCTTCTTTTGTTGTTTCACACACTGAACAATTTCCACCCTTATGGTGGCCCACAATGTGTTTGAAGTTCCATTGTGTTCTTAAATCTTTTTTTTTTGTGGGAGAGGCAATTTCCGCCCCCACTATTTGTTGGTCAATACTGGTATTGTTTTTCATTGCCAACAGTGGTGGTTGTAGTGGATGTTCCAAATTCTGTATGAGATGCCAGTTCTTCAGTATGATTTCCCAAAATTCATTTGTGTGTGGGCCATAAGTGGATACACAACCCAGTTTGTCTACCTGTTGTTTCACTTTTTTTGTCAGGAGGCATTCCCTGGGTGTATACCACGCTCTTTTCATCACATGTTTTAGCAATTATTTAGGGTACTCTAAGTCTTTCAATTGGTCACATAAGGTGCTAACATGTACTTCATAATCTTATTTGCGGGTACAGTCCTGCCTGATCCTCAATAATTGTCCGTAAGGCAAGTTGTCCTTAAGATTTCTAGGATAGCAGCTACTATAATGTAGTATGGTGTTCTTGTCCGTTGGTTTCTTATGCAAGGACGTTGTCAGTTCATTTTGAATCAGTTTTACTTCCACGTTGAGGAATGTTAAACATGTCTCGCTTTTGGTACGAGTGAATTGAATGACAGGGTGTCTGCAATTAAGCCAAACATTGGACCTTTCCAGATCATGTTCTGAGCCATTCCATTGACACCAGATGACATCAATATAGCAGTACCACTGTGTCAGATGTTTGAAATAAGGGTTGTTATTAAAAATCAATTTGTCTTCAAGTGTGGCCATGTACAGTATGGCCTTCTCCCGCAAGAAGGGACATCCCATTGCACTCCCCTTTGTTTGCAAATAGAAAGTATCTTTGAACTTAAAATAGTTCTTCTGGAGTGGAATGGAATTTTCTTACTTTAACCACTCTGTGCCTCTGCCTGTTCCTAGAATACACATCTGGGTCAGGTGACAGTTGAGCTTTGTGCATTCCCTCCAGACAGTCACTCAATGGGACCTGAGGTGTGCCCTGCATATCCTGATGACCCATCACCAGACTGCACTGCGCTAGAGTGAGAGGGAAGTAAGACACTTGCACCTGAATCAGGCTGTGCCTGTCCTCACTCAAAGAGATGCAACCAAGAAATCAATGCATCAACTCCAAAGAGTAATTTTCGAACCAGCGCATCTATGTGAAATCGACACATCACAGCTGCCAGCACCTAAGTCGTGGTTCCTGCTCTCTGAGTGCGCGATGCATTGACCTCGACTTACAAAACAGCCCCAGCATCGCCTTCAGACCAGTGGTTCGACACCGACGCCGCAGAACCAACGCACCACGCTCGTGACATCGACGCATCACCGAGGTTGCATCGCTTTCAGGGACTGAGGTCTTTCACCTGCAACAGATGCATCACATCCTTTGTGCACCTCATTGGCCCCAAGTGCCAAAGCATCAACGACCTTGCAATACCTCCAGAAACAGACGCATCACCTGCATACACGATGCCTCCTCCCCTCTGCACACTGCATCGTCTTTGATTTCCAGCGCATCCAAGGTACTGTCAGCAGGTCTGCGTGACTCCTGTATCCGGCCCACGCTCCATCGTGGTCGGACTAAATTTTTCGATTAGTCCCGGTCAAGTGCAACCAGATAGCCCAAGTTCGAGTTATTGGTTTCTAAGCACTGCATTTTGATTTAATTTTGAAAAATTCATATCTTGACTTGTGTATATTGGACATTTGTTGTTTTGGTCTTGTTTTACTCAGATAAATATTGGCTATTTTTCTAACCTGGTGTGGAGTACTTTTGTGGTCTTTTCACTGTGTTACTGTGTGTATATGCACACAAATACTTTACATATTGCCTCTTTAGTTTAGCCTGACTGCTACGTGTCAAGCTGCAGGAGGGTGAGCACAGGTAAACATTTAGTGTGCACCACTCTTACCCTAACTAGAGTGGTGGTCCCTACTTGGACAGGGTGCATACCTCTGCTAACTAGAGACCCGCTTTCTAACAAGCACTTCATAAGATCAGACATACTCGCCCTGGCTAACACAAGTAGCACTGAGACCAAAGAGAGGCCCTGCCAAGGGCCACACATCTACATTTACCTTCTTTCACCATCCTCTATCTATACCAATGAATTCAAAATTCAGACATGCAGATATTTGTTATCATATCTATATTGAATTTGTATACATGCAATCACAATTTCTTAATTTTTCTGTATTCAGGTAAGTTTTATCACTGTTTCCATAACATAGAAAAAATGACATTTGTGCAAAGTGAAGGATTTTGTTTCAAAGTTATTCTGTATGGCACTAAAATAGATGTTAGTAAAAATCTGTTTAACACACAACTACCAGGTAGTGAACCCTGTATATAGAATATCCACAAGAGTGTGGCCCGAGGAAGACCTTAACAAATTGAGTACCCAAGGGAGATCAAAACACATACGCCTGACGTTGGTGTGTTTGGGTTCAACTATTAAAAGGTATTGAGTCTTTAACTTTGGACTGATGGCCTCAGTAACACCCACACAAAGGGGGCACATATTTCAAAAGATATAATTCAAAAGACTTTATGTTGATTGATCACAACTGGGTCAGATTGTTTAAAAAACATTTTTATGTATGTTGACTATTCATTATCAATTTGGTTACGTATTGTTGTTTTGGTTCTGTTTTTTCATTCAATGTCTTTATTGATTAGGTACTTTATGGTTATAAGGTATCATAAAGTGAGTGCCAAATGTCATGTTATCTGTGTTATGGAAGCAGTGAAAAAAACTGCCTGGGTTCAGAAAAATTAAGAAATTGTGAATGCATGCATATTAATTCAATACAGATATGATGAAAACTGTCAGCTTGTCTGAACTTTGAATAAGATTGGTACAACGGATGGTGAATGAATTTATTTGTGTTACATTAATGACCCCTACCCTCATTCTCCTTAATTGGGTCAAGCCCTGTTTTGTTTAGAAAACACATCTACGCTTAACCGCCTAGATAAAGGAATAGAAGCTAAATATGTGTGACATTGCATTCAAGGGCTGTGATGCGGGGAAATGCATTACAATGTGCTGTATTAATCCTAGATCCGTGACGCTTGGCAGGGCTGGAAAAATGTGCACATTTTGAGTGACATTAGGCACACATGTGTAATAGGTAAACAGCTTTTGGGTAAGATGAGGAGGTACATTTTCTTTGAACTCGAGGCACACCTCAGTGTTCTTTGGAGCATTTATTGACATAACAAATAAATATTCTGCAATTTCTTTGGCCAAACAGTGATATCCTGGGAAAATAAATAGGACACATTCCGTCAGTGCTTCAAGTGAGATGAAAACGGTGGGAGGATCTCCAAAATTGGCCTGGCCGAAGACTGGGAATCCTTATATAATTAAGGGAGTGGCTTGATACATGTAAAGTGACATCCAGTGTTTCAGTAGTGTGTCACCTGGCCAGTATTTGGTGCCTCTCTATGAGTTTTTGCTCTTGTATCCAGATATCTTATATAACCACAACAAATACATATACCTAAAACAAAGATGACCTTTTGGCTTTGCCAATGCTTGTTACCTGTATGAGATAACGAACAACAACGATTTTGTTGGCAATAATTAGAATGTGTAAAGTTTGAAAACATGAGACGGGGGATTAAATAATGCTAAAGTCTGTGAAAGGGGTAGCACCCTTAGGGGTGCCTGAGACACTTCCGTTCTCAGCTTGACACGTTTTTAGGTCTCGCACCTGCGAACCGGATCGCGAAAGCGATCCGTCGCTGCGAGACTTATTGTGATCATTTCAGTTTTCAAGGACTCAAGGGGAACAGACAAGAGACAAGAGAGGTGAACGCGCAGATCTTCAACTTGGATTAGGTCACGCGCATCCACTGTGAACAGCATGTCAGTTTCAGTTTTCCAAGAGCAGTTCTACATTGTTACTTTGTTGCAGTTTAAAAGTTTCGTTTTTGCTTTACTGGTTCAGGGGCAGCTGGCTTTTTGATTACTGCACCCTGCACTCAGCAGCAATGTGCACCCTGAACTCAGCAGAGTGGCGTGCTGGGCTATGGAGCGCTGCGCTGTAGAGTGGAGCGCTGCGCTGTAGAGTAGAGCGCTGCGCTGTAGAGTAGAGCGCTGCGCTGTAGAGTAGAGCGCTGCGCTGTAGAGTAGAGCACTGAATAGTGGAATAGTGCACTGTAAAGTGGAGTGCTGCGCTGTAGAGTAGAAAACTGCGCCGTAGAGTAGAGCACTGCGCTGTAGAGTAGAGCACTGTAGAGTGGAGCGCTGCGCTGTAGAGTGGAGCACTGCGCTGTAGAGTGGAGCGCTGCGATAAAGAGTGGAGCGCTGCGCTGTAGAGTGGAGCGCTGCATAGTGGAATAGTGCACTGTAAAGTGGAGCACTGCGCTGTAGAGTGGAGAGCTGCGCTGTAGAGTGGAGAGCTGCGCTGTAGATTGGAGAGCTGCGCTGTAGAGTGGAGCGCTGCGCTGTAGAGTGGAGCGCTGCGCTGTAGAGTGGAGCGCTGCGCTGTAGAGTGGAGCGCTGTATAGTGGAGTGGTGCGCTGTAGAGTGGAGTGGTGCGCTTTGTGGAGCGCGGCGCTGTAGAGTGGAGCGCTGCGCTGTAGAGTGGAGCGCTGTAGAGTGGAGTGCTGCGCTGTAGAGCGCTGTGCTGCACTGTAGAGTGGAGCGTTGCGCTGTAGAGTGGAGCGCTGTAGAGTGGAGCGCTGCGCTGTAGAGTGGAGCGCTGCGCTGTAGAGTGGAGCGCTGCGCTGTAGAGTGGAGCACTGCGCTGTAGAGTGGAGCGCTGCATAGTGGAATAGTGCACTGTAAAGTGGAGCGCTGCGCTGTAGAGTGGATCGCTGTGCTGTAGAGTGGATCACTGTGCTGTAGAGTGGAGTGCTGCGCTGTAGAGTGGAGCGCTGCGCTGTAGAGTGGAGCGCTAAATAGTGGAATAGTGCTGCGCTGTGGAGCGCTGAGCTGTAGAGTGGAGCGCTGCGCTGTAGAGTGGAGCGCTGCGCTGTAGAGTGGAGCGCTGCGCTGTAGAGTGGAGCGCTGCGCTGTAGAGTGGTGCCCTGCGCTGTAGAGTGGAGCGCTGAATAGTGGAATAGTGCACTGTAAAGTGGAGCGCTGCGCTGTAGAATGGAGCGCTGCGCTGTAGAGTGGAGCGATGCGCTGTAGAGTGGAGCGCTGAATAGTGGAATAGTTCGCTGTAGAGTGCTGCGCTGCAGAGTGGAGTGCTGCGCTGTAGAGTGGAGTGCTGCGCTGTAGAGTGGAGTGCTGCGCTGTAGAGTGGAGCGCTGCGCTGTAGAGTGGAGCGCTGCGCTGTAGAGTAGAGCACTGCGCTGTAGAGTGGAGCGCTGAATAGTGGAATAGTGCACTGTAAAGTGGAGTGCTGCACTGTAAAGTGGAGGAGCGCTGCGCTGTAGAGCGCTGCGCTGTAGAGTAGAGCGCTGCGATGTAGAGTAGAGCGCTGTACAGTGGAGTGGTGCGCTGTAGAGTGGAGCGCTGAATAGTTCACTGTAGAGTGGAGCGCTGCGCTGTAGAGTGGAGCGCTGCGCTGTAGAATGGAGCGCTGCGCTGTAGAGTGGAGCGCTGCGCTGTAGAGTGGAGCGCTGCGCTGTAGAGTGGAGCTCTAAATAGTGGAATAGTGCTGCGCTGTGGAGTGGAGCGCTGCGCTGTAGAGTGGAGCGCTGCGCTGTAGAGTGGAGCGCTGCGCTGTAGAGTGCAGCGCTGCGCTGTAGAGTGCAGCGCTGCGCTGTAGAGTGGAGCGCTGCGCTGTAGAGTGGAGCGCTGAATAGTGGAATAGTTCACTGTAGAGTGGAGCGCTGCGCTGTAGAGTGGAGCGCTGCGCTGTAGAGTGGAGCGCTGCGCTGTAGAGTGGAGCGCTGCGCTGTAGAGTGGAGCAGTTCACTGTAAAGTGGAGTGCTGCACTGTAAAGTGGAGGAGCGCTGCGCTGTAGAGTAGAGCGCAGCGCTGTAGAGTAGAGCGCTGCGCTGTAGAGTAGAGCGCTGCGCTGTATAGTAGAGCGCTGCGCTGTAGAGTAGAGCGCTGTAGAGTAGAGCGCTGCGCTGTAGAGTAGAGCGCTGTATAGTGGAGTGGTGCGCTGTATAGTGGAGTGGTGCGCTTTGTGGAGCGCGGCGCTGTAGAGTGGAGCGCTGTAGAGTGGAGTGCTGCGCTGTAGAGCGCTGCGCTGTAGAGTGGAGCGCTGCGCTGTAGAGTGGAGCGCTGCGCTGTAGAGTGGAGCGCTGCGCAGTAGAGTGGAGCGCTGCGCTGTAGAGTGGAGCGCTGCGCTGTAGAGTGGAGCGCTGCATAGTGGAATAGTGCACTGTAAAGTGGAGCGCTGCGCTGTAGAGTGGAGAGCTGCGCTGTAGAGTGGAGAGCTGCGCTGTAGAGTGGAGAGCTGCGCTGTAGAGTGGAGCGCTGCGCTGTAGAGTGACGCGCTGCGCTGTAGAGTGGAGCGCTGCGCTGTAGAGTGGAGCGCTGTATAGTGGAGTGGTGCGCTGTAGAGTGGAGTGGTGCGCTTTGTGGAGCGCAGCGCTGTAGAGTGGAGCGCTGCGCTGTAGAGTGGAGCGCTGTAGAGTGGAGTGCTGCGCTGTAGAGCGCTGCGCTGTAGAGTGGAGCGTTGCGCTGTAGAGTGGAGCGCTGTAGAGTGGAGCGCTGCGCAGTAGAGCGCTGCGCTGTAGAGTGGAGCGCTGTAGAGTGGAGCGTTGCGCTGTAGAGTGGAGCGCTGCGCTGTAGAGTGGAGCTCTAAATAGTGGAATAGTGCTGCGCTGTGGAGTGGAGCGCTGCGCTGTAGAGTGGAGCGCTGCGCTGTAGAGTGGAGCGCTGCGCTGTAGAGTGCAGCGCTGCGCTGTAGAGTGGAGCGCTGCGCTGTAGAGTGGAGCGCTGCGCTGTAGAGTGGAGCGCTGAATAGTGGAATAGTTCACTGTAGAGTGGAGCGCTGCGCTGTAGAGTGGAGCGCTGCGCTGTAGAGTGGAGCGCTGCGCTGTAGAGTGGAGCGCTGCGCTGTAGAGTGGAGCAGTTCACTGTAAAGTGGAGTGCTGCACTGTAAAGTGGAGGAGCGCTGCGCTGTAGAGTAGAGCACTGCGCTGTAGAGTGGAGTGCTGAATAGTGGAATAGTTCACCGTAAAGTGGAGTGCTGCACTGTAAAGTGGAGGAGCGCTGCGCTGTAGAGTAGAGCGCTGCGCTGTAGAGTAGAGCGCTGCGCTGTAGAGTAGAGCGCTGCGCTGTAGAGTAGAGCGCTGCGCTGTATAGTAGAGCGCTGCGCTGTAGAGTAGAGCGCTGTAGAGTAGAGCGCTGCGCTGTAGAGTAGAGCGCTGTATAGTGGAGTGGTGCGCTGTATAGTGGAGTGGTGCGCTTTGTGGAGCGCGGCGCTGTAGAGTGGAGCGCTGTAGAGTGGAGTGCTGCGCTGTAGAGTGGAGCGCTGCGCTGTAGAGTGGAGCGCTGCGCTGTAGAGTGGAGCGCTGCGCTGTAGAGTGGAGCGCTGCGCTGTAGAGTGGAGCGCTGCGCTGTAGAGTGGAGCGCTGCGCTGTAGAGTGGAGCGCTGCATAGTGGAATAGTGCACTGTAAAGTGGAGCGCTGCGCTGTAGAGTGGAGAGCTGTGCTGTAGAGTGGAGAGCTGCGCTGTAGAGTGGAGAGCTGCGCTGTAGAGTGGAGCGCTGCGCTGTAGAGTGAAGCGCTGCGCTGTAGAGTGGAGCGCTGCGCTGTAGAGTGGAGCGCTGTATAGTGGAGTGGTGCGCTGTAGAGTGGAGTGGTGCGCTTTGTGGAGCGCAGCGCTGTAGAGTGGAGCGCTGCGCTGTAGAGTGGAGCGCTGTAGAGTGGAGTGCTGCGCTGTAGAGCGCTGCGCTGCGCTGTAGAGTGGAGCGTTGCGCTGTAGAGTGGAGCGCTGTAGAGTGGAGCGCTGCGCAGTAGAGCGCTGCGCTGTAGAGTGGAGCGCTGTAGAGTGGAGCGCTGCGCTGTAGAGTGGAGCGCTGCGCTGTAGAGTGGAGCGCTGCGCTGTAGAGTGGAGCGCTGCGCTGTAGAGTGGAGCGCTGCGCTGTAGAGTGGAGCACTGCGCTGTAGAGTGGAGCGCTGCATAATGGAATAGTGCACTGTAAAGTGGAACGCTGCGCTGTAGAGTGGATCGCTGTGCTGTAGAGTGGATCGCTGTGCTGTAGAGTGGAGCGCTGCGCTGTAGAGTGGAGCGCTGCGCTGTAGAGTGGAGCGCTAAATAGTGGAATAGTGCTGCGCTGTGGAGCGCTGAGCTGTAGAGTGGAGCGCTGCGCTGTAGAGTGGAGCGCTGCGCTGTAGAGTGGAGCACTGCGCTGTAGAGTGGAGCGCTGCGCTGTAGAGTGGAGCGCTGCGCTGTAGAGTGGTGCGCTGCGCTGTAGAGTGGAGCGCTGAATAGTGGAATAGTGCACTGTAAAGTGGAGCGCTGCGCTGTAGAATGGAGCGCTGCGCTGTAGAGTGGAGCGATGCGCTGTAGAGTGGAGCGCTGAATAGTGGAATAGTTCGCTGTAGAGTGCTGCGCTGCAGAGTGGAGTGCTGCGCTGTAGAGTGGAGTGCTGCGCTGTAGAGTGGAGTGCTGCGCTGTAGAGTGGAGCGCTGCGCTGTAGAGTGGAGCGCTGCGCTGTAGAGTGGAGCGCTGCGCTGTAGAGTGGAGCGCTGCGCTGTAGAGTGGAGCGCTGAATAGTGGAATAGTTCACTGTAAAGTGGAGCGCTGCGCTGTAGAGTGGAGCGCTGCGCTGTAGAGTGGAGCGCTGCGCTGTAGAGTGGAGCGCTGCACTGTAGAGTGGAGCGCTGAATAGTGGAATAGATCACTGTAAATTGGAGTGCTGCACTGTACAGTGGATTCTAAGTACACAAATTGCCAGCCACACACTTACTCAAATCCTCTATTTTTGAGGGAACAAACCATAAGAGACTTCCTGGTTCGTTCGGGTATATCACTCAAACACTTTTATTATTTATTTGTTTTTTATCTTTTTTAAAGTATTGATGTATGAAAGGGACACCTTATCGTTTGTACACCTTATATACAATTATTTACAATTCGCGATTATTTACAAACACATACACATAACTAGTTGTATTATACAAAGTGAATTGCTCTGATATATATACACTCAAATATTCATACTATGAAGAAAAAATCATCCGTAATTCCATAAAGACCAGAGTCAAAAGTATAAACTTGATGACAATCATAAATCAATGAACTACAGCTGAATGTAGGCAGTTCAAATAAGGAAAAATAGACTCCAAATTAATTCATTCAGTCCATTCAACCAATAAATGGCTAATCTTTTTACGCCAACGCGTTTCGAATCCGGTATGTCAACTCTACGGATTCTCATCAGGGCTCTGTCTTAATACGGGATATCTGCAAGTGTATAAAATAAGACTTGTTTTAGCTACATTTTTGACAGTTGTTTAGCTTCCAACTACATATAACTCGGATTCCTCATATTACCTGTTGAACCAGCAGCCGCCGGTCAAGGGTAAGGTATTAGTTCTGACTGAGTTTCTTTTCTTTTCGGGATCTAAAAACAAACGCAGGTATCATGACCTGTTCTTGCTCACTTTTTAAGACCAGAATGGGGCACATATGTTATTAACATACCTTACTGGATCATGCTCGTGATCCTACGTTTCCACCAAATGGGAGTTAATTTTCAGTCTTGTGTTACAGCCTGAAAATAATGAGAATAACGTTTTACGCGCTTTTTATGCACAGATGGAGAGAGTATGGCACTCGTAGCTCTACTCGGCATACCTGCTCTGAGGGATTCCTCGCTTGGGCTGTTCGTGTTCTAATCGGTTGCAGCGGTAAACGCTTTCTGACCATGTGGGCACCGCTTTCCTCAATCCTTATTGTTTGCGCTCGCTTTCCCTAGAGGAAATGGCAGCGTTTTATTAGGTATCAGGGGCTACTGCAATATTAGTGGCAAATTGAACCCATGTTAGCTCTAGACTTACTTGAAAAAGCTGTGACTCGGCATCTAGCTCTCATTCACTTAGTTTGGCAGCCATGTTGTAACATGGCTTTGGACCTACTTTTAGCTACTTACTTGGCGGCCATCTTAGAGTGGGGTCGCTAAAGAAAGCTCTCATTCACTTAGTTTGGCAGCCATGTTGTAACGTGGTTTTTGACCTACTTGTAGCTACTTGCTCGGCGGCCATCTTAGAGTGGGGTCGCTAGAGAAGGCTATCATTTAGATGTAAAAAAAGGTGAATTTAAATCACATATGAGAACATACGCGCAATTACCATCGGCCCTTTCTTTTAGAGGCACTTTACCAGGTAAAGCTCACACTCTAGATATTTCAGAAAGCGAGTTAAGCCCGCTGAGTGCGCTATTAAACTTAAGTATAAGGTAGGCCTCTTTTTTTAGTAGAAGTTTATCATGGTCGATGGATCTAGACTGTTGCAGAACATATAGAATTGACCACTTTAAGTCATTCTCAGTGTGTTTATTTTCAATCCAATGCTCCACCATAGGTGCTGTAAGCACTTTATTCTTGATTCTAGACTTATGTTGCGATATGCGCATATTCACTTGTTGTGTTGTCTTGCCTATGTAAATCTTATTGCATGGGCAAATGACTACATACACAACATTTCGTGTTTTACAATTTGAGAAACTTAAGTGTTTCCACTTAATGTTCCCATGTTGGAATTCCTTCCCTTCCACAGTAGTCCCACAGGCCACGCATGTCCCACATTTATGATGTCCCTCAATAAGGTGTACAAACGATAAGGTGTCCCTTTCATACATCAATACTTTAAAAAAGACAAAAAACAAATAAATAATAAAAGGGTTTGAGTGATATACCCGAACGAACCAGGAAGTCTCTTATGGTTTGTTCCCTCAAAAATAGAGGATTTGAGTAAGTGTGTGGCTGGCAATTTGTGTACTTAGAATTTATATTAATGGTCCAGCTAGCCCCACGTCCCTGGACCTGACTCCCCCATTCTTCCAGCACTGTACAGTGGAGCACTGCGCTGTAGAGTGGAGCGCGCTGTAGAGTGGAGCGCTGCGCTGTAGAGTGGAGCGCTGTAGAGTGGAGCGCTGCGCTGTAGAGTGGAGCGCTGCGCTGTAGAGTGGAGCGCTGCATAGTTGAATAGTGCACTGTAAAGTGGAGTGCTGCGCTGTAGTGTAGCGCTGCGCTGTGGAGTAGAGCGCTGAATAGTGGAATAGTGCGCTGAATAGTGGAATAGTGCGCTGTAGAGTGGAGCGCTGCGCTGTAGAGTGGAGCGCTGCGCTGTAGAGTGGAGCGCTGCGCTGTAGAGTGGAGCGCTGCGCTGTAGAGTGGAGCGCTGCGCTGTAGAGTGGAGCGCTGCATAGTGGAATAGTGCACTGTAAAGTGGAGCGCTGCGCTGTAGAGTGGAGAGCTGTGCTGTAGAGTGGAGAGCTGCGCTGTAGAGTGGAGAGCTGCGCTGTAGAGTGGAGCGCTGCGCTGTAGAGTGAAGCGCTGCGCTGTAGAGTGGAGCGCTGCGCTGTAGAGTGGAGCGCTGTATAGTGGAGTGGTGCGCTGTAGAGTGGAGTGGTGCGCTTTGTGGAGCGCAGCGCTGTAGAGTGGAGCGCTGCGCTGTAGAGTGGAGCGCTGTAGAGTGGAGTGCTGCGCTGTAGAGCGCTGCGCTGCGCTGTAGAGTGGAGCGTTGCGCTGTAGAGTGGAGCGCTGTAGAGTGGAGCGCTGCGCAGTAGAGCGCTGCGCTGTAGAGTGGAGCGCTGTAGAGTGGAGCGCTGCGCTGTAGAGTGGAGCGCTGCGCTGTAGAGTGGAGCGCTGCGCTGTAGAGTGGAGCGCTGCGCTGTAGAGTGGAGCGCTGCGCTGTAGAGTGGAGCACTGCGCTGTAGAGTGGAGCGCTGCATAATGGAATAGTGCACTGTAAAGTGGAACGCTGCGCTGTAGAGTGGATCGCTGTGCTGTAGAGTGGATCGCTGTGCTGTAGAGTGGAGCGCTGCGCTGTAGAGTGGAGCGCTGCGCTGTAGAGTGGAGCGCTAAATAGTGGAATAGTGCTGCGCTGTGGAGCGCTGAGCTGTAGAGTGGAGCGCTGCGCTGTAGAGTGGAGCGCTGCGCTGTAGAGTGGAGCACTGCGCTGTAGAGTGGAGCGCTGCGCTGTAGAGTGGAGCGCTGCGCTGTAGAGTGGTGCGCTGCGCTGTAGAGTGGAGCGCTGAATAGTGGAATAGTGCACTGTAAAGTGGAGCGCTGCGCTGTAGAATGGAGCGCTGCGCTGTAGAGTGGAGCGATGCGCTGTAGAGTGGAGCGCTGAATAGTGGAATAGTTCGCTGTAGAGTGCTGCGCTGCAGAGTGGAGTGCTGCGCTGTAGAGTGGAGTGCTGCGCTGTAGAGTGGAGTGCTGCGCTGTAGAGTGGAGCGCTGCGCTGTAGAGTGGAGCGCTGCGCTGTAGAGTGGAGCGCTGCGCTGTAGAGTGGAGCGCTGCGCTGTAGAGTGGAGCGCTGAATAGTGGAATAGTTCACTGTAAAGTGGAGCGCTGCGCTGTAGAGTGGAGCGCTGCGCTGTAGAGTGGAGCGCTGCGCTGTAGAGTGGAGCGCTGCACTGTAGAGTGGAGCGCTGAATAGTGGAATAGATCACTGTAAATTGGAGTGCTGCACTGTACAGTGGATTCTAAGTACACAAATTGCCAGCCACACACTTACTCAAATCCTCTATTTTTGAGGGAACAAACCATAAGAGACTTCCTGGTTCGTTCGGGTATATCACTCAAACACTTTTATTATTTATTTGTTTTTTGTCTTTTTTAAAGTATTGATGTATGAAAGGGACACCTTATCGTTTGTACACCTTATATACAATTATTTACAATTCGCGATTATTTACAAACACATACACATAACTAGTTGTATTATACAAAGTGAATTGCTCTGATATATATACACTCAAATATTCATACTATGAAGAAAAAATCATCCGTAATTCCATAAAGACCAGAGTCAAAAGTATAAACTTGATGACAATCATAAATCAATGAACTACAGCTGAATGTAGGCAGTTCAAATAAGGAAAAATAGACTCCAAATTAATTCATTCAGTCCATTCAACCAATAAATGGCTAATCTTTTTACGCCAACGCGTTTCGAATCCGGTATGTCAACTCTACGGATTCTCATCAGGGCTCTGTCTTAATACGGGATATCTGCAAGTGTATAAAATAAGACTTGTTTTAGCTACATTTTTGACAGTTGTTTAGCTTCCAACTACATATAACTCGGATTCCTCATATTACCTGTTGAACCAGCAGCCGCCGGTCAAGGGTAAGGTATTAGTTCTGACTGAGTTTCTTTTCTTTTCGGGATCTAAAAACAAACGCAGGTATCATGACCTGTTCTTGCTCACTTTTTAAGACCAGAATGGGGCACATATGTTATTAACATACCTTACTGGATCATGCTCGTGATCCTACGTTTCCACCAAATGGGAGTTAATTTTCAGTCTTGTGTTACAGCCTGAAAATAATGAGAATAACGTTTTACGCGCTTTTTATGCACAGATGGAGAGAGTATGGCACTCGTAGCTCTACTCGGCATACCTGCTCTGAGGGATTCCTCGCTTGGGCTGTTCGTGTTCTAATCGGTTGCAGCGGTAAACGCTTTCTGACCATGTGGGCACCGCTTTCCTCAATCCTTATTGTTTGCGCTCGCTTTCCCTAGAGGAAATGGCAGCGTTTTATTAGGTATCAGGGGCTACTGCAATATTAGTGGCAAATTGAACCCATGTTAGCTCTAGACTTACTTGAAAAAGCTGTGACTCGGCATCTAGCTCTCATTCACTTAGTTTGGCAGCCATGTTGTAACATGGCTTTGGACCTACTTTTAGCTACTTACTTGGCGGCCATCTTAGAGTGGGGTCGCTAAAGAAAGCTCTCATTCACTTAGTTTGGCAGCCATGTTGTAACGTGGTTTTTGACCTACTTGTAGCTACTTGCTCGGCGGCCATCTTAGAGTGGGGTCGCTAGAGAAGGCTATCATTTAGATGTAAAAAAAGGTGAATTTAAATCACATATGAGAACATACGCGCAATTACCATCGGCCCTTTCTTTTAGAGGCACTTTACCAGGTAAAGCTCACACTCTAGATATTTCAGAAAGCGAGTTAAGCCCGCTGAGTGCGCTATTAAACTTAAGTATAAGGTAGGCCTCTTTTTTTAGTAGAAGTTTATCATGGTCGATGGATCTAGACTGTTGCAGAACATATAGAATTGACCACTTTAAGTCATTCTCAGTGTGTTTATTTTCAATCCAATGCTCCACCATAGGTGCTGTAAGCACTTTATTCTTGATTCTAGACTTATGTTGCGATATGCGCATATTCACTTGTTGTGTTGTCTTGCCTATGTAAATCTTATTGCATGGGCAAATGACTACATACACAACATTTCGTGTTTTACAATTTGAGAAACTTAAGTGTTTCCACTTAATGTTCCCATGTTGGAATTCCTTCCCTTCCACAGTAGTCCCACAGGCCACGCATGTCCCACATTTATGATGTCCCTCAATAAGGTGTACAAACGATAAGGTGTCCCTTTCATACATCAATACTTTAAAAAAGACAAAAAACAAATAAATAATAAAAGGGTTTGAGTGATATACCCGAACGAACCAGGAAGTCTCTTATGGTTTGTTCCCTCAAAAATAGAGGATTTGAGTAAGTGTGTGGCTGGCAATTTGTGTACTTAGAATTTATATTAATGGTCCAGCTAGCCCCACGTCCCTGGACCTGACTCCCCCATTCTTCCAGCACTGTACAGTGGAGCACTGCGCTGTAGAGTGGAGCGCGCTGTAGAGTGGAGCGCTGCGCTGTAGAGTGGAGCGCTGTAGAGTGGAGCGCTGCGCTGTAGAGTGGAGCGCTGCGCTGTAGAGTGGAGCGCTGCATAGTTGAATAGTGCACTGTAAAGTGGAGTGCTGCGCTGTAGTGTAGCGCTGCGCTGTGGAGTAGAGCGCTGAATAGTGGAATAGTGCGCTGAATAGTGGAATAGTGCGCTGTAGAGTGGAGCGCTGCGCTGTAGAGTGGAGCGCTGCGCTGTAGAGTGGAGCGCTGCGCTGTAGAGTGGAGCGCTGCGCTGTAGAGTGGAGCGCTGCGCTGTAGAGTGGAGCGCTGCATAGTGGAATAGTGCACTGTAAAGTGGAGCGCTGCGCTGTAGAGTGGAGAGCTGTGCTGTAGAGTGGAGAGCTGCGCTGTAGAGTGGAGAGCTGCGCTGTAGAGTGGAGCGCTGCGCTGTAGAGTGAAGCGCTGCGCTGTAGAGTGGAGCGCTGCGCTGTAGAGTGGAGCGCTGTATAGTGGAGTGGTGCGCTGTAGAGTGGAGTGGTGCGCTTTGTGGAGCGCAGCGCTGTAGAGTGGAGCGCTGCGCTGTAGAGTGGAGCGCTGTAGAGTGGAGTGCTGCGCTGTAGAGCGCTGCGCTGCGCTGTAGAGTGGAGCGTTGCGCTGTAGAGTGGAGCGCTGTAGAGTGGAGCGCTGCGCAGTAGAGCGCTGCGCTGTAGAGTGGAGCGCTGTAGAGTGGAGCGCTGCGCTGTAGAGTGGAGCGCTGCGCTGTAGAGTGGAGCGCTGCGCTGTAGAGTGGAGCGCTGCGCTGTAGAGTGGAGCGCTGCGCTGTAGAGTGGAGCACTGCGCTGTAGAGTGGAGCGCTGCATAATGGAATAGTGCACTGTAAAGTGGAACGCTGCGCTGTAGAGTGGATCGCTGTGCTGTAGAGTGGATCGCTGTGCTGTAGAGTGGAGCGCTGCGCTGTAGAGTGGAGCGCTGCGCTGTAGAGTGGAGCGCTAAATAGTGGAATAGTGCTGCGCTGTGGAGCGCTGAGCTGTAGAGTGGAGCGCTGCGCTGTAGAGTGGAGCGCTGCGCTGTAGAGTGGAGCACTGCGCTGTAGAGTGGAGCGCTGCGCTGTAGAGTGGAGCGCTGCGCTGTAGAGTGGTGCGCTGCGCTGTAGAGTGGAGCGCTGAATAGTGGAATAGTGCACTGTAAAGTGGAGCGCTGCGCTGTAGAATGGAGCGCTGCGCTGTAGAGTGGAGCGATGCGCTGTAGAGTGGAGCGCTGAATAGTGGAATAGTTCGCTGTAGAGTGCTGCGCTGCAGAGTGGAGTGCTGCGCTGTAGAGTGGAGTGCTGCGCTGTAGAGTGGAGTGCTGCGCTGTAGAGTGGAGCGCTGCGCTGTAGAGTGGAGCGCTGCGCTGTAGAGTGGAGCGCTGCGCTGTAGAGTGGAGCGCTGCGCTGTAGAGTGGAGCGCTGAATAGTGGAATAGTTCACTGTAAAGTGGAGCGCTGCGCTGTAGAGTGGAGCGCTGCGCTGTAGAGTGGAGCGCTGCGCTGTAGAGTGGAGCGCTGCACTGTAGAGTGGAGCGCTGAATAGTGGAATAGATCACTGTAAATTGGAGTGCTGCACTGTACAGTGGATTCTAAGTACACAAATTGCCAGCCACACACTTACTCAAATCCTCTATTTTTGAGGGAACAAACCATAAGAGACTTCCTGGTTCGTTCGGGTATATCACTCAAACACTTTTATTATTTATTTGTTTTTTGTCTTTTTTAAAGTATTGATGTATGAAAGGGACACCTTATCGTTTGTACACCTTATATACAATTATTTACAATTCGCGATTATTTACAAACACATACACATAACTAGTTGTATTATACAAAGTGAATTGCTCTGATATATATACACTCAAATATTCATACTATGAAGAAAAAATCATCCGTAATTCCATAAAGACCAGAGTCAAAAGTATAAACTTGATGACAATCATAAATCAATGAACTACAGCTGAATGTAGGCAGTTCAAATAAGGAAAAATAGACTCCAAATTAATTCATTCAGTCCATTCAACCAATAAATGGCTAATCTTTTTACGCCAACGCGTTTCGAATCCGGTATGTCAACTCTACGGATTCTCATCAGGGCTCTGTCTTAATACGGGATATCTGCAAGTGTATAAAATAAGACTTGTTTTAGCTACATTTTTGACAGTTGTTTAGCTTCCAACTACATATAACTCGGATTCCTCATATTACCTGTTGAACCAGCAGCCGCCGGTCAAGGGTAAGGTATTAGTTCTGACTGAGTTTCTTTTCTTTTCGGGATCTAAAAACAAACGCAGGTATCATGACCTGTTCTTGCTCACTTTTTAAGACCAGAATGGGGCACATATGTTATTAACATACCTTACTGGATCATGCTCGTGATCCTACGTTTCCACCAAATGGGAGTTAATTTTCAGTCTTGTGTTACAGCCTGAAAATAATGAGAATAACGTTTTACGCGCTTTTTATGCACAGATGGAGAGAGTATGGCACTCGTAGCTCTACTCGGCATACCTGCTCTGAGGGATTCCTCGCTTGGGCTGTTCGTGTTCTAATCGGTTGCAGCGGTAAACGCTTTCTGACCATGTGGGCACCGCTTTCCTCAATCCTTATTGTTTGCGCTCGCTTTCCCTAGAGGAAATGGCAGCGTTTTATTAGGTATCAGGGGCTACTGCAATATTAGTGGCAAATTGAACCCATGTTAGCTCTAGACTTACTTGAAAAAGCTGTGACTCGGCATCTAGCTCTCATTCACTTAGTTTGGCAGCCATGTTGTAACATGGCTTTGGACCTACTTTTAGCTACTTACTTGGCGGCCATCTTAGAGTGGGGTCGCTAAAGAAAGCTCTCATTCACTTAGTTTGGCAGCCATGTTGTAACGTGGTTTTTGACCTACTTGTAGCTACTTGCTCGGCGGCCATCTTAGAGTGGGGTCGCTAGAGAAGGCTATCATTTAGATGTAAAAAAAGGTGAATTTAAATCACATATGAGAACATACGCGCAATTACCATCGGCCCTTTCTTTTAGAGGCACTTTACCAGGTAAAGCTCACACTCTAGATATTTCAGAAAGCGAGTTAAGCCCGCTGAGTGCGCTATTAAACTTAAGTATAAGGTAGGCCTCTTTTTTTAGTAGAAGTTTATCATGGTCGATGGATCTAGACTGTTGCAGAACATATAGAATTGACCACTTTAAGTCATTCTCAGTGTGTTTATTTTCAATCCAATGCTCCACCATAGGTGCTGTAAGCACTTTATTCTTGATTCTAGACTTATGTTGCGATATGCGCATATTCACTTGTTGTGTTGTCTTGCCTATGTAAATCTTATTGCATGGGCAAATGACTACATACACAACATTTCGTGTTTTACAATTTGAGAAACTTAAGTGTTTCCACTTAATGTTCCCATGTTGGAATTCCTTCCCTTCCACAGTAGTCCCACAGGCCACGCATGTCCCACATTTATGATGTCCCTCAATAAGGTGTACAAACGATAAGGTGTCCCTTTCATACATCAATACTTTAAAAAAGACAAAAAACAAATAAATAATAAAAGGGTTTGAGTGATATACCCGAACGAACCAGGAAGTCTCTTATGGTTTGTTCCCTCAAAAATAGAGGATTTGAGTAAGTGTGTGGCTGGCAATTTGTGTACTTAGAATTTATATTAATGGTCCAGCTAGCCCCACGTCCCTGGACCTGACTCCCCCATTCTTCCAGCACTGTACAGTGGAGCACTGCGCTGTAGAGTGGAGCGCGCTGTAGAGTGGAGCGCTGCGCTGTAGAGTGGAGCGCTGTAGAGTGGAGCGCTGCGCTGTAGAGTGGAGCGCTGCGCTGTAGAGTGGAGCGCTGCATAGTTGAATAGTGCACTGTAAAGTGGAGTGCTGCGCTGTAGTGTAGCGCTGCGCTGTGGAGTAGAGCGCTGAATAGTGGAATAGTGCGCTGAATAGTGGAATAGTGCGCTGTAGAGTGGAGCGCTGCGCTGTAGAGTGGAGCGCTGCGCTGTAGAGTGGAGCGCTGCGCTGTAGAGTGGAGCGCTGCGCTGTAGAGTGGAGCGCTGCGCTGTAGAGTGGAGCGCTGCAGAGTGGAGCGCTGCATTTAATTTAATTTAATTTAATTTAAAGGAGTTTGTAAAGCGCCTGGTGACGCCTCCCGGCGTGTCCCCGCGCTGTGGAGAGAGCATATTAGAAGGAAAGAGAGAGCGCAATCACAAAGTAAAGAGGCAAGTTTTCAACTTCTTTCTAAAAGAGGACTCATTAATCTCTAGCCTGGTATCCAGAGGCAGGAGGTTCCAGTGCCTAGCCGCTAAAGTGCGGAATGATCTACCTCCCATTCTAGCTTTTTTGGGGCAGGCAGTTCTGAGCAGACCTATTCCTTTGGATCTGAGTGGTCTGTTGGGTTCATACAAGGATGCCAGATCCGACATATAGGCCGGTGCTCTGTGATGGATTATCCTATGGCACCATAGCATAGCTTTAAAAACTATCCTCTTACTAATAGGTAGCCAATGGAGGGCTGCCAGAGAGGGTCGTGAGGGGGCTCTGCGGGGAAGCCTTAACACCAGGCGTGCTGCCGAATTTTGTAGAACCTGTAGTTTCTTGATGTTTTTCTCCGATGTGCCCAGGAGCAGTACATTCCCGTAATCAATGCGGGAAGTTATTAATGCCTGCATCATGGTACGTCTGGAGTTAAGAGGTAACAGGTCAAGGGTGCGATTGAGCGTTTTCATCACCCCAAAGCATTTGCCTACAGTTTTCTTTATGTGGCTATCAAAGGACAGCTTGTTGTCAACCCAGACGCCTAGATTCTTCGCCTCTCGGTTAGGAGGAGGCAGAGGACCCAAGCAACTGGGCCACCATTCTGCTGTCCATTTGGCCTCATTGCCTCCAATGATGAGGACCTCCGTTTTTGTACCGTTCAGTTTTAAACAATGCTCTGTCATCCAAGTGGCCAGCTTAGTCATGCAGGCATTAAAGTTATCAGCTTCCATGGACGGGGCTTGGGTCAGAGATATAAAAAGTTGCGTATCGTAGGCGTAAGAGACAAGCTCCACGCCGAACGATTGCACCACCTCTGCCAGGGGGGCCATGTACAGATTGAACAGGGTGGGACTCAGGGCCGAGCCCTGAGGTACCCCCTGTTCAAGCAGCACCCTATCTGAGAGGGAAGTCCCTCTTTGGACTTGAAAGCTCCTATTGATCAAAAATGCTTTCAGCCATCCCAGTGCCTTATTAGTGACTCCAGCTTTGTTTAGACACTGTAGCAAGATGGAGTGTGCTACAGTGTCAAACGCGGCACTGAGATCGAGCATGATGAGGGCCATAGTCTTGCCCCCGTCTGCTCCCTCTCGTAAGGTTTCCGTGGCCCTCAGGAGAGCTGTCTCCGTAGAGAAACCAGATCTGAAACCCGACTGGGACTTATGGAAGACATTATGGGCCTCAAGGTGTTCCATGAGTTGATTGTTGGCAATTTTCTCAGCTAGCTTAGCCACATAAGGTAGCAAGGATATTGGCCGGAGGTTATCCATTGTGTCTTGGCTGATATTCGGCTTTTTTTTAATCGGTAACACTACTGCCTGTTTCCATTCCGCCGGCAAACAAGCAGTGAAGAAGGAGATCTGCAGTAAGTGTCTGAAGTGAGGTTCTAATGCAGGGAAAGCTTCAGCTAAGATTTTAGGAGGCGCCGGGTCTCGGGGAGACCCCGATTTGATTTTATTGCACAATTTAGACAGGACTTCATAAGGGGGAACTTCAAAAGATTTTAGGCACTCAGGTGTATTTACACGGTTGTCATTTTCAGTAAAGTCCGTGGCCGGCTCTGGCTGATTGGAGAAACTTGTATAGATTTTATTAATTTTGCCTGAAAAGTATTGTGCAATTTTATTACAAGATTCCACAGAATCATTTTGGGCGGAGGAAGTCACATCCACTATAGATATTTCTTTATATATCTGAAACAGTTCCCTAGAGGAGTTGCCTGCTTCCATGATACGAGTATGATAGTGTTCTGCCTTGGCCAGACGTACTGATTTATAGTATTCTCTCTGTGCTGCTTTATACTGCATTTTAGTATCTGCACAGAAGTTCTGGCGCCAAGCTCTCTCAAGTTTTTTACATGCCGTCTTCAAAGTTTGCAGTGCTTGGCCAAACCAGGGAGCAGCTTTTTTTGATCTCCTGACATTGGTCAGGGTGCGACTGGGGGCAGTAATGTCAAGAGCCTTAGTGACGATATTATTTAAGTTCTTGTTAGCTGCCTCACAGTCGTCCCCTTTAGGAGGGCCTTCGTCCTGGGCAATTTGAATGAAAGAATCTAATGAAAAGTTCTTCCATTTTCTGCGTTTATATCGCAGGGATTGACGTCGGAAATGCTCGGTTTTGTCAAGTTGAACCGTGATGGGGATGATATAATGATCCGACCAGGGTATGGGTATAGGATCTGAGGTGTAAACTCCCTGCCAGTTCCCAAAGATGGGGTCTAATAAATGCCCTAATTGATGTGACGGTTCTTTGTTTTTTATTTCGAGCTGTACCGAAAGAAGTTCCATTCGAATATCAGTAGCGTCCTTGTCTAAGGGATCTTCAAAATGAGCATTGAGATCTCCTAGCACTAATACTCTGGATTTCCTAAGTGCTAAATGAGTAATAGCTTCCATTAGGGTAGACGTGAAGTCATACAGTCTACCAGGTGGTCGATATATCAAGATGCCTGATATAGAATGGTTGGGACCGGTGTTGATTGTAAACGATCCGGCTTCACTGTGATCAACCTGTATGTACGATAGGGAGCAGACTAGAGGGGCTTTCGTAGCTATGGCAATGCCGCCTCCTCTACCGTCTTTCCTATCCAATCTAGAAAGGGAGTAGCCGTGGGGCATGGCCTGGATAATGTCCGGGTCTGAGTAATCATCTAGCCAGGTTTCCGTCAGGAAAAGGATGTTAAGGTTTTGGTCCTCAAGTAGATGGAAAATTTCTAGGGCATGCTTGCGTAGAGATCTACAATTAAGTAAAGCTGCTTTGATGGTAGGACCCGTACTAGTGGCTGGGACTTGCAAGATGGGTTCAAAGCTGCACCTCATACATTTTGTTAGCGACTGGGCAGGCATGAAGTGTTTACAAGCGGCAAGCGTGTCAGGTTGTAGTGCAAGCAAAGCATGTCTGCCATACCTTATGGTAGTTTGAGTCGATATGCCAGGGTCCATAGCCCCGCGCCCCGTCCGGCCGCGGACGGGCGCAGACGGGCTGGACTTTGGGTCGACTTCGGCGCGCTTCCGGCGCGCCCGCTGCACGCGTCCGCTGCGCGGTCGCTGCCCCAAGTACATTTATGCTGGAGGGAGGGGTCGTTAGAGCGCTGACCTCTGCTCCCTGAGCCCGGATGTGCAAGGCTCCTCCTCTCCCTCCGCATCAAACGCCCATGATTGGACGCGGCGGACCGGGGCGGGAGTAGGAGAGAAACTAAGCAGACAAGGTAAATGCAATGATTCACAGTAAATGTGTCCGATTAACCCACACTGAACGTTTTTAAAAAGATAGCCTCAATTGCTACATTAAAAACTTTCGCTATTACAACAGCGCGAGCAGTGCAGTAAAAAGCAGTTGTGAGCGCTGAGTGAATGGAGGCTGCCTCTGCCACCGGCAACACTCTTCTCCACAGCGCGCACCTGTTTCTGCTGACCTAAATAAACTTTTCGCCTTCAGCGTCACTAGAGCGCTGACCTCTGCTCCCTGAGCCCGGATGTGCAAGGCTCCTCCTGCATAGTGGAATAGTGCACTGTAAAGTGTAGCGCTGCGCTGTAGTGTAGCGCTGCGTTGTAGAGTGGAGCGCTGAGCTGTAGAGCGCTGCGCTGTAGAGTGGAGCGCTGCTCTGTAGAGTGGAGCGCTGCGCTGTAGAGTGGAGCGCTGAGCTGTAGAGCGCTGCGCTGTAGAGTGGAGCGCTGAGCTGTAGAGCGCCGCGCTGTAGAGTGGAGCGCTGCGCTGTAGAGTGGAGCGCTGCGCTGTAGAGTGGAGCGCTGCGCTGTAGAGTGGAGCGCTGCGCTGTAGAGTGGAGCGCTGCGCTGTAGAGTGGAGCGCTGCGCTGTAGAGTGGAGCGCTGCATAGTTGAATAGTGCACTGTAAAGTGGAGCGCTGCGCTGCAGTGTAACGCTGCGCTGCAGAGTGTAGCTCTGCGCTGCAGAGTGTAGCGCTGCGCTGCAGAGTGTAGCGCTGCGGAGTGTAGCGCTGCGCTGCAGAGTGTAGCGCTGCATAGTGGAATAGTGCACTGTAAAGTGGAGTGCTGCGCTGTAGTGTAGCGCTGCGCTTTAGAGTGGAGCGCTGAAGAGTGGAGCGCTGCGCTGTAGAGTGGAGCGCTGCATAGTTGAATAGTGCACTGTAAAGTGGAATGCTGTGCTGTAGTGTAGCGCTGCGCTGTAGTGTAGCGCTGCGCTGTAGAGTGTAGCGCTGCTCTGTAGAGTGGAGCGCTGTAGAGTGGAATGGTGCGCATTGTGGAGCGCTGCGCTGTAGAGTGGAGCGCTGTGCTCTACAGCGCAGCGCTCCACTCTACAGCGCAGCGCTCCACTCTACAGCGCAGCGCTCCACTCTACAGCGCAGCGCTCCACTCTACAGCGCAGCGCTCCACTCTACAGCGCTCCACGCTACAGCGCTCCACACTACAGCGCAGCGCTCCACAGCCCAACGCGCCACTCTACAGCGCAGCGCGCCACTCTACAGCGCAGCACTCCAATCTACAGCGCAGCACTCCACAGTCCAGCACTCCACTCACCAGCGCAGCGCTCCACGCTACAGCGCAGCGCTCCACAGCCCAACGCGCCACTCTACAGCGCAGCGCGCCAGCACAGCGCTCCACTCTACAGCGCAGCACTTCACAGTCCAGCACTCCAATCTACAGCGCAGCACTTCACAGCGCAGTGCTCCACTCTACAGCGCAGCGCTCCACTCTACAGCGCAGCGCTCCACTCTACAGCGCAGCGCTCCACTCTACAGCGCAGCGCTCCACTCTACAGCGCAGCGCTCCACTCTACAGCGCTCCACTCTACAGCGCTCCACTCTACAGCGCTCCACTCTACAGCGCTCCACTCTACAGCGCTCCACTCTACAGCACTCCACTCTACAGCGCTCCACTCTACAGCACAACTATTTTATAAATACACATTTATTATGTACTTAGAACACTTTAAAACGGCCAACTAACTAAAGCAATACAAAACAAATCTAACAGCACATTACCATTATTTTGATATATACCTTAAAGTAAAATACTATATACACAGCTACTTTAGTATTTTACCACTAACATTGCGTTTTAAAATATTGCACTTTCAATATTAACATACCATATAAAACATTATTACAATACAAATGTACTTCAATTTATTTTCATTCGTAGCCTTAAAGCTAAACACTGTGAACACAATTACTTTTGCGTTTCAACACCAATGTATATATAAGCCACACACTGCATTATGCAAAATTGCAACTGTAAAAACTAGCATCTAATGTCTTATTATTACTATATTACAGCAAAATACACAAATGCTCACTTCAAATTATTATCTTGTTACATGGCCGAATACCACTCCGTGATAACAATAAAAACACGCAACACACAATGTTACATTTAAAAAGACATATCAAATATATCGAATATGTAATAAATTAAATACCTTGAAAATGTACTCACAATATAAGCACTACAAATAAAATATAGAGCAGTTTAGCCACCTTCATAGGTAACAAAATTGCAAGTGCAAAATACAAATATAGCAAATACTAATCCATATATACTCTATATACCTATTAATGCATTGCAAACGAAATACCGTCCCTACAAATAAAAAAAACTTCACATATTATAACACGATAACATATATTATTGAAACAGCACGAAATAACAAGTGCATTATATATACATAATCACATAAGAATAACAATTACAATTAGAGACATTGTTACCAAAATACAGTCACATTACAATTAATAAAAGCACTTACATTATGCGCGAAGCGAAGCTCCCTACGAGCGCAACACTCCTTACACCTTCAACGCCGTCGTCAATATAACATTTACACGTGCGGTGATTGCTGCGTTACGTTACGTAACAAAAGAAGCAATCTGATTGGCTACGGCATACGTCACACGCAAAGAGGAGCAAATTAAACCACAGAAAGACTAGACCATGACATTACAAACACCTTCACACATTAGGGGATATTTTAGACGCCATTATTTTCAATACAAAAACATTTGCCGTTCCATAGCACAACTACCCTAAATTCCTTTGTTTGTATTATGGGATTTTACTCCTCTGTTTAGACCTTTGCTAGTACAACTAGGCGAGACGGGCGTATGGGGCACGGGGCAGTGGTGTGGCGAGTGGCATCTCTGTGCTGGCAGATATGAGGTTAATCAACGGGGTAGCTAGAGCTTGTGGCGCCTGCGGCTTCCCCTCAGATTGCCGCCCCTTGGGGTGTGTGGGGGGGGTGCTGGGGAAAAAGGACGGTGAGCACTTCAAAGATGTCCGAGTCTCCGAGGAGAGACAGAGACACGTAGTATTGCTGCTAACAGTTACCTCGATTATGAAAGTTACATTTAGTTATTTATAGTTTTATATAGCGCGAACTTGAACCCGAAGTATATCAGAGCGCTTTACAATTTGATGCAAAGGTAACAAATCAGAACATTAGTCTAACATGGGGAATCTAATGGGCATTGAGATGTTTACCCCTCTCAAAATCGCAATGGTTGTTTGTTAGAAATGGGGGTCTCTAGTTGGCAATGGCTGGCCACTGTCCAAGTGGGGACCCTTCTTCCTAAGTCAGAGTAAGGGGGCTACACCGTTTGATAACCCCTCCTTGTGCGCCGGACCCGGGGCCTCTCACCATTCTTTCTTTGAATATGTGTAAAACCAGTATAATATAATGTATAACTTTTTTTAGGACTTCACTTTACATCTTTGTGATAGTGCAATTTGTATTTATTCCTTTATTTGCACGATTGCATGTTAAGAGCAAAACACCACCGGGTTTTGTGCTGACACTTCCCAGCATTCTTTTTGATCTTATTGCACTAGCAACCAATAATGCCTGAGAATGAGTGATGGTATAACCAACCTAGTTGCACTTGCTATGCTATTAATTTCTCTTTTTTAGGCTAGCGCAGGTCATGAATGAGCAGATCAATGATATCATCTTATTAACAGCTGCTGTGCCTGCCTGACCTCTGATACGGTAGTCACACAGTCTGTCTCTTTAGTGCCCTTCCATTTCTGGTGTTTTACATAAGTTTTAAGATGATCATAGAGTTTCTCGTTGTTCAAATGGGGATCATTTCTGATA
Source organism: Lissotriton helveticus (assembly GCF_964261635.1). Lineage (NCBI taxonomy): Eukaryota > Metazoa > Chordata > Amphibia > Caudata > Salamandridae > Lissotriton > Lissotriton helveticus. Next base: position 938,383,692 of record NC_136068.1, read on the forward strand.
TTTAAATGTTTTCCTTGTCTTCATTGCTTGATTTTGTTCACAATAATGTGTCACTCATAGTCCTCGTAATGTCACTCATAATTGCTCTAAATTTATGAGTGGTACAAAAGGGGTGGTAATGGACGGAGCATCTGAACCAATCAAACACTCACACCCAGTCAAAAGATCTGGGTTTAATCCATCATCGTTCTTTAGCCCACTCTGCCACCTCAGTTCAGACATGGCTATATGCAAATCAGTCTGACCTTGTGCCTCATGGGAACAGTACAGCCCGAACTGCCAAGCCATGCCTTCCCTGGACCGGAAACAAGCTTCCGAGGACCAGTTTCTGGCATTACAGCCGTCTTCAGCCCGGCTTGCTTGAATCCAGTGGCAAAGTGTGCAAGGGACTCACGTCTGAGCATACCCTGCCACACTTATGGCGGCCAAAAGCGGTACAAAAGGGGGTGGTGATGGACGGAGCATCTGAACCAATCAAACACTCACACCCAGTCAAAAGATCTGGGTTTAATCCATCACCGTTCTTTAGCCCACTCTGCCACCCCAGTTCAGACATGGCTGTATGCAAATCAGTCTGACCCTGTGCCTCATGGGAACAGATCTTTTCACTGGGTGTGAGTGTTTGATTGATTCAGATGCTCCGTCCATCACCACCCCCTTTTGTACCATAATCCTTTAGGGCCTGTCATAGTGGTGGTTTATAAGTATTATTAAGGAAGGTTTTGTACTGGCAAAAGATTTACTGTGTCAGGTCAAAGTGGCAGTCTAAAATCGCACTACAGGCTGAAGAGGCAGGCCTTAGACATATTTTACAATGCTACATTAGTGGGTGGCAAAACGAGTGCTGCAGCCCACTAGTAACATTTAACTTACAGGTCCTGGGTACATGCATCACCTTCTACTAGGGACTGTTAAGTAACTAAAATGTGCCAACAAAAACGGTTTAGACAAAGGAAAAGATAAAGATAACAAATGGGTAAGGCACGCAAGATTATCATCAAAGGGCCAAGTTGAAAATAATGCTTTCTTCACCAGTCAGGACAGCAGAAAAGTGGGCAGCCATGCATCTGAAAACAAATAATCTTAAAAAAACTCTGAAATTCCTGCTTTTATTACCTTGTTATATTTCAATCATAACTTTTCAGGATCGAGTAGAGCACATGATGAGAACAGGCAATAGAACTGACAGAACATATACAACTGAGCAGACTTTAATTAGCTGCAGAATAGGCAAATTACAAGAGTTATACATTTAGAGCATAAACTGAGAAGCGGCAAGAGTGGGAAATGGCAGTCGACAGGGGCAGGAAGTTAGGAGTGGCTATGGCTATTACAAGGGGCAGTGAGGTCAGAGGCATCGGCATCTTACAATAATAAATGGGCAGGGTAGATCTCACTAGCAGCAAACCTGAGTGCAATTAAGCACCCAAAAAACATTTTAGGGACCTACCCCATTTGCGAAATTGAAAAAAAGGCGACAACATGTTTTTCTTTATTACAGTGCAAAAATACCAGACATTGATTCTATAACTATTTTGCTAACTTTGCGTTTATAGGTTTGAGATGTACAAATGTACAAACTAATTTCAGTTGCAAAAATCGCTTAACAATATATATTTCATCTAAGACTTGTCAAACAATAACACTATGAAGAACACATTGACTTTGATGCCACGCTTTCACAATCAAAACAGGTCATAAATAATACTGGCTTTCCTGACGGTTTTGTGGTGAGCCCTAGGGTAATGGTTAATTTATACTCCTGTAATTTACTACCATGTACATCTATATTCTCCCTATTGTTCTTTAGTAAAAACATATTTCTAGCAAATGGTGTTTTACCACAAATGCGTGGTTTGGATTTATTTTATAGCAACTTGTTTGTTAAATCTGATATTGATTGCAAGGCTAGGTCGACTATAACTTAAAATATACTTTCATAGAAACTTAATATGTAGTTTTGGAAAAAGCTCAAATGAAGATTTTGGGGGGGGGGTGGAAGGGTCTTGCACCTACCAGTTGACCATAACAACGTCATGCAAGCAACCCGAAAGCACCATGCAAGTAACCTAGAACGAAGTAGACGTATCACATAGAATAGAGCTGAGAACCTGCAAAACAACTTCTATACCCAAAGGCACCAAATGAAAACACTTTATAGAACAGCATTCACGTAACCTGGAAGTCACCACCTGAAGATAACCTAGAACCAAAGAGTGAAAGTAAACACAATGTACACCTAGAACGCACCATGCTAACAGACTGGACCAGACTCAGATGTGAGTAACCTAAAACTCCAGCTACAAGTAAATGGTAACAGAATGCGTGACCAACATGTGACACAACATAAAAATAACTAATCTCACAATGTGCAATTAACCTGGAATCCAACAGGTAAATAATTTTAAAAACGTAGAAAAGAACATGTGAATGCAACAGCACACGTAAAAGGCAAACAACGTGCACATTGTTTGAAATACAATCTGGATCAGCAAGTGCCCGGCTCCCGTACAACAGGATGGATGAGACACCCCAAGAAGAGTCCCCACCACACTCTCAAGGCCTTACAAGTGCCAAAAACACTGACCTTAGGGCTGGGCCTGGCCTGGCCTGCTGCTTCAGAGGAAGGCGTGAGGCCTGGCAGGCAGCAGAAGCAGATGCCAGGGGCATGGCAAGGTTAGCCTGGCGGGGGGAGGGGGGGGCGGATTGTACTGATGAATTTTAATTTAAATTATGGACGGGACGTAGGACAGGCCTTCTCAGTCTCTGGCGACGGTGTAGGAGCGTGGTACCTGCCCTGACTCACACTCACCATTTAATGGAAGGAAGTGAGCCTCAGCGGCGAGGCCGGCCCCGCGCACTATTTAATTAATTGAGAGACTCAGTCAGACCCGGCTGGGGCCCGCGCATGCGCAACACTTGCGCGCCATTAAATTAATAAAGAGCGAGGCAAGCCTCTGAGGCCCGGCTGGGGCCCGCAGGGGCCGTTTGTGCCTTGCGCACTGTGTACCACCATTTAATTTATTAAGAGGCTGGACGTCCCATTTACTTCATGATTAAGTGAGGGGGCCCCTAGAGCCCAAGGCCCCCCCACCGCAACACGGGGGCACCGGGGGCCTCTGCTACGCCCCTGGTAATGTTTGTTTTTGTGTTTGAGTGTCCTCCATTTATTGACGCTTTTGTAACCTGCACACTTGTCACTTTCCCCCTGTATTGCACCGTTTGCTCCTCTTGTATTTTGTTGGCTCACCATTGTCACTTTTGCCTCATGTAATGTAACGTTTGCTTTTGTATTTTGTTCACTAGTAATGTTCTCATGTATCAGTTCTGTTTCTATTGTGAATTCGCTCTGACACCTTCGGGTAAAGTCTGCACATCCCTTCTTACTCAGCTTGCTTAGCTGGCAGAGTGGTGTTGCAGCGTTGGCTAGCAGTTTATTATAGTTGAGCTTTTTTCTTTCAGTTAAACAATAAAGTGACATTTATACAACCTAAATTCAGGATGCTGCCTCCCTGCCAATGTTTTAGGCATCTCTCTTTTTAAAGTCGGGAACATTCTGTTAAAACAGCTGTTTAGGGTGTAAGGTATTACTTCTCATGAAAGTAATGTCCTGAATGCAGCCAGGACCGTCTGAATCAATGTAAAGAATTGCAGTGTTCCTAATGTTCTATATGCGATTTGCCTTCAACTAGTAATTACCATTGGATCATTGTGTGCTGTCTCACTCTTAATGCCTGTTTAAAAAGAGTGCTCTTAATGCTGGACCCAAGTTTGTTGCTATTTAAATAACACCAGCGATCAATGCACGCTTCCACCACACGCACACAGAACCAAACGTCGGTGCATGCTTTCACCAGGCGCACACACACACCACCAACCGTCAGTGCACACTTTCACCAGGCCCACCCCATCAGCCATCAGTGCACGCTTTCACCGGGCACACACGCCACCAGCTGGCAGTGCACACTTCCACCAGGCACACACACCATTAGCCATCAGTGCACATTTTCTACAGGCACACACACACCACCAGCCATCAGTGCACGCATCAATTGTTAGCACATCCACAATTAACTATTGTAGCAAACGCAGTATGGCGCACTTTACTTTTAAACATGTCAGTGCACGCTTTTCCACCATGCACACACACCATCAGCCATCAGTGCACACTTTCAACAGGCACACACACACCACTAGCCATCAGTACATGGTTTCATCAGGCATACACACCACCGGCCGTCAGTACACACTTTCAACAGGCACAGACACCATAAGTCATCAGTGCACGCTTTCACCAGGCACAAACACCACCAGCCGTCAGTGCACGCTTTCATCGGGCACAAACACCACCAGCCGTCAGTGCACACTTTTACCAGGCACAGACACCATAAGTTGTTCGTGCACGCTTTCACCGGGCACAAACACCACAAGCCGTCAGTGCACACTTTCACCAGGCACAGACACCATAAGTTGTTCGTGCACGCTTTCACCGGGCACAAACACCGCCATCCGTCAGTGCACGCTTTCACCGGGCACAAACACCACCAGCCAATACAGAGTTTACAAACAAATTCATGCAACACATTGTCATATACAATGCCAATAACTCAAACTTGAATGCTGCGAGACCTATTGCATTGCAAATGCTTGTTCTTCTGTAGTGTCTCACTTTAACAGCCCTTTACTCCCCACATCTCTCTGAAAGCCCCCATCTGCATGTCTCACACTTTCCCACAATTAGCGTTGGCACATATGAAAGACTATTGTTCTGTGCTCTGCAGAGAGGCCATGGATTGGATGTACATGTAGTCTGCACATCTCGATGACCCAGTGCCAGTCACTGCGAGACTCTCACACTGCCTTCAGTCTCAGCTCTAAAGATCTCAATCGTGCCCCATCACAAACACCCCACAAACAACCTGAACCCATATTAAGGTGACACTGTTCACAGTGTACGCTATAACTAAGTCATATGTTTCATGAAAAAAACGATAGAAACATTAGGTGTTGAGAAAGCTAATACTACAACTCTTAGGTAATTCAAGTTTAAATAAAGAATTTGAAATATAAATGGAAATTGAATGCCGACATGTAATACCCTTAGGGATTTTATAGTTGAAAAATCGTCAGTTTTTTTTGCCAGTGAAGTTCCGGAAATAAATGCATAGCCCGATAGGGACTCGTTTCAAAGTTGTTTTTAATTACTGCTGGGCCTGCGACCGGCAGGACCCGCCCCACTTAAAGCCCTACACTTTCGAAAATAAACACGGCACACATTTTCGTTTACAGGAGGTACAATTGGAATGAACATTTAAACCGCAGTTGAAAGTGGGTTACTTGAGGCACATTTTAAAATAACTGAGCGAGACCAATTTTGAAGTAGTAAATGAGTAAACAAGCCGCGTTTTGGGATGAGTCAGACTTATTTTTGACAGCTTAGTTTAGTGTGTTGGATTCTGGCCCTCAAGCATGTGTCGCAGCGCAGGACTTACTTGATGAGATGTGGGCTATTTTAATTCTGTGTGTGTCAAGTGCCCCGCACATGAGGTCAATAGCATGCTTACTTCAAGTGCAGAACCACATTTGGAGACACCACATGGGTGTCAACCTAGCCAGTGCATGTGAGCGACTCTACACCTCTTGACAACTTAGAGAAACAGCGAAGCAGAATAACTATAAGCCCAGTCTAAAGCATTTTAACAGAATGTCCATGAGGGCCCTCAACTGTGCATTCAACTAACAAAGTTTCAGTATTTGTGGGAGGTCTGGCCTGCTTCTCGGGATGTTTCTGTACTAATTAGAGCAATCAGGAGTGAGAGACCTAAAGGAGCCTAGGTTGGCACAACCCCTTGGATAGTCAACTGGATCAGGGACTGAGGCCTCTCAGTGCAGTCAGGGAGCAGGATTTAGATGTTATTTCTGTATAACCGTTCAGGAGAGGGTGGTGCTGACAACAGATGTCAGGAAAGTTGGATCTCTATTGGGTTATCACCTTGATCTTCCCTTTTCTGAGGCTCAAGGGGTTCATGGAAACTGTTGAAGAAGCATATATTCCTTGTCACTGTTTCTTTATCTCTCCATGTGATGATCCGAGTCCCTCTGATATCGGATACCACACTTGGGTAAGGTTCATATGGAGATCCAAACTTGCTCGCAGGATATCTGTGCTTGACTGGTACTTGGTCTCCCATTTTGATGTTAGACACTTGAGGCCAGCATCTCGCACTAACACAGTCCTTGAGGTTTTGTCTAATTCTCACGGTAGCTTCACCATCAGGCAGAGCAGAAGGCTTGGTAATGTGATGCAGAAAGCTTTCACCAATCAGTGTGCTGACGCAGAGTTGCAAACATGGGATTGTAGTTAATGTATGAAAAGTGTTGCAGTTCTCTGTCAGAAATTAATACAAACCCCTCTCTGGATTGTGGCCTCTTGCATGAGCAAGGTAGAATGTCCACATGAATTTCTTGACCGCTCCATTGCTTGATCTTTAGTGATGTGAGGTGGTCAGTTCATGGCTTTGAAACAGATGTTCACTGTTCATTGTCCATTTGTAGATCTACCAAGACCCCATGAGTGGTCATGATTTAGTTCAGAAGTCCTTCTCTGGCAGAAGCTGAAACAACTTCTACATCTATCGGTGGCAGCTAGAAAGTGCCTCCCATATGATAGACAGCCTAATCAGCACATGCTTGGTACCATGGGTAAAGCTGGACTGTCCTCATTGAGGATGGGGACTGGAGTATCAGGTGGACCTGGTACTTTGTACTCCTAGCATGCTCTATAATTATTTGCAAAGAAGTGATCAGTACCCACAATCCATCATGCCAAATACTTGAGCATTACAGTGTGCACACACTCCATCAAGGTTTTTCTAAAAGGGTTCCTTTATCCACACCTTATTCTTTTAAAAACTCATCTTCCATGCAGCCAACGTGTTTTGTCTCTTAACTACTTAACCGTGGCACAAATTCTTCCGCAGTGTGGGAGAATTAATGAGTGGGCGGGTCTGCGGCGGCCAACGGACGTGCGCAGCACCAGCGAGGTAGTGTTAGCGACGGTCATTGGCCGACGCGAGCACGGAACGGGTTAACAGAGACTTCTTCAGGAATTTATGTGATATTGGCTCGTGTTAGCCAAAGACACAGAGAGACTCACAACATTGCTAGCGTTGTCTGTGACTTTTTATGATGTTACCGGATGTCAGGTCACCTATTTGATGTGTGTCTGCTATAGATACGGGTGGGGGATACAATCTCCTTGCTTTTTGTAAATAGTTTTATTAAACTAATAGTGAATAGTGACTAATAGTAAATATTAATATATTATTCACTATTATTGTAATAATAAATGGAGAACGATTAGTTGAAATATGACCCTGCTCGTCAGCAGAGGTAATTAAAAAATGCCTTTAAATGTATGCTGTGTGCATGTATGCAGGTGAGAGTGTGTTTAGGTGTGAGAGAGTATGTGTATGTCTGATTGTGTGTGAGAGCTAAGTCAAGGTCAAATGATGTGTGATGTCACTTCCGCTACCCCTGGCCTTTTGGTGAATTGACGTTCATGCACCTACGGCACTGAAAATGTGAGCGCTTTGTGCTAGAAATCAGTTGAGAGATGATAGGGGTATGACCTTTGATAGATTTAAGATCAGTATTTTGTGTTTCTGTGATGGGTCCTCGTGGGGTAGTTGTATTTTCCAGTCTGGTAGCTTTGCACGGAAGTTACTCCAGACATAAAGGCAAAAGCTGCCACTTCCAGGTTTGTTAATTTGCGAATATAAATAAATGTTTTTTCTTGTTTCAAAGCTTTTTTTTGCCTATATATTATATGTAAATGGAGTACATTTGATCCATTCTGCAGAGAAATATTTGATTGGTTTACAAATGAGTGCTTCTAAAACGTAGCTGTGTGTTTGATTTTAGAACCTTTCGAAGTTCAATTTTCAACTATCAGCACCTCTCTTCTCTCTTAATGTTGATAGAATTGTCAGTTTTGTGTTAACAGAGAGATAGTTTTTGTGGGGGCACGGGAAAGGGTAAACAAACAATCAAGTACAACTGGCCTGGCATGTTACTATCTCAGTAGCAGTGCAAGCAGCCTTCCAGAGCACATGCTTGAATTGTGGGAAGCGGAGTTGGTATCAACTTTGTGGTCTTTCAGACAGCAGTAGCCCCCCATTAGGGCAGAGGAGCGTAGCCCCCCTGCTGCCAGTGCACCAAAATTAAAAAACAAAATGGTAATAAAATTAATTACAATTTTATTTTTCACTGCTACCAGCAGGGGGCGGGGCTGCTGCTGACTGGCAGCAGGAGAATGGCTCTCACTCCACCATTTTACACTGAGCATGTTTCTTTGGGTGGCAGTCTTGCGAGGGCCAGCCTGACATGTGCAGTCTAAACCTCTCCGCCCAGCTCTCTGGGTGGAGAGCAGGCAAAGGTATTCTGTGTCACCAGTCTTTCTGCACGCGTCCTTTGTAGCTAGCCACCACAAGAGTAACCACTGCACAAGCCTGACTTACGGCTGAAGTTTCCCCAGCCCTAACAGCTTTTTTGAGTTAAAAGCCTCACTTGTGATTGACATGACGATATAGCCCAGGCCCTACCGGTACGAGCCACTGTCCTGACTTGTAACTGAGAGGGCCACAGTTGTGCCAGGTTTCATGGACACTGGCCTGACCGGTTACTGGGTCTGTTGCGGCCCTAATGACTTTCAGAGTCAGCGCTCTGCTTGTCTTATTTCATGCTAGAGAAGCTCTGGGGCAGTCACATGAACTAGCTGTGTTGTGTACGTTCTCTTTTAAGTTCTGTATTTGAGGGTATCCTCTGGCATTAGCCATGGACCAACTGCTGTTCCTAAAGCTGGATCGGTACACTGGTTGATTGAACTGATGTACCCTGTTTCATCTGTTCACAGTAGAATAGAAAAAAACACTCTGCTTGAATCAAACTAAAAATAATAGCAATTGTTTTTTTATGTAGTGCTTCAAGCCACACCTCTGCCTCTTCTAAGAGTTGTGCATGTTACTACTACCAACTCTAATCAGATGTAGTGGTCCCAAAAGGTTGGAAGGCTGAGTCTGCCAAGATTGGAACTCATGGCCTTCAGATCACCACAGATGTCGACGGAAAGCTTTTCACTCACTGAGCCATTGTTCTGGGCTAGATCTCCTGTCACACGTTATAATTGGTGAATGGGGTCTGCGAGGGAAACTCTGTAAATACTGACAGTGGGGTGACTAAGCTAGAAAAACAGCAAACAGTAAGTGGGTGGAAAGCACCGTGCAGCAAGTGAGGAAGTGTTTGACAAAGACTGAGTCAGGGAAAAAAGACTGCATATTGGAAGCATATGAGTGCGGAAGAAGCACTGTGATGACTGCGAGCGGACGAGAAGTGCCATGAAGATGTGTAGATTCTGAGTTTGGGAGAAATGTCGTGCAATCAGTGAGTGAGAACCAAGCCTTGTGCACACAATAATTTGAAGAGAAGCAGTGGGATGACTGCGCTTAGCATAATCCTTCTCTAGAAACCTCTCTATTTTCTCAAAAGGCTCCATCACCGTGGGCCAACGCACCACTCATGATACATACATTATATTGTATTATCCACCATTCCCTAATGGGAATTCTGTCTGCAAAGTTCTGCCCATACAAGTCTACTTTGAGGACCCCATCGGCGTACTTAACTTTGGTGAGAGAGGGTCCATCTTCACTGTCCACTCAATCTTGTCCGCTCAATCTGTCTACAAGTTTCTCAAAGCTCTCATTGCTTCAATCTGGAATAAGAGAATCTAGAGTTTTCCACCCAGACTGATCCTTGGCTTTGGGCAAGTCAGGCTGATGTCCCATACTAGATCTTGACTCATTCCAGTGCAGACAGGACCAGTAGGAGAACAGGAAGCCCACATATTAAAGGAGTACAGCTTGTGTGATGGTGCTGCTCCAGTTTCTCATTCATGATATGATTGGTGGACTCGTGCCCCCAGAACACCTCGCTTGACATGCAGAACAACCACCAGTGGCCCTAATATTTGAGAGACCCAAATCAAGAGTACGCCTCACCACAAGGAACTCGTGGACAGGGAACAGAGATTTGACACTTTGCCTTGAACGGCTCCTTATTTCAATGGCACCATGGCATCAATGGAATTATCCAGCCTTGCTTGCAGACTTGAGAAGTTATGCACTATGTTGTCCTGAAGGCAGGGACTCTTTTTCTCTTTTCTGCATTGAGACAAGAGGGAAGCTGTGCTACTGAGCTGCAACAGTGTAGGCTCATATAACTAGTCTGAAAACACCACAGTTTCTTCCCTGGGACTGCAGTGACACGATTGCCACAGTATCCATACAGCAGGGAAAGCCAGGGTCTGATGGTTTCTCCCGCACAGCATGTGCTGTTACGCATGCTTCTCTGAGAAAATTACAAATGTTCAGTACAGACAACACAGAGAAAGTAAAAACATCCATGAATAAAAAAACAGCAAGGGTTTAGCAAGTAATGGCCTTTTAAAATGGTCACAGTGCTGCTTGCACCATATGAAACCATAAACACGTTTTAAAATATAGCAGCACGGTTTATTCACAAACACCTAAGGGCGAAAAGGACTGGTCTCTTGCGGGAGCCCCTCAGAATGTCTGCATGTAAGTTCATGGTCAGCGCGGGGACACCTCTCCAGCGCCTTCTCGTGCTCTCCAGAGCAAGTCTTCAGTGTGCCAGCTGTCAGAGGAATGTCAGACTGCTCGTTTATGCCTACATCTGCTCTGGGTAACCACCAGCACCTAAAGCCACTTGTCAGAAAAGGCAAGCCTTCATGGACCAATCCATGCCTCAGCCGAACTCCTTCCCACTGGTGATGAGGCTTGCCCAGCTACTGGAGAAAAAGCTGCTGGTATGATGGATTTTTCAGAGGGTTAGGCTTAGGTGTGGAGTTTGGAGAGGGTAACTCACGAAAAAGTGCTTGGAATTAGTAGATTTTCACAATCAAATTAGAAGGCCACTCTCTGGAATGTATATACATCTGTTTAATCCCATGAGTCTTAATTTGAATGTCTTTTTTTTAGAAAAAGCAAACGAGCTGTATTTTTCAATATCTTTACAATATACATGTAGTACGAAACTACAGAGATGTGAGTTAAGACATTTTATATCATTTTTATACAATAGGCTTCAAAATAAAGCTCATGCTCTGTGAGTCACTAATTTTGATTGTAATGAGGGCCCTAGTTAGATATGGGTTCAAGAGCGTGCCGATCCACGCCGAGCAGAGAGGAAAACCACCAACATTAGCGTACATTTTTATTTTTTTAACCACAAATGACTGTCATGTCAGGTCTGCCAGTCTGCCCACTTCCGCCCCGCTGAGTACTATTTCTGTCTGTCTCGGTTTAAACTCCCCCACCCCTTTTGATCGCAATCGCCCCGGTTTACCGTGGCAGTAGTTTATAAAGAGATGTCAGTGCTTTAAATGGCCCAGGCCACAAAACGGACATTGAACCAGTTCCATAAAGGGTCCTCAATTTCTCTCATTCACTCGATGAAGAAAAAAACCTGCCTATCTGCCTGTCACATGCTAGTGCTGCCTCGGTGTGTCTCCAAGAGCCCCTGTGGTGGCCTAGGGGCTAATGAGAGGTGGCTACTGTTTACCAACAGTCAGAGCCCCTCGTAGGATTTTTGGGGTCCTGTGCAGAAAGGGAATGGGGGAGGCCCCACTAATTTGCATATGTCGTGAAATCACATTAAATGTTATAAATTACTATTAATCCTATGGCATTGTTGAAGAGACTTTGCAAGAAACAACTTTCCTGATGCAATATTAGTAAAACAACAGAAACATAATTGCCCTAGTAAAATAAGTTGAAATGTTTTAGAACTATTTTAAGTGGCAAATCATTGTATTATTCACTCTTGGGGGGGGGGGGTTTGGCCCAGGTTTCTTAACATATATCTTTACTGTAACATTCATATTTTTCCTGGCTAATACATTATTATGTGTATATCTATGTGGTATTTATTTACAGTAATACTAACACAAAGGCAGTGGAGAGCTGTGCAGGGTCAAAGACACAGTCAATGTGTGTAAAACGGGGTATCTGCTTAGGGGATGGTTACTGCATCATGGTGTAGTGTTCTTTAAAAAGGTCAGCTTTCAGCTATTTCCTAAATTGGAGCTAGGTTGGGGATGTGCAGAGGGATTCAGGGATATCATTCCAGATCCTTAGTGCATGGATAGAGGATATTTTTGCCTTGTTTTGTTGCATTTCTTTGTCGCCCTACTGAAGGTGTCCTGGCTGTGAGCGTGTGGAGATTGTAAACTTGACATCCAAGTAAGCAGGGGCGGTGGCTGCTATGAGGAGATTGCGGAGTTCCATCAGGGTGGGTTGATATGATCATATTTCTTCAAGCCCAAATGAGGCATTCTGAAGAATGTAAGATGCCCTTAAAGGGTGGTAAGTTTTTATTAAAATTCCAATATAGTTTCCCAGATACGCAGTGCAAGTTAAGGTGAGTGGCACAGAAGATTTGTGAGCAAGAAATGTGTAAAAGGAAACAGAACAGTTGAAAATAGCTAGAGTCCTACTGAAGGTGTCACTCAAGTCACTGTAAAAATAAGCAATGGGTTGCATTGAGATACCTCTGCAATCTGATACATTTACATTTTGATTTAAAAGATTATAAAGCACAGGCTATGCATAGGAAAAGGGCAGCAGAGTGCCGTACAAACAAAGCATAATTATTTAGGGCTTTATCTGACAGCAATTCGTATTCTGGGATTTTCCACCCAAACGTATACTGTTAAATGAGAATCTACCAGAAGGCAATGATACATATGCTAAAAGATTATATTGGCATGTGCTCTGAGCCATGGCTACAAGACCCTGTCAACCCCTTCTACATTTTGTTAAAGTTCTAATACTATTCGTGTCCACTTACAATTAGGTGATGCCAAAGTACATTTTCCCCCTCTCCTGGGCCTCACAGTGCTTGATCAAGGCTGTGAGGGCCAAGGAAGGAATGGGAACTCAATAAAAAGGCCTTGTGTGCAAATAATCTGCAGGAGACCCAGTGGAGCATATCTAAGGTCTGGACGAGTTATTCTTGCAGTGAAGCCAGGAGAGCATGTTTTAAACTTTGGGGAGGTGCCTTTTAATGTGGCTCTTACAGCTGCACCACTGTGCTATGAAATATGTATCCCTGAGTGCAGCACTGGCAGCAGATGTCAAAAGGCATCATCAGTCTTTTGAATGAGACAGTCTTGTACACCTTCCACAGAGAATTGCAATGCTGGTTACAGGATGTCTAGCTGTTCTTCATATGAGGTAGAGAATGCAATATATATTTTTATAGTACTAGGGGAGTTAGAGTAATGGTCTATAGGGATGGTTTCATCTTGGCAGTAAAAATAATTTTAAGAATATTCCCCTAAACATCTCGCTTTTTGTTGCACCTTTAGAAGTAGTGCTACCATAGAGATTCTTCAGACTTAATTGTTAACACATTTATTTGCAAAAGTGAACACCGTAAAGTTGAACTATTTAATTCGTTTTTTTAATTCTCGGTCTAAACATCTATTATCTCTCTTGTAGTCCCCAGGAAATCCAATATGAATTCACATTTATAAGTGCAGGGCAATACATTCTAAGCCTTCTATCCTATATGGAGTCCCCGGAAGATGGTCCTTTAATGTGCATACAATATCTCAACATCCTAACAGGCAGAGGCCATGCCTAATAAATCCACCAAATAAACATACACAACTTTTAAGCGTATGCCCAGCTAATTCTCTGCCATTTTCCTACTGAGATGTTATTTCACAAGCAGCAGATTCAGAAAACGCTACCAGAGCATGCCAATGGCAGTAAAGCACTATACAAATAAGCTTAACATAATAACGGACAATCCAGCACAATCCAGGAGCACCCTTTACAAGCGAATCAGGAAACAGATATGGTCTTAAGAGGCTATCAGGTCCTCTTCGTCCCACTTCTCAGTTAATAGAGCCTGGTCACTAAGTAGAGTTCAGCACAGGCCTGTTAGGCAACGGTGCAGCTTATTATACTAAGAAGAGCAGTGGAGGCGGATGTGAGTTTTGGAGAGGCTGATGCTCCCTCCCCCTGGACTTTGCAGCCATGGTATAGCGCTGCAAGGCCTAATGGAGGAGGCCTCCACTGCTACATCATGGGCGTGAGGCACAATGGGGGCATTTAAACTTGCTGTAATGTCTACACATGAGAGGACTGTTTCCTTCTTCCTGAAGTGCATTTCAAAGTACATCTTCACATGTGCATCATGAACTTGCCCTTAAAGTCCTTGTATGATTGCATTATTCTACTTGTAACCTCACTTTTCTGGGATACTTATCAGAGGATTAGACCCTGCTCCTTTCTTCCCTGCTGATGCTTTCCATCTCTTTCCATCCATCCACCTGGAGATCCATTCTCTCTCCTTTGCCTCGCTCACTCACTCTCTTACGCTTATGAAGCCATTCTTGTACCTGCTGAAATTAACCCCAGGGAGCTGAAGAAAGTGACAGAGGAGCCTGCAGCACCCACGGGCCTTCAAACAATTGTCCGATAAAGAGCCAGTGCAGCTCAGACCCATCCAAGGATCCATTTGCACCTCCCTGTGATACTGTTGCTTGTGTGGCCTGCCCTGGGACCTAGGTGGAGCATTTCTGCCAAAAATGCAAAACAGTATAAAGTGAATACAAGTAGTAATAAAGTAAAACTGTAAGAAGTATAATGTAAAAGGGTGTGTGCTAAAATGTTTAAACACTCACACTGACAATGGAGAGCACATTATTGTGTCTATTTACATTAACAAACTATTATAACTTATTTGGGCAATCACAAATCAAAAATGATTATAACATTGCACGTGCCACCAACTGAGCTCTGTCTAGGTGCTAAACTAATGGATGTTGTCATCCCTCTCAGTGGTACTCATTTCATCAACTTGGGAAAGTTGAAAGGCTGAGTTATTTATGCTGAGGTTCAAACCAATGAGGTCCATTATGACCTTCTTAGAGACACTCTATAAGGTTTCAACTCTCTGTTCCTGTGTGTTATCTGGTTGTGTAACACAACCATGAAGGTAATTCTCATCACAGCCAAGTGGGCAGTGGCGTAGGAAGGGGGTGCAGTGGGTGTGGGCTGCCCCGGGTATCATCACTGAGGGGGTGACAAAATGGCAAAAATATGTGTTTTAAACACATATTTCTGCCATTTTGTCTAGCTGGGGGTGACAAGTGTCATCACCAAGGGGGGGAATGGCAAAAATATGTGACAGTAAATTTTCCACACCGGGTACCACCTGACCTTGCTATGCCACTGCAAGTGGGATCTCTACAAAGGGCAATGATGCAGTAACACGGCAATTAACTTGCCACGTCATAAGGGTGGCTTTAAAAGTAACAGCACCAAGTTTTACCTTTTCCATTAAACTTAGTTCTGTGGGCTGAATACACAGGACTGGCTGAAAGTCACCATCATGACATAATGACTAGTATAGAAGGTATATTAGAGCTGCAAAACAGTGGAAATCTGTCCATCTTTGTGGAGGATATATTGGGAAGCTATAGTGTCATGGAAGTTAATGTTCACCTGGACAGGACAACATAGATACAGTCCAGGCTATGAAACTGCAGCTTTGTGAAGTTGTAAGCCTGTTTGCATAGGGTAGCCATACTGCAGCCATATTTACATAAAGCCTGAACAGGGACATAATGCTGTAGTCTGTCTTGCAAGCTGCAACATGGTGAACTTAAGGGTCCTATGCCTAGAGTAGTTGTGCTGGAGTCCAAGCCAGATGAGCTGCAGCACTATGTACTCTTAAGACGTTATGCACAGGGCAGTAGTGCTGCAAACTGAAGTAGAAAGCTGCAGCCTTATCAACTGACATCACATATTCACAGACCAATGGTAGAGGTGGACAAGACACTAAGGACTCAGGCAAAAAGCCAAGCTCTGGTTCAGCTTGAGGTCCTCTTGGACTCTCATGGCCAAAACGAGCAGAGCTTTCATGTCTTATGTGTGCCACCTATGGTCTATCCTAGTGCAGCAAGAAAAAAACCAAAGCAATAGATATTCATGTAAAAAAGAGAAAGAGATACCCATCTTACCCCTCTAGTGCACAATCTAAAACCAGAATACATTGAGTTAATCATGGCTTTCCCCCTTGAACAAAGTGTGTGATCCTAGGCACATATTTAATTTCAATGTGCCTTCTTTTTCTTCATTATCATGTGCTAGCACCTTGAAAATTGTGAGCTCAGGATGTAAGCTGCACAAAATGTCTCTGGTTTGATTTGATACACAATAATATTGCTTCATATATTATAAAAATCTATGCCAAATATATGGTGTACATGATGACTGATTAGCCTCTTCTTTTCATAGTAGCGTTGTCGCCAGGTCAGGGGTGGGGAGGTATTAATGCTTCTAAGTGCATTTAAAAAAAAACTATCACTTCTAATAAATATTTTTCTGGTGTACCAAGTTTAAACTCTTCCTGCATGTGAAAGAAATACACTTTTTAGAAACTTAAAGAGACTCTTTTGTATCTTTTTATGACGGTTTTGCACGAATTACATATTCATGGCTGGCCTCGTGCTTGGTCTCTTAGAGCCAAGCTAGACCCTTGGTTCGGAGCTCCTCGTTAATTTGTTGGCTTAACTACCTCTCTAGGCAGTAGTGCTGCCATCTGAAATGTGGCAGCCCTGGCTCAAACCTTAGAACTCAACACAAAATGAGAGTTGCTCCCTCTCGACCCCAAAGGGAATGGAGCACCAATACGTTCAGTAAAAGAAAATGTATCCCTTAGGGTATAGGTTGTACTTTTTTATATATAAGCTCAAGCAGCACACGGAACTTCACTTCATACAAATACAACCACCAATCTTAGTGCACTACAGTGAAATACTTGCAAAAGAAATTATACATACAAATCTATCAAGGATATACTATTTATTTTTGAAAATGTTAAAAACACATATAAAAAGACATGTACATGAAATCAATTAAAAAACATGTTAAAAAACATATCACAATTCATACAATAATTTTGGAGAAATCACAAAGAAAGACACTGAAATCTGTCTTGTATTAAGTCAATTCAGGAAATTTTTGGTACAACATAAGGTTTGGAACCAGTTCCTAATCCTCTCATCAATGTTGACCACTCCAAATTTAACTTCAATAAAAGCGTCGACGCGTTTCGGCGGTGTTGAATTATTGTCACCACCTTCTTCAGGACAATTAAATACGACTTCTCCTTTTAATCAGCATATCCTAGTGTAAGAATAAAACATCCATTTATCTAGTGCATATTTACATTACAACATCTATATATCACAACTCTAATTTCCCCACTAGGATGAAAAAGTATATTATATCATCCGATACGAATGTCTCCCATTGATACATCTCTATTGGGTTGTCCCCTTATGCATTTCGATCTAATATCGCTATTTTACAGTGCATTGGACCATGTGTTTTACAGTGCATTAAACCATGTGGTATTTCATATGGGACTTCTCCTTTTCCCACTTACACAAATTGAAAGACGTGGGCATATTATATCACACCTGGTGTGCCTACTGTTTTTCTATCACATATGGTTCAGCTCTGTCCCACTGTTTCATGCTAGACTTCTGTCATCAATATGAAGTGCATTAAAACATTTAATTATTAAAAAAACCTCATCAAGTCCCTCATTTATAGACATATTATATTTGCAATTATTTCACTGAGTTTTGCCAATATTCAAACAGCAATCACACCATACATTCATACACGATAGTTTTCCCTCATACTTATAACTCACCCATACTGTCGGACATAAGTCACGGTGTATGGAGGTAGGTATCCTCGTATTTCTTTATCGGGAACCCTGTCTCCCTATAGATTTTAAAACAGTGTGTTTTAACAATTATATATATATTTCCTAAACACTGCACAATCTGAACATTAGTCGAAAATATAGGATGGTGTCAACATACCTATTAAAATTCAATAACTTCACTGGGTGTTATCAACTGCTTTTATATGTTTCCTTCACTTATATAAATTCTGGATTTAACTGCTCCTAGTAAAATCAAAATTGAACAAAGGGGGAAGACTGTTAGAGTTCATCCTGTCCCCCACCATTGATTCATGTACAGTTAGTCAATGGTTCTGTACCTTCTAGTGTCTTGATTTCGCTTTGCTTCTTTTATCTTTTTTTCTTTTTCTAGCGTTGTTTTGTTCTCCTCGGATTGGAGTAGTGACTAGTATTCAAACAACACAAACGATTTTAGTTAATATTTGGGTATTTAAACAAAACAGGGGAATTATTTCACCCCTCAACTCAAACCTTAGAAGCCATGGGGAGTTCACAACTTTCCTTGATCACGCAGCACAATTTTGTGACTGTGGCGTGGAAGGGTATACTCAGACATGAGTCCCTTGCTCACTGCTCCATCAGGATTCAAGCAAGCCGGGCCGACGAGGCTGAAATGCCAGAAACCGGTCCCCGGTAGCTTGTCTCCTTTCTGGTGAAGAATTGGCTTGGTAGTTTGGTCTGCCCTGTTCCCATGATGCACTGAGCCAGGGACAGACTAATTTGCATATAGCCAGGTTCTGAGCTGGGATGGGGCAGTGAGCTAAATAACGGTGATGGATCAAGCCCTGATCTTTGGACTGGGTAAGAGTGGTCTGCTTAATTCAGACACTCTGTTCATCACCACCCCCTTTTCTGAATCATTTTGTCCACCATAAGCGTGGAAGGGTATACTCAGACATGAGTCCCTTGCTCACTGCTCCATCAGGATTAAAGCAAGCCGGGCCGACGAGGCTGAAATGCCAGAAACCGGTCCCCGGTAGCTTGTCTCCTTTCTGGTGAAGAATTGGCTTGGTAGTTTGGTCTGCCCTGTTCCCATGATGCACTGGGCCAGGGACAGACTAATTTGCATATAGCCAGGTTCTGAGCTGGGATGGGGCAGTGAGCTAAATAACGGTGATGGATCAAGCCCTGATCTTTGGACTGGGTAAGAGTGGTCTGCTTAATTCAGACACTCTGTTCATCACCACCCCCTTTTCTGAATCATTTTGTCCACCATAAGCGTGGAAGGGTATACTCAGACATGAGTCCCTTGCTCACTGCTCCATCAGGATTCAAGCAAGCCGGGCCGACGAGGCTGAAATGCCAGAAACCGGTCCCCGGTAGCTTGTCTCCTTTCTGGTGAAGAATTGGCTTGGTAGTTTGGTCTGCCCTGTTCCCATGATGCACTGGGCCAGGGACAGACTAATTTGCATATAGCCAGGTTCTGAGCTGGGATGGGGCAGTGAGTTAAATAACGGTGATGGATCAAGCCCTGATCTTTGGACTGGGTAAGAGTGGTCTGCTTAATTCAGACACTCTGTTCATCACCACCCCCTTTTCTGAATCATTTTGTCCACCATAAGCGTGGAAGGGTATACTCAGACATGAGTCCCTTGCTCACTGCTCCATCAGGATTCAAGCAAGCCGGGCCGACGAGGCTGAAATGCCAGAAACCGGTCCCCGGTAGCTCGTCTCCTTTCTGGTGAAGAATTGGCTTGGTAGTTTGGTCTGCCCTGTCCCCATTAAGCACTGGGCCAGGGACAGACTAATTTGCATATAGCCAGGTTCTGAGCTGTGATGGGGCAGTGAGCTAAATAACGGTGATGGATCAAGCCCTGATCTTTGGACTGGGTAAGAGTGGTCTGCTTAATTCAGACACTCTGTTCATCACCACCCCCTTTTCTGAATCATTTTGTCCACCATAAGCGTGGAAGGGTATACTCAGACATGAGTCCCTTGCTCACTGCTCCATCAGGATTCAAGCAAGCCGGGCCAACGAGGCTGAAATGCCAGAAACCGGTCCCCGGTAGCTTGTCTCCTTTCTGGTGAAGAATTGGCTTGGTAGTTTGGTCTGCCCTGTTCCCATGATGCACTGGGCCAGGGACAGACTAATTTGCATATAGCCAGGTTCTGAGCTGGGATGGGGCAGTGAGCTAAATAACGGTGATGGATCAAGCCCTGATCTTTGGACTGGGTAAGAGTGGTCTGCTTAATTCAGACACTCTGTTCATCACCACCCCCTTTTCTGAATCATAACTACCTCTCTAGGCAGTAGTGTTGCCATCTGAAATGTGGCCCCCCTGGCTCAAACCTTAGAAGCCATGGGGAGTTCACAACTTTCCTTGATCACGCAGCACAATTTTGTGACTGTGAGGCTCATAGTTGAAGCCCCCCCCATCCTTGGTCTAACAGCTGTGGTATAATTATAGTGCTGCGACAAAGACAGATTGGCTACTCTGTCCTTCACCCTGCCCCTGACTGTCTGTGCAAACTGGATAACCGTCACCCCCACCTGCCAAAAAATCTACCTCACCTATTGAAGTGCAAGTTGTGAGGCTGAGTCACAAGCCGGGCCGAAGAAGGCTGTGAAGCCAGAAACCGGTCCCCGGAAGCTTGTTTCCTTCCCAGTATAAGAATTGGCTTGGTAGTTTGGTTTGGCCTGTTCCCATCATGCACTGGGACAGGAACAGACTAATTTGCATATAGCCAGGTTCTGAGTTGGGATGGTGCATTGAGCTAAAAAACGGTGATGGATTAAAACCATGATCTCTTGACTTGGTAAGAGTATTCTGCATCATTCAGAAACTCTGTCCATCACCACCCCCCTTTTCCAAAATCGGTTTTATCCACACTATGTGTGGGAGGGGATGCTCAGACGTGAGTCCCTTGCTCATTGCACCATCAGGATTCAAGTAAGCCGGGCCGAAGAAGGCTGTGATGCCAGAAACCGGTCCCCGGAAGCTTGTTTCCTTCCCAGTATAAGAATTGGCTTGGTAGTTTGGTTTGCCCTGTTCCCATCATGCACTGGGACAGGAACAGACTAATTTGCATATAGCCAGGTTCTGAGCTGGGATGGTGCATTGAGCTAAAAACGGTGATGGATTAAAACCATGATCTCTTGACTTGGTAAGAGTATTCTGCATCATTCAGAAACTCTGTCCATCACCACCCCCCTTTTCCAAAATCGGTTTTATCCACACTATGTGTGGGAGGGGATGCTCAGACGTGAGTCCCTTGCTCATTGCACCATCAGGATTCAAGCAAGCCGGGCCGAAGAAGGCTGTGATGCCAGAAACCGGTCCCCGGAAGCTTGTTTCCTTCCCAGTATAAAAATTGGCTTGGTAGTTTGGTTTGCCCTGTTCCCATCATGCACTGGGACAGGAACAGACTAATTTGCATATAGCCAGGTTCTGAGTTGGGATGGTGCATTGAGCTAAAAAACGGTGATGGATTAAAACCATGATCTCTTGACTTGGTAAGAGTATTCTACATCATTCAGAAACTCTGTCCATCACCACCCCCCTTTTCCAAAATCGGTTTTATCCACACTATGTGTGGGAGGGGATGCTCAGACGTGAGTCCCTTGCTCATTGCACCATCAGGATTCAAGTAAGCCGGGCCGAAGAAGGCTGTGATGCCAGAAACCGGTCCCCGGAAGCTTGTTTCCTTCCCAGTATAAGAATTGGCTTGGTAGTTTGGTTTGCCCTGTTCCCATCATGCACTGGGACAGGAACAGACTAATTTGCATATAGCCAGGTTCTGAGCTGGGATGGTGCATTGAGCTAAAAACGGTGATGGATTAAAACCATGATCTCTTGACTTGGTAAGAGTATTCTGCATCATTCAGAAACTCTGTCCATCACCACCCCCCTTTTCCAAAATCGGTTTTATCCACACTATGTGTGGGAGGGGATGCTCAGACGTGAGTCCCTTGCTCATTGCACCATCAGGATTCAAGCAAGCCGGGCCGAAGAAGGCTGTGATGCCAGAAACCGGTCCCCGGAAGCTTGTTTCCTTCCCAGTATAAAAATTGGCTTGGTAGTTTGGTTTGCCCTGTTCCCATCATGCACTGGGGCAGGAACAGACTAATTTGCATATAGCCAGGTTCTGAGCTGGGATGGTGCATTGAGCTAAAAAACGGTGATGGATTAAAACCATGATCTCTTGACTTGGTAAGAGTATTCTGCATCATTCAGAAACTCTGTCCATCACCACCCCCCTTTTCCAAAATCGGTTTTATCCACACTATGTGTGGGAGGAGATGCTCAGACGTTAGTCCCTTGCTCATTGCACCATCAGGATTCAAGCAAGCTGGGCCGAAGAAGGCTGTGATGCCAGAAACCGGTTCCCGGAAGCTTGTTTCCTTCCCAGTATAAGAATTGGCTTGGTAGTTTGGTTTGCCCTGTTCCCATCATGCACTGGGACAGGAACAGACTAATTTGCATATAGCCAGGTTCTGAGCTGGGATGGTGCATTGAGCTAAAAAACGGTGATGGATTAAAACCATGATCTCTTGACTTGGTAAGAGTATTCTGCATCATTCAGAAACTCTGTCCATCACCACCCCTCTTTTCCAAAATCGGTTTTATCCACACTATGTGTGGGAGGGGATGCTCAGACGTGAGTCCCTTGCTCATTGCACCATCAGGATTCAAGCAAGCCAGGCCGAAGAAGGCTGTGATGCCAGAAACCGGTCCCCGGAAGCTTGTTTCCTTCCCAGTATAAGAATGGGCTTGGTAGTTTGGTTTGCCCTGTTCCCATCATGCACTGGGACAGGAACAGACTAATTTGCATATAGCCAGGTTCTGAGCTGGGATGGTGCATTGAGCTAAAAAACGGTGATGGATTAAAACCATGATCTCTTGACTTGGTAAGAGTATTCTGCATCATTCAGAAACTCTGTCCATCACCACCCCCCCTTTTCCAAAATCCGTGAGGCTGAGTCACACCTGGCTGCCAAACAGTCAATGGATGTGGGAGGGACACAAGAGGAGCACACAGCGTGGACCGAGATAAAAGTGAGAAGCATTGGGTGTGGTTTGTGGCCAACTGATGCGGTGGATAAGGTGAACGTGGGGCCCTCGGCAACTGCCCATGCCTAGCGCAGGCGCTGCCATTAGTGTTCCAAGTCCTAAAGTATTATCTCATTTCAACAGAATGACAAATGTAGTGGCACCTACTTTTAAATGTACTTTGTCCAGTGTTTTATTGTTTTTGGCTCTGGATAATATGCAATCTATACTGTTTTTGTTTTAATTTTAAAGAGAGATTTGTAGAATTTATGAAGGGGATACAATCAAAAAAATACATATGAATACAATATTAGATAAAGTAAAAGAGCTAGATCAATAATATTAGAAATATGGGGAAGGGAAAAGAAGAGGGGTCTTAAGTACAGATGAAATAAAATTGCATAAATGTCTGATTGTATTTAACAGAAAAGCATTAAAATATGAATCAAACAGCAATAATGAGTTAAAAGAACATTGCCAGCAAAAATGGAAGTCAGGGAGGTTTAAGAACTTCTTGAACAGCAGGTAGAGATGCAAAAGATCTTTTTGCAGATTCATCTACAAACTTGGAAATTGGTGTCCAGAGTTCTTGCTGCTTTAAAACAAGAGACGTAGATTGCATATACATCTATGATTATAACATACTGCATACCACCATGCCATGCTTTAGACAACAACTGTTTAGAGTCCTTCTAATGCTTAGTAATTTGTTGAATGTCAACTGCTAACAAAAGGTCTACTATTTGCAAATTAATTGAAACAAAACATTGAACATAGAGTAAGGAATATTTAAGCAAAATATGAAATACATTTGATCTCAAACTTGTTGCCTGAAAAAGATGCCAACTATACTGTTGAATAAAACACCTTACTGATTATGATAATGCTTTGACAGTGAGCCCATCCATGCATCTGGGGGGCGGTTTCACATGAATTAATTACAGAGGCCAGGGTTCATGTATAGGCTTCTCAAGACACACCTGATTTAGACAGGGGCGTAACACACACCCCTGCAGCCCCGCGCAGTGCTGGGCCCCCACGCTGCCCTGTGTTGAGGGGTCCCTTCAGCCACTTGCTAATTGGAAGTGCTCACACCACGCCGCAGGTTGCTGCCTGCTTTGTCTTGAGTGCACAGATTCTTGAGAGCTTATTTGGGAAATGAAAGTAACACATTGTTACAACTGGTAATAATACATTTATTTAACTTCTTCTTTCTTAGCAGGCCTGGCCCCATGTAGGGGTCGAATGGTCAAACTTGTTGCATGCTCATTTATTACATTGAACATTATGATCATAAATACGAACAAGATCACTACCTTTTGCTCTGTGGAATATACAAAATAGGTGAATTGTGCTTTGGTTTTTGAAGATCGAATTCCTCCTTAGAAGTGATTAAACCGGTGACTTTTAAAACTACTCGATTGAAGTATGTTTCAGCTTTCAGCTATATTTAAGCTCCATCCTCGTGAAATGAGGAGCCCTGTGCAAGTTGCCCGGAGCATCCAATGTAAGGGCCGCGCCGAGGGAGGTGAGAATACATGCGCCTGGCGGTGGCACTCAGAGTTGTTTTTGAGCAATTAGGAGCGAGAACGTCAATAGTCCTTAAAACACCCTCCCCCAAGCTTCATTTCTACTCTAAGCCCTTCTGCTAAGTGACATTTCCCGGTGTTCCTGCCCCCACTTCCCGTCCCATCTGCTTTAGTTAAATTCTAAATATAGACACCACCCAGAGTAATCATTTCCTCTCATTTAAATCCACCCTGCACGTCTGAGTTTCCATGTAATCATTCATTTGCGAGGAAGGAGGGGGATTTCGTTCCCACAACAAAAAGGATGAGTAGTGGAGGGTGGGGTGGGACGGGGTAGATGAGAAACAGACTAGAGGTAACTAAGTGCGAATCACTCAGAATCAACAACAGCGCCGCAGGCTTTTCAACAATCACACCAAGAAACTCAGAGGAGGGCCCCTTAGGGGCTGCAAGCCCCAGGCATACATTAGGTGACCAGTCTTTATTGCCACTCTAGCAGTTTGGGAAGACACTTGACTCAACAGGAGGAGACTGGACTATGGGCAAACTACGAGAATACCTGACAGGCACTGTCCCTATGAATGGCTGGTAGGGCAGCAACAGGGTGTGTCTCATGTTTGTCCCAGCCCTGCAGGCCTTCAAGAGGCAGCATAATACCAGGACTCACACATTTACCTCTTGGCCCCGCAGGCTTTAACAGCACAACATCCAAGAAATATCTATAGGGAAACAACCTTTACAACACAGTCATTACATCGCACTACATTTACAACACAATCATTACATCGCACTACATTTACAACACAGTCATCACATCACAACATCCTTTACAACGCATGTCACTACAACGCATCCATTACATTGCATGTCACTACAACGCATGACACTACAACGCATGTCACTACAACAAAGGCATTACATCACATGTCATTACAAAGCATACCATTACAACGCATAGTACCCCTACACTGCCCAACACTTATCCTACTGTTGCAGCCCCTGGAGTTATAATAGTAATTTATACCCCTACGCTATCCAACACTTACCTTAAATGCAATGTAATGGTATGCGTTGTAATGGTATGCATTGTAAAGGTATAATGCGATGTAATGGAATACGTTGTAAATCTAGTTTAACCCCTCCCACGCTCATGACGAGCTCAGCTCGTCTTTAGCCACGGTTCTCATTAGAATGCTCAGACGCGGGGCTAATTCTGCTGCTGTGCTGGGCGTTTCTAAGGAACGGGCGTAGTCATGACGAGCTCAGCTCGTCATGAGCACACGAGAAACGTAGCTCATGACGAGCTGAGCTCGTCATGAGCACCGGGGCGCTGTGCGCGCCCCCCTCCCCCCAGCACAGCGGGGGAATCAGCCCCGCAGCCATGGGGTTAGAAAAATTTGCTATGCAGGAGCTATTGACTTTGTCAGTGTCTTATATGCCATTTTGTAGACTAGCATTACTGCTGTGCAGCATGAGTACAAGTTATTAAAAAAACAACATGAAGCAGGAATGTGGACCTAAAGAAGCAGCACTATGATGCACTAATGTCATTTTAAAGTATGGGTTCCTTTATTCGCTGACCCCTGATGCACCACCATGGACCTTAGTATTAGACATTTTCAGCACTCTGCAAAGCTCTTGAGCTATTCTTGGTGCTGAACTCCCATATTGGTTCAGGTATTCGTCACGGAGATTCCCTGCCATCACAACCTGCTGGATATTTATCCAGCTTCCCAAACCAGCCTCTGAGCCATAGAACAGAGCCCCCCCTGACCCTAAAGCCATTTTCAATCAAATTTGTGGAATCGTTAGCACTAGACACATGCTTGAGACTACAATCGTTCTTCCTCAGTTACTCTACACTATAATCTGTAACTTCAAGCTATATTAGCATTTTGCATCGATACAAGAAAACCACAGAGAATAAGTAACCAAAGGGAAAGAACCGGAGACACCCAGACGCACTTACATCTCCCATATGAATTCACTAACATAACCCCCTCCATCCACACTGGGCACTCCCAACGGCCACTCTAGCTGAATTACTCACGTCCACTTAGTGTCAGTTTGTGGCCATAAAACTTGAGTTCTCACTCCAATGTGTCATGGCCCCTGACAATCAAGAGGTATTACCAGCCAGGCCCTGGAATTGTGGGAAGATAGGGGAAATAGTTGCTATTACCACTGAGAACCAGGAAAAGTAATCTTGCATGCGGGCCTGTCCAAATCAGGCAAACGGTCTTCCTTCTTACCCCCATAATTTGGGAAGTATCATGAACAAAGTGTACAAAGTTATCTCCACGCTTTATTTTTGTGCACCACTCTGCAGCCTCAAGAAATATATATTTTAGGTCTTCATCCTTTAAGACCATCATGATGGTGGGGCTAATATTCCTCATATTTAAAGGTGCGCCATGTGAACTGAGATGCAAAACATAGTCAGGTTCCTGCCATGCAGTACTTCTTCATAAATGCAAGCTTCTCTGATATCCATAGTGCCATGAGGCAAGGCCGACCATCACTACCTGCTTCCTCGGGCATATCAAGTTTTCAGACATTTTCAGCTCTGAGAGCACCCTCCACCATCTCGTGTCTACTTTCGATGTTGCCCTTGTGATTTGAGACACTTGTATCCCACCCAAATCAGTGTGTAGCCTCCTGATTTCAATGGCATCACCTTTTCTAGACAACTTCAGTGATTCATGGTTGTGACCCGTTATTCTAGTGTTGCCACTGTGGCCATCTCCAGAGTCCACCACAAGCCAAAGAAGAGCGACACAATGTTGACTTGATATTCAAACCTATCATCCAGTTAGAAGTGAATAACTTCAATAGAGAGTCATGCAAAACCTTTGAAAATTGTTCAGGTCTTGTTATCTGAGGGGGATGGAGAGCTTTACATCAGAGCTGGAAAACAGTATTATATTTTTACTGGAATTGACAATAAGAATGCATGACACATATTTTTAAGGTAATAAAAAAATAAATAACATAGCATTGGATGTTTAAAATGTATACATCATAGACTTTTTTATAAATCCGCAAAGTTGACATTAATCAAAACACTGTACTCAATGTTTTCGTGAAGCAATCCTATATATTAAAAATATCAACATAGATTTGTATCCCTCACAACTACACAGGTAGTCTAGACTATAGATATAGGATTCTTTAAAACATTTTTAGAAAACTCTTTCCATACCCTGAATAGATTCATACGGACAAAGCATCTTCTCAGTGGTATCTAAATTACAAAACTGTCATCTACCTAGAACTACTCATTTAACTGATGATGAGGAATGTCTGACATAATATCGACAGACAGAATATCTACATACAAAAATATCGACACAAAAATATCGAAATCAAAAATATCGAAATTATATCTACATAATGGTAAGTACAAAAATATCGAAAAAATAATATCGTAGTACAAAAATATCGAAATTAAAAATATCGTTTTTTTAAATGTATTAATAATAATGTAAAAATAATTTTAAAATACATATAATTTAACAAATATTAAATAAAAACATTAAAACATAATTAAAAAATTAAAAGTAATACATATACATTTAAAATAAATTAAAAACTTAATAATTTAATGTAATTTTATTTTTTTAAATTTCATTTAATTGATTTAAAATAAATTTAAATTTATTTTATTTTTACCCTGTACGCCTGTACCCCAAAAACCCAAAACTGACCCTGAACCCTAAAAATACCCCTGTACCCCAAAAACCCAAAACTGACCCTGAACCCTAAAAATACCCCTTTACCCAAAAACTGAAAACTGACCCTGAACCCTAAAAATACCCCTTTACCCAAAAACTGAAAACTGACCCTGAACCCAAAAAATACCCCTTTACCCAAGAACTGAAAACTGACCCTGAACCCTAAAAATACTCCTTTACCCAAAATTAATTAACATTATTTAATTACCAATTAATTATTAATTAACAATAACAATAAAGTAAATATATTAGCACATTAGCTATAATTAATTTAATTTACTAATTAATAATAATTTTTCCCAAATAATTAATTAACAATAATTTTTTTTTATATATATAAAAAAATAACTCTAATTAATGTAATTAACTAATTAATATTAATTAATTACCAATTAATTATTAATTAGAAATATGTACAAAATTATATTAATTAATTAACTAATTAATATTAATTAATTACCAATTAATTATTAATTAAAAATATGTACAAAATTATATTAATTAATTAACTAATCAATATTAATTAATTACCAATTAATTATTATTTAAAAATATTTACAAACATATATTAATTAATTAACTAATTAATATTAATTAATTACCAATTAATTATTAATTAAAAATATTTACAAACATATATTAATTAATTAATTATTATTAAATTACTTCCCACCCTATTCCCCTATAAACCCACAACCCGCTCTAATACTAAAACGCAAAATGTTAACAAAATTACTAATTTTCAAACATACATTTCTAAACATATTTAGCAAACATATAAACAACAAAATAAAATACATAACACTAAACAACAAAATTTCGATATTACTTACATACATACCTTAATCTCGATATTCTGTCTGTCGATATTATGGCACATCGATATACTATACCATCGATATTAAAACATCGATATTATTGTATATCGATATTTTAATTTCGATATTTTGTCTGCCTACCGATGATGAGACTAAATCCCTTTGAAAATTCTTCAAGAAGAGATATCACACATGCATTGAGTGACCTGTATTGGCTAAATTAACCATGCAACATAGTTTTACTAAGAGACTATATATATGGCTGGTTACTTACTCATTAATCTGAGTCTTAGACCTCCCCGCCACAGTCCTTACGTAAGTGAGCGTCAGCTTCTCACCGCAGACATTCCCAAGTTGAAAACTCCCCTGCTCCCATCCCTACCCTCCAGGCCACGCCCACATCCTGTGGAATATAACCTCTGACCTTATCTCCCGATATGCTGTAAATCAAAGCACAAGACGCCGAACACAGGAGGTAGGGATGGGATCCAGGTTTGTGTCAGGAAGGTCTAAGACTTGGTGTAATGAATATTACTGATAAGTAACCAGCCATTCCCTCCTCGTCAGACCTCCCCGTCACCGTCCCTAGGTAAGTGGGCAGATACCCAAGTAAGAAATCGGCTTCAACATGAGAGCTGCAGAACAGACTTTATTACAATCAATAAGCAGCACAGAACGCAATACTGCATCTCCAAAACTGGTAGACACATCACCAGCCACCACCAAGCGATAATGTGACATAAGATGTGAGGAGAACTCCAAGTGGCGACCCTGCAAATCTCCGCCATGACTGTCCCTGCACAGACCGAGGCAATGGCACCCCCCTGGACTCATAAGCCGGCAAAATAGCCCACTTCGTCCACCTACAGAGAGTAGCAACAGAAGGCTTCAGACCCTGACAGGCCAAACCAAAAGTAACAAAAAGCAAATCCACATTACGAAACGGGCGGGTATGGTCCAGCTACACCCTAAGGGCCCGCTTGACATCCAAACGGTTTAGCATAACCTCCTCCTCAGACTGAGGATCAACACACAACACAGGCAACACCAGTTCCTACGAATAATGGAAAGAGGACAGAATCTTAAGAACAAATGCAGGATCAGACCTAAGAGCCACCCAATCTGGATAGCACTTCAAAAAAGGCTCAGAACATACCAACGAGTCCAACTCCCCCTCACATCTGGCCGAGATAATCGACACCAGGAAAACCACCTTGAGAGTCAGAAACCTCAGGGAAACCTCCTCTAGCAGCTCAAATGAGGTAGATTGCAATGCCAGCAAGACCAACAGCAGATCACAACTGGTAGCTAAGGACGTAAACACAGGCTTCTTGAGGAAACAACTCTGCAAGTGCCTGGCCACCAAGGAACCACTGCCACACAGGCAGGACACTCATCCCTCAAAGAGGAAACAGCAGACCCAAATCAAAACCATCCTTCATAAATTCAAAAACCTTTACAGGATCCACAGTCAGGGCAGACCAGCCCCAGTCAGAACACCAGCCCTGAAAGGAAACCCAATGCCTGGCATAAGATTTCAGGGTAGATGGTTTATGAGATTGCTGAATAAAGAGATCTACCTCAGGAGAACAACCCAGCACCACAGGGTTCATCTTTTCAACAGCTAGCCCGCCAGCTGCAACCTGACCGGACACTCCCGAGACAGCCCCAGGAACCTCAGAAGACGGGGTCCATGGGAAGCCTCTGACATGCCAACACTGCCAACTGCAACCGCAGACAGAACCGAGGCCGACTGCTCCAGACTGGCACAACCAGGATCACAGAGGCTCTGCCTAGCTTGATTTTCAGGAGAGCCCCCGGAATCAAAGCAATCAGAGGAAATGCATACATCAACCCGGTCCCCCATGGGAACGACAGTGCATCCACCCTACAGACAGTGTCTGACGGGCTCAGAGTGCAAAACCTGTCTCTCAATGCATTCTCCGGGGATGCAAATAGGTCCACCTCGGCCACCCCATATGTCTGCATGAGGACCCCAAACACCCTCTTGCCCACACACATTTCCGACAGGGAGGGAAACAACCTGCTCAACCGATCTGCTTTCTATTTCATCACCCAGGAAGATGAATCGCCCTCAGTGACAACAAATTCATCTCTGCCCACTGGCAAATCTACTGGGCTAACAAATTCAGCGAAGCCACTTTCGCACTCCCCTGATGGTTCACATAGCACACACACCACCACAGTATTGTCTGTCCTCAACAGAACAATCTGATGTATGACCCAAGGAAGAATATAAACCAGGGCTCACTGTACGGCCTCTAACCCCCTCCAGTTGGAAGACATCCAAGCCTCCTGGACCGACCAGATCCCCTGAACTGAAGCCTGAGGCAGCACAGTCCCCCAACCCAGTTCACTGGCATCCATCATCAAAACGAACTGGTTCTGGAGCACAAATGGAAAACACTTTATGAGATTCCCTACATCCAAACCCAAGGCCAACTCTTGGGAGATACCCAGACCCTCCAGAATCAACAGGTCGTAATCCTGAGACCCCAGACGCGAAGGATGTGATTCACCAAGGTGTACAAGTGCAACCTGGCCCAAGGAACAATCATGACAGTAGCGGACATCAATCCCTCCACCATGAACCAGTGTTGTGCTGTGGAAGCGGGAGAGAGCAAAACCGCCAGCAGTTCCTTCACCAGAGTCATCCTACAAGATTCGGAAAGGAACACCTTCCCCATCCTTGTGTTGAAGACCCCCTGCAATGAACAACAGTTCCTGAGAGGGAATCAAATGGGACTACTCCAGGTTCAGTATCCGGCCGAACCGCTGTAGTAGACTGCAGACATTCTGAGATTGAGCCTTAGGAAAAGAAGAGGAAGAAGAGGAAGAAATCAACGAGTCATCCAAGTACGGACACACCTGGATTCCCTGTGCATGAAACAACTCACCACCAAAGGAGCCAACACCTTGGTAAATACCCTAGGTGAAGCAGAGCCAGCACCTTGGTAAATACCCTATGTGAAGCAGAGAGACCAAAGGGCAATACCTGAAACTGAAAATGTTCGCTGCCCACACAGAACACCAGAAACGTCTGTGAGTCCCTCTGCACCGGCACATGAAAATACGTGTCCCTTCGATCCAGAGAGGTCCTCCACTGACAGGAAGGGAAGAATCAACTGGAGCATCACCATCTTGAAGGATCTGCGAGGAATTCACAAATTCATGGCTTTCAAATCCAACTCAGGTCAGTAATCGTCATTTGGCTTTCAGATCAGACAAAGGATAGAGTAAGCCCCCTTTCCCTGTTGTGCCACAGGGACCTTCACAATGGCCTCCTTGTTCAACACGTCCTGAACCCCGTTCAACAGAGCCATCTTGCTTAGGCCTCTATTCATGCATCAAATTTACTGGCAGAATAGACAGTCAATCTTCTCCTAACTGGGAATGGAATTATCTCCCCTTTGTATGTTGACAATCTCCTCTGCTAAGTAAGAAATTGAAAAATTGGCTTCTTTTTATGTCAATGCTTGCCAGACAGAGCAGCTGTCTGCTTTTCTAACAACATCCTGGGGACATTCGAAACGCTTCCCTGGTAATGCATTCCACTCATTACTTACAATTGGCTTTGCGGTTTGTAGCTCACATTTGCTTACTTTCTATTTGATGGCTTTATTTGT
The DNA here is from genome assembly GCF_964261635.1 of Lissotriton helveticus. NCBI lineage: Eukaryota > Metazoa > Chordata > Amphibia > Caudata > Salamandridae > Lissotriton > Lissotriton helveticus. The sequence goes on from NC_136068.1 coordinate 938,416,285, forward strand.
TTTAGGCTGTCCAGCTTGAGTTAGTCTCTTCCGTGGCCCATACCTCATGTATTGTATCTTTCCGAGTGCTCCCTTTCTGTAAATAGACCTTTACATTTTGTTCTTATCTTGTCACAGTTGAGGTGCATTCAGGGACAACTTAAGGATTTTGGGGGCCATGGGCCTAACGTAGTTTGTGAGGCCCTGTTTGGGCCGATTTTGATTTCATAATGAGGGCTCCCGGTTTTATGGTATTTATATTTTTGTCATTTCTGTCTGTATTTACTAACATGTATTTTTTGCTAATTTTACCGGTATTTGTCCATATTTATTTTAGGTTTTGTGAAAAAATTATGCTGAAATGTGTATATTTCTGCATTTCTATAACCAATTAATGTGCACTCGTGCCTGACGCCTGGGGCAGGTTTCAATGATATATACTCACTCAGATGGTAAAATATGCACTTGAAAGAAACAATGTAAATTTTTGCATCAAGGCTGTGCAGATCTACTACTGTTTAAGGGTTTACTAAAATCCCTATATTGTTTTAATCCCCTTGCCTGTCAATCCGGACAGCTATTGGTCTGGCAGTCATGATTGACAGCATTTAGAATCACTCAAAAACAACCCAATTTCCGTTCTTATCCACATTTAAAAAATAAATACAGATAGGAAAATAAATGGTTTTCTCTCTGTATTTATCTGTAAAAATCAGTAAAAACGGAAAACAGGGAGCCTTATTTATAATCCAATTTAAGCTCTTTCATGGCCTCTTTGAACCAGTCACTGACAGTGCTCAGGCACACTCCTCCATATTCTAAATGTGATTACATCTAATATTCAGGGATAGTGATATGTGTTTTCAATATTGTAACAGCAGCATCTCACTAATATTACTGGAAATGTATCTCTGTAACACCTTCCCATTTCTCATATGTGATGTCCTGTTTTAATCTAAAATAAACTTTTTTATAGATGCTGCGTGAAACAAACACATTTCTCTGCAAAATGTCTGTAATAGACTCAAACATCACCCACATTAAAAGTGAATTAGAGGAAAACAGCATTTAAAACAATCTGTTTCAGAATTATTCAAGCTCATTAGGGCAAGACTTTCAGCAGAACAAATCCCGCTCTATCTGGGGGCCCCCTGAATGGCTGGGGCCCTCGGCCACAGCCTACTTTGCCCATGTCTTAAAACATCTCTTTATGCATTCAAAGACAGAGATCAAATGTCAGGCTCTTTCTTCCAGGGAGCCTGGTGTTTACCTTTCCAATTATCTCAAAGTGAGAGGATTTAAGTGGCAACAGATTTGCATCTGATAGAGTGCTGGAGGAAGGCTGTGGGATGTTATTTTTTCTAGCTCACAGCAAAGTTTAAATGTCTGTAAATGAACTGTGCATATATTTCAGAATTTATCAGAATTAGGACAGCACAAATGAAGCACATTGGTAAGTCTGAAGTGTGGTGAATTATTTTAATATGATCAAAACAAATCAATACTCTAGGTGATGACACTTTCACACATTATCGTTTGAGCACATTAAAAATGACTGTGCAAATGTAATGGTCATTTCAATTGAAAGTGTGTTCTCTGTGATGGCAGTACACTACCACACCATGCATTCTCCACTTTACCCCACTCCACTCTACTTTGTACCACTCCATGTCACTGTATTCTACTCTGCAGCACTCCACAATACGCCGCTCCACTCTAAGTCAATCCACACTGCATGACTGCACTCTAGTCTGCACCACTCCACTCTACGCCACTTTCAATCTACTCTTCTCTACTTTTTACCACTCTACTCTACACCAAACCCCTCTACTCCACTCTACTCTACTATACTCCACTGTACTCTTTGTCACTGCTCTCTCTACTACTCCAGTCTAAGCCACTCCACTCTATTCTGCACCACTCAACTCTACGCCACTCTACTCTGCTACACTGAACTCTGTGCCACTGCATTCTACAATGTACCACTCCAAGGCAGTGCACTTATGCCAATCCACTCTACGCCTCTCTAATCTACTCTGCACTACTGCACTCTATGCCACTCCGCTCTATGCCACTACACTATACCCTGCACCACTCCACTCTACAGTGCAGCACTCCACGCCACTTCACTCTACTCTAAAACAAGCTACTCTATGGCACTGCATTCTGTGTCACTCCACTGTGGCCCACTCGTTTTGCGCCACTCCTCACTACTCTACACTACTGCACTCTACACCACTGCAATCTATGCTGCACCACTCTGCAACACTCTACTCTACAACACTGCACTCTACTCCAACCACTGCACCTATGCCATAGCACTCTACATAACTTTACCCCAAACCAGTGAACTCTACGCCAATCTATCCTGCACCACTGCACTCTACACCACTATACTCTAGTCTGCAACACTCTAAACCAGTGCACTCTACACCATTGTACACTGCGTCGCTGCTCTCTACACCACTCTACTTTGCACCACTTTACTCTACGCTGCTGCACTCAATACCAATGCACTCCATGCCACTCTACTATACACCACTTTACTCTACAACAGTCTACTTTACAACACTGCACTCAGCCACTGAACTCTACACTACTGCACTCTAAGCCACTGCACGCTAATCCACAGCACCCTAATCTGCTGCACTCTTTGCCACTCTACTCTATGCCACTCTAAGCCAATTTACCCTAAGCCTCTACACTCTACCCCACTCTACTCTGCATCACTCCACTCTATTATACATAGTACAGTCTAAGCCCCTCCACTCTGCCCTGTGCCACTCCACTCTACAACACTCTACTCCATTCTATGCCCATCACCTCTCCAACAATTCTACTCCCTCCATGACATTTCACAACACTCTACACCACTCCACTCTATGCAACTCCATGACACTCCATGCTTTTCAACTCTACTCTACATCACTCTATGCCACTCAACGCCACTCTACGCCGCCCCATGACTCTCTACGCCACTCAATAACACTCCACTCTACTCCAAAACACTCTACTTTACTACACTCTACTCCACTCCACACCACTCTCCTTTACGCCACTAACTTTTAGGTCAAATGTTATTTTTATTGGCATTTAGATCAGTAAAAAAAGGAGAAAAAATCCTGAATACAAGTCTTAGAGGATGCATTTGGTAGTCTGCCTCTGAAAGGCATCAGCAGTGGATGTGCAGACAGAGGAGGAGGAGGCCTATATCTTGGACTCCTCCAGGATTTTCAGAACCCTGAGTAATTTTGGGCATATCAACTCCTTATAGTCATAGTCACAAAAGCCCAACAACGGGTGCCATTGCTCCGCATATTCCTTAGTAGTGCCAGTAGTTTCATTGGTCAGGTTTTCCATGCCTAAGACCCACCATAATATCTCGATCCAATGGAGTTCAGCTGGAGGTACTGACTGACCCCGGAGTGAAAAGATAGATTGCTTGGTGGCAAGAAGCAGATGGGACATTAAACGCCCCTTCCGCCCTCATAGCAGAAAAATATCATTGTCTGGCCAAACCAAACGAATAACCACTGTGCATATACTAATGTCACCACTTGTGATCTGCTTGATGGTGGTGAGGACTCAGTCCTAAAAGGGGCCAGTTGTCGGGCAGCACCATAACAGGTTTAGCAATTTTTCCTCCTCCCCGCAACCTTGCCAAAAACGTGGGCCCATCCTGCCTTCATTTTGGGTAGGCTACCAGGAGTATAATGCCACTATCAGAGAATCTTAGCCATTGTTCACTTCCCCCGTATGTTACGTGACATGATGTGTGCAGATGAGAAACTTCATCCCATTGGGCCTATTTAAAGGTTATGTATATACCCCTTTCCCAGGCTCATTGAAAAGGAAATTTATGGGTGTGACCCTTGATGTTTAGCATGGCATAAATCTTGGATGTGGAGTGGGTGTAATCAGTGCAATGGATTAGGTGCTTCTCAAAGGGTGTGAGCCCTTGGGTAGGAAGTTGGAGTTAATGAAACCGCTCTATCTCATATAACCCATATTCGAGCATGTCAAAATGCTTAATGGAGCTCCCCCTCAAAGATATTGTGCAGTGTTTTCTATCCCCCCTTTAGCCAAGCCCTATAGTGTCCTCTTTTCAGGCCCAGAGAAAATTTGCTGTTCCCCCAGAGGGGTGCTAAAGGTGAGGAAAAGGACATAAGCCCTTTTTTAGTCACCAATTTGTCCCATACAGCCAAAGAAGCCCTAGTGACAGTGGAACTATAGAGAGTGCTTGTTTGCTGAGGTCTGCATCTCCATGGGTTCTACCACAAAGGACCCGCAGCCATAGCATGATCAACCATACACCAGCCTTTGTTGGTTTGTTGCCTAGTCCAGTGGACGAGAAAGCGAATGTGGGCCGCACCATAGTAATATGCTCAATTGAACATGCTTAATCCTTGTATTCATGGTTAAAGAGCGATTTGGTGTCAGGAGAGGTGTTTGGCTTTCCAATCCCAGAGGTATGTGTAGCTGAAGGATTGGAGTTCCACTATGAAGTCTTTCAGGATCGAGAGGGTCAAGGTCTGGAAGACATAGATAATCTAGGGTAGAATAGCCATCTTAATGACCGCCACCTACCCTAAAAGAGATAATGTTTTATGCTTCCAACTACCTAGTTCTGCTTTTACCACCCTTCACAACCACTGAAGGTTTATAGCACATGTCTGCGTTGGGGCCAGTGCCAGTCTGAGGTAGTTGATGTGGGACTCAACCCACATTAGGGGTACATTCTCCTGGAGGGGGGTTGCATGGGGCCTAGTGTACAGAACTTAATGATCACTGATTTTTCTAGGTTGATCTTGAAGCCGGAGACTTTCTGGTAGGTTTCTAGATCTGTCATTAGGTGGGGTAGAGACGAGCCTGGCTCAGTTAGCGAGACTAGTATGTTGTAAGCAAACAAAGTTTCTTTGTGTCTTGCGTGCCAAACCGAATTCCCCTGATGAGGGGATTCACCCTAATACACTGGGCTAGTGGCTCCAGGGTAAGGGCATATAGGAGAGGGAAGAGGGAGCATTGACATTCCTGACAAGCTTTTTCCACATCCATAGAGACCGGGAGGGAATGAGCACGTCTCATGGGCCCAATATCAATGAGGAGGAGTGCCATCTTGGTGTTGTTGGCCGCCTGACACCCAGGTTTAACGCCCAATTGGTTCAGGTGAATGAGATCTCCCATCAAGTCTTGAATGCGTAAGGTGGCTATCTTAGCGAAGATTTTGGAGTCAATATTTAGCAAAGATATTGGACAATGTGACCAGCAATCTTTGGGATTTTTCCCCCGGCTTAAGAATCAGGACATTTGTAGATTTGGACATGAGAGGTGTCACTTGGTCCTCTTGTATCATTGCCGAATAGACTTTTAACATCAAGGGGAGGAAAGCGGAAGAAAATCACTTATAAAAGCACTTTGGAGGGGGAAAGTTTTGGTATAGCCAGCAGTATTTCTTTCTACTCTATAGGGTGCTTGAGCAGTGCTCTGTCTGAGGTGCTACATTTGGGGAGGTCTGCCCCGCTAAACGTTTTGGGTGCACCAGAATAATATGAGAAGTCAGACCCACGTCTTCCAAAAACACCCTCCCAGCCACTGAGAGAGCCACCATGTGGCCATGACTAAGTTTGTCTAGATCTGTCACTTTATTGAGGGCTAAATTTGCCCCCTACGCCCCAAGGATGAAAGGGGCAATGGACTATTCAGAAAGATTCCTGGCTGTGGTTGGGGCAGTAAAGCAAGGTTATGGTCAAAGGTGAAACTCTCACCCTGGATGGCCATCCACCTCCCAGCCCTGTCCAACAAAATGTGATCAACATAGAGGGGTCAGTTCTTCACTAACAGGATCCCCACTCCTGATGGCATTTTGCAGACTGAGGAGAAGTATTAGCCTGGGTATTTGAGGCATTTGAGATGAGATTGGTCCTCCCGCAATAAGTGGGCCTCCTGGATCATACAGATCCACATAGAGAGAAGACAGCTTGTTCAAGACGGAGTGGCTTTTGAGTGGGTTGTTAAGCCCCCTTACAAATTAAGTGATTATTTTAAGTGGTGGCATGACAGAGAGTGGAAGAGTGTGATATCAAGTTACATGTTTTGGTGGCAAAGAATGAGTGGTCAGACCTTCCCTCCTTTCTCAGAACAGACCTGGTGGGCTCATAAACACCTAACATAACCAACAATGAACAAAGATAAACCAAACCATTAATGGCTCTTCGTCCCCTGGGCAGGGCACAAGTGGCACTAAACTGGGTGAATATCCTTGCACGTGTGTCATGCACACCCTCATCAGAACTCAATGGGGACATAAGACCTCTTTTACAGGTGTGTGTTTAAAAGCCTGTCCCGGCCACAGGCTCACCACAGTCAAGATGGGTGCAGTAGGGATAAGCAACTTTCTCTCTCATCAGGGCCAGTTTCAAGAAATTCCAAGCCTGGGGCTAGCCTCACCAGGCCCCCAATATCCATAGTGCAAACGTCTGTGGGTCTGTCTGGCTGGATAGGATATGAGGGCCCACAAACTTCCTGGGCATGTTCCCATGCTGCTCCCTGTCCCTCTTGGATCTCTTCTTTCCAGTGGGTTCCACATTGGCGTGTGTGGCGTTTTGTTGTCCACCCTGGGTTGGCTGGTCAAGGGGGGTCCGGCAGGGCCCCTCTCCCGAGTCTGGGTGAGGTAAGCTTCCTGCAGGGATTTAGTGGTCCATCTGTGGCCCTGTCACTCAAAGTGGAGACAAACGGGGTGTCCCCACCGGTAGCACAGTCTCCATTCTTGCAGGAATTAGGTCACATGGTGGAAAGCCTACTGTTTAGCTAAAGTGTTGGGGGAAATGTCTTGAAATATCTGGAGCTCACAACTGTTGTAATGAATAGAGCACCCTCACCTAGTCACCATCAGCACAGCCTCTTTGTCTGGGTAATTATGGAAGCAAACGAGAATGTCAGATGGGGAGCTGGATCTCCCACTTGATGACCCGGCTCTGTACACTTGGTCAATTAGAAGTCACTCTGATCTCGAATGGTCTAGGAGGTACTCCAGAAGGCCATGAATGAAGCCCTGAATGATTATGTCCTTGCTCCCTTTGCTGGTAGAGACCCCCCCTGATATCGTGGTTAGAACGCCTGGGTCGATTCTCAAGGTCCTTTTGTTTTTCTTGTAGCACTAGGACCCTCTCATGCAGGTCCATAAGCCTGCTCTGTATTCTTCCAGGTCCAGGCAGTGCTCATCTTGGGTTTTCTGGAGGGAGTCCACCGGTGACCCAGATCTCCTACCTTCTTGCACACCTCGAATAGCTGTGTTGAAGATCTGTTCAGATGGCAGTGATATCATTTTTGAGCTCATCAAAGAGTTGTGTCATAAAGTTCTTGGTCAGCCGGTCATCGTTAATGATAAGTGACGTTCCCCTGCCCCCGACCAAGGCAGAGGCATCTTTGTTGTTCCTTGATCACATTTTCTTGGGGCCGTCTGGAACATGTCCTTGATCATGCTCTCCTTTTTTGCCTTGCCGTTCACCATTGTGGGGAAGCTCAAGAGCTGAGCAGGGCCAACATAGAGTAGGAAAGTGTCCCACTTAGAGTCCCAAGGGCATCCTGTTAACTCCCCACCCTATGAGGGAGTCGGTGGGCTGTCAGACTGTAATTTTAGCGGGGTATCGTTGTGGTCTCCTCAAAAGAGCAAGTGTCTCCAGGTCTCCCCCTGAGCGATGGTGGTGGGGGTCTCCCCTATGATCATACCTGCAAGATTGTGCCTGAGGGGCTGAGTGGCTATGGATAGGCAAGTCACCACCCCCTGCAAGGTGCCTGTTCAGAGGAGATGGAAGGCTCCAGCAATCCTCCGCACTCACTGCCAATTCGGTGGAGGAGGGTCCCACAAGGATGGTCCCCAGAATATTTAGCTCCAGGTGAGTCTTCTGGAGACGTCCTGGTGCTCACCCATCTCACATCTCCACAGTAGTTGATGTCTGATGGGCAAGCGGCTGCTGAGGGTAGTTGATAACTAGGCCCTCCTGGGCTGCATTGCTCCATGTGGGCCGCTTGGGTGACGACTCATCTCCGGCCAGGGCTCCTCACCTCTCGCAGGCCAACCACGCATGTAGGGTCCCTCAGTGGAGTGGGGCAGCACTGTGAGCCATTGCAGGGCCACCAGCACGAGACTCTGTGACGGGGGAAGTCAGGACCGCAGCCAGGCGAGCAAGAATACACCTCCTAGACATGTGAATAGACCTATCTCCCCTCTTTTTATGCAGCAAGCTGGAAACTGGAGCAGATCTGACACTCCGTTGTACATACTCGAAGACGAAAATGAACACTGTTACTTTAACTGGGTCGAGTTCACATCAAGCCCCACCCCCTCCTGTGACGAAGAGGACGCCGACCAAGTAAATCCCGGAAGCAACCAGACGTCGGGGTGTTCTACACTTGGAGGAAGAGGGGACTTGAGCGGAGAGAAAGCGGAGCTTGAAGAAAGAAGAACAGACGGAGGAGCGAGGCAGGAGTCACCCCGAAGACCAGCAAAGCCAGGAGGCCAACGACAAGTGGCATTGCCCAGCCACGATTCAGGGGAAGCGTGGCTTTCACAGGTACATTTGCGTATCTCGGGTTGGGCAGGAAGGAAGGGTTTTTAAACCATGAGAAATAACCTTCCAGCCGAACCTCTCACTCCCTCTCCTAAGCACAACAGGCACCGCGTAGCAACTGTTTTCTGTTTTTCTGTTGTGCGCACTGTGTGACTCCTCACTACCCATCCCCTGACACTGTATATACATTGGGCACCAGACTGAAGGAAGTCTCCTTTTCATTTTGTTCCCACAAACGACCGGATCGGCGGTGAACTCCCCCTTCAACCTGGAGTGCAGAAAACGCGGCCTGGATCTTCGAAAAGGGCGTCATTCCCCGGATAAGAAAGAATCCGAAGCTCCCCTTCCCTATTACAGACTCACTGAATGCCGAAGACGATTGTTAAAACCAATAAAACCCTCACTAATCCCATATCGTGTCGTCTCGAGTTCCTCTAGCCCGCCACAGACTCCCACCACGTGGAGAATTTGAGGTCCATCTGGGCATTCGATGCGGCCTATGTCATGGGAGGAAGAGTGGCGCCATTTAGAGCAAGTGCTCAGGGTTGATAAGCTACCGAGCGACTCCCCCGTTGTGATCGGGCTGTCGCCTCACCACATTCAACTGTCCATGGTGTCTCACCTCGTGGGAGGAAGCAGGGCAGGCTCTCTACCTGAGGCCCTTCGCAGTGCCGACGCACAGCCGCCAGGCCTGGGACTTATGAGGCAGCTGCACCGCAGCCCTAGGAGCGACCGCCACCAAAGCTGCCCACAGTCAGCATGGTCCGTTCCTTCCTCTGGGGGTGCCAGAGTGCTTTAGGGGCCTCTAAGGACTCTCTGCCCCCTCTGGAGACTTCGTCTGGGCAGTGATGCCCACTGGAAGTGCTGAATTGGCACAGCCGGGATGGGAGAATCCAGATTATGCTGACACTTCCATCTTGGCCTTGGCCATGCCCCCATGCCACTAACATTTAGCCATGCTTAACAGCAGCCACGCTGGTGTATAACATGGCTGAAACACATTGGCAAAGTCAATATATCTTGCATAGGCGAGACCTATTGGCTCTGCCAATGTTTTTATCTTAATGTGTTACCATATAATGTCTTTTGGTAACAGTGGTCACAATACCAGTGCAATATGCCGTTCAAGGTTTCTGTAGCCCAAGATAAGATAAATACTATTTGTCGGTTGTGAGGCAGACACATATTATCTCTAAAACACTGCATAGACTTGCAGCAAGTCACTGCGCAAAGCATATCTAAGTATGATTTTCTTTCAGTGCTATTTTCATGATCTTGGAGAATATGATTGAATGCACATGGTTACCATTGATGCCATCATGCATCAGTCATAGAGCAAGGGCACACAAAATATTTGCATCGAGGCGTGTTTGCATGGCATATAAGCAGGATCAATAGAAAAACCTTATTCCACTCTATTTGCCACATTAACTTGAATGCCATATTTCTTACATAATTTCAATTGCATACTTAAAAAACGTTTTTATCACTGTGTACGAAAGATGGCTAATCACGCGGTCCTCAGACAAGAAACTGACCTCGCACCTGTACAAAATGCTCCTGTCCCGCTACATGCACTCATACCATGCAGGCCACGCGCGTTGGGAGAAAGACCTTGGCCGTGATCTCAGTAGCAAAGAGTGGGAGGGAGCCTGCAATAGGGTGTGCCACCTTGCGAGCCATATAGGCCTAACAGAAACTCTTACCAAGTTAGTGTACTATTGGTATTACACTCCTGAGAGGCTTCATCAGGCCGATCCTACACAAAGCCTGGACTGTTGGAGAGGGTGTTGGAAGACGGGAGTTGACATGTACCAGATATCTTCGCCTCCTGCGACTCACCTCACTAGATCCCTCCACCCAGCGGGACCAGCCTTAGTGGAGTCACTCAACATCGTGCTGCGACACATTGAGTTCAGTGGACGAGGAGCGGGGGAGAAAGGGCCTTTTCCTGTTTTTCCTTCTCTCTTCTCTTTCCCCCTTTTCTTTGGGTGGAGGTGGGATTGTTCCAGTTACTTATTGTTTGATTTTACACTCATCTGCATTGGGCACGGATACCTCGGGTCCTACCCTTGACTGCTTTCCTGTTTTAGAGCTTCATGCCTCGCTTGACCTCTTGTCCAATTTGAAATCTGGCTCTCCACTTGACCCTTGCCCCGCCAAGTGTCTTGCGACCTTGGCTCCTGCTCTTAACTCTATCATCAACCCTATTATTAACTCATCTCTGAGCTCGGGCAACGTCCCCTCATCTTGGAAGCAGGCCCTAGTCCTTCCCCTTATTAAAAAGCCGAATGCAGATGCCAAATTGCATTCCAACTACAGGCCAATCTCGTTGCTGCCCGCTTTGGCCAAAATAGCGGAAAAGCATGTACACACCACCTTAGCCAACTTTCTAGAGGTCAATTCCTTGTTACATCAGTCACAGTCCGGGTTTAGATCTAACCTGAGTACAGAAACCGCTCTACTCGAGGTGACCGAGGCTGTGAAGGAAACTTTGGACAGGGGTGGAAAGGCCTTGCTCATCATGCTTGATCTGTCGGCGGCCTTCGACACTGTTCCCCACGACCTTCTCCTGACAAGACTCTGGGAAATTGGCCTGAGGGGAACGGTGTTCGAATGGTTTCAATCTTTCTTGGCCGACCGCAGACAAACGATCTGGGCTCCCCCCTTCTCCGCCCCTATGCCGCAGCTTGAGGTGGGGGTCCCGCAGGGCTCCATACTCAGCCCCTCTCTTTTTAACATCTTCATGACACCTTTAGCGGCGCGAGTAGAGGAGCTAGGGGCTCAGATCGTCTCCTATGCGGATGATACACAGCTCCTGTTCACTTGTGACAGGGGCTGTGACTTCGATGGAGCGGCCATCCGGAAGTGTCTGGAGTTTGTGTTTGATTGGTTCGGGAAAAGCGGCCTCAAATGCAACTCAGACAAATCCGAGATATTGTTTTTTGGTTGTCCTGCCGACCCGAGATGGAAGCACTGGTGGCCTTCGGCCATGTTCCCCCCTTCCAGCGATTCTGTTACAGCTAAGAATCTGGGCATGCTGGTTGATAACACCCTCTCCTTCAAGGCCCAGGTAGCTGGCCTGACGGGGAAGTGCTTCGCCATCCTAAGGATGTTGAGAAAGTTTTTGCTGTACCTATCTTTGGAGCACAAGAAGATAACGGTGCAGGCCTTGATAGGCTCACGACTAGACTATGCCAACATCGTTTATTTGGGTCTTCCTGAATATCTGTTGACCCACCTGCAGGTAGTCCAAAATTCGGCAGCCAGGGCAATCTTTGGTCTTACCAGAAGAGCCAGGGCTAGCAACCTCCTTGTTACTCTGCATTGGCTGCCGATTCGTAAGCGCATCTCCTTTAAGACCTTAACCACAGCTTTTAAGGCGCTACACAATTTCGGCGCTGGCTATCTGCAGCGAAGGGTCAACTTCTATCTTCCATCTAGACCCTTGAGGTCGGCTGCCCAGGCCAATGCAATCGTGCCGGCAGTGAGACGTGTTCGTTGTGGAGGTCGCTCTTTTAGTTACCTGGCCCCCCGTCTTTGGAACGCTCTGCCCCTGACGTTGCGAACGTGCTCCAATTTGTCTACCTTTAGAAAGGGACATAAAACTCATCTTTTTGCCCTGTAAGTTGTTCTTGTGGATTTTTTAGTGCCGCTTTGGCTGTCTTGTTAGTTGCTGGTATTTGTGTAATGATCTACAGCGCCGGGACGCTCTTCGGAGCAGCTGAGCGCTTTACAAAACCCCCAGTAACATAACATAACATAACATTTTTCTGATACTGTAGGTGTCAATTGCATGCTCCTGGGCTCTGCGCAGCCCGTCATGGCACATTCTAGTTTTCTGCACTGAACGAAGCTGTTGGCGGATGCTTCAATAAAAAGATTTAAACCATAAAAAAGTTTTTATGTCTAGCTGAAACAGATCACAAGTTATTAAAATCACTGTGCATGTGGTGCAAGCACACACCTGAAATGTTTGCAGAAGTTAACTGGTCACTTTTCAATCAGGATTTATAAAGTGCAACAAATCACCTGTGTGGGTCTCAGGCGTTGCTAGCTGCTTTGCAGTGCTCTGTTCATTCGAACAGCCATGTAAGCAGTAAAGAATGAGTGAAAAGTAGGAGAAAGCACCCAGAAAAAGGCGGCAAAGAAGGAGAAAGCAGTATAAACTAGGAAAAAGCAGGAAAAAGCACTCAGAAAGACAGGGGAAGGGAAGGAGAAAGCAGAAAAAATAGGGGGAAGCAGGAGGAAGCACTCAGAAAAATCAGGAAAAGGAAGGAGAAAGCAGTAGAAAACTAGGCAAAAGCAGGAAAAAGCACTCAGAAAAAAGGGAGGAAAGGAAGGAGAAAGCCGTAAAAAAGAGGAACAGGCAGGAGAAAGCACTCAGAAAAATGGGGGAAAGCACAGAGAAAGCAGAAAAAACTAGGGCGAATCAGGAAGAAGCACTCCGTAAAATGGGGGAAAGGAAGGAGAAAGCAGTAGAAAACTAAGCAAAAGCGGGAAAAAGTACTCAGAAATGGCGGAAAAGATGGCGAAAGCAGTAAAATCGAGTAACAAGCGGAGAAAACACTCAGAAAAAAGGGGAGAAAGCTGTAAAAAATGAGGAACAAGAAGGAGAAAGCACTCAAAAACAGGGAAAAGGGAAGGAGAAACCACTAAAAAACTAGGCAAAAGCAGGAAAAAGCACTCAGAGAGAAGGAAGAAGGAAAAAGCAGCAAAAATGAGACACAAGAAGGAGAAAGCACTCAGAGAAAGGGGGAGAGGCGGGTAAAAGCAGTATTAACTAGGCAAAAGCAGGAGAAAGCACGCAGAAGAAATGGGGGAAAGGAAGGAGAAAGCAGAAAAAACTAGGGGGAAGCAGGAGGAAGCACTCAGAAAGATGGGAGATAGAAAGTAGAAAGCAGTAGAACACTAGGCAAAAGCAGGAAAAAGCACTCAGAGGAACGGGGGAAACAACGGAGAAAACAGTAAAACAAGGCACAAGCAAGAGAAAGCACTCAGAAAAACGGGGGAAAAGGAAGGAGAAAGCAGTAAAAAAAACTAGGCAAAAGTAGGAGAAAGCACTCAGAAAAGCATGGGGAGAGAAAGGAGAAAGCAGTAAAAAACAAGCATTTGCAATGCAATAGGTCTCGCATTAGGAAAGTTTGAGCTATTGGTATTGTAAATGACAATTCTTTTATTTATGTGTTGGTTTTGAAAATAGCTAAATTAATAGCTTTGTCATTTACAATGACAATAGTTTTAACTTTCCAAATGTAACACCTATAGCATTTGTAATGCAATATGTGTTGTATTTACGTGACTTAGATGTATTGATATTACAAATAACAATGGCTTTTATTTTTGTAATAATTAATACTTAAATAAAAGTTATTGTAATTTATAATGGCAATAGCTTAAACTTTTGTAAATAACTTTTATGAAGATTATGTCCAGTGTATTTTATTGTTATGAAAATCCAAGAACAGAAGTGAAATATTAACATCTTTTTGTGACATTTGTAATAAAGCTTGAAACATTGAGAGAACATATTTGAACCAGTTGTGGTTGAATGGTTGCACAGATTGATGCTGTGGTGGCGCTGAGTGATGTTATGGTGGCGATGAGTGATGCTGTGGTGATGCGATAGATAGAGTGAGTGCGATAGATAGAGTGAGAGCGATAGATAGATAGAGGTAGGGCGATAGATAGATAGAGTGAGGGCGATAGATAGATAGAGTGAGGGCGATAGAGCGAGGGTGATAGAGTGAGGGTGATAGATAGAGTGAGGGTGATAGATAGATAGAGTGAGGGTGATAGATAAATAGAGTGAGGGTGATAGATAGAGTGAGGGCGATAGAGAGAGTGAGGGCGATAGATAGAGTGAGGGCGATAGATAGATAGAGTGAGGGCGATAGATAGATAGAGGGAGGGCAATAGATAGATAGAGTGAGGGCGATAGATAGATAGAGTTAGGGCGATAGATAGATAGAGTGAGGGCGATAGATAGAGTGAGGGCGATAGATAGAGTGAGGGCAATAGATAGATAGAGTGAGGGCAATAGATAGCTAGAGTATGGGCAATAGATAGATAGAGTGAGAGCGATAGATAGAGTGAGGGCGATAGATAGAGTGAGGGTCATAGATAGACAGAGTGAGGGCAATAAATAGATGGAGTGAGGGCGATAGATAGATAGATAGAGTGAGGGAGATAGATAGATAGTGTGAGGGCGAAAGATAGAGTGAGGGCGATAGATAGATAGTGTGAGGGCGATAGATAGAGTGAGGGTGATCGATAGATAGAGTGAGGGCGAAAGATAGATAGATAGATAGATAGATAGATAGATAGAGTGAGGGCGATAGATAGATAGATAGAGTGAGAGCGATAGATAGATAGATAGAGAGCGATAGATAGATAGATAGATAGAGTGAGGGCGATAGATAGATAGATAGATAGATAGATAGATAGATAGATAGATAGATAGATAGATAGATAGATAGATAGATAGATAGATAGATAGATAGATAGATAGATAGATAGAGTGAGGGCGATAAATAGATAGAGTGAGGGCGATAGATATATAGAGTGAGGGCGGTAGATATATAGAGTGAGGGTGATAGATAGGTAGAGAAAACGTTTGCCCACAAGATAATGTAATGTAATGTAATAAAAATAAGGAGAATTATTCTTATTTGTTTTGAGACATCGCTTCATGCCGCACTTCGGCCCTTTTTAAGTGCTGTAAATATCCAGCGTTACTATTACCCAATTCAATCATAAAATGCATATTTATTCTAAGTGCAAGTAAACAGCCCTAGCTTTGGTGGCGCGAGGATGGGTACCATGCGGGAGAGGTTTTCATGCATTCTTGAAAAAGAATACCTCAATAACTGTGAGAAGTTGGCCTGATATATGATGTTTCCAATTCTGGAACCACCTTGTATCAGTCCAAATATCCCCTTATGGTGTCTGGTTGTAAGTCAACCTTATAGACAAGCTATCTTAAGGGTAGCATAGACTAAGCAGCCTTAAAGGCTTAACTCAAGAGGTCGTGTTAAGCAAGCTGTTTTACCAATCACAATCCTGTAATATCAAATGAAAGGACACCACACAAGTATATATTATAAAAATATATGTATTTATTACTCACAATAATCCCCAGTACTCTTTATGAATAAAGGGGCACAAGCGTTAATCAAAAGCACAGTATAACATACAAAGTTGCACAAATATGGATGAGGGCGAGGGGCCACTCAGACCATATACTAAACAAGTGGTATAAGAGATACCAATCGAACAGTGGTTAGGCCTAGGGCCTAGGGAATCACTGGGAGCAGTCGGGACAAGCAATGCTGAAGTCGGGAAAAGCCCGCGGGATTCGGGTGCAGCGCTGAAAGCGCACGCATGCACCAATGTTAGTCAATGGTGCGTAAAAGTTACACAAATAGAAGTTAAGGACACTTCCGCTGAACCTAGAGGGACAAAACTTAAGACACAGACCCTAGAGGTGTGTACCAGTGTGGGAACACCGGCGTTGCAATGTTACCTCACCCACAGGAAGCTGGTGCACAGGGTCGAAGTAGTGTCGGGTTTCGTCACGCTGATTCTTGGTGCTTGAAGCTGAAGAGGCTGCAGGCGCTGTGAAGGAGAAGTGTCCGGGGGGATCCAAGGGTGGATCGAAGTCGAAAAGTACCTGAAAGCAGAGGGGACAGAGTCTGGGTCACTCAGCAGTGACCAGGGTGGAACCAGGCAATGTCGGGCGCAATCAGGTGGTTGTCGAGGAGCTTCTCTCCGCTGTCACATGAGCTCTGGGGCATCTACGAAGTCCAGGAGCAGGTCACAATCTGTCCCACGCAGGCTCTCGCCGTCGGCGCTGTCGGCTTCAAGATTGGAGCAAACAACACTTGGCAAAAGCAATCCACACGGAACCTGAAGATTGCTTCTCACTCGGACCAGGAGGGTCAGAGTGGGGGCTCCTTTTCAGGGGAGCTGGTGCAAATCTGGAGAAGCCAGAATCGCAAGTCGTTTTTCAAATTTCGTCGGCACAGGGGCCACAAGCCGGCTGGCAAGTGACCGGGCCAATGCATTGAGCCAAAAGAAGCAGAAGGGCCCCACGCAGCACTCGTCGAGTGTGGAGGGCTGAACTTCGGTGCAAGAGTGGCTCAGGGTTGGGGCTTCTCAAACCCCGGTGTACAGCTTCGAGGGTCACTCGTGGGCTGCACGGTCAGCGTCTCATGGTCTTTCCAAGATGGCGTGCCCCACGCTTCCGGTCGCCTCCACGGGTCTCAGCTCTGCAGGGACTGTGGATCGGGCTGTTAGAAGGCAGGCAAGCTTGATCTCGTTGATCTCTGTTGCTCGAGTTCCGGCAGGAACTGCAACAAAGCAGACGTCGAGGTGCTGGATGGTGCCTGTTTGCACAGGGTGGTCACTCCTTGACCACAAGGGAGATTCTTCAGTCTTCTACATTGAGTAGGATGTCGAAGGATCCAGAGTTTTGTTTCTTATGTTTCATCAGGATAATCTGAAGTGCTTTGGCACGGCTCCCAGTCTTATACTAATTTAGGGGGCTGGATTACCTGCTAGGTCCCCTCCTATGGGTGGGACCCAGGAAGTGGGTGGATACACCCCCTTCCTTTGATCCAGGCCGCCCTGGCACGAGGGCTGCAGTGCCCCAGAACCGGTTTGGCCGGATTATGCAAGGGGCAGCCTTGTGCTCCCCATGCATTGTCTGGTTTCTTTCAAACCTCCCTGCTACAATCCACTATCTCCTGTCTGGGGGGGGTGTAACACCTCCCTGCGACAGGAAACCCTTTGTCCAGGCCCCTTTGGCTGAGTTTCGGTCAGCTTCAGGGGGTCAGACTTGTGTCTGTGGCAGAAGCATCCATTTTGTGGATCCAAGGTCCTTTTAGAAATTAACCGCATTTAAGTAAAGTAACATGTCTTACCCCTCTAGAGGGGTGGAATGCTATCCCCGTCGCCAGAACTGGCGAGGGGATAGTATTCCAAATCGTATGACACCTTATACGACATGTTTTGATAAAGCTAAACCAAAGTTGCTATATAACTGCGAGGATTATAATGCACTTAAGAGTATATGGTATGTTATTATCCTGAAACAGCTTAGGGATTTGTTCCCGACGGCTGCAGACAGGCTCAGCTCATGCTAGAGCTCCATCTCACATTAAACCACGCACTCTGCCTCCAGGATTGATAAGGCCTTCCATAGGAGTGGCTCACAGGTTTATATGTGTCCAGATATAGGTTTAGATATAGGTATACTATATCTAAGCAAGGGGTGATTACACCACCTTACCCCAGCTGAGTGATCAGCCAGTTGTGTCAATTTAAGAACCAGCCAGGGGTGGCAAAAGATATGCTGCAGCCCCTGGTAGGCCTTGGTGGCACCTATGCCCTGAGCACCTATAGTGCATGGTACAGGGGCTGACAAGGAGTCCATTTCCAATTGTGGTATGTACCTATAGCACATGTATTAATAATTTAGAGAGAGAACAGCAGGCTGGGGGTCTGATTAGCAGGCCCACAGCCTCAGTAGTCGAAAACCAGTGAAGCAAAAAGCAAAAATTTGGGGTGACCATAGGATAGCAGACCCTACTCTCCTACACAACCCCCCCCAAATGCAGGGACATTAAACTAACCTTGACCAGATAAGTCTTCATGTTCTAAGTGGAAGTACCTGGAGAGACCATCTGCATTACCATGGTCAATCCCTGGGCGGTGCTCCACTGTAAAGTCCATCCCATGTAGGGAAATGGACCACCTGAGCAGTTTGGGATTTTCACCCTTCATCTGAATTAGCCACAAGAGGGGCTTATGGTCTGTCTGAACTAGGAAGTGAGTACCAAACAAGTATGGCCTCAGCTTCTTCAGGGCCCAAACCACAGCAAAGGCCTCCCTCTCAATGGCTGACCAACGTTTCTCCCTGGGGAAAGCAAGGGGCTGGTCTTGACCATCTTGATTAAGTTGTGAGAGCACAGCTCCCACTCCCAACTCAGAAGCATCTGTCTGTACAATGAACTGTTTGGAGTAGTCAGGACTCTTCAGGATAGGTGCAGAGCACATGGCCTTCTTCAGGTCATCAAATGCCTTTTGACAGCTAACTGTCCACTGAACCTTTTTTGGCATCTTCTTGGATGTCAAGTCATTTAATGGTGTCACAATGGACCCATAGTTTTTCACAAACTTTCTGTAATACCCAGTCAGGCCCAAGAAGGCTCTGACTTGTGTCTGGGTAGTTGGAGGAGCCCAGTCCTGTATGGTCTGGATCTTGCTCTCCAGTGGCTGAACCTGACCCCCACCTACTAGGTGGCCCAGGTACACAACCTTACTCTGCCCTATCTGGCACTTGGTAGCCTTGATAGTCAGGCCTGCCTTTTGCAGGGCCTCAAGAACTTTCTTCAGGTGGATCAGGTGATCCTCCCAGGTGGAGCTAAAGACAGCAATATCATCTAGATATGCTGCACAAAAGTCATCCAACCCAGCAAGGAATTGGTTCACCAACCTTTGGAAAGTGGCAGGTGCATTCTTCAAACCAAAGGGCATTACCACAAACTGATAATGTCCACTAGGGGTAGAGAATGCTGTCTTGGCTTTTGACTCTTCAGCTAGTCTGATCTGCCAGTAGCCAGCTGTCAAATCAAATGTGCTCAGAAACTTGGCAGAAGCCAATTTATCAATGAGCTCATCTGCTCTTGGAATGGGATGTGCATCTGTCCTAGTGACAGCATTGAGACCTCTGTAGTCCACACAAAACCTAATTTCTCTCTTTCCATCTTGGGTATGAGGTTTTGGCACAAGGCTACTGGGCTGGCCCATGGGCTCTCTGATGGCTTAATCACTCCAAGCTCCAACATCTTTTGCACCTTAGCCTTTATACAATCCCTGACGTGGTCAGGTTGCCTGTAGATTTTATTCTTGACAGGCAGACTGTCACCAGTGTCCACCTCATGGGTGCACCAGTTAGTTTGACTGGGTGTGAGTGAAAACAAATGTCTGTGGGCTTGCAAAACTTGTCTGCAGTCCATCTGCTGCTGGTCAGTGAGGCTGCCTGCCAAGGCTACTCCATCAACTGAACCATCATCAGGGTTCTGAGAAAGCAGGTCTGGGAGAGGGTCACTCTCTTCCTCCTGTTCCCCATCTGTGGCCATGAGCAAGCTCATGTCCTCCCTGTCCACAAATGCTTTCATACGATTTACATGGAGTACCCTGTGGGGACTCCTAGGGGTTCCAAAATCAACCAAGTAGGTGACTTCTCCCTTTTTCTCAATGATAGGGTAGGGTCCAGTCCATTTGTCCTGGAGTGCTGCTGGGGCCACTGGCTCCAACACCCACACCTTCTGCCCTGGCTGGAACTCAACCAGAACAGCCTTTTGGGCATGCCAAGCTTTCTGTAATTCTTAGCTTGCCTCCAGGTTTTTGGATGCTCTTTCCATATACCCAGCCATCCGGGAGCGGAGACCAAGTACATAGTCCACTACATCTAGTTTAGGCTTTTTGAGAGGTAACTCCCATCCTTCCTTCACCAAACATAGTGGACCCCTCACAGGGTGGCCAAACAAAAGTTCAAAAGGGCTGTAGCCAACCCCCTTCTGTGGGACCTCTCTGTAAGCAAAGAGCAAGCAGGGTAAAAGGATGTCCCATCTCTGCCTAAGCTTCTCTGGTAAACCTTTTATCATTCCCTTGAGGGTCTTGTTGAATCTCTCCACAAGCCCATTGCACTGTGGGTGATAGGGTGTGGTAAACTTGTAGTTTACTCCACATTCCTTCCACATTGCTTTTAAATAGCTAGACATGAAGTTAGTACCTCTGTCTGACAATACCTTTTTTGGAAAGCCCACTCTTGAGAAAACTGCAATGAGGGCTTTTGCCACCACAGGTGCTGTGGTGGTCCTCAGGGGAATAGCTTCTGGATACCTGGTGGCATGATCCACTACCACCAGTATAAATCTGTTCCCAGATGCTGTTTGAGGATCCATGGGACCCACAATATCTATTCCAACTCTTTCAAAGGGTACCCTCACCACAGGTAGTGGTATGAGGGGGGCCTTTGTTGTGCCACCTGACTTACCACTGGCTTGGCAAGTGACACAGGAGCGACAAAACTCCTTGACATTTCCTGAAATATGAGGCCAGTGAAAGAGTGAAACAAGCCGGTCCCACGTCTTGTTCTGGCCTAAGTGTCCTGCAAGGGGAATATCATGGGCCAAGGTAAGAAGGAAACCCCTAAACTTCAAAGGTATGACCAACCTCCTGGTTGTACCAGGCTTGGGGTCTCTAGCCTCTGAGTAAAGGAGTCCATCATCCCAATACACACTATGGGTACCTTGGGCATTCCCTGCAGCCTCATCAGCAGCTTGCTGTCTGAGGGGTTCAAGTGAAGGGCAATCTAATTGAGCCTGCCTCAGGTCTGCCCTTGAGGGTCCCCCTGTCCCCAGAAACTCAACCTGATCAGGCTCCAGTTCCTCAGAGACAGTCTCCTCTTGGACTGCAGAATCAGTTTCCTCTGAAATCTGATCCTCAACCTGGGGCAAGGGGGAAGACAAAGCCTTTACCCTTTTGCTCCTTCTCTTGGGTTGTGGTTGGTCTATTGTTCCAAGATCCACCACTGGTTCAGGAAGGCACTTCTTAGCCTGAGACCTTGTCACTGCAAGGACATGAGCTGAAATCCCTAGCATTTCTGCATGAGTCCTGTACTCCACTTCTGACCAAACTGAGCTTTCAAGATCATTGCCTAACAGACAGTCTACTGGAAGGTCTGCACTCACAACAACTTTCTTTAGGCCATCTACCCCTCCCCAGGAGAAGTTCACAACTGCCACACTATGGGAAGTAGTGGAGTTGCTTGCATTGGTCACTAGGTAACTTTCACCTAGTACAATCTGTCCAGGGTCCACAAAGTCAGGTTTCACAATTGTGACACTGGCACATGTGTCCCTGTAGGCCTGAGCCAGTTTCTCATTTATCAAAGGCGTCTGCCTATATTTGCCCAGGTTACTGGGACTCACTGTAGTGGACAAAGCTAGGTCCACATCATATAGGAGAACTGCCTGGGTAGGGATTCTGACTAGGCCAGATCCTACCTCAGTCCCCAGGGTTAACCCTACTACACCCTTTGGCTGTGTTCCACCACTGTTAACTGTACTAGGGGGTGCAGGTGCTTTAGGAGCTACAGTGGTGGGGACTGGATTTTTCTTGGTGCATTCACTGCCCCAGTGTGAAACTGATTTGCAGGTATTACACCAAGGTTTCTTTGGGCCATCATTCTTCTTTTTCTTGTTACCATTTTGGGACCCACCCTCCTTATTATTAGTTTGGGGGCCTGAAGACTTCTGGTCCTTTTCTTTATCTTTCTGATTCCCACCCTTCTGGTCTGTTTTCTTCTGGTCACCACCTTGGTTCTGGGGTTTCTGCTTAATACTTGTTCTGACCCATTTGTCTGCCTTCTTTCCCAATTCTTGGGGAGAGGTCAAATCAGAGTCAATAAGGTATTGATGCAACAGCTGGTTTGTACAGTTATTAAGGATCTGTTCTCTCATGATAAGATTGTACAATCCTGTATAGTCTGAAACTTTACTTCCCTGCAACCAACCCTCCAGAGCCTTAGTGGCACAATCAACTAAATTAGTCCAGTCCTGAGTCTGTGCTTTTTGGGTGTCTCTGAACAACAACCTGTATTGCTCAGTGGTTAGGCCAAACCCTTCAATAAGAGCACTCTTCAGGACAGAGTAGTTTTTGGCATCCTCAGGTCTAACTGTGAGGAGCCTATCCCTCCCTTTCTCAGAAAAGGAGTACCATAAAATTGCAGCCCACTGATCCTGAGGAACCTGCTGTACCATGCAGGCTCTCTCAAGTGCAGTCATCCATTTGTGGATGTCATCCCCTTCCTTGTAGGGGGGCACAATTTTTGTCAGGTTTCTATTATCATAGCTCCTGTCTTTTTCTCTAGGAATATTGCTGCCACCAGTGGCATCTAAGCCACACAACTTTTGCTCTATTGCCAAGGCAAGTCTAGCTTGAGCCAAGGCTACCTCCTCCCTCTCTATTTTGAGTTTGACAGCCCTCATTCTGGCCCTATGCTCTATCTTCTGAGAGGCAGTCATACCTCTCTGAGATTCTCTTGAGGCACTAGAAATATGAGAGTCCCCTGAGGGAGATCTCACTCTTCTGTTGCCTGGGAGAATGATATGGTGGGGTCTGGGGAGGTGCTGACCCTCTCCATTCCCCAGTAGGTCTAAGTTGGCCTGGTTAAGCCTGGCAACTATGACCTGGTTACCCCTCTGATCCTGATCTTCTGGGTCCTCTACTTCTGAGTCCTCCTCCTCCTCCTCTTCCTCCTCTTCTTCTTCCTCTGGAGGGGTATCAGTTACAGAGGGGTTCACTCCATCTCCTGACTCTAAGGGAACTACACTTGCCTTAGCTAAGTCATCCTGTTCTAGAATGGCTATCAGAGCTGGAATGGTGGGACTTCTGCCCCTTTTTAGCCCTCTTGATATGCAGAAGGCACACAAGTCTTTGTGGCTAAGTTTGTCATAGCTGGAAGTTGCCTTGGTAAGGTCAACTGTCACAGGCAGAGAGCCTGAAGCTTCACCTGTGCCAGACATGACTGCTAGTGAGGTGTAAGTGGTGCACTTACCTACACTAAGTGTTTTCCTACTGTACCTTGCTAGTGAGTTGTAGTCAGGGTGTGCTAATCCCTTCAACCTACAACTACTAAGTTCAGTAGAACTTAATATGCTAAGATTTTGATTTATATGTACCTAAGGTACTTGATGTGATCTTTCAATTTGATAAAAAGATTGCAATGGTAAAACAAACAGCAAGCTCAAATCCGCACCGCTGCTCACCAATGTGAGAAGTTGGCCTGATATATGATGTTTCCAATTCTGGAACCACCTTGTATCAGTCCAAATATCCCCTTATGGTGTCTGGTTGTAAGTCAACCTTATAGACAAGCTATCTTAAGGGTAGCATAGACTAAGCAACCTTAAAGGCTTAACTCAAGAGGTCGTGTTAAGCAAGCTGTTTTACCAATCACAATCCTGTAATATCAAATGAAAGGACACCACACAAGTATATATTATAAAAATATATGTATTTATTACTCACAATAATCCCCAGTACTCTTTATGAATAAAGGGGCACAAGCGTTAAATCAAAAGCACTGTATAACATACAAAGTTGCACAAATATGGATGAGGGCGAGGGGCCACTCAGACCATATACTAAACAAGTGGTATAAGAGATACCAATCGAACAGTGGTTAGGCCTAGGGCCTAGGGAATCGCTGGGAGCAGTCGGGACAAGCAATGCTGAAGTCGGGAAAAGCCAGCGGGATTCGGGTGCAGCGCTGAAAGTGCACGCATGCACCAATGTTAGTCAATGGTGCGTAAAAGTTACACAAATAGAAGTTAAGGACACTTCCGCTGAACCTAGAGGGACAAAACTTAAGACACAGACCCTAGAGGTGTGTACCAGTGTGGGAACACCGGCGTTGCAATGTTACCTCACCCACAGGAAGCGGGTGCACAGGGTCGAAGTAGTGTCGGGTTTCGTCACGCTGATTCTTGGTGCTTGAAGCTGAAGAGGCTGCAGGCGCTGTGAAGGAGAAGTGTCCGGGGGGATCCAAGGGTGGATCGAAGTCGAAAAGTACCTGAAAGCAGAGGGGACAGAGTCTGGGTCACTCAGCAGTGACCAGGGTGGAACCAGGATGGAACCAGGCAATGTCGGGCGCAATCAGGTGGTTGTTGAGGAGCTTCTCTCCGCTGTCACGTGGGCTCTGGGGCATCTACGAAGTCCAGGAGCAGGTCACGATCTGTCCCACGCAGGCTCTCACCGTCGGCGCTGTCGGCTTCAAGATTGGAGCAAATAACACTTGGCAAAAGCAATCCACGCAGAACCGGAAGATTGCTTCTCACTCGGACCAGGAGGGTCAGAGTGGGGGCTCCTTTTCAGGGGAGCTGGTGCAAATCTGGAGCAACCAGAATCGCAAGTCGTTTTTCAAATTTCGTTGGCACAGGGGCCACAAGCCAGCTGGCAAGTGACCGGGCCAATGCGTTGAGCCAAAAGAAGCAGAAGGGCCCCACGCAGCACTCGTCAAGTGTGGAGGGCTGAACTTCGGTGCAAGAGTGGCTCAGGGTTAGGGCTTCTCAAACCTCGGTGTACAGCTTCAAGGGTCACTCGTGGGCTGCACGGTCAGCGTCTCGTGGTCTTTCCAAGATGGCGTGCCCCACGCTTCCGGTCGCCTCCACGGGTCTCAGCTCTGCAGGGACTGTGGATCGAGCTGTTAGAAGGCAGGCAAGCTTGATCTCGTTGATCTCTGTTGCTCGAGTTCCGGCGGGAACTGCAACAAAGCAGACATCGAGGTGCTGGATGGTGCCTGTTTGCACAGGGTGGTCACTCCTTGACCACAAGGGAGATTCTTCAGTCTTCTACGTTGAGTAGGATGTCGAAGGGTCCAGAGTTTTGTTTCTTATGTTTCATCAGGATAATCTGAAGTGCTTTGGCACGGCTCCCAGTCTTATACTAATTTAGGGGGCTGGATTACCTGCTAGGTCCCCTCCTGTGGGTGGGACCCAGGAAGTGGGTGGATACACCCCCTTCCTTTGATCCAGGCCGCCCTGGCACGAGGGCTGGAGTGCCCCAGAACCGGTTTGGCCGGATTATGCAAGGGGCAGCCTTGTGCTCCCCATGCAGTGTCTGGTTTCTTTCAAACCTCCCTGCTACAATCCACTATCTCCTGTCTGGGGGGGTGTAACACCTCCCTGCGACAGGAAACCCTTTGTCCAGGCCCCTTTGGCTGAGTTTCGGTCAGCTTCAGGGGGTCAGACTTGTGTCTGTGGCAGAAGCATCCATTTTGTGGATCCAAGGTCCTTTTAGAAATTAACCGCATTTAAGTAAAGTAACATGTCTTACCCCTCTAGAGAGGTGGAATGCTATCCCCGTTGCCAGAACTGGCGAGGGGATAGTATTCCAAATCGTATGACACCTTACACGACATGTTTTGATAAAGCTAAACCAAAGTTGCTATATAACCGCGAGGATTATAATGCACTTAAGAGTATATGGTATGGCATTATCCTGAAACAGCTTAGGGATTTGTTCCCGACGGCTGCAGACAGGCTCAGCTCATGCTAGAGCTCCATCTCACATTAAACCACGCACTCTGCCTCCAGGATTGATAAGGCCTTCCATAGGAGTGGCTCACAGGTTTATATGTGTCCAGATATAGGTTTAGATATAGGTATACTATATCTAAGCAAGGGGTGATTACACCACCTTACCCCAGCTGAGTGATCAGCCAGTTGTGTCAATTTAAGAACCAGCCAGGGGTGGCAAAAGATATGCTGCAGCCCCTGGTAGGCCTTGGTGGCACCTATGCCCTGAGCACCTATAGTGCATGGTACAGGGGCTGACAAGGAGTCCATTTCCAATTGTGGTATGTACCTATAGCACATGTATTAATAATTTAGAGAGAGAACAGCAGGCTGGGGGTCTGATTAGCAGGCCCACAGCCTCAGTAGTCGAAAACCAGTGAAGCAAAAAGCAAAAATTTGGGGTGACCATAGGATAGCAGACCCTACTCTCCTACAATAACCAAATAAACCTCCTGGTACTATGAATGCAGTCTCTCGTGTCTAAAACATTACTGCGAGACAACAGGACACTTGTTAGCAAGTGTACAAATTGTTGAACGGTAGGACAAGAAAAAGAAAATACTGATGTGAAGAATGTAGTAGACGATGTTTGCCCAAATTATTGCTATAATTAGCTTCAATTGTTGCTAAGAAACAAATACTAAACTTGTAACGTAATCAAAAGATTTTCACTGTGTGGTTTCTTGCTGACTTCATCGCCTCTATATTAGCATTATAATGACTTAGTGGACAAACGCTAATTTTTTTCCATCCACGAACAAGTTCTCAAAGCAAGAAACAGAAGGGAGCATTTGGGAAGTTGGTAAAAGTAATATTTTTCCTCCCTGGCATCAGATTGGAGCGCAAAGTAGTAGAACCTTCATCTTGCATAAAGAAGATGTAATCAGAAAGCAGCATCGACTGACATTGGGGATATGCTTACAATGCCTGCTCATCCAGGAGGCAGGCTGCTGCTATTTGGAGCCGCGCTTTGAAAGTCAATCTAAACAAGCTCTCGGCATTGCGTGGTGGGGCGGGGGAGCGGCATTGGGTGGCGGGGGCAGTGGAGCGGCTTCCTTTGAAGTCTGAGTCTGATGCTGATCGTGTGCGATATGCACGCGCACGGCTCCCATGCACTGTACCCGATCCGCAGTTTGGGTAACTTTTTGAAAGCCTTACTATAATCTCGTCAGCATCCCTAATGGGATTGCTTAGGTGAGACCTAACGATACACAAGCAGGAGAAAGCACTCCAAAAAATGGGGTTCAGGAAGGAGAAAGCAGTAGAAAACTAGGCAAAAGCAGGAAAAAGCACTCAGAGAAACGGGGGAGAAAGGAAGGAGAAAGCAGTAAAAAATTAGACAAGCAGGAGAAAACACTCAGAAAAACAGGGGAAAGGAAGGAGAAAGCAGTGAACAGCGAGGCTAAAGCAGGAAAAATACACTCAGAGAAACGGGGAAGGACCTGTGTGGTGCAGCATCATGGGTAGAACTGGGCCTGGTGCATTTTTCAGGTGTTAATTGCAGTCTTCAAGCATTTAAAGAGGTGATTGATTTTCCCAGATAGTATAAATGCTGCAGTCATGATTTTCTCTCCCAGCTTTTACTTATCTTTCACTTTTTCACAATATGAACATGAGCAACAGGAGTGGGGACCTCACTCTCTGGCTCTTCCAAGACTTAACCCATTCTATGCTGATGACGGCCGGGAGCCGTCTTGGCACACAGTGCTTGTGTGCTGATGATGCCTCCCGGCCATCATGACCGCACCCGCGATCGGAATGTGCCGCACACGCGCACAATGGCAGCCGCGCCCAAGGGGTTAATTGAACAGACGTTTATTGACTTCAAAAGTAGAGAGAAGTGCCATAACCATCATAGTGACATAATTTCAAGACTGATTCGTCATAAATGAGAGTTTGCTGCAATTCTAACAGTAACTGGCTCCACTCTGCCCATCAACTAAGCGCTTTAAAAGGCTATAGGCAGGATTATTATCTTTAGTTTTGTTATTTGCTTCACCATGACATAATAGGGACAAGAACTGTTTTACCTTGGATATAAAGCATTCCATGTATTATAAACTGATCTATGTACACATGGTTGTTTTGGTAGAGATTCTGGGCCTCATTTACAATATTTTGATGCACGGCAGTGCAGCAAGCCTTCCTGCTGCACTTTTGTGCTTCAAAATAAAAGGGCAGGAATGTGCTGTATCTACAAGATACATGCAAAAAGAAGAAAGAAGAAAGAAGAAAGAAAAAAGAACAATTGATGGGCAGAATGCAGAACAATGTCATACATTCACCCCAGTACAGAGATCTGGGCCTAAATCCATCGTTTTTTTGCACTCCACACCACCCCAGGTCAGACATGGCCATATGCCAATCAGCCTTGACCCTGTGCCTCATGGGAACAGTCCAGCCCGAACTGCCAAGCCATGTCTTTCCTGGACCGGAATCAAGCATCCAAGGACCGGTTTCAGATGCTCTGTCCATCACCACCCCCTTTTTTACCGCTTTTGGCCGCCATAAGTGTGGCAGGGTGTGCTCAGACGTGAGTCCCTTGCTCACTTTGCCACTGGATTCAAGCAAGCCGGGCTGAAGACGGCTGGAATGCCAGAAACCGGTCCTCGGAAGCTTGTTTCCGGTCCAGGGAAGACATGGCTTGGCAGTTCGGGCTGGACTGTTCCCATGAGGTACAGGGTCAGACTGATTTGCATATAGCCATGTCTGAACTGGGGTGGCAGA
This sequence comes from Lissotriton helveticus, assembly GCF_964261635.1. NCBI lineage: Eukaryota > Metazoa > Chordata > Amphibia > Caudata > Salamandridae > Lissotriton > Lissotriton helveticus. The sequence goes on from NC_136068.1 coordinate 938,444,711, forward strand.
GTGGGCTAAAGAACGGTGATGGATTAAACCCAGATCTTTTGACTGGGTGTGAGTGTTTGATTGATTCAGATGCTCCGTCCATCACCCCCCCCTTTTGTACCGTATCTACAAGATACAGCACATTCCTGTCCTTCTCCCCAGCGCACAAACAGCAGCCGTGTGCCAGCGCAGACACCATTGCGTCATTTTACAAGAGTGCCCGCGCTGAGGGGATGATTGTTTTTGTGCAGGAAGGAGTACATTCCTGTACAAAAACAATCATTAAAGGCATTTTCCTCTTTCTATGCATGCTGCATTATGCAGCATGCATAGATTCTGTAGCATGCATAGAAAGAGGAAAGAAAACGAGGAGAAATAAAAGTATTTCCCCTTGTTGCACCTTCTTACACCTCCCCTGGAGAGGCGCAGGTTTCTGATGCATTTCCAGGTGTACAAAGTGTTGTAAATCTGGGAATGTGTCAAGTTCCATGGATGTTACTTGGGAACACCCACAGCAACACCCATGGAACGTCCCTTTCAAGCAGAGTTATGTGTGAAACATATTTACAAGGTCATGAAACGTCATGCAGAGTTACTTTGCGTGGCCTTGTAATTAAGGGGAAGCCCATTGCGCTGCCGGTGTGTCAATAGAAGTGACGTACCAGTGGCACAATGAGCTTATAAATAAGCTCCTCTGTGCCTAAGCCTCAATGAAATCCCTACAGAAAAGTACGCGCTCTCATTGATACAAAACCTGTTTCTAAATAAATTGTGTATTTACTCATAGCTGACAACATTTAAGGTGTATTTCCACACCATAAACCTTGGTCAATTAACAATAACATATATGCTACAAAAGAATCAGGTAAATGGTGTTTTGTAATAACATCTGCTTTTAACCGATGGCTGTATTCGCCTATACACTCCTAATAACTAAGAATGAAAACTCTTTTTCAGTTGGCAAAGGTACATAACTATCACTATTGAATAAGTTCTGGAACCCTAAACCATGTATTGGTAATAAGTATGAAGGTGGAGATAGAATTAGAAATCTCTGGGAATGTAGGGGTGTTCCTCTTTGGGTACCTCTACCCTAGCTTTTTACCTCTGAGCTAAACAGTTTAGTTAACTGCACTAACAAGAAACGTCCTTCAAATGTAATCTATGAGGTGTTCAGTAATCTGTGTTCTCTAGAATGAACACACCGTTTACCACTATTTAGTCTCTTACTCATTCAGTCCTACCTGTAAGATTATGATCAAAATCTTAAGAATTTACTTTCCATTAACTTTGCTAAAAGTGGTAGTGGTAGTTCACAAATGATTCTCTTGATCACCAAGCCCTCCTCTCAAATCTACAGCATTCTATTAATATAATTGTTTTGTTTCACCTAGTTTGGGACACAATGTGACAACCAGTGCTTAGTTTGTAAAAGAAATAAAAGTGCCAGGGCTCTCAACAGGAGGCCACTGCAGCTTGCCCTACACATTGCCCCTGCTATGCTGCAAGTAATAGCAACAGCATAACTACTAACTATCACACTCCCACAAGTGCGACAATTCAAACTATTTCAGGCCTCCAAAGCTATAAGGATTCAGAAAAGGGGGGTGTGTGGGGGGGGGGGTGATGAACAGAGTGTCTGAATTAAGCAGACCACTCTTACCCAGTCCAAAGATCAGGGCTTGATCCATCACCGTTATTTAGCTCACTGCCCCATCCCAGCTCAGAACCTGGCTATATGCAAATTAGTCTGTCCCTGGCCCAGTGCATCATGGGAACAGGGCAGACCAAACTACCAAGCCAATTCTTCACCAGAAAGGAGACAAGCTTCCGGGGACCGGTTTCTGGCATTTCAGCCGTCGTCGGCCCGGCTTGCTTGAATCCTGATGGAGCAGTGAGCAAGGGACTCATGTCTGAGTATACCCTGCCACACCTATAGTGGCCAAAAACGATTCAGAAAAGGGGGTGGTGATGAACAGAGTGTCTGAATTAAGCAGACCACTCTTACCCAGTCCAAAGATCAGGGCTTGATCCATCACCGTTATTTAGCTCACTGCCCCATCCCAGCTCAGAACCTGGCTATATGCAAATTAGTCTGTCCCTGGCCCAGTGCATCATGGGAACAGGGCAGACCAAACTACCAAGCCAATTCTTCACCAGAAAGGAGACAAGCTTCCGGGGACCGGTTCCTGGCATTTCAGCCGTCGTCGGCCCGGCTTGCTTGAATCCTGATGGAGCAGTGCTCATTGCACCATCAGGATTCAAGCAAGCCGGGCCGACGACGGCTGAAATGCCAGAAACCGGTCCCCGGAAGCTTGTTTCCTTCCCAGTGTAAGAATTGGCTTGGTAGTTTGGTTTGCCCTGTTCCCATCATGCACTGGGACAGGAACAGACTAATTTGCATATAGCCAGGTTCTGAACTGGGATGGTGCAGTGAGCTAAAAAACGGTGTTGGATCTAGCCCTGATCTCTTGACTGGGTGAGAGTATTCTGCTTAATTCAGAAACTCTGTCCAGCACCACCCCTTGTTGTTAAATATTTTGTCCACCCTAAGCGTGGAAGGGTATACTCAGATGTGAGTCCCTTGCTCATTGCACCATCAGGATTCAAGCAAGCCGGGCCGACGACGGCTGAAATGCCAGAAACCGGTCCCCGGAAGCTTGTTTCCTTCCCAGTGTAAGAATTGGCTTGGTAGTTTGGTTTGCCCTGTTCCCATCATGCACTGGGACAGGAACAGACTAATTTGCATATAGCCAGGTTCTGAACTGGGATGGTGCAGTGAGCTAAAAAACGGTGTTGGATCTAGCCCTGATCTCTTGACTGGGTGAGAGTATTCTGCTTAATTCAGAAACTCTGTCCAGCACCACCCCTTGTTGTTAAATATCCAAAGCTATAAGAGTAGCTTGGGCGGCATGCAATAGGCGTTTTTAATGTATATTGAATTAATAATTAATTGTTGTTGTGGTCATCTCTAAATTAGCCAGACAGCACCACCTTGTGGCAGACTATCACAAGCACATGTACTGACAATTAAGTGCTCTTGCCGCACACTGGAAACCACCAGCTCAAATTAAGCACTGATGACGACACCAGATCCTTCTCCAAATGCGGGATTTTGTTTTTTAAATAAAAAAAAATGCCCCCTCGCCATCAGAGTTTCCTACCATGGCGAGGGGACAATGAGCACTTTTCAATGCCCCCTACTGCCAGGGAAAACTTCCTGGCAATGATGGACATTGAAAATTATCTATATGTTTGCCCATCTAAATTTGGGGGGCAGACTTACAGCCTTTATTCTGTCAGGCCATCCAAGGAGTTTGACCATGGTTGAAACGTAGTAGTCTTCGCCGTCATCAAACCTATGGGCCGCTCAATTCCAAATCAGGTTGTCAAGGAGGGAACTTTGTGTCGTTGCCACAGAGTTCTGTCTCCACCAACATTTAAATCAGGCCCTCTGTCATCAACTGTCTACACATAGCTTTCACTCAGCGGCAGACTCAGGGCCATAGGTATGACCCCAGTTACATTGTGCTTGCACTATGCAATGTGGTACATGTGTGACACAATTGAAAAATTAGATTTATGATGCCACGCAAGGCCACTTTGCGTGGCCCCGAGTAGGTTCATAAATCTCGTGTAAAGCAACACAGCGCAAATCTCTGTGATACCTTACTCTGTGCTAGAAAGGTGTTCCATGGGAGTTGCGTGGGTGTTCCTATGCAACTCCCATGGTTTCTGACACATTCGCAGATTGGCCAGAACTGGTATACCTGGGAATACGATAAAAACATATGCCTTCCCAGGAGAGACGTCACTAGGAGAAATATCTTTTTTTCTCCTCGTTACTTCTTATTCCTATGTGTGCTGCATTCTGCAGCACAAATAGATAGAGGAATGTGCCTCTCAGGATTGTTTTTGGGCAGGAAGGTACACAACAACAATGCGTGCAACACACGCACGCTTGTACCATGGTGCAAAGCTGCCTGCATTGGCGCTCGACAGGAAAAATGGCACCAGCGCAGGGGAAAAGCAGGAATGCGCTGTATTCTTTCAAATACGGCGCATTCCTGCCCCTCCACAGTCATGCAGCACAGCGCAGCAAGGTGACTTGCTGCGCTGCGTGACTTTTTCGTAAACATGCCCCTCAATATTCAGTGATGACGTCACTAGCATTCTCCATCTGCTACTTCATTCTTGAATTTTCTCTGGGTGATAACACGAACACACAGAATCATACAAACACCCGTTCGATAGCAGTCACCATCACAAAGCAGGAATCTGCTCTGAAGAAACTCTCAAATAAATTAGGTCACAGTCCTGCTTGTACTTCTGCCAAGCAGCTCCAGAATTTCAATGACATTACTATGCGGTTTCTGGGCGCTACATAAACAATCTCTCGAGTGATGGACTGGGGAAAGACTTTTTTCTGTGGAACGATTCACAACAAAGAATTTAAACATAAATCGTGCAGTATGGAAGAATGGATACTTTGTTCTTAAAATATTTAATTTCAGTTCTCATACAATTTTATGTTTACAACACAGATATGATTCTCAGGGTAGCAGCTATTTCATACTCATTACTCAAGAAGAAATTCATTCAAGTTGGGACTCGGATGTTAGAAGAATCTCACACAGTGCATACTTTTTTCAAGCCTCCCTTTAGAATCCTAAAGTACCTCCAAGTGAAACACATATATAATGCATTTGGAGTAACATTGTTGTATTTCAATGGGAAATGGAACTCGCCGGAGGACAAATAGTGCCAGTACCGGGCAAACTGCCGCTGGACTGGGGAACACCTTAAAATAAACAAGGCACACCTATTATTATTAGCAATGTGTGCGTAGCGGTTTGGTCTTTATGGAGTGCAACATTGTAAATGTTTTACACAGTCCATTCAAGCTGAGATGCTGAAAGGACAGTGCTATAAAATAGCGTTCTTGTGCTTCCATGAAGGCAAACGTCATGAATGTTTCAAACATTATGTTTGTAGATACCACTTTGAATATTATCTGCTGAATGCTCAGAATTCCATTTCTTTGGAAACCTGTCATTTTATTAGCTTTGGGGGTCACTTTATAACAATCTTTGTTAAAAAAAAGTTCATATGACTAAAAATAATTACCCATAATGTTCCTCCGGTCACAATTCTCTTGCGGTCCCAAAATATGTCACATGGTTTGCCTTTCGTCTGATGTATAATTTAGTGAACGGTGCCATATAATTTGGTCCAGGTTGCTGCTCTGCCCAGTATCCCTGCATGCCAGCAGGCAGGTGTCAAATTGCAGCAGAACCAGCCAGACTTCAAAAGTTTGAAGAGTGAAAACCACAAGCCTCGTTTTGGATTACTCATTGAATTCTGTTCCTGGAGTCAGTCACGGATGATCTGCGGAGGTGGGAGTTAGGCAAGAAAACCAGTTTCCAGAAAAAAAGGCGTGCTCTGAAATGGGATTTCCCCTCAATCCGGCCTGGCAGAAAAATAGACTTCCTTAATCTGTTGATCTGAATGTTAAACTGCCGACCTTTCCTGCATGCAGTCCTTGTGCTGACTGACTAACCCCTGCATTTACAATCTCTCTATCACTCCAGCCCTTGCAAACACATCTGGGAATTCAATACATGACTAACAACTATCCTTCCCTAATCCAGCAACACACCAAATTTCCAAATCCTGAGTGCTTTCAAGATCAACAAATACGACAGCTGCAGATTACAATCTGTGTACCTATATCTGTATATATATATTTTTGTACGACCTTCTTTTGTAAACCAATAAAAAATTTCTAATAAAAAAAAAAAACAACTTCTGTGCTAGAAAACAACAGGAACACAATAAAATCAATCTATAGCAAAGTCAATAGGTCTGGCCTTGGTAAAATGGACCAATTGCTAATTTTCTGCTTTCTTTTTTAGGTCTCGCAGACTTGCGTTGCAGTGCGCATGCGCTGCACGCTCTGCGAGGCTTCTTGTAATCGAGTAGCTTTCAGAAGGGTGCTTTCAGCCTCGCCCCTTCTTCCCATTGGCTTGCGTCATAGTTAATGCTAAACACAGGCTTTCTATTGCGAACAAGGCTTTTTAGTCCATCCTTGTTACCGCCCTGTCTCCTTTTGGCCCGGCCCACACGGACTGGATCGTTTATGCGTGGCGTTATTTAGAGCCCTTTAATTACTGGGTAGGACCTTTTTTTGCTTGTTACATTGGTGTCCCAGACAGCAGTAGCAGCAGGGAAGGGGCGTGTGAACCTCTGCCTCCTCGTTTTTCCAGCCGTCTGCAGTGGCTTCTTCTGTAGCCTGGCTGTCAGAGAAAAACAATCTCGGCCTTTCTCTGGGACATGTCCCAACGCACATTCGTCACTTCAGGATACAGAGAGAATGTGCCGGAGCCCGTAGTCACGGACAACTCTTCCTTTCAGATTTGTTCAAAATATTTTGCTCTTTCTGATTAGCTGGGGTTGTCAGGCGAGTATTGGTTACACAACGCAAAACATTGTGTTACTTAACAAATAAGTCAAGAGCATGCGTCTCCGTTTAGCGCATATCGTGCTACACGCATTGTCTCACGGTGCAGCATTGTGTCTTAAAAAAGCCGAAAAACCAGCTTAAAAATACACGTTGCAAACATTATGAGCCACACAGCGAAAGGCACGCTCATGTTAAACGTAATTTTTTTGCAGTTTTATTTTATTTTTTGCAGTTTTACATAGCGCTGCTCGACTTGAAGATCATTTTACAGGAGCCCAAGTTACATTACACAAGGTGACTTCATTTCTATGTTTCTTGAAGCTCCGGGGAATTGTGGAGAACTTGAACTCCCAATCCTACAGATGTCAGCTCTGGCTGTCTTGCTACATACTCTCACGTAATAATTTCAGGCTCAGGGACATGGAGCAGGCAGCAACATTCTCAGACCTGTGGGAAATAACACGCAGAATTGAATAAAAATAAAAAACAAGCATTTGCAATGCAATAGGTTTCGCATTTACGAGACTTTGAGCTACTAGCATTGTAAATGACAAACCTTTTCTCTATGTGTTGGTTTTGAAAACATATAAATAAAAGGCATTGTCATTTACAATGCCAATAGCTTAAAATTTCGCAAATGTGAGACTTATTGCATTGAAAATGCTTGTTATTTCATGCATATGCCACCTTAAAAAAGGGGGAAAATAAATAAATCACATAATGTGGCTATATTATGCTTGCAATAAAAAAACTACTTAAAAAAGAAAAATGTGGTGTGTTTATTTTACTAGTGTTATTTCTTTAAACAACAAGCATTTCAGTTGTGCCTATTATCATTATTATTATTGTTATTGTTATTATTTGGGAAGGAGGCAAGAATAAAACACCAGCTATCCAAGCACTCAAAGAGCAAGCAGCTACAACATTACAATGTCACTTAGGAACTTTAGAGCATAAACTGTAACATGGAGTGCTGGCAAAACAAACTAGCCAGTATTCCAAGTTAACATAAAAATAAATATAAAGCACCCTTTGAACCTGCTTTGCAACTGAAGAGATGTAACTAATTGTAAGCACTTGTGAACAATATGTGCTAGCTTTCGGCTGTCACTCAAAGGGACGAGAGCAAGAGGGTAAAGTTGGCTGACCCATTGTCCCATTCTGTGTGCTGTGGTTGGCGGAAGCAAAATGTGAATGACAATTTAACAAATCAATGGCTGACCACATGCCCCTCTATTTATGCATATTATATATATTGTTTTTGGGGAAAAACAATAGTCTGGTCCGACACATAAATCCTTCTCAAAGACCAGACCTAAAACCTGTAAAAAAAGGGGAGATAGACCCTGTTTTGGGTGGTGTTTGGGGGCAGAAAAATTATACACTTCACCCCTGTGCGTACTTATCAATATGTTTGCAAGAGATTTTACATTTTGTTGTCCAGTAAATTAGCTGACATCACTTCAGACAGCGTCAGTGCAGTACAATATTAAGGTTTTCAGCTTTGCTCTTTACAAGTCTCCTCACAGTGGTAATATAATTAATTTACCAATGCGCTGTCTTGAGACAATAATACGCTATGCATATGGGACCAACTAGAGGGTGCAAAAGGTCTTGCTGAACATCTGTATATGCAGGCATGCAGCTGCCTACCAGAAGGAACGATGAAGACAAAGGCTGCCACGTCTAATTTGCATTTGGAGCCATGTCCCTACAATGGGGCTTATTCACAAGCCGCTTGCTCCACCTGTGTGCCACTTTTTATATGGGTAACAGTGATGTACTGGTTGCGCAAGGGGCTTTTAATTAAGCCACAATGTTTTCAAGCACTTGCACCCGGCATCCCAACACACTGAATGGATCTTACTCAGAAGGAATGGCTTCCGGCTGTTGTCGCACTCCTCCTGACTAAGTGTGTCTGGTCCAGGTACATTGTTCTCTGATTTCTCATCTTCCAATGCCCAGTACAAATATGGAAAGAAATGTGATACGAAAGCTGCAACAATACATGAAACCACAACCAGGTGTTATGAACTAGACACGCACTGGCACCATTCAGGCAGATATCAGGGAAGATTTCTTCCTCACCATAGATTGCCTTCATTCCCAATTCTTCTCAAGACACTGTGTTCGGTTACATAGATCAAATGACCCTCATGCTAAATGTGACCCGGGGAACACAGGATTTTCATATTTCACTAATATCTAAAGGAAACCGGTCTGAGAAGAGACCCCCAGACTTGTGGCCACCCCCGCAGTGCAGTGGCCTGTGTTACCCACCGACTGAGGTTCATAGCATACTGCTGAGATAGGGATGGGCCCACTCTTTCCTGTACCACTGTTTTCGGATTCATACAAGGGTTGTTATATGTAGTGCCACAAGGGGTTAGGGTGACCAACCGTCCATAATTTTCACGGACTGTCCCTGAATTTACTGTCATGTCCGTTGTCCGTGAAGGAAGTTTCCACTGATGGCATTTGTACGTCATTTTAGCCTTGGTGCCAAAGGACAAATGTTCAGCAGTTGAGATGGCTCAGCTGAGGCAGAAGGGAGGGGGTCTCCTGTGCAGTGATTCAGAAGGAGGGGCAGCTAGGGTGCCAGGCTGCTTCAAAGAAATGTAAATGTTGGGATTGGTTAATCTGGGCATGTAAAGGCTGCTTCAATCAGAAATAAATAGGAATTAATTGACCTAAAGCTGCCTGAGGTGAAAGATTTCTTCTTTTTCCATGGTATTGTTACTTCCAAGCTGAGCTGTGAAGTGTGTGCTTTGCAACTACAACTGAGGTCACAAACCACTTTTACATTACATTGCGACTCACAAAGAGGATGCGAATAACTCTTTCAGGCGGTCTCATGTTTACAATTAGGAAGGTGTCACAAAACCCCTTTCACAATTCAGAAACACTTTCATCACTCTTAAAACAGGTTCTGTGCACTGTAAAAAGATGTTTTGCTATTGGAAACGTGATTCAAAGACTTTGTAACTAACAAAAAACCTTTCTGACATGCGGCCCTTGGTAGATTGACCTGTCGAGCTTCTTCTTGAATTAAACATGATTTTTTTCTTCTTGCAATTTTCACTGCAGAAATGCAGGCTCTGGACAGTGGTAGTATATTAGCTGCAGTAAATATAGATATATCAATGTCACCTTGCAACTAACATCAAAATAAATCATAGATGGGATGTAATATTGTGTGTGGCCAGTGCCTCATGAATCAGGATGCTTTACTAGGTCGGGGCTTTAAGTGGGCCGGGTCCTCCCTGTGCTCAGCACCGGGTGCAGTTCTAAAAAGCAGGTGCTAAGACAGGTCCTATCGGGCTTTCTATTTTTGCCTTAATCCTCAGCATGGATACAAAAATCTTAACTCTGCAGCAGCTCCACCCTTCACTGCTTTTGATGTAACTTCAAAGAGACTGGTTACAGTTCTTTCATAGTCTCATTATTTTAGAACTGAAGCATTTGCAATGGTATTTACAACAAAGCCAAAGTTGTTGCTTATTTGTCTTATGCAACTAACAACCATTGACAAAGCCAATAGTCTTGGCTTGTTCTAGGTGGAATGGCACTTATTGTGTTATTTATCTTGATGAAGTGACAGAAGCAGCAAATTTACCAGTCAGGGGGTGCAAAATATGCTAAGCACAGATTTCATAGCTTACACCCTTAGTTACATCGGCCAAGCCCCTTTGACAGCTCCCCAGTTTTCACCCCACTTAAAGCCCTGCACTAGGTACTGTGCATATGACTCTCCTGTAGCTCTTCTTCATCATTTTACTACAGCAGTCAGTAGAAACATACCATGCACAATTCAAGGTCATTTGTGTCCTGCAAGCTAGAGTCAGTGCAGAGGTAAACCTTAGGGGTTTGCATGATATCACCTCAGTGCATCTGTTGACACATAAAACAAGCTACAAGGGAGGGGGCATGACACTTTAGGCTCAACTGCCCTGTTAGAAATGGGGGTCTCTATTGGCAGATGTAGGTACCTTTGTCCAAATAGGGGCCCTTGCTTCTAGTCAGGGTAAGGGGGACACACTCCTAAAACAACCCCTGCTCACCCCCTTGGTAGCTTGGCACAAGCCGACAAGCTTATTTCAGAGGCGGTGTGTAAAGCATTTGTGACCACATACAGTAATACATTACTACAAATGGACACCCCACCAGTTTAGAAAAATAAATACTCTTTATCTAAAGCAAAACAAGACCAAACGACAAAAATCTACAGTACAGGTATCAAGATATCCTACAAAATAGGTTTTTTCACAAAAATAAAGATTGTAGCAACAAATAACTTCACTTGGGGTTATAACGTTGTTGTGACCGGTGGAAATCCCAAAGTACGTCGCCGACCGCAAGATGCGTGGTGTCGTGCCCGGAGTCAAGCAGACTCACAAAGACCAGTACCACAAAGATCAGTACCTTGGAACTGATTAAAATGAAAACAGATCGAAGCATTCGGGAGGTGCGGCTTCGTAGGCGTTGTGCGGCGTTGGTTTCTTACGACCCCCAGGGTAAGTGCAGCCTCTGTTCCTTACTGCAGCGCAGGGGAGGCGAGACGATGGTTCCTTACTGCATCGGGGAGGTGATGTCACAATGGCACCAAAACCACTGTTCCTTACAATGGCGTGGTCGATGGATTCGGGGTTCATCCTCATCGAGGATCGGCTTCACGATGATGAAGTTGGCTTCAGAGTTTATGCGGCGGGCCTACGTCGCAAGTCGGAGCAGCACTCATGGCTGTGGTGCAGGTTACGGTATCGCATGCCGTGTTGGTGTTGCAATTTCCTTCTGTTTCAGCTGAAACAGGAGTTCCAGATTCAGGGAGACAGAAGGGGTGACGTCTTTGTGTTCCTGAGACTTCAGAACAGGAGGCAAGCTCAGTTTCAAGCCCTTGGAGATCTTTTCTTCAAGCAGGTGACAAAGCAAAACAGCAATGTCCTTTTTCTCCTTTGCTTGGCAGCAAGCAGCCACTGCAGGCCAACCCCCGACAACAAACAGCAAAGGGGCAGTATTCCTCCTCAGCTTCTCCGGCTCTTCTCCTTGGCAAAGGTTTCCTCTTGATTTCCCAGAAGTGATCTAAGAGTCTGGGGTCTGAGCCCCACTTTTTATACACACAAATCCTTTATTCTCTGAAGGCAGAGAGTGTCTGTACCCAGTCAAAACCAGTTCTGTCCTCACTGGTGCAGCTTCCTGGCAGGAGGTGGAGAGAGAATTGTTGAAGGGAGACCAGGCCCAGGCAGGTGAAAGGAAATCTCCTCCCCCTACTCCAAATGCAGCCCAGGTCCATTCAGCCCAGTCCTGACTCATCAGACTTCTGGAGCCACAGCCCTTCTCTAGCCCCTGTCATTCAAAATCCAGATATGCGATACACAAACCTACCAGAGGCACACTGGATGGTTAGGCAAGAAAATACCCACTTTCTAAAAGTGGTATTTTTCAAACACAGAATGTAAAAATCATCCGTACTAAAAGATGCACTTTAACATTCTGAGTTCAGGCATACTATGAAATGAAAAAGAAATTTCTAAAGCGCACTGCGGCCAAGCGGCTTCCTGGCGCTAGGGAACACATCAGTATCTGCAAAGGAGCCCAAGGGGATTAGCCGGGGAAAGCCTGAAGGAAAAGAAAAGTTTTGAGGGCTTTACGAAAGTGGGAGAAGATAGGGATAGAGCGAATGGAAAGAGGGAGATTGTTCCAAATCTGGGGGGCCCAAACAGAGAAACGGGTGCCCCCGGTGCGGGATTTGCGGAAGCGGGGGACGTGAAGGAGAGAAAGAGAAGAAGAGCGGAGAGAGCGACTGGGGGCATGAGAAGAGATTAAAGAGTTAATAAAAAGCGGGGCAGAGCGAGCGTGCGCCCGGAAGGCCAGACAGGCTAATTTGAACTGGGACCTAAAATGAACAGGGAGCCAGTGAAGGGTTTTGAGGGCCGGGGTGATGTGGGAGGATTTGGGAAGACGGAGGATAAGATGGGCCGCCTGGTTCTGGATGGCCTGGAGACGGCGAGTTTCGTAGGCAGGAATGCCTGCGTACAAGCCGTTTCCATAATCCAGGCGGGATGTAATGAGGGCCGTGATGATGGTTTTAAGAGCGTCAACAGAAAAAAAACGGGAGATTTTGCGAATAAGGCGGAGGGAAAGAAAACACGAGGACACAACGGAACTAATTTGGGCATGCATAGATAGATCATTACTGATCTTGATGCCCAAAGTCCGGACAGAGGAGACTGGGGAAGGGGGAGGGCCAAAAGAAAGGGGCCAGTAAACAGAGGACCAGGGATTAGACGGGCCACCAGTGAGGACAAGCTCTGTCTTGTCAGGGTTGAGCTTCAAATGATTGAAGCTCATCCACTGGGAAATAAAAACAAGAGTGGTGCAAAACTTGGGCAGAGAGTCAGTTGGGGAGGAAAGATCAAAGACGAGCTGGAGGTCATCTGCGTAGTTATACACAGAGACCCCCAGCTCGAGAAGGGAGGAGATAAGGGGGCGGATATAAAGGTTGAAGAGAAGGGGAGAAAGGGAAGAACCTTGAGGGACCCCGCAAGTGACAGGAAGTGAAGGGGCAGAAAAGTCAGAAAGGTGGACTGCCTGTGATCTGCCTTGAAGAAAGGACGCGATCCAGGAGAAGGCAGTGCCTTGGATGCCCGCTGCGCTGACCCGGTCGAGAAGGATGGCATGGTCGACCGTATCAAACGAAGCGGACAGATCCAAAAGGACCAAGGCCTGGGGGAGGTTGCTGTCGGCCTTCCCCTTAAGTTCATCCAGGACAGCGAGGACCACCCCCTCAGTGGAGTGGCCGGGACGAAAGCCAGCCTGATGGGAGGCCAGGAGATTGTTCTCCTCAATGTAGGTGGAAAGGCAGGATGTTACGTAGCTTTCGAGAATCTTCCCTAGGTAGGGAAGAAGAGAGATCGGCCTGAAGTTCGATGGAAGAGAGGGGTCCAGACCGGCTTTCTTCAAGATAGGAAAAACAATAGCAGTTTTAAAGGAGGAGGGAACACAGCCCGAAGCCAGGGAAGAGTTGAGAAAAGTAAGAGGAGGGATAGGGCAACTGGTGTAGAGAGTTCTGAGGATCCGTGCAGGAGCACAGTCCGCAGGGGAGCCGGACTTGACCTTGACAAGCAGGTCAAGGAAGAGATCAGATGAAATTGGTTCAAAATGATCCAAAGCAGAGGGGGACGGGTGAAAGTGATCAGGCAGATCAGGTTGAGGCACGATAGGAATATTGGCCTTGATGGTAATGATTTTGTTGATGAAATAATCATTCAAAGAGTGACAGAGAGATTGAGAGGGGGCAGGGGAGAGACATACGCGGTCATAGGTGGCAAGACTATGAACCAGTGAGAAGATCTCGCGAGATTTGTTGGCCGAAAGGGCCACTCGCTCAGTAAAATATTTAGATTTAGCCACTAAGATGGCTTTTTTATAGTTGTTGAGGAGGGCTTTATATTTGAGGCGGAGGGTAGGACAGTAGTTGCGGCGCCAACGGCGCTCCGAGCGCCTGAGTTCTAATTTCAGGGATTTGAGGTCGCTAGAAAACCACTTGTGGGCGTCGTGTAGGCGAGCTGATTTAATCTTTTTAAGTGGGGCGACCTGGTCACAAGCAGCAGAGAGCCAGATGTTAATGGTATCCGCCTGACTTTCCACAGACAGGTCAGTCAGGGTAGGAGCCGATGAAGACAATAGGGAAGAAAGATCGTTAAGATCAGTCTTGTTCCAACTCCGGGCCAAGATGTTTTTTGGCAGGGAGGCTTTCTCGGCTTGGCCCAAGTGGATAGAGAAGGAGATCATGGAGTGATCCGACCAGACACAGGGGAGGATGGAAGTGGCCGAAAGGTTACAGCGTAAGGACCAGATTTGGTCCAGGATGTGACCATGGGTGTGGGTAGGGACCAAGACGTGAGGTAAGAAATTGAGACACCGAAGTGTGGCAGAAAAGTCTTTAGAAAAGGAGTCCTCTCTCGGGTCACCCGGCCAAAAGTTGAAGTCGCCGAGCAGGAGTAGCGAGGAATTATTTACCGCCAAGGTGGCCAAGAGGTCCTGCAAGGTAGACACAAATGATGGCATACTTTGAGGGGGGCGGTACATGAGTACCACCATAAGGGGTACCGGGAGGTTAAGAGAGCGGGCCACCAGAAAGTCAACACTGGGTATGCAAGGGTGCGGAAGAAGCTGGAATTTCATCGAAGAGCGAACTATCATCGCCGCACCACCTCCAGTTTTACCATCGGGGCGGTCAGCGCGAAGGGCATAGTGGGTACTAGGGAGAATAGCAAGGAGATCCGGGAGTGAGTCAGAGGAGAACCAAGTTTCGGTGAGAAAAAGAAAATCAGGGGAATCAGTGTCCAAAAGGTTGAAAAGGGCAGTTTGATTTTTAACAGCAGAGCGAGTGTTGAGAAGGATAGCAGAGGCGGCAGGGAAACCGGAAATAGGGCCAGTATCAGAGGGTGTGGGAGAAATAGAGGAAGAAAGAGTAGGAGAGACGGGGCGAGAGCAAGGGGGAACATAAATACCGTGCGAGGATAAGTGTTGGACTGCAGAGGGGGAAAGGGGAGCGGAAGCAGAAAAGGAACATAGTTGGGCAGAGGAGTACACCAAAGGAGGGGCAGGGTCTGAGGCCCCTAGTCCCGGCCCGTCGCGGACGGGCGCAGACGGGCTTGCCTTAGGCGCGCCTTCGGCGCGCAAACGGCGCGCCCGCTGCGCCCGTCCGCTGCGCGAACGGTAGAGGCACATGATTTATAGGACAGCTAAAGGGCGTGGCCAAAGAAGTGGGCGTGGCCGGGGGAGCGTCCGCTGAAGGCGGCAGGCGGGTGGTTGTGAGGCCGCGGCAGCGTCAAGCTCGGCTGCGCGGGAAGGCAGGGTCAGGGAGAGGTCCCTGAATTCGAGGTAAGGAAATGATTTTTAAAAAGCGCGAGCAAGCGCTAAACTAGGTAATGATGTGGTTAAAAAAGCAAGTTTTCCTAAAGGCTCCCGCGGAATGCAGGGGAGTGGTCCAATGAAGGCGAGCTCGTAGTCAGCTCCTAAATAGCAGCCCAAGTGGGCGTGGCCAAAGAAGTGGGCGTGGCCGGGGGAGCGTCCGCTGAAGGCGGCAGGCGGGTGGTTGTGAGGCCGCGGCAGCGTCAAGCTTGGCTGCGCGGGAAGGCAGGGTCAGGGAGAGGTCCCTGAATTCGAGGTAAGGAAATGATTTTTAAAAAGCGCGAGCAAGCGCTAAACTAGGTAATGATGTGGTTAAAAAAGCAAGTTTTCCTAAAGGCTCCCGCGGAATGCAGGGGAGTGGTCCAATGAAGGCGAGCTCGTAGTCAGCTCCTAAATAGCAGCCCAAGTGGGCGTGGCCAAAGAAGTGGGCGTGGCCGGGGGAGCGTCCGCTGAAAGCGGCAGGCGGGTGGTTGTGAGGCCGCGGCAGCGTCAAGCTCGGCTGCGCGGGAAGGCAGGGTCCGGGAGAGGTCCCTGAATTCGAGGTAAGGAAATGATTTTTAAAAAGCGCGAGCAAGTGCTAAACTAGGTAATGATGTGGTTAAAAAAGCAAGTTTTCCTAAAGGCTCCCGCGGAATGCAGGGGAGTGGTCCAATGAAGGCGAGCTCGTAGTCAGCTCCTAAATAGCAGCCCAAGTGGGCGTGGCCAAAGAAGTGGGCATGGCCGGGGGAGCGTCCGCTGAAAGCGGCAGGCGGGTGGTTGTGAGGCCGCGGCAGCGTCAAGCTCGGCTGCGCGGGAAGGCAGGGTCAGGGAGAGGTCCCTGAATTCGAGGTAAGGAAATTATTTTTAAAAAGCGCGAGCAAGCGCTAAACTAGGTAATGATGTGGTTAAAAAAGCAAGATTTCCTAAAGGCTCCCCCGGAATGCAGGGGAGTGGTCCCTATCTTGTTCCCCGGGTCAGTTATGTTTATAAACTGTCATAAACAAACTACCCATTCTGTCCTATGGGAACAGATAGCCTTGCAATAGTGAAAGACGAAATTGGCAGTAATTCGCTATCAGGACAGGCTACACACATCAGGGCATGTCCTACCTTTCACATACAATGCACCCTGCCCACAAGGGTACCTTGGGCCTACCTTAGGGGTAACTCACATGCAGAAAACAGAAGGTTTGGGGACTGGCAAGTGTATGCACTTGCCAAGTCGACATGGCAGTCCCAGACTGCACACAGGCTCTGCAATGGCAGGACTGAGCCACATTTTACAAGCTGCTTCTGTGGGTGGCACAATCAGTGCTGCATGCCCACCAGCAGCATTTGATTTACAGGCCCTGGGCACACATGGGGCACTGTACTAGGGTCTGACAAGTAAATCAAACAGCCAATCATGGAATTGTTAATCCATAACAACAATTTACAAAGGGCGCACTTACACTTTGGCACTAAACAGCAGTGGCAAAGTACCCAAAGCATCTAGACCAGCAAAAACACAGGAGGCAACAGCACAAAAACTGGAAGGGAGACCCATGCCAATGGTGCCAAGTCTAACACGCCCCACCTGTGATCCTCAGCTTCTTGGTATAACTATACTGCTCTCCTACCTTTACCCTACTTTCGCCCACTCTTCTTGCTTCTGTTCAGATTTACTAGTGTATATCTTGCTGGCATCTTTTTAGACTGACATTTTTATACAGTGGACATTTCAATATCTCAAGGTTAGCATTGATCAGACAATTCCATTGTCATGCTTTCATGTCATACACCTTCTGCACATTTATGTAGACATGGTACAATGATTACCATTTCTATGCAAACCTCATCCTTCTAAATGTTTACTCCTGTTATGACAACACTTTACACGGCGCTCCACAAATTGTTTCTCTGCATTCCTGCTACTGTGAAATCCATGGTGTAGTGCGCTGTAATAGTTTTATCATGTGCCTCCCCAACCCCTCCATATTCTTTTTACAGATCCCTCAGCCAGTTTGAGTGGAGTCTGCACGACTGAAAAATAAAAAATAAACTGCTAGGCTAAGCATTTTATGAAGAGAATGTGCGTTTTTCATTTTTCCCAGAGTCTGCTTTCACTTTCTCATGCACAATGTGTGGATTTAAGACAAAGCATACTTTCAGTGCTCTGGAAATAGGAGCGCATGGGACAGGAGAGATGTGGTACTAGCCTTGGGCTCTTTTCTACTGTATATGCTAACAACAGCAGTTCAGTGACTTGGTGCAATTTTCATATTTCAGACTGGGGTGCAATGTCATCGCCATTTACAGCAAATGTGCTTGCACATGGACCTTACCACAATGTATTAGGTCTCACATTAGCGAAGACCTTTTGATTTTGCTAAAATGATATGCATTATAAATTCATCTGACCCAAAGCTGGCCACTCGGAGGATTGCACTCTAGTCCAGCAGTGCAGGAACCATTTAGCTATATCCTGCTTTACATCTCACAGTGGCACTCAGATATGAGATGCTAGTAATAAAGTCCATCCGAGCAGATCTTCCCGACCACTTCTCTCACCAAACATGCTTGCTTAGGACCATGAACTGTAAAGAAAATATTAGACTGGACAACCCAGTGCAGTAACCATATAAATAGATTATGATCATAGGAAATACCACAATAAGACCTGCAGAGTTGCTCAAAACTCCACGCATACCGGAAAAACGTGAAGTGCGTGATTGTCTCCAACTAATGTGGACTTATTTTGACTTATACTTATGTTGGTTGTCCATTTACATACTTATATACTATTGTGTGACTTCCTCTGATGTGTCTGTAAAACGTACCTTTTATTGTGAATTGTGAATTTTTATCCTGAATTATGACCTTCTGTCCTGAATTTTGGCTCTGAATTTTTACCCTTTATCCTAAATGTTTACACTCATGGTCCTGAATTTGCCCCCATGCCAGTTGGTCCCCCTAGCAGGGGTCCTTCAATTTAACCCCTGCGGTTCAATGCATCACATGCACTTTCAGAAGTATGCTGATGCCCTGAGAAAACTATAATCCTAAACCGTGAGACAAAGCAGCTATAAGGATGAATAACTGTTCAACACGTACACTGAGTAACTTAAAATTAACTTGTCAGCATCTTGTCCAAGTTATTCGTAGGTTATATTCAATACATTGTGTTTTCTCTTCACTTTCCTATTGATCACAAACAGACAGAATGGAGGGAGTAATCCTTTTTGGGGGAGGATTGCCATCTTCATTGTTTTTTAGCATTATCACAAACAGCTCAGTGATCTCAGTCACCAGATAAGATGTCCATCACAGTGCATGGCATTGGTCGCAGAGCTCAACTGCCGCAGCAGCTCACCCCCGCCAGAGCATGGCCTGTGGTCTGTCCTTTGCTCAACTCGGGCTACCGAACCACAGCAACACACAGCGTTTTGCTGTGTGTGTCGTGGGGCTGGGGGCAGGGTCTGGCTTGGGTCTAGGCCGTGTGCCCACCTCCCAACGGCTTCCATCCACTGCTGCATGCAGCCTTTGGCTTTTAACAGCAAAACAAAATAGATGGCCGTGTCATAGGCTTTATTGTTTTCCTCTTTAGCCATGCCAAAAACCATTGACACAGCTAATCGGTCCCAAAGGTAAGGCCGTAGGCCTTGCCGATGCTTGCTAAATGCGGCTTTTCAGAAGCAGACGTGCTATATCAGCGGCCAACATGAACATACAGTCTAAAAGGGTCCTCCAGAAGCACCACACACAACTACCAATACACTGTCTCACAGGGTCAACAGACCTCACATACATCATCATATATTCCCGACAGGATTTCATATAATCCCCCCCAGCTATAGCTGCCAATTGATCCCTACATTGCTCTCATAAATCCCTGGGTCAGGCAGAAGACCACCTGTAACCTAAGATCATAATGCACCTGATGGGCGGGCCCAGGAACAAATAGCTGCCCCTCTTCAATCCTTTATATAGGAATGATACGCTCCATCACATCTATAATTTTAGCTCCCTCATCTTTGCTCTCATGATTGCAGTGGACCCTCTTATCTCAACCTATCTGGCTATTTGATTATTATGAAACCTCATACAGATCTCCCCAAGAGGTCCACCAGGCAACTTTATCATCTTCTCTGCACCTCCTCATCCTTTAAACCTCATTATTCCTGTCACTCTGCCTGTTTTTTAACTCACATCTCTCAGGACATTAGTCTGCAGACTGACAGCCCAGGAGGTTGGCCATTCAGTAAACACAGTCAACGAGGCCCCAGTTCTGCCCAAGTCCTACTAACGTTCTGTTTTTCAGTAGCCATCCCCTCCCAAACAGTGGGTCTTCTTTTCATGATAGCCACCTGGACTCTGCAGTCTGATAGGCAGAAGACATGTCCAGCCCAAACGCACAGGGCAGCAGTGCAAAGCTAGTGAGGGCGAGTGTGGGCTAGATTCCTGCAAGCCAGCCACCTCTGCATCCCGCTTCTCCAGAATGGAGATAACCAACGTTTTCTTTTTACCATACAGGGAGTTCTATCAATTGAACGAGAAAATAGTACTTATTCTAGAATCACTTAACTTAATGGAAGTGAAAATGTTTGCTTTTTCAATTTTTTCTTATTCTATACTTCTCAAAGTATCTCTAACTCTCGCTGTCTGTTCTCTCTACCATCTTCATACTCTGACTCAGAGGTTAGTCTCACACCCAGAGATGATTTCCTTCACTGTGCTCATTTTTTTTGTGATATATTTTGTCGTCAGTTGTAAATCTTCTAGCTACCTCTGGCTACCTTACCATAAGAATTTCAGATAACCAAATGGTTTTCTGAGAAACGTACATCCATGGATGATGAGAGACAACGCTCAGATATCCCCAGTTGAACAGCTTCCTATTTCATGAACCAGATTTCTAGATAAACCCAGATGTTTACTTACGATTTATACTGGCACTTGTGTGAGCAAAAGCAACATAATGCGGCATAAAAAACAGGGATGGTTTACACCACACAACAGCTATTTTGTGAAGAAAGTTGACCCTTGCAGTGACAAAACTGCTTTGTGCCAACCCTCTGCTAAATTATGCATGATTTAGTCTGAGGTGTGACAGCACAAAAAGCATAGGTTTTGTCACATCATCAAATTTGCTAAAGAAATGTGATCTGGTTTTAACTTTTGCACAATATCTTGCGGTATACCCTCTCTTATACCTAGGCGTACCATGTGCATAATAGGATAAAATAGACATCTTCCATGTGTGACTCTGTGCTGTTTTCAACAGGTAGGATCCTGAAGTGGAAGATGTACTTCAAGTTTAAATCCTATGCTAGTTACTGATGGCTTGTCTTGTGGCGTTGTACGAGAATGAGCATCGCACAGAACAGCTATTTTTAGAGCAAGTGATGATAATGGCATCATCAGTGGGCGATTCATGCTAAATCTGGGGCTTCGCCATATTTTTTTGTCCTCTGTGCAAAGTCACATTTCAGTATTTCACCCAGGCTCCATTGAATGATGGATAATGAAACCTGGGCTTTCATGTTTGACCAGTTTCTCTAACCTAACAACAAGCAGTCTATGAACATTCACAGGTCATTCTGTACCTAAAAGAGTGTTTGACGATCCCAGGCTACATTTGTCTTGGGGTTCACGTGTGTGCAACGCGTGTGCCTGAGTATTTAGTACCTTTGTTAAGCCGGAATGGTAACAGTTTAATCAAATGCCTACCATCGTGCTCCACCCTCAACTACGAGGGAGGCACAATTTCAGTTTTTCTGAAGAAGCCTGTTTCAGTTCCAGAAAATCATGTGACGGCAGCCACTGCCCATCTAGAGCCCAGGCTAAGGTTGTGAGCCACTTCACCTGGGGGAAGGGTGGAGGCAACAGTGGTTTTGGATCTTTGTCTAATGCCGCAATGATGCACCATGTCTGTCGACTTAAACTGCCGACTCTGGTGCTGGAAACCAGGGTTCGAGCCTCGAGGTCCCGTCCACATCCTGTGATTCTGGGCAAATCACTTACAGCCTGATTCATCAACGGGCCGTTTTGCGAGCCCCTAATAGCGATTCATAGCGAATCGCTATTGGGGACTCGCAAAACGGTATTCATGTAGGAATTGCTAAATAAATAGCGATTCCTACACATTCCTTATTTGCGAGTAACAATTTGCTACTCGCAAATAAGGAATAACTCCCCATTCATTCCTATGGGCCAAAAGGCCCATAGGAATGAATGGGGAGTATCCCTTATTTGCGAGTAGCAATTTGCTACTCGCAAATAAGATAGCGATTTTAAGGGTGCCAGGGGTGTCCAAAGGACACCCTGTAGACCCCTTAAATGCACATTTGAACAGGTGTTGCGCACACACATGTCCAAAGGACATGTGTGTGTGTAACATGCAAAAGAAAAAAATGCACTAAAGTGCTTTTTACACTATTTTCGCAATTTACCACCAAGTCAGACTTGGTGGTAAATTGAGACCAAATATTGCGATTTCGCTATTTCTAATTGGTTGATGAATTGCATTTAAGGAATCTCTATTAGAGATTCCTTAAATCCAATTCCTCGCAAATATGCGATTTCGGTAATAGTGATTTTTGCATTTGGGATGATGAATCCCAAATGCAAAAATCGCACTCGCAAAGGGCCAGATTCTCAGAATCTGGCCCTTTGTGAGCGCAAATCAGCTTGATGAATCAGGCTGTTAATCTCCTGGTGCCTGAATGTGTAATGTGAATACGGTGCTCATGTAAAGCGCTCCAAAACCTTCGGGTCGAGTTCGCGCTATTTAAATATGCAAAAAAAAGTCATATTTTAGTGGTAGGTTGGGTAGCAAAAGTACTCAGTATATTCTGAGGTTGAAATGACAGTATCAGTGTTTCTGAATAAGTTATATAAGTTATTGTACGAGTGATAATAGTAATTTAAATGTTGGTGTAGATAAGAAGTCTCTTTTGGGTAGGCATGTCAAATTTAAAGCTTTGGTGGTAACGCCCGCACCTACTCTGTCGTCTGTCGACTTCTCTCCCCACCCAGTCCCACCTCGCCTGTCTTATCTGAAATGGCTGCGCCTGTCTAAAGAGACAGAGGGTGGCTTTAGCTATTTTGGAGCTAACCGATGCTTCACCACTTTATTGTAAATATGCCCCACAGTTGCTCATCATGTTAACGTGTCGCAGTAATTCATGAGCTGTGAAAACAGGCTGCTTGTTATAGAATCATGGTACAAAAGGGGGTGGTGATGGACGGAGCATCTGAACCAATCAAACACTCACACCCAGTCAAGAGATCTGGGTTTAATCCATCACCGTTCTTAAGCCCACTCTGCCACCCCAGTTCAGACATGGCTATATGCAAATCAGTCTGACCCTGTGCCTCATGGGAAAAGTCCAGCCCAACCTGCCAAGCCATGCCTTCCCTGGACCGGAAACAAGCTTCCGAGGACCGGTTTCTGGCATTGCAGCCGTCTTCAGCCCGGCTTGCTTGAATCCAGTGGCAAAGTGAGCAAGGGACGCACGTCTGAGCATACCCTGCCACACTTATGGCGGCCAAAAGTTCGGGCTGGACTGTTCCCATGTGGCACAGGGTCAGACTGATTTGCATATAGCCATGTCTGAACTGGGGTGGCAGAGTGGGCTAAAGAGCGGTGATGGATCAAACCCAGATCTTTTGACTGGGTGTGAGTGTTTGATTGGTTCAGATGCTCTGTCCATCACCACCCCCTTTTGTACCGCTTTTGGCCGCCATAAGTGTGGCAGGGTATGCTCAGACGTGAGTCCCTTGCTCACTTTGCCACTGGATTCAAGCAAGCCGGGCTGAAGACGGCTGTAATGCCAGAAACCGGTCCTCGGAAGCTTGTTTCCGGTCCAGGGAAGGCATGGCTTGGCAGTTCGGGCTGGACTGTTCCCATGTGGCACAGGGTCAGACTGATTTGCATATAGCCATGTCTGAACTGGGGTGGCAGAGTGGGCTAAAGAACGGTGATGGATCCAACCCAGATCTTTTGACTGGGTGTGAGTGTTTGATTGGCTCAGATGCTCTGTCCATCACCACCCCCTTTTGTACCGCTGTCATAGTATCATAGCAGTTTTCTGTGAAGTTGCTGTACAGATTACTAGCATATCACTCAGAATTGCACATGTTTTTGTGTGAGGTAGTTGCACATGCTGGCATCACAGTAATTTGCTTTTGGTTGTTTTTGTGAAAAGTACTTGCAAGAAGCAAAGCACTTCACAGTAGGTTGTAAGTGGCCTTTTGTGAAGTGTAGTTGCACTTAGTGCCGTATTGAATAGTTTGCAAATGGTTGTTACTTCTACCACCATACTGGGATAGTTGTTGTATGTTAACCACTTTTTTCACATGACTACCTCCAGTTTCAAAGCAGATGGTACTTATGCACTTCACCAGTCAGTGATGGCTGCAGTAATGGCGATGCCAATGTCAAAAATGCATGTGTGAGCAGTTGCAGGAAGTATATTTCTAGTGGCAATAGTACAAACTTCTGGGACTGTACTATCAGATACCCAGCGTGACAAGAAGTATTTATAATCTAGCCTGCACTCCCCACAAGGCTCTTGGGCTGTAGTATCAGCTACCCATCGTGACAAGAAGTATTTGTAAACTAGCCTGCACCAGGGCCGGCTCTAGGCTCATGGCGGCCCTGGGCAGGGAGCGTAGGTAGGGGGCCCCGGAAGAGGGGGTCTGGGCGGGGCAGAGCGTGGAGGCCAGTGAAGAGGGGGGGTGGTCAGGGTGTTTGGAAGTGGAACAGATCCGGAGGCCACCAAATCCCTGCCAGGGGCCGCCACGCAAACATGTATCCATCCTCAGAGGATTATTATATTAAGGATATATATTGGCGTGGTGGCCCCTGGGGTTTGGTGGCCCTGTGCAGGTGCACAGCTTGCACATGCCAAAGGCCGCCACTTCCTGCACTACCCACAAAGATCTTCACTCTGGCACCCAGAACAGAAGCTGACCATTTCAGGGGGAAGCACCAAATGAGGAACACAGATTCCCTCCTTGAAATCCCATCATCGAAGAAAACAAGAACAGTAAGGCAGATTATGGCTGCGAATGCCCCTGGGGTCTGAACCTCCATCCTCTGCGCCCTCACGACACTACCTACATCTGACAATTTCAATAACGAATTAAAATATCTGTCACTTCAGTGCCACGTCACACATTGAGGGACTCCTTCCAGCTCACAGATCTCTAGATGCTGGAAACACTGTGAGGCTGTCATTAACACTCAATTTTACACCGTTTAGTATATAATATATTGTAATTCAACACCTTTGTCAGTGTATGGCTATAGGAGGCTATATCACCTTGTATATTGTGCGCAGATGGAAACATCATCTCAAGCATATGTATTTATTGTATGTGAAAGGCACCCAAGTAATCTGTATGTTACTTTGTTCTCTAGAATTTCTGCCCTTTTCTTGCTCAAAGCAGTTCACAGTTTGTAACTTGTGGCTGGTAAATTGGCATTAAGTGAAGCTCTTTGTCACCCACTGGGTCTAGTCTGCGCTAGAAAACTTAGAAAACAAAGAAAACTGCTATTAGTACAATCAATACAGTTATCAGTGTGATAGTATTCATACTTGAGCTATGGAGGTAGATTCTGATGTTGGACATGGCTCAGCTTCTAATCACTCGCCTTGATATTCATTACTATGCCACACCGGCTGGTAAGTTATCCCTATGATCCCAGAGAGTGTATCCCTCTCATCTTCCATGAATCACTCTCTACTCCTCCTCTGTCTTTGGCAGTTTTTGACCCAATGATAGCTTGTAGAGGTCCGCCTTTCAAAAGGGGCTGCCATGCTTTTATTTTATTTTATTTTTTATTTTATTTTATTGTTTTATAGAGCCCGAACTTGACCCGAAGGGTATCAGAGCACTTTACAGGGTAACATGGCAGTGTACAATAGGCAAGGAATCACAATAGGGTATCGGACATGTATGAACAGTTTACATATAAGTAACTCCAGCTAAGGCCCCAGTTTCTTGAGGAGATAGGTCTGTATTCCGAAGGGAGGCGCTAGTCTGTATTTGATCAAGTTCTGTGTATTGGTCAAGGTCTGTGTATTGGTAGGAGGTGGCATTTAAGAGAGGAATTTACAGATGAGGAAGGTTTTGGCCTCCTTTTTGAAACGTACCAGAGAAGGGATTCTTCTGATGGCGGGCGGGAGAGAATTCCATATTCTTGGAGCGGATCCAGAGAAAGCCTGGTTATAAGTTTTTTTTTTCGGAACCGTGCAGGTTGGAGTAAAAGGTCTCTGGCGGAACGGGAGTTTCTGCTTCCGCCGGATACCACAAGTTTCTGTGCAAGGTAATCAGGAGAGTTTGAGTATAAAGCTTTGTGTGTGATGAAAGCCAGTTTGAGTAGTATTCTGGCCTCGATGGGAAGCCAGTTCAAAGCTTTCAGGTGTGGAGAGATATGGTCAATTTTTTTTAAACTTGTAAGAAGTCTGGCGGCGGCATTAAGGCAGACTTTTAGGGGTGGCAGGGAGATCTTGGATAAGCCTGAGAGAGTGGAACAGCCATATTCCAGTCTAGAGATTACTAGCCCTTGGATTGGACTTTTTAGGTTGGTAGTGTCAAGGAAGGGTTTCAGTTTCCAGAGGTAGCTCAGGTGGAATCTGGCTGATTTGGCCATCGAGTTGATGTGTTCTCGCATGTTCAAATTGCAGTCAAGGGTTATTCCCAGAGACAATAAGATTTTAGATACGGAGTCTTCGTCATAGAGTTTGAAGTCAGTCCAAAGTGCTTGATTTTTTGATGAAGTCTGTGGGGGCATCGCAGGAGGAGGGGGCAGGCCAGGAAAGGATAGAGAGTGTGTGGCGGTACTAAGTTCATTTTCTAATGCTGCGACTTTGTCTGCGAAAAAGGAGGAGAATTCCTCAGATGATATTAAAGCCTTGGGGGTTTCTTTCAAGGTTTTGACCAGTTTATTGGATTGGTATTTGACCAGATCGAAGAGCTTACGAGGTTTGTTCTTGGCGTTCTCAAGTTCGGATCTGAAAAATTCTTTTTTTGAGTTCAGGATGATCTTATTGTAGGCATTTCTGGCCTGGCGGAGAAGTTTTAGAAGTGTGGCGGAGGGTCCTGTCTCCAGATTCCTTCGGATTGCCAGAGGCATCTCCTCTCATTGTTGAGCGGTTCAGTGAACCAGTGGTTCCTGTCTTTGGTTTGGGTTCTTTTTAGCCTTAGTGGTGCTAGCTCATCCATAATACTCGAGATAGTTGCAGAGTAGTGGTTATTGAGGTAATTGACCGTTGAGCAATGCGAGGGGGTGGAGGTCAGACTTGCAGCGAGCTTCCAGTTCATTGTGGTCCAGGTTTCAAGTGTCTCTAATCCAGCGTTTGGGAATCACTGGTTAAGGAGACCTTATCTTGTGAGTGCCAGGTAGCAGGAATGAGATGGCATGGTGGTCAGACCAGACACACGGGTCTATAGAGATAAGCTTGACTGTTGATTCCTTGGAGATGATCCAGTCAAGGATGGCCCCTTTTGAGTGTGTTTGGAGAGAGCAGGCTTGGGTCAGGGCTTGATCGGACAGGAGGTCTTTGATGGCATAGACATGAGGGTCCTTGGGGTCATTCCAATGCAGCTTGAAATCACCCAGGAAGATATCTTTGGAATTGGAGGAGAACTTAACAGTAATAAGTTCCATGAGGTGGTCAGTGAAGGAGTTGTTCATGCCAGGGGGATGATAGATGATGTGAAGGTTGCACAATAGGGTGGAGTTGCTGCAAATGGAGAGTGCGAGGTATTCGTAAGAGTCGGTGGAGTCAGCCAGACGTTCAGTGACGCTGAGGTTAGAACGGTAGATACAGGTGATGCCCCCTCCTTTCTTGCTAGATTGCCTGTCCAGCCGGCAATGTTATAGCCGGCAGGGACTAAGAGGTCCAGGCAAGGAGATGAGGAATCGTTGAGCCATGATTCTGTTAGAATAGCTAAGTCGAGGTTTTTGTTCAGGATGAGTGCAGCAATGTCAACGGCATGCTTAAGAGCCGATCGGCAGTTGATTAAAAGGCCAGACAGAGAGGAATTAGCGGGAGTGTCTGGAGTCAGGGTGTAGGTTGCTCTTGACCACACTTCTGTTGCAGAAGGTAGCCGATCTGTTGGTGTTGATAGGGACTGTGCGGATCGCATGTTCGGCTCTCATGCCTAGCGGGCAAATGGTGGTTGTGGTAGGGTTGTAGTCGCTGAGGATGGCAAGGATTTCCTTTTCAGTGAGGTGTAGCGGACTAGGGGTGTGCTTGCGAGGGGGAAGGTTTCTCAAGGGTAGTGGTAGAGGGTGCTTGAGGAACTCTGTGGTGTGGGGGGGTGGAGTTCTACTGGGTTTTGATGTTGGCGAGGGAGAGTTCAGCGAGGTGAAGGAGGTTCATTAGATCTAGTATGGAGATGTGGATACTCCGAGTTAGTTTGGCAGCTCTGGAGTGCAGTGTTTCGAAATCCCTATAGGAGGGAGACGTCAGCGGGCAGGGTGGCAGTGACTCTGGAATGGTACTATCGGACTCACTGTAACGGAGAGGTGTTAGAGAGCGGGAAGGTAGTAGACCTAGAGTCCTAGTATCGGGTGTATCGTGGGCCCTCCTTGCTCGCAGCTGTGTCTAGTCATTGATGATGTCATTTAAGTTTTGCTTACAATTTTACTGTAATATTCAGCATTCGCGTATGTAGGGATCGAGGATGCTAACGTATGCTTTTAGGTGTGGGTTCGATGTGTACATAAACTCGCTCTGTATAGCACAGAGTCCTATAGTATACTCCTTGCCGTGTATTTGTGTGCAGTCACCTGAAAAGGTGCAGCTACATTTTACTCAAAGATGGCCACGCTGCCCATGCAATGAGTGGTTAATATAAATACATTCATGGTGCAACTCGATACCCTTCACAGAATAATCACCAGCATGTAAGAGTTCGCAGTCTAGGGAGGCAGGAGTATGATGTTCCCAGCCACAGTCCTCTGGCTGCCACGGGTCGCTGCTCTTAGGAGAGACTGACACACCTGTGAGTCATGCTGCACAGTCAGCTTCTCCAAGCCATGGTGTGTACTCAGGGGTCACAAACTAGGGCCACAGTCCCAGCCTGACACATCTGCTTCACTGCTGGAGCCCATGGGCACACAGGGCAAGCAGCACGAGAACCAGCACTCTATCACCTGGGAGCTGCTCGGTGGGGTGAAGGGAGCACTGGAAGGACAGTGCTTTACTTGAGGTGGAGCTCTGGGAAGATCACAACAAATCCATACACCTCTTTCACTGAAGTGCCACACCAGCAAGAGTGGGCTTCAGACCCCATCGTGGATCCACTGAAGCTTCCCCTGAGCTGAAGGATGGCGGACAGTTGTGCATCAGACTACAGCATATATGGACTTCTGCCTGTTTGGACTACTGCACCAAGGGTAGCCACATATTGTGCCCACCTACCCACCAACATTTCTTATCCAACAACCAGCAAAGGCATGCCAAACATGTGTTCAAGTGACATTTTTGGACCGGCGCAGGACCAACAAAAGCCCAAGGCTGCCCACCACAATGGGCAAAGCAACTGCTAGCTTTTGAACTGATCCAGCGCCCCTATAGAAAATATGCCATAAGCAACACTACCCAACTCCACAATACTCACCATCAAATATAAATCACTCACAAGGCCCATAAACTAACATGACATATTTTGAGCAACTGAATCATGTGACCTAATTAACCTATTCACAAATATATATATTTATATACAACTGCAGTAGGACATATTCGTCATACTTAAACAAACCCTATAAATAATTAAGCCACTGAGGTAAATAGGTCTGCTAATGGTAACCTAAATACATGAAATAACAAGACCAGCTTGTTTTTCAAAGATATTATTTATTAACTATTTATTCAAGAAAATGCATTAGAATCTTTTTATTCAAGCATTATTTAGACATTTTAGCAAAAAGGTAATGACAGTTTCAAGTAAACCAAATAGCATAATTCAAATGGAAATAACAGTTTGGCATTTCCTAAACCCTAAAACCCTAGCTACACTAACTCCATTAAGAATAGGAGAAAAAATCAAAAGCCCTAGGGATTCTTACGTGCTCCAAGAAAAGTCCGACAGCACGATACGCCCAACTGGTGTCAGCAAACAGCAGCACTCTCCCTCCCAGGGGGACAGTTTTTATACCTTTCTAACTAACTAATCTAAGAAAAATTAAATACTTTTTCTGCTGCTCAGAGTCTCTCATTGGCTGTCAAGTGACAGACCATAATGTCATCACATTCTTTGGAGCCCAGTTCCGACTCTTTCTTAGAGTCTATTGTCCTTTATTTTTCGAATCACGTAGCTTCCTCCAGTTTGCAACATTTAATATAATGTCCGCGACTTCCTTAGCTTGACAATCTCTCTGCCAGTTCCTGGCCTGGCCTTGGCCACGCTGACCAAAAGTACAGTCAGTTCATCACGTTTATATTTTTCTCCATTTAAAACTTTTTTTTTTTTTTTTTTTTTTTCGGGGTTCAAATCTGCTTTATTGAGATAAAAGTAGTAGGATACACGGCTTGAATCGCCTACAACCCGGAGGCCGGCAGCAATGGAGAAGCAACAATACACAGCCTGGAAGCCGGCATCCCGGAGGCCCGGCGGCAAAGTATAGAGTGTCGCTGTATCACATCAGTATCCGGTGGAGCAGGCCAAGCGAGGATGAGCAGCAGTCGAACAGATTTTCTGAGCGAGAGAATAGTCTCACTATTGTTTTGTTGTCTGTGAAACAAGAACCTCGAAACATCCCAACGAGTTAACAAACTAAGAGGTGTCGCATGACTGTGTTGCGTTAGAGTATGGTAATGGTGCATCGCGGCCATCCTGGCAGGTGGCGCTGCGCGGGGAGATTAACTGTCCTAGTCTCGATTTCTAGTGTGAATGGAAGTTCGCGGGGTGCAATCTCAGGATCAGCAGGGTATGAAGGACATAGTGTACCAGAGGCGGGACCGTCCGTCTATGTGGCAAGGAGGACGCTTGGGCACAGAAAGGGGTAAGGAGGCAGCGCTGTTCATCCAGGGTGATAGGCAATGTCTAGAAATGTGTCATTGTAGCTGGGGAGTGTCGGGTTCATCGCTTGACTGCGCATCGTCTGGTGAGCGTTTAAGCAAATAGTGTACCAGTGGGTCCCAGATGTTCCCAGGCCGGCAAGAGAGAGGCAACAGCTCAGCAAAGGTGGTGTGCTGGTCTTGGCAGTATGTCAAGTCAGTTAGCCAATCCTTGAACTTGGGAGCTCTGCCCCTGCTCCAGCGGCAAGCAACACGTCTCTTGGCCAGGAGCAATGCTATGTCAATGAATTTTCTGCATTCCCTAGATAATTGCTTGGTATATCCAAGGATAGCTACCAGAGGGTCCGCAGGAACCTCCTCATCTACCATTTCCGCGACGGCTTCGATGACCTGTCGCCAGTAGTCAGCAACCTGGTGGCAGGACCATGCCAGGTGGAGAAAATCAGCATGTTCAGCACGGCATCGTTCGCAGCGATCATTATCGGCCAGTCCAAACCTGAATTTCCGGACCGGCGTGTAATACATCCTCTGAAGGAATTTATAGTGTATTATTTTCAATCTGCAGCTGGCCGAGATGCGGGAAGTTAATACGCAGCAGTATTTCCATTGGTCATCCGAGACATCTGTTCCCAGTTCCGCCGACCAGTGCAATCGGGCAGCAGAAGCCTGTAAAGGAGCAGCTCCGCGAACCTGGCGGTAGAGCCCAGAGACCAAATGGGTCCCATCCTGTGACTCTAAAAGATAGTGTAGTGGCGGCAGGGTCGCAGGCTCATCAGGATAGTCAGATAGTATGTCACGCATCCCAGCGCGCAGTCGGATATAGTAAAATAGGTCAAGGGGCGAATGGTTATGCGTTCCAAAAAATTGATCGGCTGATTTGAAAAGTCTGTCGTGGAACAGGTCTCCCCAGCAGGCAATAAGAAGCTTGCCACAAAGCTGCCGAAACCCTACTTCCGATAGCAAGGCCAGACGTGGATGATAAGTAAGGGGAAGTTTGGGGGAGTAGGGCAGCGTGCAGAGCAGTCGCCGAGCAATGCGGCGCCATGCATCCAGCGTGCAAGAAACCGAGGTATTCGAAGTGGTGATGGAAGTCTCGGGACAGTGCAGCAGGCCATTCAGCGGGAGGGGGTGTACTATCCAGTCCTCCACCGCTATGTGTGGCATGAATGGAGTAGGGGCCATCCAATGATAGGTGTAATGCGCCTGCGCGCATAAATAGTATGTTTCGAAATCGGGGACATCAAACCCCCCTTGGTCGTAGGGTAGGGTCAATGTCGACCACTTCAAACGGGGAGACTTACCGCCCCAAAAAAGTCTGCGCAACTCCGTGCGAAGTGTCTTGAAGAAAAAGGCACCAGGGTAGTAGGGAATATTGAGGAAAAGGTACAGGAATCGGGGCAATAATATCATTTTTATAAGGGAAGCTCTACCAGCCATGGAGAGAGGCAACGTGATCCACCTATCAACAGAGGCAGCAAGTTTGGTCATGGCTACGCCATAATTGGAGCGGAGTGTTTCGTCCTTGGTGCGCGCGATACGAATCCCAAGATATCTGAGATCATCACGGCACCACACCAATGGGTAATCTAGGGGGAAGTCGTGCACAGCATCAGTGAGAGGAAAAAATTGCGATTTAGACCAATTGATGTGAACGCCCGACTGACCTCCGAAAAGGACAAACTCACGAAGCAGGGGATTAAGGTGTTGATCCGGGTATTTAACGTACAGCGTTATGTCATCCGCATAGAGGGATACATCGATTTGCCGCTGCAGACATTGTACCGCTCCTGCTCGGTGTAATTGGCGCAGACGGCAAGCCAAAGGTTCCACTGCAATAGCGAATAATAGAGGCGAGAGCGGACATCCCTGACGGGTGCCTCTCGTAAGGTTGATGGGTGGCGACAATTTTCCATTTATCAGCACTTTTGCCGTGGGATCTGTGTATAGGAGGCGCACCCAGGCCAAGAACATTGTAGGGAAACCCATGCTGGCCAAGACCGAGAAGAGGTAGGGCCATTCGACAGAGTCAAACGCCTTGGAGGCGTCCAGGAACACAGCTGCCACAGGGATATCAGGGTGGACTGTGCGGAGCAGGGAGAAAAGGGTGCGGAGATTATGAGATGTAGACCTGCCCGCCACAAATCCAGACTGATCAGGTAGGACAAGCCTGGTCATGAGTAGTGAAAGTCGTGTGGCCAGGACCTTAGCAAGGATCTTGACGTCACAATTCAGAAGGGAGAGTGGGCGGTAAGAGTCGCAGGAGGTGGGATCCTTATCCGGTTTCAGAAGCGAAGTGATAACCACCTCCCACATAGAGCAGGGCAGTATCCCATCAGCCAACGATTCGGCAAACACCTCACTCAGCACGGGAGCCATGATTTCAATATAGGCCTTGTAGAATTCAGCCGGGATGCCATCGAGCCCCGGGGCTTTACCGTTCTTGAGGGACATGATGGCTTCGCGGATCTCATCGAGCTCGAAGGGCGCAGCAAGGAATTCCCTATCTCCATCACTAAGCCAGCAAAGGGCCACTTCGCTCAAATATTCGGCATATGGAGCGTCCTCCTCCGCCGTGGATGTATATAGTGTCGAGTAGTGTGTCGTGAAGGTAGTAAGGATCGCATCTGTTTCTCTAATGGCGGCGCCAGTTGCATCCGTAAGCTCTAAGACAGTGTTGTGTGCGCGTGGCGTGCGTGTAAGTGAAGCCAGCACCTTCCCAGGTCTCTCCCCTTCGCAGTATCTCCGGGCCACCCAGTGTTTACCCCGATATTTCGCTTCCCTGGCAGCCTCTTCCTCATATTTGGACAGCGTGTCCCTAAAGGTCACCTGCAGGCGTGGATCATCATCTACCGCCATTCGGAGCTCCAAAGCACGCAGCTCTGACTCTAGTGTGGTGATGGTGCGCAGGATAGCACGTAGGACCCCGTGACATTTGGAAATGCAGAACCCCCTAATAGTGACCTTGAAGGCCTCCCATATGTGCTCTACCGACTCCACTGAGCCCTTGTTTCTAGGGAAGAAGTCTCTAATTTC
Organism: Lissotriton helveticus; assembly: GCF_964261635.1. NCBI lineage: Eukaryota > Metazoa > Chordata > Amphibia > Caudata > Salamandridae > Lissotriton > Lissotriton helveticus. The sequence continues at coordinate 938,478,104 of NC_136068.1, forward strand.
TTCACCCAGCTCTGTGCGAAAGAGCTCGTCAAGGAGCACGTCGGGGCTTAGCCTCCACTGTGGTCTCGGACTGTCCCAACCGGGGGTTCTGAACTGCAACTTCACAGGGCTGTGATCTGAAAAAGTTCTGGGCAAGTGGTCAACCCCTATCAGCTCCTTAGTGATGTCTCGGGTAACCAAGAAATAGTCCAGGCGCGCCCATGTCCCGGTGTGAGGTGTGAAGTGCGTGCCCTCCCGCCCGAGGGGATACAGGTGTCGCCAGGCATCAAACAGACCACCCTCCTCCACCACTCCCTCCAAAATCTCCCTGGCTCGGGGCTTGTAGGAGCTAACACCATCCGCCCTGTCAAGGGGGGGCACCAGCGCCAGATTAAAATCACCACCCCAGATGACATGACGTGCCCCTATGGAAACAATCCTACCCCATAGTGTGGAAAAAAAGGCAGGTGAGTCAACATTCGGTGCATACATAGAGACAAATAAATAGATGTCATGTCCTACCCTGCCCCACAGCAAGACATACCGCCCCTCCCTGTCCACCTCTTCCCCAAAGCGATGGAAAGGCACGCCACGGGCAATGAGAATCGCCACGCCCCTCGCATATGTCGAATAGGAGGAGAAGGCACGGGTACCTGCCCATTTGAGGCCAAAGGAGTTGTCCCTGCGTATGGGCATGTGCGTCTCCTGCAGCATGGCAACTTGTACATGATGTCTATTCAAGTAAGCAATAACATTTCTGCATTTTTTAGCATTGTTCAACCCCCGGACATTCCACGATAGACATGTCAGTCGCGCAGCAGCGTTCACAGCAGCCATGGACACAGCGACAGCATAGACGAGCCCAAGAGGGCCAAACAAAGGATCCACCGCCACCCCCAAAGGACCGAGTCATACACCAGGCGAAGTAATATATACACAGCGCATTCAATGCTAACCTCACAAAAACTAGCCCCCCCCACCCACCCCAGCATCCCAAACATGCCAGTAGCCTTGGATCCCCTCAACGTGAACCCCCCCTTCACCCTCCCCCCCAACTTCAGAGAGGCAAACAGCCAAACAAACAATAAGTCAGTGGGGAACACCCAATAGGGGTACATCAGAAAGTACGCGCTGCCACTATCCGGCCCATAGCTCCAAACTGTACCGTCCCTGGTGGAGTCTAGGGCCAAGAGAGTGGTCCTTGGTATACGTTACCACTGGGGTGCAATGTCCAGATGATCGCCGCTCACGCATCTCCCCAATTCTCAAGTGGTGAGTCAGTGCCAGCTAGTGATCCGGTATGATGCAAATGTGAGGCAGAGTATATAAGATCCGTTAGTCTGCATGGTGCTCAGGAGGCAGGTCATCATTCTCTTGTTCGTCTGCAGGGGCCTGGCCATCTCTGCGTGCTCTTCGGACCGTCTTGAGGAAATCCTCAGCTTTCTGCGGGTTGGTGAAAAAGCGTTGCCTGCCCTGGTGGGTGACTCTAAGCTTCGCTGGGTATAAGAGGGCGTAGTCTATCTGGGCCTCCCGCAGTTTTTTCTTCACTGGGAGGAATTTGCGCCGCTCGTCCTGGACCATCGGGGTGAAATCAGGATAAATGGAGAATGTAATGCCCTCAAACCTCAGTGATCCTTGTGTCCGGGCAGCCCTGAGGGCCGTGTCGCGGTCCCGATAATTCAAGAGACGAGCAATGATAGGTCTCGGTGGCAGGCCTGGTTGGGGCATAGGCGCCAAGGATCGGTGGGCCCTCTCCACAATGAATTGGGATGAGAAAGCATCATCTCCGATCGATCCCTTGAGCAGTTTCTCCACATAGAGCTCCATCCTGCCCGTAGCAGTGGATTCCGGCACATTCGTAATGCGGATGTTATTCCGGCGGCTTCGCGCCTCCAAGTCCTCGTTCTTTGCCGCTATGATGCGGAGGAGATTGTCCATTCTCGCTAGTTGCGTCGTATGGGACGCGGCGGCATCAGTGTTGTCGGAGATTCTCTGTTCCGCAGATGTAAGGCGCTCCTCATGGCGATCTACCTTATGGACCAGGGCGTCCAGCCTAGCCTTGACGCCGTCCACCTTCTCTACGACGGTGGCGAAGCCTTGACGCATCTCCTGTATCAGGTTGGTAAGGTCCGCAGCAGGAGCGATGGATGGGGCAGGCTGTGGTGGCGGTACGCTGGGCCCCGGATTCATCTGCGCCGATGTGTTGCTCTTGCGTGTGTTATCGAAGCTCAGCTTAGGCTGGCGAGTCTCAGGCCGTCCCATGGTTGTGACCGGAGGCAGGTGAGAGGCCAAAAAGGAAGAAATAGGGCGACAGAGCACTGTGGGCAGGAGACAGCCAGGAGTAGGTAATAGGGTCCCAGGCTCAGTGTACTGTAGTATACCGCAATGCAGCCGGCGCCACCAGTAGCGCTAAATGGTCGCCAACCGCCCAGCGGTAGTGGTTGCTGGTCCAGTCCTGGGCACCCGGTTGCAGTAGCAGGCACTCGCCGTGTGATAGCCAGGTAGTGCAGAGGCCAGAGCAGCGCCCCCCCCGATGGGCTGTAGGGTCAAAGCCAGGGAGGCAGACCAGTGTCAGGAGTAGCGCCGCACACAGACTAGTGCCTCTTAGTATGGCAGCTGTGTGATACGTGTACAGCCCCCAGCGCATCCAGCGCTCGAAATAGTCTATAACCCAGCAATGCGGGATAGTGTGAGGGGGACTCCGCTCGATGGGGCAACCCCTACCCCCGATCCAGGAGTTCAGGCGGGCAGCGCCGCGCAGGTGCGGGGCTGTGGCGCCAGGGGAGACAGGCACGGCAATCAGGTAGCGCCGCGTTTGCAGGCGTCGCAGCAGGAGCAGTCCGCCGTCCACGGCAGCTTGGCGACGGCCGGGGGGAGACCCAAGGAGATCAGGCAGCAGTCTCCTACCTTCACCGTCTTCTCCGCACGCCGTCTCAGCAGGATCGGGCAGGCGAGGGTCCGCTGCGGCCCGGGAGCCTCGTGGCAGGCACCGGGGTCGCGTAGTTGTGGCAGCCGAGCGTCCGCCACAGGCAGCTCCAGAGCAGGCACCGGGCAGGTTTCAGAAGCCCGTAGCTACGGCTCTGGGGATCGCAGCCACTCCAGACTTGACAAGATTGTAGATAGCACCTCCCGGTTGCGGAACCCGGTCTCCTGGGGGCACCGCGGCACCCCGTGGCGAAGGATCACGGCAGGATAAGTGACCAAGGAGCGGGAGCTGCAGGTCTAGGCAGCCATTCCGCAAGCGCGCCCTCTAGCGCCCCTTCTCCATTTAAAACTTGGCAGAGATTTTTCCACACCGGGCTCTTGCTTTTACTGAGCAGGACTTTGCCAACTGCACACGTTAGGAATGTACTAGGCCTAAAACCTCTTTTTCATTAACTAGTGTATAAACAAACACAAAAGAATAATTAATGCAAAAAATAAAGTTCATTCTGTTACCCACCCACCTTTGCTAATTATTAACCCATTAATCTATGTTACCTAGCAGAAGCAAAACAAAGCAACAAACAGATTCGTGCAACATTTAAGACAGAGAAACAAAACATAAGCACACAGAAATAAGCACATGCCATTAATAAACAGCCGCATTTAATTTCTGACATGACAATAGACAAAATTAATTCATTATTTCCACACACATGCAAATGTAACATAATGCACGTTTATGAGCACACATTATTAGTTTCCCACGTGTTCATGAAAATGTGACTTTAATTCTAAGTTGGTTAGTTTTCTCACTGCACACATTATTAATAATATTATTTTATTATGGAAGTGTAACTTCACGAGCTGAAATGAATACATTTCTAAATCTCGCTCCATCAACTCCCTCATCTGGTGATTTCTAAATCACCAAACTACACCCAAAAATTTAGCAACTTTTTTTTATAAATGAAGATGATTTATTTTCATCGTGTTAGTATTTCTAAAGACTTGTCTCAGCTGTCTGTCTGCAACTTTCATATTGAGCTTTACGAAACTCCTCCAGCTCTATCTCCCTCTCCTGTTCCTTTCTGATTTTGTAAATTCTCTTCTTTTCCCTCAGATACTTCTTTCTCTTGTGTAACATGCAACTGATCTTCAACAAAATTATCACAAAAATTATTACAAATAAAGGTGTTAGAATCTTGCCAAGAACTGAACCACCAATCTCTTGAAACCAGGTTTTGATTGCCTGAAATCTTTTGGATAGACGTTCTGAAAAATCATCCTCTTCTAAGGGAACAATTTCCGAGTGTATTTCTGTAATATTTTTAATGTACATCTCAATGTTTCTACTCTCATCAGGGATATACGTACAACAATGTTGGACATGTAGGATGCCACAGACTCCTCCCTCTTTTGCTAGGAGTATGTCCAGGGCAAGACGGTTTTGCATTACCATAGATCTGATTGCAATAACTTCGGTATCCACTAATTGGAAACCACCAGCTGTGTCTGTTGACAATCTATCAACAATTGTGGACAATTTTCGGATCCTTCCCGCATTCAGGGTTATACCCACCAAAGGTATCACTGCCTCAAAAATGTCTCCCAAAATTTCTGAGAAACTCTCTCTTTTGTACCTATGTACATGATTACTGATTTCAAATGAACCTTCTGCATTTCTTTCAACATGAACATTTTTTGGAAAAACAAGTCCAACAAAACACGTCCCATACCAATGGTCTGGGAGGTTATAATAGGCTTTGTCTCGACAAACAAAATAGATTCTGGGAAAAATTGGGTCTCTACCACCTTTAAATCCCCACCCCCCATGATCTGGTAAGTGTCCTCACAATTGCTAGCTCCCACAAAATAATGATCAAAAAGTGTGTTATCTCTTCTAATACAAAACTTGCCACTAATTGGCTTGTCTATATGAATTGCAACATTGTCAAAAGATTTGCCATTGAATTTTTCATCCTCCTTCTGCCAAAATTTTGATTTGGTCTGCTTGATCATCTCATTTCTTTTATAAATTGCCTTTCTCTTCTCAACAAGGTTCAGGAAAGTCTTTTCCTCAGCCCTCAATTTGCAAGTTAGATTATTTCTAAAGGCATACTCATAGGTGAGTTCATTAGTTACTATGAACAATTCCCTCATCTGTTTCGCTTGCTTGTGTTTATTTAAAGCCTTCTCAATTTTCAGGTTTGCAAAGATCTCATCGTAATTAGAGTAATAATACTCTAGACGACCAGTCTGATAAAATAAGCTAGCTATCACACTACAGGTTATACCGTAAGTAAGAGGAAGCATATTGTATGTCACTCCCTCTGAAACAGAAGCAGGCAATTTCACACAGATATAGCAGTCTTTAACTTCCATAACCTTAACATATTCATCCAGAAGTCTTGAAAATGTATTGCTAGAAAAATCAACAACAGACCTATCTTGATGAGCCTCTGGTCTGTGAACAATAACCTTGTTAACTTTACCTGTTGCACTATGTTTGTCTTGACTAACTGAAGCTTTGCTTGTCATATTGACCTTGTACATTTCCTTATCAATCCCAAAAGGAAAGATGACAGCTAAAACTAACCAGAGCAGAATTAATAAGAGCACACATATCAGAGACATCTTGCAACATCTTTTAATGATGGAGCATCTTGAGCTATTGTTTACAAAAACATAAGGCATTTTCACTAAGCTTTTTACAGAAAAATAAAACAAAAATTTTAAATTGTCTAACAAATCTCAAAAAGAATCTCTAAAAATTTGTAACACCCCCCTTTTTCAAATTTTTTTTTTACTACTTCAATCCTCTAACAGCTTTTCTTCGACCTTGCGTCACAATTTTTTTTCCAACTAACACAATTTCTTCAACCTTGTGTCACCTAACACACTTTCTTCGACCTTATGCCAAGAACAGAAACCTAAATTTAACAGTTAAGCAGCCGCGGGCCGTGGAGGGTGTTACGGTGGGGCAGGGAGGCGGGGAGGGGGAGGGGCAGGGTGGAGAGGGCTAAAAACCGGCACATGGATAATTACAGGTAAGTAAACAATTTAATTAATAAAACGAATTTCGTAGCGCGCACTGCATCGCATTTTGCGATGCAGTGCGCGCTAGGAAATTCGTTTTATTATTTAAATTGTTTACTTACCTGTAATTATCCATGTGCCGGTTTTTAGCCCTCTCCACCCTGCCCCTCCCTCTCCCCGCCTCCCTGCCCCATCGTAACTCCCTCCACGGCCCGCGGCTGCAGTTAAGTAACTCAATCATTGTCACTATTGTCTTCAATTTCTTCCTGACTGCTACTATTTACCTCAACTACTGGTGGAATAATGATGTACGTCCATTCAGGCGATTTATATTTTTGGTTTGGCTTTAACGTTCTCTTTGTCTTTCTAGAAATAACTTCTATTTTCTTCCCTGTCTCACTTTCCTTTTCTGGATCTTTCTGACTAGTTATCTCATTGATTTGTTCTTTGGATTTCTTTATCAACTTGAATTTCAACCCTTCGTTTTCACTCGGCCAATTATCACCTTTCCTCGGTAATTTCTTCTTTGGCTCAGCCACATTGCATTCAGTTCTCCAAGCTCTTTTTCTGAATTTCCTTATCTGAGAATCTTCATCACTTTCATCAGCTTCGCTATCAAAAATTTCAATTCTCGACTCAGGTACTTCTCTACTCGGCAGCCTCACTCCGTTAGGAACATCATCATCTCTATAACTGGTACTTGGCAATTCGTCTTCCTCCTCTTCTTCAATTACCTTCAACTTCCCAGCTTCAGATTTCTTGTTCCCGCTTTCAGAGCTTCATTTCTGCCCTTCGATACTCTCCTGGTCTCGAGCTTGATCAGACTCTTCTGCTGCTTCTTTTTCTAGCAGATCTTCATCATTTTCAGAGTCTACAACTATGATTTTCAAATCCTTTTCATTCAAGCTTCCATTCACAGATGAATTTTCCAGATGTCGACCTGCTTGTCAATCTTCAGAATCTGGATTTCTTTCACGTTCTTCTTCTGAATCTGAATCAGCTGTGGTATCACTTTCTTCATCAGAGTTTTCAGGTGTAGGCACACGAATGGTATGGCTCGCGTGTATCCACCTTTTTATGCCTCTGCACTTCACTGCATTCGTTGTTACAAGAATCACTTGTCTTGGCTTCTGCCACCTTGGTACCAAACAGTTTCTTCTTCGGTGAACTTTTGTTCTCACCCAATCACCCGGTGACAGATCATGAGCTTGCTCTTTGTCTCTTGACTGTACTTCAGTTCCCACCTGATTAGACACAGAAGTCACCACATCAGACAGTTTCCTGCAATACTCTAAAATTGCACTATCATTAATGGTCAACAATTTCCCTACTGGTATGAATGCCTGTCTCATGACTCTGCCCATGAGAATATCATGTGGGCTTAATCCTGTCTTTTTATCTGCTGTACTTCTTAGAGTCATCAGAACAAGTGGAAGAGCATCTGTCCACTTTATGCCTGTAGCCAGACATATTTTGGCAATTCTGTTCTTTATCGTTCCATTTATCTGCTCAACGACTCCAGATGCCTCTGGTCTGTATGCACAATGCAACTTCTGCTCAATGTGTAAGGCTTCACAAATCAATTTTCAAAATGCCTTCCTCGATCACTCTCCACAGTCACTGGGAAACCGTACCTTGGTATTATCTCCCTCAAAAGTAACTTTGCAACAGTAATTGCATCATTGTGACGTGTGGGAAACGCTTCAACCCATCTTGAAAACAAACAGACAAACACCAAAACATAGTGCAATTTGTTATGCTGTGGCATCTCAATGAAATCCATCTGTAATCTGGTAAAGGGACCACCCTCCCGTCCTATGGTTCCCATTCCCACAATGGTTTTCCTGATCGGGTTCATTTGTTGGCAAGTCAAACACCTCTGACAAAGAGATTCCGCAATGGTTCGGAACTTGGTATAAAACCAAGTCTCTCTGAAAAGTCTGACCATTGAATCTCTTCCAATATGTCCTAGGCCATGATACATACTGGCCATGTCAGCAATCATGCAGTTTGGTAAAACTACCCTGCCATCTTTGTATGTCCAAACTCCATCCTCATCTCGCTGTCTACATTCTGCTCTCAACCATGTGTTTTTCTCTTCATCATCTGCTTCATCTTGTAAATTGACTTCCTGCCATGTCTCAACTATTGATGTTAGCATTAATGAACTCAAAGCATGTTCATTATTCTTCTCCCGATTAATTGCAAAATCATTTCTTGCGCAGTACTTCGCAATCTCGTCTGCGTAAGCATTTCCTCTGGTGATGTAATCCTCCCCTTTCTTATGGGCTGCACATTTCACGATAGCAATTTTCTCTGGTAATTGAATGCCATCGATTAATCTCTTAATTAGGTTTGCATTTCTGATCGGTGAACCTGCTGATGTCAAATAACCTCTCTGAGACCAGAGCTGTCCATAATCATGCACAACTCCGTACCCATACTGGCTATCAGTAATTATGGTAATTTTCTTATTTATTGCTTTTTCACATGCACGAATTAAAGCAATCAATTCTGCTACTTGAGCTGAACGAATTCCTTCAAGACATGATGCTTCCACAACATCAGCAACTGTGCAGACTGAGTAGGCTGCTCTCAAAAAGCCCTCCTCTGTTCTCAGACAAGAACCATCGACAAAGTAAACATGATCTGAAACAGGCAATGGTTCATCTTTAATGTCCTGCCTTGGCTTGGTACAATATTCCAAAACATCCAAGCACTCATGATCAATGTCATTTTCATTTCTGATTTCTGTTACAATTCCATCAGGCAATAATGTGGAAGGATTTAAATTCACACATCTTGCTATTGAAACATTATCTGATCCCAGAATAATTTTTCCTACTTAGTGAGTCTGTTACTTGTTAAGTGCTGCGTTTTGCTCCTAGTAAGGAGAATTTCAACTGAATGAGGAACATAGACTTTTACAGGAAATCCCATTATGATTCCTTCACTTTGCTCAAGGCTCACACTTGTTGCAGCTACTGCTTTTAAGCAGCCTGGTAATGCTTTCGCTACTGGATCAAGTACTGCTGAGAAGTATGCAATTGGTTTTCTTAATTTACCATGTCTCTGTATCAACAACGACAATGTACATCCTTCTCTTTCACTGCAATACAGCTCAAAATCTTTTTCATAGTCTGGCATGCCCAGAGCTGGAGCTTCACACAAACTTCTTTTTAGCTTTTCAAAAGCTTCCATCTCAATTTCTGTAAATACAATTGGATCTTTTATGTCTGATTTTGTCAGTCTCTGCAGTGGCTTCGCAATTACCGAAAATCCACTAATCCATTGACGACAATAACCAAACATTCCTAAAAACATTCTGACCAGTCTCTGTGTTCTTGGAGGTTGCATTCCCTGAATCATTTTAATTCTCTCAATTGTTACTTGTCTTGTTCCTTTTGCAATTCTCTGACCAAGATATTTTACTTCTTGTTTACAAAACTGCAATTTTGCAGGTTACACTTTATGTCCCTCATCTGCCAAATGATTAAAAAGAGTAATGGTATCTGTAGCACAGTTATCTCTTGTCTTTGCTGCAACGAGAAGGTCGTCAATGTACTGGACCAATATTGATCTTCCAGGTAAATTTAGATTCTCCAATGATTTCTTTAACAACTCATTAAAGATAGAAGGACTCTCTGTATACCCTTGAGGAATACAACACCATGCTAGGGTGCGACCTTGGAACCTGAACGCAAAGATTTCCTGGCTTTCTGGATGTAATGGAACAGTAAAGAACGCATTGCAAAGATCAATGACAGTATACCATTCTGCATCATGCGGAATTTGGTAAAGAATGACTGCTGGATTTGGAACAACTGGACAACATGGTACAACTATCTGATTAATCTTTCTCAGATCTTGAACAATCATGTACGTTCCGTTTGGCTTTTTGATCCCCATGATCGGTGAATTACAAGGACTACTCTCAATTTCTTTTAAAACACCTTGCTTTATGAATTTCTCAATCACAGGAATGACACCCTCAATCGTTTCTGCCTTCATTTTGTACTGAGGAATGTTTGGAAAATCTATTCCCTGCTTCACTGTAATTTTGACTGGATCAACATATTTCATCAGACCCATTTCACTTCCAGACAAATCCCAAATTTCAGACTTGACTGTCTTTTTTAATTCCTCAGGCAAATTTTCTTTGTCAAATACAGGAAATAATTTAGTTTTTTCTGCTTCAACCATTAACATTGTTAATTTGTAAAGCCCATCTTCCTCCATTGTTTGTAGCTCAATACCCTCCGGTGAGCAATATATTTTGCAGTTCATCTTGCATAGGATGTCTCTTCCTAGCAAGTTTACAGGACTGCTGTTACAAACTACAAATCTGTGTTTGTCTTTGAATTTCCCAATCTCAATTTTCACAGGCTCTGTCAAATCTGTTTTAATTTGCTGATTAGTTACACCAACTACTTGGATGGTATCCCCAGAGAGAGGCAGGTTTTCAATTTCCACTGATCTGACAGTAGAACGGGTAGCACCAGTGTCCACAAGAAAAGTGATTTCTACATCATTCACTTTACCATTTACAAATGGACCAGACTGGTCAACCTCAAGAGTGGCTCCAAGTACACACTCTTCCCCCTCTCTCAGGCACCGTCATAAGTAGTCATCAGAATCACTCCCTTGGTTTTCCGTCAACAAAAATTGTCCAGAAGCATTTGACACATTTGGTCTTTGTGTTCTAATTACCTGATCACCTCCGCAGAATCCTGTCTCTGAATTAAACCTTTGAACACCTCCACAGTTTGGGAGAGGAGGCTGTGGAATTTGGCTCTGCTGATTCACTAATTGTCGCTGTAGCTGTTGCTGAAGACTCAATTCATTAAGCTGCCGCTGTAGCTGTTGCTGCAGATTTACATCGTTCTGCATCTGTGGATTTAATGATGCATTTTTAAAATTTCTGGGCGGGTTTTTACACTCGCGCTTCCAGTGTCCAATCTCGCCGCAATTAAAACAAGGCAATTTCTGCTTCAACTCTTCAATATTAATGTTACATTTTGGCTTGTTAAAGTTGCCTTTAAACTTTCCCTGACCCTGATTCTGGTTAAAATTCACATTTTTATTTTCTAGGTTTGCAATTTGATGTTCAGCTACTTTCACTTGTGCCCACATTGCTTTCTCTTTTAATTTCTTCTGTTTCGCATCTAATTCATCACTGCAGTATTTTGCTTTTCTCAGAATATCATCAACTGAGTTTGATTGCCACCCAACAATATTGTTCCTGATCATTTCACCAATTTCAGGTCTAAGACCATAAACAAATCTGTAAATGAAGTGACTCATGTCCTTTTCATTTAATTTTTCGTAGCCACTGTACTGCTTGAAAACCAGCAATAACCTTTCATAGAATGAATGAACTGATTCTTTTGGCTCCTGGTTTGTTCTGTCTATTTTTACCCAATCTACTTCTTTTGGGGGAATCTTTTGTTTTAGCCTGTAAATTACTTTGTCATACAGTCCCATGACCTCTGCTGCTGGAGCACCTGTCTCCTTGTCTCGAGCTGGTTCTACTTTGGGCCAACTTACAGCAATCTTGCATTCTGTCCAAAGATCTGATGGGACAACAATATCAAAGAATCCATCCAGATCAATCCACAGAACTTTCGAAACTTTGATGAACCTGTCTACCTGTCGATACCATTCCACAGGCTTCTCTCTCAGCCGAGGAAAATCATTTGTAAATAACAAAATGTCCTGTCTTGACCAGGGAACATGAACATAACCACCACCCGCAATTTCTCTCATTGGGAACTGTTTTGCCAACCTTTCTTGCCTTTCCTCTTCCTTCTTTTTGGTCCACTTCACTCTCCATTTACTCAAGTCACCCAATTTTTTGATGTACACAATCAAATCTTCTATATGCATAATTCTTCCCATCGTATTGAAATTCCCAATATCCTTTTCTGTGAAATCTAACCTGTAAAGTTTTGTCAAATTCTTCTGTTCGTTCAAATCAATTTCTAACTCAGCAGCCAATTCTTCCAATTGATCATATTTATTCTTAGTTTTCCATTGAATGCTTTTGCAGATAAACAAGAGTTCATCATCTTGATAATGCTTCAAACTGTCAGGACCAATTGTACCAATTATTAACTCTTCTAAATCTGCTTTTAGTCTCGCAACATCAAGCTTTGAGGTAGAATCTTTTTTCTCCGGAGATTCATTATCTGACTCTGCACACATTGGTGTTCTGAACCTGGATTAAAAGTTAAATCAGGCATCATCGTTTTTTCTTGATGTATTTCAGTTAATTCTGAGTAAACATTTTCAGCTACTTTCTGGATTTCTGCATTTAATGGAATTGTCAAACCTGGTTGCCTAATTTCTCCTTGATCAAAAACAGGTTGAACAGGACCAATCGTTACTGGAACTGTCACTGCTTCCATGCCCTTAGTTAATTGTCGAATTAATTCCTCCTTTGATCGTAAATATTCTGAAGCATTCACAACTTCCTCATCTCTACCAGCTCCCATTGAATTTCTAGAAACTTCTCTTCCCATTTGAGTTTCAGGAACATTTCTGCTTTCATTAAAAATGCTAGAATTTGTTCTTGTTTCTAACCTCTCAGGAGTTTCAAAAGATTCAGAATTATTCGGATATAGTCTGGATGATTCATCATTTAATGGAGGCGCACTTGGTGTGGTTTCTGTAGAAACCATCGGAGTAGACCAAGAACAAGCTGGTTTTAAAGGAGTCTGTTTTTGTTTTTTATTAGCCAAATAAATGTCTTCTAAAACTGGGTCTTCTGATTCACTTTCTATAACAGCATTATTTTTCTTTTGAATATTCTTTTGACCTGGTATTTCTGTAATCATTTCTCTCACAATATAGAGACCATCATACATATCTGCCTGTCTCCACCGACGCATTCTATCCTCATGAGTTTCCTGTTTGAAATTTGATGATTTTGGAGGTCTTATCATACCATTTGCTTCCCGTTGAAGTTGAATCATCTCATCCTCCCATTCAACTAAAGCTTCAAATTGTGTTGGTCTAGGCTTTGGCACAAGAGCTGTCATTTTCTCCCTTAAATTTTTCAAAATCCTCATATTAAATTAACCATCTTCTGGCCAAGCTAGAACACCATCATTTTTTGTGTACTGCATCCAAGCATCAAACCAAAGGCAAGTATGATAACCATATTCACCTTCCATATACGATGCAGGTGTTTTGTATTTATGACGTAATTTTCCACCTCGCGTTTCAATTTTCTTATCGGGTGAAATAAAATGTTTAAACCTCAGAAGCAATGTAAGCTTTTTCTCCTCTTTTTTATAATAATACCTCATGTTTTAATCAAATTTGTTCAATTTAAAATGATCGTAAATGTTCTCTGGATGTTCCGCTAAACCAGCCAATCCGTGCGCGAAACACACCAACAAGCCAATCAGGTTAAGCCACGTCACCACCTTGATCAACCAATAGAATTACTGCTTTCTCAAAGAACCAATCAGCTAGCAGTTTGTCAGAGTCACGTGAACCAATCAGTGCGCTAGCTGTGATGTATTTTAGCCAATCACAGCGCGGACCCTGTGACGTACACAGCCGCTGTGGCTTCTCACGTTTCACTCCCAGAGCTCACCCCTCCTTCACAAAAACTTTTCACAGCGCCATTTTAAGAACGCTTTTTCAATGAGATTCAATTAATAACGACAAAAAGAACAAACCATTTGACTGTTTCGCTAAATAAAGTGACAGTTTTTACAATCATACAAGTATTCTTTTTCGTGGAATAGACGACGCTACTCTCACAGAATATACATTCGCCGATAAAGTAAACTTTTACTCTACCCTTCTAACAAGTAATAACGAACCCGTTTTCCCTCTGAATGCACATAAAGTAGCAATTCAAAGTTTGACACGAACGGAATTACGGAATCATTTATGCACTTTCAAACAGAAAGTTTCCCTAACCATACATACATGAAATCCTGGCAGGACTTTAACCAGCCACAGAAATCCTAAATCGCCAGTAAAATAAACAACGTTACCTTACCTTTCACTCAAGCTTAGATATATTCTATTACTCTTTTCACAGTGAGTTTTAGAATGGGCTCATTGTCCCTATACTCAAAGCTACGATTTCATAGACAATCCTCACTATACATTCTACCTAGCGCACCTATATCCCTAGCACGTGTTGTACGACCACAACACTAGTGATAATAATAATATCACTATTTTGAAACAGATCAAATGCAGTGTGTAACTTCACTCATGTCACACCACTCTGTAACGGTACAACTAGGATTTTTCACACTGCAGGAAAAAACCTTTCGACTACAAATAACAAGTGACTAAACTCAACATATGTTAGACATCGATCCTATGTCAATACCATGTAGGTTACCATAGCAACCGTATCTCTGCTACCAGATAATTTGATCCAGCGCCCCTATAGAAAATATGCCATAAGCAACACTACCCAACTCCACAATACTCACCATCAAATATAAATCACTCACAAGGCCCATAAACTAACATGACATATTTTGAGCAACTGAATCATGTGATCTAATTAACCTATTCACAAATATATATATTTATATACAACTGCAGTATGACATATTCATCATACTTAAACAAACCCTATAATTAATTAAGCCACTGAGGCAAATAGATCTGCTAATGGTAACCTAAATACATGAAATAACAAGACCAGCTTGTTTTTCAAAGATATCATTTATTAACTATTTATTCAAGAAAAGGCATTAGAATCTTTTTATTCAAGCATTATTTAGAAATTTTAGCAAAAATGTACTGACAGTTTCAAGTAAACCAAATAGCATAATTCAAATGGAAATAACAGTTTGGCATCTCCTAAACCCTAAAACCCTAGCTACACTAACTCCATTAAGAATAGGAGAAAAAATCAAAAGCCCTAGGGATTCTTACGTGCTCCAAGAAAAGTCCGACAGCACAATACGCCCAACTGGTGTCAGCAAACAGCAGCACTCTCCCTCCCAGGGGGACAGTTTTTATACCTTTCTAACTAACTAATCTAAGAAAAATTAAATACTTTTTCTGCTGCTCAGAGTCTCTCATTGGCTGTCAAGTGACAGACCATAATGTCATCACATTCTTTGGAGCCCAGTTCCGACTCTTTCTTAGAGTCTATTGTCCTTTATTTTTCGAATCACGTAGCTTCCTCCAGTTTGCAACATTTAATAAAATGTCCGTGACTTCCTTAGCTTGACAATCTCTCTGCCGGTTCCTGGCCTGGCCTTGGCCACGCTGACCAAAAGTACAGTCAGTTCATCACGTTTATATTTTTCTCCATTTAAAACTTGGCAGAGATTTTTCCACACCGGGCTCTTGCTTTCACTGAGCAGGACTTTGCCAACTGCACACGTTAGGAATGTACTAGGCCTCAAACCTCTTTTTCATTAACTAGTGTATAAACAAACACAAAGAATAATTAATGCAAGAAATAAGGTTCATTCTGTTACCCGCCCACCTTTGCTAATTATTAACCCATTAATCTATGTTACCTAGCAGAAGCAAAACAAAGCAACAAACAGATTTGTGCAACATTTAAGACAGAGAAACAAAACATAAGCACACAGAAATAAGCACATGCCATTAATAAACAGCCGCATTTAATTTCTGACATGACAATAGACAAAATTAATTCATTATATCCACACACATGCAAATGCAACATAATGCACGTTTATGAGCACACATTATTAGTTTCCCACGTGTTCATGAAAATGTGACTTTAATTCTAAGTTGGTTAGTTTTCTCACTGCACCCATTATTAATAATATTATTTTATTATGGAAGTGTAACTTCACGAGCTGAAATGAATACATTTCTAAATCTCGCTCCATCAGAACCATTCAGCATCCGCTGATGTCTCTGATCTGGAAATAAGTGGCGGGACAAATAAATCTCATCCAATAGAACGTAGGTTTTATGAAATTGCACTTCTGTTATGTATTTAGATACAAATGTAATGAATTGAGGAATCATGTTCTCCTATACTTACCTATAGTATGTTTCAGATAGTTATTTTCTGTTTTATGATTTGTGTGGGGTGTCGTCCAACGGTCTGTGTATACTATTCATATGATGTGAGGAAATGGACCCAAACCCATTTAGTTAAAACTGGAAAAAAAACACCATCTAGTCTTTTCAGCATACCAGGCAATGCAGTGGGGCATCAAGCTCAAGAGGCTCCTACACCATTAATGTTTCCGTCAATGTGAATATGCAGTTATTGACCTGGTGATCAAGACTGCCAGTATGGAGCGATACTCAAAAGAAGATTTCATTTCTTCATTTTTAAAATTACGGACAGGGAAAACACTTGTTTTTCATCTGTATATATGCTTATAAAATCAGAAAAAATGAAAATTGAGTCTTATTTATAACACTGTTTAATGGTCCACAATCCATCCACTACAAACGATAGAAAGGATGTTTTGATCTTGATGCATTTCGCATGACAAAAATGACCATTAAACTCACTGAATCATCATGGACCATCATGTCCGTCAGATTCACCTGACTTCAAATTCTACTTTTCGAATGTCGCATGTGAGTTCTGTGGGATACGACCTGGAAATAATGGCCGGTTCTCAGCTCATGTCAATGACACTTCAGGCCTCATATGCTACGTGCAATCAAGTGATCATGCAGAGTGAAGAGAGAGTCGAAAGGCAACCCTTATGAGGGTTGGCAGTGACTTTGAAAGAGTGTTTGTGGCAGTCTTGTGGTCGAGGAGCCGTCCTATCTTTGAGATGTCTGAATCTTCCAGATGTTTAAAAAAAAGTAGATTTTTTTTTACAATCTGCCGCTAGAAAGATTGCAGTCAAATGTATGTCCTGCTTTCACAGGGTTTCTGCAGGAGGCTGAAAGGACAGTTGGACACTCTTCTGGTCCCTTCACCAAAGAACACACGTCCTGGATGTGCACATGCACATGCAGGCTCTTTTGGGCCTCAGGACATCATTATTCTCAAAACGTCCTTTAATGCTTAAACATATCTATGACCATCCAAAACATTCACATGGTCTGATGCAGTCTTCCAGAAAAGTACACCCTGACCTCCATTTCGACATGAAATTAACCTTACGTCATCTCTGAAAAATTAGAGGCAGACTTACAAGCCCCTTGCACCACTTTTTCATCACTTTTCACATGTTAAAAGTGACGCAAAAGTGGCGCAAGGGGCTTGTAAATCTGCTCTTCAGCATTTTGCTTTCTAAGTAGGGGATTTTGGAGCAGGAGGACGGAAAAATGTACTTGGCATTCATTCATAAGTAAGAAAGAGGGAGCTCCCTTGTAAGATGGGTCTGCGTGACTACCACCTGACTCCAAATCAGGGGACCAGTGACATCGTGAACTCTTTCACACAAAGAATTGCTGCTTTATTCGTGAAATCAACTGATCCACTGATGCCTCCTACATGAAAACAACTGACCGGCAGGTCACCATGTGTAGTATAAATGCAGCATTTCCCGTGATGGGGCACAAAGCGCGCACTGTCTGTGTTGCTTGCCTGTTCGCCATCAAGAGTCGCCATCTTTAGTAAACAAGCAAAGAGCAGCCGGAACACGCTGACGCAGGAGCTGTGTCATCTTCCGGTCTCCTGGGTGTGTTGTTGTTGTACACATGGGGCCTCTGGCCTGCCCTTCCCTTCCGGCTCCAGTGTGCTTGGTGAAAAACGCACTAAAGGCGCACCACGTATTTTTTGTTTGAAGAATGAGGAAAAAGGTCATAATATAAAATAAAAAAAACAACAACAACAAAAACCGAGCAAGAAGAGTTATTAGCATGCAGTTCTGGAGACAGGAAATCATAAAACCGTTCACCACCTCATTTGCAGCCTGATTCATCAAGCTGATTTGCGCTCGCAAAGGGCCAGATTCTGAGAATCTGGCCCTTTGCGAGTGTGATTTTTGCATTTGGTATTCATCATCCCAAATGCAAAAATCACTATTAGCGAAATCGCATATTTGCGAGGAATTGGATTTGAGGAATCTCTAATAGAGATTCCTTAAATGCAATTCATCAACCAAATAGAAATAGCGAAATCGCAATATTTGGTCTCAATTTACCACCAGGTCTGACTTGGTGGTAAATTGCGTAAATAGTGTAAAAAGCACTTTAGTGTATTTTTTTCTTTTGCATGTTACACACACACATGTCCTTTGGACATGTGTGTGCGCAACACCTGTTCAAATGTGCATTTAAGGGGTGCTACAGGGTGTCCTTTGGACACCCCTGGCACCCTTAAAATCGCTATCTGATTTGCGAGTAGCAAATTGCTACTCGCAAATAAGGGATACTCCCCATTCATTCCTATGGGCCTTTTGGCCCATAGGAATGAATGGGGAGTTATTTCCTTTTTTTGCGATTAGCAAATTGATACTCGCAAATAGAGAACATGTAGGAATCGCTATTTATTTAGCAATTCCTACATGAATACCGTTTTGCGTGTCCTCAATAGCGAGTCGCTATGATTCGCTATTAGGGCCACGCAAAACGGCCCGTTGATGAATCAGGCTGTTAGACTTTAATGGAATGGGAGCCCGCCCCGTCGTAAATTGGCAGGGTGTGTAAACGCGTGGTGTAATGCACCAGAAGGCCATCCCTATAATGCTTCAGGAGGCCCTCCCGATTTAGAAGCTCTTTCCATCTTGCTGACAGAAGTGATAGCACATCAGAAGTGTAAGTGTTGACCACTGCCTCTGCAGCTATAAACCTCTCTTCTTTTTAATTGCATAGAGCATGTGTCATCCGTTTGAAAAACGAAAGAGCGAATAGAGATGTTGTCTGGAGAGGTGCCATGCTTGAGAGAAGTAAGTCAGTGGGTCGAAGACTTTTCCTCTGATCCTTGCATTTCACCGAAGCAGCCTTGTGGTGTTGAACCCCCTGGTAATCAAAGGGACAGAAGTACGCACAGTCGTCGCAGGGGCTTAGTTTAGTAAGCAATATCAGGGACTGTGAGTCGAAAATCTCCTAACAAGCTGTAATCTCAACTAAAAAGGCACTACATTTGTTACTGGAGCTAGGTGGAGAGCAGTGTGAATAGACAGGGCTCATAAAGGCTAATAATCTGGAACTTTGCAAAACTGCTGGCAAAAATAAACATTGCCATAGTTTTACCCAAGAACATGCCATACAGTCCATTTATGTAACAAATGCATACTAGCCTATGCCATTAGCCAGTAATCTGACACTGTGCTGCGTTTGCAAAGTGGCACAGTGCATTGCCATATTCACAAGATAAACACTAGTTGGTATGCACGTGTGCCGCTGCTATGTACATTGCGTGGCACTTGTTCGTCTTTCTTAGTAGCAAGCATTGTGTACATGATTGTGATGTAAGAATAAGGACAGCTTCATTGACATGTCAGGAATAGCTGTTTGGTCAGATGACAGCATATACCTAACATACACAAGAACTTCGCAAACAGAAAGAAAAATTAGAAATGGGTGCGGTGCTGCTTGAAATGGAGGGCTGTCCCAGTGGGTGATGCAACATGATGCACCCTTGCAAAAAGTATGCTAGGGATCCTTGAGATTCTTGCAGGTCTCAAATAAACAAAGGGCTAAGGTGATAAAGGGGTGCTGAAGGAATGCTCCCCACAAAGTGCCGGGTGTCAGGCAGGCACATTTTTTTAAAGCACTTTGGGGAAAGTAGCTTTGCTAATAGGTGTCAAAGGCAAGACCTTTTAAGTTTGCCAATGCTTGTTACAGATGCTGATCTTTCTTTTTAACTAATTCAGAGAAGTCATCCACACCATACATACAATTGACCACTGCTTGATTTGCCCCAACGCAGTTTTGTGCCAGCAAATACCTTAAAAGCAGAATCATAAGGGCAAACCTATTTCTTCAGGTGTTTCAGAAAAGGCGTGGGCCTGCCCTTCTTAACCCCTTCCACGCTCATGACGAGCTGGGCTCGTCATGCAGTAGCCTCCTGCTACGCTCATGACGAGCCCAGCTCGTCATGAATAATGGGGTTCATGGGTTTCCAGCACAGGGGAAAAATCCCCATAGCATTCATTCCGTCTAGGACTTAATCCAGCTGGCCTTCTACTTCGGTCCCCTCAGATAATTCTAAGGAGAGATGAACATTAGACCAGAAGAGGGTTTGTTCATTCTGCTTATGTATTACCAAAGTTCTGCTACACTTTCAACATATTTTTAAGCACATAGACATAATTCATCTTGGAGAGTTAGGGGCGTAGTTTAGTCAGTGATATTTTGGGGAGTGTGGGGTTGTGAACTGCCATAGCTGCCGTGTTGTCAGTATTCTTCTGTAATATTTCCAAACTGTCACTGTACGTATAGGTGACATTTTGATGGCTTATGTGTGACACTTGTGAATAGAAAAAAGCAGTGATGTCCACATAATCTGATAAAAATTAGAAATAGTGTGGGAACACAGATTGAGACTTCTCAGAAAGAAGAAAAGCAGAGTACTGGAAGCTTTTCTATTAAGTAGGGTTTCCAAGATTTGGGGTTAGCAAACATAACTTCATGATCATTTAATCCATTGTAAATTGGTGTTTCCTTAGTCAAACTAGAGGAGAAAAAGACCACAAATCTTAGGGTTCATTAACTTGTTTGTTCAAGAATCATAAGTAGGGCATCCATTTCTCTGTGCCATGGTGGCCTTCTAGCAACCCACTGCAAAGAGTGCTCAATTGAATGCCCTTAAGCAGATAAAGGGTAGAGTAGGCCCTGCCTAAATTTGAAACTACAAACAATAGCTTAATAGAAATGCTCTGCAGCTTTGACTTAAACTCACGTGATTACCTCTTACAGAAGTGTATAATGGCATCAAGTATCTCAAAGAAAATACCATCTTGCGCAGCCAATCCCACTCAGATAGCTAGCATCAAAGCAAATCTCCCTAAAACAAACTCCTATATGCTTAGAAAGGAAGTAATTTATGATGCAAATAACAACAGCCCTGCTTGCAGCAGGGCAAGTATGTGAGCTCCTGATTCTTTCCATGGTCCCAGGCGGCAGAGGTTAGTAAAGTGGGCTCTTAGGAGCACTTCAGTAGCGGTTCAAGTCCAGGGATGGCTCCTAAGGGCTAGCACACCAGTCCCCCGGCAGCTTGTAGGGTTGTCTGTCCAGCATCCGGTCTGCCTACACATGAGGTACCTGGGGTTGCAGGAAGGACGAAGCACACAACTCAGACGGGAGGAGGGAGGCAGGCCCCAAACATCACCATGCAGGCACCCACCACCTGAGTCATGGAACAGGGGGCCTGAAACTGCCCAGGGTCAACAGGAGAGTCCGGCCTTTGCTTTGGGACAGACATACACTCTCAGAAGCAGAATTTAAGTCCATCCAGGAGAAGTGCCACAGAAGACGAGAGTCTGACAACGGTGTTGGCATGCAGACCGTTTTCGAATCTAACAACTGTAGTATACCATGACAGCCAGGACCCAATTTTAACTTGTGACAAGACCCAACCTATCATGCCAGCCACCCGACTCTGAAAGTATTGGAGGTGGTTCGCTCCAAACACCCCCTAAAGATACGCCTTGAGTGGTGGCCAGATTGTGAGCCGCCTGCATCAAACGAGGTCTGCTGACTCATACCACCCTCTGACCGTCCAATAAATCTGTGAGTAAAGTGATGCACCTTTCGGCCCTCGGTCAGTAGGGGTTTATTGCTTCCTGGTCTTGTTAAACTTGCAAGGTTTGAAAGGCTTGTCTGGTGTGAGACATTCAGCCAGTTCTGGCTTTTAAGTGACTTCACTTTACATTCTTAGCATACAACTAACAATAAAAAACAATAACAGACGTGGCTATATAGAACCCATATAATTTTCTGCACATTATTTGATATCTTTTTCTGAACGGTGCTTTAAAAAACGATTGGCAAAGCCAATAGGTTTCGCCTATGGGAATTCTTTTGGCTTTGTCAATGTTGTTTTACATGTTGCACAGCAGCGTGAGCTGCGGTGCACATATGGGTTAAAGTAAAAAGAAACAAGTACCATGACACAGCCACCATTGACCGCCTCATAGCGCTTTTTTTTTCTTTAAGCCATGTTGCACAGCAGCCCATTCAGGAGTGTTTGGGGGAGGGTCAACTCATCGGAGAGCGGGAGAATGGCAGGGGGTGGGTGAGAAACAATGGAGGTTGGGGGTGGTGGGAGAAACACAGGCGGGATGAAGGAGAGTTACTTGTGGACATGCACTCAATAAGAATGACGTGGGAGCCAACCAGTGGTAAGTAAAGGTAAGTAATGGACAGGCTCCAAACCTCTTTTAAGATTTTTTTCACTGAAAGCGCATGCGCACTGTAGGCGAAACCTAAAAAGTGACGCACAATCTAGTGTCTTGAACTGCTAATTGACATTAGTGCGCCAGCAGTCAGTGCCTGAAAGTGGCAGCCCACATTTATGTTAGAACTGTGCACTAAAGCCTGTGTGTGCTGGCACTGTCATTTAACCTTCACCTGAAACTCCCTTTAACATGAGAGGCAAAAGCGTTGCGCCCTGTGATTGGAGGGTGCAAGTGAAAAGGGAGATGAAAATAGGGCACTTACGTCATGTGTTTGTGTGTGTATGAGTGTTTGTTAGGTTACATATGTCTGAATGCCAGCCTCTCAAACTAATGCGTCTTTTAGTCGTAAGGGAAATATACCTTACAAAGCTGCCTCCCTATTGTTACCTCAGATATCCTAGAGCCTAGCGGGCTGTATTCTGAACCCTGCATCCACACCTCATGTGTCGTAAATGTGAGTTTATGACCCTAATTGGCCAGAACAAAGGAGTCTTACCAGAGCAACCACCTAGGCAAACTAGGGTGAGAGCTTGGGTGCTGGGGCCCAGTTCAGACCACTCTAGGCTTGGTGAATGCCAGAGTTTGTCCTAAAGCACCATGTGGAGGGCTCCACTTCAGTCCCCTAATGTTAGAAATCTAAGCACCTTGGACAGTTAGAGGTAGTGCAGCTAGTTGCTGCCACCGCTCACTCACTCCAACTCCCTATTCAGCTGTGCCCCCCCTGGTAAGTATATCAGCTAGTGGGAGAAAGCATGAAAGATGTGACTGCAAAAAATTGGGAAACAGGAGAGGGACTGGCTTCTTGTGTCTCTTTCTGGCTTGCTCCAGTTCATATCTGTTTATTATGGTTTTGAATTAACACCAGGTCCTGATTAAATACACTGTCATTTTCACCTGCCTTGATTTCTACCCCCTAGAGTCTCCTGTACTATTATTCTTTCTCTTGCTGGTGACTTGCTTTGCCTGCGCTATTCTTCCTGACCAGATGCTTTAGATCAGCTATCTACAAACTAGCATTGATAAAGGCAATAGGTCTTGCCTATGCGTGAGCTATTGGATTTGCCAGTGTCTTTTAGCCCCGTGGTAGAGCAGCGTGGCTGTTGCTTAGCATGACTAAAAGTTATAAAATAGCGTTATGCTGCAGCCAGCATTTGCAGCATCATATCACTTTTTTTCTATTTGTGGGTTGGGGGTGACCAACAAGAACAACAGGGAGGAGGGTGGGATAGAAAGAACAATACGAACAATAGGAGGGAAGGTGGTAGGTAAAAGGAAACAGGAAAATAAAGTCATTTTTTTCATATTGTGGTGGGTAACATGCGCAATGGATGGGGAGGAGGGGAAGAAGCAACAAAGACAAGGAGGATCGGGAAAGGAAGAAGCAACCTGGACAAGGATGCTGTGGGAAAGTGAAGAAGATATACAGACACCAGTCGGGTCGAGGTGGGAGGGGACAAAGCAACATGAACAACGGGGTGGGAGGGGAAGTAGAAATATGGATAAAATAAAAATAGTGGAAGGACAGTAATCAAGCTAAAGCAATCAGTACATCATACATGCTCCAACTGAAAGTAGAGGAAGTGAAGCTGGTATGCGCTGGCCAATTAGAAGGCAGCAAACAAGAGTGACAATGAAACCAATGAATGGTAAGCGATGGTTGGGCTGCAAGCCCCTTGCTGTATACAATACATCTTGCAAGCAATAGTGCATGCACTGTTGTAGGCGAGACATAAAAAGCGGAGGGTATTTTGCAAACATTTATGAAACTGCCTTATCTGTGTGGAAGTAGTGGGGTTTGACAATACAATAATAACTATAATCAAAGGACACCCGGTCACGATTCAATTCTGCTACTCTTTTATTCGAAGCAGATTATATACCCTAAATAATTAGTTATTGGGTATTGATCAATTATTTTAACGTATTAAGTTTCATCACTTTATACACATTTGAGATAGTCCAAGATTTACACATTGCCATACATATAAAAAAAAATCAATTCATTACACACAATTATATACAATTTTTACAAAACACAATTGGACATTTGACAAATTACAAAACAAATTTTCAAAATCAAATCATAAAGAGTACCCTAGTAACTAATTCAATACAGTCCTAAAAGTGGTTTATTTTATAAGTGCTTGAGGACTGATCTCACAAGGGCAAATATTAATTTATTAGGTGTGTGCACTGGCAACGTGTACAATGTTCTCTTTGTAGCCCTTTGCGAGTATAGAAAGTTCATACAACAGCCGACGTGTTTCCAAATCCGTATTCTCTTTTAACGGGCTTTTCCTCAGGGCTTTTACCGGGTACCTGTGTGTACATAATTAAGAAAACAATTCAGTGTGGGACTTTCACCTTACTTCTACTTGAATTGTATCAGTAGTTGGTGCAATGTTACCTTGTTGAAACTTATGCATGGAAAGTTTCTTGTAACTTCGAGCTCTGAAAGGGCGCCTAATTAGTTCTGCGAAAGTAAAGAAACACACATTGTTTCTAACTTTACGTGGGGGACATACATTATTCAACCGCTTCGAGTTTGTCGCATGCGGACTTACCTTTTTCTCTCTTGCTGGTGAGTCCTGGCAGATATGCTATTGTCATCAAAGACTCAGTTATTGGAGTGGCGGTGGAGTCTATTCCTTGATCACTGCAGCAAATGCTGTTAAACTGCTCCAATGAGGAAATGGCTTCAATTTAAAAGTCCGGCGGGGACCGCTGCAAAGAAACTTTAAGTAAGTGCCCTGCATTAAGAAACCGACCGGTGTAGTACGCTGAAGTTTCTCGTTTTAAGTTTAGTGAAATATTTCCCTTTTACCAACTAACAGACTCTGCCGCCACGCTACTTGAAAATTTGTTTTGTAATTTGTCAAATGTCCAATTGTGTTGTGCAAAAATTGTATATAATTGTGTGTAATGAATTGATTTTTTTTATATGTATGGCAATGTGTAAATCTTGGACTATCTCAAATGTGTATAAAGTGATGAAACTTAATACGTTAAAATAATTGATCAATACCCATTAACTAATTATTTAGGGTATATAATCTGCTTCGAATAAAAGAGTAGCAGAATTCACCCTCCGAACATGGCCAACGAGTCAGTCGCCATCCTACAATATGCTGACGACATTGTCTTGTTGAGCCAAACTCCCATTGGCTTACAGAGATCAATAAACAACTTAGCATCCTACTTGGATCAGGAACAACTGGAGCTAAACAAAGAAAAAACAAAAATTGTTCGCTTAGTGGATCCCAAAAAAACAAAGTTTAAATGGTCGGTAAAAGGGGTAACTGTGGAAGAGCAGCGCTCATATAAATATTTTGGCATAATAATTGAACAGGGCACATCTCACAAGGAACACAAACTGGCTTTAAAAGCCAAAGCCCAATCACTAATTTATGCTTACAGACTACTTCGTAAAAAACTAGACTGCCCGAACTACACTCATCTGCTAAAAGTCATGGCCGCACAAATCCAGCCCAGCCTATCGTACGGTTTAGTCACCTGGTGTGGAAAAGATGCAAACTTATTGAATGAGCTCCAGACTAGGATTTACAAGGCTGTTTTTGAGCTACCAAAATCTGCCTCTCCTTCTCAGGTTCGACTGGAATTTGGCTTACAGCACCAGAAATACCGGGTAATGAGTAGCTTTGTTAAACTTTGTCATAAATTCCGCTGTTCCAACCCGGACACCCTGAACAAACTATGCTGGGACGAAATTAAGCACCAGATGATCCTAGAAACACCAAGCTCATGGGGAAGCTTTTTGAGAACAGCTCTGACCGAGCTGGAACTACAAACATCGTGGGAAAACGGGGAAGATAGAGTAGACTTCGGCAAAGCCGTAAACGCCGCAGCCATAAAGAAATCCCTGCTGGCTGACAAAAAAGCAATCACCAAGCGCCGGCATGGGTGGACAGTCATCAACTCATATAGAACCCTAAGGCCCCAAAATTATCTATCTGCTCACTTCAGCTTGCAATTAAAAAAGAGCTTTATAAACTTCCGCATGGGCGTGCATGACTCAAAAGACCTGCACCCAACTTGGAAAAAGCCCTATCAATCTGCAAACTGTCGACTATGTGGTTTTAAATCAGAATCTGTAACCCACTTATTATGTGCTTGTCCAGCAGTCCTGGAACAGAGGAGACAGCACCTAAAATTCATCTTCAATGATTTGAACATTCGTTCATGCAGACAAGCAGTGATAAGCTGGCTGGAAGGCGCTTCCATTATCTTGGTCTGCAGGGGCGTCAAATTCATGACAATGGTCAGAAACCTCTTACGGCAAGCTGACGGAGAATAAAAGAAATAAGCAGAATCAACGCCACCTCTCAACAGCCGACCAATAACATTAATGAACGGTCAGCATGCTTACCAGCGTCTAGCAGCAGGTCGCAAAGAGTGGTGCATGAATATTAAAATTTGGAACACTTGGGGCTTATACTATACAACTACTGTTTCCAAAAAGTCCCCAAATTTTTAATAAAAAGTAACAATTTCCTTTTATAATTATGGAACATGTCAAAATTAGGTGTATTTATAAATGTAATGATATTTTTACTACGTTTTAATGGACATTGGGGGGGTTTGTAATGATTTTAATTAATCAAACAATAAACTTATTCAGAACAATCGTGACCGGGTGTCCTTTGATTATAATTATTATCTGTGTAGAAAACATTTTGAAATGAGCAAGCAGGCACATGGAGGAAGAAATTTACTTTTTCTACAGATAAGGAGCACAAACAGCAGGAGGATGCTGCCTTGAGCCAGAGTCTGCTGCCTTGTTCACTCCCAACTCTGTGCCAGGCACATATAAATACATATATATTGCAGTTTTATATAGTGTGAACACGGCCCAGGGGCAGTGGAATTCTTTACATGAGACTTGGGCACTGGAGATTAAGTGATTTGCCCACAGTCAACACTGGGACTGAAACCTGGTATCCAAGATCAAAACTCTGCAACTCTGGCTATTAGGACACATCCATATTTCTCAATTTATTTATGACAGTCATACATAAATGGGATGATTGTGTATGATCACATATACTGAGAACATTCTCTTTTGAAATGACTTTGTGAAATAAAAAAAACATCAGCAAAAAATACTGGAAGGTTCACTCAGAGTCTTGCTTGAGAATACTTGCAAGACTTTGATGTAAAATTGGACTTAGGGTCACAGTTCAGCACCTTTGCACCAGTAGCACTGGGACAATTTTCAGAGTTGGGGTGCTGACAGTTTTACATCACTGAATCATAATGTTTGTGAAAAATCTTAGATTCATACAAAGTGGAGTAAATTAATTCAACAAAGGAATGGTAAGGGCGTAGTGTGTAGCTGATGGTGCCTTCTGGAGCACACCGTTGCAAATATTTTACTAAAGCATTGTGTGGTAGCACATTGTCATTTTGCAGACAGTACATTTAGGAATGGTAAGGGCGTAGTGTGTAGCTGATGGTGCATTCTGGAGCACACCGTTGCAAATATTTTACTAAAGCATTGTGTGGTAGCACATTGTCATTTTGCAGACAGTACATTTTACATTGAAATGGGTGCTGCTAAACTTGAACAGACGTACAGTTTTACTGATAAAACTATATAGCACACAAGTGATAATGTGTGGAAATTGGGGGGGCATATGCACACGGCCCTATCACCACCACAACGTCACTTTTCTCGAAGTTGTGTTGGCGATGGGGCATTGCTTTATTTACAAGGCAGTGTTAAGTCACTTAGCGTGGCCTAACGCTGCCTTGTAAATAAGGCCCCTTTCATGTTAAGCTTAGCGTGAAAGGGGTTGGCAGTTCCACCGCAACACCCATTGATTTTGACACTGCTCCCTATTTACAAAGACAGTGTAAATAGGAGTCAGAGCCAAAATTAAGCCCAGAGGATACCTGGTCTTAAGTTCACAAAACAAAGAGAAATGCATTATTTCTCCTCGTTTTTGCTTTTCCCATGTGTGCTGCCATGTGCAGCACACATTGAAAAAGCAAAAAGCCTTGGTTTGTTTATGTACAGGAAGGTCCCCTTCCTGTATCTAAACAATCTTTAAAAATTGCCATTTTGTGACTTCCATCTGTGCTGCATTAAGCAGCACACATAGAAGTGACAAAATGGCATTTAAAGATTGTTTATGTACAGGAAGGTCCTGCTCTGAGGTCCTGCATAGGGGTCCTGCACTGAGGACAAACATACACCAGATCCTGAGCTACAAGAAGTTCAAGTAAGATCGAATTATCAAGTCCCAATATTTTAGGTGCTCTTCATTTTATTCTTCATAAAAAAGTTTTTTCTTTCATTCAACTGATAGAGTCCAATCTTCATATAATAGCAAGAAACACAACCGCCGCCAACACGTGTTTCGTCTAGGTCGTTACGACCACTAGACTTCGTCAGGGCTGTAAATACAATATTACAAAAGACATAATCACAATCACGTTCCACTAAGCAGACACTGTTATAAGAAAAGAGAGAAAATTATCCTATTTACAGTTATATAATACAAAGTGGCAACCGTACTAAGGTACCAGAGACCACATAGGTCTTGACATTAGCGCACAAAGTTATAAGTATTTACATTACATGTCATCCACAGTGAAGAGGATACATTGTGATATATGAACAGAGAAGTAATCCAACCACCAAGACACCAGTTATATCCAGAGTATGAAAGGAACGAATAATCAGTGAGAATGGTAACCACCAAAGGAAAACCAAATCAGGATTGCATCTAAAAGAATAGACCCAAGTCGCACCCTAACCGGTGCTGAAACCTATCCCTAAAACCAGATGTGCCTCCCAACCAACATGCGATAAAAAAGTCAAATGACAGCTCACCAAAGTTTATCTATTTCAAGCTTCCAATAGGTAAGCGTGGGCGTATTGTTCAGACTGTAGATCTATAGTAAACATAGGACAACGTGAGCACATTCATGCTCAATCGTCCAAACCACCTGTATCTCCTAATAACAATTACATTATAAAGGTCCAAATCAATAACATTATATACACTCACTTTGATCTCCAAATAGAAAGCGTCTTGCTCAAGGTATTTATCATAAGGGAAGGACAATCAGTCCTAAAGTCGTTTGCAAATATCCACCCAATCCATAAGGTGCTCGTAATATCTCCTGTTAAGTACAACAAAGTCGGTATCAGATGTACATTCTAGGTGAGGCATGAGGTTGGTTAATACAATCAAAAATGAGTCAAACTACTTAAAAATATTAATCCACGTGAGGACATTCTCCTTAATAGCCCAGTCCTGTGTCCAGACACACAAACACCATGTTTTCCATATTCTATCCCGTTAACATCGCAATAGTTGCATTTCTATTTGCAAAACCCTTTACACAGCTACTAAAACCCAATTCAGCCAGGGCCCATGATCAAAAACATGCCGAAACAGCATCCGACAGGACATACCTCCGAGTACGGGGTCCTGTTCAGGAAACAGTGTGTTCCTTCGCGTGTCACAGCGTTCAACTCTAGCGCCATTGATTTCCTTCCTTATCTTTGCGTCACGTTCGGTAGCTCGAGAAGGGGAAATAAAAGTAGGACTATCCTACATACTGTTCAATGGTCGCCATCTTTGAGTGATCATTGAAACGTACCCGAGACCAATATCTATGACTAATGTTAGTAGAAGGATACATAGGAAGAAAAAAAATTCATGGTGCACAGTAAACCAAAATATCCCAAATCTTAGGGAAACCCCAAAAGGATAGGAGAATATCAGCAGAAAAGGTAAATTAAGAATAATAGAGTAAAAACGGAAGCCATATTAGAAGCCTCCGTTATTGAGAAGCGGAAAGCTTGTGAAAACAGACAGAGTTATGAGTCACATGACAGTCAAACAAGTGCTACAAGTGAACTGTAGTTTAAAAGGTAGCACACTGTAACTTAAATTGTACAATCTTCACAGCAATGCAACCTATGCAGGTTGCCGAAAAATCCAGTTACAAAAAATATATATATATACAGATGGAGAGGTCATCACATTTTTGGAGCACAAGGGGCTGTTCTGAATGGCTATGACGCTAAACCAGAAAGAATTGTAATTCATCATCAAAGTTCAAGCCCCGCTCTACCGCATGAACCCGCATTATCCAACGCGCTTCCTGCTGTCGTAACCTAAGTTCGCGATTCCCACCCCTAATATCAGTGGGCATCATCTCTATACCATGGAAGGACATAGTCAAATGTTCAGTTTGGGCTGGACAGTCCATGGCGTGCGCGGCTATTGGGACTCTATTGTCCCTATTTTTAAGACCCCTGAAGTGTTCACTAACTCGGTCTTTAAGTTTCCTAATGGTACTCCCAATATAGACTTTACCACATTTACAGAGAATAGCATATATCACGTATGTGGTTGTACAGTCAATGTGGGTTTTGATGTGATACGTACCCGAGTCATTGTAATTGAAATATTTAATCCCATGTAGTGACATTCTGCACATACTGCAGTTCCCACATCTATAAGAGCCCTTATTGTGAGAGTGTAGCCAAGATGTTTTGCGCGTAATCGTTGGATAGCTGGGACTAATCATATTACCAATCGTGACCCCTCTCCGAAAGGTCATAGATGGGTGTGGCAAAATATGATCTTTTAAAACGGGATCTGCAGTGAGCATAAACCAGTATTTCTTTAAGATACCATAGATGTTAGTTGACCATAAGTTATAGCTGGTCACAAATCTCACCAGTTTCTTAGTCACAGTATTTTTCGGTTTAGTTTGCAATGTTACGTCCCGTTTGAGTTTAAATGCCCTGTTCTTAGCTCTACTAATGACACCCCTACTGTAACCCCTGGATAGAAATCTGTTCTCTATATCATTGGCACATATGGTGAAATCAGTTTCTTCACTACAATTCCTGCGAGCTCTGTAGAACTCGCCAAAAGGAATCGAGTTAACCTGCGATTTAGGATGCGCACTACTTCCGTGTAACACAGCGTTACACGCGGTCTCCTTTCTGAACAGTGTGCTACACAGTTTGCCATTTTGTACATAAAATTTCAGATCCAGAAAAGTTATTTCTGTACGGCTGTAATTCATAGTGAAAGTCATATTAAATACATTGTTGTTCATGTACTCAAAGAACTTCAAGAGTTGATTCTCGGTACCCGTCCAGATAAACAGCAGGTCATCAATATACCTGCCATAGTAATTGATACAATCGTGCCATTCTGTACCACCAGGGCCCCAGATATGCTTCGCCTCCATCCACCCCATGTAGAGGCAGGCAAAGGACGGCGCAAATCTGGAACCCATGGCTACTCCGCATTTCTGGCGGTACCAAGTGTCCTTAAACAAGAAAACATTATTTTCCAAAATGATCTTAGACATAGCTAGAAGCATATTCGTGTGGTCCAACAGTTCTATCGGTCTCTTGAATAGAAAATATTCCAAACCCAAAATACCCTTGTCATGTGTGATATTAGTATATAATTGGGAAACGTCCATGGTGACCATTATCATTTCCGGCTCCCAATTAAAATCACTAAAGACGTTAAGTACGTCCTTGGTATCCCTAATATATGAGGCAAGGCTGGTGACATAGGGTCGTAAGAAAATGTCAACAAATTCCGACAGTTTTTTGGTAGGCCCCCCAATGCCAGACACTATTGGCCTACCAGGTGGACAAGTAATGTCCTTATGAACCTTTGGCAAGGTATATAGGCATGGGAAGCGAGGACGATCTACAAGTAAGTATTTGTACTCTTTGTCTGATATGATGGTTTCTTGATGACAAGATTTCAGAAACTCATTAATTCTTGCCACTATTCCAAAAATAGGGTTAGAGGGAAGTTCCATGTAACATGCTTGGTTGTTAAGTTGGCTCATTATTTCGTTATCATAATTAGTTCTGTGCATTATTACCACATTCCCCCCCTTGTCTGCTTCTTTAACTACAAGGGAGGAATCCGCTGCCAGTGTCTTTAAAGCTGTTTTTTCACCCAATGTGAGATTACACCGACGCGAAGGGGTTTTAGATGTCCTAATCTTCTTTTCTAATAAATTTAGTTCCTGCATTATGATTTTACAAAATGCATCGATGTTATTATTGCTGGCCAATCTAGGGGTCCATTTCGATTTACTTTTCAAGCCACTATCCTCACTGTAATTGGTACAGTAGTCCAATTCTTGAAGTATCCGCTGTAAAGTAATTGGATCATTTTCATTCTCTGTGATGGAAAGAAGCAGTTTGGTTGCTTCCACATGCTGAATGGTAACGTCCCCCCACATATGTTTAGAAGATTGATTTGTTTCCACACCAGTTGCTGCAAAATATTTTTTAATCTTGAGTTGCCTTACAAATTTGTACATGTCAATTTTAACATCAGTCATATCACAGATACCAGTCGGACAAAAGTTCAACCCCTTTTTCAATACAGTTAGAGTGTCTTGACAAAATTCTCTGTCCGTCAGGTTCATTATCTGGATATCATTGATGCAATCTACCTCCTCTGATTGGCCTGCCATGACCTGGTCTGGTAGTGGGTTCTTACATCTGAGTTTCCGACCGCCCCTTTTACCTCTCTTGGGCTTGCCGTCCCTTCTCCCCTTGGGTCCCGCTGTCTCGAATTGCCAATTTTTATGCGTTGGACCTCCTTTAAAAAAGAAGAAGAGGAAGAGGTAGGAGCTGGTACTCCATTAGCCTGTTCAGCGTTAGTGTTGCTAGTTCCCTCATCCCCACTGACAGATACACTGCTAGATGATATAGTGTTTAAGCTGCTTGTTGACACCGTATTCCTGTTCTTATTAAGGGTATCACTTGTAATTAGGTTGTTGAATCTTTTAGCGAAAGTGAAGACCCTGCCCATGGTGTAATCTTGTTCATCCCGTTTTAATTTCCGTGCCTTCCTCTGTTTGATCTCATCCTCGTATTTATTTAGGATGTCATTCAAGATGTCATAATTTTTCTTTGTACCTTCCGCTTTCTGTAAATCTGCTATTTCTTTTTCTAAAATATCCACTTCCTGGACAATTTTGGTTACCTTTCTCTCACAGTTTTCAATCAGTAAGTTCATCAACCTCATAGAATTACCTGTGAGTTCTTTTTTCCCAAATGAGGAGAAGATCTTCCTCAAGATCGTCATAAGTGGGAAAAAGTTGAGATCTTAAACCCCGTGGGACCCTATCTAACCTCTGGTATTCCTTCAATGTTGCTCCGTCCCACCATTTACTTATTTCTTGCTTTTTCAAGCGTTCTAACCGAATAAATTTGGATTTTAGACCATCATTAGGTCTTGATGTGCCCAGAGCTACTGCACAGGTATCTGAGTGCAGAACATTCCTGTACTCAGATACCTGTGTTGGCCCTACACTGCTAAGGGTAGGCAGACAAAATATCGAAATTAAAATATCGATATACAATAATATCGATGTTTTAATATCGATGGTATAGTATATCGATGTGCCATAATATCGACAGACAGAATATCGAGATTAAGGTATGTATGTTAGTAATATCGAAATTTTGTTGTTTAGTGTTATGTATTTTATTTTGTTGTTTATATGTTTGCTAAATATGTTTAGAAATGTATGTTTGAAAAATAGTAATTTTGTTAACATTTTGCGTTTTAGTATTAGAGCGGGTTGTGGGTTTATAGGGGAATAGGGTGGGAAGTAATTTAATAATAATTAATTAATTAATATATGTTTGTAAATATTTTTAATTAATAATTAATTGGTAATTAATTAATATTAATTAGTTAATTAATTAATATAATGTTGTACATATTTTTAATTAATAATTAATTGGTAATTAATTAATATTAATTAGTTAATTAATTAATATAATTTGGACATATTTTTAATTAATAATTAATTGGTAATTAATTAATATTAATTAGTTAATTACATTAATTAGAGTAATTTTTTAATATATATAATTGTTTTAATTGTTAATTAATTATTTGGGAACATTTAATATTAATTAGTAAATTAAATTAATTATAGCTAATGTGCTAATATATTTACTTTATTGTTATTGTTAATTAATAATTAATTGGTAATTAAATAATGTTAATTAATTTTGGGTAAAGGAGTATTTTTAGGGTTCAGGGTCAGTTTTCAGTTCTTGGGTAAAGGGGTATTTTTTGGGTTCAGGGTCAGTTTTCAGTTCTTGGGTAAAGGGGTATTTTTTGGGTTCAGGGTCTGTTTTCAGTTTTTGGGTAAAGGGGTATTTTTAGGCTTCAGGGTCAGTTTTCAGTTCTTGGGTAAAGGGGTATTTTTAGGGTTCAGGGTCAGTTTTCAGTTCTTGGGTAAAGGGGTATTTCTAGGGTTCAGGGTCAGTTTTGGGTTTTTGGGGTACAGGGGTATTTTTAGGGTTCAGGGTCAGTTTTCAGTTCTTGGGTAAAGGGGTATTTTTTGGGTTCAGGGTCAGTTTTCAGTTTTTGGGTAAAGGGGTATTTTTAGGGTTCAGGGTCAGTTTTCAGTTTTTGGGTAAAGGGGTATTTTTAGGGTTCAGGGTCAGTTTTCAGTTCTTGGGTAAAAGGGTATTTTTAGGGTTCAGGGTCAGTTTTCAGTTCTTGGGTAAAGGTATTTTTAGGGTTCAGGGTCAGTTTTCAGTTTTTGGGTAAAGGGGTATTTTTAGGGTTCAGGGTCAGTTTTGGGTTTTTGGGGTACAGGGGTATTTTTAGGGTTCAGGGTCAGTTTTGGGTTTTTGGGTAAAGGGGTATTTTTAGGGTTCAGGGTCAGTTTTCAGTTCTTGGGTAAAGGGGTATTTTTAGGGTTCAGGGTCAGTTTTCAGTTCTTGGGTAAAGGGGTATTTTTTGGGTTCAGGGTCAGTTTTCAGTTTTTGGGTAAAGGGGTATTTTTAGGCTTCAGGGTCAGTTTTCAGTTCTTGGGTAAAGGGGTATTTTTAGGGTTCAGGGTCAGTTTTCAGTTCTTGGGTAAAGGGGTATTTCTAGGGTTCAGGGTCAGTTTTGGGTTTTTGGGGTACAGGGGTATTTTTAGGGTTCAGGGTCAGTTTTCAGTTCTTGGGTAAAGGGGTATTTTTTGGGTTCAGGGTCAGTTTTCAGTTTTTGGGTAAAGGGGTATTTTTAGGGTTCAGGGTCAGTTTTCAGTTTTTGGGTAAAGGGGTATTTTTAGGGTTCAGGGTCAGTTTTCAGTTCTTGGGTAAAAGGGTATTTTTAGGGTTCAGGGTCAGTTTTCAGTTCTTGGGTAAAGGTATTTTTAGGGTTCAGGGTCAGTTTTCAGTTTTTGGGTAAAGGGGTATTTTTAGGGTTCAGGGTCAGTTTTGGGTTTTTGGGGTACAGGGGTATTTTTAGGGTTCAGGGTCAGTTTTGGGTTTTTGGGGTACAGGCGTACAGGGTAAAAATAAAATAAATTTAAATTTATTTTAAATCAATTAAATGAAATTAAAAAAAAAAAATTACATTAAATTATTAAGTTTTTAATTTATTTTAAATGTATATGTATTACTTTTAATTTTTTAATTATGTTTTAATGTTTTTATTTAATATTTGTTAAATTATATGTATTTTAAAATTATTTTTACATTATTATTAATACATTTAAAAAAACAATATTTTTAATTTCGATATTTTTGTACTACGATATTATTTTTTCGATATTTTTGTACTTACCATTATGTAGATATAATTTCGATATTTTTGATTTCGATATTTTTGTGTCGATATTTGTGTATGTAGATATTCTGTCTGTCGATATTATGTCAGACAATCACTGCTAAGTGTGGCGCCAGCGCAGGGGGAAACGCAAGGCTGCACTATATCGCTGTAAATATGGTGCAGCCTTGAGTTTCTGAATTGGTGGAGTGAGGCTTTAAACCATGATAGCTAACACCTCACTCCACCACTTCCTTGAACATATGCCCCAGGGTTTCAGTGAATATCATTTGTGCATCACCAAGTAAAAGTGTCATATTTATTTTAATGCAATTAAAATCTTTGGGGTATATTTACTAACATTTAGTGCTGATTATGCATCACAAAAATGATGAAAGTCGGCACAAAATGCAAATTTCCTTTACAATGAAATGTGTAGTTTGCGCTTCAAAGTCAACTCATTGCTTTGCATCAAGGGTGACGTTGTGGATGGTAGACAAGCGTTCCCATGCAACAACTCATGGTTTTTGATGCACCACCATATTGACTAAAAAGGTAACAAGCATTGGCATAGCCAATAGGTTTCGCCTTTGGGACCTTCTAAGTGTTTAGCCATGCAGCACATTATCACCCACCGGGCAGATTTCTGTAATGGAACTAGTACTCATGTAAAGTGCTTTGATACCTTCATTCGCTCTACATAATGCAAAAAATAAAAAGGAATGAATGGAGCAGTGCTTGCAGATGTCTGAGGCGGGGGAGCGAAAAGATGCACTCGGTAGAGTTACGCTGTAACTACCTGCTGAGGATTGGTTTTTCTCCACAACAGTTAGGGTAAAATGCTGATTGCTAACGTTCTTCTGTTTTGTTTAACCAGAAGCATGATCATCAGGTCAACAAATGGTTAAGGATCACAATGTAGCTATTTACTGAAACCCCACGAGGAGCGTTCCCTTCCTCCCCAAGACTTGAGTGGCCTTTAAGGAGCTCTAACTACTGTAGCAGCTGCTTGTTACCTTCCAGGCTAGGCTTGTTGGCCAGGGCCCGCTCATTAGACGGTGCTGACGATCCAGCTGAAAAGTAAGATGTCACCGTAATTGATTTTGTTTCTGTTCCTTTGTGTTTTAAAGAAAATGAAAGCACACTCTTGTGGAGGTGGGGTCGAGGAGAGGCACCTTCTAAGGAAAGCGTCAAGGTCTGGAAATGAAACCTGACCCAAAACAGATGGCAACCTGCGCGCCGCTGCTGCTGGCTCCTAATATGTAATGAACAACTACAAACTTAGGGGTCTAATTAAGGATCCAAAAGTAATCCTCTACTCATAGTAACCTTATCAATAGTACAAGGGTACGATGACAGTGATATTAACAAACCAGATCACAAGATGTGAAGAACCAGTAGCGTAAGTCACCCCTGGTTTAGGATTCCCATCAACGGTCTTGTAATGATCAATATTATCATTTGGTAATCCTTATCGGGTATTGTGTCTCTAGATCATTGAGACCGGCATACCCAGATAACCAGATACGGGGTAGCGACCCACAATCACTCGGTACTACCACATGATGTTGATATGATGGGAAGTGCAGTGTAAACTAAAAATGAGTGGTGGTCTAAAAAAGGATAGGGAGCTCAACCAAGGATACTTTTAATAATTGTTGGCCCCTTCCCTAATAAAAACAAGAACAGTGTAGTATCATCATCGCAGTCCACACAAATAGCTGCGAGGAGAAGTTTGTAGTTGTTCGTTGATTCTCATGGGGGATAATACTTAGGCTTGGTCTATAAACATCCCTCTAGCCCTGCAAGAAAGTGTG
Source organism: Lissotriton helveticus (assembly GCF_964261635.1). NCBI lineage: Eukaryota > Metazoa > Chordata > Amphibia > Caudata > Salamandridae > Lissotriton > Lissotriton helveticus. Next base: position 938,515,742 of record NC_136068.1, read on the forward strand.
TTTTTCCTATTATGTAATACCAGTACCAATTCAGTACCAAATCAGAAAGCGAGCATAGTATAGAAATCAGGAGCCGAATTGAAAGGAGGCGAAACTGAGTTATTCCTGTGTGCAAGTGAAGCCGGGGCTAGAGTATGCTGCATCTTGGTGCCGAGTAACTGATGTTTATTGCCAACCAAATGAATGTTAATTAGTTTGTCGGCCTCTAGTGGAATGAAAGGCTGAGCAGACGCGCTGGGGTTCGAACCTGCGGTTGTGAGGTGAAACATAAGATTAATAGGGTGCTTGCCTTAAAGTTAAGATTGCATTATATAATGCCAGTACCACATCGGAATGCAAGTACAGTAGAGAAAATCAGGAGCTGAATTGAAAGGAGGCGAAAGTGAGTTATCCCAGTGTGCAAGTGAAGGCGGGGCTGCAGTATGCAGCATCTTGGTGCCGAGTAACAGATGTTTATTGCCAACCAAATGAATGTTAATTAGTTGGTCAACCTCTAGTAGGATGAAAGGCTGAGCAGACGCGCTGGGGTTTGAACTTACGGTTGTGAGGTCAGACATAAGAATAATAGGGTGCTTGCCTTAAAGTTCAGATAGCCTTCCTCTTTCTACAAGTCATCAACAACGGGACCTGCATGTCAGGGAATGCACAAGTTTCGCTTTGCAAACAGAGCATTGGGAGGGCTGTATGTGTGCATGTGGCATGTGAAGGAAGGGTTGGTTAAAAAGAATGGGGGGAAAGAGAAGCGGGGGCGAGTGAGCAGGGCAGCATGGTGAATGCGAACACGCTAATTAAAACCAGATGGTGACATGACCCCGAACAGATGTCGCTCCTGCTCGTAACTGCAAGCCATAGGCCGTGGGCAGATACATTTACTGGGAAAGGTGGGACATGCAGCTGTCTTTGCCCAATTGCGTGCTGTCTTTTTAGAAAGAAACACGCAAAGACCAATTGAAATAATGCAGAAAAAAGAAACACGCGCATGAGCGAGTGGAAAGTCCAGAGTGATTCCAAGAGGTCGTTTTCCTAAGGTAGCGCATGCGTGCTGCGCTAGGCTCGACCCAAAAAGGGTTTTGCAAAAAGGAATAACACACTTTTGACACATTTGCTTTTGAGAAGAAATGCTTTTTTCTCTCCTTTTTTCCTATTTTGCATGCATGCTTCACTGTACAGCACATATACTAAGTAGGAAAAGTTTAAAAGTTAGTGAACGCATAGTTTTTTGTAATGGAAGTACAGTACAAAACCTACACTAGACTCGCACAGACTCGTTTTCACTATGGTGCAACCATCTGTGTGTAGCGCCAAGCAGCATGATTGTGCATCAGCACAAGGAGAAAGATAGGATACTATCATATTTCTGTATCTCTCTGTATCCTTTAACACAACACAGCACAGCATTTCTGGTTGCTACGAGCGTTGCCTGAGATGTTAGTAAATATACCCCCTACATTCCCATCACACTTCAGAATTACAAAAATAATGTGCTTCATTTTTGCTTTCCTAACTACTAATATATTTTGAAATATGTATACAGTTAATATACAGATACCTAGATTTTGTGTTACAAAGAGTGAAACCTAGAGCCTTTCTTTTCACACTCCCTGTACACCAGGAAGATTGTCACAAAGTTCACTTTTAAAGCTCCTCTCACATCCCAGTCAGAGAAAGAAAGTACACACCAATCCCCATGTTAAATGAAAAAGCAGCAGCTTGTCAGAAAAAAATAGTCTGACATTTGGCCTCTGTCTTTGAAGCACAACAAATGTGACAAGATAAATACAAAATGTAAAGGCATATTTATTTGCTGCTCCAACCCACAGTTTGTGAAATTATGCTATATGCAAACATTAAGGGGCCAATTCCGATTCGGGAAAAACCACTCCGAATAGCCGTACGGAGCGTTTTTCCCGTACGAATCATACCCTGCAGCCTCCCCCGTACGTACGATGAAGTACGATTCGTACCAGGAGCAGGACTCCGTACGATTCGTACAAAGACCGTACGACTCTAATCTAAGTACGATTCTCCCTCGGAACCCGCTGTACGTGACATCCGTAGGGTTCGAAGCAGGTTTTCCCGACCCAGCAAGTACGATTCGGGATTTACGGGAGCCCAAAACGTCCGGAGAAGCAGAGTACGCTTAGAAACAGGTACGTACCCCCCCTGGGTACGGTGCGTACACCCCATGTCTGCAAGGGTACGGTTCGTACCCCTGCGATCATGGGGTGTACGCACTGTACCCCACGATCATGGGGTGTACGCACCGTAACCCTTTATCGCAGGGTGTACGGAGCGTACACTCTGCGATCATGGGGTGTACTCACCGTACGGTGTGTATGTGATTGTGTGGTTGTCTGTACGAATTGCTCTTACATGGACCGTACGAATCGCGTCCTCATACCCCGGTCCGGATCGTACTCGTCGGGTCGTACGACATGTTTACGAATCGTACGGTTCACTGTGAGGGTCCATGTCGTACGGTTTCAGCCTTGCAATTCATATGGTTCGCGACGATTCGGACAGATTGATGAGATACGGATTGTACTACGCAATTCGGATGGGTGTGTACGATTCGTACGGAGAGGGCTCTGGATACGAATTGGGCGGACGCTTTTTTTCCCCGAATCGGAATCGGCCCCTAAATGTTAATAAATGCTGCACTGTACGAATGATGTGTTCCCTAAAATATTTACAGCAAAGGTAAGTTAATATGTAACAAAATTAGACTATCAACTTTGTAAAATAGGCCCCCATTCCACTAAAGTGAAGGATTTGATACTGCTGCGATACTGCTTCCGGTGGCGTCACCCTACACACCAGCACCGACTGCGAATTAGTATCCCACGTAAGGACTTCTGCCCAATATGGGAGCTATGTTTGGCTCCAGTGATGTGTTGTAAATGGAAAGGATCAGGGTAGGATCCTCCATGTGGGTGGAGGTGCGTAACCCCACTGCTTTCTCGCAGTACGAGAAGCAGTAACATAAAATGGCATAAATACCATTTTATGTTACTGCTTCTCGCAATGCGAGAAAGCACAAGGGTTTAGTTGGGGCGGGCGGGTCGGCGGTCCTGCAACAGGGCAGGGGAGAAGTGTCTAACCCAATTTTGCGGGCTCTGACTGTTTGATCTGCCCTCTTGGCCCGACCAAACCAGTCATGTGCACTCTGCCACTTTCTCCATGTAGGCTGCATGCAGCCTACATGGAGAAAATGGCTTCCCCATAGATGCCTGTGCGGTTGGCGTCCCAGCCAATCACAACACTGCCATTGCAGCGTTGTGTTTGTCTTAGGGGAGGGAGGTTACCTGCTTCCTGCGGCTGCGAGGAGCAGAGACAACGTGGGACCAGATCGGGTAAGTTATTTTTATACTTAAACCCCCCCGCGCAACCCCTCCCCCCCCATCCGCGAGTCATGCCGGCCACAACTGGAAAGCACTCTGATCTCCATGAGCCATGTCTGGGCTGAGCCATCAACACTCACTAAGAGACCACTCTGCCTGCTGGCAGTAGGGGTTTGAAGAATGCTAAACCCTTATCAAAACATGAACTGGACAATGCTCAGACTTGACAGTTACCTAAAGGATGGAATGTAGCATGTTTGTCAGTTATGTTCTGCGTGTGAACTTCTTTCCCATACATCTCTACAGAGGATGAAAATTGGAGCCATGGTACATTTGGACTCGTTAAACAATACAGACATCTTTGGTTAGTGTTGCCCCATGCTACAGACCCTTGGGGCAATATATAGTTCCTTATGTGTCTAATCAAGTTTAAAGCCACATAGCTCGATAGGGGTGCTCTCTGAGAGCATATGTGTTGTTGTATAAATGCTAAAGCCTGTTTATAAGAGTTGTTCTCGCTGGGTCATTGTTAACACACAAGTCACTGAACTGTGCAATGTCTTGCCTGTCTGTGCTGCAAGTATAAACAAATGCACAACTGTATGATGCCATCACTATGGACCATATTATGTGGGAAAACTAAGCTGACCCCGACTCTCTGAAATTTGAAGGGCAGGTGGCATGGACAATGGGATGTAGGATGGGAAGGAAAGGTCAACACTGATAACGGGAGGCAGGTTAGTCTGGAAGAGGCAACTGGACAAAAAAGCGCTATGATGTAGCCAGCGCTGGTCGCATCATCACACTTTTTTTCCTGATGGCGTTTGGGAGCTGAGTAACACGGACAATGGGTGCGTGGGAGGGCAAGAAGCAACAAAGAGAATGAGTGGGGGTGAGTGGAAGAAGCAACAAGAACAAAAACAAAATATAGTACCTTAATAAGAGCACGATCAATGGAAGGAAGGCAATCAATCTGACTCAATCAGTACTACGTCCATGCTCCAGCTGAAGGAAGAGTAAGTGAAACTGGCATGCGCTGGCCAACTAGAAGGCAAAAAATAAGAGTCTCAATAAAGCCAATGAATGGTAAGCAATGGGTTGGCAGCAAGTCTCTTGTATACACTACCTCTCGCAAGCGAGAGAGCATGCACTGCACTGCGGAAGGATACAAGATCACATGCAGGGACCACACCAATGGAACAGGAGGAGGAATCACCATAGTCCACAGGACCACCCTCAGAGTATCGACCAACACCGACGACGCCCTCATCACCGCTGAGCACATGCACTTCCAGATCCACACTGATCCCAACACCACCCTCAGAGGAACCCTCATCTACCGACCCCCCAGACCCCAACCACAGTTCAGCGACTCCATCCCCGACTTCATCAGCACGCAAGCCCTCGCCTCCACGGACTACATCCTCCTAGGAGACCTGAACTTTAATCTCGAGAACAACAACGAAACCAACTCCACCGCCCTGCTCGACAACTTTGCCAACATCGGACTCAGACAGCTTGTGACAACACCCACCCACACCGCCGGCCACACGCTCGACTCCATCTTCACCGCAAGTCCCCACGTCTCCTTCAACCGCACCACCAAACTCCACTGGACCGAGCACCACTGCATCCACTTCACCTTCATGAAGCCCACCATGCACCACCGCACCCAACTGCTGCCCTACGATGCTGGAGCAAAGTCACCGAGGACAAGCTCACCACCACCCTCGCCCAGAACCCACCCGCCGAATCCACCGACCCCGACACCGCCACCCGCAACCACAGACAATGGATCGACAACTGCACCAGCACTCTCGCCCCGCTCAAGACACATCAGAAAGAAAGTCACCTGGTTAACCGAAGACCTCCAGTCCTCCAAAAGAATAGACCGAAAACTGGAGAAGAACTGGCTCCTCGAACGATCACTGGACAGCTACACAGCCCACAAGAACGCCACCCACAGCCATCACCAACTCATCAGAGCCGCCAAAAGGACCTCATTCAAGGACCGCCTTGACAACAACGCACGCAAAAGATAGGAGCTCTTCAACATCGTGAAGGAACTCTCCAACCCCAGCTCCAACGCCAACGACATCCCGCCTTCGCAAGACCTATGCGACTCACTGGCTACCTTCTTCCACCGCAAGATCACCGACATCTACGACAGCTTCAAAGTCATGACTGCACCGACGACTACCGCCCCCACCACCACCACACGCACCAACCATCTACTCTCCTGGACAAGCGTCAACGACAAGGACACCAGCGAGATCATGAAGACCATCCACTCCGGCTCACCGCTAGACCCATGCCCCCACCACATCTTCAACAAACCCAGCACATCCATCGCACCCCATGTCAGCAAGGCCATCAACATCTCCTTTGAGACAGCAACCTTTCCGGAAAGCTGGAAATACGCCGAGATCAACGCCTTACTCAAGAAACCAAAGGCGGACCTCAAGAACTTCTGGCCCATCTCCCTGCTCACATTTCCGGCTAAGGTCACCGAGAAAATCGTCAACTAACAGCTGACCCGCTACCTCGAAGACAACAACATCCTGGACCCATCCCAGTCCAGTTTCCGCAGCAACCAGAGCACCGAGACCGCCCTCATCGCCGCCACAGATTACATCAGGACCCTACTAGACAATGGAGAAATAGCAGCCCTCATCCTCCTGGACCTGTCAGCCGCCTTCGACAATGTCTGCCACCGCACCCTACGCACACGCCTACATGACGCCGGAATCCAAGGGAAGGCCCTGGACTGGACCACATAATTCCTCTCCGGCAGAACTCAGAGCGTCCGCCTCCCCCCTTCCACTCCAAGGCCACCGAGATCATCTGCGGCGTATGCCAGGGCTCGTCCCTCAGCCCGACGCTGTTCAATATCTACATGGCACCCCTCGCCCACGTCGCCCGTCAACACAACCTCAACATCATCTCTACGCCAACGACACCCAGCTGATCATCTCCCTCACCAACGAACCCCACACAGCCAAAACCAACCTCCACGAAGGAATGAAGTCCGTCGCCGACTAGATGAGGAACAGCCGACTGAAACTGAACTTGGAAAAGACGGAGGTCCTCATCCTTGGGTCCACCCCTTCGGCATGGGACGACTCATGGTGGCCGACCACACTGGGAACTGCTCCGACACCCACAGACCACGCACGCAACCTAGGGGTCATCCTCTACTCCACACTCACCATGACTAAGTAGATCAACACCGTCTCCTCCTCCTGCTGCTTCAACATCCTCCGAATGCTACGTAGGATCTTCAAGTGGATCCCCACTGAAACAAGAAGAACAGGCCTTCGTCACCAGCAGGCTGGACTACGGTAAAGCCCTCTACACAGGAGCATCGGCCAGGCTCCTGAGACGACTGCAACGCATCCAGAACACCTCGGCACGTCTGATCCTCAACATCCCCCACGCAGTCACATCACTCCCCACCTGAGAGACCTACACTGGCTCCCCGTCAACAAGAGCATAACCTTCAAGCTCCTCATCCACGCACACAAAGCCCTCCACGACAATGGCCCAGCGTACCTCAACAGACGACTCAGCTTCTACACCCCCACCCGCAAGCTCCGGCACCCTCGCCGCTGTACCCCGCATCCGAAGAACAACAGCCGGAGGTAGATCCTTCTCCCACCTCGCCTCCAAGACCTGGAACACCTTCCCCACCAACCTTCGGCAGACCCAAGACCTACTGGCCTTCAGAAGACTACTCAAGACCTGGCTCTTCGATCAGTAGCAGCACCCCCCACACCCCCAGCACCTTGAGACCGTCACGGGTATGTAGTGTGCTCTACAAGTGTCCTGATTGATTGATTGATTGAAAGACTATCACTGTATCTGGTGTTATAGACGTAGTGTAAAAAAGATCATTCCATCTCCTCCTCCCTAGTTTCCCCTTTCTTGTAACCTCCTCTCCATATTATCTATCTCTCAACTGTATGATGCAACCGTAGGTTATCGTAAAGACTACCAAAAAGCATAATAAAGTAAATTATGTTTCCCATCTTTCAGACACAAACATTGGCTTTCCTTAATGAAGTATTTTAAATAACTATGTCCTGTGAAGTCACTTTTTATTGTAGTGAGCATAAACATTTGTATTGAAACACAAAAAGATTATTGATGGAATGCTGAACATCGTCAAACATTCAGTCACAGATCTGGTCTGTTTTGTTGCTCACCACACCACCCCAGTTTGGACCGAGCCATATGCAAATCAGTCTTGACAGTGCTCCCCATGGGAACACTCCAGCCCGAACTGCCAAGCCAGGTCCTCCCTAGACCAGAAAACAAGCATCCTGGGACCGGTTTCTGGGTATCACTCCCTCATCAACCTGTTTGTTTCCGGTCCAGAGAGGACCTGGCCTGACAGGGTTGGACTGTTCCCATGAGGAGCAGTGTCAAGACGGATTTGCATATGCTGGGCCCAAACTGAGGTGGCATGGTGAGAAATAGAAAAATGGAGTAAACCCACATTTCTTGACTGGGGGTGAGTGCATCCTCTTGTGCTTGCCATAAACAATTGTAGCCATTCTAAAGTATGCGCAACGTTTAGGGGATGTGAGACGAAAACATGGAAACCGTAGATCTCTACAGCATAAAAAGATTAGAGCAACACCTAGAATGCTAGGGACACTGAGCTAATACAAATATGGAACATCATTGTTTGCCAAACTGAAAGGAGCAGATATTTTAAGGCAGTTGAGGGGGCTAAAGAGTGTACCATGTCAATATTATACATGAAGAAAACAATATTTCCGAAGAGGTTATTTATCCCTTCCAACAAGAGGATGAATCTAGAAGCACTAAAAAAGGCTCCTGACACGACTCATCAACACTGTAAGCACAGTTTCACTTTTAACACTGAAGTAGCAAGGATCTGAGGGATCACAATGAGTAGTTCATCATCATTATCTTCCCCTTCATTTTTTCTTCTCCATATTTAGCACTATAAACCTACACCTTATTTAATGCCTCAACTTGCTGGTTGAATCACGTCCACCATTGTGCATTGGAAAACTTCTCCCGATGCTCAACGCAACATCTCAGACTTTACAACTGTATCCCTGCTTACAGACGTAGACTCTTTGAAGCATGAATCTATTACCTTTCACTGGAAGTAAGCCAGTTCTGATTCAAAGGTATTAGTAAAGCACAGGCCTACTTCAAACACTCAGGGCCTCATTTATGAAAAGTGACACATCGCTGCGTGAAAACAGCGATGTGTCACTTTTCATTGTGCCCTCCTTGCGACATGCTGGATGCGTCATATTTACAGTATGACACATCATGTTGCAAGGAGTTACAGATACGTCAGTATTTCTGACGTATCTGTAGCAGCAAAAATGGCGCATTGCAGGAGTGTGTCACAAAAGTGACGCAACTCCATCAATGAGTCATTTCACATGGGCAAGTCCCATTTCAAATGTTCCTGCATCAGTCTAACGCCTGCTGTGAGGCAGGCATAAGATATTGACGCATTTGAGTCCTAGAAGTGACGCAGTGAAATCTGATAGATTTCACTGCGTGACTTCTACGAGGCTTACTTGCGTCAGAACGCCCACCCTGCATACATTATACCTGGTGCAGGTATAATGTGGCGCAGGAGTTTACAAAGTGACACAACTGCCTAGATGCCTCACTTTGTAAATATGACGCAACCTGGTGCCATTTTTACACTGCTAGTGCGTCACAAAAAGTGACTCACCGGCAGCATCAAAGTGAAGCAAGGGCTCATAAATAAGCCCCTCTATGTCTTGGCAAAATCTCAGAAAGACATGTGACTACATTTAAGAAGTATCCCAGACTGGCAAAACATTGGCAAGAGTTCATTGCTACCTAGCTCCTTGCATCACATAATACGGTTTCCATTACATCCTGATAAATAGACTGCTCTAGATTGAATTTATCCATTCATTCTTCTCACCCAAATTCATGTAGCATGCTTCATCATTGAGTCCACTCCTTGCCTTGGGCTCCTGTTTTCCTCTAAAGCTATTGTATGGTGTGGATATTACCACAATATGGGGGTAAATAAAAACTGTATAGTGGAAAAAAGTATGCAAGTTTACTTTTTTTTACATTCCTATAACACAATTTACAGAATGTCTGAAATACAGCCAAACGTTTGAGGACAGAAACATGTTAACTTTATAATATAGAACCCCTGGGGTCTTGATAGCCAACTTTGAGAAATGTCATTACTTTAAAAGTTGTGGTTGGAAGATATCAAATAAATTGAGTCACTCAGTCCAAATAGAATTGAATCTTTGGTTGGGCACTCATGTTACAATGGGGGGAACATACCCTCTGTAATTATGTACCCCATGTGGGCCATTCAGGATAAAAAAAATAAACTTTCCCCTCACTGGCTCTTGGTGTGAGTATGATTTCATATGACCTACCACAGAGTTCAACCTTTTTAATGATTTCCATTTAACATCTTCCTGTGTTTGATGACACAGGTAATCAAACACGATTTCTGATGTATGCTGGCAACATATAGATGCATTCTGTCTTGGATAATAAATTAGGGAGGTAGGTCAACATCAACTAGTTTGGACTAGATAAGTGAGACCTCCTAGTCGAAGTTGAAGTTAAAGTTGAAGTTAAGAGTTTTGTAGAGTGCTCGATCACCGTGCGGTTTCTTGGCACTGAGGACGGAAGGGACCAGGGGAGACAGAGGAGACCGCCTAGAGCGAGAAGGCACGGTAAAAGAGGAAAGTCTTGAGAGCTTTACGGAAGTCAAGGTAGATCGGAATAGACCTGATAGAAAAAGCAAGGGCAGAAAGCACAGTACTGAGTGTGAAGTATGTATCAATGTATGAAGACTTGTATAATCTTGCTACAATGCAACAGAGTGGTGTACATCAGCGGGGCAGAGGGTTGGATACAATGCATTTGCATGTGGTTGGTACAGTAAAGGTGGGAAGGGGGATAACGTTTTGTGTAAAGCCGCAGCATAGTAAATGGCGGGAGCCTGGGCAAAACGGAGCTGGGCCAAGACAGGGATAAGGTTATTTCATTGATTCAGGAAATATTTTTAGATGTGTCTCTTATCACAGAGGTTACATTGCAGTGAGGTTCTGTTTGAAATCTGTGGTCTGTAACTCTTTCCTGAATTGTAGTAGAAGAGATGGTGCCTGGCATATCTGGGCTGTGATAAGGTTTCACATCCTCACGGAGTGGCAGAAGGACACTTTCCTATTTTATTTCTTCTGGTACTTCCTTGATTCCAATCTGCAGGTGCTGCTCCTATGGGTCCAATGAAGCCCTTTGCAACTGTTGAGCTTGGTCATGAGTTATTGACAGGTGTAACTATTGACTGCCTTATGCAATTGTCATTATTTTTATGTTGTGGCAGATAGAGCCAGTGGATTTCTCTGAGTTTGAGTTATCAGGCCAAATTTAGAAGATATTTGAGGGGAGAGGCAAGGAATAAAGAACACTCTTCAGGGTGTTAGATTGAGGATGCTAGCCCCTAAAGTGTTTCCAGCACGGAGATGAGAGTTGAACAGTGCCTGGACCACGTTTAGTTATCATTTGTAGCAGAAGCAGTTTCACCCTGGCAAACTAGGGCCAGTTGATGTCAAGTGGTGTTTCGCCTTCTGTGGAATGTGCATCATGAAGCTGAGGTTGGTCCGAATGTAGATGTACAGCAGGGTTGTAATGAGAAGATATTACTTGCAGTAATTCACGACAAGAGCAAACAGGTTTTGTAGAGGTCAGCTTGGATAGATCTTGGAAAATTAGGGATTGAATGGTTGTGAGGAAATTCTTCAGTTGGCTATGTCACGCCAGACAAGATCCCAAGGCAAAACTGTGTATTATCATTATAGTAGTAAACTCTGATGTCCATCAGGCTTAAACAATGCTTGCCAGCCCTGAAGTGTGTTCTGTATCCTTTGGAGGCCTTGCTGATGGCATTCTTGTACTAGTACTTGAAGTCTAAGGACGTGCACCGCCTCTTTTGGTTCAACTAATTTAATTGTCTTAGCCGTTCTGCCAGGGTATCACTTCCCGCCTGAAGTGTAATCAATGAATCATAGTAGCAGTCATATAGTCATATACAACTGTCCCCCTAGGCACTGAGTTTGTTGCTGATAAAAATCCTGCTATATTCTTAAATAAATCACTTGGTTATAGCCATTTCCTTGTGTTCAATTTTATTTCATTGAGTTCCACAAATTTATATATTGAATCCGTCTGATTTCAAATATTCAAACATTGCTTTAAATCCAATGCATTTCGGTGGTTATACCACCTTCATCAGGGATACATCTGTAAATAACAAACAATAATTTTTGAGCATACTAATAATCTTTAAACCTATATTGTTCAAACTGTTAATGAATGTTAATAACACATCTATTTTGACTTTTGATCACCACATGCATATTACGCTCCTGTACTTAGTGCTAGTAACTCTACTGGCTTAAAAACCCTTTTAAACGTCATTTCAGTGTGCTTAACTATCCCCCTGGCAGTATACCAAATGGTAAATCAGTTCGTTTGTTCCTTCCGTTCGTACTCTCTATCTATGCCAACATCCTTCGTTGTAAAATAATGTCCCGTAATTGGTGTGCATACTGCGTATTAAATTCAGTGGGCGCCCCCCTCTGTGCATCTTATCTATCTTCTAACCTTTGCGGGCTGTTAAGTAACGTTCTTACCTGAAACGAGTTTCACTCTCGTTTCTTCACTGCCGCTGCGTTTACGCGCGTCTGTCTCTTCCGGGTTTAAACCAGGATGTAATGTTATGCGCATGCGCTACGTCACTGGGAACGTGACGTGAACGCGAGCCACTTTTTTTCCTATATGCGCGTTCGTGGTCAACTTCATTGATTACTACCTTAACTAACACAAGTTTCATGCTTAGAATGTCGTACCTGCATGATTTCTGCGCTCACTAAACGACTGTGCTAATGTGTTAAACCTCATGACGCTACATGGTAGGCCTATGGTTATAAGGGCCATGTACTGCCCATTAGTACTAAGAATTACATTTCGGCATGTTCAAACAAATACACACATTTTAACACGCCGCTTATACATAACGTTGCTTTAAATAACACAAAAACTCAGTTCTGTCATTTAACCCATTTGGTTTAAGGCTGTTCAAATGGAAAATCCAATGATTCTCTCGCTTCAATAGGTTTTGTTTGTTGGTGAATCCTTCTTTTTTGTCGACCTGCTCTAAGATACATGCTCTTAGTTGGCTTATGTGATGTTTCTTCTCCAAAAAATGTGTCGCCACTGTGGATTTTAAGGAACCTGTACGTATGTTGCTTTTATGTTCAGTTAATCTTGTTTTGAATTTCCTTTCTGTGTGTCCCACATACACGCTGCCACACGGGCACTTCAACATATAGACCACATTGGTCGTATCACATGTTGCGTTGACTTTGAGATATATCTTGTTGCCTTTCATAGGATGAGTAATTTCATTACCCTTCATCACATTGTGGCAGTTGCTACAGTTTAGACATGGAATGGTACCTCGAAAATTCTTTTCCTCCTTAGGTTCATTTGGTGTTTTAAGGAAATCAGAAATGTTTTTGGCTCTCGTGTACGCGAACATTGGTTCTTTGGAAAATATTCCTATCATCAAAAGACATTGGTCAATGCTGACATTAGAACCGGATTTTAAAGGAATATTTTCCAAAGAACCAATGTTCGCGTACACGAGAGCCAAAAACATTTCTGATTTCCTTAAAACACCAAATGAACCTAAGGAGGAAAAGAATTTTCGAGGTACCATTCCATGTCTAAACTGTAGCAACTGCCACAATGTGATGAAGGGTAATGAAATTACTCATCCTATGAAAAGCAACAAGATATATCTCAAAGTCAACGCAACATGTGATACGACCAATGTGGTCTATATGTTGAAGTGCCCGTGTGGCAGCGTGTATGTGGGACACACAGAAAGGAAATTCAAAACAAGATTAACTGAACATAAAAGCAACATACGTACAGGTTCCTTAAAATCCACAGTGGCGACACATTTTTTGGAGAAGAAACATCACATAAGCCAACTAAGAGCATGTATCTTAGAGCAGGTCGACAAAAAAGAAGGATTCACCAACAAACAAAACCTATTGAAGCGAGAGAATCATTGGATTTTCCATTTGAACAGCCTTAAACCAAATGGGTTAAATGACAGAACTGAGTTTTTGTGTTATTTATAGCAACGTTATGTATAAGCGGCGTGTTAAAATGTGTGTAATTGTTTGAACATGCCGAAATGTAATTCTTAGTACTAATGGGCAGTACATGGCCCTTATAACCATAGGCCTACCATGTAGCGTCATGAGGTTTAACACATTAGCACAGTCGTTTAGTGAGCGCAGAAATCATGCAGGCACGACATTCTAAGCATGAAACCTGTGTTAGTTAAGGTAGTAATCAATGAAGTTGACCACGAACGCGCATATAGGAAAAAAAGTGGCTCGCGTTCACGTCACGTTCCCAGTGACGTAGCGCATGCGCATAACATTACATCCTTGTTTAAACCCGGAAGAGACAGACGCGCGTAAACGCAGCGGCAGTGAAGAAACGCGAGTGAAACTCGTTTCAGGTAAGAACGTTACTTAACAGCCCGCAAAGGTTAGAAGATAGATAAGATGCACAGAGGGGGGCGCCCACTGAATTTAATACGCAGTATGCACACCAATTACGGGACATTATTTTACAACGAAGGATGTTGGCATAGATAGAGAGTACGAACGGAAGGAACAAACAAACTGATTTACCATTTGGTATACTGCCAGGGGGATAGTTAAGCACACTGAAATGACGTTTAAAAGGGTTTTTAAGCCAGTAGAGTTACTAGCACTAAGTACAGGAGCGTAATATGCATGTGGTGATCAAAAGTCAAAATAGATGTGTTATTAACATTCATTAACAGTTTGAACAATATAGGTTTAAAGATTATTAGTATGCTCAAAAATTATTGTTTGTTATTTACAGATGTATCCCTGATGAAGGTGGTATAACCACCGAAATGCATTGGATTTAAAGCAATGTTTGAATATTTGAAATCAGACGGATTCAATATATAAATTTGTGGAACTCAATGAAATAAAATTGAACACAAGGAAATGGCTATAACCAAGTGATTTATTTAAGAATATAGCAGGATTTTTATCAGCAACAAACTCAGTGCCTAGGGGGACAGTTGTATATGACTATATGACTGCTACTATGATTCTTGTACTAGTAGCCATAGTCTTTGTAGGATCGGTCTGTGGTGGATACAGAGTTGTTTCAAGGCTGACAGGTAGACATGCAACTGTGTACACATCAACTTCCTTTACTAGCCTATTTGCTGTCAATGGGTTCTTGCCTATATTGAGGTGTGGATGGTGGGGTGTAACTTGCCCCCTGATACATCCAGTGATCATGTACTCTTCATTTCAAATCATTCACACAGAGAACATGAGAAAAATACTGTTCATTGCTCTTCTTGATTATTTCAATATAATCTATGATAACCTCCCCAAGTAACTCATTGCTAGACTAAAGCAAGGCCAAAATCAAGTGGCCAAAAAGTGTCGCAGGGTTTCTGTACTCACACAGAACTGTGCACAGAGGAGTGGAACCTCGGCAAATTAGGGTGTCCCAAAACTTACCTTAGCAACCAACTCACCCCTTACCGAGCTAGCTACAGTGTCTCATTGGACATATCAAACTCCCAATGTTTAGACAAACCAGAACATGAACTTACAGTACCTCAGGGTACGTGGAACTCATGAACACTCTTTTGTTATATTATCATTACAAACCAGAACATGGAGTAAAGAAGACACATGTGCATTTGAAATGTTTATTTACTAATGCCGTCTTCTCAGGCGCAGTATCTTAGATAATACGAGTATACTTATTATCAGTATCAAAATTATCAGCATAGTTACTAAGACATAAAAAGCGAATGGTGACAGCATGTTAACATGCTGTAATGAATAAGAGTTAACAACACTTATATCTCACCCTCCCTAACACATATATTATATTATTAGCTAAGAAGGTCTCTTTGGGTTGTTTTAGGGCGGGCCCATACCTTAGTGTCCTAGCATGAAGGAATCACATCAGCATACACCAGCTCTCTCTGCATGTGCACCGCATCAAGTGTTTTCTATGTGCCTCGTGCAAAGCAATATCAATCCCGCCTGAAGCCAGAGTTGGCAAAGGCTGCACTTGTGTTATGACTATGAAGGCGTGGAGATCAGACCTCATAACAATTCCATATCGTGTTGTTCCTGAAACTTCAGCACTCTTCGTGCAGACATAGATTATTAAGCAAAGCTGATATCAGAGCAATAACATATTATTCTCACATAAACCACGGCAAACTACTAGGTTGAAAGCTAAGTCAACAATTAAGTGTCGTGTGCAGAAGTTGCAAGAAAGAAAAATGGCGTTTAAACCACAAATGTACCTATGCTAACTTAACACGATATAAGGATATACAGGAGCTATATGACACCCCCCCATGATCCGAGAACGGACTAAATATGATAACAGAAGTGCCATCACATGAGAGCAGAACTCAACAGTAAACGAGCATGAGTCGAAACCAAACTTTAAAAAGTAATGCTAAAAAATAGCCCAAAAATATAACGTGGCTCAAGCCAATAGGCAAACGAAAACAAAAAGTTCTTGACAAATAAGTCAATAAAATCAATGAAATGCTATTAATCAGCACGTCAATCCGAAGCAGTGTCTATGACAAAACTGTATATGAAAAATAAGTAGCAACAGCTTCCAATAGGAAGTCACTGTCCTCATCCGAAAACAGTTCAGCCATCCAATTTAAAAGATGAAAGGAACATACGTGTTCTTCCAGCACCGGATCCTCTATAACCATCAGAGGACAGCTCGGTGGGTTTTCAAGAAAACTCAGTTCCAAGAAATTCCGTGCTGCCGACAACACATCCCAGGGACCAATTAGTCCATGCGCCACTGCTAAGGCCATAATCCTCTCGTCAGAACAAACCAACTCGTGAGCAATGATAGGACTCATCAGTTGATTAAAATCGACGTCAGGAGAAACCGGTCCGCAGAGACACAAATCAATGGCCCACTGGAAATCACAGGTCAGGCAGTGAAAAACAGGTTGGACACAGGTGAAATAGGAGAATCGAAAAGATAATCCAAATGCCGTGCTCAAAGTCGCCAACGGCAGTGTGCCATAATATTCAAGCATGCGATTGCGGAACCGCGTCAGCAGCAGTTGCGCGTGGTCTTGCACAGGATGGGCATCCATATTTAAAAAGACAGAAAACCACCAGAGCGCCAGCCGCTAGTGCAAGTAAAAACGGGAACCCTCCAAACAAGGATGAAAAGATTGAATGGAAGAAAGCAGGGATGACTCCAAAAATTTTCTCAAAGGAAGTCACGAGACCACTGCTAACAACTTTAAAAAAATGTGATAGGCCCTTTGTGGAGGATGCGTTAAAGATAGTACGAACCATGGCTCCGAAATGCAAAGGCAAATCAGTATTTAATAGAGCCTGAACTTCTGTACGTGTATTAGCAATGTGGAGCACGAAAGTTTCACGGGCCGAGCTCAAGGCCACCTCTTTCTGGGACAAAAGAGCTCTTATTCTTGCCATGCCGCTGAATTCTGCTCCCAAGGTTGGTATTCTTGGCCAGATGGAAGAATCTCTATGTTCATGTGTGGGAGGGTAAAGCACATTTCTACAGCAAATAACCCGCTCACTTACTGTAACTATGAAAGGGATACCTTTAATTAACCCACAACAGTCTTCATTATTGAGCATTAAATAACTTCCATTCCCTAATAATTTAAACGTGGGGATGATAGCAGGAACAGGCGTGCCCTGTAAAACGCAAGCCATATTCGGCCTGTGCTTATTGCATGAACCGTGTAACTGTATGTGTCGACACATTAAAGAATGATCTGGCGTCTCAGTACACTCCTCCCCTGTTAGATAAACCTCCTGTTCATCCTTGAAACATCTGTATGTGTATGGGAGTGACCAGACTTCATGAAGAAAACCGCTACCTAAAGGCTCATAACGACCTATGGGTACATATTTCATGCAATTTGAAAATTTATATAAAGCAAAAGGCAGCGTTATTAAACCGTGGATAAGCCACGTTGCAGCAGTGGCTTCAGCCACGGAAAAAGGTAAAGATTCTAACCTTTCAATATGTAACATAGAAAAGGAAGCATCACGCATTGAAAGCAAGCGTTGTTTGTCAGTCAAATTAAACGGTGCAAATAAAGAAGAAACGTTCATGTATCCCCAGGGAACTTTACCCATTTTCAGAGTTTGAAGGGTCCATGCAAACTGCATTATTGACCGTAATTGATTTTGACCATGGTATAATACTGACACCTCATCATGCACAATATCAACAACAGACGACACAATATTATCCAATGTGTAAATTCTAGAGGAAAGCACGTTAATGCTATTGTCAACAACTGCAAGCACTTTCTCAAGATTCGCCTGATCAATAGCCCTAAGGCGTGTAGCAGCCTCAATCTGTGACAGTTTCCAAATTTCATTGTAAACCCCATATAACCACCTTTTCGACCTGCCACTAGCTGGGCCTTTAATGAAATCATTCAAATCCACGTCTGAATTCAGTTTGGAAAGGTGATACTTAACCGCAGGTAAAGTTGAATGTTTCAGCCAAGCTTGACACAACTTGCCTACAGAGTAAGAGGTAACAGTATGACTCAAGTCAAACCGGGGATCAGATCTAACAGTCTTAAAACCGTCAGTCATATTCAAAAATCTTTTTTGGCAAGAATCAGCACTACGGTGCCAAAGCAGCCAACCCTTAGGATTCATACTGGAAATGTTAAAGGAAGAATTAAGAAGCAGAGCCTGTAAATCTTTAATGGACAATTGAGTAAAATTACTCCAACCCTCATATTCCACCAACTCCGGGAAAGAAGGAGTGTTCAATCTTTTAGAAGTAGCCAATCCAAAGCATGTGGTCTGGGAAATTGTTTCATTCAAAAACAACATATGATTCGGGATGAGACATGCACGGTGCAAAGCCTCAGTGCCTTGTACCTGCCAGGCCCTTGAACCCCAAACCGATTTAAGGTCTATTGTTTCCTTCCATAGCTCATAGCCTCCAGTAACCAATTGATCTAAAAAGGCCTTTGAATACAATAATTTAGTATCGGTAAGTCTAACCTTGGACAGTGGCTGTTTGTGAAATTTAAAATAAAAGGATTCGGGATTGGACTGGTTAAAGTCAGTGAAATAAGTATACTTTTTCAGAAATGTTTCTGAACTCCCTTGTTTAGGTGCTGGGCAATGTTCCCACTGAGTGAAATTAACAGTTTCCCTTCGGGATGACGTTTTGTGTAAGAAGTGATTGCCATAATGTTGGTAACAGAACAATTCACCATAATTAGCAGATTCTAAATATAAATCCTCAGCAACAAAAGCAGCATAGTATTTCAAATCAGAAAACAAACTTTCCACAGCATTAACATCCCAATCATCAGAACGAATGTTTTGTTTCACCACATCCCCCATATTCACTCTAAGTACATTAGGAACATTAACGACTTCCGTTGGGCCATGAATCTGAAACCGAACTGCATCCCACACGATTCCATCAAGGACAGGCCATGCTGTGATGTTAACCAAAGTCAAGTCTCTTTTTAATCTGTGTGTAGAATGTGAAGAGGAAAGTGGGGCCAAAGTTCCATTTAAATGAGTAATGCATGTTCTTTCCTCGACATAATGTCCATTGATGATTCGAAAAAAATAAAACACAAAACCAACTGACATAAAAAGGTAAATCGAAACAAGGACTAGCCAAATGTAAGTCCAAGGTGGTATCAAAAAATGTTTCTTAAACAGGCTTGCATAAACTGCAACACGAGAGGGTTCCTTTGAGGTAAGAGAAACAGAGTCAAAAGAAAATCTGGATTCTGTGGCTAAACGTGCTTGCAGGTCAGGTATGGACAAATCAGTGGGATAGGCATAGTCTGTCTCATCAATGTTAGTTCCCGGTAAATTATTTAATAAAGGACTGGAAACAGCAGGTAATTCGATGGCCACTTCAGGTTCAATATTAGAAGCAGTGGGCATAATTGAATTTCTCACAATGGAAGGACAGGAAACAGCTGGTGTCATGCTAAGAAGAATCGGCCACTCTGTGTATCTTGACATTGTCAATAGAAATAAACCTGTTTTCCTTACGACCTGGAAGTGGTGGTAATATGACTGTTCTTGTGCCCTTCACTCCAAGCACTGGGACTGGAGCTCGATAGGAGGGACCAAACTCTTTCTTGTTGTCGATCTTCTCTCGAACCAGTTCTCCAACCTGGGGTAGCCAGCCAACTACCGGGATCTGCAACGCATCATCCGATGTGGAGGGCAAATGTTCCTTTGCAAGACTGTCTCTGGTCTTTTGTAGATTCTGTAAAACATTGCAATGTTCATCTGCGTCAAAGGAAGTGGCGCGAACCACTGAGTCTAGACCGTCAAGGTCAGGGACGTACATCTTGATGCCAAAGAGCATTTCGTATGGGGTCCGCCCACCCAGAGACCTTCTAGGGAGATTATTAAGAGCACGCTGCACGCCATAAAGATGAGCCAGCCAGTTTCTGCCAGTGCCTATAACTCGGGCTGTCAAAGATTGCTTTAAATCACGGTTCATTCGTTCTACTACACTATTACCCTCAGGTCTGTAGGGTGACGAAAACTTGACTTGGACCCCCATTGAAGTCATGGCATCCTTATACGCCTTAGAGGCGAAAGCCGGACCCTGATCCGAATGGAAGGTACCACAGGCAAAAATCCCTATAAAGATACGCAAATCTCTAATGACAGTCCGTGAATCAGCGCTGCGATGTGGCCACACCCACACAAAGCGTGTGCATGAGTCAACTGCTACTAAGATGTACTTATACGCAGTATCAGATGAAAAAGGACCGCAGTGATCTAAATAAACACAGCCTAGCGGTTTATTAGAAATGTACAACTGAGTCTGTGGCGGACGCGTAGCAGTTGAAGGTTTAATCTGCTGGCATATGTCACAAAGAAGGACATAATCACGCGTCTGTTTGTACAGTCCCCGCCACCAGAAACGTTGTTGTAATTGCGTTACAGTGGCCGAGACGCCCGCATGCGCAGACGCCACACCTTCATGAGCCGCTGTAATCAAGTCTGCTCTGCGATCCGAGTTGGGAATCAGCCGTTCCCCAACATCAGGAATTGTCACAAAAGGAACCTTTTCGGGACTTAAGTGGTATTTATACTTCGAAGGGAATCCCGCAGGATGTTTACTTCCCTTCTCAGAGGCAGCAATCGCTGCCAAGATGTCGCTATCAATCTTGGTTTTAGACCTAGTAACCGCTGCAACTAAGTATGTAGATACTGCTGATTTCGCTGCTTCATCAGCAAGCGAGTTGCCAACAGCGTGAACTCCTACGCGCTGATGACCGAGAGTATGAATAACAAAAACGAGTGGTAACTTAGCCTTAAGCTCTGCCACTCGAACCCAGATCATTTTATGTTTTATTGTGCTACCCTTTGAATCATGAAAATCATTTTGAATCCAAAAGAACAAGTTTTCATTGTAAGACTGGACACAGTAGTAAGAATCACTTACAATCAGAGTAGTAACACTTGGATCCGCGTACTCTAACGCTAGTAAAAGAGCACGAAGCTCTGCCAATTGTGCGGTGCAATCGCCCAGGGGCAACGTGTGCACTTCCCTGGAAATGAACTCATCATTCAACATAGCACCGACCACAATGGCGCATGCGGAAACGTAGGCATGTTTAGAGCCATGCGCAACCTGCGCCGACCCATCAGTGTAAATGATGCAATGGAAGTCCTCCAAAGGTCGCATAGCCAGAGGAGCAGGATGAACGAATTCATACTGCAAGTACTCTTGCGACCGTAAGGAGGCGTCAAAAATAAACATGACATCCGTGGATGACAATGACGCAGCCCACTGAATCCACCGAGGGTGCAAAGCTTTCGAATTTGGTACACTTGCTTTCGTGACTGCCTCCAAATGAGGACAGGGTGTTACCACTAACATGCGTTTCCCCTGCGACAGTGCTCGTTCCTTAAGAATCGCCATCTGTACAGCAGTTAAAACCTTTTCCACTGTGGGAAACCGCAACTCAGCCGAAGTGTACAAGTGTGACTTGTAAGCAATAGGTACTGTGTCACCTTCATTAAAAGTGAGGTATGTGAAACCCACCGTCCCAGGAATAATTCTTATTACCAGGTTGGTGTGGTTATCACGAGTCAATAAATATTTAGAAGCGAGCAGATCAGCCTGCAAGGATTGCAAAATGGCTGAATTCTCAGGCAGCCAGCATGATTTTGAGAAAGTTGGTTGTATCAAAGCATACAAGGGCTTGATACGCTGGGCATATTCCGGAATGTAAGTTCTGCCGAAATTCAAAAAGCCCAGCAAAGACTGTAATTTTTTTAGTGTTGTAGGAGCGCGCAATTGTGCGCACTTCTCCAAGAAGTGAGGAGCCAAACCTCTACCTTCATTGTTCAGCTCATAGCCGAGGAACAACACCGTGTGTTCTGCAATGTGCGATTTTGCAAAATTAAATTTGTAACCCATATCAGCAAAGGTACAAATGATGGAATTCACTCGACACAGATGCATCCAAATTTCGTCGTCTGTGAGATAAATGTCATCCACATAAGAACATGCATCTGGATCGATACCCTCCAATAGAGTGACTATTCTGGAGGTGAAGACTCCAGGACTATTTTTGTAGCCCATAGGGAGTCGCCGGAAGCATTTTTGCACACCAGCGGACGTAAAACTCGTCCATTGGGAGCTAAAGCCATCCAGTCTGTGGGCATAAAAACCATTGGAAATGTCAAGCGTTGTCTTGAAACGCTTACGCACTAGACTATCCACTAACGCAGAGCCGTGAGTATTCTGTACTGCACAGTTACGGCAATGCGAGTTCAAATGCCGGTAATCCAATACCAAACGATATGATCCGTCAGGTTTGGTCACAGTAAAAAGGGGATTATTCATCGGTGACACACACGTTTCAATAACTCCCTGATATTCCAATTGTTCAAGGATTTCTGCGACGGCAGCTTTAGCTTCACGCCGTATGGGATATTGAGGCTGAGGCTGTGGCTCAGACCGCAAAGGAATTTCGTGGCACGGGGACAATTTGTCCCAACCACATTGGTTGCGGTAGAGAGCCGGTGCAAGAGCCCGAGCCCACTCTTCTGCAAAATGCTGCGCATGCTCAGTCGAGACAGTGTGCGCGAAACTGGGAAGGATTACCTCCTCCCCTCGCGGCGCTGCGAGCACAAAAGGTGGGGGCCAGTCAGCCTCGGAAAGCAAAATGTCGTACATAGACGAAAGGTTCTCCCAAAATACCCCTCTGACAGTACGCTGTATGTCACCTTCAATTAACAGGACAATTTCAAAAAGTCTTTCAGGGGGAGCTAATCTCGTATCGGCTGTTTCTATGACAACAAACACTTCAGTCGCTGTCACCTTCAGTAGTGGACGGAGCGCCTCTCTGACTATGGTAATCTCCGCCGCGCTGTCCAGCAAGGTCAGAGCCCACGTCAGATTCCGAAGCCGCGTTCTCACTATCTGTGGCATATCTATGCGCTGTTAAGGCTGCGACTTTCTTTTTCGCAAACTGCGGACGCTTAGGCGTAGAATCCTCCTGCTTCACTGCGCCGTCAGCTTGGCGGGACTGACCACGTCCCTGTTGGCCTCCACGTCCACGTCCACCCCCTCCTCCACCGATCTTCGGGGCCGATGTTTCCTGAAAGGAACGAGGAGAGCGTTGATCAGAACCCTGAAATCGATCAGGTGACTTAATCATCGCGCGATCGCGCAAATCATAAACTTTCTCTGTCGGCGCAGGAGTCTGAAGTGCAGGAATAGAATCCTGAGTCTGCCTATATTGCTTTCCCTGTGTCTTTTTAGTAGGCCAATTCTGTTTTTTGGACTTGGGTTGGACATCTGCAACTGCAGATTGTCCCTGAGGTTGTATTTTCTCCTTTACTGTAAAATATTTCAGACCTCTACTTGTGCGGCCAATCGTCTTATAAGCGGCCACTACAATCTTTGCCAACTGACGGGGTTTGTCGGCATCGGGCAGAGCAGCCAAAGCATTCGACACCTGAAAGTTAACTGCATCTCCTTTAACATTGGAGAGAATGAGATCACATACAATCTCAAAAGAACCACACAGGCGCATACCCAATTCAACCGCTGCCTCTGGACCGTGATCATTCTGAACACGTCTAATGATGTCAGGCAGGGCAGTCATAGACGGGGTGCCGAAGCACCTTGTATAAACTGCCGCAAATGTTTTTCCCCAGCTTTCACAGTCAACAAGTTCAGGAGTTAAATCCTTCGGTAAAGTAATCGTCAACATTCTATGCTTATCAGCAGGAGTAGAATTCGGAAAAACCGCCTCCAGTTGATCAAACTTCTCAGCTAGCCAGAATGGGAAGTCATCGTTGTCAACCGGACGAGCACCAAAAACCGAATTAACCATCACTGGATTGAGACGCATTCCGCCTCGATCCACGGGAACGGCCGCACCCCCCTGGGGACCACCAGGCAGGTGGCGACCGATGTATTGCACTAATGCACGAATCACGGAAATGGAAACAACATGCAGCCTACGAATTTCCTGCAGGGTACAAGCGCCGTGATTCGGGTGCGGGGTAAAGCCACCCAACGCAGGCCAATTTGTACCTGGAATTGAGAGTGGACCTAACCTCGCAGCGGACAAAGAGTGGGGGAGGGCGCCATCAAACCAAACTCGATGCTGCCAATGATCAATAGGTATTTCCAATGCCCTGTACGGTGTATACTCAGCCGGGACAGCCGAGGCGGTGTAGGAGTGGAACAAACCAGAATTAGCGTCCACAGCCGGAAACGTAACCCAAGAGTAAAACAACTCATAAGGGAACGCTGGATCTGGACACACCACGAAAATCACAGCCATCCCATCTACCGGTACTTGGTATGTCTGAAGATGGTTGCGCACCGCCACGCGACTATGCTGCGCAATGGCCACTGCCGCCATGACAACACTGGAAACTAGAAAACACAAAGAATACTTTGTAGCACAACTGGGTAGTAATTCAAAGAAACCGTTTAAGAAAGAATCAAGCTTGAAAAAAGACCTATCTCAAAAAATAGGTAGGTTTCACCGACACCCCGCTTTCCGGAAACGGAGGTGAAGGGGTTAAGGCATGAACGATATACTACTCGAGTGTCATGATATAAGACCACCGAAACCGTTGGGCGCCATGTCGCAGGGTTTCTGTACTCACACAGAACTGTGCACAGAGGAGTCGAACCTCGGCAAATTAGGGTGTCCCAAAACTTACCTTAGCAACCAACTCACCCCTTACCGAGCTAGCTACAGTGTCTCATTGGACATATCAAACTCCCAATGTTTAGACAAACCAGAACATGAACTTACAGTACCTCAGGGTACGTGGAACTCATGAACACTCTTTTGTTATATTATCATTACAAACCAGAACATGGAGTAAAGAAGACACATGTGCATTTGAAATGTTTATTTACTAATGCCGTCTTCTCAGGCGCAGTATCTTAGATAATACGAGTATACTTATTATCAGTATCAAAATTATCAGCATAGTTACTAAGACATAAAAAGCGAATGGTGACAGCATGTTAACATGCTGTAATGAATAAGAGTTAACAACACTTATATCTCACCCTCCCTAATACATATATTATATTATTAGCTAAGAAGGTCTCTTTGGGTTGTTTTAGGGCGGGCCCATACCTTAGTGTCCTAGCATGAAGGAATCACATCAGCATACACCAGCTCTCTCTGCATGTGCACCGCATCAAGTGTTTTCTATGTGCCTCGTGCAAAGCAATATCAATCCCGCCTGAAGCCAGAGTTGGCAAAGGCTGCACTTGTGTTATGACTATGAAGGCGTGGAGATCAGACCTCATAACAATTCCATATCGTGTTGTTCCTGAAACTTCAGCACTCTTCGTGCAGACATAGATTATTAAGCAAAGCTGATATCAGAGCAATAACATATTATTCTCACATAAACCACGGCAAACTACTAGGTTGAAAGCTAAGTCAACAATTAAGTGTCGTGTGCAGAAGTTGCAAGAAAGAAAAATGGCGTTAAAACCACAAATGTACCTATGCTAACTTAACACGATATAAGGATATACAGGAGCTATATGACAAAAGTTAACACAAAACCACCGCATAAAGAACTTCACTGACTCCCAGTGGATTCCAGAATGAAATCCAGCGTCATGTTTATTAGCAACAAAATAGATAACTATAGAGCTTCACATATGATATATTAATTATGAATGGTAATATTTCCGACTACATTTATATGTGTATTTATATACACATATTTATTTATATGTTTTCTCGAATTTATGATCAATTTTTATTGGTTAATATTTCTTTTGAGTCCTCTCCTCCATCTCCAGTAGATCTGAAGATTATTTTATTTTGGCACCATGTCCGTTCTGTGGTAAGCATTATTTTTCTTACCTTCCTAGGATTGCATGCTTGCTTTTTCCCTTTTTTGACTAAAGTACGATCCACAGAGATTATATCCTACCAGTTTTTTTAATAGTTAATGTTATTTACACAGGGTGCTGACGAGTGAGGGATCAAGAGGAATGTGGGCTGTAGCTAGGACGTATTGTGCTCTGGTCACTTGGACAGGAATATTTATTTGCTGATAACAATATGATTTATATATTCCGGTTTGCAAGCTGTTTACTAAAATGCCATCCAGCCCCAAATATTTATATATTTTTTTTATGCTGTGTGACAACTAAGGCACTTGACAGTTGCCCCCCCCCCCTCCCCCGTTTTATTTTCTTTTGGGTCTGTATTGTATATTAACAACCTGTCTTAAGTTGGAATTTGTTTACTGGCTACTTGAGAATTGCAACCATGCCCATTTGATTGTATTTTGTGGTAAAATATATTTGGATTAAAATTCGTAATTGGATTTTCCAAACACTTTCTTAAATTACGAAATTGCATACATGTATGGGCAATACCAAGAAGGAATTTATAACTTTGTTAACATTTCTCTTGCAAGTAGTCTGTTTTCTTGTAACTGTATGAGCATGCAAAACCCATGCTGTATATCTGTTTCCTATGTCTATATGGACCTAGCCAGCCATTTCCGTTTGTTTTTAAAGGTGATGGGGCACAATGTTTTCAAACAGTTTGGCCGTGAAGAAGCCCGAGTTTGGGTGAAAGGTGTTGCCGCAATAAATTTTGATTGCAAACTCAGCTGTGGAATGCGAGGTTTCCCTGAGGCTAATTGTTTTCCGCGGGTGTCTTTGTTTATGGATTTCGGGCACCTGCACCCGTACGCTTGCACCAGCCCCGCGAGTTTGGACGAGGCCGTGTGACTGCAGGATCCCTTTCTAGATATATTTATTACTAATACAATTATTATATAATTATTATATAATTCCAAAATATTAATATAACATATATAATGTAAGGAATTTCGTTGTGCGCACTGCACTGCATTTGGGGATGCAGTGCGCGCAACGAAATTCCTTTGATTTATTTAAATGTTTACTTACCTGCAAACCTCCATTATCCATACATTACTAATCCCCACCCTGCCCCTCCCCCTCCCCACGTCACCGCCCCGGCAGGTACTCCCCTACTGACCGCGGCTGCTGTGGATACTCTGCCAAGAAGAAGGACTGCTGGGATGAAACATGCTTTACCGACCACCAAGGCCAAGTGCCGAATTCCAAAACTCCATTCCAGACATCACCGGCTCCCTCATTCTAAATTCTATTTCCTTCATCCTGGTCGGCAACCTCAATTTCCACCTGGAAGACACAATCGACCTCAGGAGCACCAAGCTCCTGGACAACATGAAAATACATGAACTCACCAATGGGGTGAAGGACCCTACCCACACTGTTATCTATGTGCTAGAGCCCGCCTTCACCAACTTTGCTGACATCTCAGTTGACAACTCCACCCCTCTCATCCGGATTGGCCTTTCCCTTGCCTGCTTCAATCTACACTTCAACCACCAACAAAGAACTGCCCCACACAAGACCACCTACCATTCATCTGCATTCGAGCTTCTAGCAATGGCATTTGATGCATCAAAGGTTGATGTACCGGCTTCCTGGGAAGAAATCTGGTCCTGAGAACTCCAAAACACCACCTGTTGTACCAAGACGACCTTTCCAGTTCTATCAACAATGGATGATCTCCTGCACCAATGCCCTGGCACCTCTGAAAACGATGACTGCCGAACGGGCCAGAGTGCAAGCTGGTACATCAACCTTTAATGCATCAAATGCCACTGCAAGAAGCTTGAATGCCGATGGAGACTCACTCATGATGACACTGACAAACAAACAAACAAATTTGCCCTCTGGCAATACCGCCAGCAACTGAAAGCCACCAAGCACAAAGCACTGACCGAGGATATAGATGACAACAACAACAATGTAAAGGAAATGTTCTTCATAGTGAAGGAATTCACCATGAATGCCACTAGTTCTACTACCATTGACCCTCAAAAGAAGCTCTGCTCCCAGCTCGTGCTTTTAGTCTGCAACAAGATAAGCACTATCTATAACAACTTCGAATCCCAACCGAACCCCTCCCATCTGGCAGCACAATTTCAACCACCTCCTGGACTCTTCCCAATCAGGTTTCAGAACTATCGCATCTTAATGAATTTTGGTGTCCAGGGGAAGACATATTTTGGAGCCCCTGTATGGAGGGAGGGTGAAAAGTTTAGATAGAGAGTTAGAATGGACAGAGGTCAATTGGAGGGAAAGTTCACTTTCCCACAGGGTCCATTAGAAGGTGGGGTTCCCTCGTACAGTGGAGGCCATGGACAACTGCCCACTTTGCTCATTCCTTAAAATGTCTCTGTTCAGACCGAACCACAACACCAAAACTGCACTCATTGCCATGACTGATGGCATCTGGACCATTATGGACCTATGGGGATCGAGATGACACCACAGCCTACTAATTCGCATTCCTCTCCCTTTTCACTGCCCCATAAGCCCTTCTCATGTACTCTGCTTGTCGTACAATGTATTTAAACATTGTATGCCAGCCCGGTTGTCGGAAAGTCTGAAGCTCACACCCCCAAACTCACTGACGAAGCTACGCCCCTGCATAGGTCTCAGCCAGGGTAGCATCTCCCCGTCTCCTCAGTGCAAAAATACCCCCCCCCCCCCCGGTGAGGTATATGCTTTAAAAGTACAACTTAATATGGCATAACAACATAACAAGAAACTTGATTAAGGGCTTTTTCTACATCTAATAGTATGATAATAAGTAGTTCTTGACATTTTTCTGTGCGGTTGCTCAGGGCTATGCCAAGGTTCGTATGAGAAGTAATGTGTTTTCCAGGCGTAAACCTGTGTTGCTCATCGACCTTGGAGGAATTGTCACACTCGGCATTCCTGTTGTCTCCCAGACAAGTTTTTTAAATTTCGTCAGGCATTTTCAGGTGCCCTGTGTGGAATCCAGTTGTGTACCAGACAGGGAGCTCACCACATATCCCCTCGGCCGATAGAGACCATATGGTAAGTACCAGTTAGATTCAATCTGTGCACTCTGATATGTAGACCAAATTAAGATGAGTTGAGGCTCCAAGCACTAGCTCTTACAGAGAGGATACAATCATTACAGCATTTCTTCTGGCTATGAATGTGAAAACTACGCACTTGAGACACACCGCAAGGACGTCACGTGAGCTCCAGCAGAGCCCTGCTTGTTGGCTGGTATTCACAATCCAAAGTCTCTTGTATCGAGCCACAGCCAACAGGAACAAACATACTGATAGCCAACGAGCACTTACCCGGAACCTCTTGTCATCAATAACTCATACAATCCATTGACCAAAGTCAGGCAGGTGAGTAAGGAGCTGGTCGCCCAGCACCCCAGGCAGCCATGAAACCATGTGCTTCTCCTGTGACAGAGTGCCCAGAAACCTACACTTTAGACTGTGAGACTCCCATTCACCCTGGATGCAAATGGAGCTCAATGGAGATTACAGGGGGGAGTCGAGGGGGGGGGTAGTATGGGGCAAAGTGCATGGCCCCAAGATTACTGCAAGTGGAGCACTGGTAAGGCGTGTGGGCAATGTATCCTCTTCGCAGCCCAGTGTGGGTAATTTATCCTCTACGCAGCCCAAGAAAGGATGTCTACATTTCTGCAGCAGGGGTCGGGGCTGCACCGAGGAGGGCCTTCTCGTGCCCCCCACACTCAAGTTCTGCTGCTCAAGACCTGTTATGTGGGGTGAGGCAGGGCCCTTCTTCATAACCTTGCTGAGCCTGACATCTGCCCCCTGGCCCTCAGTCTCTCCTGCTGCACCACTGCTGCTGTGCTCTGGCCTGCACCAGCTGCATGCATGTCCTGTCACTGCCGCCTCCAGCTGTTGACAGATGCGCCTACAATGAAACCTTTCCTCGCACTTCGCCAGCCTTGTGGGGGGACATTGGTGGATTTTATGTATTTGCTCCAACATTGTAATGACTGGACGCTTCTGTCTCTACGCACCTGGCATTAAACAGGTCCCAATCAACCTGAGCTCTCCTTTAAGAACAGGAGACCTACTAGACTGACTTGGCAAGAGAACGTGACTGAGGCCTCAGTGTCCCAGAGAGTGATAATGATCGACCACCAGACAAGAGCCCTGCACCATCCTTGTAAGGAAAACGGATACACATTGTAGGATGCAATACCTTTAATCCTCATCACTCCACTCCAACTGTCCTCCTTGAAACACCATCACACTTCTACCATTCTATCTAGCTTACACTCTTTTGACATCACACATGCCACTGCTTGCACAAAACAAAACAATAACTAACAGATACATTCATTTTAGAACACCCTCTTAAACAAATTCCAACATTCCTCATAAGACATATGAATAACAAACCATTTTACTATAAAAACTGTAAGTATTGAAACTTGTACAAATTGTAAGTATGATCAAATTTGTATAGCAACAATTCTTTCTTCGAAAAGTTTTACATTGGATTTAGCTGGAGCGTGAATGATCCTACCCAACCTACTAGCTCTACCCAGACCTTCCTCCCCAACCATCCATTGTCTCATTTTCATCATCGGAAAGTCTTCTTTCCACTGGTAACTGCCTCACACCTTGATTGTGATTCATCTAGGAACTTTCCAAATTCTCATCGTCCCACACCAATCATCCTAACACAACGCACTCCTGTCTTCCACATTGTCATTCCCCCGTCTACTCTGCATCTTGCCATCCGACTCATATGTCAAACGCGGCCATCACTTAGTCTTGCCGAATTCTTAAAACATTCCTCTACTTTCAATGGTTCTGAATAAACACTTTCCCCTTCAGTCACCTCACCATCTTTCTTAACCTTGACCCATTCACCTTTCTGTAACTCTTCCTCCTTAACACCCTTCCTTGCATCAAAGTTGTTCTTGTAAACTTGGTTAGCCTTCAAAATATTCTCCCTTACTACCTCTTGAGTCCATTCCTTCTTTCTCATTTCAAGCATCCATCCTAAATTGTCCTTCATGTATGGTTCTCTGTTATGTTATGTTATGTTATGTTAATTAATAATTTTTATAGCGCGCGGCTACTCAAAAAGAGTGTCCCGGCGCTTTTATTGGAGAAAGAAAAGCTGCAACATAATAACATAACACCAAAATAAAAGACTAAAAGAGAAGTGATCCAAGGATTCGAGAGAGACCGGCTACTGAGTAAACAGCCACGTTTTAAGGCCTTTCCTAAAAGCCAGCAAGCTAGTGGCTCCCCGCAGAGCCAGTGGCAAAGAGTTCCATAGCTGAGATGCCAGCAATCCAAAAGAGCGGCCGCCAAGGCGCGTTTTCTTTACCCGAGGGACAACAGCCAGGTGCAGGGATTCCGACCTCAGAGATCTGGTCGGATGGTAAAAGACCAGTCTCTTTTGGAGGTACTTAGCTCCCCCCTTGTGCAGAGCTTTATAGGCCAAAGTCAGCGCCTTAAAGGCGATCCTCTTGCGGATGGGCAACCAATGTAAAGTTGCCAACAGGCCCGAGGCACTGGAGCGCCTACTAAGGCCGAAGATTGCCCTGGCCGCGGCGTTCTGCACCACTTGAAGCCGCTGCAGCAAGTACTCTGGAAGGCCCAGGTAAAGAATGTTGGAATAATCCAACCTGGACCCAATCAGAGCCTGAACTGTCAGCGTCCTATGCTCCACGGATAACAGAGGAAGGAACCTCCGCAGCATCCTAAGGATGCCAAAGCACATGCCCGACACCCCCAGTATCTGAGATTTCAGGGTTAACCTGTTATCCATCTTCACCCCTAGATTCTTTGCAACCTGAGAGGAGCAGGATGGAGGGAACATATCCAGTGGCCACCAAGTCTGCCAGTCAGGCTCGGTGTCACACCCAAAGAAAAGTACTTCGGATTTGTCGGAATTGCACTTAAGGCTGTTTAGATGGAACCAGTGAAAAACAGCCCCAAGGCAATCCCGAATACTGTCCCCGTCAAAGTCACCTCCTCTCTTACAAGAGAAGATGAGCTGGGTGTCATCCGCGTAGGATACGATCTGGGCACCATGCGACTCCACCAGCGCCGCCAACGGGGTCATAATGATGTTAAAGAGGGTCGGGCTCAAAATGGAGCCCTGAGGGACCCCGACTCCCAGAGGCGGCATCACGGCGGAATCAGGCGGGGCCCAGATCGTTTGCCGGCGGCCGGCAAGAAAGGAAGAAAACCAGTCGAACACCGTCCCCCGTATGCCTATCTCGCGAAGTCTTGCGAGAAGACCAACATGGGGAACGGTGTCGAAAGCCGCCGACAGGTCTAACATCACCAGCATGACTTTGCCCCCAGAGTCCAGAACACCTTTAATGGTTTCCGAAACCTCCAGGAGCGCTGTCTCAGTGCTAAGATGGGGACGAAAGCCCGATTGGGTGGCGTGCAGGATCTCATTAGATTCAAGAAAATTGGAGAGCACGCCTTGAACGTGCTTTTCCAGAATCTTCGTGAGGGCCGGCAGCAGAGAGATGGGCCTATAATTAACTGGGGCCTTCGGGTCTAGGCCAGGTTTTTTGAGCAAGGGAATCACCATCGCTTGTTTCCAGGTTTGCGGGACCACACCCAGCCTCAACGAAAGATTCAAAAGCGGATTGGCCAGCGGGTTAATCACCTCCGCTACTTTCGCTAAAAATTTAGCAGGGCATGGGTCGAGGGGAGAACCTGATTTTAAATTGCCCATTAGAGCCAGCGAGTCCGGAGCAGAGATTGGAGGAAACACACTCAGCGTCACCCCTGGCCCGACCTGTGGCGGTGTGATGATGTCCAGTTCAGTCTGGCCCACCGACACTGGTACCAGGAATGACTCCTGGATGCGTTGGATCTTGCTCGTAAAGAAGTCAGCAAGGTCCGTAGCCCAGGTACCAGATGGTTTTTGGTCCGAGGTGTTAGACCAGGGGGAGGTGAATTCTCTCACGATGGGGAAGATCTCCCTGCAGGAGTTGGAGGCGGCGTCAATTCTCCTGGCTAAATAAGCTTTTTTTTCCAGGCGAATGTCCCGGTGATAAGCCTTAACCACCGTTTTGTAGGTCAACTTGGCAACAGTGTCATATTGTGCCCGCCAAGCTCTTTCGGCTACCTTGCACTGCTGCCGCGTAGCCGACAGTGCAGCGGTAAACCAAGGCGCGGAGACCCGTTTCGGTGTCGGGCGAGATGTTACTTCCGGGGCAAGATCGTTTAGCCTGTCCAAAAACCAGTCCTGCATAGTCTGCAAATCCCTGTCTAGATCGCCTGAGAGGAGGCAAGGATGGACCACAGCTGCTTGAGCCAGCATCTCTGGGGTTACTCTGCCTCTCATTAACACAAATGGACTAAATCCTGTTAGAGAAGGTGTTAAGGGATAAGTCCACAACATCCTTCTTATTTCAACGTCCTACTTCTTGTCACTCTCATTTGCTAGTTGAATAGTTCCCTTAATCACACGATTGTTATGTTATGTTAAAATATTTATATAGCGCAGCGTTCACCAGATCGGTTTCTTGGCGCTTCTAGGAATTGAGCTCTATGAGACTGGGGGCTTAGGAGGAGTAGGCTTTCTGGAATAGCCACGTTTTAAGCAGCTTCCTAAATTGAAAATGCGAGTTGGTGGAACGAATTGAGAGAGGGAGGGAATTCCAAATTTGAGGGGAGAGCGTTGAGAACCGGATCCCGCCATATTTTAGGCGCTTATATCTAGGGACGGCCAATAAATGTTGACGGAACTGAGGGTGCGGGAGGGAGAATATTTCTTGATCCGATTAGAGATGAACCTTGGGCCTGTGTCTGAGAGGGCTTTATGCGTAATGCAACTGAGCTTAAAAATGCTTCGCTGTTCTACCGGGAGCAAGTGCAGTTGTTTGAGCAATGGTTTTATGTGCTGGCGAACTGGAAGTTGGAAGATCAGCCTGGCCGCCTGGTTCTGTATCAGTTGCAGGCGATGCATCTGGTAGGCAGGAATGCCTGCATACAGTGCATTGGCGTAATCTAGCCGCGAGATGATAAGCGCAAGAACGACCAGAGTAAGGGCTTCTATTGATAGGAATCTTTTAATTTTTTTTATTTTCCGTAACATGAGGAAGCAGGCTGACACCACGGAGCTTATCTGAGGGTTCATCGATAGGTCGCTGCTGATTTTTACACCCAAGCTTTTTGCCAAAGAGACTGGGGTGGGGGGAGAGCCCAGGGCGGAGGGCCTGAAGTTGGCATTCCAGGGATTAGAAGGCAGGAGTGTCAGGACCAGCTCCGTCTTGTCAGGATTGAGTTTTAATTGGTTGGTATTCATCCATATACTAATAAAGGTCATGGTTGTCTGTAAGTTGGATTCTGATAGTCTCATAGGTTGGATGTTAAAGATAAGTTGCAAATCATCTGCATAGTTATAGACCAAGACTCCCATTTCCTTCAGGGCCGATATTAAGGGTTGCATGTATAGGTTGAATAAAAGGGGGGATAATGAGGAACCCTGTGGGACTCCGCAAGTGGGCCGGCCTTTTTTTGAACAAAAATTACCCAGTCTGACTGATTGGTGTCTATCCCTCAGGAAGGAGCGTATCCACCTCAGGGCTTGGCCTCCAACGCCAGCGCTGCGGACACGGTCGATCAAGATGTTATGATCGACCGTGTCAAATGCGGGGGAAAGGTCGAGGAGGATCAGGGCCTGTGGGAATTGTGGTCAGCCCCCTTGCGAAGTTCGTCCATGACCGTCACTAGAACTGCCTCGTCGAGGGGGCCGACCTGAAGCCAGCTTGATGAGGGTCTAGATGGTGGGACTCCTCAATAAAGGAGCTCAGGCATTCCGCCACATGTGTCTCCAGGATCTTACTTAAGTAAGGTCGGAGGGATATTGGGCGATAATTGCTCATCACTTGGGGGTCCGCCCCGGGTTTCTTAAGAATGGGAAGGATTTCTGCACTTTTAAACAAATCGGGGACCATACCACTACGGATAGAAGTGTTGAGAAGAGATAGTGGTGGGTCAGGGCATGCGCCGAAGGCCTCGCGCAATATATGGGGAGGACCACTATTCAGGGGGGAGCCAGATTTGATCCTGTTCATCAGGTTGGAAAAGGAGTCTAAGTTAATGGAGGGGAAATGATCCAGTCGAGGGGGGACGGGTTGGTCAGGCGGGGCAATAGGAATAGGTGTACTAGTTGAGGGGATACTTGCTTTGATGATGTCCATTTTTTCAAAAAAATAATTATTTAACCTATCGCACAGTGCTTGAGATTGTACTGGTTGTGCTGAAACTCTTTCCATCCCTGTCAGTTCGTCAACGATCGAAAAGATCTCTCTAGTTTTATTAGCAGAGTTCAAGATTTTACTTGTAATGAACTCGGTTTTGCATTTGCGCACGGCCGTTTTGTATGCCTTAAGAAGGGACAAATAGCTGGTTTTCAGTTCGGGCTCATATTTCTTACGCCATTTTCGCTCAGCTTGTCTGAGGCTTAGTTTTTGTTCCTTTAGGGCGGGAGAGAACCATTTTTGAGCATCATGAGACCTACGTGCTTTGATATTCTTTTGAGGGTCAACCATGTCGCTGGCTTGTTCAAGCCAAGTGGCTAGGTTTTCCGCTTGATTTGAGAAGGAGGTAGCTTGGGTCGGTGGAACAGTATTAATAAGAATAGTTTTAAAGGTCTCAATGCTGGCTTGGCCCCAGTTCCTCGCCTTCATGCTACTAGGTCTAATCGTAGGAGGTACAGCCAAGCCTGCTAGCGTACACCTGATTAGGCAGTGGTCTGACCAGGCGCAGGGAAGGATGGTGAGTTGGGAGATGTCTAAATTAAAAGACCAAACTTGATCTAAAGTGTGACCTTTGTTATGCGTGGGGGTATGAACGTGCTGGAGGCAGTTGAGATTGATCAGTGAGTCCGTGAAGTCGCGAGAAAGTGGGGTTTCGTTAGGGTCGCCCGGCCAATAGTTAAAATCACCCACGATCAACACTCTAGAGTGATTGATGATCAAGTGGCCGATTAAATCGCCGAACTCCAGTGGATATGACGGAAAGTGCAATGGAGGTCGATAGGCGACGACGCATGCCAGCGAGAAGAAATGCGTTTCCAATTTGATAATAAGTGTTTCCGTCGAATCGATTTGAGTAGTAGTGAGTGCAGTAAACTGGTGTTTTTTATGAATAATTGCGGCCACTCCCCCGCCCTTTTTATCCGCTTCCTTGTCGACATGGAGAATGTAGTAGGGAGCGGGGATGGCTGCTAGGATGTCCGGAGAGGAATCATCACGCAGCCAGGTTTCGGACAAGAATAGAATATCCGGCCTGTTCAGCTCGATCAGGGAAAATATTTCTAGCTGGTGCTTGCCGAGGGAGCGAGTATTGAGATAATATATCATAAATTCGTCTCTTTTGTCGTCGGAGATATCCGAAGACGGATCTGGGGCAATGTTGCAGTGAGGGGCAGTGCGGGCAGGGGATGCCCTCCTAGGCCGAGAGGTGTCGGAGATGTCTGGGCTGAAATCAGGGGGCAGGAGGCCAAGGTACTCCAGTCGATGTAGCTGGGCAGTGCCTAGTTCGTAGTTGCTGCGTAGTGCTTTTAGTTTGTTGGCTGTGTAGGTCAATGGTCGGGCATAGTGGCCAGCACCCTGACCCGGTCTGGCGCAGACGGGCTTGCCTTTGGCGTGCGCCGTTGGCGCGCCCGCTGCGCGACGGCCAGCACATCCGTTATATGGGGAGAGGAGCGTTTTGCACTAGACCGCTCACCCGTGGCCCCGCCGGAAGTGTGAAGAAAGTGAAGATAGCGAGACGCCTCCCTCCACAACAATCGAGCCGAGCTCGTGGTGGACCGGGGAGGTAAGAGAGAGCAGAGGGGTTGTGGGCAATTCTTACATCAATTCCCCGTGTTCCCCGATTAAAGTGCTCAACAGCACCATTTCCCACAGGATAGTGCACATAAGTATTTAAGAGGATATTTCCATTCAGTTACTCCATTCCTTTTTAAATAGCCCTCCACTACTGCAGCTTTAAATTGTGGTCCATTATTACTCAACAATTTCCTAGGTAAACTTCTCTCAAGAAAATACCACCAAGAAATCTGATAACTGCATCTGCTCTTGACAAAATATCCAACTCCACCCACTTGCTAAAGCAGTCAATCAAAACAATAACATATTTACTCACCCATCATTTCTCTCCTGCATCCCATTACTCCTTCCTCACCCCCACCTCTCCCCTACCTCCCTCGCCAATTGCATTTCCCATCGATCCTAGCAACATTCCGTGCTCAGACCTACTCTCTTTAGAAAACAAACTAGGACTTCTCATCTCCTCTATCTCTCAGCTTGAAGCCTCCATCTCACTACTTAGTACTAAAATGTCCACCTTTCCCAACAACCCAATTCCCCTGGCAAGCACCCACTTCCCAAAAACTCCTGAGGAATACCTTGCTCATGCGCCCCAAAAAAGCCACACATAATCTGTCTTCTGCAGACATCGCTAATTTACTAGCTATTTATAAGACTTCTAACGCCATCCGCTCTCCTCTCCAATTACGTCTACTCTGTGCACTATCTAGACCATCTCCTCTGCCAGACCTAAACATCAGCCTTATTCTACCCTGGCATCCTCATACAGGAACATTATCCCTATCACCCCTATAAGCCCAAACGTCCCCTTCACCAAAACAGTCCTGTCAGAGTTGCGCTGCTTGCTGCACAACTGCAGATCTGCAGTTAAACACAAGCTGGAAATTTTTGACACCATCACTCTTCACAATCTTGACATTCTTTTCTTCACTGAGACCTGGTTCAATGACACCTCTCATACTACTTTTGATCTTCTGCTACCCACCGACTACTCCCTCCTTAGAAACAATAGAACAGATAAAGTTGGGGGAGATATTGCAATCATCTTCAGAAACTCCCTTAATTTTAAGGTTTTTCCTAACAGCTCCTTCCACACATTTGAATGCCTTTCTCCTGAGCTTCAAGTGCAACACTGCTCCCCTTTCAGATTTTACACCATTTATCACCCGCCCGGTGACTGCTCCTCTTTCTTGGAGGAACCCACCGACTTCGCCAGCGGCCAGTATTCTCTAAGTGACAGACAGATTTTACTGGGAGACTTTAATCTCCACTGGGGCCTCGTGGAAGACTCAGCTGCAAATAGGCTGGCCACTTTTCTCTCAGTTTCACCTTGTTATATCCAAAGCAGATATGCTAACTATTGCTGTCCTCATTCCAGTAGACTGGTCCGACCACTTTCTCATACCCGTCTCTCTTCCCCTATCTCACTCTGTAACTCTTGGCAACCTAATAGGACCACTACCTGGTTCCGTAACACCAAAAACTTTGACCTTGACATTCTTTGTGATTCTGCCATGCTATCACTTCCAATTTAAGACCCTAATTCAGATGTCAATGATCTTACCTCCCAATGCCTCTCCAGCCTTGCAGTCGAAATTGATAATGTCGCTCCACTTCAAAGCAAAAAGAAAAGGCCTATTCCTTCTGCTCCATGGTTCAATATATCCCTTTATGCTGAAAGGAAGAACCTGAGACTCCTGAAGAAACAATAGAGACAATCACCATCCACCACTAATATCTCTATCCTGCGCTCAGCAAGATCAAAATACCACAAACACATCTTCCATGATAAAGCGTCACACTTCAGAACCCTCCTTGACTCAGCCAAAAACAGACCCAAAAAACAATTTGACCTCACCAAAAATACAATTGTCTGTCCCTCAACCTTCAAGCCTGACAATCCACTGAAGAAAGCAGAAGAATTCGCTATATTCTTCGATGAAAAGTGAAATCAATGGTGGATAAGGTCATTCATCCTACCCCCCTAAAGGAGCGCAAATCCTTAGTCCCTTGGCAGAACTTTGACATCATTTCTGAAGATGCCCTCCTCAAATGCATTCTTGAAACAAGACCCTCTAACCATTCTTTCAACCCCAACCCAAGTGACATCGCCATTGACTTCTACACCCACACTCTTTCCTATTGGACCAGTCTGGTTAACCTCTTCCTGAGCCAAGGCTCCCTTCCTTTTACCCTTAAAATAGGACAGGTTATCCCACTTCTTAAAAAACCCTCCGCTGATGAGAATGACCTCAACAACTTTCGCCCCATCACCAACCTCCCTTTTCTTGAAAAAATCACAGAAAGACGTGTAGCGCAACAACTTTTCCTACATATTAAGGATAACAATCTTCGTGCTGAATTCAAATCTGGTTTCATGCAAGACTGCAGCACAGAAACAGCCCTGCTGCAAGTGAACGATGATGCCCTGTGTGTACTTGACTCGGGGGACTCTTGTCTTCTGATTCTTTGAGACCTTTCTGCAGCCTTTGACACTGTTAATCACAACACTCTCCTTAACACTTTAAAACAGAGAATGGGCTTGGAAGGAGCAGTGCTTCAATGGTTTGCTTAATTCCTCTCGGATAGATCTCAAGTGATTAAAATAGCGAATAGCCTTTTGTCTTCAATGGCGGTAAATCAAGGCGTCCCTCAATGATCTATACTCGCACCCACTCTGTTAAATCTTTATTTGGAGCCATCGGATAATCTCTTAAGGTAATCTGGGATACTTTACCACCTCTATGCTGATGACACCCAAATCTACCATAAGGTGTCTTCCTCTCACGACATCTCAATCCTCAACTCTACTCGTAACTCTATTCAGAACTGGATGTTAGCTCATCAACTCATTATGAATTCTTCCAAAACTGAATTCCTCCTCCTCTCTACCTCACTCTATCATCCTCCTCTTCAACCTCGGATGAATAAACTGAACTTACTGAACAACAAACCTCTTGTTGTGTACAGCGCTAAATCCCTTGGTGTCATTCTTGACAAAAGGCTCAATCTACACTACCACATCAATTCCATTGCAAAGAATGCATGTTACCAACTGTGCCTTCTCTTGGGATTCAACGTTTCTTTCAGGAGAAAGACCTAAAAACCTTGGAACAATCTCTGGTTCTCTCTAGATTGGACTATTTCAATTCTATGCTTGCTGGCCTCCTCAAATCCCACCTTTCCCCTCTCAAATCCATACTCCATTCAGCGGCTCATTTTGTCTTTGGGGCCAAAAGAAGTGACCACATAACACCCATACTTTTTTCTTTTCGATGGCTTCACATCAAAGCAAGATCAATGTACAAGACTGCCTGTATCACCCACAAAGCCTTGCGCACTTCCTCCCCTCGATACTTGGCAAATAACCTTAAAATCTCTGGAGGCTCTAGACCTTCACGTAATGCGGAAAAATTACTGCTTGAGCCCCCCACCTTCAAAAGATCGATGGCTCAATTCTCCTCAGGCAATGCAGTCAGAATCTGGAACTCCTCATCTATCTCGTCTGTATCTGTAATGTTTAAGTATGTATATTTTCTCATGTAACATACTTGGTTCTATTGTGAAGCGCTCTGACACCTTTGGGTAAAGTCTGCGCTATATATAATTGAATAAAATAAAATAAAATATCATATTTTGTATGGACCCATGAAATCCACTGCCACCACTTCCCGCGACATTTTAGGACATTCCACAAGAATCAATGAAAGTTTTTATGCATGCAAGTGTTTCGCTGAATTGGCACATTGTACACAATTCCTTACTTCCCACTCAATGTCCAGATCCATTCCTTGCCACTAAAACAGAGTTTTTACTCTCCTTTTGGTTTGCACTATTCCAAAATGCCCTTCATGGCACAAATCCATTGCTTTTTTCCCCAGGACACCCGGAGGTACAATTTTGCCACCTCTCATAACAAATTTCAAACCCATACAGCTAATTTCTGACTTCTCAAAATCACTTCATAGTCTCAGGGCAACTCTAAGTGTCCATCCACCCTTCTTTTATAAACATTTTCAATTTTTGTAAATCTACATCATGATCATATGCTTCTTCCCATGCATAGATTTCAATCCTTCCTAGTCCACAAAAACTACATGGAAATCATCCCATTCACTCCTTGGAAGCTCTTTTACAGGTATTGGCAGTCGACTCAAACAATCAGCTACTTTATTTTGTACTCCTTGGACATATTTTATCAGATAGTTACAATCTTGCAATCTCATGGATAACTGTGCAATCCTAGCAGATGCTTTTAAGAACCCACCTGTCGTAAGCAGACTCACCAACGGTTTATGATCTGTCCTTTAGTCCTTGTAGGAAAGTAGGATCTGGTTCTATGGTTACCCCCACTTTTTGCCTGATGCTAAGCTGTTACTGGCTAGTCTGACTGGTATCCTGCTAGTCGGGACCCCAGTCTATCTGCTTTCTCCCTAAATTTGAAAGCCATACTTAGCTACATCCCAGATTGGATACTGGGGTACCCTTATAAGTCCCTAGTATATGGTGCTAAGCTACCCAGGACATAGGTACCCTAGCGGTCTTCCATGAGCCGAAGCATACATTATGCCACCCATGGGAGACTATGCAAAATGGAACTACAGGCCTGCCATTGCAACCTGTGTAAGTTGGCGCTTGCACCACTTTCTAAAGATATAGTTTTCCTCTATCTAGGGTCACATCACCTAAACCTATATGTCACCCCTGTAGCAGGCCTTTGCAATCCTGAAGACAGGGTGATTGGTGCTAAGTGAGAGGGTGCCCCTGCATGAGCAGTACACCCCTACAGCTTATGGAGTCCATTTTCCCGGGTTGTCAGTGAAGCAGCCATATACTATATAGAGGGGCGCCGGGTAATTACGCGATGACCATCTCGAAACTTCCTGCAACAAATCCTAACATGTTTGGTATCTAACATTTTTTAATCATGTGGGGGTATAATTCCAAGCACTGGAAGAGCCCACCGTTAGGCTCTCCATTTCCACGGTACCAGTCTTCCAGATCCGGACAGCACAAAATGGTTGCTGCTGACCAGAGACACTATTCTACCCTCCTGCTGCTGAGCCAAGCTTGAGCAGGGGAAGGCAGAACAATAGGCATCCTGTCTGGACATGATTTAGTGTATTGGGGAAGGGTGGGTGCACTTGCCAGCACCACTTAGTCTGCATGTAGGGCACATATGGTGTCCCCATGCATAGTCCAGTTCAAATTTGTCCTGGGAGCCGGTAGCTCCCGCTCTGGCGCAAAACTGGACAAAGGACATGGGAGTAACCTCCCCTCTGTCCAGGCCCTCCCCTGGGAGGGTCCCCTGAATCATCCCAACCCTTTCCCTAGGGTACTTAAGGGCTTACCTGGGTGAAGGTTCATAGATTCGTCGTGGGATAAGATCCAGATCAGACACCACTTCTACTTCTACAGTCTGGGCACTCTGGACTTCGCTGGACTTCTTTTGAGCTTGACGTCGTGCCCCTTCCATTCTGCTGCATTGTCTGTGCCTGTGCACCATACAGGAACCTTCCAAGGCCTGTGGGCATCAAATACACCTGCATGAATCTCCCTTGGAGTGAAGGAGTCACTCCCCTGCATTCGCAGGCCCCTCAACTAAGTCGATTGGTATGCTGGTCCTGAGCTCCTCCCGACTATGAATGGCTCTGCAACATAGGTGGTAGTTTTTCACAGCTCCCAAGGCCTGCCCTGCCCTCTCACCAAGTTTGAGGCCAGTATCCCTCAGGAGGGTTGCAAGCACTGGA
Source organism: Lissotriton helveticus (assembly GCF_964261635.1). Lineage (NCBI taxonomy): Eukaryota > Metazoa > Chordata > Amphibia > Caudata > Salamandridae > Lissotriton > Lissotriton helveticus. The sequence goes on from NC_136068.1 coordinate 938,558,236, forward strand.
ATCCTGTGCACCACATCAACTTGCAGTTGCAAAGGCTTGTTGACTTCTCTCCAAGAAGATCTTCAGGTTCCAAGTAGCCCCAACCTCGAGCATCTCCTGTGACCAGAATCTTCAGCCACACCACATTGTGTGCATCGTGGCCTGCATCTTTTGATAAGCTGCTTGAGGTCCTCTCGCAACTCCAGTGCCTCCGTCTGGTGGGGCCATTTGAGGGTTACATTTGTTTCTCTTGGGATCCCTGATTGCTCAGGACCTGACCTGACTCTGCTGCTTTTGGTGAGTCCCTTGGACTTCGCTGGTCCCAACGTTGCTCATTCTTCAGCTCCTGCTTTGGGTGCATTTGCCAAGGCTTGTTGGTGCTCCCGCCAGACACCAACCCCTCAGCACTCGACATCCTTCGTGGGATAGCTTGTACATGGCTCCTGGTCTTCATCAGCATCGCCTGGTCCTCACAGCTGACTAGTAAAAGTCCTCTTCAACTCTCCTGCAACACCCAACATCGGAGGGCATTCGTCTTCTAAGTCTCCTGGTTACTCCTGAGTGAAATAGACTCTGTCCCCTCTGCTTGCAGGTACTTCTTGTCTAGAATCAACCTTTGGATTCCACCAGACACTTTCTCCTTTTCCAGCAGTGGCACTTTCCCGAAGCCCTCCATTGGAAACGACGGCGGTTTCCGACACCAATTCACACGCATGCACCCGGCTACCCTGGTGCAGGTAATGTGGGTAATAGAGTATCCACAGGTGGCATAGCTCTCCAACCTTCTGTCTTCCACGGGGTTTCTTCAGGGTCCACTGGGAAGGGTCCTTAATGTTTAAAAATCCAACCGCGACTTACACATAGACTTGTACGGAGCCTGCGGTCGTGTATTCACACAGCACACACTCTCTTTGGGGTACCTAGTTACTCACCTTGGGTGGTTCCTTGGGTCCCCAGCACTTCTGCAGCCTCTCAACATTGTCTTGACCCGAGTCGTGGTTCTTATGCTACTTTCTTAGTATATGGTTTGGTCCCCCCCGGGGCCCACTGTGTATTTTGTGCAATTTACTGTGATTTCTTGCAAAGTATTGCATGCATTGTACATATCTCCAGGTAAGATATATGTTTACTTATTAGAGAGTATTATATAATAAATACACATTTTTATAAATACCTTGTGTGGATCTTTTTCACTTAATCTGTACTATAAGATTGCATTCTGGTAAAACGAGCTAGTTTACACTCCTTCTTGACTAAGCCTGAAGGCCGCTTTTCACAGCTACCACTTAGATAGCTTTCTAACGTTGTCTAAGACCTCTTAAATCACCATGAGGGTTGTCTGGACTGCCACAAGGTGTCCACTTACATAAGAGTACATCATATACCAGCCCAGCTCCTCAACTCTGCATTGACAAGAAGACACGCCTTCTTTGTCACCACTGCACTCCAACTGTCCCCCTTGGAGCCCCATTACACATCTATCATTCTATCTACCTCACACTCAGCTGGCATTATACATTCCACTACTTGCAAGCAGCAACACCACAGTCCTAATAGAAAAAAGCAGAGCCTGGCAACAATTGACACTAAATAGATAACTTGACAGATCAGATGGACCAGATGAAAAAGTGTCTTGACAAGCATAACTGCATTGATCATCCTGAATGATGCGTTTCTGACGTGGCAGATGCTGCTACTAACATAGACGAGAAGATCTCCTGCCTGGAGGGGCACGATCCTAGTAAAAAATGAACATTTGGAAGCACGCTCACGCCGCAACACTCTGCGCAACATAGGGTACAGGAATCCATGGCTACGAACAGAGTGGAAGAGAACATGGAGAGAATGCTGAAGAGTGTGTTTGACAGGGTGGCCTTCACACTCCTGTTCTTGGTAGAGCAGGGGAAGAGATCATTGGGGCCACGCCGCTCCCCTCGTTCAACAGCGCACCCTATGGTTGCTAGATTATTTAACTATGAAGATCGCAATCTTATTCTATGCTTGGCTAAGTAAAAACGTGACCTTGTATACAAACTTAATGGCATCTCTACCCTGACTTCACCTCCCCTGTCCCGGTGGTGGGAGATTGAATTGTATTGCATTGATGAATTTCTTCCGGTTAAGAAAACTCTGCAGGAAAGCAATCCATGGTTGCTATACTCCCAGGCTGCAGATCATGCTAAATGGCAACCAATACGTATTCACCTGTCCTAATCAGGCGGCCAGCTTTCTTCATAATACTCTCTGGAATCCTCCAGATCCTGGAAATGACGAAGTTGCTGAAACATGGATCGTTTAAGTGATAACGACTAAAGTGCATGAACTTATCCACTGTCTATTGCAGCGGCAATTATCCAGCACCTCTGCTAGGCTGTCTCAGCCTCTTCCATTTCAATCCTTGTTTAGATATTATGTTCTCTTTGAGGCCCAGAATGATTCCTACATATGGCACTAGATCCATGGGGCATATTACCAACAACTAGCGATATTTATCGCTAAATGAGCTTAGCGATATTTTTTTAATCTCAGCGCATCGCCGGATTTTATCGCAGAGACAACGTGCTATTAGCAAAGTTTATCTCAAATGCGATAAAATATCCGGCGATAGCGGCTCAATACGTGAATATCGCTGGAAATTCAGCGATATTCAGGCATTAACGCCAATAGGGTCTTAACCTGAATATCCAACTCCCATTGAATATACAGGTTAAGAAGTGGTCTGAGCAGGCGTTAGTTTTTGGCGATATTTGCGCTTAGCGCACATTTTTTTATCGGGAAACATCCTTTACCACGCGGATTTTACTACGCAAGGCTTTAACAACGCGTCCATTACAACGCAAGTCGTAACCACGACTTGCGCTGGAGGGCGCTAGAGGATTAAGAATAGTATATTTACTATGCCAACACCTTCACTAGTGTCCACGGGGACTGGTGTTAGAATAGTAAGTTATACTATTCTCAATCCGCGCCCCCAACGCAAGTCGTGGTAACGACTTGCGTTGTAAGGGGCGCGTTGTTAAAGCACGCGTTGTGACGGTATGCGTCGTACCGTCATACATCCTTTTTTATCGCTGTGCCTGGGTTGATAATAGGCGATAGCGATGTTAGCGACTGCTTTCAGTCGCTAACAGGTTGGGTACACCCACTTTGCTTGTCATTAGCGATAAATATCGCTGACATGCAAAGCGGCCCCCAAACCGCTCGCTATCGCATACAAACTGTTGCTAACTGCTGTTAGCGACAGCTTGCTAATAGGGCGATGAAATTAGGGCCGCTTTAGCAGGAAAAAGTCCCGCTAAAGCAGCGTTAAGGCCCTTGATAATATGCCCCCATATTCTCAGGCACAGCCACCTCTTATACTTTCCCTCATGCTCAATACCTTTCATGACTTTGTCTGTGCACTTTACTTAATGTAATGTTTTTTAAATTTTCCTAGCTTTCATCTCTTTTTTTCTCTCACATTGTTGTTGAGAATGTGTACTACAGGTTTCTGCTTTTCTAGGACAGGATAGGCTTGGGAGGAGAGTGGTACTACTTGCTGTCTCCAACATGAGGGATAGGCCAAACGGGTGTAGGGAGGGGTTTCCAAAGAGCAGACACTAGCTACACCACTTGCCACTTGTGTGTGCATACACTATGATAAACCATGACAGTTCAGTTACTACATTTCCATGGTATACATTCTTTCCATGTCTGATACCACCACATTGAAAGCTGATTCAGCTCACTTCTTTAGCTATGTGTCTTCTTAGATTATTAACGTCAAATGTACATGGTAAGAATGACCCACAGAGAGACCGGCGAGTCCTTGCCTACTTACACAGCTATGACAAAAACATCACACCTCACAAGTCGAATGATGTCCTGAATCCATGTCACACAGATAGACATGGTGGTGGAGGACTCCTACTCGCCCTATGCAAGAGGTGTCGGTGCTGTTGTCAGGAAGGGTGTCCACCAGCAGCCTCATACAATTATAAAATATACTGATGGCTGATATATCACTCTACATTACACCCTCATGAGTGTTTGTGTTTATGGACTCAACATCGATAGTCTATATATTTTCCATCAAATATGGTTGAAAAGAATACCCCTTTACCCAAAGGCACTTATTTAGGGGCATATCATCAAGGGACGGCAATAAATAACGCAAAGCGCGCTTAGCGCTTTTTAATTTATCGCCGTCTAACTCTGGAATTTATCTCCCTGGTAGCGCGTTATTAAAAACACGTTTCTCCAGGGCGATAAAAATTCCAGCGATAGCGGGGAAATCGCCGTTTTGCAGGGAACATCGCTGGTTTTCCAGCAATTTTCCCTGCAAAACGGCAATAACCTTGCTGATACGACCTTGTGGTCGTATCAGCATAATCCACCCCCAATGTTAGGGATAGGTAAGTCTGCATTTTAGCAGACATTAGTTTTTGGCGAAAACAGCGGCTTTCTCCCAAAACTAATGTCTGCTTAAATGCTGGGGCGGTACAAAAGGGGGTGGTGATGGACGGAGCATCTGAACCAATCAAACACTCACACCCAGTCAACAGATCTGGGTTTAATCCATCACCGTTCTTTAGCCCACTCTGCCACCCCAGTTCCGACATGGCCATATGCAAATCAGTCTGACACTGTGCTTCATGGGAACAGTCCATCCCGAACTGCCAAGCCATGCCTTCCCTGGACCAGAATCCAGCTTCATAGGACCAGTTTCTGGCATTACAGCCGTCTTCAGCCAGGCTTGCTTGAATCCAGTGGCAAAGTGAGCAAGGGACTCACGTCTGAGCATACCCTGCCAACTTATGGCGAACAAAGCGGTACAAAAGGGGGTGGTGATGGACGGAGCATCTGAACCAATCAAACACTCACACCCAGTCAACAGATCTGGGTTTAATCCATCACCGTTCTTTAGCCCACTCTGCCATCCCAGTTCAGACATGGCCATATGCAAACCAGTCTGACTCTGTGCCTCATGGGAACAGTCCAGTCCAAACTGCCAAGCCATGCCTTCCCTAGACCGGAAACAAGCTTCCTAGGACCGGTTTCTGGCATTACAGCCGTCTTCAGCCAGGCTTGCTTGAATCCAGTGGCAAGTGAGCAAGGGACTCACGTCTGAGCATACCCTGCCAACTTATGGCGAACAAAGCGGTACAAAATGCTGGGGCAGCTCTGTAAATATTGCGATGTGCACATCAGCGATATTGGCAAGGTTGTACTGCCCAGTGACGCCCACTTTGCATCTCATTAGAGATGCAAAGGGAGGCGTCGGCTAACATGTGCTAATGCATGTTAGCACCCACTCGTAAATATGGCGAAAAGATCATCTCCGCTTTTTTGGCTTTTAAAGCCAAAAAAGCTGATATAATGTCCTTGTTAATATGCCACTTGGGGAGGAGATTTTAATGTAGTGCTTGATCCCATATTGACAAATAGTGTGAGACCTGTCAGCCCACCCTATTGCTGTGGTTCAGATGAAAGATATTATCACTTACCACTAACTAGTTGACCTCTAGCTCACTAGACACCCAGGGGCATATTTACAAGCCCCTATACCCACCACAAAATGACTTTCAGTGACGTTGTGATGGTGATAGGGGTCTAGCCTTATTTACAAGGCAGAGTTAAACCAGTGAAAACCTGGTCTTACGTTGGCAAAACGAGGAGAAATGCTTTATTTCTCCTCATTTTTGCTGTTTCCATGTGTGGAGCCTTGTGCAGCACACATGGAAACAGCAAATTGCCTATGATTGTTTATGTGCAGGAAGGTCCCCCTTTATGCACATAAACAATCATTTGAATAAAATGGCAGTCTTAAGCAGCACTCATAGAAGTTACAAAACTGCACTTAAAGATTGTTTATGTGCAGGAAGGGGGACCCTCCTACACATAAACAATGTTCCCCTCAACACAGGCACCCTTGCACCATACATTGGCACAAGGCAACTAAAGTTAGCTCCAGCGCAGGGGGAAAGCAGGGCTGCACCATATTCTAATAAATATGGTGCAGCCTTGCGTTTCAAAAGTGACAAAGCGTGTTGTTAGCCTTCTTGGCTTCTCAACACGCTTCGCCACTTTATTGTAAATATGCCCCCAGAGGCACGCAAAGGCACCTGCATCTCCACCGAGCGTAATTCATTGTCGAGGATTGACTACTGGTTGGTCACCAGGGATGTGGGTACCTACACTACATTTGTTGAACACAGACCTAGAACCTTATCTGACCATGCCCTAGTTTTCCTAACAGTGTCCCTCTAGTGACACAGCCCAAAGAATGTATTTACGTGGAACTTCCTCTGCAATGCTCTGTATTCTATATTTAGAAATGAAAAGTGCATAGCTATATTACATTATTTTGCTATAAGTGAAAAATCAGTGAATACTACTGGCACACTATGGGAGGCCTTTATGGTGATTTCCCTGATATTACCACCAGCATTGAACACACAAAAGGTGATGGAAGGAATGCTTGCAATTTGTTTAACCACCCACTGGCAATTGCTTGGGGTAGCATCCCAACTCATCATTCTTTTCCTACCAATACCAACTCAGTTTGGATCCATCCATAAGCAAATCAGTTTTTACCGGATCCTCATGGGAACAGTTCAGACCAAACTGCCAGACCAGGTTATCCTTGAAGCAGAACACAAACAACCCAGGACCGGTTCAACCCTATTTGTGGGCTCATCAGCAGAATACTGCTTGGTTCCAGTGACACAGTGAACATGGGAGCCACGTCTAAGATACCCATACCACCTAGGGCGGTACATCAAACACACAAAATATGATGGGAGGAATGCTTGCAATTGTCTAACCACTGGTAATCACTTGGGGTAGCATCCCAACCCATCGTTCTTTTGCTTACCATGACACCTCAGTTTGGATCCAGCCATATGCAAATCAGTCGTGACCCTGCTACTCATGGGGACAATCCAGCCCGAACTGCATGTATTTCCTGAACCATGATGCAAGCAACCCAGGACCGAATTTGCCCTAGTTATAGCCTCATCAGCTGGGTACAGCTTGGCTCCAATAATAGGTGGCAACATAAGTTGACATAACCAGTACAGTCCTACTCAGTACTGTACTCTGCACGCCTGTCACATTGCCTGTGGGTGGTATGAACACTGTGAAGTGCACTACCTGGGCTTAGAACAGGCTCAAGTTCAGCGGTTGCCTGGGCCAGAAATTTGCACCAGGAATCTCACTGAACCCTAGATTACTCCTCATGACCGACCCAAAGGTGGTCAAGCAACTAACACATCTATGCTCTGCATGCCAGAGGATTTCTACCTTGCAGATCACTTAATACCTGATGCTAACATTTGGGAAAGCCAAGACCACATTCCATTTAACATGTTTCTGTATTACAGACTTAGAGTGTTAAATGTTGTGTGTAAAGATATCAGTGCTGCATTTCCTTCTCCCCCTCCTATCTTTGCACTACTGGCAAAGGTGATAGATACTTACCCCGAAGACACTTAGGAGCAGGTTCATCAATATTTCATGCAACGCAATGCAAAGTAGCAAGGCACTTTACTGCGCAGCCTGAAAGTAAGAGGACAGGAATGTCCCATATTTAACATTATATGGCGCATTCCTGACATCTCCTTGCATTGGCACACTTTTGGCTGCCTAACACCAACACAAGTACCCTTGTGTCATGGTGTAAGGGTTCCTGTGTTGCAGGCAGGGTTGTTTTTCTGCAGGAAGGAAAGCAATCCTCTCAAGCTTTTTCCTCTTTCTGCAGCACACATAGACAAGCATTTACAATGCAACGGTTTCGCCTTTTCAAAAGTTAGAGCTATTGGCATTGTAAATGACAAATTTTTTATTTATGTGTTGGTTTTGAAAACAGATAAATAAATGGCATTGTCATTTACATTGCCAATAGCTTAATCTCTCGCAAATGTGAGACCTATTTTACCCTACTGGACCAGCTCAGCAGACAGCAATTACTACCACACACACACACCCAGAGCCACAGACACCCAGAGCCACACACACACAGCCAGCCACACACACCCAGAGCCACACACACCCAGAGCCACACACACACACCCAGAGCCACACCCACCCACCAAGAGCCACACACACCCACCCAGAGCCACACACACCCACCCAGAGCCACACACACCCACCCAGAGCCACACCCACCCACCCAGAGCCACACACACACCCAGGAGAGCAAGCACAGCGAGGGGGCAGGGAAGCAAGCACAGTGAGGGGGCAGGGAAGCAAGCACAGCGAGGGGCAGGGAAGCAAGCACAGCGAGGGGGCAGGGAAGCAAGCACAGCGAGGGGGCAGGCAAGCAAGCACAGCGAGGGGGCAGGCAAGCAAGCACAGCGAGGGGGCAGGGAAGCAAGCACAGCGAGGGGGCAGGGAAGCAGGCACAGCCAGGGGGCAGGGAAGCAAGCACAGCCAGGGGGCAGGGAAGCAAGCACAGCCAGGGGGCAGGGAAGCAAGCACAGCCAGGGGGCAGGGAAGCAAGCACAGCCAGGGGGAAGGGAAGCAAGCACAGCCAGGGGGCAGGGAAGCAAGCACAGCCAGGGGGAAGGGAAGCAAGCGCAGCCAGGGGGCAGGGAAGCAAGCACAGCCATGGGGCAGGGAAGCAAGCGCAGCCAGGGGGCAGGGAAGCAAGCGCAGCCAGGGGGCAGGGAAGCCAGGCGGAACCTAATAAAAAGGGTATGCATGGAAAACTTGTGCAACACCCCGAGGACACACTGTATGAGCCGCCCAGGAGCAGCACATGACCAAGTACACCCGCCTTCCCTCCAATGGAAGTCAGCCCATTCCACCCCCCAAGAAGGACAATGAACGTGGCACTCATGCCCAGCGTGTCGCACAGACGGCACCGAAGTGCTCCCACAAATAAACAGTTGTGCGAGAGCTCCCCGGAGACCCATCCACCGAGCCGCACACAAGCTGTCCCGGGCCGACCCAGCTCCACAACTACGCAACCCGGCTCTGGCCGCAACGCACCTCCAACCCCAATGCCGCCCCGCCCCCAACAGGGGCAAATGAAAACCCCCCAACTCTGAAGCACCTAAAAGCTGGGGTAGAACCACCACCAGGTCGGGGCAGAGAAGAAAGCAGCCCAGAACAACCGAAGCTGCCCAAGATACGGCATGTTCATTCTGGGTATTAAAGGCACGCGGAGTCGCGGGGACACGATGACCCAGACGTCCGCTACCACAGCAACCACAATTATTCTATACCAACTCATTGGGCACAAGTCATGGACCATTAAGTGCTAGGTCGCAGTGAATAATCCCACACCATGGCCACCCCCAGACCGAGGCCCCAACGTGAAGGGCCCCTGCGAATGAGGGGTGTACCGGCAGGAAAGCTCAGCACTGCGATCCCCCCCTGTGTACCCAGGGCACCAAAGATGGACAGACCACGAAGGGACTCGAACCCTCAGTCTTAATGATCCGAAGTTAGACGCCTCATCCATTAAGCCACCCGGTCACGCACAAGTGACCACGAACCCCAAAACACACAGGTGCCCGGACAAGGGGCTGCCCATGCCCTGTCCTCCCACCTCAATCCCGAGCCACAGTGTATCTCACTCACAGCCCGCTCCGCCGCTGCAAACGTGGCCGGGACTGCAATGGCACCGGGGACAGCAAAGGTGGGGGCGGGGCCATGGGATGCAGGCCGACTCACCACTAACTCATGGGACACAGGCCGATTCACCACTAACTCCTGCAATCCACCACCGGGGGCGGCGTGACCTTATCAGACGCCGCTACCCGGGAGCGGCACAACAGCCAAAAGCCAGCACTCCAACCCCATTGCATGTGCATGCCTGCCAGGGGCTGTCCCCGCTGACCCTCCCCCACAGGGCAGTCCAATCACACCGAGACCACCTGCAGCTTCCCAGGCCCAAGGTGAGTGGCAGGCGCCCGGCAGACCAATTCAAACTGCTCACATTTTTTTTACAAAACACATTAGTCTATTTACCCTCTACCTAGAAACTTGGCTCTCGAAACTGCCCTCCACGCCATAATACATGACCAATTGGGCGATATTTTTGCCGCATTTACGCTTGTAGCGTACAACAGTCACCACAGAAAGCATCATGTGTGAACACCTATTTATCACTTACTTTACCAAGTAAGCATGAGCTTACCCCAGCCGGAAAGCAAGCTCAGTTCACCCCAATGTTCACCCTCCAAGGACAGTCCCAACGTCATCCTACGATAGTGTTACCAGATCAACAACACCAATTGTACAGTTTTTAAATTTTGCCCATCAAAAGGAGGTGGAAACAAGGCAGGCAGCCTTCCCACTAAATATCTTCAAAGCGAGTGTCACGGCGATGAACCACGGCCCCAGGGGACACAAAGGCTGTGCAGGACCACATCACGGTCCCTTCCCATGCTGGCCCCATGCAACAAAACACAACCTCCGGCCTCGGGGACTGCAGGTGAGGGGGGAGACAATGCCCGGGCACTCACCACAACATGCCAGCGTGTCCAGCGGACCATGGCATCCACAAGGGGGGGCAGGGGACTCACCGCCAGAGGCGCCAAAAGGCAACCACTGACCCGACGCGTGAGCGGCGCTAGAAGGCCTGACCATGCGACGCGGACCCTCGTTGAGCACTCCACGCGCCGCCAGACCGAGGGCTGAGCAACAGGCCCCTAGCAATACTTCAAACCCCCTTCTCTGCCAATCCAAGCCAGAGGCTCGGAGCCCAGTGCATGATTGGCAGTCCTGACTCCCCCTAGCCCAGATGCTCAGCGGCAAAGAAAGTCCCCAAAGGTCCTCCCTGTCCCGGGAACTCACAGTGCAGGACTGCCACCACCTGGTCCCGGCTACACGTCACCCAAGGCACGCTGCAGACACAGAGTGTCCAGCGGGAGCAAAGGAGACCGCAACAACGCCGACCACAGAACGAGAGAAATGGAGGGGGGGTGGGAACGGAGACACGGACAGCGGGAGGGGGGGGGGGCGGGGGAAGAAATCTGAAATTTAAACAATGTGTTAGAAGCATGCCGTGCAAAGAGAAACATCCACAACACGGGGCATGTAGAGACGACAGCAAAGACACACAGAAAGACGTAAAACAAACAGGGAGACGACATGAGACGGGGTACACGTACAAAAAGGGAGACGACATGAGACGGGATACACATGCAAATAAAATTATAAACAAAATGCTGCTTACCTCATCGCAAATAACAACAACTTCCTGGCAACTGAAATCTCGCAGACCACTCCGGCTAAAGGCACTTCGAAAAAGACGAAAACATCACGGGGAAAAAAAAAATAAACACACGCCCACAGCCGCATGACGTTTTAAAAGGGGCGGAAAGGGAAAAAAATCGGCGGAACGCCCACCAATCGCCTCGGTAAATGACGGACAGATCTCTCTTCCAATGGCTAGCCTCCATTTATGGAGCTAGCCAATGGAACAGAGAGGCGGGACAACACACACATACTATTTACATAAGATTTCGCCTGCGCGAAACGCTGCTGCACAGCTGTTCGCCAGGAAAAACCTAAAAAAGGAACAAAACGAGGAGAAATAAAGTTATTTCTCCTCGTTACATCTCCTTGGGAAGTCGTAGCACTTTGACGCATTCCCAGGTCTACCAGTCATTGTAAATTTGGGAACACATTCCAATATCCATGGATGGATGCGTGCGAACAACCACGCTCCACCCATGGAACTCCTAGCTGTGAAAGAGTAATGCAGAGCAGCTACTTGCGCTGCCTTGCAATGATCCAGATTTACCAAGGTGACCTTGCATTGCTTGATACATCTGACTTCAGTGGTACGTTGCCCTTGCGGTACCTTGCATGACGCAAGGGCAATGCAACACTGTGATAAAGCTGGCCCTTAATATCCAGATGATACTGTGCAGTTCAGAGGGAAGAAACCGTGCACGCTCTCAGTTCCAGGAAGGAATTGTCAGGAGACCTATAGATGCCACTTACTGATGAACAGTAGAAATGATGTTGTTCTATGACTGGTGCCCTTCCATCTAAATGTACATTGAGACTGATCTATGTCAAATTCCTGCATAGAACATATTATACCACTGCACCTCTGAAAAGGCTAGGCTTCTGGGTTAGCTCAAAATGCAGTAGATGCACAAGTCGAGAGGCAAGCTTTCTGCACCCGACGTGACCTGCCATTGCTTGCTATTTGTCTGAGATAATGGAGGCAGTGACACAGATGATTGGAGCTCCTGCCACGGCCACTTCACACCTAGATCTGCTAGGTCATGTCAATGATATTCATTTGAGAGTAAGGAAGAACACCGCTTGGCTGTTATTGTTAGCTAAAAGTATGGTGATCCACTGAGAGCGGGGTCCACCTCTCAGGATAAGGACTGGCTGAAGGATGTGGTATATTGCAGAGAGCGGCCGGACATCTACTGGGAATTGATGCCCCGAGGCTAGACCTACGGGCATATGGGGGCCCCTAAGGCATACCTCCTTCGACATCCCGAGACATGACCTGACAGCCTCTGCCAGGACTGCGGCCGTAGACACTACTGGATGGATGCAAGAAATTAAAATATCTGTATTTTAATGTTGAAGTATTGTAATGGCTGTAATCGTTCTGTCTTTTATGGATAATAATACTCTTGAGGAAACGTGTGATCCATTGGAGAATGTAATTATCCTGCGGTTGATTGCTTATGTATTTACTGTAGATAATAATAATAATACTGTGTTTTATAGAGCGCGAACAGCTACCTCGCGAGGAGGTGTCCCGGCGCTAAAAGTACCACAGAGATCCAGGGGCAGAAGTGGGAGACCTAGCGAGGCTGGGAAAAGAGCCAAGTTTTTAGCAACTTCTTAAAGCACGATTCAGATGGAGCCTGCTGGATTGCTTGAGGTAGGGAGTTCCACAGGGCAGAAACGTTTGCCGAAAAGGTACGACCACCAAGGCGTGCCTTTTTAGCTCGTGGAACAACCAGTAGAATACGGTCGTTTGACCGTAATGCACGGCTTTGGGAATACCTTGGAAGGCGTTTTTTAAGGTAGAATGGGCAGGAGCCATGCAAAGATCTAAACGCAAGCGCCAGGGCTTTGAATTTTATCCGGATGGCCACAGGGAGCCAATGCAGGGTTCGAAGATGCGGAGAGACTGACTGTTTGAAAGGAATTCGCAGTAGCAGCCTCGCAGCCGCATTTTGAACTACCTGCAGTTTATGGGTTAGGAATTTTGGGAGGCCCAGGTAAAGACCATTGGCGTAGTCCAGCCGTGAGGTGACAGTTGCATGGACTACCGTTTTCCTGCAGCTCTCGGGTAGAAGTTTAAGAAATTTTCGGAGGTTTCTTAATTTACTTAAGCAGCAGCCGGCCACTTGTTGGATATGGGAAGAGAAAGACATCTTATCATCCCATCTCACTCCAAGGTTTTTTGCCGAATGACTGGGCAGGGGTGAGGGGCCCATTTCCACCGGCCACCATAGCTCTGGGGCGGGGACAGGACCTTTACCGAAGAAGATGACTTCGGTTTTATTGGCGTTTAGTTTTAGTTTGTTGGTATTCATCCAGTGTGCGATGTCCTGGAGACAGCCTTTAAAGTTTGCGAAGGATTCCTGTGTTATTTCAGAGTAAGGGAATACCAACTGGGTGTCGTTGGCATAGGAAATTGCCTTAACACCCCAGTTGGCAATTAGCGTAAAGAGAGGGGCCAGGTAGATATTGAATAAGAGAGGGCTGAGGGCCGAGCCCTGCGGGACTCCACAATTGAGGGTTTTAGGTGTGGAAGAGATCGTCCCGAGTGCCACCTTCTGCGTTCTCTGAGATAGATAGGAGTTAATCCACCTCAGCGCGTGATCTTGAATGCCTATCTCTGCCAGTCGGCTGAGTAATCGGGCGTGGTCCACCGTGTCAAAGGCGGCCGACAGATCCAGGAGTACCAGCATAGCTGAACTTCCTGCATCCATCGACCACCTAACTGACTCGGCTACCTCTAGGAGCGCTGTTTCTGTACGGAAACCGGGTCGAAAACCAGACTGAGTTTCATGGAGAATGTTGCTATTTTCCACAAATTTACTCAATTGGCGTTGTATCACTTTTTCCAGCATTTTTCCCGGTGCGGCTAGAAGGGATATTGGGCGGAGGTTCGTCAGATCATCTGGGTCCCCATTTGGTTTTTTCTTTAGGGGGAGGAGCGTGGCATGCTTCCAGACGTTAGGGAAAATTCCTGATGTAATGGAAGAGTTCCAGATACTTTGGAGTGTAGGCGCTACAGCATCTGCTATGGTGCTCCATAGTTTAGCCGGACAGGGGTCATCAGGGGAACCGGATTTACAGCGGTTGAGCTCTTGCCTCACCTCGTTCAGAGGGATATACGCGAACTGGGTGAGGGTTTCTTCTGTCTCGCCATTGTACGCTGTGTCCTGTTTCACAGTATTTATTACTGGACCAAAGGAGTCATATACTTTCTTGATTTTATAATCGAAGTATTCTGAAATTTGCTCACAAAGATGTGGTGCAAGCTCTGACCGCCATGCCTCATCTCATGGTCAGACTGATCTATAGGGCAATCTGACAGTGCTAGAAGTGGCCGGACTTGTGGCTGTTTGTGGTTTGTTTTATGGTTTGATGAGCCAGATTTTACTGTTGATTTCCTTTTTGCGATCAAAAAACATTGCCTCCAGCAAGGCCAAGTGCATACAGGCTCCCATACCTTGCAAACACCTATACATTATTTTTGTACAGTTATGAAACTGCTCCGAATTGCAAATGTGAGATACTCTTTTTTGTACTATCTGATTCGCTTATGGGGGCCACTTCTATTTTGGCACCCAGGCCAAATTTCTATTACAGTCTTACCATGCTTCTTCTTCATCTCTGGTGTGAGCTGAGCTGGCCTGCTGTAGTGTTGTTCCCATTTTGCATCTAATCACCACAGCATACGGCATGAGGCATAAAGTGATCACACTTCAGCCATTGGCTTACCCGATCGTGAATGATGGCAGTCTTTTCATGCACATATGCACAGTGAGCAGTCTCCTTCAGTACCAGGGACAACTGGTGCAGTGTGTACTTTTACATAGCATGATATGTGCATATATATCTCACACACACACGCTTTTTGATGCTTGCTTTTAATACAATGCATGCCTTCATATAAAAGCCGTTCACAAAAAAATAAGCATCGGCAAAGCCAAAAGGTCAGCAGCCAACAGCAGACATATTGGCTTTGCCAATGCTTTTTTTTTTTTAGTTGCAACGGAGCCTACCCTGAGACCTGCAATGGATATATACAGGATTTGCAGCAATGTAGATCTTTAGAGAAAAGTGCTGTACGGTTGAGTCATATTTCCTCAAAACTGCATCAGAGGCTCTGGCTTCCTATTAAACGTCGGGGAAAATCGCCCTCTTTGCAAACAAACGCATAATAATAATAATAAAATAAAAGAGGCCGATCCCAGTCAGTGCATTTGTTTATTTGCTGCTGGTTTAGGAGCGATGGAGGGGATTCGAGGCTCCAGAGAGTGCCGCCGTGCTTGCGTTACTGCTACTGTTGGCTGACGTACAGGCCGCCGCTGCTATCTTGTGCCTGACACCCGCTTCCCCTTTCCTGTCCAATCTGAACCTGCAGTAAATAGGAAGCCGAGCGCCAAACCAGAGCGGAAAACATGTGCAACGGCCCTGCGATAACTGGGGTCAACTCCGGTGCAGTGTAATGGCGTGAGACTTCCTGGGGAGTCGGTCCGTCTGAAAGACTGGTAGGGCTGGGGCGGGCTCCGTTACAAGCCGTGCTGCAGAGGTGACCTCGGTGCAAAAACGCTCAGCATTGTTTTTCTGCGCTCTTTGACTTCTACAGAACTGAAGACAAGACGGTAGTCACAGTGACCCTGGATGGGGATTGTATATCAAAATAGTGTAGTACATGTGTAGAAAAAGTGGACTAACACAGCGGCATATTTATCAAGGGTTTGCGCCGGCCCTGTGTCACATAGTGTCACCCAAAGCCGGAGCAAGCACTAAGTCATACTTAAAAAGCAAGGATGAGCGCAACACAGCGCATTTTTCTGTTGCATTGCGTCAGTGTTGATAAATATGACCACATTTTGCACCAGACAGTCCTTGTGCCTTGTATCCCACTGTGCAGCTCTAAGTAGCCAGATGCAGATTGATCATAATGGGGTTTCTCTCTCTTCCCCACAACCAGGTTTCAACAGGAAGCCCTCCAGTCAACCCCCATCACATCTGTACACACGCACACCTGGAGAAAACAGGAATACACCGATAGGTAGATTTACTAAAGTTTGCATGGGTGCTCGTGCTCACAGACCTTTATTACATCATCAACATTGGCTCTAAGGGGCATATTTATGAGAGGCTTGCATCACGTTTTCACCACGTAAAGTGGTAAATGTGTGACTCTAGCCTCTAAGTCAGATTTATGAAGCTATGCAAAGCCTCTTTGAATGGCTTCATAAATCTGGAGTAAGGTGTAACGCAGCGAAAATCGATATGTTGCCTTACTCTGCGTAAGGGAGGCGTTCCATGGGCATTGCGGTGGGTGTTCCCACGCAAATACCCAGATTTACCAAACCTGCTGAACCTGGGAATGCGCCAAAAAAATAAGCCTCCCCAAGTACGGTGTAACGAGGACAAATATGTTTTTCTCGTAATTTTTTCCTTTCTGTGTGTGCTGCATCACATATAGAAAGAAGAAAACACCTCTATGAAATGCTTTTGCGTAGGAAGGTGCTCATTCCTGCACATAATCCTGCCTACAACAGAGGCACCCTTGCATAGTGATACAAGGGTGCCTGTGTTGGTGCTAGGCTGCTGAAACGGCACTCGGAGAAAGGACCAGAATATGCCGTATTGCTTAAATATGCCACATTCCTGCCCTTTCCCAGTGACACAGGGCAGCCCAGCGAGGTGACTTGCTGCGCTGCCTGGCACTACTATTTTCATGAATATGCCCCTACATTTTGCATCTCATTGATCACAATCACACAATTGCTCACACAAACCATTAGTATCTCTACTCCCCCATACATGCCAACATTTTAGAAGAGGAAAGTGGGAGAGTAATAATCGTGAGAATGTATTTCCTCCATTGACTTCTATTGAAGCAGAGGTAAATTCATGCGGGTCACAGACAAAATAAAGCCTTTTCTGTCTTACAAAATTGAGGGTCTCCTGCCTAAATCATGGTATTTATGCCTCCCCTGTATTTTTTAGGTGGTGTCCAGGAGCCCTTGTGTCATCATAAGTGAACAACATTTTTTGTAACAACAAACATCCATTCGGCTATTTTTTGCGCAAAGATGTCATCCTCCAAACACCCATCGTATTTTATTTATTTTGGTGTTTTTTTGAGTGCACACCATGCCCATGAGACATAAAAAAGTTACAGGATAACAAACATTTAAAAATGAGTATATGTATAAACATATACTATAGAGACTGCATGTAAAGTACATTTCTAGTGTGAACGACACCATGCAGAGCAAATAGAGCTGTTTTGAGAAACATTCAGATACTCCAAAGAAAATATTCTAAATGAAGAACCCAAACACTGGCTTATGAGGGCAATTTTGAGATTTTTTTAGAAAGATGTTGAGAGGTGAGTGAGGAGGAGGTCGGTGGGGAGAAAGTTTGAGATTTTAGGGGCATGAACTGAGAAGGATTGCTTCAGGGTGCATTTTCTTTATATAAGTGGAAGTTTTCAAGCACAGATGGACAGTACTGCGGAGGGGGAGCATGTGTCTCCAGAGACGGTGACCTTCATAGCCAAGTAGTGGAGTGTTTGAGTGTGGTGAGACTCAAGAGTGACACACGCTGATTTGTAAAAGGCCCCCGGCATCACTGAGAAGTCATTGGAGGTGAGCACGGTAGTGCAGATATGACCCGATTTACGAGTGCCAGAGACTGGCTGTAGCATGAAGGGCCCCTCTGAGAGGGATAAGTCTGACATATGGAACTCGGAGCTGCTTCTGAGCTTTTTTACATTGATTATATTATACACCAATGTAATATAGGGATTTGAAGTTTAAAGGACAGTGTTATTCTTGGAGACTTGAAGATGTAGCTGGGTTGGGAGTGATAAAAATGAATTATGTTTTGTTGGTGTTTGGTATAAGGTCTTGATGGAACAGCCAGCTTTGAATCTTGTTTAGTACGGAGGTCAATGTATGAATCTAAGACAGACAAGATTTCAAGATAAAGCTGAGTGTTATCAGTGTCTTGATGGTACACGAGACCAGAGCCAGGTAAGAGTTCAATTTGTAAATGTGAAAAGGACAGGAACTGGAATTAAGCTGGGTAGGTGGCATGATGAAGAGGGATGGGTCAGAGGGAGGACTAACAAAGTATGTGGCTTCCGATTGCTTCTCAATCTTCCATGGCATCAAGTAGTTGGTTGTGTTTAACAGTATCAAAAGCTGTAAAGAGCTCTAGAAGGATTAAGAGACAGGAGAAGTCAACATCTAGGAAGTGATGCGCACCGTCTACAGTGTGACGCGAGTTGTATCCACCGTACACATGTAATAGAGTGACTCACCCTCTGCAAACCTAGGAGGGCAGGCGTTTCACCTATCTTCTGGCCATGAAACTAATCTCTCTTCTGTAGACGGTGGACCCTGGTAAAGAAGTTTCTACATGTGCTGTAGTAATCCAATGACAGGGACAGACCAGCCTATTTCTTTTGGAACTCCTGACCCCCTTGTCCACATCTGTTTTTTTATTATCGGGTTAGCACCAAAACAGGAAGGGCAGAGAGATCATATAAAATAGAGAGAGCAGAGCATACGATGAAGTAATCTGCTTTACTACAATAACAAAACTACTAGCTATCTTATTAATGTCTGCAGCACACATGGATGTGCTTTTTCATGACGGTACACCATGTCTTTCAACAACATCTTATGTGGGATGAGTCTCAGTTAACCGATGTCTCCTTGTCAGCAGAACTAAAATTGTGCATTGATAGGTAAAGAATAGTTCAGTAGTACCTTCTAACAACAGTACCATACACCCAAGTCCCAGACTGCACGTTACAGCGGTTACCGTCCCAAGCCCACAGTGGTCCATGAGCCTTCATCTGTACTGATTCTGATGTAAAGCCCTACTTTATGACTAAAGACAGGTCAACAAACAGACCTATCAATGATATGTTTGTGGTTCATGAGTCATTCTGGGATTTATAAAAATAGCTATAGCTTTAAAGATGTTATTTCTATACATTTTTCAACTTGAGCAGAACGTAGACTGGCTTCATCACCTAGTTCTTATCAAGTCTTGAACTTATTTTCACTCCCTATTTAGAGCTAATGAAGACCAAGGAGCTATTTTTTTAGTTGCAGTTTTTTTTGCTTTGTGAGAGCCAAATCTTATTTAATATATATAATGGATAACATAGTGGAGTTGCAGTATTAGGGAAGGAGGTTTGGTCTCCTTAGAATAAGCAACTAGGAAAGCAAATAGAGACTTGGAGTCAAGTTTAAACCCTTGTAGCCGAGTACGGTCCGCCAGGGTGCCAGAGAGTGTAAGCGTCCACCAGTCTGAGGGACAGTTGTGTGTCTTATTTAGAGATGAGTGCTTACCCAGCGATCTTCTCTGTACATTGAAAGAGTAGTGGAAAATGTAACATTCGCCAATCAGATGGATGGTTGTTCGTTCTATTTAGAGATGAGTGTTGGCTCAGCGGTCTTCTCTGTACATTAAAAGATGCAAAAAGTTTGGTGGACAGCTGCCATCAGTTTTGAAGGCCTTCCACTAAACTTCTATAATTTTTTGCTTTTGAAAACAACTGAAAAAAAACTAAAAACGACCGCACAGCCTAGTAGAAAAAAATTGTCACGCACTGGGTGTTTCCTCTTAGGGTATGTGGGACTTATTTTTTTTCTGTCCTCCAACGCATCGTTTTCCCTGGTTGTGAAGTGCAGAAAAACAAACTCATCAGACCATCCACTCTAAATAGAGCGGGCGGTGTGATGACTTTACTCCGACGGAATAACAGGGGCTCCTTAAATGGAAAGCTGTTGCTCCCCCTATCTGAAATATGGCGGGAAGACCATTAGTTTGACAGACAGGGTACCCTAACTGCCAAACTCTAAATCACCTTCTTAGACTTGTACAGTGTTAGGCAAGCAGAGCCTCAGGCGTGTACAAATATATGGAGACTACAGTCATTGTGGGAAAAGTAGTCCACACGGCAGGGACACCTGTAACGACTAACACCATGCAAGGTCTGCCTCTGTAGTGCAGATCATCCTGGTGTTGCCCCACACCTCTCACTTAAACACTTAAAGCAGCACACCCGAAACCAAGTAGTAATGAGGGAAGTTCTATAAAAAGGTACAGCTATGATATGCAACCTACTAGACAATTGCTGTTGCTTAGACCTGTTCCAGCCCTTGACTGCTTATTTAATAGACCTTTAACTGAACTTGTTCCAGCCCACACGTTGTTCTCCTTCTTCCATTATGAGAGTTCCCTTGGTTTTTGATCCTCTCTTCTTTCCCGCCTCAGAAGATACATCTGTCTCCAGCCACTAGTACTGGAAAATCCCTTACTCTTCCTCCCACACTCATTTCTTAATCCTCACTCATGATTCCTTACGTTTTATCCTGCCCTTTTCACCCCCTGATTAATGATTCCCTCCCATTCACTCCTCAACCCTCACCTCTTATTTCAACATAAATCCTCATTCCTCATCATTCAGTCCTCACCCCAATTTCTCCTTCCTCACTCCTTCACAGACTTCATTCATTATCCCTCCCCTCTCATTTTTTATTTTCCCTCGTTTCTTAAAGTATCTCATTCCTCACTCTTCAACCCTCAACCCTCAACTCCTCATCTCTCACTTCAAATGTCACATTTCTCCCTCCTCAACTCAGTCTTTAATCCTAAACATTCATCTCCCAATGCCTCATTATTCATTAGTCATAACTTGTGCTTCACACCTGGTCACTCAATATCACTACTTATCTCTACTCCATGCTTCACTATTCAACCCTTATTCATCCCTCATTTCTCACTCTTCATACTTAACTCCTTGTTCCTCCTACCTGTTTCCTCACAAATATACTGATCAGGCCTGCTCCTCACTTCAAGAGTGATGAGCAACATTGATAATTGACTATGTTCTACAGTTTCCATTGATGCCATTTTAAAATATATTTTCATAGTGGATACAAAGTTACTTAAATGCTGCAGTTTGATCATTCAAAAGACATGTTTACAATAAGTGGAACATGCGCTCTGATCAGTGGCCCATTCTCCATCACTGTGTACTGTGCAAATATTTTCTATTTCTGGAGTGATCTACATCTTTGGGACTACTTCTGCAGCTCTTAGTATTTAAAACCTGATTAACCTTAAATCTTGTCTTTCACCATAGCTAAGCCAGTCTCCTGCTTTGCCTTTGTTTTCAGTTTAGAGTGTGCTGATGCAGTGGAGAGCATCTTCAGGAGACGCCACTTTAAACTCATCATTGATGATTATTAAAGCTGCAGTCCTGTCTCTAGTCCTGCTTATCAGCTACCCAAGTTAGTTACAAAAACAGACAGTGGAATGAAGCCCAGTGGATACCGATGAACACTGCAGAAGTAAGGACTTGGATTGTTTTAAATAACATTTTTATTAGATTTTCGAACAGCACCGCTTTGACAACAATGACTCCTGTATAGCACCTTAACTGGACAGTTAACCCCAGAATAAATCACGTTCCCAATCCATAGAAGTCCCCCAAGACCCAATATCTTTTCAAGGTAGCGCGGACAACCCCATGAAGTATATATGGGCTTCTCCAGTTGAGTGCTCCAGCCTACTCCTGCCCTCCACTCCAGCAGGGAAGGGCAGTTAGGGTAGTTCCACCTACAAGCAATATCACATCTGGCAATTAAATTTGCAATACACACAAGTGTGCATTCGGCTTGAGTTCCTCCAGTCTCATCAACCATGCCCAAGAGGGCCACCCTAGGTGTAAGTTCAAGGCCATGTTCCAGGACCTTGGAAAGTTCATGTCTGATATGTTCAAACCATGTGGAAGAAATAGTCTGAAGATGCAAAGCAGCAGAAGCAAGCAGGGGTGGGGATCCTGCCAGCATGGTATAAGTGTGTTGGGGTGAGTTATGTTGTGTGAAGATAAGTCAATTGGATTCATTGGAGGCGAGTGGAAATAGGCAGCATGCGCTGGGCTAACTTAGCCTCTCTCCAGTCATCATTGTCCAATTCACCAAGCCAGCCCTCCAAAAGATGTTGAAAGGTGTCAAGACTGTATTTAGCATTCGTGATGAGTGAACGGTGGATTTGGGATAAGGTGACCTTGCCAATGCATCCCAGTAGCAATATGGCCTCAAGGGGGCAAAAGTCAGGAATTTTACTGTCAGGAGGAATGTTGGCCGCAACGACATGACGCAGTTGCACATCTTTGTGGAATTGCATCTAGAAAAGTTTATAGTGGCCCTGTAAGTCCTGAAAAGTTGAGATGTGATTTCTGGTCCAATCATCCCCCAGAACTGTAATACCTACTAAATCCCATTTGCGGGATTGCTTTAGTCCCGCTGTGTTACAGAGCCATCGCCCACTTCAGAGTAGGGTCATCCCAGTCAGTGTATGATTCCAACCAAACAAATCTCAGTGCAGACCTCCAGCAAAGGTAGCCCATGCGAGGGACGTTGGGTAGGGTGCAGGGTAATGGGGCACCATATTGGTTGGATCATCCCACCGCCACTAAACCAGCCATTAATGTCAATTTGTTGGAAAGCGTAAAGTAACACTGGAGATCCACCAGCCCAATACACCATCGTAAGGGGCTTGCCTACCATTGGAAAATGCGGTTAACAACTGACCACCAGACCAAAGAAAGGAATGAATGACGGAGTTAAGGGTATGGAACCATAGATGGGAAATAGGGAGTGGGAAGTGCTGAAATATGCATAAAAAATTAGGGAGAATCATCATCTTAGAGAGGGCGATGCAGCCCATCACATGTAGCCGGACCCTTGGCCACCTTTGGATGTCCGTTTTCATCCTGGACACCAATGGTTTAAATTGAGGTGTTGTGCAAGTTTTGGGAAGAGGAAGACGTGGAGCCCAAAGTATTTGGAGCTTCACGTATAAGGAGAGACACTACACTGGGGTGTGAAACTGCCATGTGTAAGCACTCACGTCCCCTCAGATTGGGACCAATAGAGATTTTGCTGTGTCCACCTGAAAGCCTTGCCGAGCAAAATGAGTTCAAGACACCAGGCCCGAGAACTGGGGTCAGCTAAGAACAGCAGGATGTCATCGACATAACGGGCAATCCTCTCCTCCCGTCCATCATCTCATGACCATCCACTAAGCTGAGTATCATAGCAGGTATGCCATGCCAGAGACTCTATCACATGGGCAAATAAGAGTGGAGATAAGGGCAGCCCTGGCGTGTGCCTCTACAAATGGGGAAATGACCGGAGAGAGGGCCATTGACCTGGATTTGTGCATAGGGCTGGTGGTAAAGGGCGCTAATAAGTTGCTGAATGTGTCTCCCGAGTCTGGCGCATTCAAGGACAGCCTTGAGAAAGGATCAGTCCATCATATCAAACGCCTTCTCAAAATCAATAAGTAGTGCAACTGGGGGGAGGGATGCAGTAAATCTGGAAATTGCCTCCTGGACTCTCCCAATATAGTGACTCATGCTGTGCTTAGGCATAAAGCAAAATTGATCACAATGAATTAAATAGGGTAGAGTAGATTGGTCGGAAAGTTGGCGTAAAGCTTAACTTCAATATTGATTAACAAGATGGGCCTGTATGAAGGCCACTTCTCAGGTGTGTGGCCTGATTTGGAAATTACCATCATGGAGGTCATATCGAGCTCAGGCGGGAATTTTCTCCACTAGACCACCTCAGCATAGAGCTTGAGGAGGGATGGAGTCAGGTGAGTGTGAAATCTACGGTAGTACTTAACGGGGAACCTGTCGGGACCAGGGGTTTCGACAGAAAACATATCAGAAAGGGAATATTCAATCTCCTCAGCAGTGATGGACTGGTCCAACTCACGGGCCAAGGAAGAAGGGATGACAGGGAGTGGGATATCAAGCAACAGTGGGTGTTCTAACTCTTGGTGAGGGCAAATTCTATGGGCATAAAGGTCTTTAGAAAATGCAGCGAAAGACTGTAGAATATCGGGGTGCAGAGTAGGTGAAGACCGTTATCATTTTTTAGTTCAGGCATGATTTGGGAAACAGTGTCATAAGTAGCAAACCAGTAGAGTAGTCAGCAGCGACCACCATAAACAAAGGATGGAGGGGGTGGGTGGGGTTGCGTGTTAGAAATATATTACTTAAAACAAACATACCTTTTTCCGACAGCCGCCTCCAACGTCGCACGCGTTTGCTGTCTGTCCTCTTCCTGGGTCCCAGCAGGCATGGGACCCAGACTCCCATCCAATCCCTGTGCTGCAGAGCGACGCAGCAATTGGTCTGAGCAGGCAGGAAAGACGCCCTGCTTAGACCAGAGAGGCTGTGTGGATTCTCCAGCCCGGCTACTCAATGCAGCTGGGCTGGAGTAAATCTGAGTGCGCATGCGTGTTTTGGTCGGCCTGAGTCGGCCAGCCAAAACACATATGCGCACTTAGAGAGCGGAGTGCACATAGCACTCCTCCGCCCCCTCCCAAGCCTGAGCCCGTCCCTCCCAATACTGCTGGATAAAAGCCGGCAAATTCAAAATTAAATGATGCAACAACATTATTTATTTTACATTTGCTGGCTCTGAGCCAGGCAGTGGGGCGACGCTCCTCACAATTGCGGAGGAGCTGACACTGAGAGTAATCATCCCGACTTATCACTGTGCTCATAAATGTTTCTAGTTCATGCCAGCCAACATTGAAGGCATCCACAAGGGTGAATCGTCATAGTTGGGTTCTGACCATCGAGGCTGCCACGCATGGCAAGAAGTAAAACAGTCTGGGGACTGATGTTCTAGTGCGTAGATCTGGGGTTCAAGGTCAATTTTTTACACCATTTTTGCCCTTTCAGTCTATCGAATTAAACCTTTCACCAGACCACCAATCACTGCCTTACTGGCCTCTCATAGAGTGACCGCCGAGGACACCAACACTGATGGATTTCAAAGTAGGGTCTATGGCAGCCTCAAAGTGAGGGTCAGTGAGGTACCAGGCATTGAGACAGCAGACGGGTCTCCAACTGTGGTCCGCAATACCTAAGATCATGTTAGGTGATGTATGGTCCGAAATACCCATTGAGAGGATGAACACAGAGCTTACCTGGCCGACATCAGTGGCCGGTAGCAAGAAGAGATCAATACGGGAGTTTGTGCCATGTATTGCTGAAGTGTGAGCATATGAAGACAACTGGCAACCGACTTTCAGTCGGTGCCTGAGGGCTCTTTTCTTTGCACTGTGCATGCAATAGCTTATCTGTTTAGTATTCCTACTTTGGTGGTAGTAATTGAATCCGCTATTTTCTTATGTCACTCTTTTGTTGATTTGTACTCATTATTCCAAAAGGGGTTTAAGAGTGGCCTTTTGACCCTTTCTCTCTTTTTGATTATATATATATATATTTGAAGTGTGAGTATAAACACAGTCCCAGGGATGCCAAACCCTCCACACATCGCAGAGCCCCAGTGTGTCCATCCAAATTGAGAGCTGGCAAACATGGGAGATGCATCCCTGAGTGAGGGGCCAGATGCATGAAGGCTGGGGTTTGGCACTGCATGGAGGTCTCCAGCAAGGATAGATACACCAATCAGTAGTTCTGCTAGTAAGGAAGTAAACAAGGCTAGTGTCTCCACAGATGCTTGATTAGGCAGGTAAATGCAAAGAAAGTTATATTGGTAGCCCTCAAGGAGGCCCTCCACTGCCACATAACGTCCCTGGGGAGCCGAATGTGAGTTGATAGTTGTCAGGGGGAACCCTCTACGCAGCAGGATTGCCACCCCTCTGGAGCCCCACGTAAACCCTACGTGGAACACCCAGTCATACCCATAATGTCAAAGGAAGGGACATTGGCTAACCCTCAACTGAGTTTCCTGAAGCATTAGAATGGCAGGCTGAAAAAGCTTAGCAAGTCATAGGACGGCAGTGTGTTTAATGCAGTCCAGGACGCCATTCACAATGTAAGGCAGTTTATGGGATGGCATCTTGGTTATTCGTGGGGTTGTGGGCAGTGATAAGGTATGACCTGGCTTGGGGTACAGGCAATGTGATGATGGGGTGGTGGGTGTCTGGCAGGTCATCCATGAGGCACAGTACAGGTAAGATAAAGAAGTGTGGTGAATACAACAGAAACAAACAAAACCCCCTATACAATAAACCATTTCCTTTGTTCCTCCAACCCCCCCACCCCCCCTCATACTTCCACCCTTGAAGCATTGGTCACCCAAACTGGTCCTCAATGGAGGTATAAGAAAAAGAAGAAAAGAGAGTGAAAACAAGAAGAGAGGCAAGTAGTGAATTAAGGAAACTGAGTAGACCTCCTACAGGCGACATTGTTGGACATGATCAAGTTCAGCAAGGACTGCGAGTTTTACCCAGTTGTCGCCTTGCTGCTCATGCAATCTGTCCCAATGCCAAATTAATATTAGGCTGAAACATATTCTTTTTGACAGATACTTCAGTGTTATTTGTTTGTATAAATTATGAAACGGGCATTTTTTATCTTTTTTTTTCTAAATAAGTTCCCTTTTGCTAATTGTGTGTTACTGCCTTGTGTTACCAGGCTTTCATGTGACGGTAAAGTATGTTACATGCAAGACAGATCTGAATGTATTCCCGCATTTCCTATTAAAGAATATGTGATAGACATAAGACCTAAAAAAATGGACTGTTTGACTGGTAAAGCTAACGAATGAGTGCTTGAGTCCAATGCTTTTTAGAAACATCATGTTTTTCTGACATAGGTATATAAGTCACAATTGTAGGGGAAGGATTAGACACATGGACCACTTGTTGAGGAGCGATGCTGAAGGGCTGAATTTGTACTGCTGAGCTACTGACAGCACAAAGTATGCTGGAAAAACCTTTTAGTGACTTGGAATAATTAATGCTTAGAAAGCTAATATAGACATATACGTTAACTGACTGAAAATACTTACACAATTTAAGGAGTGGATCAATAGTTAAGCATGGGTGGTCAAATATGATTAGGGCATATCTAACATTCACCTTAATGTGAATATTACCTGCTGAGTTGTTTAGAATAATCATAATCATTCTTATAAATGTGTCTTTTAGTCATATACTGCTAAATAAATAATCATACTGATCTAATAGGTTAGGGGTGGGTGATGACATTTGCTCATGGCATATCTAACAGTTGCCTTGATTTGCATATTATGCTGGTTGATTATTATATTCATTCTTAAAGATATTTTAGACTAATACTGCTGAATAATCAAACAGCAGGAAAATATTGATTACTGTATGTACATATTGATTTTGGCGTTCAAGGATTGTGCTCCACCTAACATTATCTGCAAACCAGAGAATCTCTGGCAGGTTTGTCTGACTCCTAATACTCCTTGTCCAATTCAACATGACTCGATGAAGAGGAAGTGCGAGACACCAGACAGTTCTATTTTTCTTCAAATTGATACATTTCCTTTTGGTGATAAAGCACAATAATGTTGGGGTGAAGACAACATTACTGTAAGGAAGTAGGGCTGGAGGGACAGGTTACCACTTAGTGTGGCTTCTGCAGAGAGGCAGTAATCTACTCTCTCTAGGTTGCTTTTTGAGAGGAAAGGGCTGGTGGTGATCACAGATTGCTAGCACTACTTGGTCCAATGCTGTATATACAAAGAGGTTATACTATGCAACAGTGTGCTGGCAAAGAACTAGGATTCCCAGCAGGCTACTATCTCCGTTGTGTTCTAGAGAGACAGAGGCCATCTTGGATCATCAGGTACAACTCCCTTCACTGCTCATGGTGGCATTTACAAGGGAATGATGCTACAATGTTGCTGCAGCCAGGACCTTGCTGCATGATTTCTGAATTTCCATGCAGATCCATTGCGTCCTAAAACTTGAATTGAAAGGACAATTGTATGACAAAGAAGTTTCCTGAAAATCATGTTGTTGATGAAAACAAAGTTTGAACTATTCTTTCGAACATTTATCTTAACTGCAAGAATAGGGGTGTTCTACTGAAGTTACCCAGTGAAGAAATAGGGAGAACTATTGAAATATAGTATTGATTTAACATTTATGAATGTCATCTACATAGTATTAAAGTTTTAGTTAGCACATGTGACTGCTATGCTTACGGAGCAACAGGATATGAACAGTTTTGGGTATTTTGCAGATCTTTCACAAAAGAGTGTGCGGTGACGAAGCCGAAGGTTGTTATCCAAAACATAGAGAGAAATGATAGTGTGCATGTGTATTTGAGATAATACATTTTTGGATATTTAATTTCCAGGACTGACCAGTATCATGTTGAAATACAGAGAGTTGATTACACAGAGATAGTGCTCAGGTATATCCCCTTATAATTGCAGTTACACTTAGAAATATAAATGAAAAGTCACTTAGGATATCTATTTTTCTTGGAGGGTTCCTCTACATTCTGAAGACTTTATTTCCCAGTCGAAGGGCCAGCAAAATGGTGGAATCTTGTGTTTCTGTTTGCTCTCTTATTCTATCCTCCTTTTTTTCACTTTTCTCTGGCCCTCATACTCTGATACATGTGGGTACCGGTGGGGATGAGGAGATCCTGCGCACAACTTGACAGTTACACCTACAAATTCATGTGCTGATATCCTTCAACTCAGTGTATTTCATACAATCATATGTGCTTCATCAGCAGTAGGTGCATACATAGGCAACTTGGAAACAAAATTTGATTTCCATTAAACGCTGATTGTGAAGTATTAAGGAACAACACTATGGCCACCTATTAGTCAAATTAAAGGCATCTGTACTCTTTTACCACAAACGTAGTGCTTAAAAGGGAAGAAAAACTTTTAAGATATCATAATATACTGTGAGATAATTAGCACTTCTGCATTGAGATGGGAACTGTTTTTGTAAAGTCTGTCCGGAACATATTAAAGTCACAAAAGAGT
This sequence comes from Lissotriton helveticus, assembly GCF_964261635.1. NCBI lineage: Eukaryota > Metazoa > Chordata > Amphibia > Caudata > Salamandridae > Lissotriton > Lissotriton helveticus. Next base: position 938,587,224 of record NC_136068.1, read on the forward strand.
TCCCTCTGAAACTCATAACATGATCTAAGGGGCTGGCCTTAGCACAACTAGACCAAAAACGGCCTGCGGTCTGTTAAACAGCACTGCTAAATGTGAAAGATACTTATCATCAAACTGTAGAAAGCATTACAAATAAGGATGAGTTATGAAAGTTTAGTCTACTGCGTGTGCAGTTGGTGTCAGTTGAAATGTGTTAAAAAGGAAGTTCTCTACGAGGCACAGGCGCTGGAAGTAGGAGTGATGCAACACCCCCAAAACAAAACATGCTTGAATTCAGAAGGTGAATGAGCAATAATGAAGCCTTTAAATTTTGTTTTTATATTTCCACATTTGCTATGTGTTTAAAGACAGAGGTAAAATGTTCGGCTATGTCTTCCAACAAATTGCTGCTTATTCTTTTAACGCATATTGGTGTTTACTTTTCTTTCCTTATCTGCAATGTTAAAGAATTTTGTAAAAGAAACTCTCTGCCAATCGTGCAAGGGTACAGGGAGTGTGAAAGGAAAGGCTGTAGAATATCAGTATTTGCTAACAAACAATATTAAAATACTTATAAATGAATTGTACAAATATTTCAAACCATAACACCAGTTAGCACAAATTAAGCGCTTGTTTTGGAACTCTAAAGTGTGATAGAAACAAAAATGTTAATGGGATATAAACAAATCAAGACACTTTATTTGGTGATGTATAAATAATAAATATTTGTTGAAATCTGATTTTCACACATTATCACTTGTGCGCTATATAGTTGTATCAGTAAAACTGCAGGTCGGTGCGAATTTGCTGCTATTTCAATGGCAAACGTGCTGTTTGTATATGGCAGTGTGCAACCACACCATTTTTTGGTAATATACTTTTGCCAGTGTTCTTCAAAATGCACCACCAACTATATACCACACCCTTACCACTCTCCTGCCAAATTCCCTGGGCTCATTTGCTACACGTTTTTGTGTGTTGCTTGGATTTTTCACAATCTCCATTATATGAGTGATGTAACATTGACAGTAGCACCCCCACTCTGAAAATAGTTCCAGCACCACTGCTACCAGGACGTTTCTCAGAGCATATCATGATTTGCGAGATTCATTAAATCTAAATAGAACTATTTGCAATACTGTCATTATCTCGAATCTCTTCCAAAATTATCCAATTGTTAACCTGTGAGAATTCCTTCTCAGTGCATTATTTCATTTTCCTGTGATTTGTTAGTTGGGGGTTTTGTCACTTCCTGCTTGTCCCAGCTGCTGACCTTCCAGGTTAATCAGCCTGCCCAGCCTAACTCTTTAGCAAAGTATGCCCTTTTAAGACACACTGAAACCTCAGATATCCTGAAGACATTTCCTGCTCTCCCCATCTACATCCAAAAGACTTACAGCCAGATTCATGAAGCAAAATCGCGATCGCAATAGCTGCGAATTAGCTATTGCGATCGCAATTTACAGAAATGCAATTCATCATTTGAAAAACACAGAATTTGCGAAATCGCAAAAAGAAAATAGCGAATTCGCAAAATAAATCGCAGAATTTAGGAGGAACCCCAATAGCGAATCGGAAATTGCGAGAATCCATCGATTCTGAGATTTATTTTGTGATTTCGCTAAATAATCGCAAACGCTATTCATGAAAACTCGCAAATAGCGAAAAACTCGAAAATCGCTATTTGCGAGGCGCAATTTAAGGAGAACCAAAAACAGGAGGTAACCATTAAGGAATAATTAAAAAAAAAAAAACATAATGAGCCACAGGTGCAGTCCTGAACAAACACACTTAAGGAAACACAGTAGTAGCATGAGGACTCTCACAATGCCAGGACTCTACATGGTGGTCAGGCGGTGCAGGCTCCAGGCTGCAGCACGGAACAGACGCAGGATCCAGGAGAGAATATTCCGCTTGCGGGTCACCCTGCTGGGCCAAACAAGGGAGCAAATTTACACAAAGTACCGCCTGAATGGGCCAATGATTCTAAAGCTGATCCGGGACCTAGACCCCCTGATGCAGCACCCAACAAGGAGGACCAATGCTGTGCCTACACATGTCCAGGTCTTGTGCTGCCTGCACCTACTGGCCTCCGGAAGCTTCCAGGGGATAGTCACTGTTGCAGGGGGGATATCCCAGAGCACCATGTCCCGCTGCCTAAAGAGTTTCCTGGAGGCAATGCTGAGCCGGCTTCACCACTACATCTCATTCCCCACCACCCAACAGGACTTGAATGAGACCAAGCTACAGTTCTACAATGTTGCCCAATTCCCACAGGTCATCGGATGCATTGACTGTACCCACATCCACATCTGCCCACCAGCACAAACGGAGTAAATGTACCGCAACCGCAAAAACTACCACTCCCTAAACATCCAGATGGTGTGCAACGCAAAGAATTACATCACGGACATAGTGGCACAATATCCGGGGAGCACACATGACTCCTTCATATTCCGGCACAGCGGCATTCACACACGACTGGCCAGGGGAGACTTTGGCGAAGGACATCTACTAGGTAAGTACACATGCCCCCATATAATACACTGTGATCATGTAGCTGCGCAGAACATGCACTCACCCTCTGCTCCTTTCATTCAGGTGGCAGCGCCTACGGTCTCCGTAAGTACCTCCTCACCCCTCACCCCTTACCTCAACCCTGCAACACCACAGCAACGGGGTTACAATGCAGCACACATCCACACTAGGAATTGCATTGAGAGGACATTTGGGCTTTTGAAGAGCCGCTTCCGCATACTGCATAAGACTGGTGGGGCCCTCAAATACGAGCCTGAGGTCTGCTGCCGCATTGTTGCCGTGTGTGCAATACTCCACAACATTGCTACCAAGTGCAGGATACCTGTTGAGATACTTGGCAGTGAGTCGGAAGGGGACAACCGCCCACCTCCACATGTGCATCATGCACGCGGGGAAAATCCTGCTGAAGGACACAGACGCCGCAAGCAAATCACTAATAACTTTTTATAGTCCACCCACTCCCCTCACCCAACCCTTCACTCATGCATGACAATTGAAATAAAGACATGAGTCTGATGTACTGTTATTGAATGAATATTATTGTTGTATTCACAATAATATTGCATTATTTTCAAAAGATACATTTGAGGTGTATTTCGTCATACATCTCCTGATTTGAGGGCATGCTTTTCTCATCAGCATGTCCCTGCATGATGAGCAAAAATGTCAATGGCGCCTACGGCCCGAGGCTCCGATTCGCCTCTCCACGTCTTCATCCGGAGTCGCCCGTGATGCCGCAGTAGGCCTGCTGCTGCGGCGGGGAACCCTAACCGGTGGCAAAGACAGGCTGCTGTGGCTAGATGTTCCCTCACTAGTGTCCTCCCCTCCTGCCTGGCCGTGGCCAGTTGCCTGCAGAGCCTGAATTGCAGTGGTTGCCTGCTTAAGTGCCCGTGCCACGTCCTGGCAACATTGGACCATCTGAATTTGCATGGCCAATGATCTTCGGGACATCTGTGATGTTGCGTTGCCAATTATGTAATTTGAGCGCGTGTACGGAGCTGGCGGTGGCGGCGCCGGGTGAGGTCCCGGTGGGTCAGCATGGCCTCAGTGTTTGCCTCCACTGCTGTGGTCATTCGCTCCATCCGATCGAATAGCTGGCCAACATTCCTGGCTCTATTGTGCAGCTGCAGATGTATTGCTGCAAGGTGTCGTGCCTGTAGTTTATGGACGCGCAGCATGCGGCGCTCTATTGACAGACCCGGCACACGCACAGTCACACCCCTCCTGCCGGCGCTTGGTGTAGTTTGGCGCCGCTACCTGACCTGTCCGCTGGACTGGGTGGGCACAGTAGGTGTGTGTTGTGTTGGTGGCCTGGCGGCTGCTGGTGTTGCCGATGCCACTGGCATGGGTCTCACAGTTGGCGTTTGTGGTGCGCCTGTTGTCGCTGGCGTTGCAGGTGGTGGTAAGGCTGCTGGCGCTCGCTCTGATGGCCCTGGTTTTGTGGTTGGATGTGCATCACCCTCAGAATCCCTAGGATTCTCGTCTATTTGCAGCCCCTCACTGTCGCTGCTGGTATCTTCAGCGCCACCTGTGATGTAAAGTGGACGTTGATTAATAACATGTATCTTGCACATGGAAGGTTGCTGCAGGCTATCATTCCCTGACTGACTGTTGGATTGACTCTATTAGGACGTATCTGGCTGTATGGGGCTGAATGTAAATTGTGGTCAGACTACATGTCCCACAATGCAATAGGGATTTTCTGGTGTGCATGGGCTGCATGACTGGGGTTTCTAATGGGTAGCTCTAGGGTCATGGCCATTGTTAGGGGACAGGGTCGCAGTCGCATGGCACTTACCTTGGCTTTCTTGGGTGAGTCGGGAGGAGTCCAGCCGGGTTACCCCCACGCATGCCTCAGGTTGCAAGGTGTCCTCCACGAGGTCCTCCAATGGGGTGTTGGGAGGGACTGTTGGATCTCCCCCTCCTGTTGCAGCACGCTCACCCAGGCTCTCAGCGATCTTCTCCTTGGCACGACCTCGGAGGTCGTACCACCTCTTCTGGAGATCGTCGATTGATCGCTGGGTGACTCCAACAGAGTTGACTTTTGCGCGGACGCGCAACCGAATTCGCCGTTTGTCGGCCTCTGGCACCCTCTGGAGTCCTTCCCAAACAGTCTGTCATGATCTCTACTGACTCCCTCAATCAGATGTTCAAGCTCCTGTTCTGAGAATTTAATTTTTCTCTTTCTCCCAGTGGAACTGCTCCCTGCTGCATCCTGTGACATTGCTGCAGTGGGGTGTATCCTGAATCAAAGATGGAGGTGGTTTAGAGTGGAGCTCTGGCCAGTGCTGCTTCCAAATCATCCTCAGTATTCAGAATGAGGGAGGGAACAGCCTGCTTCCAGGTTGTGATGTCATCACTGTGCTCGAAATGCGACTTCCCGTATTTGCGATCTCGCTATTAGCGAGATCGCAATTTGTGATTTCGCTAATAGCGAGATCGCAATTTCAACACGGAAATTGTCAGATTTAGCGATTATTCTGCAATTTAGGGAAATTCGCAATCGCCGTTTGCGGCTGAATGCGAATCGCTATTTTTTATCGCATAATTTCATGAATCCCATTATGCGAATTTTAAATTGCGATTGGGTATTTTTCGCAATTTAGAATTCGCAGAAAACGGGTTTCATGAATCTGGGGGTTAATAGCTATGCCAGCATTGTGCAGTTAAGATGCCCAAACAATGCAACTACACATCATCACAAAATATTTCCATACTCTCCTGTCCTTCGGGAAAGCTGTAAAGACACACTTTTCTAATTACCCATCAACAGCAGCAGCAAGGTGCTATAACTTACATCCTGCATTTTCTAATTTGCACCTCTAATCTTTTTTAAGCTCAAATGTGTGCCCAATAACTGAGTAAATACTTAAGACATATTTAGAGCCACGCAATGTCTCCTTCCTACAGAACTGGCAGCCGAAAATTTGCACCTAGGCTGCGGGAGGGAACATAAGCACATATCATTACCTTCTTCCCACCCAAAAAATATGTTTTATGATAAACTCAATTGCAAAATAAAACTCTACATGAATGCGTGGAGCGCATTCTGCAGTACGGCTACAAATGTTGGGTCATTCAGAAACCTCGTGCCAGTAAAGCTGGGTACAAAACCCCTAGCCTTATGGACCAAGTCGCCTTCTGTGATTTGTCTCTGTTAAGTGTTCTGATTTCTTTAGAATTGTCTGTGCTTCCAGGATACCTGTATTCCACTTGTGTTGGTCCACTGAAAGATATCATCTATGTATGGAAAGTATACACTAGGACATGGACCTATGACATGGAAGTAGGCTGCAGTTGGTGTCCAAGTAAAGAACAGAGGGGCATATTATCAAGGGGGTTTATCTCCGCTTTTTTGGCTTTAAAAGCCAAGAAAGCGGAGATAAAATTATCTCCCTATTACCTAGCTGTCGCTAACACCAGTTAGCAACAGCTAGTAGGAGATAGCGACCATCTTGGGCCCCACTTTGCATGTCAGTGATATTTATCACTAATGACATGCAAAGTGGGCGTGCCAAGATGTTAGCGACTGGAAACAGTCGCTAACATCGCTATCTCCTATTACCAACTTTTGGAGATATTCGCGCTAAGCGCGAATATCTCCAAAAACTAACACCTGCCCTGAGCAGTTCTTAGCCATGTTATCCAATGGGAGGTGGATAACATGGCTAAGAGCATTAGCTCGGTAATGCATGAATATCGCTGACTTTTCAGCGATATTCATGCATTGCGGCCGTTTTTTATCGCATTTGCGATAAACCTTGATAATAGCAAGGTTTATCTGCGATAATTTCTGACGATGCTTAGCGTTAAAAAATTAGTTGCATCGTTAGCGATAAATATCGCTTAACGTTGGTAATATGCCCCAGAATGCCACGTTTGTAGAGATTTAAGCTGACATTAATTCAGAAAAAGTAGGGACTAACAAAATGTATTCCCATTAGACCAGACACCCACATACCCTGTCTTTGTAAAGTTGGTTGTTTTTCCGTGTCAACTGTGCATATGTGAATTAAAGTGTCACAACGGAAGTGGCTTAGTTTCATACGACCAATAACGTCTCTCCCCACAAAGAGGAACTCACTAATGCAACCTCCTTTTGCACATCGGCGGTAACATTATGGAGTTCTCTCACTGCAGAGTGGAGAGACGTCCTACACCAGATAGAATTCAGAAAGGCAGTGACCCGCCAACTCTTCCAAAACACGTGATTAATGATGGCACCAATCCAGCTGGAAAGAAACCTCCCACCAGGATAGTATGGGCCACCATACACGCAGCTATTTGTTACTCTTCTTCACAACATGCAGTTAGGCATCCACGGTGACATGGTAGGACCAGCAACTACCAATGACACACAACACAGGAACACTTTTCAAACAACCCCACTTCCATCCACAAACCCTTCCAGCCAGATACAGCAATGCCTGGCAGGCTTCGGTGCCCTTTCTCTCGCTTCCTTTTGCCACATTACACTTCCAGACGCAGCAATATGTAATACAATAAATGCACAAATTTGACTATTAGACACAAAACGCTTCTTACCTAGGCCACACTACAAACCTGCACCTTTCCAATTAGCACACAATTCGGAGCATTATGCCACATGTCCACTAAAGCATATGATGCCTTATCCTTGGTATGTAAATGCAGCTATATTTGAACTAAAAAATACAACACAATGACCTCGTGGTGGAGTTCTAGAATTAATGCATTTCGTAATTCTGCTATCCCAATATATATTTCTACATTTATGTGGAATTTATCTTATTTTTTTCTAAAAAATAAAACATAATGAAATGTAATAAAATATTTTGCTCACAATACCTTAAGGTACATTACTACATATCTGTGGGCGAAAAGAATGAGATGAAGAATAGAACCTTTAAAATGTTCAAAACAGGCTGTCTAATAATGTTGTTAGCGCATTTCTGGGCTGATCTGAACCCCTTAAAAGACAGTATGAGAGGTCCCCATTAAGACACAGAAGAAGAGTCCACAAAGGTCTGGTGACAAGAGCTAGATGCCACAGTATTCTTGGAGGACTGCCTGCATTAGAAAAGCTCTGTAGGACGCTTAACTGGTTAGACCTTCATAAAAGCTGGTTGTTCCAAACACTATTCAGCTTGGTGGGTGGAAGAGCCTGGGATTTCTTTTTTTCCCACCTATTTAGCTCAGGACAGCTGAGTATTTGTTCATTTTCAATGGCACTCACTGATCAAGATGTTATCTAAGGGGGGGGCGTGGCCACGGCACCAGAGGAAATGGCCGCTGTTCTGGAGAGATCCGTCGGAACCTAGACGCGACGGGAGCCTTTCCAGGTTTGTAAACGGTCACCCGGTCCTCAAAGCCAGACAATTCAGCAGCGGAAAGCCTGCTGCCTCAAAGGATGGCTTCAAGTTGAGCGGGGTGAGAGGAGCAGGTTGTATTCTGCATTCTTGACATCGGCTGATAACGCTTGAGACGCGACTGCCATTTTGATGCCTCTGCTAACCTCAGTCAGCGCGGCGCATCTTCTGCCTCACGCTATATTATAAAATAACGGACTTCACTTCAAAAAGTACCTCAGACTTGAAATGCTAACATCACTAACGAATGGGGTAAGAAAATGTTTTCACTTTCTACTGACTTTTTGCTTTTTGCAGCCCATAGTTGAAGAGCAACCACCATTTTGAAGTGGTTTCTACACCACTGGTCTGCGGCCTACTTTTCAGTTCAGGCTACAATTTAAATAGCATATTTTCCTCGCAAAGTTGACTGGAATGTGAATTCTGTGAATAATCGAAGGAAGAGGTGTTAGACCTGTCTGCTTCTGAGAGTCCCCTCACACTATGATTTATTTAGTTCCCCCGTGCCTCCTAAAATTTGTCGCTTTTTCTTTGTCTACCAGGATCTTTTTGTGTGTTGTCCCATGGGGCTAGATGCTCTTTGATGCCCAGTTGCTCACCAAGTTCCTGGCACCTATGTACAAGGCGCCTGACGGAACCAGTGGCATAACCAACTGGGGTTGTCAACCCTAAAATGGTGGACACCATTGTCCCCTATGAGAGTGACTCCCATTGGAGCCCCTCAGACCTCTGACCCTTTGAAGGTTTTGGCGCACTTTGTGTAACCTGCAAACCTGACAGGAATCCCCTCAGGAGTTACAAGTACACAAAATGGCTGCCTTAGGAAGCCCAGTACGGTGGCTCCTAATGACCAAAAAGATACCTTGAAAGGGCCATGTCATTGATATAGCCAGGGAAGGTTCTAGAGCCTTCTGGCTCATGCTGGCATCCTAGGGCATGGGCTATAAAAGGCCCAGTCCCTGGCGGCCATGAAAAGAATGATCAAAGAACACCAGAAGAAGAGGACTTGACCCCAGATTGACACCTGCCCTGTTAACCCCCTGAGGCAGCTGATAGCGCAGGCAGAAGAGCAGCAGAGGTTGCTGGCGTGGACCCTGGACTGGCGTTCCAGTCAGAAGCGTGAGCAGTGACCTCTAGCCTTCAGCGCCTGGTCAGCGAGTGCCCAATTGCCCCTCAGAGACTTTGGCCATAGTTAGAGCCTCCCCGCCCCCCAGTGGTGAGATCGCAACTGCAACTCTTAAAAGTGCCACCTTCAACTTAAGTGCCTCCTGGCGGGCGTTCGGACGTCTCCGAACCCACCGCCGTCGACGCGCTGTTTGTGGATAGAAGGTGAGGTGCTGCGCTGGGGCAGGGAAAGGCTGGCCTTCATTTGGGCGAGATTACTGTCTCTGCCCTGCCCGAGTGACTTGGGAGCTGGTGCGTGGGCGGGAACCCCCCCGTGAGTGAGCTCGGAGGGAGGATCGCGGAGCCCCTGGAACCCCCCTTCGCCCTTGGGAGAAGTGCCATACTGACTGGAGCGCTTACCGGCGCCGCCGAAGTGAGGTGGGCCGTCTCTACCCCTGAAGTTGCCGCGTTGTTGTGGAACTGTGATGCGGTCTCATTTTGAACTGTGCGCGCAGGTGTTTTGGCCCCTCCGGCAGCCCGTTCGACGGTCCCAAGACTCGTGAACTGGAGCCGCCTTCGGAAACCCCGCCTGCGCTGACAGAAGCGCACAGACTCCTCCGGCAGCAGTAGCATTGAACCGGCTGGCCGCGGAGTGTAATTGCCGTAGTCATTTTATGCCTTTATCTTCCAGATATACGCGCAATGAGTTGTGAGTGCAACTAAGGGATTATCACGCGTATCTTGTGCCAGAGAGCCCGAACCCGTGAACACTTCAAAAACTGTAAGAGCACGCATTCCGCATTGAATGACAAACGTAATGTGTTTACCCTGAAAGTGATTAATTGGTGGCAGCGATACCAGAATGACCCTGTGATATTTATGTGAAACGATCAGTATCTAACCTGCTAGGAAACTGTCCAGTCATTGCTGATATTTATTCCAGTCATTGCTGATATTTATTCCAGTCATTGCTGATAATTATTCCAGTCATTGCTGATATTTATTCCAGTCATTGCTGATATTTATTCCAGTCATTGCTGATATTTATTCCAGTCATTGCTGATATTTATTCGCGTCATTGCTGATATTTATTCCAGTCATTGCTGATATTTATTCTAATGTATTGAATCCTGATATTTATCCAGTATATTTATTTATTAGAGTCCAACTATTTATTCCTGAGAAACCAGTACACAGCTAATCAAACCCATGTAAGAAATGTGAATGTGATTACCTAAGTGAACTTCCTTCAAACCCAGAGAACTTTTACATAAACGAAACGTATTTTTCTATAACAGTGGTGTGGTGTCCTTCTTTTTGTGTGGTGTGCAGGGAGTTATTTGGTCATAGCCGGCTTAACACAACAGCCTTCTACCGCCTTGTCACTCAAGCCAAGCTACCCCCCTTTGTGCTGGGCTTGCCTATCGCAGGTCCAACATAAAATTGGTGCTCAGCAGGTGGGATTGCGAGCCGTGCTTGTTTTGAACCACATAATAATTCAGTGTGCACCACAGGTACACACCCGGAGTTTTCTCCTAGCGGCCCTCAAATTCAACGTTTTGCTTTTTCCAAATTCTTTCCTGGAGGTGGGTGGAAGTGACCCTCAAAGTTCTTATCCTGGTCACCTACTTCGGGGTGGTGGTCCACACTTTTTACTGACAAGATGGAATTCGAAATGTCAGAGCTGGAGACCTATACTGTGGCCCAGCTCAAGGATTTCTGTCAGGAGAGGGGAGTGTTTGTCAGGCGAGGGGCCAAAAGAGAGGAGCTCCGTACTAGTCTGCGAGCATGGGTGGAAGCACACACGGAGGGAACGGTGGAAGAGGAGGAATCGGACAGAGGTACTGTCATTGATAGGACTGCGGAATGTCCCCCAGGGGTGGGTGAGATGTCAATCAGCCCCAAGGCAACCTCGCGGGAGGGCAGCAGTGTGTCATCGAGAGGGTTGTCAGAAACCGAGTTAGCTGACAGGAGAGAGGAAAGACTGTTAAGGTGGGAAATAGCAAAAATGGAGTTGGAAGGACGGAGGGAGGGGAGGAGGTTGGAACATGAGTCCAAGCTGGAGATGGAAAGGAAAAGGATGGAACACGAGTTCAAGCTACGAGAACTCGAGTTCCAGGCCTCTAACATCACTCCGAAGGGTGTCGAGTCAAAGGAATTGGCCAGGGAGCCCAGGCCCCATTTACCCAAGGACGTAGTCGCCAGTTATACCGCTGGAGACGACATAGCCAAGTGGCTGGCAGCCTATGAGGTTTCCTTAAGAGCCCATGGGATCCATGAGAAGCATTGGGGTGGTGGATTATACCGGTACATGCCTCCGACAGGTAGGGATGCCCTATTGGCCCTAGACCGGGAGGAACAGGTTAATTACCCCGCCATGAAGGTGGCGCTCATCAGGAAGTTTGGGTTGACCCCCGAGAAATACCGGCAAAGGTTTAGGGGCAACCACAAGCTGAGCTCACAAAATTGGGTTGACTTCCTGGATTTTGCCAAGAAAGCCCTGGAAGGGTGGGTCCAAGGTAGTGAGGTGGAGGACTATCAAGGGTTGTATGACTTAATCCTCAAGGAGCATCTACTCGAGAAATGTCTTCCCGAGCTGAGGCAACACCTGGTAGACAGCAAACTTACTTGCCCCCGTAAGCTTGCTGAGGAGGCGGACATTTGGGCGAGTACCCGAGTGTCCACGAAGGGGACTGGAGGAGATTCTCAGAAGTCCGGACAGGGCGCTCCCCAGAGGAAAGAGGGGGGAGATAATAAGAAAGAGTTCTCCAAAGGTCCCCAAAATAACTTTAAGGGGAAAAACACCTTTTCCAACTCTAAGGCTAACCCGCGGAAGAACCCTAACCCTGGCCAGAGTCAGCAGCCAAGGGTTGTCCATTGCTTTGAGTGCGGTGGTATTGGACATTACAAAGGAGACCCGAAATGCCCAAAGAGACCACCCCCTCCCACTGGAGGAAAGGCCCCGGGAGTCGCTAGTGTAGCGCTCGGGGAGGAGATGTCCTTAAGTAAGGGAAGGGAGTGGGCGGGAGTCACCTTAGTGTCCCTGGGTGATCGGGAGATGGTTCCAAAGATCCAGGTGCCCGCGAATACTACCAAGTACGGGCAGTGGATCACCATCAATGGCCATAGAGGGGAAGCTCTGAGAGATACAGGAGCCAGTATGACTATGGTAAGGAGTCATCTGGTGTCCTCGGAGCAGGTGATGCCAGGCGTACTTCATCCAGCCGCAATGGCTGACGGCAGAATGGGTCACTATCCTGTGGCCGAGGTTCCCTTTGAGTGGGGAGGGGTTGCAGGTCCACTTCGAGTCGCCGTAAGCCCCGCCGTGCCAGTCGATTGTTTGCTGGGCAATGATATGGAGCACAATGCTTGGAAGGAGGTGGAATACCGGACTCATTCTGAGATGCTGGGTACACCTGATTGGGCCTGTGTGAGTACCAGGTCGGCGACTGCTCGAGAGGAGAAGTCGCAGGGGTCGGAGACTGGAACAATGGCCCGCCCCGTAGCTGCTGATGAGGGAGCACGTCGAGGACAGGAGGAGCCTGCCTCGACGTCCGTGCCCCGTGAGGCGGATAGGCCACCTGCGGAGGTGGACCTGGAGTCCACGGAGGAGGACATGGTTCCGTTGGAGAACTTACCTATCCCCGCTGATTGGCGAGTGGAGGGAGGTCCGTCCAGGGAGGAACTGAGCAAGGGACAAAGGGAATGTCCCTCCCTCGAGGGTCTGAGGCAACAGGCTGAAGCCCAAGCAGCGGGTAACGAGTCTGGGAACTATCATGTTTACTGGGAGGATGGCCTTCTCTACAGTGAACCCAGGGCGCCAGTGCATGGATTGTCACGGGCACTGGTAGTCCCACAGTGTTACCGAGCCTTCCTGTTAGAGTTGGCTCATGAGATTCCCTTGGCAGGACACTTGGGTCAGGACAAGACCTTTGCCAGGCTTGTCCCCACTTTTATTGGCCTCGAATGAGGGTGGCGTCCGACGCATACTGTCGGTCGTGTGTGTCATGCCAAGCCAGTGGGAAAACAGGGATGAAGCTGAAAGCTCCCCTGGAACCACTTCCCGTCGTTGGCACCCCCTTTGAAAGGGTGGGCATCGACATTGCTGGGCCCCTAGATCCAGCGATTTCGATACATAGTTGGCATGTGCCTGCAAACTACTCTTAAGTTGTTTGAAATATCTTTTTCTCTTCGTCTCTCCTAAACAGGCTTCTTTTACAAATCAGGCATGTCTTGTTCATTACAACTGTCCTGATGATGATCCCATGTATCTTGTTGAGCAATAGGGATCGAAACGTCGACACCCATGAGTGGGTTCATATTTACAATATTGACCAATAAGATTGTTTATATTCCACTCCAGGCGATACTGTGATTGATTTTTTACCTATTAACAGTACCCTGTCTTTGCTCTCGCTCTATGCCTGATAGACACCTCTTTCACCCTTATGCTATTTTTCTGTTTCCTTCTTTTCATGTACGACACAGGCTTGTGTCTTGTGATTACATTTGTATTATTGGATTGAACATTGCTTCTTTATAAAATAAACTCCTCTCCCGGCTGGGTTTGGAAATTTTATAACACGTATAGTTTTCCATTGTGTCTCTATACAGCATCTTTTTGTTGATTCTGAAATAAGCTAAGGACCGTTTTGTTCACTATAACGTTGTTATACCCATGGTACTTAGCTATCTGTTGGGTCTCCCTTGTTTCTTAAAAAACTATAGCGCAATCACCAGGATTGCAGGGTTTTTCTAAACTCGATTTGCCTCGGCACCGAGGTCGACCTTCCTAGTGTCCTTGTACACACACTTGTATGCTCCTGAAATTACCTTTCTCTCTTTGTCTTAGCCTTAGGAGATGTCAGACCATGCCCCTCTGTACTCAATAGACCACATCAAGCACCTATGCACGTTACCGTCACTCTTATCAGAAACCCCAGATGCTCCGACATCTGCAACGTCCAGTCTTCCAGAACAGTTAGAGAAACTGCAAAAAAAGCAAGTTAGATTAAAACTGATGATATTAATGCTAACTGATTACCTCAAATCCGGAGTAATCCCACTTGGTCTACAAGTACGCAATATCCCTGGGATCTTTACGGATAACCCTAAATACATTACCAACTTCAGCCACATTGGGACCACATGCTCAAGACAGTGGTTGGCGCTTGGCATCGACATTGCGACAGAAACGCTAAAAACCCTTGAGATTGAAATTGCTGATTTGCTTAAAGAAATTAATGACTCTGACCCCACAGCTGAATGCAAAAAATTGCTGGAACAAGTAGAAAAAACAATAGCTGATTACTGTCGTATTGAACAGAACAAAAAAGCTAATAAAGTTAAAAAGGATATCAGAAATTATAGCACTGAGACAAATTATCCATACTTGAATAAAGAGTTTTACACCAACAGGCCATACTTCAATCCTCAGAATAGGCCCTGGGGCCGTTTCAATAAAAGACAGAACATAGTTGGTTTCTCAGACACCTCAGAAGACTCATCTGATAATTCAGATCCAGGTGAGGGAGGGAGCAACCGAGGTAGAGGACGTGGTGGTGCACAAGGCAATTTTTTAGCCAGAGGCCAACCAGGAACCCCTCAGAGGGGGAGGGCCAAGAAACCCAGAACATGGTTCAACGCCCCAGGGGAGCGGAGGACACGCAACAATTTTTATCAGTGGTGATACCCACAACAGAGAATGTGACTGAAACATTGCCTATTTTTAATTTGTCTAGCCATATTTTACAGCACTCGGAATTGGAACTTCTGAAAAAAGGACTCTCCTTTGTCCCCACTGTTCGCCCTAACTTCATGGAGTTGCAAACAGAGTTACTACGTTTTTTTAGATTGGTACGGCTGAAAGCATTCTTTCAATTGCACCCCACTCCTGAATCAAACCGTAACACCCCATTTGCCCCCCCCTCCACTTTCCTTCCCACGGCGAGTATGATTCCGCCTGAGATCATCACGTTTGAGAAACTCATTCTCAAAGAGCTTGAGTTTTTGGGAAGAAAGAGGATATACATCCCCTATAATATTTCAAAGACCGAGAAGGAGGCAATAGACTCACTCAAAGGCAATACCAACTTAATCATTAAGAGCGCTGATAAGGGTGGTGGCATTGTCCTGCAAAATATTGATGCCTATAAAAACGAGATCAACCGACAATTGAGTAATAGGGAACATTACTTGAGACTTGGCCGGAACCCAACGGTTGAAATTCAAGGCCTGATAAAACAGATCACAGTGGCTGCCAGGGACGAGGGTTTTCTTAGCAAGAAGGAATTTAATTTTCTTAATGTTAAGTGTCCTCGGCTCCCAGTCATCTACACACTCCCCAAGGTTCATAAAAACAGTGTGAACCCACCAGGCCGACCGATAGTATCGGCCTGCGGCTCTATTTTGGAACCGTTAGGGTCCTATGTGGACTTCTTTATTAAGGACTTTGTGCCGGAAACGTGCTGTTATGTCCGTGACAGCATGGAAATGATCAATCTTGTGGAACACCATCCCTATGACCCCAACAACCAAACACTTTGCACGCTAGACGTAGAGTCGCTCTACACTAATATCCCTCAGGGAGCGGCTCTACATGTCATAGAAAGGATACTTGACTCCAGACCTAGACCACATAGGGTACCGACATTGTTTGTCTTGCAATTGCTAGAACTCTGTCTAACCAAAAACTTCTTTATTTTCGATGGGACATTCTACCAACAGATAAAGGGATGCTCAATGGGAGCGATTTTTGCTCCTCATTTGGCCATTCTTTACATGGATGCGCTTGAGACAAGCACAATCCTAGCCGACACAAATCCATTTAGAACCAGCATTGGTATTTGGCGCCGGTACATAGACGATATTTTTCTGATTTGGAATTCAGAGAGAGAAGGTCTTAATTCATTCTTGCACTGGTTGAACAACAATTGTGACAATTTGCAGTTTACTCTCTCAAGTCATAAAACAGAGATACCATTCTTGGATCTCCTGATTTATCATGAATCAGGGGAGCTACTCACTCGACTCTATAGGAAACCGACCGAGCGAAATACATTACTCAGGTACAATAGTAATCACCCTAAAGCCCTGAAAGACTCACTTCCCTATTCACAGTTCCTTCGGATTAGAAGGAATTGCTCTGCTAAAGTTGATTACTTTAAAGAGGCAGCGATCCTGTGTTCAAAACTCAAATCAAGAGGGTATCCAAACAGGATAGTGCGGAATGCCTCGAAACGTGCATGGTACTGTCCCAGAGAGGTTCTCCTCCAACCAAAAACCAGGCCCAGTGCAGGCAGGATTGCCTGTGTCACAACTTTTTCCCCAATCTCTGATAAAATTCGTAAAACAATTCTACGTCACTGGCCAACCTTAAATGCAGGGCAGCTGGCCTTTGATAAACCCCTGTTTGCTTTCAAGAAAAGCAGAAATATAAAAGACCATTTGGTACGAGCAGCCTTACCTTCGCAACCCCCGACAGGTACAATTGAGTCTAGTTGGGGCCTGCCCCCAATTAGAGGCCATGTGAAATGTGGGCATTGTATTGTTTGTGATTTGACACTTGAGGGGTGCACGTTTAGTCACAATAACATCACAGTTGAATTAAGAGACTTCACAAACTGTAATAGTCACAATTTGATTTATGCGATTCTATGTCCATGCCCGCAAATGTATGTGGGCCAAACTACTCAAAAAATAAGGACCAGAATAAGTCAGCATCGAAGCCGCATTAGGTGTGGTACTCCGAATGCACCCCTTGTTGAACACTATGCCAGCATGAATCATACAGCGGATGACCTCCAATGGACAGTCCTGAAATCCGTCAAACTACCACAGAGGGGTGGTAACCTACAGCAGTTGCTAAATCGTGAGGAATTGAAATCCATCATTCAATTCAATACTATTCGGACCGGGCTCAATCGAAGTGAGGACTGGACTACGTTGCTCTGATTGAACAGTGAACAATGAATCTATGAGATAAGACAGGAATGGACTAACCCTCTGGTTTAATGCTGCGCAATGAATACTCCATGTCTACATGGCAAACTGTAAATATGACCTCCTGGAAGTGAATTACCGACTGGTTAATTAATGTGGTTTTATTAATTATTATGCACTGTTTCTAAAGTCACCTTGGCACTATCACTTTGTTTGCACCTGCACTCCTTCCCCAGTATCTATCCATTACAAAATGGCCCCCACAGTAGACATCCCGCCCTTAAGGCATGGCACCCGTAGTGAAGGTCATGTGACCTGCGCGGCTGGTTACTATTTCGGCGCGCTCTCGCAGTCCACTGACTTGCAGTCGGCATCGACCGAGAAGCCACGGGAAGACGAGTCCTCATCGGGACTGAGTAAGTAATTGCGGAGCGTCCAAATTGTTTGGCTATGACCCGCCCGTTGGCCGGCACTGATGCATTCCCTACTCTTTGCCTTACAGCGTCCAAATCCTCATTGTTGGGATCCCACGTGTACGGTCCTTGCTACCTACACGGTTATTTATTTTTTTAAAAGAACTCCGTATTGCTTGCCATTTGAGCACCTCAAGGTAAGCTAGACCGCCGCCGCACTTAGTTAAAGAGCCTCCCCCGTAGCCTGTCATTAAATGCGCCTCTCTGTTTTCAGCGCCACCCTCGCGGTTGGAAACGATCAACACTGTTTAACTATCCTGCATTACCAATTGCGTCCGGACCCCCGTAGAGACCTCCATGTCAGTTCACTGCGTGGTACGTTGGCCGGTTTTAGCTTCATTAATTAAGAAATCATGGTTCGTGTTACTTTGAAAACTTGGGTATTCCAACCTGACTCCGTCCCTAGCATTTTGTCCCGGGACTAAATCATTAAAGGGTAGCAGACCGTCTACCGCACTTGGGTTATAGGCCACCCTCGCCCTCATTCACTATACTTTGTTTACCATTGACACTTCCCATTAACAATCCTCATACCCAGTAGACCATTAATTGAATGGTTCACAATCACGTCACGTCACTCTAATTCTCGCAGCCCTTCACGCACGCCACTGCGATTCCGAGGAATTTGAAAATGCTGTTACTTGATGCTTGATTAAGTCACACACACCATGCACTTGGTCACACACTGCGATTTCGATACATAGTTGGCATGTGCCTGCAAACTACTCTTAAGTTGTTTGAAATATCTTTTTCTCTTCGTCTCTCCTAAACAGGCTTCTTTTACAAATCAGGCATGTCTTGTTCATTACAACTGTCCTGATGATGATCCCATGTATCTTGTTGAGCAATAGGGATCGAAACGTCGACACCCATGAGTGGGTTCATATTTACAATATTGACCAATAAGATTGTTTATATTCCACTCCAGGCGATACTGTGATTGATTTTTTACCTATTAACAGTACCCTGTCTTTGCTCTCGCTCTATGCCTGATAGACACCTCTTTCACCCTTATGCTATTTTTCTGTTTCCTTCTTTTCATGTACGACACAGGCTTGTGTCTTGTGATTACATTTGTACTATTGGATTGAACATTGCTTCTTTATAAAATAAACTCCTCTCCCGGCTGGGTTTGGAAATTTTATAACACGTATAGTTTTCCATTGTGTCTCTATACAGCATCTTTTTGTTGATTCTGAAATAAGCTAAGGACCGTTTTGTTCACTATAACGTTGTTATACCCATGGTACTTAGCTATCTGTTGGGTCTCCCTTGTTTCTTAAAAAACCTAGATCCACCGACAACATCCGGTCACAGGTTTATCCTGGTACTGGTGGATCATGCCACAAGATATCCAGAGGCAATTCCTCTGAGAACCATCACTGCACCACCTGGCACCACGCCAGAATTGCGATTCTGCGTGGACTATCGAGGACTCAATTCGGTCACGAAGACCGATGCTCATCCGATCCCTCGGGCGGATGAACTAATTGACCGGTTGGGAGCTGCCCAATATCTGAGTACCATTGACCTCACAGCAGGGTACTGGCAGATTCCCATGACTGATGGAGCAAAGGAAAGGTCAGCCTTCTCCACACCTGATGGACACTACCAGTTCTGTGTGATGCCCTTTGGGCTCAAGAACGCTCCTGCAACATTCCAGCGACTGGTGAACACGATCCTCACTGGGAAGGAATCCTTCTCTGCTGCTTACCTGGACGACATTGCCGTCTTCAGTAGCAGGTGGGAGGATCACTTGCAGCACCTGCAAGACGTTCTCCAGGCCCTGGAACAAGCTGGTCTGACGATCAAGGCCAGCAAGTGTCAGATTGGGCAGGGGTCGGTGGTGTACTTAGGTCACTTGGTGGGCCGGGGAACGGTGCAACCCCTTCAGGCAAAGATTGAGGCAATCGTGGCCTGGGAACCCCCCAAGACCCAGACTGAGGTCCGAGCCTTCCTGGGCCTCACAGGTTACTACAGACGGTTCGTGAAGGGGTATGGCACTATCGTGGCTCCCCTTACCGAACTCACGGCCAAGAAGCAACCCAGGAGAGCCATCTGGACCGAGGCTTGCCAACGAGCCTTCGACTCCCTGAAACAAGCATTGTGCAACGCTCCAATTTTGAAGGCTCCAGATTTCTCAAAGGAATTCATTGTCCAGACAGACGCATCCGACATTGGCATTGGGGCGGTGCTATCGCAACTCAATGAAGAGGGTCTGGATCAACCCGTGGTCTTCCTGTCACGGAGACTACTTCCCCGGGAACAGAGATGGAGTACCATTGAGCGGGAAGCCTTTGCGGTGGTCTGGGCACTGAAGAAGCTGCGACCATACCTGTTTGGTTCGCACTTCCTGGTTCAGACAGACCACCGACCCCTTCGTTGGCTCATGCAGATGAAGGGGGAAAACCCAAAACTGTTGAGGTGGTCTATCTCCCTACAGGGAATGGACTTTCGGGTGGAACATCGGCCCGGAGCTGACCACGCCAATGCAGACGGTCTCTCCAGGTATTTCCGCCTTAGTGTTGAGAACTCCCAAGGGGTTGGGTAGCTCTCCCCACTTTCAGCTGGGGGGGACGCGTGTTAAACCTGTCTGCTTCTGAGAGTCCCCTCACACTATGATTTATTTAGTTCCCCCCGTGCCTCCTAAAATTTGTCGCTTTTTCTTTGTCTACCAGGACCTTTTTGTGTGTTGTCCCATGGGGCTAGATGCTCTTTGATGCCCAGTTGCTCACCAAGTTCCTGGCACCTATGTACAAGGCGCCTGACAGAACCAGTGGCATAACCAACTGGGGTTGTCAACCCTAAAATGGTGGACACCATTGTCCCCTATGAGAGTGACTCCCATTGGAGCCCCTCTGACCTATGACCCTTTGAAGGTTTTGGCGCACTTTGTGTAACCTGCAAACCTGACAGGAATCCCCTCAGGAGTTACAAGTACACAAAATGGCTGCCTTAGGAAGCCCAGTACGGTGGCTCCTAATGACCAAAAAGATACCTTGAAAGGGCCATGTCATTGATATAGCCAGGGAAGGTTCTAGAACCTTCTGGCTCGTGCTGGCATCCTAGGGCACGGGCTATAAAAGGCCCAGTCCCTGGCGGCCATGAAAAGAATGATCAAAGAACACCAGAAGAAGAGGACTTGACCCCAGATTGACACCTGCCCTGTTAACCCCCTGAGGCAGCTGATAGCGCAGGCAGAAGAGCAGCAGAGGTTGCTGGCGTGGACCCTGATTGGCGTTCCAGTCAGAAGTGTGAGCAGTGACCTCTAGCCTTCAGCGCCTGGTCAGCGAGAGCCCAATTGCCCCTCAGAGACTTTGGCCATAGTTAGAGCCTCCCCGCCCCCCAGTGGTGAGATCGCAACTGCAACTCTTAAAAGTGCCACCTTCAACTTAAGTGCCTCCTGGCGGGCGTTCGGACGTCTCCGAACCCACCGCCGTCGACGCGCTGTTTGTGGATAGACGGTGAGGTGCTGCGCTGGGGCGGGGAAAGGCTGGCCTTCATTTGGGCGAGATTACTGTCTCTGCCCTGCCCGAGTGACTTGGGAGCTGGTGCGTGGGCGGGAACCCCCCCCCGTGAGTGAGCTCGGAGGGAGGATCGCGGAGCCCCTGGAACCCCGCTTCGCCCTTGGGAGAAGTGCCATACTGACTGGAGCGCTTACCGGCGCCGCCGAAGTGAGGTGGGCCGTCTCTACCCCTGAAGTTGCCGCGTTGTTGTGGAACTGTGATGCGGTCTCATTTTGAACTGTGCACGCAGGTGTTTTGGCCCCTCCGGCAGCCCGTTCGACGGTCCCAAGACTCTTGAACTGGAGCCGCCTTCGGAAACCCCGCCTGCGCTGACAGAAGCGCACAGACTCCTCCGGCAGCAGTAGCATTGAACCGGCTGGCCGCGGAGTGTAATTGCCGTAGTCATTTTATGCCTTTATCTTCCAGATATACGCGCAATGAGTTGTGAGTGCAACTAAGGGATTATCATGCGTATCTTGTGCCAGAGAGCCCGAACCCGTGAACACTTCAAAAACTGTAAGAGCACGCATTCCGCATTGAATGACAAACGTAATGTGTTTACCCTGAAAGTGATTAATTGGTGGCAGCGATACCAGAATGACCCTGTGATATTTATGTGAAACGATCAGTATCTAACCTGCTAGGAAACTGTCCAGTCATTGCTGATATTTATTCCAGTCATTGCTGATATTTATTCCAGTCATTGCTGATAATTATTCCAGTCATTGCTGATATTTATTCCAGTCATTGCTGATATTTATTCCAGTCATTGCTGATATTTATTCCAGTCATTGCTGATATTTATTCCAGTCATTGCTGATATTTATTCCAGTCATTGCTGATATTTATTCTAATGTATTGAATCCTGATATTTATCCAGTATATTTATTTATTAGAGTCCAACTATTTATTCCTGAGAAACCAGTACACAGCTAATCAAACCCATGTAAGAAATGTGAATGTGATTACCTAAGTGAACTTCCTTCAAACCCAGAGAACTTTTACATAAACGAAACGTATTTTTCTATAACAGTGGTGTGGTGTCCTTCTTTTTGTGTGGTGTGCAGGGAGTTATTATTTGGTCATAGCCGGCTTAACACAACAGCCTTCTACCGCCTTGTCAGTCAAGCCAAGCTACCCCCCTTTGTGCTGGGCTTGCCTATCGCAGGGCCAACAAGAGGATTTTTCTAAATCTTAGGAACAACCGCATTTTTTGCTCTACATTGCTTTATTTTGTTCCTTCTACCGCTCCTCAGAAGTATTGTTCATTCCAAGCTTCATAATATAGTTTAAGTCAGTGTTTTTTTTCTTCAGAAAGATCAAACTTTGCCTTTATGCTGTAAGATTGGACTCCTTTTCGTAGAATGTTGTTTTTTGAATGGCATTTATAGGAATTTTAAGACAGCATTCTCTATATACGTTTTAAAAACTACCATCTTAGCTTTTGAACTTGTTTCATATTTTTCTACTCTTTCAATTTCTCAATGGCAATGCTCTAATCGAAATACTTCTCAGCAAATTAATACAGCCAACGTGTCTTTGGAGGACATTAACCCATTCCGTGTTTTGCAAGATAATATGGAAGACACAGCTAATGACACTTCTACTGCAAAGTGCGCCTCTCCCCTTACTGCTCGTCCAAGTTCAAAAATTTCTACTAAATGACCCTCTTCTTCTGCTTCTACACCAGGGAAAAGAGTAAAAATGTATCCTCCATCTCCAACCAATACATCCTCTTCTATCTCTATGGAGCTCCTACTGGTGGAAATTCATTCACTCAAACCCTACATGGTGGAAACAAATTCCTGTCTTCAAAACCTCGAAGACAACTGGTCACAGACTGAACAAAAAGTAGAAAATCTTGAGAGAAAAGTTGCTTCAGCTCAAGTAGTCATTGACCAAGGTTCCTGCATGCACACAGAAATCCAAAATATTAAGCAAAAAGTTAAAAATGTAGAAAATTGAAATAGGCGTAACAACCTACGCATTTACAGGCTTGCAGAAGGCCTTGAAGGATCAAATTCCATCTCCTTTTTTCAATCTTTATTGCCTACGCTTCTTGGTCTCCTAAACTCTCCAGCTTTAACCATTCAACGAGCGCACCATTTAGGTCCAATTTCTCATTCATCTACTTCCTTTTCTTCTGCAGCAAAACCAAAAGGTGTCATCTTGTACTTTTTGGAGTATACAGATCTACTTAAAGTTCTTCAGGCTGCCAAGCAGAAAGGGAAGATTACTTGGAATGGTTCTAATCTTTTTTTGCACAAGATTACGCCAAAATCACTGCACCTCGTCGGAAGAAGTTTCTTGAGATGAGGTCTGCTCTTCATTTCTTGAATGCTCGCTATGGCTTATTCCACCCATGCCTCTTTAAAGTGACTTATAACAACAGGACGATGAATTATGAAGATCCGGCGATACTTCAACAATTTCTAGACTCTTGCAGAAATTAATCTATGGACATCCCCCGAGCATAATTATCGAACATAATTGTTCTGCATTTTGAAGTGATGTTCTGTCAGGATGTTTGTTATTTATTCTTCCCCGCTGTAGTTTGTATTTTGTACTTTGTGTTTTGTATTTTGTATTTTGTTCCATTGTAACTTTTGTTGTTAATATTATCTATTTTTGGATTCTTCTAGATTCAGTTTTGCAATCCCTTGATTTATGTGTTCTTCATGTTCTACCTGGAGGTCATTATCCCTTTGCAGCGTTCTCATGGAGTTTTCAGTCCGGTGTGCTACCTTCCTCATGTGGTTCCACCATCCCCACTCTTATTGTTGTTTTGTGGTATGTCTTTTTGACATCTTTTTCCATTGTCAACTGTTAGATTTGTATTGTATTTTTGTTCTTTGTTTCTTTTTTTCTCAGTTATTTCCTCTCCTGTTTCTCCCCTTTCAATTTTTACACTTTACAGTACTCCTCTTATACTTATCTCTTTCCTCTCCTCATCCCTGAGTTTCTTTTGCTGTCTTTTCTTTTCTAATTTCTTCCCCCTGGGTAATAGGACTCTGAATTCTTATATTGTATGCATAATAACTATTCATGTTCTATTTGATGGTGTATTTTTAGAGTAGTAACTTGGAATGTTAAAGTAGTAAATAACCCCATTAAGAGACAACGAGTACTGTCACATTTAGCTAGACTAAACACAGATATTGCATTCATTCAAGAAACTCATCTATCTGACAATGAAGCTGCTAAATTGAAATGAAGTTGGGTGAGCAATGTATTTTCTTCCCCTGCTTTAGGTAAAAAAAATGGTGTTTCTATCCTATGTCAATACGAAATACCAAGTTACAGTTGCCCATCAAGAAATTGATTTGGAGAGCTGTTGGGTAATTGTCAAAATTCTTATGATTCAAATACCCCTTCTTCTCTTTAATGTGTATGCCCCAGTTAATGTGGATAATACATTTTGGACGCAGGTATCAGATAAACTTTTTTTGTTCGATGATGAGTATATTAATTTTGGTGGGGATTGTAATTAGGTTTTGACCATATTTTAGATAGAAAATCTTCAGTTAAGTTCTCTAACACAAAGATGCACTCATAATTTACTTCCTCCATACGCCGTAAATCCTTAGTTGATATATGGAGGCTCTGCAACCCTGCACTTCAAGAGTACAGTTTTTATTCTCCCCCCATTACTAACAATCCCGTATAGACTATCTCTTTTTCAGTAAACCCCTATCTCAACAAGTCTCCTATTCTGAACTTGGTTCTATTTTAATTTCTGACCACGTTCCAGTTTGAGTTGATTTTGAGTTACTACCTTTTATCCCCCAGGCAGGCAGATGGCGTTTTAACAATGTGTTGTTATCAGATCCGAATTTCACAAGCCAATTCACCTCTTTTGCTTCTGGATTCTTTTCTTTTAACTCTACCCCGGACTATTCCCATGTAATGATTTAGGATTCTTTTAAAGCTGCCACCAGAGGCTTTATTATCAAATTTGTTTCACAAAAAAAAGCTTTTCAAGAGAAAAGTTCCCAGTTACTCGCTAAAATCAAACACTTTGAATATACTTACTATCATTCGAACTCTGAACCGTATTAAAGAATCTTATTGAAGCAAAATTCACATTTAACAATTCATCTACTGAAGCCGCTTCCGCTTATCTTTTAAAAAGTAGTGCTCGATACTATGGAGGCCAAAATAAGATGGGGAAATTGTTAGCGAACTACTTAAAAATCAGACGTGAACGGACCAAAATTGAATCTATACGAAACAACACTAGTTTATCTTTCTTTAAAGATGATGATATATTAAATGAATTTGTTTCTTTTTATAAAAATGTATATACCCTTGAACAACAACCAACCTCGACAGATGTCTCTACTTATTTTCAGTCTATTGAGCCTCATTCGCCCTATGACACAGACTTTTTTTCCTTAGAAACAGATATCACTACTTCTGAAATTTCGCTTACTATATCACTATTAAAAAGAGGGAAGGCCCCTGGTCCAAATGGATTTACCATTACATTTTATGCTCACTTTGCAAATCTTTTAATACCTCATCTCTTATCACTTTACAATGCTTTTATCTCTAGCGGTTCTTCGTCTGGGACCTTTCAGGAGGCCATGATTTGTTTAATACCTAAAGAAAATAAAGATCTATCTCTATGTAAAAACTATAGGCCAATTTCTCTAGTCAATCTAGATTATAAGATTTTTGCTAAAATTCTAGCTCTTCGCATTGACCCTATTTTACCTACTCATATTGGCTCTGAACAATCTGGCTTTGTAAAGGGTTGTTTATCTTCTGACAATTCCAGAGTCTTTTTTAATATCCTTAGCAAAGCGTCTTCCCTTGACTACCCCATTGCTGCTATAGCATTAGACGCGGAAAAGGCATTAACCAATTGGTTGGGAATTTATGTTTCAGGGATTAAAATGGATAGGATTTTCCCCTAAACTAATATCTCTTATTTCTATACTATATTCTGGTCCCAAAGCTTCTATTTTTGTAAATGGCAAAACATCAGATTATTTTCCACTTTTAGGGGAGTGCGTCAAGGATGCCCCCTCTCTCCTCTTTTATTTATAATAGCCTTAGAACCCTTTTTAACTAAGATTACATTGGATGAAACAATTACTGGCTTCCAACTCGATTCCTCTCATGTCAAAATGTCCATGTATGCGGATGATATTCTTTTGTTCTGTTCCAACCCGACTACCTCCATTCCTTCCTTTTTATCTCAGGATGATATTTGCTCTTGAATATCGGGGTATCGGCTCAATTCGGATAAATGTGAGGTCTAGATGGTATGGGTCCCCTGCAATTTGTCACCTTTGTAATATGTCCACCCAGGATATTGTACATGTCCTCTTCATATGCCCAGCCTTGCGGATATCACATAGAAAGTGGTTTAGACATATATGTTTAAAATTGGGTCTTTTGACGGCGAGCTCCTTTCTGAATGCTTTGTACAATCCGCCCAATGAAATGTTCTGTTTTAATATATTTAACTTTTTCAAATGTTTTTTAGATATTTATTAGAGGGCTTGGGAATCAAATGCTTGTCAGTATTTGTATTATGCAAAGTTTGTGTATGTACAAATATATGTTGTATTTCTTTTATGTAGATCTCTTATGAGTTCCAAAACATAAATAAAGAATTGAATTGAATAGTGAGGTCTTGCCTCTAAACGTTCTCTGTCTCAAACAAGACTTCATACAAACAGGCTTTTCCTGGCAAACCTCTAAGATGAAATATTTAGGCTTAGGGTTTTCCTCCAACATCCCAGAAACTTTAAAGATACATTTTGATAGCATTATAAAAACCTTATCAGATTTTATTGAACAATGGCACCCACTTTTTCTTTCTTGGTAGGGACGTTTAGATTCCATCAAGATGATGCTCTCCCCTTTGATTCTTTATCTTCTCTCTATGATTTCTGTTCACATTCCTGCTTCTTATTTTAAGAAAAGTGACTCTCTTTTAACCAAGTTCCTTTGGAAAAACAAACCTTCTCGAATTGCTCTATCTGCCCTAAAAGCAGACAAATCATCTGGAGGTCTTAAAAATCCTGACTTTAAATCATATCATTATGCCTTTTCTCTAAAACAATCCTCTCGTTGGCTCTCTGAGGATCACCATATTCATCGTCCTATCTGGTTGAATATCGAAAAATATTTTTTATCCCCTTTTGAATTCAAAGAATCACTTGCCTTTACTAATAATAACTCTCTCTTTCGCTCTCTTTCACACTTGGTTTGGTATCGAATTAATAAAATCTTTCAAACACAAATCCCTTTTTCACTAACTAACATTTTCTTAGGTTCTTTATCACTCTCCTGGCCTACTTCTTCTCACAGCCCTACACTACTTGATTTAATATTAGCAATAGCCTTCCATTTGATAACTTCCAACTGGAAACAGGCAGACAAAGTCACTTTCAAAGCATGGTGGAATGCTGTTTGTTTTCATCATAGACTGGACACTAATTATGTCACTCCCATATCTCTGTCCATCAAAAGAGATCTTTAATGGCTTCCACTATCCTGCTTTTTAACCTGCGTTGCATCTACAAACATGACACCAGTTAATTCTTCCGATAAAGTCCGGAAACCTCCTTGATGTACTTGTTGTCTGTTTACTTCACTCTCATGATTACTCCTTTCATTGTATGGTTTTAGTTACAGTTAGACCAAACAATTTGAAACCTATTTTTCTATGCCTATAAAGTTTTAAACTCAGGTGGTATTTTAATTTTGATGATGTAATATTTTATTATCTTTACTTCCCTTGTTTCTTTTTCCCTCCCTGTTCCCCCCTCCCTGTTTACCTCTTCTTTCTTCCTTTTTATAAATTGTTATTGCTCATGATTATAAGCTTATTATGTTATATCTCTTTCTATATGACATTTTTCCCATGTTTCTTATTCACTTCTTCTCTTAATAAAGTTAAACTTAAAAAATATATATGTTATCTAAGGGGATGCCAGGGATACAGGGTGCTTTGTTACTAGATTTATAATGAGCATCAGAAACGGTTGTGGGTTATTATGAGTGAATCGGTGGCGTGGAGCAGAGGATGACTTTAGTGGATTGCTGCACTGGCAAAGAAAGTTTAGTCAAAAAAGGGCAGAAGATGTAGCCCTCCTTTGTGTCCCGTCAGAAGGGTTGACCACCCATTTTACAACCTTGGGGAAAACTCTGGTTTCTCTTTCATGCTAGCTCTGCAACATAGACCAAGCAGATATCACCAAGTCCTTCATCAATATATTTTCAATTTCTTTTTATTTCGCTCTCTGGGGATGAAGACCATTATTGCTTCTAATTGGATTTCTTTTGAAGCAGGGATTCTTTCATATTGGAACTAAACTGTATACGAGACCCAGAGAAAGAGCTACGTAGTTCATATGAGGAGAGATGATTTGCATTCCTACACCTGATTTGTTAGGAACCGAGCGGATTCTTGATAATCAGGATCATGAAAATGTGGCAGGGCTTGCTCAGAGCCAATCACTTGTCAGATATGCAAGACATGTGTCTGATTCCCCAGTCATAATGCCAATCTGCAGTTAAATTGCAGAGTTGATTTTGCAACAGTGCTTAATCTTGCGGATATTATGCAGTAATGTTTAATTTGAGGAGGTGTTGACAAGTTTTCAGCACTCAGTTCTGGAAACCGGCACTTATTTTTCCTCAACAGACTTGGACCTAGAGCAAGAGAGGGAAAAACAAATGGGGGGGGGAGGGGGAGTAAGAGAGCCGAAACAACAATGACAAAGAGAGAAATCTAGAACATGTCAGAGTGAGCTTAAGGGCCATGAGCGCCTAGTGGGGGATTAAAGATTCATGGGGCAGAATCAAGACTATTCCGCCTTAGTATTCAGCATGCCACCATTCAGTAGTGCCAGTCACAGGCTTCTGGGCAATCATTTGGGCCCAGGCACCTCTTGTCTTGCAAATTGAGTACTGGTAGCATGTATTACCATACCCTAGAGACCAGACTAGTAAAAAGAACAGTACACAAGTGAGAGTCAAACATTTATTTTGCAAGAAAATTACACACTAAAACTTTACTAATTTGCCAATATATCATAGCAGCCCATGACTTTAACGGGTTACATGACAACTACAGCTCAACCCCCTAAAGAGTGTAGAAATTCAACAGCTACTAAAACATACATATCGTGAAAAGTCAGAAAATATAGATTCATTTTAAATTCAGTCTTGTTCTAGGAGAAAAAACATCATTTGACATCTGGTTCAGTACCAATCTGCCCAGGAGTGTCTCCCTGCCACAGGTTGCGAGGTCTGTACGCCTACTCTTGCTAAGACTATACCTGTATCCTGAGAAATGAGTGAATGGTTGGTATGTCAGAATAAAAACACAGATGCAAAAAGACAGTGACAACAAGGTCAATCCGGTTTGTATGGGTGCTTTACTCCTTTTTCTTTTCCTCTTGTTTATATATGTAAGTGTTTTTGTGTCCATTGTACTACGTGCATCCTTCTCTTTTGTTTTAGATATGCTGTCAATTCACCTAGTGTATCCTGGACTTTTAGGTTCTGTCTTCTTGTTTTTCTGTCTTTTCATTTCAAATGTGTCTTGATCTACCTCGTCAAATGCCTATGAACAACATGAATGCCACATGGGGGTTACGGATTGCATCCAAAGAGTGAAACACCACTCAGCCATTGCTTTAAATTGGATTCACCCACCATGCTCAAAATATCTTTTGACTGATTGCTCTTTGCAGTTGTATATACTTGTAACCCAGATGAGTACTCCCATGAGGCATGTATGACCTATGATGCATGTGAACTCTCATATGCTCAAATGAGGTCTCATAATTATAAATACCCCAACAGGAATACACATTTTGACTTAACACAGTGTGTCCACTTTCATTTTTACCGCCTACAACACGATGGGCTTTCCTAAAGATAAAAGAGAGGTTTAGTCCGGGCTCTTTGGGATATGAAAGATGCATGTGGTTGACTGAGACTGAGGCAAAGTGAAACTTAGGCCCAGCTCACTATCAGTGTCAACTATAATCATGGCCCATGAGACCAGACTTAGTTAGTTCTCTGAAAATTATTTAATTTCTGTTTATTTATAAATGGCCCAAGATGCCATGCACAGGAGCCGCCTTAAAGCCCAGTTCTGTAGGAAAGTGGTAGTTGGCAGGGAAACCATGCTTGCCACATTCAATCAAGCTTCGATGGTTCAATCCATGCAGTAATCATATATGAAAAATAATTTGTGCCAGTGAGGTGGTGCATCTGTTACTATTGAGTGATGTCCAAAATTGAACTCCACTCCGATCTTAGGAAAGGCAAGGTGACCTTTATGAATACAGAGATTTCCGCACATGCTGTATCTTCAGAGTCAATAATATTTTGAATTCTTTAGAGGCCAGTCCACACCTACTTATCGAATTCCCAGTAATACCCTCACTTATAGTTAATGTGCAACTCCAACCAACAAAGTGACCACCCACCAAGGCCACGTGCCAATCTCATATCCATGTGTCATGTTGCTCTCAACCGTTGAGATAGGAGTGTCCAGTGCTAAGTCTCAATGGATACAGATATGACAATATCCTCTTTAGAGCTGAATTAATGAATGGGTGGATAGAGAGATGACAGCGCTTAGTAACTGCTGGTGTGGAGTGCAAAAATCTCAGGCCATTGGTTACCAAGTGGCTACCCCATACCTCAAAACAAATTAGTCTTTCTACCACTTTCTGGAATACGGATTTACAAGCTAGTCACATGTAAGCCAGCCCGCACAAACCGGGGCTGTGACCACTGCTTCGGGATCAGGAGGCAAGCTGATGGGAGCTGGTAGGATCAGGTGTGTGTGTAGAAAATAATAAATGAACGTGTCCTTTTGTAACATAACTGGTGCTCATAAAGCTCTCCAATACCCTCGGGTCGAGTTCGCACTATATAAAATCTGCCCCAAAAAAATCCTGCAGGAAAGTTTGGAGAGCTGCCCTGTTCAAGAGTTTGGATCCATTATCCTCAAATATGAACGATTATACACACCTGATCGCACTCGCTCCCATCAGTTTGCCTCCTAATCTTGCCTTTAAGAGGCAACCCCTTGACTTCCATGTAGGCTAATGACCTCGTGGCAATGGACAGGAGAAGCCTGCAAATTATTGTACTGGGACATTTAAAGAACTATTCATCAATGGCAATGGAATGGGGGTAATCAAAATGCACGTCCAGCCTAATAATTGGCATAACTTCTAAGTACTATTTCCTGTAATGTCGAGTTCCAGGGAGGGCCCCTCCACCGGATACTCCAGCATTGTAATAGTTTTGGTTGAGAGGAAGTCAACGCTTCCTATGGTAGTTTTGAGTTCAGTAATATACTTTCTACCCCATTTGCTGGGTTTTAGTTTCCTTTTGTGTGGAATGACCGCATCCTTAATTTATGAAGATCTCTGTTCAAAGCTGGGCTCCCAATGGTAAATCGTTGTTATTCTGCGCCAACCAAGCATGAAAGACACCCTGAATTGAATGCCTTTAAGAGATTTTAGAGCAGAATTAGATTAGTGGCTACTCCATTCTTTTCATACAACTGTGGAAATACCCAATTAGCAAGCAAATTACTCACTTTCTTCCATTTTTCATCAGTAAATGGGCTCTCAGTAAAATCTGGGTGCCCTGTGTGCAGACTTGTTGCATGAAGCACACTTGCAGGAGGATAGTGGCATGAACAAACCTATTGCTTATTGTATTAAAAGAGTCAGTTTCCATTCTTTCAGCTGCCGGTTTGAGAAACCAGTGAGGATTTCTATACACAAATTGCTGCTGGCATTGGAATAAAATAAACATAAAAAAGAGACTAATAAAAGAAAGCCAAGAATGTGCCTGTGGGCAACCTAAGGGATAAGCATTATATACAAAGGACCGAGAAATTATTAAATTAGTGGGTAAAAGATACATCTTTCATCACGAGGCACCTCCTACCCCTTTATCTTGCTCCCTTAGCACACCCTCTCCCCAGACCTCTCTTTGGGTGTTAGTATTTATACAGTTCAGAGGGATCCCGGGTGGATATTGTGGAGCAGGAGTACCAGCAGGAGGGACAGCAGGCAGGTTGGTGGAGGGCCGAGGTGAGAGGAGGGATCTGGTTCAGACCCTCCGCCCCCCATTACTCCTTGGGAAAGCCCTCTTCCTCGTCACTGATGTGCGTCTTTTCTTCGGACAGGCCACTTTCGTCGATGTTCTCCAGCTCGTGGGCATGCTGTATCTCCAGCTCGGCCAGGTTGACGGTGGGTAGGGTGTTCTGTTCAGGGTAGACCCAAGGTTTGAACCCAGGGTTATGCTTCCGTTTCCAGTCCTGGTACTTCAATCCAGCTTTATAGATTTTCTTCATTGCCTATGAAACAGAAGATATAACCAACAGGCACGATTACTAAGGTTTACGGTTAACAGTGCACTAAGTGGGGGTGTCAATTGCCTAAGATCACATGATGCATCGATAGAGAATACATTTTCAAACTTTGATGGACACAAGACAACCACAAGGATTCTACCCTTTCACCTTTTTGACTGTTTTGGTCAGAAGAAATACCTGACTCCACTGTAACCGTTACACTGTTTGGTTCTGGAGAAAGCATTTGAAATTAGGAGCATACTGGAAACAGGATCTTTTTCAAAATAAGTCAGAACAGATAACGAAAAAGATAATCTCAGGGTTTGGGAACCAATATTCCAGAATATGAATTGTTCAAGAAATTCAAGGCAAAATAATGTGTCAAATACACAGGGTCCCGGATGTCGATGGAATGCACAGATCTTTTTTCATGTACCTTATATGGTTCGCACGCATATTATTTCTCATAAGCTACTGTTCATCTTATTGAACGTTTTTGCTACTATACTTGAACGGAAATAATATTTCACAGCTCCATCCCTGATATTCCTGGGACTAGAAAGTGCTGCACAGTGGAGGTTCAATACACCCCTTGACACGCCAAGGCATGCAGCACCTGTAAAGCAAGCAGAAGAGGGATTCCCACACTACACCTGGTGTGTGGAGTGTTGTGAGCACTAGGTTTGTGTGCCACGACTTGTGCCCTGGAAAGCAAATGCAATACTCCAGTACATCCACTGTGGCTTTGCACAAGGCTAAAGAAACTGTTGCTCACAGAGTGTCAGATAGTTTACCTTTAAACATGAACAGACTTCTTCCGTAGGCTGATAGTGGTCCAATCGAGATAATTTAGGCACATTCATGCTCATGTACATTAGGTCTGAATCGCTATTTGAAGATACAACCTGTTAGCAGTACCTCAAGCATTCTCCATTCCTTAGCGAAGGCTCACAAGGATAAAGAACTTCAAAACTCACAACAAATTAAAGTACACTATATACACTAAACACTAAGGATCGATCTAGCCCTAAACGACTAGTCCATCCTAGGAGAATTCTAAAAACCGCACATGAGAAGCATTGTAGAGACCCAGTAGATACCTTGGAGGGTTCTCATTTGAAATTTTAATAATGTTTTATTTGGGGTTTTGTAAAGCACTACTAACCACCTTGAGTTCATAGCTAACTGGATCCTATTTCGGTATCCAGGATCCTCAGCCAGTGGCACTAAGGCACTACACAACTTGTTACTATTCAAAGAGGACTAACACCTGCTACAGTCTGCACTCAAGAACAGTAGTCCTATGTGATTGTCTAAACAGCAGACCGCTCTATGTGCCCTCTTCTAATTGCCTCCCTTGACATGTTCACTGAAAATGATTCAAGGACACTTTGGCCCAATTCAAGGCAGCGAAATATGTGTTTTTGCCTATCGCTGAATACTGAGTAGAGGGAAACCAGGATGGTGGCCTTTTGGGTGTACTGGTCACCCCAAGTTCCTGCTGTAGTCTATCATTCCAATTCCCCTAACACATCCTTTCTCTATAGCCAAACCCCAAGCACTCAGCTCATTCACCTGACTAAGCACCATTTTCCTCTCCCAGTTGCTAGGAGATATATTCAGTTATCCCACCCTTTGGGGGTCATCTCAGCACCAGCATCCATGCAGCAAAAAGAGACACTCATGCACCTGTCCTCTGGCACAGCATACCAGATTCACACTCATTCTCTCACTAAGCCAGCATTATGCCAGGTGGGCTTCACACAAGACTGAATCCAAGCATGGAGGACATCTTTACCTCTAATAAGTATGCAATTTTCAACCAGTCCCAAGACAAACTCTCCATGAGAAGTAATTCTTCAAATGTCAAAAGGACAGCTCTTGGCAAGGAGGTAATGATCGGAATGTGAGCTGGGCTCAAACAGAGATCCTTGGCACATATTTGAATATTGGAGAATGAAAATATTTCTTCAGGTATGAATACATTTAAAGTGGTGGACATTTATATGCTTAGAGGAGACATTTGGAAATGTAAGTGACTGCAGTGCATCAAACTTTAAGAAGAAGAGGAATGGGTTATGGACAATAATGGCCCAAAGTGAGGACCACCTGCACCTGGAAGTGCAACCACCAAGAAAGTATCCATAGTTGTAAAATTTGAGGTTTGACCTACTGCCTTCATTTTATATAGCACCCACCACCCAACTAAGTCTTTTGTCGCTGGTCTAAAAATTGAGTATATGAAAAGACCAGTCTTCAAACTTTGCTTGAAAATAGTCAGAGAGATGTTTGACCAGAGGCCAGGTGATCCTGGTAAGTGAGGACTGGACTTAAAAGAGCACCTGGGTTTGGTTGTAAATTTAGTAAAGCTTTGTCACACCCTGCCTCAGCAATAGCAGTTGTACATCTAAAACCTTCTGACTGATAATCAGTTTGTCCATAGGCATGAACTAAAAGCTCACGTTAGTGGCAATCTTGGCGAACCACAGTTACGTAGGAGCTGAAAGGAATTCACCAGGGCAGTAAACAGAAGACTCATGACTGAGTTTGGGCTATGTATTGTGTTCCTTTTTATAGGTTTGGGAAGGAGTATAGCTACTCTGCACAAGTACAAAACCTACATTGAGACACAAAGTACTACTAAATCTCTTGTTCTTACAAAGAAGGAAACATCACAACAAGGGGCTCATGAATGATGATCCTTCCCCGGTGCGATATCCCAGTGGCAGACTATGATGGAAAGAGTGTACATCTACACCTTCTCCGTGCACGTCACTGCTACTGGGCTCTCCTGGTTTGGGAAGCTCAGTTTCAATTACCAACTATGCAGCTTGCTTCAGATGGTGTAAATGGAATCTCAGCCTCACTTTTGAATGCATGGGGATACCCCAATCTCCAGAGATTCACAGGTATTTTTTTTATTGATTTGAACAATATCTTTGTTTTAGGAAAGGAATAATCAATGAATCATTTCCCACCTCTTCTACAAAGCAGACTTCCCCATAACACTTTAGAGCCAAAGGGTGTTTGAGGAGGCAGCGTTAGCCAGGTTCTTCCATGAAGTTCTTAGTGGGGTGAGGTGAACACACAGGCAAGCATTATCACTGGGCTCCTAATTTTGAGGGGCCCGGTAACAAAAGTCATCGGACCCATCTTATTTATAAATTGTATGTGCTTCATGAGACTTTCAGGCTACCACCAGCAGTTAAAATGTTTTGTGAAACACTTCGCAAAACATGCAGACATCAGCGCCGGAACACCAATTCACACATTTTATTCGCCAAAACATGGTATTTCTATTATTTCTCCCACTTCCGGAAATATTAGCACCCCTGTTAATGGTAATTCCGGTAGCGGGGAAATAGCTGGGATTAATTAGCCCAGGCCACCTGCAATGCGGCCTATAGTGGACTGACTGATAATAATGCTCTGAGTTATTATACAAGAAGTCCCTTCTAAACAAGATGGAGGAGACTGGGACTGGTCAGAAATATTTTAAAAATATCAGTGCATCCCTTCCCCCTTTACGCCTGTGCCCAAAGTTCATGCAGAGCCCATTGCAAGAGGGCAACTCTAGCCGAGTAAATGTATTTGGAGTTCCCCATAAATCGAAAACCTTTGAATTTCTGAACGGCAGGTATTTGAACGTTTATCTAGATAAAATGTATCACCAAGTTTAGAGGCACTGATGGTCATGCTTACCTTAGGAGCTACAAACTGGGAAACCTTGTTCACCACCCACTTTGGCAAAGAGCCTACAAAGATAAATGTTTAGGTGTTAGCAAGCCGCACGTTCTTGACACAATATAAAATAAATGCTCACATAAACCCGCATGCAGTACATTGCTTGTATTATCAAGTAGTACAGAGTGCTTATAAATGTCAGAGAGATTAATTATCTCTCACCCAAAACGGCTTCAAATAAAGGCTAATAAAAACACTAAGATGATGTTGGATCTGCTGTTCCTGCAAAACAAAGTTCAAGAATATTTAGGTCCTGTTTTCGGCATGAGCATTGTCGTGAGAAAATCAAATGAATCTGAACATGGAATAAATGATTTGATCCCTTTTATTAGTTCCAGTTGCAAGTGTTAATTTTTTGCTAGCTTTTAATGAACACAAAAGGATCAAAAGCCACCCTTAGAATTTAATCTCAGCTGTAAATCAGCAGAGCTCCTGCCTGGAAAACCTGCCATTCCCCTGCCTCATTCAAATGCTAGGCTCAGCTGTCAAAAACCTATGACCTGACAGCCCCTCTGCCACAGGTTCATTGAGTTAACTTTATTTGAAAAGTTTATATAACACTGGCTAGACCAGGAGGTATCAGAGGGCTTTACATGAGGTAGGACATTGTTTCAGTACATTGTTACAAAGTTACATCAGTTGCTGGAGCATCGCATAACACAGAAAGGGAAACAGTATAACATAGTTACATGAGTTACTAAAGCATAGCATAACAGAAAAAAACCGTCAAGGAGGAAAGTACTACAGGGGACACAAAAGTCAGGCTGGAAAAGGGGAGGCAGTCAAATAATAACGGAAGAGGCGGGGGAGGGACTAGAAACACAATGGGGAGACGAGGAAAGCAATGTCCGATGTCCGGTTAGGTATTTGATGGCCAAGGGGTGAGCCAGAGCCAAACTCCTCGATAGCTGCATAGGACAGCTCCACCGGGCATTGGACAAGGTTGCTCGGGCACCGCGGTAAGTACAGACAGTTATGGTATCTGCCCAGGGGGCATCAGCAAGAAGTTGCATCGAGAGCACCGGTCACGGTGTTATTGAGAGGACCGTGTCTGCCTCAACCTACAGCTCGCCCCCAGGTCAAGAGTGGTGAAAGGCGAGGTGGAAGGGACAGTTCCAAAGTTTACAGATCTACCCCAGTCCCAGAAGAAGAAGTGAGTGTTGGGCATTTGTGCAGGATCCCAGTGGTAGGGGGACCACTTCCAATCCTCTACTGGGTGTGTCTCCTTTGCCGCTGTGGTCACTCACGGAAGGGTCCCAGTAGCCCTGGAGAACGAATGCTGGATACCTCGCGAACAAGAGGGGAAAATCATTCTTATGTGGCATATGTGCAGGTAAGTAGGCTCACTTCTTCGAGGGGGAGCGGTCACCGCAGCTGAAGCGTTTTCCACTTTCAATAAGTTCCCCTGCCGGCATTGACTGTCCGGGCCTCTATGCTTAAATCGTGGCCCCTTCCCGCTGCTTCTCCCTAGTCAGAACTACCCGGCCACCATCTTAAATCCGGGCATGCTCAGGAACTCTTGGAGATCGTTGCAGCCGGAGTCTGCCAATGTCAGATGCCATTAGTCCATTAGCATAGACAGACTACAGGGGCTGTCCAACTACCCTGAACCAGGAACAGTAAATTATTACACCTAACAGACGGTTCAGGTGAAAAAAGGAATCACAATTAACATTTACACACTAAACAATATGATTAAACACTAAATGAAGAGCAAGAAGAAGAAGCCTATAAATACACATTAGCAAATTTTCAAAGACGATTATAATTCATTATATACATATTTTTTATAAAAAAGTTCCAAAAAAGAGAGAATAGCGCTAAAAAAAGAGTTGGCAAAACAAAAACATACAATTCACATGCCAAACTAGTGGCTAACAGACAAACATTATCATTACAAAAAGGAACAACATATACAAAATAATGTGTCCTTGATAAATTACAGCCACAAAATGCGTCGACGGCGTTTCAACCGCATGAAAACTACGCGGTCATCTTCAGGACAGAAGATATTTTGAGCGTACAGTTTCTTGTTGTGCAGATGACCACTCGTAATGGAGTTCGCAAGAGGACAAAGTTTCCAACTTCTGACAATTGCAAGTTTGGAGCATTCCAATAATTGGGGTCCCGATATTTTAGTACTGCATAAATAAAACTTCAATGGCAGCAACTTTAATTGCACCTATCAGTCAGCTCAATAAATCAGTCTGACAATTGCAAGTTTGGAGCATTCCAATGATTGGGGTCCCGATATTTTCGGACTGCATAAATAAAATTTCAATGGCAACACTTAGCTGAGTGGTTACCAGTCGCCTGCAATTCCGGCAGCTGATTTATTGAGCTGAGTAACAGGTGCAATTAAAGTTGCTGCCATTGAAGTTTTATTTATGCAGTACGAAAATATCGGGACTCCAATCATTGGAATGCTCCAAACTTGCAATTGTCAGACTGATGGTGGACCAGGGGAGAAAAAATTAACAATGAAGCTTACATACTGGGAGAAAATTCCACGCTCAACAAGGTAATTTTTTGTTTTGAGAAATAAACCACTACTATGTGGGGTTTGTTTCAGAAATACAAAAAAAACAAGTGGGCTCAATGTCATAGCTTCTGCCTGTCATTACAATTTTGAAGAAAGTGCTCTGCCACGTCAGAAGCAGTTTCGAAAAACAATCCTTGACCCGCCCACCTATTTTAGGATTTGTTCCTGACATGTGGCCCAATTTTAAGGATATGGCACATTCACAGATGGAAGGTTTGCACTTAATGA
This sequence comes from Lissotriton helveticus, assembly GCF_964261635.1. NCBI lineage: Eukaryota > Metazoa > Chordata > Amphibia > Caudata > Salamandridae > Lissotriton > Lissotriton helveticus. The sequence goes on from NC_136068.1 coordinate 938,625,980, forward strand.
TGGCCTTGGATGTGAGCAAGAATTTGACAGTTGTTTTGTTTCTAAGATGGAAGATCAACAGAAATACAGATTGTGTTTTCCGGATTAAGTTTCAGATATTGTAGGGCATAGTAGCCAAGATTGTATGTTCTGAATCATCTGTGTTAAAGCTGGATGGCAATCTTTAGTCAAGGATGGATTGCCCCAGAAATAGCACACTTCCATTAAGGACACACACATTATAACATTGCTATTAGTATGCGGACCGGTCATTGATGGTATTGTTTGTATTAACAATTCTAACTTCACATGTGCCTTGATAGGATGGTAGGTTATAAAGTAGACCGAGGCAAATATAACTGCACTTTTAGTTTTTTGATACACTCACTCAAAAGTACTCAGTCTATGTGTGTCTCTTTCTCCCTCCCTGCACCCTCCCACCATTTGAGTAGGGCTTCAAACACAACAGGGGTGATTAAAAAACATTTTCTGAGCTAACATGTGGAAAAAGTGGACTAATCTGCAGGCAAAATGTGATCCTGGTGTACACAGGCAGAGGCATTTTTTGTTTGAAATTGTTTATTGGAATTTTACATTTCTGATCGGTTGCAGACTGTGTTACATTCTTCTAATACATCAATACACAATTTACAGCTGAATATTTGTAATTGTAAACAAGCATTAGTACTATTCCACACTGTGATAACCATTTATGCCGTGGGGAGAGACCACTAGGGAGGATCTCCCCAGATGCTGTGAGCTATTCAGTGACATTGCTTTGTGCTCAGCCTGGACTTGCCTCCGTTGGGTGTGTGTGGATATTACATTGTTGAGTGGTTTACCCAATGTTGTCATGTCTTTTCTCGTTAGTTTGTATTCCCATCAACTGTTATCGGGGTTATACCCTCCGACGGGAACTTATAAACTTTCTATAACTAGGGTAAACTACGGGGAAAGAGGGGGAGCAGCCGGACTAAGAGTCTGTAGGATCGATATTGTCAGTGGCTCCGGTGGATTTGTGTCGTGTGTGAACCTGTGTAATTATTGTGCCCATTCCAGTGAGATAGGATGCTTACGGGTTCCCTTTACCTCCTAGTCTCGGAGCACCTCTTTGTCTGCTTTGCCCCATTTTTTCGTAGCTCCTATCCAGGCAGCTTTGGGGGTCCCTGATGGGGACCGCCAGTACCTGGCTATCCCTCTTATCGCTAAGAGGATGGCGAGAGACATGAAGCCGTATTGTACTTTTTCAGTTTTCCGCCTGCGGAAGAGCCCGAGAGCACATGCCTCCCATGTGGACATTGCTGTGATATTGGTAGTCGCCTTAAGTGTCCGATGCAACCTGTCCTAGTAATTGTGAATGGTGGGGCAATCCCAGAACATGTGTTTGAAGTCCGGTTTGAAGTCTGTTTCGGAGGTTTGGCATCGGGGCATGCAAAGTGTGTGTCTGGGTAGAACTGATGGAGATGGTGTGGCGTGAGGTACGGTCTGTGGAAGACATTGAACTGTATGTTCCGAAATCGCGCGTTCCTGGAGACCTTTTTGGGGTACTCTAAGGCTGTGCTCCACTCTTTATCATTGAACGCTCTTTCTATTTCTGTTTCCCATTTTTGAAGCAAAGGCTGTAGGGAGGGGAGGATTACCTTCCGGACTGCTTTATAAGGCCATGTGTCTAAGTGTCGTCCTACCCCCATATGCAGGATAGTGTGCATTACTGGATGTGTCGGGGTTCCCCTTCGTGTGGGTTCCAGTAACGACGACTGCTGTCTATAAGTTGTCTGTGAGTTAAGAATTGTCCTGGCAGCAGGTCATATTGTTCGACCATCTGGGCGTACGTTCTAAGTTGACCATCCTCATACAGGGATTCTATCTCTGTGACTGCCAGGTCAGTCCACACCTGGAGGGTGCCGGCAGTATAGTATTTCTCCTCTCTGGGGAAACCGACCAGCGGGAGAAGGGGTGAGTACAGAGGTCTGCCCTTGGACATGCGATGTATTCTCATCATACATGACCGGGCTATGGACATTTGTAGGGGTCGGGTATGTATGGGTTTGGTGCCCAGCAATAATAGCCTATGAATCGCCGGCTGTGGTGTGCGGCCCTCTGTAGTGGTGGCCTCCCTCGTCTGGCGCCCTGCTGTTCAGTATGACAGCCATTGTAGCTGGGCCACCAGGAAAAATGCTTTGAATTATGGCGCTCCCAGTCCTCCGTCAGTCCTGGGCAGGTATAGTGTTGACAACGCTACCCTGCGTCGGCCTCCTCCCCAAATCATTTCGGTGAGTAGGGTATCTACCTCATTAAAGAATATTCGTGTTGGTATAACTGGAAGATTGGTGAAGTGCTAGAGTAGCCTGGGGACCAATATCATATTTGCCAGTGCCAGTCTTCCTATAGGAGCTAGGGGTAACGTTTTCCAGAACCCCACTGCCGATCTAATCCCTGCCAATGCCTTACGGTGATTCCTTTCATATAGGTCCTCTGGGGTATGGTACAAAGTCACTCCCAGGTATCTAGGCGCTTCAGCGTTCCATGCGAGTGATTGAGTCCCAATCTGTACCTCAAATGGGGCCATGTGAGGGCTTAGCAGGTATATCATGGATTTCTCCCAGTTCACTTTGAGACCTGAGGCCTCCGCAAAGTCTCCCACTGCCCCCCAGATAGATGATAGGTCTTGAGTAGCATCCCGCACATAAATTCAAAGGTCATTTGCGGCACGCAATGAACCGTGTCTGCCAGCGGGATACCCCATGCCTCACCCTCACGTCTCAAGCGCAATGCCTGTGGCTCCACCGCCAGGGCAAACAGGAGTGGAGATAACGGGCAACCCTGCCTGGTTCCTTTTTCAATTGCAAACGCTGGGGAGATGTATTTATCTATTGTAACTCAGGAGGTGAGACCCGTGTATAGGAGTTTTGTGTACGCTAGTAGGGTTGGCCCAATGTTTACTCTGCTGAGGACCTCAAATAAGTATGGCGACAATAGCGTGTCCAATGCCTTTTCGAGATCTAGTATTAGGCACGCCACGTATAGGAACTGCGCACTCGTCCTGTCTTGTATATGGAATAGTGTGCCTAGGTTTTGCGATGTGTTACGCCATGGGATGAACCCGCATTAGTCTGGGTGGATTAATTGTGTTAGGATTTGTGTGAACCGTTCTGCTAATATTTTGCCCAATATCTTGCAGTCCGCGTTGAGGAGGGTGATTGGTCTGTATGAGGAGGGGAGCATTGGATCTCTATGCGGCTTTAGGAATGTGACTATGATCGATTAGCTCAGGGAGCCCAGTAGTTCGCCCCTATCTAGGGCATCATTATACATGGTGGCCATGTACCAGGTCAATTGGGCAGAAAAAGTGCTATAATATTCTAGTGGAAAGCCATCCATTTCCTGCGCTTTGTTCTGTGCTAGTGCCCTGATCGCTAGGGTGATATCCGTGGTTTTAATCCTCCCCTCCAACATTTTTTTATCCGCCTGAGGAACTTGGGGCAGAGGTAATGAGTGCAGAAATCCAGTGATTGTTTGTGGGTCACTCTGTTTTGGGGCTCGGTAAATGCTAGAATAGTAGTCGTAGAAGATATACAAGGTTTTCTGACTGTGAATGACGGAGTATACCCGACTTTTCCCTTAGCTCATTGATTGGTTTTACCTCCAAGTCCTGTTTGGCAAGCCAGGCTAAAAGTGTCCCTCCTCTATTGCCCTCCCGGTGAACCCTGGAAGCGTACAACCTACAATTGTATTTGCGGAGGTGTCTCAGCGTTTCCGCATGTTTTGTTTTGGCTGTGGTAATTTGGTCTGAGGTAGCCTTGCCCCTGTCTGCCTTTTTCGAGAGGTCTGCTAAGGTTGGTTCTGCTTCTTGTAATGACTCCTCAAGTATTCTATGTACCCATACTATTTGCTGTATACAATGTCCCCTCGCTACCACTTTGCTTGCGTCCCATTCGATCAGCCGTGATGTCGCTGTTCCCGCTTTCAGTGTAAAGTGTTCCTGGATGTGTTCCGCATGTTCTTGACTGAACACTTGGTCTGTGAGGCAGCCTCGTGGTAGTTTCCAGGTGGGAATGGGGGGCGGTGAGGGGGTTTCCATCTAAGGGTCAGAATATGTGCATTGTGATCTGATAGCACCCTTCCCAGATAGTCCGTGTGTTGCACTTTTGGGAGTAGGGTAGTGGTGCATAAAAATCTATCAAGGCGTACTCGTAGGTTGTGTGGGATAAAGTGAAAGGAGTATAGTCTGGTGGTGGGGTTTCGCGCTCGCCTTTCAACGCCCAATGTGTTGCCCATGTATTGAAAATTTCCATTTGCTTATGTACCGGTGAGTGCGCAAGTGGGGGATGGGATCTATCTAGGCTAGTATCTAGAACACAGTTGTAATCACCACCGAGTATCCATCGGGTTAGCGTGTAGCGGGTTAATAATGTAGTGAGGCAACTCCAGAATGGTGCTTGCTGTACATTTGGGGTGTAGATACTCCCTATCAGTATGGGTTGTCCGTATAGTAATCCCTCTATCACTGCATATTGCCCTTCCTTGTCCACTACTCGTGTCTGTTCCTTAAAGGGGGTTTCAGGACGTATCCAGACTAGAGCCTCCCTAGCGAATGCTGAATACGCTGTGGTGCAGATGGTACCCCTCCAAATTTTACAGAGGGTTTCAACCTCTGTCACTGTTAGATGTGTACCCTGTAGGAGGGCTATGTGTGCTTGTTGTCTCTTTATGTAGGCGTATACTGCATAACGTTTACTAGCCGTGTGCATCCCCTGTACATTTAGTGTGATAAGTTTAATGTCTGTGTCAGGGATTCTAGTGGTCATGGTGGTAGCTGGCTGATTAGGGGTCACCTATGTGGTGCTCTGTCGTGCCGTCCTGGCCCTCCTTGCTAGTATCTTTACCCTCCACATACCTCTTGTTATCTCATCCATTCACTCCTGTAGGGGTGCTAGGAAAATGATCAAAGAGGGGGAACCTTAAACCAAACTTCGGGAAAACAAGTCCAAACTGTACATCTCGTACTGTCTCTAGTTCGGTACGTGGAGTGGGTGGTTACGTTTCTTAATTGAAGGGGTCAACACCATAGCTGCCCGCTTCATGACAAAGATTTGTGAATACCTGTTGATGTCTCTATTGTTTTTGCTATATACCAGAGGTCCGGTTTTTCGAAATCGTTATGGGATGACCCTGACACCGACAAGGTATGTTCTCTTGTGCTGTGCGTCGCATTTACAGATCAGATGATGTGGTCTCGGGGGGATCTTCCGGACATCTGCCTTGCCAGCTCTGACTGACTTCGATGTGCATGTCATATCATTGTGTCCGCTGTTTGTGGGGTCACCAGCGGTGGGGTAACCGAGCCCTCACTGGAGTTTTGGTGTCACTGGCGTCCTCCTCTGATGTGAAGAGGTGTGGGCCCTTGTCCCCACCTGAGCTCTCTCCAGTTTGTCGTGTCACTGCCGCTGCCTGTAGGGCTCTCCTGGTCTCCGCTACTATTTGTTCCAGGTCTGGGGAGCTTCTGGTATTTGGGAGCGACCGTTGGCTCATTTGCGTGAGGGTGACTTGTTTGTGCTGCTGTCGCCGCCGGCTGGGGGGGGGTCGTTGATTTTGTGCGCTTCTGTGTTCAGTAATCTCTCCTACATGTTGTTCCACCCAGTCTCTCGCCTCTGCTGAGTCTGTGAAGAAGTGTGTCTTCATGCCGTGAATGATCTTGAGGCGGGCTGGGAATAGGAGTGCATATGTATGTTTTTTTGGAGTAGGTTGCGTTTTACAGTGAGGAACATGGCACGTTGCCTCTGGACTGCTTGGGAGTAATCCGGGAAGAGCATGACCTGTTTGTCCTCAACTCTGAGTGTTCTTGTGTGCCTGGCTGCCCATAGCACTGTATCTCTGTCCTGGTAATGGAGCAGTTTTAGGAGGAACGGTCTGGGTGGAGATCCTGGGGATGGCTTCCGGGCAGGGACCCTATCAGCTCTCTCCACGGAGAAGTGTGGGGTTAGGTCTTGTGCTTGGGTGAACGTTTTGATCCATGATTGTATTGTATTGTATAGGGTCAGTCCCTTCCACCCCCTCCGGTAGATTAATCACTCGGATGTTGCTCCGTCAGGAGCGTCCCTCCGAGTCATCTGTCTTGTTGTCTAGGAACTGCACTTTGGCCTGTAGTTCTTCGATGGCTTTCTGATGTGACTGGATTTGCAGCTCTACAGTTTGGAGTGTTCTTCTTTCCCTCTGTTTAACTTTATCAGCCAGTTTTCTATGGTCATCACATAGTAAGTTGAGGTCTGTGGCCAATTCACTAAATTTGCTCTCCATTGTCAGCCGAGAATGTTCTATTGCCGCTAGGACTTTGTCTAACTTAGCAAAGGTGGAGTCCAAGTGCGAGGATTCGATCATAATCCTCCCTTCTGAAGGGCCTGGGGAGGGCTGCCGTGTTGTAGCTGGGGCTGGCGTTGTACCCCATATCCGTTGTCGCCCCATGTCACTTAGGTTGTGGGTTAACCCACTCCTGCGTACCTTTGTGCAGTGATTTTGAGGCTTTCTGTCAGGTGATGACGCTATCCGCCTCCTTATTGCCGAAGCGTTCTCTTTTTCTCGGGACTAGGGTCACCTTGGTGTGCGCTCAATTGACAACGATAACTGCTGTAAGTGGAGTTAAGCAGTGTTGGACTGTCAGCATTTCATCCGGCAAGGCAGGGGGTTTGGTTATGTCAGGCTGCTTAAGTGGGGCGCCAGGGAGGATCCCTCTGTAATGGGTGTCCAGCACTTCAGCGTTCCAACTCTTGCTGCGCCCCGTATCTCCAGGCCCGTCTTCACGCTTCTGGGTGCGCCTGTTGGGGCCTGTAGCCTCCCGTGGGTGAATGTTTACTGCAGCTCCGCGTCCTGTTCCGACTGTTGCTCCTAGTATTGCCCCCCGTTTTATCACCGGGGCCCCGATGCCGTGCCTAGGGAACGAGGTCCGCCTCCCCTCCCAGCTCTTGTGAAGACGTCCTCTGCGTCTGTCTCTGTCTTCCTACAAAGTATGTGTTTGCTTCCGTGTGGTTTGAGGGTTACTGGGTTGGGAAGTGGGTAGAGAGAAGTCTCCTCCTCTCCCGGGGGATGTTTGCTCGGGTGTTTTCCCACTCAGCGTAATTAACAGGCGGTTCTCTCCCTCTGCCGCTACTGGTAACTGGGTCCCACCATTTTGTGTTCAGGCCTTGCTTCCCTGCAGTGTTCCGACTGGGCAGGGGCCGGGTGGCCCGTAGAACTCCCTCTTCTTCGTGGGCAACATGCCCCTCTATCTGTGTTTGGGGGGACCACCCCTGTACCAATTGCCCGCACCGGTCACCCCTCTGTGCTTCTTGTGTGCGTGGTTCCCTACCCTTGCACCTCGGGGACTCGGCGCTGGACATGGGGGTAAAGCGTCTAGCACGTCCGGGAAGCTGTAGGATCGGGAGAGGGCCGGGGTTCTTTGCTTTGATGTTCGGCAGCAGAAGGGGTCACAGCAGGGCATCCAGCGTTCCCGGCGTCTCCCCAAGCTCATGGCGAGCACTCACCTGGTACTCGCGGTGCCTTCTCAGTGATCTGGGGCACCAGCTTGAGTGTCCTCTCCACAGCGACACATCAATCGCAGTTTCAGACCCTGAGCCACATTTTCGTTGGGCTGACTGCAACTAGCCGTTGGTCTCCGATGGGCGCCGCCATTTTGCGTTCATCCTGGAATCTGCGAGCAGGCCTCGCACCCCGAGCAGCACCCGCGCTGACCGCCGGACGAGGGGGGAAAGCGTCTACCGCGTCCGGGCCGCTCTAGGATCAGGCCAGTGCGGGGGGTTCTTGGCTTTGATGTCCGGCAACATTGGGGGTCGCAGCAGGGCGTCCAGCGTTCCCGGGGTTGCCCCAATCTCATGGCGAACGCTCACCTGGTACTCGTGGGGCCTTCTCGGCGATCTGGGGCACCAGTCCGAGTGTCCTCTCTACAGCGGCACACCAATCGCAGTTTCAGACCCTGAGGCACATTTTCGTTGGGCTGTCTGCAACTAGCCATTGGTCTCCGATGGGCGCCACCATTTTGCGCTCGTCCTGGGATCAGCAAGCATGTCTGGTACCTTGAGTATTACCTCGGCTGAACCGCCGCGTTGGGAACGATCAGGACATCTGCGGATTGTAGTGCCTACTGTGGCAGTTTTGAGCCGAAATTAGGCATTTTCAGTGGTAAAGTATCTGGTTTGCGCGGGCAGCCGAGCGGAGCGTTAGAAGGGGGCGTTCGCCACCTTGGCTGGCTTGGCCACGCCCCGTACACAGGCAGAGCCATTATAGTTAATATGCAGAGATGCCATTTACAAATGCTGCAATAGTTCAGCCACATTTGATGATATTTCCGTAGTAGAAGGTGAATCCCATGGGAGGAGCAGAGGGTGTTATTTGAAGAGCAAACCTTGCAATTTTTACAGGTGATCACAAACATATGTAATAGCCTTCCTGAACTTCTGAATTTCCACCTATATGAAACAAGGCAAAAGTAGTGCAGTATACATGGAAAAGTGCAGACAACATAATATTTTTTAGTATGTGTGGTTGAAGCAAAATCTTCAAATTGTATATGCTTTCCATACAGAGAAATGAGAAAACACAGATATTTTTGTGAAAAATTACAAATATCATAAACTGGTGCATGTGAATTCTATGCAGAAAACCAGCAGTCAAAGAATAAGGTGTCGCAAGAATATACAAGAAAAGGTACGAAAATAATAAACTACCCTTGAGTAGACGATCACTCTGAGATATTATGAAAAATTCATGCGTCGCTGCCATAAGTAGGCCTGGCCTGGTTACTTATCAGTAATGGTCTATCCACAGGAGCAATGTAGTAAGAACTGTGATGAGGAAGACCAGGACTCAGAGTAATGAAGATTACTGGCAAGTAACTGGGCCATTACCTACTCGTCCTTCGTTGTCCCAGTCCTTACTTCATGAGCAGATACCCAAGCATAATATTCTGCTTCTAAGCATCAGATGCATAAATATATGTTCTGCAATTTGTATTAATACATTCAAGAAAATGGAATTACTGTTTCCACACTAAACTCAAAACACAAAACCCAAAGGTAGTAGAATTATTTCCCCACACCTGCAGTCTAGAGTGCCTCATGATTGTATGGGGCAGGCAACCATGTTGCTTTATTGCAGACATTGATGTTTTTTTCAATGCTGCTCAGGAAACTGTGATGCCACTTGTGGTATTCCCTTCCACTTGTCCTCTTAAGGTCTGCTCTGTTTACCATAAACTATGATAATAATCTATTTTACCCAGCTGCCAAGGAAGGAGAATGATGGTCTCAGACCTTGACTTGAAACACCAAAAATTGCAAAAAGAGACAGAAGATAAACTGGAAAAACCAAATAATTCCCCAAATGGAATGCTGAATGTACCTTTGGAACAAACTCAGCACAAAAATTAAGAACCACCTTATATGGAAAAAATTTCAAGAATGTCTCAGAACATAAAAGGGCCCCCAATTCTACAATTCTTCTGCAGAATGACATGACAACCAAAAACAAAACTTTAGTAGAAAAAATATCAATCTCTGACATTACCAGAATCTCTTGTTCTAATTATTTTAAGCAGCATTGGTTCCCAATAACTAAATATCTGGTTTTCCTGAGGATACAAATATAACTCGGCCTAAATCAGAATAATCAGATTTGAGGTATCAGACCATGTAACATTTGCCATTCCTAGGCTGACAAAGCTCTGCAGGCCAGTAGGGAGGATAGCGAAGTCACTTTCTTCTTCTCGCTTGTTGGCAGAAGAAAAACTTTCCTCAAATCCGTCCTGAAACTTGGCCCCATGCAATGGAGATCGTGTGCTGGCAAAATCTGTGATGTTGAAGCAGACTGCATATTTTTTCGACATGTTGATGAGTCTTTGAAAAAGAACATCAAATCAACTAGTCAATGAAATTAGAAAATATTTGAATTCTTTTAGAATGGTTTACACCTACCAGTGGTGCTAGAACTTTGTTGAACACCTGTGTAGATGATGCCAGGTCAAATCGAAGCACTATGAATTGATAATAATTGCCTTAAACACCAAAACAGAGACACCTTGGTGATGACTGATGAACTGTAACATAAAGGTAAGCCTCGCGGAGGTCCAGCAATGCAAGTAAATCTTCAATGTTTACAAATGGCAGAGTGGCCTGCGGAGTGAACATTTTTAATGCCACATGGGGAATAAATGATTTTGTTTTTAAAAGCAGTACTGGCCTATAATCCCCCAAACATATCTGCACCAGACAAGGTATGGAACAAAGCCCCTTTCATTTTGGATTTTGGGGAACTGGAATTATGGCCCTCGACAATATTTGGATCCCCTCAATCAAAGCTGCCTTCTTCTGAGCATTGTATGGAAGCAGAGTGCTGTGAAAGAAATTCAGTGGATAACTTTGAAAAGTTATGTGATATGCCCAATGCAATTGAAATGTCACTGAGATTCTCTATTTCTCCAGAAAGAATATTAGACGACCTCTCACATGATGGTGATGGAGAACTATGGTATAGTCAGATTTTTGGGGGTGACTGGTTTTGGCTTGCAACTCCACAATTCCAGTTTATCTGAAGGATGGATACCCCAGCTACGCCCCCTTCCTCAAAAGGCTGATTTGTTGATCTTGTTTGGAAAAAACACTCTCAAGACATGAATAACCTTTCCGTTCTCTCCTTGCTGGACAGGAGGTATCCTTTTTTAGTCTTTTTCACCAAAATCTGTAGTGGAACCCTAAACAACTTTGAGACAGAGAACACGATCCACATCAACAAACTTTCCTGGGTTGTGTCTCTTTTCCATGGTCTCTCCAACTTTGAAAGCAATTGATGGACCAGCTGCAGTGATTAGAAATTGGTACCACACCAAAAATGCATTTAGTAGGGATATAATAGAGTACATTGGCTTTTACAACATGTTTAGATTATATTGTGGGTTTTTACAAGCATTTCTTGTGGTAATTGTGTTTTTTCGGGGCAATTGTTTAAGTCATTTAAATTCCTTTCCCTACTCCACTCTTACTACCATTAACAACTCCTTACTACCTGTTACCCATACCCATCACTGAACCTTAAAATCATTTACAGCCCCTTACCCAGACCCATCTCTAAACTCTAAAAACTCCTTAGTACCCTTACTCATCCCTGATCTCTAAAAAAACCATTACTTCCCATTGCTCCTACCTATCCTTGAAGCCTAAAACCCCTTAATACCCTTATGTGAGAAGGCAGGTCAGTATATGGTGCTCCCTTATGTAAGTGTAGTACCCAGCCGCGGGCCGTGGAGGGAGTTACGGTGGGGCAGGGAGGCGGGGAGGGGGAGGGGCGGGGTGGAAGGACCTAAAAACTGGCATATGGATAATTGCAGGTAAGTACACAATTTAATTAATAAAACGAAATTCGTAGCGCGCACTGCATCGCAAAATGCGATGCTGTGCGCGCTACGAAATTCGTTTTAATAATTAAATTGTGTACTTACCTGCAATTATCCATATGCCAGTTTTTAGGTCCTTCCACCCCGCCCCTCCCCCTCCCCGCCTCCCTGCCCCACAGTAACTCCCTCCACGGCCCGCGGCTGGTAGTACCCTGCACTAACCCGGGAGACCCTTATGGTTATTTTAGGGGTTTAGATAACTATAGAAAGCTCTCTAAGTGGTCTGGAGAGCAGCCTTCAGGATTAGTTTATGGGGAATGCAAAGCAGCTCGGGTTACCAGTATTTAATCATTTAGTGCATGCTAAATGAAAAAGAACCACACAGTGTACGTATAATAATAAATATTTATTACAATAACTCACTAACATGTTACAGTATCGCCTATCTGGAGATGTTCACAATGCACACAATACTTTGGACATAGGACAGCAGTTAGCACCAATACACTGTGGTCCCCAGAGGGAAGTCAGACCATATCAAACAAGTAGGAAGTGAACCATGACCTAAGTTGAGACTAGACCCAGGAGAGGTAGACTAGCTGGGGACCTAAGGAACCACCCCAGGTGAGAGTTGTGGAACTCCCCAATGGTCAGGTGAGAAGGAATACACTCAATACTGTTCAGCGGATATGTTGTGGTTGCAGTCTTAAAACAGAAGGACAAAAGAGTCTGCTGGGACTCAGAAGTGAGTTCGGGATGAACAGTACCTGAAAGCAGAGGGGACAGAGTCAATGCCACTCCGGGACATCCAAGAGGCATGGAAGACAAAGGCAACCCGTGTTCAGGAAGATAAGTTTAGTGAAGATGCTTCAAGTTGGGGTACACCAAAGCAGAAGCTCTGTCTGAGCCACCGGGATGCTGAAGACATTGGAATTGGTCCGTCCAACCAACCGCGTCGGCATGGTTAAGTGATGGCGTAGACAGACTCGTTGAAATAACGTCTCAAAACGTATGACTCAGTTGGCATGAGTCAGTCGTGGTAACCGCTGCGGTCACTGGGTGATTTAAGCAATGTAGTGACACGGTGTACAGGGGACTGTTTACAGGGCGTTCTACGAAGGAGGCTGGCCTCAACTCGACGAGAGGACAGCTCATGCCTCGAGGGAACGCCAATCCACCACCTGTGTTGCACAGCCTTGTGAAGTCCATTTGAGCCCAGGTTCTGCAAATCAGTCGATCTTGTTGTGATGCCTTCGGATGCAGGGGAGGGACTTCTTGCTTCAAGGGAGATTCCCTTGAATGTCTTTTGATGTCCACAGGCCCAGAATGTAGCCTGTATGGAGCACGGACACTGATGATGAAGTGGGCTTGCAGGAAGACGAGATCAGGAGTTGACAGAGTCTTCTCAGTTGCTGTCTCGGTCCCAAAGCAAAGGGGGATACGATCAGTTTGGCACGGACAGCTTACTCAGCCAAGATGTCAAGGTGGTCAAAGAAGAAGTGGAGTTGGTTCTGCATCGAATCCCATGACGAATCTCGGGACCCACCCACAGGTAAGTCACAGGTAAGTCCCTAAGCACTGTACGGTGAGGGTTGTGATGATGCAGGGGTCGCTCCCAGAGGAGGGGTCAGACAGTGGGGCGGATACTCCCAAGCCCTTTGTCCAGTTTCACACCAGAGCGGGGAGCTAACAGCTCCCTGATCTGGTTTGAACTGGAGTATGCAAGGAGGGCACCAAATGTGCACTTTGAGCAGACTATGTGGCGCTGGCAAGCGCTAACATCCCAGCCCAATACACTAAGCCCTGTCTGGGAGGTGGTCACACCACCCTGTGACAGGAAACCTATTGTCCTACCTTCTCCTGCTCGGGTTTGGGCCAGCAGCAGGAGGGCAGAATCATGTCTGTGGTCAACAGAGCCATAGGTCGCTGTCAGGCTCTCTTAGATCAGTCCCAGGAGCATGCAGGGCCTCCCGGAGGGGCCCTACCGTGGATGGAATCATACCTCCAACATAAGATACAGGGTTGGGGTATGATTCCAACAAGTTTGCTACCAAACATGACCAGGTTCCTTCCAGCCAGTTTAGAGATGTTCATCACGTAATGACGCAATGCCACTCTATGTGTTATATAGCTGATGCACTTACAACCCAGGAGAATAGACTCCATAGACTGTAGTGGTGTCCTGCTCATGCCAGGACTGGAAGGCATCTAGATGGGTGACTTATGGGACTTAAGTGCAGTGATCTTAGATATAGGGAAAACTATATCTTTCGTAAGTGGTGCCTGCACCAGCTTACACAGGGTGCAATGGCAGGCCTGTAGTTACAGTTTGAGTGGTCTCCCATGGGTGGCATGCTTGAACCCCTGGGTGACCCCTGGTGTACCTATGCCCTTGGTACCTCAGTATCATATACTAGGGACGTATAAGGGTACACCAGTATCCAATCTGGGAGGTACTTAAGTACTTACCATAACCAATTTAGGGGAGAAAGCACAGCGACTGGTGTCCTGATTAGCAGGATCCCAGTCAGAGTAATCAAAAAAATTTGAACACCAGCAAAAAGTAGGGGTGACCATGAAAGCTGATCCTACTTTCCTACACCTTACCAATCTTTGAACACTCGAAACCCCTTACTACCCCATTCACTAAACCCTAAAAAACCCTTACTACCCTGTACCCATAGCCATTTCTGACCCCTATTATCCATAAAACCCTTTACTTCTCTGTAATCCAAACCATTGCTGAACCCTAAAAACTATTTACTACTCTGTACCCTTACCCATCCCTGAATCATAAAGGCCCTTGCTACCGCTTACCCTTACTCATCCCTAAACCCTTAAAAGCCTTTACACCCCAAACTTCCTCTAATTCCTGTATTTAATACAATTAAAAAACAAATACCTGTGCGGAAAAGTACTGTGCTGTAAAGTGCGAGAAAATGGTATGTGTGTTACTTATCTCAGGGAGTCAAACCATATATCCAATACAAATCGGGCCTGCAGTCCATTTATTGCCAGAGTTGTTGTCACCTCAGCACCTTGATCCAGCAGCTCCCCTAATCTCTGAAAATCCTTTAACAAGGACTGGGTTGTGTAATTTGCGTAAATTGATGCTCCTGAAGATATTGTAATCTGCATATAATCTTTGATAGCCAACTCTGCTATTTTATCTATAGGATTGGCTGGGGATGCCTCCTCAGATATTATCATGTCCTAGGACCATAATTCCAGCATCTAAGATTCCACCTTCCTAACTGATAGAAATTTGTCAGCAACCCTTGGGTGGATACCGCTTTCATAGCAAATGATGAAACTGAAGCGTATTCACTTCTTTCCACTCAGTCATAATTTTTCTAGCAGCTCTGTGGAGCGACAGACTTTCAGGCAGTTTCTTTGGATATTGGCAAAAGAAGTTCTCTTCTTTCTCTTCAAACGAGACATTAGAGATAGACATGTTTTCTCTTAAGTGTTGCAGTACTTTTTAAAAGTCTGTTTCCTAAATAAACCTTCCCTTCATTTCTTCTTCCTTTGCATCATGAGAATGCAAACTTGGCCTTTAGGAAGATAATGGGGCTTATCTTGCTTTGAAGTCACTGCTGCCACCATCTCTCCTATTTTCTGGACCCCCCCTTTGTTTGTACCTGGGCTATGAACTGCTCCTCCCTTCGTCAGAAGGGGCATCATCCTCACTATGGTGACTTTTACAGTAGCTTTTCTTATGAAGCTTCATTCTGCATCCAAACACCCAAGAATAAAAAGTTAAATAACATCTCAATAATACGCTTTAAGCGTGAGCTGACTTCCTGATTTGAGGTGTTGCCTTGCAATGCTAACGCCATCTTGTGAAACTGTCACCATGAAACGGGAATGAGACGGTCAAGTGCTGAACTATTTTGTGTTTCCCAGCTTCTCAGGGAAAAACTGATTTGCAAAAGCGAGAAGTCTCTCCTTAAAAATTGTTTGCCTATGCTGAGGCAGGTGCTTTAGCCCAACTTTGCCAAACAGACACCCTGTACTTACCCTAAGGAGTCTGCATAATCAGGACTTCAAGCAGGCACTGTTTCACACACAGGGTTGCTAGAGAAGACCCCTTCAGTGTAAAGTATGAAGACACAATATGGTATGGATTCAAACTTTATGATTTACTTCATTATTTTCACTTATTGATGCTTAGTGACAAATCTGCACAGAAAGCAGAAAACATGAAGTAAAGATGGCAGACGTCGTCTTTATGGGAACTGCGTGAATAAAGCGAGAAAGAGTGCCCATACTGGAGGGATGGGAAGCACTTTGGGTTGGTGTAGGTTCTGTCCACAGGAGCAATCGCTCATGAAGTGAGGACTGGGATCAGGAACGCAGACAAGGAGGTTATCTTCATGCACTAACTAGTCTTTTTCTGACAAGGGCTAAAGGGGGATTAAGTTGATCTCTGTGCTTCAGTTTCCTGGTCTGCTAAAACTGGAAGCACTTTCAACCAGGCTAACACCAGCATCAACAATGTCTACACTCGGGGCATTTCAATACTCTTCATTTGCAGACTGTGCATGCAGCTCCAGCGTAAGGATTTTCAGAGTCCCATGGACTATCACATGTTGCCAAACAGGCACTATTTCCCGTTGCAACAAGCTTTATAGGACTTTACAGTTTTCCGCAATCTTGTTTATAGCAGGGCCTTAACATACCAGCTGTAAGGTACCCCGATGTGCAGATTATCTTCATGGGATACATCTGCATTAATTTAACTGGATGCTGACCAGAACTTCCCCACTTTACTGTGCCTGTTGCAGATTAATGAAGAGATCAGGTTGCTCTCCCGTCAAAGGAGGGAGACAAGGTGAAGATCTCCTGCCCTAGCAGCGTTACCAAATGTATCTGGAAAGCGTACAAGTCAAGTTTTTCAGAAACTCCAAAATAACCACTACAAAAGCTTGGGAGAAACCAGCCCACCTGTGGTTGGTTGACCTCAGAGAGGACTCACTTAAACATGCAGTACCTGGAATACTGGTTGAAGTAAGTACGAAGCTGGATCATGGTGGATTGTCATCAGGGCAGGATGTGAGAAATGCTCGTCACCAGAAGTGCAAATATTGCAAAACCTGCTCAAGTTCCTCTTAAACATACATCTTATGAAAGTTTTAACTCTAACGTTCAGTTAAGAATATATCGTCGTTCTGTATTATGAGTACAGCACCTTCCTGTGAGGGAGTGCAGCGGTGACCTTCCTCACAGAGACAACGGTGATGACATGAAGTCTTGGTTCCATCTTTCATTCCTGCACTCAGTCCCACCTGCGACTACTTTAGTGGGTTAAAGTTTCTGGGAGGAACTACTCCCTGGCCTTTGTGTATACTTTTACAGGAAAGGTTATACGTTTACCATTTTCTACACTAGTACTATTTTTGCTAATTCACCATAAAAACCCCGTCACATAATCACACCATCTTCTTTATGACTGACTAGCAAGAGGAATGAAACCAGGAACTACATTCTCACTTTTACAACAGAAGCAGCGTCTCTCATCCCTAGCCGAAAGTAGACTTATCCAGAGTTGAATCGGGTTTAACTGCGCTAGGTTGACGGCGTCTCTCTCCCACTCCCTCTCCATTCCCTTCCCTTCCACCCTCATCTCTTTCCCTTTTCCGCTTTTCCTCTTCCTCTTCTCCCCCCCCCCCCCCCCCCCCATCTCTCAGGCTTTGCGACATCAGCCTGTGAAGAGGTCCTGTATCAAAGGACAACGTAGCTGTCACAGGGCTACTAAAAGGCAGGAAGGTTATTAGAAACAACAGCTATTCTCAGGGATAGTACTGGGTAAATACAATCCACCTGGATTGTGGAGATATCAAAATGCATAATTAATATTGATAATTTGAGTCCATCCAAGTTCTTTCAAGAATGTCGCCATCATCAAGCTATTCAAACAGATCGTGAATAATGTCAAATCAGACATTTGAGGCACATCAACAAAGCCAGAAAAATGGGTCTGCCTAAGCACATGATTAATGTGTCCCATCATGGTGTATTCAAGTACATCATTAACGTGGCCATTTTCAGTCTATTCAACGTATAGCTACCAATCAAGGTCCATTTAAATTAATCTTAATGTCTCTAGACCACTCCACTCTATGACACTCTACTCCACTCTTGACATGATACTCTTTTCCACTCTGTGACACTCTACACCAATCTGCATCACTTTACACCACTTCTCTCTATCCTACGACACTCCACTTTATGGCACTCCATTCTACGATACTCTACGTCACTCCACTCTAGGACACTCTATTCCACTCTACGACACACTATGCTGATCCACTCTATGCCACTTTACTACACTTTAAGTCACTCCATGCTACACCACTCCACCCTATGCCACTTTACTCCACTTTATGCCACTCCATGACACTCCATTCTAACCTACGCCAATATACGCCCCTCCACTCTACGTCAGTCCTCTCAATAACATTACACTCCACTCTACGCAACTCAACTCTATGACACTCCACTTCAAGCCACAACACTATACTCCCCTCCACTCTGCACCCTTCCACTGTACGCCACTCTATGCCACACTACTTTACTACATTCTACTCCACAACACTCTGCTTCACTCTATGACCATCCAAGGGTAAGAGCCATTACATCGCAGCTGCTACCACGGATACCATTACAACGCAAGCGTTACCACGCATACGTTGTAACAATGCGTAGACTTTACTATGCATTTTTCTATAATGTATGTGCTTTTACCACGCATGCCTTTACAACAAATTGTGTTGTAAAGGTATGTATGGCAAAAGCACATACATTGTACGAAGACATAGGCGATCCACGTTGTTGTGAGGAAACAGAGGCTCTTCCGCTTCCTCACAACGACGTGCACCGTCCCTCAGACGAGCTGCCTGCAATGCACGAATCACGAGGAGAGAAAGGTAATGGGGATTTGGCCTGGGGTGGGGGTTACTAATTTAGAGGCTGGGGGCCATGGGGGCGTCATGCAGGGGTAGTGTTTTAGGGTTTAGGGTAGGGAGATGACTGGGACCCGGGGATAGGGGGTCCTGCAGGGGTAGTGCTGTTTTAGGGTTTAGGGTAGGGAATGGATTAGGGGTGGGGGGTCGTGCAGGGGTAGTGTTTTAGGGTTTATGGTAGGGAGAGGACTGGAGATCGGGGGCTCGTGCAGGGATAGTGTTTTAGGGTTCAGGGTACGGCAAGGGTTGAGGGCCGGGGGTAAGGGGTTATGCAGGGGTAGTGTTTTAGGGTTTAAAGTAGGTAAGGGACAAAGGGTTTGGGGCTTATGCAGGGGTAGGGTTTTAGGGTTTGGTATACGGCAAGGGCTGGGGGCCGGGGGGTAGGAAGTCATGCAAGGGTAGTGTTACTTACCTTAATCACTTTTACCAAGTGTATGCCTTTACCACGCGTGCCTTTGAGTTGCAACGGCATGAGTGGTAAAAGCATATGCGTGGTAAAAGAATGCATTGTAATGGTTGGTCTTTATAAAAGTATTAGCATAGTAATACCCATGTTGTAATGGTACACGTGGTATAAGTACACGTTGAGCGTCCTTCATTCCCCTCCATGACACTCTACTCTATGAAAGTCTACTCTATGACACTTCACTCTACCCCACTCCACTCTAGGACTCCACTCTACCCCAGTCCTCTCTTTGACACTCTACTCCACTCTACAAACCTCCCCTCTACGAACAACCCCCATTCTATGACACTCCACAACACTTTACTCTATGACACTCCACTCTACGCCAATGGCTTCAACCATTCTATACTTCTATATTTGATTTCTTGGTATCATATACATAAAGGGTTTTGAGGTCAGAAAAACAGCTAAGGCGACACCAGGTTAAACATTTTTTAATTAAAAAAGCCAGCAGAAGACAACGAAGACAACTTTATAAGATGGACGTCAGCCCAGATAATTCTCAGGCCGTAAAACAAATTAAAAAAACTGCTGAAAACTGAAATTTATAACATCAAAAGAAATCAGGAACAAGTATGGATTGAACTGTTAGACACAACTCACACACAAAACAATTGAGGAAGTTTTGGGAGCTAATGTGGTCAGGAATTAACATAAACAGAATAGGGGGAGATTATCACATCCCATACATGGTCAGAAAAGGACACTTAACACTTTACCGAGGGCTAATACTAAAGTCGATGACCTGCTACGACAACAACAGGGGCCAACTAGTTATGTCATCTCATCACAGGAGACCAATCAGCTCTTCAGTAGATGTAACAACACAAGGTCCCCTGGACCGAATGGCCTTCCTATGGAAGTAATGAAAATTGGTCCAGGAGCCTAGAGACCCAGGAAATGCCCCTTAGAGCTGCAGGCTGATCGCTCTGCTACATGCAGAAGGGAAAATATTCACCAAGCATTTATTGTCATCTCCAAAAATGGGCAGAAAAAGCCAAAAGACTAACCATCCACCCCAAACACTGCTCTGCTGACGAGGGAAACTGTCCCGAAATCCGGGCCATGTCTCAGGTCCAGAGATCTTGGGGATAACGAGTAACCACTCGCACCAACTGTGGTGAACTACTTTTTACTCGTCCATCTACATGCACTACATGTACCAGAGTGCTAAGGGGTGACCCGGAGGAGAGGCTAGCGGTGTGCGATCCATCTTGGTTGTACTTAAACGGCTCCCGTGAGCCTTGAGCTGACGAGCTCTTGGAGACGCACCTGCGCGCCGGAGAGGCATCAGGGCCTGTGACGGTTACTTGGCGGCCTTCTCATCCACCCCAAACACTGCTCTGCTGACGAGGGAAACTGTCCCGAAACCCGGGCCATGTCTCAGGTCCAGAGATCTTGGGGATAACGAGTAACCACTCGCACCAACTGTGGTGAACTACTTTTTACTCGTCCATCTACATGCACTACATGTACCAGAGTGCTAAGGGGCGACCCGGAGGAGAGGCTAGCGGTGTGCGATCCATCTTGGTTGTACTTAAACGGCTCCCGTGAGCCTTGAGCTGATGAGCTCTTGGAGACGCACCTGCGCGCCGGAGAGGCATCAGGGCCTGTGACGGTTACTTGGCGGCCTTCTCATCCACCCCAAACACTGCTCTGCTGACGAGGGAAACTGTCCCGAAACCCGGGCCATGTCTCGGGTCCAGAGATCTTGGGGATAACGAGTAACCACTCGCACCAACTGTGGTGAACTACTTTTTACTCGTCCATCTACATGCACTACATGTACCAGAGTGCTAAGGGGCGACCCGGAGGAGAGGCTAGCGGTGTGCGATCCATCTTGGTTGTACTTAAACGGCTCCCGTGAGCCTTGAGCTGACGAGCTCTTGGAGACGCACCTGCGCGCCGGAGAGGCATCAGGGCCTGTGACGGTTACTTGGCCGCCTTCTCATCCACCCCAAACACTGCTCTGCTGACGAGGGAAACTGTCCCGAAACCCGGGCCATGTCTCGGGTCCAGAGATCTTGGGGATAACGAGTAACCACTCGCACCAACTGTGGTGAACTACTTTTTACTCGTCCATCTACATGCACTACATGTACCAGAGTGCTAAGGGGCGACCCGGAGGAGAGGCTAGCGGTGTGCGATCCATCTTGGTTGTACTTAAACGGCTCCCGTGAGCCTTGAGCTGACGAGCTCTTGGAGACGCACATGCGCGCCGGAGAGGCATCAGGGCCTGTGACGGTTACTTGGCGGCCTTCTCATCCACCCCAAACACTGCTCTGCTGACGAGGGAAACTGTCCCGAAACCCGGGCAATGTCTCGGGTCCAGAGATCTTGGGGATAACGAGTAACCACTCGCACCAACTGTGGTGAACTACTTTTTACTCGTCCATCTACATGCACTACATGTACCAGAGTGCTAAGGGGCGACCCGGAGGAGAGGCTAGCGGTGTGCGATCCATCTTGGTTGTACTTAAACGGCTCCCGTGAGCCTTGAGCTGACGAGCTCTTGGAGACGCACCTGCGCGCCGGAGTGGCATCAGGGCCTGTGATGGTTACTTGGCGGCCTTCTCATCCACCCCAAACACTGCTCTGCTGACGAGGGAAACTGTCCCGAAACCCGGGCCATGTCTCGGGTCCAGAGATCTTGGGGATAACGAGTAACCACTCGCACCAACTGTGGTGAACTACTTTTTACTCGTCCATCTACATGCACTACATGTACCAGAGTGCTAAGGGGCGACCCGGAGGAGAGGCTAGTGGTGTGCGATCCATCTTGGTTGTACTTAAACGGCTCCCGTGAGCCTTGAGCTGATGAGCTCTTGGAGATGCACCTGCGCGCCGGAGAGGCATCAGGGCCTGTGACGGTTACTTGGCGGCCTTCTCATCCACCCCAAACACTGCTCTGCTGACGAGGGAAACTGTCCCGAAACCCGGGCCATGTCTCGGGTCCAGAGATCTTGGGGATAACGAGTAACCACTCGCACCAACTGTGGTGAACTACTTTTTACTCGTCCATCTACATGCACTACATGTACCAGAGTGCTAAGGGGCGACCCGGAGGAGAGGCTAGCCGTGTGCGATCCATCTTGGTTGTACCAAAAGACTAACCCGCCATCAAGCAGGCTTTTGAAGAACATGTTTAATTACAGATTATAACCTGGCTCTCTCTGCCCTATCTCAGAAAGCAGTAAGACTTAAATAAAAATTACAAATGTTTGCATGTGTCATCGACTTCTCGCCTTTGATAAAGTAAAAAGAGCAACACTGTGGGCAAAGCTGGACTCGTGGGAGATTGAACATGGCTTTCTAAAGCTCATAATGCTTTCTAAAGCTCATTAAGGATGAGGTCTGATAGCTAGATTGCCTTCTTTGGTGCTGGAAACCAAGGTTCGAGCCTCGGGGTCACGTCCACATCCTGTGATTCTGTGCAAATCCCTTAATCTCCCTGTGCCTGAACGTGTCCTTGTGTAACGTAACAAGTGCTCATGTAAAGCGCTCCAGTACCTTCGGGTTTAGTTATATAAATCTGCATTAAAAAAAAAGTGATCTTCACAACGACACCTGGGTGAGGGTGAAACTCTTGCATGGCAGAGGATTGACACCAAAAATCAAAATCTATAATGGACTAAAACAAGGCTGTATTCTAGCCCTGGTATTGTTCAGTCTATATATGTCAGGTCTTGCAGAGGTGTTACAACACGACAGGGGAGACCCCTCCAATTATTTAACACCAAAATATAATTATTGGTTTAGGCTGATGACTTAGTCATTCTTTCAACCACACAGCGTGGGCTCCAAGAGCAATTAACTAGAGTCCACGCTTACAACATGGACAACGACTTGCAGACCAATATTATAAAAAACGAAAGTAGCTATGGGCGACTCTAGGTCAAATGGTGGCTAAAAGAAACATTGCTCGTCTATGGGGAGCGACAGCACCACCCACATTGGCAGCCTGGAAGGAGGTCATGGACTGGTGTATGGTTAGGAAAAAACGGTTTACGTTGCAAGCGGTTGCCCCCAAAAGTGGATGGCTGTCTGGGATAGATGGAATATGTATTGTGGCAATATTTGAGAAACCCCCCATGACAATCCAATATCGCCATAACTATCATATCATTATGTTTTTCCTGTGTAAAGAGTGCTATGACATGTATCGATCTAATTTTCAGAAATGTGCTGTTGTGGCCAATTCGTATCTGTAATGAAGTGACCTGACCATTTGTTAATAAAAACAGAATGCAAAAAAAAAAAAACGAAAGTGCTGACGTGTGGTTGTTAAAACTACAGAAATACCTCATTCATAGGCCCAGATCAAATTGAACACGTGAGCACTTTTACATATCTAGGGGTTACATTTGACAACAAATTAAATTGGAGTACACTTGGCTTGGAACATCTGCGACAAAAATCATCAGCAATCACAGGAGCGATATAAAGCTTTGCATTAAAATACGAAGGTGATGTGATGGGTCCAACTTTTACTGTTTCTAACACTAAATTGGTTCCAGTTTGTACATATGAATGAGTTTGTTGGCCCACGGAAACTATCAATAAACTAGAAACAGTGTTTCTGAATGGAATTAGGAAAATCTTGAACCTACGGAAAACAACACGGCAAAGTATTATAATAATGATAATAACAATAATAATAATAATAATAATAAAATTTGTAAAGCACATGGTTACACCAAAATGGTGTGTCCCTGCGCTGGGCAGAACTCTACAGGAAAGGAGGACAGTGCGAAGACCTATACCTGGAACAGCCATGGTTTCATTTTTTTCAGGGAGAACCTCCAAAAATTCCGCACGATGAGAGAGAGGAAGAGTATTCCAATTTTTGGCTGCCAAATAGCTGAAAGAACATGCCCCCATTCTGTCTTTTTGTATCTTAGGGACTTTGACAAGATGGGTCCCGGTTCATCTGAGTTGGCGTGTGGGAATATACGGAGTGAGTAAGTCATGCAGATAGCTCGGACCTTTGCCCTGTATGCTACGGTGTCTAATGCAAAGAGCTTTAAAAAGGACTCTTTTCGCAACTGGCAGCCAGTGCAGATCATCGAGAGCCTTCCCCATAGAACCTCTCCTGGGCAGCTTCAGAAATAGGCTGGCTGCTGCGTTCTGGATGCATTGTAGCCTGTGAAGACATTTTTTAGTTAATCCTAAGTACAGAGAATTTTCATAGTCCAGCTGAGATGTTACCAAGGCATGGGACCAGGGTTTTCCTAGCTGGAGTAGGAAGAACGTCCAGAGTTTTCCGCAGCATCCTCACAATTCCAAAACACTTCCCTGCCACCTTCCTGGTCTGTGCCTCAAGCGATAGATTGGAGTCTAACCATATTCCTAGGTTTTTAACCTGTTTACTTGGAGTAGGGATTGGTCCCAATGTCTGTGCCACCATGCCAAGGACCAAATGTCGGGGGATTTCCCTACCACCAGAATCTCTGTTTTACTGCCACTTAATTTAAGGCAGTTGTTGTCATCCAGGAGCCCAAGTCCTTGAGGCACGAGGGGAACTTTGCTTTGCATCTGCTCCGTCAGAGGTGTCTGACAGTGACACCACCAGTTGCGCGTCTTCTGTATATGACACAATGGTGATGCCCTGTCGTTCCACAATCTCTGCCAGGGGTGCGACATATAGATTAAAAATGGTGGGGCTCACAATTGAGCCCTGAGGGACCCTGAGAGGCAGAGCCATGCATTTGGAAATGTGTGGACGCTGTGCCACCTGGAAGTTCCTGACATGCATGAAAGAAGTCATCCATTTCAGTGGGACATTATCCAACCCTCCTACTCTGAGACGATGTAAAAGTAGAAGGTAGGAAACCATGTCAAAGGCTGTGCTTAGTTCCAGAAGGACCAAGGCCACGGTCTGCCCCTCATCCACGTGCCTTCGTATGGACTCAGTGGCACGGAGCAACGCTGACTCCGTAGAGTATGTCGCTATAAAGCCCAATTGAGAGGGGTGAAGTAAGTTTTGCTGGTTCATATGTAAGTTCACCACGTTTTCTGCTATTTTAGAGAAATAGGGCAGAATTGAAATGGGGCACAGGTTTTCTAGCTGACTAGGGTCAGCTCCAGGACTTTTCAGTCGGGGGAGGATGACTGCCTGTTTCCAAGGTTTAGGGACCACGCCCTCGGAGAAGGAGAGCTTGAGAAGTTGACGTATGTACAGCAATAAAATCTCCAGGCCCGCTCTCATGATCTTAGGTGTCGGTGGATCAGTTGGAGAGCCAGATTTAATACTAGAAGCTATGACTTTGAGATCTACAAGTGAGGGTGGGTCAAATTTAGAAAGGCAATTGGCAACGTCCCCTGTAGTCCTCTCAGGTTGGCAGCTCCTCCCATCACATGCCTCATCCGGAAAATAAGACTAGAACTTGGAATTATGTTGATTAAAGGCCAGATTACAAAAACCCAAATCAACTACTGCATTGACAGTCAAGAGGCTGACAATAACGCTAAAAGATGTTATGTAAATAAACAATTGTCAAAACCTGATAGTGAACATCGCTGTAAGGATGCCCTGGTCAAACACTATTTGCTGATCATAAATGAGCTGTACTAAATAACCAAAGTCACCAGGAAGCTTCTCCTCAGACAGGACATGAGAAAAACAGCGGCCCGTGCAGGTAATAGTGATGGGGCTGTGGAAAGTTTCAACTGACGACAATGTGAGAAAAGTAATTATTTATCTAATTTTCCCTCGTGGTCGTCTGTCTAATCCTCCCCCAACCAGGCCCCACTACCCCACCGATCTTACCTGCACGGGCCGGTTCTGCATGAGAACGTCCAGTTGCCTCTTTGAAAATGAGGGGGCGACACAACACAAAAACTCCAAATGTACTCTGGAGTCTTATACAACACAGTAGCAATCATATTTATATTTTAGCATGAACACGAAGGCAAAAATATCTTTCTTACGCTTCAGACTCCTCCATCTACCTTTTATCGGCTTGATGGCCGTAGTAGATTATCCTCAAGAACTAATGGCATGCACCGACTTTCCAATTTATAGAGGGAAACATTGGAACATATGTTTGTCTATCTCCTGAGCTGTTGGATAGCTGTAAGAAACTCCTGAAACAGACCTTTAAAAGCGAAGGGATAAGTACAATATCAGAATCAATCTGATTCTGTTTTAGGGGCACTTCTCCAAAACCTGTGGGGCAGATAACTAATTTTTTTACATTAGCAATTAGGAGGTGGGAATGCAAATCTTTGACGATTTAAATGAGGGGAAAATTGGACCAAATTAAATGAATTTTGATATTTGCTCGAGATAGCATTAATTATTTTATCAATTTTGTTAAGTATGTTTTATATATTGTTTTAAGTAACTGAAACAATAAAGAATACTGACTAGTTTGACTGTTTAATTAAAAGAACGGAAATACCGTAACCATTTTTATAAATAGTCTAAAATGCAAACAAAGAAAAACTTTATAAAAAAGTCTTCGAAAAGTCGAAGTGCTTTCGAGAGGCATCAGTGCTCAAGAGTCCTGCGACAAGGGATAGAGCTGGAATTATTAGTTAGCAAAAAAGGGTGGACCCACTGTGGAAAATTACCCAGGAGCGCAATCAGGAGGTGTATATATAAGGGCTGTCTACATCAATGAACTCTGCAAGTCCTCAAACAGTCTGGTGGGGTAGGATATAGGCCAATCAGCAGTTAGGGCATAAACTGCTAACGCAAATCTGTTGACGTGGCAGCCTGACGTAGATAAAGAGACGTAAACCATACTTCAGATTGGTGGCACGATACTCCAACAGAGGGCAGGGAGTATTTGAGTTCAATGTATATTTGCCACTTTTCAGATCAGGTCCTGCAGTCTTTCCTTCTAGCTGGATGTTAAGCTTTTTAAGTAGGGTTTTAAGTAAGATGAAAAAAGTGTGGGGGGTCTACAAAAGGGGCATGACCTATGTAAAGATAAGTGTGACTTAAACAAATAAATTACATTTCTAGCATTACCATTGCGTGCAAAATAGGCATGTTGGTGTGTCTCTTAGCTTTCTGTTATTGCATCCATGTATAAACACAACAACCGACATACACCTGATAACCAGCAAGAACAATTGCAGTCAGTGGTTGTCTCTGCACGCTTTACAGAAGCCAAGAATTGGATGACCGTGTTTTCTGGACACCATTTGGTTCCACTGTCAGGCACTATGTGAAACTCTCGGTGCCTTTAACCTCAAGTCTACAGCTCTCAAGCACGTCTTGTCAAAACACCTGGAGGCAACTCAGTTTAAAGTATGCACTACGCAAAAGTAATTTCTATATGAAAAAAAGAAATACAAAAAACACCACATCAGGAAATAGCTAACACTCTTTTGTAGTGCAAGATTAAGGAAAATATTAAAATATACATGAACTAAATCACTGACATGGATCACTTTAACTTTTTAGGTTGAACTCTAAGTGGCATGCTATATTGGAGTATGCTCTTGAAGCCCCGCCCACTCTCCGCCCATATTTGTCATTGGCTTATGTCATTGCCCTTTGTAAATGTTGGCTTCTGATTCATACATAGGCTTGTTAGTCCTTCCTTAGTACCGCCTTGTCTTCACTTGTAACCTCCCATGAGGACTTGCCCTTTTACTTTTACATGGAACGCTTTATAAGTTGGTGAGCTCTACTTTCTTTAATGCTCTTCCCCTATTCCACCCACAGCATCGGAGCACCTGCCCGCTTTGTTTTAAATTGAGATATGTTTTATTCAAATTACAGCGCTGTCCGCTTTATAGTGGCTGCGCTTATTTAATTATTTAATATATTGCGTGATCCGCAATCACTTTAGTGTCTGTGCCTATTTAATTATTTATTTACCAGTGAGGGCCGCTTTCACTTTAGCGGCCGCACTACAAAGCTTTTGAAATTATTATTATTTTTGTTTTACTTTGGGTGAAAGCACTATACGCGCTTTCACTATAATGGTGGTCACGCCATTTTGTTTAGACACTACTCACAGTAACCTGAATATGTGAACAGTCTCTAAAAAAAAGGGGCTTAGCCACCATTATAGTGGTCTCGCATTTGCGAGAGTTTGAGCTCTTGACATTAAAACAACCAATGCCTTTTATATATGTGTTCCTTT
Organism: Lissotriton helveticus; assembly: GCF_964261635.1. Taxonomy (NCBI): domain Eukaryota; kingdom Metazoa; phylum Chordata; class Amphibia; order Caudata; family Salamandridae; genus Lissotriton; species Lissotriton helveticus. Next base: position 938,653,871 of record NC_136068.1, read on the forward strand.
TAAAACACATAAATAACAAGCATTTACAATGCAATAGTTCTCGGGTTAATTAAGTTTGAGCTATTGATGTTCCGTGAATTCTGAACCTGGGCCATAAAGGTCGTGGTTCTGTTACGATTTTGGTAACAGCGAACCGTAAACAGTGAGCTCAGCAAGTATGAGTGTTTTCGTCACGTTACACCGATGGATTCACTGTGTATTTGAAGATTTCTTCTGAACCCTTGGGTCCATTTTGTGCATGGCAGCCATTTTGTGGTTGCCCTCACATAGGCCGATGACTTTAGCTGACTTTTAGATGACCTGAGCGAACTGACCCTGTTGCCTGAAGCTGCCCTTGTTAGGCCAGTTCCTTGCCCAGTAGCTGATCAAGATTAAGGATCAGAGCACAGGAGATTGTAAAGTTTGGTATGCACCTACACACCCCTTACCCTACTTCTCATCTGTTTCTGTTCCTTCTTTTATGACCTGTTTACGATATGGGTTGTGGTCTTTTATTATGTGTTTGGCCGGCTTGTGTAAGAAGGAATGTTAGGCATTTTTGCATGCTTGCAAAAACTAGGACTGCCCCTTACTTGTATGCTGAAGTTTGTAACCCTAAACATATAAAAGGCCTCTGCTTTCTGTACTCTGCAGACTACCTCATTCAGTTGCTACGGCTTCTGTGTGACGTGGCCTCACTTAATTAAGTTTAATAAAGATGTCTTTTCATATTTCAGCTTCTGTGCCAAGTTCTTTGTTATATTAGTAAGTATTCCCTGAGAATGAAGATTACAGTTCTTCAAATGGTGCGGCCAACATGGGCTTCATCAGAGAAGTGACTTTCTGTGGGAGTGATCTTGTCAGAGGACTGAAATATACTGAGGAGGACAGAACAGGATTCTACTAAGGAGGTACTCTGTGCACAGGGATTCTGGAGATTCTTTGATTCTGCAGCCCAGTATATTTCTGATCTTCCTGATTTTGATCCTCCACATGATGTCACTCCTGACTGAGAACCTTTTTGGCGTGAGTATTCTAAAAAAGACCGTTAGGTCATGTAGAACTTGACAGTTAGAATTTGGATAACCTTTTGATTAGTAAAAGTAAGAGTTAAGGTCGCTCCCAGTCCTTGGTTCTTTGGTTCTTTGAGTCCTTAATTTTTGGTTATTTGGTCCTTAGTTTGATTGGTTCTTAGTGTTGCTTGGTCCTTAGTTTGGTTCTTAGTTTGTTTGGTCCTTAGTTTTTATTTGAAGATTGCAATTTTCAAAAACCGAGGGTCTTGTACACTCGTAAATGTGTATCGATAGAGATAGCCCCTTGAAGATTGAAGCTAGATTAGTGAGCTATAAGATGCCTGATCTTAGCAAATTTGGAGCTTTGTGTTGGCCAACTTTGTATACGTTTGGATTAGCCGGCTTCCCCTAAAGGGAATATCTAAATAGGTTTAGATTTACAAACATATTTTTCCTTGGTGATTTGGTATCCCCAGGGAATTAAAATATGACATAATACAAAACAAGGATCCTTTGTTCTGCGCAGTTTTATGAATGAAGATATGCAGAATGATTTTGTTTGGTGTTCTGCTAACCAAAGCTAGTGAATTGAGTGTATTTTCGCTTCTTGGACATACATCAGTCTGTTGGGCTGTTTTTGCAGTCTTTTTGAAACAAAATTGAGAAGCGTTTCTTGTAAATATGACTTACAACTAATATTTACAAATGGTTTGGTTTAAGTACAGTCTGTGGGCTGTCCTTTATTTTTGTTCTGAGTATTGGTTTGTGGGTTAAATGTGTGTTTAAATGTCTATGTGGGTTTCCCATTAGTGCAATTTCTGTAAGTGAATAGCGTTGGCGCTATTCATGAAATGCATGGCTAAAAGCGCACCGTATTGTGTGTCCTGAGTGTTTCACCCCTTTCTATTTATGTCTGAAATGAGCTCAATGTCTGTTTGTGGTTTTTCTTGATGTTTTCAGTCTATTAAGCAACATTTTGTAAGCATATTCTTGGGTCTGTTGCTCAGGGCCGGTCTTAGGCATGGGCGGTATGGGCAGATGCCCAGGGCCTCGCGCTCCTTGGGGCACCGCCGCCAGCCCCGCAGTAGATCGCAGAACAGGGGGCCCACCGCCCCGTCATGAAATTAGGTAAAAAAGCGTTGCGCGCACTTGCGCAGCTGAGGGCCTGAGGCAATAAGTTACAGTAAGGCAGTCCGTCGTCAGTCACCGTGCACGCAGCACGCACCCCACCACCTAGCTTAGTGACCACTATCTTAGTGATGGTGCTGCCTTAGTGGTGGTGCGCGGGCGCTAGGCCAGGCCGTTAATGATGTGGGTCCCAGGGCCGTCAATCTGGTAGCGCGTGAAAGCGCTACCAATGACGGCCCTTGACATCATTTTTTGGCCAGCCCCCGCTCTACAGTTAACAGCAGCACTGTGACGCAGCATGCACCCCATATGCGCGCTCCCTGGCCAGGAGGAGGGTGGAGTCGGGAGTCGGTTCGGGACCGGCCCCGTTCGTTGTAGTTGGTTAACGTCTTAAGGTAAGAAGTGAGACCTCCTGCTAATATATTATATATACATGATGATGATTGCATACTATAGAGAGCCTCCTGTCCGACTCCTGATCCATCATCGCTCATTATACTCTGATTTTATTAACTTTATTGAAACACCGCACATTACAGCCCATGGAGTACGAAAATTATGCATATACAGAAGCATACACTACAAGAGTATATACCAGTAAAATTAAACACAGTAGATGACATCAGTTTGTGATGATAGCTCGATACATCTTTATCAAGACTATGTCTCCAAACCATGTACGTTCCCGAACCCATTC